>NC_136324.1:756529-1956529 GCF_964198595.1 Lampetra fluviatilis
CTCGGGGAGTAGGCGACGTTTTCTTCCATAGCTCTGCGCTCTGCGCGATCAAATGTATCGATGAGACGAAGGTTGATGATCAGAATCTTTCTTTAGACGGAAGGAATCCGATGAGCTATGAAGCTCTTTGCTGTCTACAGATGTCCGGCTCAGCAATCAGACGAAGGTCAAGTCCATGACGCGTGCCGCGTGGGACCAGAGTAGATTAGTTCTGGTTCACACGAATTGCAATTAGGGCACGAATGTTGACTTTATGGTGCCAGAACGAGACCAGCAGCACAGAAAGCAGTCGGAAGGAGACGGCGAACAGGAAAATGCAGTACACACACGAGACGGATTGTATGCACAGTACACAAGAAAATCACAGGGCCAAGTGTCTCGTTTCATAAACCCAGTTACAAACGAGGCAGCCGATGCCACGGGGTGACCGTACAGAAGTCACCAACAGTACAAACGAGACGGACAATTAAGAAGAGGCAGTACACGCGACACCGACAATGCCGACGAGACGGTGCTGACAATGAGTCGGTAGAGAGAGGAGGGAGCTATGGAGAAGGCGACGGTGCAGACGAAACAAGAATAGACGGTGTAGAGTGGGCAGTACAGAGACGACAGCCAGAGGAGACGGCAGAGAGGGTACCGGGTCGAGACAGGCAGAGGCAGAGGATGAGCACCCAAATCGTCGAACCTCGAGCGCCGCTTTCCCGCGTAATTTCCGTGACCTCTGACCCCGTGACGTACGCACGATGATATTTAAATTTGTAACAAAACGACTTTAAATGTTGGATTTTTTTTATTACTCGCTTTAGTAGTAAGGTGTTAATGGCGATAGACTTCGCGTTGTAATGCGTTTACTAATTTTGAAACGCTATTTGTTTAACTTTATCTCTTTCCATCACGCCCCCTGCAGAGTGTCCCAGTGCGTGTGGCGGTCGTGTGGTCGCCTCGTCGAGTTGCATATCGCGATTTTTCACCCATTTACTCATTAACTTACACATCCCGACGGGTGCAGAGTTAAACAACAGCAACCATGCCTCGCATTATGATTAAAGGTGGCGTTTGGAGAAACACCGAGGTAAACTTTAATGTTTTTATTCGCATTCTTTACCCCGCGGCCTAGCAAGCAGCAACTAGTCCCAACGCGCAGCCAGTAGCGTTAACACGTTTACAAATGAAACTTCGTGTTTTTAATTATAGTTTAAACTCATTCTCGTTATATTATTCGCACTGATTAACAGTCGTCATGTGGCCACCGCTATGGATGGTCTTAATGTTGAATATGGATTGATCGGGGCTAATAATGATGCTGGATAGGATGCGTTGTGTGTTTTGTGCTTGGAATAGGAACGTGGAATTTCCGCCTCTGGATCAGGGCTGTGAACAGAGATAAGCGTGGCCCCACGTTTAACTTGTATCTCCTGCTGTCTAATTCTGTAGTTAATTGCACACTTACAATGCTACGTACAGCATAGTAGAAACGCACTGTGGATACATTTAACTAAATTTATGTAATAATCTGTTCTGACAATGTCAGTTCGTGGATTGGAGACGGCCATGCATATAACAAGTTGTTTTAGGCAATGGTGTTACGTGGTGGGCAGTAGAGCACAGTAACATTGTTGTACTGTACTGTGCTGTTCTACGCTTCAATGTCTATGCTCCCCACGTTGATCAATAATCAGTGTGGTGAAGTGCGGTCAAATAATCCTCACGGCGTGGATCGGCCCTCATCCAGCATTGGTTTGATGAAAGGGCTTTATATTTGTGCAGATTTTGTTGACATTGCAGCTCCTTTGGTGAAGCTGCAGTGCTTAAATGCTTAAATACGTTGTGAGTTAATATCCAGCCCGATTGTCATGAATTGGATCATCAAGACAGAATCTGAATCTTTATTTCGACTGGGGAATCCAACGTATCGTTCAGTGGATTGATAAATTGTTCTCTGTCTTAAGAACATGACAGCCAGACTACCATTGAAGTACCCACACGAGCTTAGGTAATTTCTTTAGTTCACATCGGGTATCAACGTTTTTGAGAACTGAGGATGTAATTATGGGGCACACACTCTATAAAGTTGTGGCAGCCAGCAAGGTAACGTTTTTGCCCTTTACTCGTGCTGCAATGACTTTGAACAATGCACATAGTTTTCCTCTGTGATTATTGTTGACGAATATGGCTTTCCGTATCGAAACTACATACTGCTGCTGATTTTCTTAACTTATGGTAACATAAACACTGCTGTCCATGATCAACAAAATTGCTGTGTTATTCCGTTGTAGGATGAAATCCTCAAAGCGGCTGTTATGAAATATGGGAAAAACCAATGGTCACGAATTGCATCCCTGCTGCATCGAAAATCAGCCAAGCAGTGCAAGGCACGATGGTGAGTTGCCCTCTCTCATTCCGTTTGTGGACTGAGAAGGCTTTTTTTACTGTCAGTGGTTGCAGTCCAGGGATAATCCTTGTTTATCCCTTCCTTCTGATACCTTAACACCTCGCTTTCTGCATGTTTAACATTACTGAACCTTTGTTGAGCTGTTAAAATTAGGCTTGTGAAAAAATGAAATTCGCAGCGCTTTGGCAGTCTACTGCCTAAGGCCTCTCCACACCGTGTTTTTTGCTATTCACATTTAAATCACTTTCATCATTTGAACCACAAATCGATTATGTATGTGTCACTGTTGAACATATAGTGATTGCAGGGTTTCAATGAACCAATTGTATACAACAAATATAATTCATAATGTATCTGTTGATACACAATGAATTGATGCATATATCGTGAGAATACACATTTGAGTTGAATCTATTCATTGATACATCCCAACAATAATACACATCATAATCTGAATTGAGCACGTAGACCGGTTTGACCATTCTCACATGCTGATCTTTGTGTGGCTCTTTGCTCCTCGTGCAGGTTCGAGTGGCTGGACCCCAGCATCAAGAAGACAGAGTGGTCGAGAGAGGAGGAAGAGAAGCTCCTGCATTTGGCAAAGCTCATGCCGACACAGTGGCGAACCATCGCACCCATCGTGGGCCGGACTGCTGCACAGTGCTTGGAGCACTACGAGTACCTCCTGTAAGCATTGCAGCATGAGCCAGCCCTCGAAGGCACTGCCCCAACCTCTGTGTGACCATCACAATCACCTTGTCTGCATGTTTGTGTATGCGTGTGTACTTGCGGCCTAGTGGTAGTGCCGCCGCTGCGCCGCCACTGTAGCACAGTGTGGATCACAAATCGTGAATCTACCAGTCATCAGTTAACCCTTCGCACTTGAGTCTTTCCCGTGACCTATCAGTGAGCCTTTGACAGGGCATGTGGCCCCGAATTGTACCTAGCCTGGCATAAGTGTTTAGTGATGTCACTTGGTGGCAAATGTCGGCTGTTGTTAGCGTAGTGATAAGGAATATAAACCCGGAAACCTGAGATTTTCGCCTTAGTTATAATCAGTGACGAGTAATATCAGAACTGGTCCTGGGCCTCCACTAGGCCTTGAATGAGTACCTAGCGGAGTCTAAATATCAGCACTGGCCACACCACCCTCTCCTGCGCCATGCCGGACTTAATAGGTGCTCACTAACAGCACCGCTCAATCAATCTGTAGGCTACATGGAAAAATCTCTCTCTTTGTGCGTGTGTGTGTGAACTGCACAGGGACAAGGCAGCACAGAAAGACAATGAGGAGGAGCAAGGAGATGACCCTCGTAAGCTGAAGCCTGGAGAGATTGACCCAAATCCAGAGACCAAACCGGCACGACCTGACCCAGTGGACATGGATGAAGGTGAGGAACACAACTCATTGTCCACCCATAGCTTAATGCAAAACTACGTGCCTCACTGGCATGTGGTGAAGTCTTAATATACGACCTTTCATGAAAGGCCCGGTAAAGTCATGGATGTTGAAAAGAATGATAGTTATATAGGTGTGGGACTTGAGTTTAGTGAGTTTCGTTGACTGCCAAAATTGTTCAGATACTTAGATGGGTGTAAGGCTTAGTCGTTCGTTTATTTCGGAATCTGCTTGTCCTGGGGAGAGTCGCGGCGGCAGCATTTTTGAGTAGGGCGGTCCAGACCTCCCTTTCGCTGGCGACAGACTCTAGCGCTTCCTGGGGAATTCCCAGGCGTTCCCAGTCCAGCTGAGCGACATCGTCCCGCCAGCGTATCCTGGGCCGGCCCCGGGGTCTTCTCCTAGTTCATTAAAACCTATTCATTTGATTTTATTATTCAAGTTTGTGGACATGGAAGTTTTTATGAAAGAGACTCCTGGTCTCAATGGGCCATTCCCTGTTCTTCAATAAAGGTAATCTTCTATATTTTTAACAATAACGAAAGTAATTGTTTGCAAAAGCTATTTTATGCAAAAGCAGTAATTAACTAGATTTGGAGCTTTCGTGACTGCAGGAGTAACTTTTTGGTTATTTTGGTAAAGTCATGGAGAAAGAAAATAATTATTTAATTTACTTTCTTTCTACGTGACTTTATCGAAAGAACCAAAAAGTAAAAGCAGTAATGTTTTTTTTCTTAGAATTACAGGAGCTCTATGCTTAGCTTTTAGAATTTTTAAATGGAGTGTTCATTGAGTTATTCAAGCAGTTATTCAAATATATAAGAAGAGTCCACTTGGGCAGGACACGTTGCTAGAAGGGATGATTGTCATGGTCGAGCCTAATAACAAGTGACACCCAAGAGGGCATCCATTGTCAAGATGGAGCAATTCAATCAGCTCTTGTGCAGGTGCTTGGTGGAGTGTTACATCACAGGACCGTGAGAAATGGCGATGCCTTGGGGGGGAGGCTCATGACACTGATGACTTTAAATTAACCAGCCTTGACAAAAAGTACTGTTGGTAGCCTGCTACATTTTGTGCAATAACAGTTGAAGAATTTGCTAATGTTGTTTTTCTTGTGCACCACCAGATGAGCTGGAGATGCTGTCCGAAGCGCGTGCCCGACTTGCCAACACGCAGGGCAAGAAGGCAAAGCGTAAGGCCCGAGAGAAGCAGCTTGAGGAGGCCAGGTTCGTGAGAGACGGCTCTTACATGGTGGCAGTAGTTGCCGCAGTAGGGGGCACAGGTGGTGCATCTGTCATTCATCTTTGTCAGTCAACCCATGGCACCTGGGTCTGTCCCGTAACCTCCAGCCAGCGAGCGTTCGACACGTAACGTGACCTTGAAGTGCACATATCCTGGCACAAGCGCCGTGGTGATGTCCCAGCCACTAGTGGCAAATGGCGTTTTTTGTTGTTACGTGGCATGATCTGAGGCACACACCCTCGAGGTGGCTTAACTTTCCTTACACTTAACATGCAGCACTTCAATTGAGCACTTAGCAGAGGTTATTGAACTAACCCTAGTCACTATCAAAAGTCACTCTCTCACCGTTAAAATGTGTTTGGTGGTCCAGTAGTATAATGTTACACATCTTTATTGTGGGGGCAACTGCCTTCATAGGATAGCCACTCTGAATTTGACATCATTGAGTAGTACTATAAACAATTAAATTACAAAATCTAAAAACTTGCATGCTCATGTACCATTGGTGGGGCTATGATTAATGGGCCGGTGATGGGCTCGTGCTAGAGGCTGATTGGCTGGTTGCTTCGTCTTGGTTAGGTTGTGCTACGTCACGTTACAGTTTTCCTCTCCCCCCCCCCCCCCCTTCTCAGGCTTGACGTTTACTGCATTACCACTTGTGTGCTATTGAATTCGGGTCAAATGCAAACATCCACAGAATATTACTAATGGGTGCATATTTAGAAGGCACAGTTCACTTCAAACGATTTGTATGGATGTTGAATTTCTTTCGCACCATACGTAGCCAATCGTGCTAAGCGGATGTGCGATTTTATGAGTTGCCAAGATTGGCAGTTGCAATTTGATTCAATAATATATTAACTTTTAGTTGTATCTTTACCTTGACAGTTTTGTTTGCTCGTTGAGCCTAAACGTTATCCAGCATTTAACTTGTTTAAAATTAAACTAATGGATTCTTTACCCACACTGTTTGATGCATGTATTGTGAATGTAGTCATCGATTTTTATTCATAAATCGGTGCATCGTTATAAACCTAGTCTTTTGCACATTGCTTGTGAAGTTTCTTGCTGATGCGATGAGTTTTGCTTTGCCCCGCCCTGCGCGTGGCCCACAGGCGCCTCGCCGCGCTGCAGAAGAGGCGGGAGCTGCGTGCTGCCGGGATCGATATTCAGAAGAAGCGCAAGAAGAAGCGCGGGGTTGACTACAATGCTGAGATTCCGTTCGAGAAGAAGCCGGCGCCAGGTTTCTTCGACACGTCCGAGGAAAACTACCAGATGCTCGAGCCAGACTTCAAGCGCTTGCGGCAGCAGCACCTGGACGGAGAGCTGCGCAAGTGGGTTGCTGCATATGCATGTAAACGGTTAAGCCCAAGTGTTCTATGATTCTACCGATCAGACAATGAGGTTGTGCAAGTAAAATAATAATAATGGTAAGGGTGCAACCCTATAATCGGTTGCTCATGCTACTGCTGGCAAAAGGGCCTCAACTAGATGGAGCTCTAGATGGCCCTTCTTAAGCGGGTTTTGAAAGTGAGGATTTAGAAATTGTGATTTAATATTGTTTATTTTTGTTTATTACAAAAGGCTGGTTTTAATTTCATATACTAGGTGAAAGGTTTTTGTGCATTAAATGCTTTTGGACATGAGGGGGCAGCCTTGACCACCGATAAAAATAATATTACATTACCCTCATATACTTGTACCGAATTCCGATGCACATCCCTCTATCTAGTGACAAGGAGGAGCGTGAGAGGCGCAAGGACAAGCAGCGTCTGAAAAAGAAGAAGGAGTCGGACCTTCCGTCGGCTATCCTGCAGACCTGCCGCGTGTCTGACTTCACCAAGAAGCGCAGCAAGCTCGTCCTTCCAGCCCCCCAGGTGTGTGGCCACAGAGCTTGTGTGCAGTGGCCAGATGTTAACTACCTCACCTGGTAGACAGGAGATCGTAGATCCGACCCCGACACCTGTATATTTGGAATTTGCATGTCTTTCTCCCCGTCGTCGCGTGTATTTTTCTCCTGGTCCTCCCGGTTTTTCCGTTTACATTTAGAATCGTGCGTTTACAGTATTTGGCTGCTATAAATGTCCACATGATAAGCCACTAAGTTGAACTATTATTTGTAGCCAGGTCACTTCTGAAAATGAGCTACATAGCTCAGTGGGCCTTACCTGGAAAAAGAAAAAATAGTTTTAGTTTATTTGGTCAGTTTTTCCCCACCATGTCTTCTTTAACCATTGCTTTGTTACCTATGCGATTGTCACTATCTGATATCATAACGTTATTGTCTTTTGATCTGGTTATTGCTATTGCAATGCTGCTCAGATCTCGGACTCTGAGCTGGAAGAGGTGGTGAAGATCGGGCAGGCGAGTGAGCTCGCGCGCCAGGCTGCCGAGGAGTCCGGCACCAACAACGCCGCGTCCAGCGCTCTTCTGTCCGACTACAGCGTCACGCCGAGCCCTGGCGGCCTACGCACGCCCCGCACCCCCGCCGCACAAGACCGCATCCTGCAGGTGCCCACTCGCACCTAAAACAACAACAAGCACAGCGCCACCTGCATACATACTCTCCAAGTGGTAATTTATTGATGTGGTGTATTTTTTTACGTGGTTTTGAGAATAATAAGTTTAATCTACTGGTCTGTCTGATTATTTGTAAGCACCACTGTTACCACATTCGTGGGGTCACAAAAACATGAAAACACTTCTATTATAATACACATGAAAACACTTCCATCCAGTTAGCTTGTTGTTTCATCATCATAATCAACTGTCCCTAACGTCAGCTCATTTGTGATGATGGGTTCACACCAATGTCCACATGGCTCTCTTTATTTCGCCAGTATTGCTGCTTTACTCTCTCTCAGTCCTTTATCTTCGAGATCGTTTACTGTTGCATCTATCCCCTCCTGGTTTTCTATCTTCCCCGCCCCCTGTTTGCTTCCACTTTCGTATTTGTTAAATCTAATGTTGAATATAACTTTACTTTCCATGACTTTTTATAGAGTAATTTGTTGTGCTTTGTTCTATGCTGTACTATCTCAATTTGTAATAATATTATAGTTACCCTGTATAGAACCATGTCGGCCACGTGGAAGCATCTACGGCAATTATCCTCTTTAAATAAACCATCCTCACGCTATGTTTAAACATAAATGCTTCCATGAACTTTTTTTTCGAATTCCCCTTCCCCCATGTTTTGTGCGCAGGAGGCACAAAACATCATGGCGCTTACGAATGTAGAGACCCCGCTCAAGGGCGGCCTGAACACACCCCTGCACGAGAGCGACTTCAGCAGCGTCACCCCGCAGCGGCAGATCGTCCAGACGCCAAACACTGTGCTTGGAACGCCCTTCAGGTGCTACATCTCCACACGGGGTTCAGAAACATAGGTTCCCTTGACAGTCCTGTATGTAATTGTTTAATTGTTAAAGCCAAATAACAACATCACTGTCTACCAGAGGTCGCAAACGGGTTTTGATTCCTTACCCATACCCGTACCAGGCCGCACCAGGGTCGCAAACGGGTACCCGTACCCGTACCCTACCCGATACCCGGCTACCCGTACCCGGCCGGGTATCGGGTAGGGTGCGGGTATTGGGTACCCGATTGCGACCTCTGGGATGAAGCCATGTTGCAGGCGTGGGTGGGTTGATTCTAGGCACTTGAATTGTGAGAAGAGACAAGACGTTGGGAAATGAGTGACAAACGGTTACTCACCAGTGACTCACGGCCTACCCGTACCCGGCCGCACCAGGGTCGCAAACGGGTACCCGTACCCGTACCCGGCTGGGTACGGGTAGCCGGGTATCGGGTAGGGTACGGGTATCGGGTACCCGATTGCGACCTCTGCTGTCTACTGCCAGGCTAATGCCCCCTTTGCAGGCTGGTCGTGTGTTCACCTCGTGCTGTCAAACGACAACTTCCCTTGGCTAGACTGCTGCAGATCATCTCAAGTTGCATTGCATGAGAGGAGCAGTTTACATTATTACTTGACGATTTCATAGCAAGTGTCTCATCAGCATTGTGAAGTTTTTCTGTATTAAGTGGGACCCAAGGGAGGTTATTTGTGTAGAGTTTTCTAGGCATGGCCGTTATAATTTCATTAATATTGATAATTTGACAAAATACATTCGAATCTCTGGTGTCATATTGGTCAAGTAATGTTTTCTTCCCTTTGACAGTATTTTATATGTTGAGGTTGCGTACTTTGCTATTTTCAGGACTCCATCTCAAAGCGGAGAGGGGCTGACTCCCAGGGGTGGGTTGACCCCCAAGATGGTGACAGCGGGGCCGGTGGGGGCGACGGGCCCAGTGGGCACCGGCCTCACCCCGGGTCGCACTCCCGTGAGGGACAAGCTCAGCATCAACCCTGAGACAGCTGGCCTGGAAGTGGACGACCCGCGCTATGCCAAGCAGATGGTATGCTGTGCACGCTAGGGTTGCCGCCATGTCATTTTTAAATACATCGGGGGTGGGCAACGTGCGGCACCGGAGCCGCATTTGGTGGCTCTCTAAGAACTGCTTCATAACGTTTTGTATTCAGGACAACCGTCTCATAATTGTGGCTCTTGAAATATAGATTTTTTTTTTCACCAGATTAGAAAAAATGGCTCTTATTATTTTAGTTACTGACCCCTGGACCACACGATGTGGTACGATGTCTCACCTTCGATGTCCCGCACCTCTGATTAGCATGGTTGGCTACGTACGGTGCGAAAAAAGTTTGACATACAAATACACGATACCAAGGTTCACAATATGACAATTGAGCTTCAGTGTCCCACATATTTGTAATTGTATTTCGAATTTTGAAAGCACTGCTTTTGGGCTTTGTTGTACGTAAATGTTCTTCAACTGCAGTTCACTTAAAATACACCTATAAATCAAATTATTACAATCTATAAAGCTTATAATGCACAATCGGCCAGTTACACAATAACATATTCAATAATTTTAACTACGAAAATAATGGAGGCATGTTATTGCCATGCCGTCAACTACTCCGGAATCTTTTTTTCAAAGTGCTTATTTTAATGAATACTAGCTATTTATTTTCAACTTTAAATGTTGCATTTATTTAAGAAATATTTCTTGAGGAAATGAAATGTTTCAAGAAGAATAAAATGACCAATGATAACTATATTTTGCAAACTCAACGAGAGGATTACCTTGGATCTTATATCACGTGACGTGTTGTCGTACCATCATACCGCAACAGCCATACTAAATTATTTTGACCTGTCGTTACTGCACCTCTGTGAAAAAAGCTTTATAGCTCAGAGGATTCCTCCAATAAAATAAAATATTGTGATTCTGAAACACCTTTGCCGTCAGCTGCCACTCCCCCAAGCCCTGCAACACTTTTGCCATCCCTACCGTGTAGCACAGCTGCGTCGCTTTGTACCCCGCGCCGAATGCAGGAGCGAGAGATGCAGCTGCAGCTGCGCAAGGGCCTGCAGGGGCTGCCCACGCCGCGCAATGACTTTGAGATCGTGCTGCCCGAGAACGTGGACGGCGACCAGGAGCCCGATGAGGCGCCCGAGAGCTTCGTGGAGGATGCCTCGGATGTGGACTCGCGCAAGCAGGTGCGGGCCACCAGTTTGAATTCAGTCGGCATTTTTAATATTTTCGTCAACGGCCTTAGTCTAGACGACGCTGATGAAAACTTATGTCTGTAGTCGAGTGTTTGTGGATCTCAGTCATTCTCTTAGTCTCGTCAACTAAAGCAGTGATTAAATGTTGGTGTGAGGGGTGCGACATTCCCCCCTTCATTATTATTATTCAGTCAGTCAATTAATCAGTGAAATTGTAAATCTTTGTATGCATGCATATATTTAATTACCATTTGGTCATCTTAAGGGGACTTTTGTTTCTAATATCATTACCAAATTATCTTAATTCATACTAGTTTTGTCTTGTCATAGTCAGGCTTTGGTCTTTGGGTAGTCATCACCATTGTCATGCTTGATGTTATTTGGGCACGTATGGTCATCATTGAAGGAAAACAAATGCGTTGTTGCTGAATATTCTCATCACCAGGTGAATATAGACATATTTTGACACTGGGAGACAGGCCAGCGTGTTCCTGTCACGAGTTCTGTTTAGTGCTGTTATGTCGACCCATTGAAGGCAAGTAGTTACTGCCTTCAAGGATGATGCAGAAGAATAAAACAATTATTGTCGATATATACCTAGAGGCCATGTCACAATGCGCCTCCCTAGCAGTTTCTGTTTGCTGGTTTTTTGACATGCACTTGATACCTTGTTAATGGGAGAAAAAGAAAAACCGACTTTGGGAATTGCTCTCTTACCATCACTGCAGTGAAATATCAAAAGACACTGCAATGACCACAGTGATGCCAACAGATTGTACCTGAAATTCACCTCAAATTGTTCATATTCTCAACACCAAAGCTAAAACTCATGCAGAAAGCCTGGAATATGCAGCCTAGATATGTAGCTACAAGGTAAGAGTTGTGTTGTAGTTGCTTCTTTAGTAAGGAGCAATTATTAAAATGTGATTTGTTTGTTGAGTCATTGTGATAAAGACCACCGGCGTGTTGACTAGTGTTTTTTCTCAGGTTAAAACATTTCAGGTGCACAGTTTCTTTTAAAGGTCATCGCTGTCAGCATGCACATGTTTTCTTCTCTGAACTTTCTCAATATCTCGCCTGTGTGCACGAGTCCACTGGCGGTGTGATCACTCCTCGGTTGACGGTCGAGTTGTTGCTTGTTGTTGTGTGTGCAGGCGGTACGGCATGCCGAGCGGGAGCGGGAGCTGAAGCGGCGGCACCAGGCAGTGCAGCGCGACCTGCCACGTCCCACCGAGGTCAGAATGTTGGTTATGTTCAATCAATTAATATAAATGAAGAAAAAAAGTGGTCATGTGCAGTCATTATAATCAGGCGTGGTCAAACCACTTTTGAATGATCTTTCTTTGCTTTCGCTTCATGCTCTTGAGATGACATGATCCATCTCTTTCTGCCGACAAGCTGATCTGGTCATTCCTTCTCTGTGATGGTCAATTTCTCGGGCATGTGCTCTGCTTTGGCTGCCATTTCATTACCAGCCTTGTCCAGTGGCCATTATCCTTTTATTTTAGCGTGTTGCCCAAGCCCACTTACTTTCCTTAATGTTCAAAATAATGTTTTGAATTTACTTTTTTTCCATGATTCACGTGTTTCATTTTTTATCATTTAGTGTAATTCCCGGGATGCATTGCTGCATGTAGCATAGCAAACATTCAACTTGGGTTAAATGTTATTTGTCATTGCCCATGCTTCTTATCAATATTTCATAGCGGTAATAAGAACTGGTTGAACACTTATTCAGGCACATTTGTAGGTTAAACCTAAGATTCAAATACCAAATGTAATGATGCTTTGAGTCAATAGCTTGACAGGTGTTAAAGGAGCTAGCATATTTTTTAAACCCAAAGGATTGTGTTATAGGTGTCTTGGGAGGTAGAAGAGGCCCCATTAAATGTTGTTTTGTCTTCCAAATTTCACTCCCTTGCATGCTTTCTGAGTTTTTTTTCCTTGATAAGACTTTTTTTCTCAACGCACTATCATCTGGTTACAAATAAATTCCATGCACGCGTGTTTTGTGTTTGTGCGACGGAGCAGATCAATGAGACGATCCTACGGCCTGTGGGTGTGGACCCGCCGCTGACCGAGCTGCAGCTGGCAGAGGAGATGGTGAAGCAAGAGATGATCCTCATGATGCACTACGACGGACTCTACCACCCTCCTACCGACGATGGCGTCGCACACAAGGGCAAGGGTGGCGCCAACAACGCAGCGCACGTCAGCTTCCTGGAGCAGCATCAGTACGAGCCCATCGATGAAGCTGACCTGCATAAGGTAACTGTCGCTGATGATCTCAGGCTTGAATATTATTACATGGCGTTGACCAGATAGCTCAACGGTCAGAAGAACTTCGTACCGCTGAGATCCTTGGTATGGATATGGGCAGCTGGGGTCATTAAATCTGGTTCTTAAGTGTAGCGAGTTGATGATTTCAGCCCAGTCCCCCATGACTGCACAGAAAAAAACACATTTTGCTAAATTCCAGTTCCGAGAATTAATAAATATCTGACTGTCACACAATCTCTTTTGGGAAAGTTATAAAAAAAGCCCCTTGAAGGATTGTTCACAAGTCTGTGCAATATCTCTATCACGGGCCATTTTCTGACACGGTGGAAACTGGATTCTTATTCTAATGTCATGACGCAATACCACAATTGGATAATTCAGGAAAAAAGATCCGGAGTTATTCATAGTTTGTGTCACTATTACATCTGTCTGGGTGAAGCTGCAGTTAGAACGCAGGTTAAAATTATGGTCAGAGGCCAGCTCCATAGTCGATCAAATTCATTTCACTTTGTGAGAAGTCTCTGGTTGTCCTGTGCAGAAAATGGCCACTTACCAAACATCTTTAAATGTAACATATGATGTAATTTGCCCCACAGTACTTCCTAGTTTTATTACGTGGTCTGCCGGACAAAACTAGTTGAAGGACCCTGCACGAGCGGATCATGATCATTGCCATCTTCATCGTCACATGCATTGAAATGAACACCCAGCACAGGGAGTCCTTTTAACTCGCTCGCCTCTCTGCACAGGCACGTGAGCTGCTGGCACAGGAAATGGAGGTGGTGAAGCAGGGCATGGGTCACGGGGACCTATCTCTGGAGGCCTACAACCAGGTGTGGGAGGAGTGCTACAGCCAGGTGCTCTACCTGCCATCCCAGGGCCGCTACACACGTGCCAACCTCGCCAGCAAGAAGGACCGCATCGAGTCCCTGGAGAAGAAGTTGGAGGTAAGAGCGGCACGGCTAAAACGCCACAGTGCTCACAGCCCCCCCCCCCCCCTTTCTTTCTGGTGTCCCCACAGCACAACAGCTGTGCGTAGCTGCTCACCTAAACTTAGAGATGGGACGATTAGTCAATAAAATCTAGCAATTGACGAAATATAATCGGCCGATTTTTTTTTTTGCCGAACACTCGCTGTTAAAAATGGAGGCTGCCTCATCCTGGCTCCTGAAGGCCGGAAGCCGCCCCCTAAAAGCCACGCCTAGTTTGACGCAGCTGCTGGAAAAAACTGAGCATGTTTGGAATTTGCACTCAAGATGTGCCACAAAATGTTAACATCCCCACTGGGGGGCAGTGCAGTCACTGATATGTTTTTTTTGCCGTCAGAAGTCCCTTTTATGGAACTTGAACTCGTGAATTTATGCCCAGAGACCAACAATGAGTTTAGCTTTTAAATGTCTTGTGTTTTAAGTTGAAAGTAATAATGCAGATAATTTATGTTATTGAAATGTAGATAACAATGAAAATAGAAGTAAGTTAGTTAATGCAAACTAACAGCTATGACGTCAGATGCATGGACACTGACAAAGGAATATAACAAAATCTGAAAAATTCCCGAAGAAGAGAAGCATGTTCGAAATTATGCTGAGAGACAGAAAGTGAAACACGTGGATCACAGAACAACTGAACCTCATGACGGCACCCCGGGGTACCATAGTACCCCGGCTCTAGCACAATGTCCGTGATGCAGTCATGTTTAGTCTGTTGATGGTCGGCGATGCGGCAATCGACTCGTCTCGACGAGCTGTACATGATGCACCACTACAGTGCGTACGAGCGTTCAGGGTTTCAGCGCAATCGTCCTCGCTGCGTTTCGACATTGATGTTGGATTGATTGGTACCCCAGTCGCGGAATTAAGTACACCCCTGGAAAAAATAGTGTCCCAGAAATAAAGTATTTAATTGCCTTGGCCATTTTGTATTATTTGGTACCCCGGAGTACTGCCATAAGGATCAAATGTATATCAGTGACTATCTGCTGTCAAGAAAAGGCAGTGCTGGATATATCACCAGGGAAGATGGCCGATAGAAAAGACTACATGATGAAGATGATGAAAATGTATTGCATTTGTTTCTGTGAAATCGCGTAATTAATATTAATGTTTTTGAGAATTAGTTTTTAATATGTGCTTATAATGTAAAGAAGTAATAATCTTGGTTAAATGCAATTACTATTTTCATTATTCAAATGAATACACTAATGCTGCCAAGATGAGTGTGGGAAAGTCAAACATGTTTTGAATTATACTTTTTTCAAAAGGATAGTGGTAAAGTGTAAGGCCGTGGTTGGAATTTCCCATTTCTTGGTTATCCATTGCTTGTGAGATTTATCATTTAGAATGCGTATGTTTTCTCAGAGTGTGCATTTTACGTCCTGGAAAATTAGCAGTTTGGCCATGGACTGAATGTCATCTCAGGAAATTGCGACCGTATGTTTATTAAACGTTTGGGTTTTATCAAGAAATTATATTTGGTATGTCCAGCACTCCCACAGATGAACTTGAAATATTTCAGATATTTTTCATCTTAGAAATTTCTACAAACAACGTTCAAAGAGAACTACCCCTTAGTTCACAGGGTAAAACGCGCAAAGAATTTTGATTGTGGTCGGGAAGATGCTTCTTTTTATAAATCAAAACCTTCCGAGGGGAAATATTTTACCCTATTTTGTCATGGGCATTTCGGAAAAAAATATTCCATTGTGTAACCAGAATATGATTGGAATGTTCATGTTTATTTATCCTCATGCCTTTGCATATTTCAGTAATGATATAACCATACTAATTCCCATTGTATATTCCACAGTGGATTATACATACAAAGTGTTGTATGAATTTGTCGATTCTCTTAACAGCATGGAAATGTACCAGTTGTGTTTCTTTGGGGCATGGTCGTGTAGATTTCAGCACTACTGTGCCAATAATTTACAACTAACGTTTAGTATAAAGTCCTATCTGAACTTCAGAGTTATAATCACAATATGTATTTATACTGGAGGAATTCGATGAACTATAACGCTCTTTTTCTTCATTTTACTTGACCTCAAACGAGTACCTCTTGTGATGTGTCAATATCAGCTTGTGTGTTGTGCGGACCCTAATGTGTGTGCATATTCATCTAAGGGCGGTGCATCTTTTCAGTGTTGTTGTGTTTAATGGCAACAGTGCCATATGCCGGAGTTGGCGATCACGCATAAACAAATGAATGATTGTGGGTCGTAGGACATGCTTATGATTGTAATTGTGACAAGTGTGACATGTGGTTACGCATAGCACAACCCCAGCATCCGTAGCCTCACTCGCTTCAGCACCATCTGACAGTGGCTTAGTCTGCATCTCAAACATGCTGCGTTTCACAATTGCTGACTTGATCAGATGTTGTAAAGCACCGACTATAGCATTGTAGTGTGCCAGCTGGCACACTTGTTATATCGGTTGACTAAAAAATTGGAAAGGTTTAGAGTTCAAATCTCGGTTGGCAGTCAACACAGCTTTTCATACCTGTGGTACGAGAGGCGGATGTCAACAGCAACATGCTAGATGGACTGGCTTGTGTCTTATTTGCTTAGCTTAAGATCATCAATGGAGGATTAGTGCTGCCATTAAATGAATGTGAGCAGCAAGTAAGGCTGCACTTGAAGTGTTTATTTTGCAGAGATAGTAAGGCGTGTTTGTTTTCTCTCTATTGCCTTTACACTGTAGATAAACCGCGCACAGATGACGGCAGAGGCGAAGAAAGCTGCAAAGTTGGAAAAGAAGCTGAAGATCCTGACGGGTGGCTACCAGTCACGCACGATGGCGCTCACCAAGCAGCTGGGAGAGCTGTGGGACCAGGTGGAGCAGGCACACCTGGAGCTGCACACCTTCCAGGAGCTGAAGAAGCACGAGGACATTGCCATTCCCCGGCGCCTCGAGGTGATGATCGCAGGCTAGACCGAGCAAGCGAACGGCGCTGCCTCATTCACGTACAGATACTGTCGCTTGCGCATGCCACCTGGGGAAACGGATATGGGCTTTCCGCCCATCTCGGTTTCTCAGGATTGTCCTCCTTTTGAGGTAGCTGTACTGGGAATCTGTAATTTTTGTCAGACAAATACACAACGACAAATACATTTACCCTCGAGTGGCCCCCTCTTCTGGTATTGTTTTTCTTATCTTTATCTTTTTCCCATATTTGCAGCCTTCTTTGTTAAGTTGTTTTCCATTCGTGTTTTCTAAACCATAGTTTGGCAAGTAACTTCCCTTGTTGATGTGAATAGCCCCTTACTGAGGATGTATCTCCTTGCCTGAATCTTGTTTTGATTTGTGTTTTTTTAAATTCCTGCATTCTTATTGTTGTAGTGATGTTACGTATGTAGTCGATGTTAGAACAATGCTACTTTATAAATCCAGATATCTCACGTGGTTGGTTGGTCTCTATCGTGTAAAATAGTTGGTTCTCTGATCTCTGGGATCAATGTAAATACGTGTAATTTATATATCTAATGCAAATCAACAAATGAGTGTGCCCGAAGGGAAATTTGTTTTTAATCGGCATATTGCCTGCTATCAAATATGGATCGGGATAATGGACACAGACAATAAATATGGAACATGCTGAAAGTAGGCAAATTTTCATGGAGCGATGCATGTTCGGTGTTACACTCAGGGACAGAAAGAGGAAAACATGGATCCGAGAAGAAGCCTAAATTATTAGAGACACAATGTTGACAATTATGAGAAGTGGGATTGGGCAGGATATACTCCAAGAGGGTTCACGTGAGTAATAGATTGACAAGACTAAGTGATAGAATTGTAGACAAAGGGGAGGGAAGTTGTCCCAGAGGACGACCACCACAGAGATGGAGCAATGAACCCAGCCCCTGTGCAGGAGCAACATTCATTGTAGCAGCGCAGGAGAGTACGGGGATGGCAACAAGGTGGCGAGGAGACTTTTACCCAGCAATGGGAAGGTTGATGATGACAATCAGATTATTACATAGTCCAAATGAATTGATACCATTATTGTATTGTCATCTTTGTGGAACCATATTTGACACTAGTTTAGGTACTGTGGAAATTGCAAATTCATATTTGTGATTCAATATTACCACGTGGGTTTTCTTTAAAAAAAAAGAAGTGCTAAACATGTGATCATTTGGTCACACACGGGGGTGAAAGGGGTTAAAATATGTTCACTAACTGATATAGTTGCCTGCACTATTAGTTTCTGAATCACTGCCAATAAATGACTCAATCTGCGATATGAAATTTGATCAAGATGGTAGAGATGATTAATGAAGTAGCAGCCCCATTTTATTCCAGATATTTACTTTTGCAGTTTGACAGAGCTATTGAGTCGTGTCTCAGATTGCAAGCTCTTACCTGCGGACAGAGTGTCTGTAAACTGGAAAGGCAGGATTTTGGTTAGCCCAAGGTTGCTTCGATCAGGTGGCTGAACCTTCTGTTTTGTTTATTTTTAGACAAGAACATGCAACCTTACACTTAATCCAGTGAAATGTATTGCTGTACAACGCAAGCTTGAAAGAATTATGTTTCTTTATATATTCAGCTGGTAAAGCACACCAGTCTGACATGTGCCTAAAACACTTGCGTGTGTTTTGTTACGTAAAGTCAAGCACGTGCCACACTTCTTTCACCAAGTCTCCTGGTTAGTGTAGTGACTGACTTGACTGTTTTCCACAGCAGTGATGTCAGTCATTGATTTATGTGGAAGGTTACGTGACATCACGTTTATTGACAGGTCCGTTAAGAAAACATGTTCAACCCGCATTAGTGCAGCACTTGGGGTCACTTGATGTGGTATTGTTCCAGCAACACAGGGGCAGCAATTCACACTTCACTTACGGACGAAGAGAAACACGCGACTTGGCTCTCATTAACTCTACATTGCTTTGAAGTTAACTGAAGCAACAAACCTTGAAATAAATGGTATTATGTAAATACTGTAGTCTTACTGCAAAAGCATTACAAAGGCAAATGACATTTGTTGGACTGAATGCCATATTGTGGTTGCTGGGAATGTCCGCTTATTACGTAATTAGGACTATATTTGTTAGTGGGCACATGCGCATATTTAGCGTGATGTAACGGAACATGTCGCATGATTGTGTGTTGGCCGCAGTAGTTTGCATATGTTTTAAGTATTTTCATTCACTGCGTATTTGTAGCTGGCTAGGTGGCGCTGGGGTTAGAGTCGGCGATACATGATTGGAAGGTTGCGAGTTGAACTCCTGGTCGAGAGAAGACTCAGCCTTGCAACCTCTCAGGGTTGATGATCAAACTGGCATCACTCTGAGAAATCAGCAGTGGCCCTACAGATTGTTATTCCGTTGGCTATAGGGATGTGGAATTACCACCAACTGGCTCAAATCTACAAAGCAGTTCTAAGCACCATCTTATTTTGAGAGTTGGTAAGCAGATTGATTCGGTTTATTTTTTTTACTTAAACTGGTCATTTGTGCACAGATTAGCATAGTTTCGTACCAGGAGGCATGTTAACTTGAACAAACTGTTTACACAAAGCAGGTTGTTTGCTTGTATAAACTCGGTTGATGTTTGGGGTGGTTGTGTGGTGGTGGTGCAGGCGCTGCGTGAGGATGTCGGCAGACAGGTGGAGCGTGAGAAGGAGCTGCAGAACCGTTTTGCAGAGCTCATGCTCGAGAAGGAGACGCTGGTGTCCAAAGAGACTACAAACGAAAATGATAATTAATCTCACAACCCTCTAACCCCAACCCCGCACACTAATACTTTCCCACTCCCCGTGCATCCGTGTTTAACAACAGCTCGGCTATTTCCTGCCTTTAAAACGCAACCACAAAAACCCTCTGGTAACATTAAAACAACATTAACGCTTCCGTAATTATATTCATACAATCTAAACATGTTCAAATATTGAATTAAGTTTCCCTGTGAAGCTTCGCATGTTGTGTAAACAAGTCCTGTATAGGCTGTGCATCTTTTTCGTTTTTACTTAATCTTTGCAGAACAGTTTTTTCCCTTCTTCATGTAGCTTATATGTAAAAGTTTTGATGTAGACTCCATAGTTATGTGATTATGAGCAGAGCCAATATAAATTGTTGGGGGAAATAAAAGTTTTTATTGTTTATTTTGGCTTTTTTTTTACTGTAAAGTAGCTAATTCACATTTAGCAATGAAGTGGCATGGCTTTCATATTACTGTACAATAAAATAGCCTCGCTTGTGCCAATATGGATATATTCACACATTTCCACTGGTCCAATTTATACATGCATTGTAGGCAGTTTTTATTTGGGTTGTGGTCATATAATAATTTCTATGAAGGTGAACACAGTAATCATTGCAACGGTAGTGCAAGAAGCGATTGCAGTCACAGATGTTAGGTCCACATTTGTCAAAGTACACCGTCCCATACTAAGTGTGTGTGTGTGTCCTTGGGTAAAAAAGTATTTGAAAAGTATCTTTATCGGGTGTTATCCAGTGTTGGAGATTTCACGTGGCTTTGGAGGGGGTTAGTTTATAGCAAAAGCACAATTCTCCCAAAATTGTATCTTAATTGTGGCCCGTCTAACATCGGTCCCAACAGTGGTCACTTGTGTGATGTGGTTTTTAAATAAAATGGCAGCAGTAGGCTTATATTTTTGTAAGTTTTGGAAAATCCATTAAAAACGATGTTTAAGACTTCACTTCAATGTGTATTCAGAATAAATACTGAAATATGATTTCAGCAAAGATAACCTTTAACTTTGGGAGTGGCTAAGGTTGTTTTTAATGTCATGGTACAGTATATTTTCAATTATGGTGAACTTATGTTTTTCATTATAACCAACTTCGTTGACGTAGCTTCAGAAATGTACATTTTGACAGTTGTATTGCTTTATTTAAATAGAACAGCATGCCCTACCAGTGTGCATCTATCCCACCTGAGCGTTTAGGGAGTGTGCCAGTGATGGGATGGATCAGAGAAGGCGGCACAGTGCATACGACCGTATCACCCAAGCAACATATCCCTGATCCACTCGCAACATTTCATCAGGATTTATAGAAGTAGCAATGGCTATCTGTCAAACGTTATGAGACCAGCACACATTACATTTGCTTGTGGAAGCATTTTCTTAAAACTGCTAAGTTGTATTTTGTATCCAGAAACCGGAGATGTTTTAATACGAGCGTCAAATATGGCCAAATCGGGAATGCACCCACCCTCGTCAGATCTCGAGAGCGAAGAGCTCGTCTTGAGCTTGGACGGATGGCCGTGCGTCACACGCCTGGGCTGTTACGGGGCTAAACGGTGGCCAGCAGAGGGCAGTGCAGGAACATCTCTGTTGTACTGCACTCCAACGTCTATGCTCACCTCGACCAGGGTCGTAGAGGATGGTCAAACAGCGCCTGTGCCGCGTGGGGAGCTCTCACCCTGCACTGGATTGGCAATCAGGCTGTACATACAGAGGTGATATTTGGGCCAGTTAGTATTTTTTTTTTTACAATGGAGTTCGTGGGGATGTAATGCTTTTCATTCATGAAATAATTGCATTTGTTGATTTGATTTGAATAATCGTGCTCCCACCTTAACCACGCTGCTTACGGCAGCGTTTGCATTGCGTCGGCTGGTAATGTGCATGCATCTCACTGATTGTGCTTCTGTGCGAAAGGAAAGCATGTATCCTCATGCAAATTCTGCAAATTGTCCACGAATATTCTGCGGTATTTATAAAAGCAGAAATTCCCAAGCTGTTCATGCAATCATGTTCACCCTGGGAATTAAAGACGCGCACTCCGTCTCCCATACGGACATTAACACACTGCTAGATAATATGCATTTTCACGCATCCCGTTACCCGCGACGCTTTGTACAAACGTGGCACGTGACATGGTCTCGCCGCTGAATCGTACGCATTGCTGTTCACCGTGCATCACAATGTGTAACTTTTAATATGAAGTCGGGATAAAGTACAGCATATGACTTTGCCCTTGTGGCGCTTGGCAATTTGTTTTGGCGCTGCTTTCACTGACGTGTGATTCGTGTTTGCCGGTGCCGTTATTAAATTGCTATTAAAATCCAGCTTGGCGCATTTGTGGACACTTGTACGTAGTGTAATGTTCTTCGCAGTACTTCAAGTCCAATGAAGTTGGAAGGACGTTATTTGCCGTAACGTGCGCTCTCCAGTGTTGGGAATTACGAGCCCGCACGCGCGTGTCGATGCATGTTCGTGCAACGCGTATCAATATTTAATTCGAATAATCCATTTTAAAGCGCGAAAGTGCGTTGTTACATCATTAAATGGATGGTTTTCTGTATTAAGACAACATTTAATTGGTAATGAGTTAACAAATTGGGTGGTGTTCTGCATCTATACCTTATCTATGTATTTTTTAAAGGATGATGTTTAATGTGTACTGCGTGTACTTAAGTGCACATAATAAGTACACTGCAATTATTTGCCAAATAATGCCACGTCTTTCCAATATTCCATAAAACAAATCCGCCGTAGTACATGTATAAGAATAACAGGTGTCGTCGGCTGCTGCGATGCTCCCTTGTGGGCAGAGGCAACTGCAGCAAAATCCATTGCTGCACGGCCCCCTGCGTCATCGTCAATGCCCTCCGCCTTCAACCCGCACTGACCGGCGTGGTGAAGTATAGTCGACTAACTCGCATCACACGCGCGTGGCGTGCGGAGGCACCCCGTGGGCTACTGACGTGACCATGGAGATGGGCTTGGATGGGCGACCACCCTACAATACAACAGGTGTGAGATGCGTGTGCAGGGCTACGTTATATCAGCAAAGGGCGGTGCAGACAAATCCATTGGTTTCCCGTACAACGCTCCAACATAAATGCTTTCCAACCCGCACGAGATTGACCATCGAGGCGTGGGGGAGCCCTCATCCAGCAGTGGATTGATGTTCATGCGGTACATGTGCACGTGAATAGGATTATTAAACCATATCGGTGCTCTTGGTCAGTTCATCCTGAATGCGCTGTCAACTAAAATGATGAAGTTATAAAATTAGGTATTGCATGTATCCTATTAACGATCGATCATTGAAAAGCATGAACGTAGTGCATGTATTAACGATCGATCATTGAAAAGCACAGTGTCTTTATGAGTCGCTCATCGTCAGATTCATCATCATAAGCATCATCATCAATCAGGACCGGTCTGCCTGTAGTCAGCAGCATTCCTCCCAGCTCAGCAACACAGCACAGCAATATCCTGCCTGTAATTGTGGCGTGTAAGCGTGCAGTCTGTATCACGTCTTAGGTACGCTTTCGTTTGGCGCCAGATGGATACGAAAACACAATGGACAAGTCGTGCCCTGTGCTTGGAGCAGCTCGGCAATTACCCCGCATTCGTCTAAATTAAAGCGAAGGGGGTTCATATTTCGCGTTCGCTGGGGTATTAAGTTAGGGATGAGCTCGCCTGCATGCCTGCCTGTCTGTCTCCGACTGTCTGTCTGGGCGGGAGGAGTGCTGTTCCCCGCTCAGCCTTGCCCTGTCTACCCTCCCCTACTCCCACACAACACGTAATCGATCATCGATTATTAATTGTGGGGGCCCCGTGGCCGGATTGGGCTTTTGTGGTCTTTGGGTAAAAAAAACCAAACCCAAAAATTCGCCCAGCTCAGACAGGTCTCCATTGCGTCTGCGTGCATTGCATGACGGCGCGGTCACGTCAGCCTGCCCGAAGTGTCACGGCTTTCCATTAGGGCCACCCATTAGCCGGCAGCTTGTGACAAATATTGATGAACGGCACTGGGTATAAATAGCGTTTGGTAATTCGCAGCCCCCCTTTGTCAAACCACTGCTGGATGAAGGTCTGCGCCCATTGCACCTTGTCGCCCGTGGAGTGGGGGGGGGTATGGTCGTTTGACCATACTTCACCACGCTCGTGTGTGAGATATATCAATTTAACTTTTAGAGTAATTTGCTCATCCACTGTTGGAGGAAGAAGGCTGCCTACCCA
Source organism: Lampetra fluviatilis (assembly GCF_964198595.1). Taxonomy (NCBI): domain Eukaryota; kingdom Metazoa; phylum Chordata; class Hyperoartia; order Petromyzontiformes; family Petromyzontidae; genus Lampetra; species Lampetra fluviatilis. The sequence goes on from NC_136324.1 coordinate 780,387, forward strand.
CGGACTGTTCTGTGGTGTCGTCGAGTGGTGGCGCAGTGGTTAGCGGCACTGCACTCACATCCCATTCCCGAGAGCGGCTAACATCAGCGGCGAAAGAAATCTGAATCGGTCGTCGTCCCTCGCCTCCCTTCACCAACCCGTATTGACCAGCGTGGTGAAGTATGGTAAACAACAACAACAACAATAACCCATGACCCAGTATGCTCCTTCATCCAGCAGTGGCTTAGGGTGTACTGTACAGAGTGGTCCAGATGTATTGTGACTCCAACTTCTCTAAAACTTAATATTTTTCAAGTAAGGTTTATTTAAAACAGAAATTAATATGTAAGTGCAAATGTGTTTTAGGGTTCATATGATTGCGGGTCACAAGAGATCTTGACCACCCTGCATTGTATTTTATTGTTTAGTCGTAATAGCGTATAGATATCGAGACAATCAACTTAATTACATTAACAATCGAATTAATTGATTGTCATTGGAGTATTAATTAATGCGCCCGTGCCTGGAGCGTGGCGCGTGAGGGTCGCGATATGAGACGCTGTAATTGATCACGGGTCCAAGTGCCAATGACAATGAACACTCGAAGCCTCGCGACGCGAGAGGCGATGAGACCATGAATGGGCAGTGGGCTCGAATGTGGACAATCGGTCGCGCCTTGCAAGGATAACGATGCCAAAAATGGTGTCAGGTTGGTTATGATTTAATGCATAGAGGGCGGCATTTATGCATTTGAGCATTCAGCTCAGTGCCGGATTATCCTAGTAGCACAAGTAGCTACATGTGCAGTAGCTACTACATGTGGAGTAGCTGCTACACGTGCAGTAGGTGGTACACGTGCCGCAGCTGCTACACGTGCAGTAGCTACTACACGTGTAGTAGCTACGGGCGCGCACTTTCAAGGGCCCCGCGCTAAATGCTTTCAAGCTATCAATTCCGGTTCAGTGATTCTGCACTTGCTCTATTACTATAGTACTACACTGCCTTTAACTTTTATGAACGACTGGGTGTTTAAGGTTAGCGATTTGTCGCATTATCTAGCTGTATAGCAAATGAAAAAATAAAATTACTTTACTGTGTAAGTAAAAAATTTGATTTAATATTTATGTGTTTTTTTTATTTGAGGGCCCTTTATAACATATACTACAGGCCCCGCACTAGCTTAGTCCGGCACTGATTCAGCTTCTAAACTAAGTGCTGGAATTAGCCGTTTTGAAGCTTTCACGCTCGTACATAGAACACGACGATTACATTCTGAAGTTCAACAAAACATGAATTATTTTAATTGAGGCGACCTTTCAGGCTGTGGCGACCTTGCAGGTGTCAAAGAAGCGTCCCGCGTGACGTTGCTGTAATTGTGTTGACGCGTTCCGTATGAACCGATTCACGTTAACAATAGGTCCCCGACACACACGAAAAAAGTTCATTGGTGTCCAATAAACACAGTCACAATGTTTACTTAAGTGACTTGGCTTCAGCTGAAATTATTAAATTACGCTGAAGGAAAATCGAGGACAGCGGCGAGCAGGCCCTGGCGATGTTGAAACGCTGAACTTGATAATTAAAAACAACAATTTCACAACTTTCCTAAAGGTTACCCTTCTCAGTGGGTGCGTGGCTACCTGCCACGGCACACGCACGGATCGGGCCCGTTGCTGGACACCGTGACGCGATGTAGGTACGTGCAGGGTGGCCCAGATGTTTTGTGACCCTCTCAATTAATTTACCCAAAAAACTTGCTATTTACATATTCATTTCTGTTTTAAATAAACCTTGCTTTAAAAATAATCTTCTTGGTTCTTTCGGTAAAGTCACGTAGAATGGAAATAATAAAATAATAAAATGAAACATAATAAAATAATTCTCACGACGTTTCGGCCACAACGCAAGCGGCCGTCCTCAGGTGAAGACCAGGTCTGTCGGGGAGACAGCGTCTCAAAATAATGTTACGTTTTAGATAAGTAAATGGGGTCACAAGACATCTGGACCACAATGTATGTTGAATTTCTTCCGCGCCGTACGTAGCCAACCGTGCTAATCGGAGATAGCCAAATGAGAGGGCCGATTAGCGAGAGGACGTCGTGCCGCACAGAGATGGAGCGATGACATCGGCTCGCGTGCAGGCGCGAGATGGATCGTGGAATCGCGAGCGAGCGACGCCGTGAAGGATGGCGAACAAAGACACGTGGAGGCCTTCATCCAGCAGCAGACAGAGCGTGGTCGAGGGTCGAGGGGAGAAAATGGCTAATGGTGTCAGAAACGGATAAGTGAATTTAATCTATTTTTGTATGATGGTGATGCTGTAAATACTTTGCAGAACCGTGAGAGATGGTAATGGTTTCTATTTAAAGCTTTCGTGACTGCAGGGATTCATCTTCTTGGTTCTTTCGGTAAGTCACGTAGAAGGGAAGTAATAAAATAATAAAAATAAAACATAATAAAATAATTCTCACGACGTTTCGGCCACAGCGTCTCCCCGACAGACCTGGTCTTCACCTGAGGACGGCTGCTTGCGTTGTGGCCGAAACGTCGTGAGAATTATTTTATTATGTTTTATTTTTATTATTTTATTACTTCCCTTCTACGTGACTTTACCGAAAGAACCATGAAGAAGATGGTAATGGCTTGCGGAGGCCTTCATCCAGCAGTGGATTGCACACGACTTATAATGATGACATTGACGAGTACTCATATATTTGCGTAAAACATAATGAATAATCTATTCGCTGAAAACCGGGCGAATCCGTTTTAAATGAGTGATCGTTAAAAGCCATATTTTTTTCCGCCTTGCGCTTGTTTATAAACATCTATATATATCTATCAGCGGGGCCTCCACTCTGCAGTAGTGCTCTCTGATTAAAGTCTAAACCAGAGTGACCCTGGCCCATTGTTCTTGATTGAGTCATTAGGCCGCACACTGGTAGCCCGCACGGCCACCGACATGCTGATTATCCACCGCACGCCATCAATCAGCGTGTCGTCTGTCACCCCTTGAGATTCGCGTGTGGCCAGGCTAACCTCACTGGGGTATTCAGACGTATATATATATTTCATTATTACCACGCTGTGCAAGAGATTGTGTGCGACACACAGACCCCAAGCCATGACTTCTATAAACCACCAAGCCACTGAGCCATGACCACCACGGAAGCCAAACCACTATCCCAAACCATAGCCCTCTGCCCATGACCACTAATGCCCACCGCCAGTGCAAAACCCCCTACAGCTGCGTTAGCATTTCCGCTTCGTCTTGTCCGTTATATATTTTGTTGAAATAGCAAATGGATTGAACTTGGACCTGCGTTGCGTCGGAAAGCGCGCGACCTTGCACTGACCAAGTGACCCGTGTCATGTGGGCAGAACTTGCTTTGGCAAACACAATGGGCCCTTGAAACGTTTAAACATTCTACGCAATAGCGATCCTACTTCTACAGAGTTTCCAATTGCTGATTGATTTATACGTAAAACTGATATTTCAGTTGGCTGAATTTCTCGATGTAATTGTTATTCTTAGGCATTGTCAATTATTGTGACTTGCTTTTGGTGAGTTTATAACATAGATTAAGTTGTGGGGTTGATCACGAAGAAAGCCGTGGTGGAACGGTTAGCACACCGGATTTGCAATCCAGAGATCGCTGGTTCCATCTCTTTGCCGCAGCAGCTGAAACAACGGTGCAGGCTTCTTAAATCCTCCTGCAGGCTCTGTCAATCCAGCAGTCAAGTCAGTAAATTGCTGACCCGCCCATACTTGACAAAGAGCTTCATACCTCTGTAGAAATGGCTGCACCATCAGCGAGTCTGTATCGACAGGTCGCGTGTGGCGAGGTGTCGTGTGTCGGTATTCACACCCTCTTGCAAGACATTTGGCAATTGTGAAATAGAGAAGCAAATACCATCTAGAGCTGTCTCGAGTGGAGGTCCTTCTACCAACAGAGGCATTAGCAAGCATTTGCAGGGCTGCACCTCTGCCTATTAAGAAGAGTGTTTTGCATACCCAATGAAGTGTAAGGACTGCACCGCATATGAGATATCTGTAATGGTGGGATTGCAAAGGTAAGATTGTAATGGGCAAGTCAAGTTTTTTAAAATTGTATTTGTCAAAGTGAATTGAGTGGCACATTTCAGATTGCACGGAGCAGCTTAATGCCACCTGATTTATATTTACAAATATTTTATCAGGTAAAATTAGGATTACTCAAGGACATGACGATGAATGATAGTATCGACGCGTTGTTTTTACGGGAGATCTTTTGCGAGTGTCACAATTTCTAGAATATCCGCTCAGTGCAGGCGCTGGGTTGATTGTTACATCGCATGAGCGTGAGATCTGGTGATGGCTTCAGGAAGCGCTTCAGGCAGTCGTGGGTTGATCATGGGCGATGATGATCATCATAATGATGATGACGAAATTAAACTTTTGGGGAGAGGCAACCAAGCAAAAAAAACCCTCGAGTGTTCATTCTCGTGGACCACGGCACGTTAATATCTCCTCCTGACGATCTCCTGTCCTCCTCTTCTTGGTGTGCCTGATGTCGATGTAGAGCGACCAAGTCCATCCATAGGAGGGGAGGGGGGGGGGGTTCAGGGCCCGGAGCACCTCACACCGCGTGCCCCCCCCCCCCCTGCCGCCTTCAAACTCAAACCGCTGACACCACCGTGAGGTCGAAGCGCGCGGCCCCCCAAAGCGCGGGGCCCGGGGCCGTCGCCCCGATTCGCCGCCACCCTCGGGACGTCTCTGCAAGCAACGACTCGGACTTGACGCCGGCGTGAAGGAGTAGCGCGAAGGAACTCGCCCACCACGGTCGTGTCAGATCGCCGGCCTTCATCCCTTCCTTGTCAACCACAGCCACCCCGCCATGCCACCCGCACCAGCCAGCCCCGCCAGCCCCGCCAGCCCCGCCAGCCTGCCGTTGCTCCGCCGCTGCCGCCGCCGCCGTAGCCGAGCGAGCAAGATGGATTGCCCAGTGACGGGTGGACCGGACACGTGGAGACAGCGCCTATTACGAGCGGGCGCGCATGATGGATGGGGTGCGTTAGGCAAGCCGTCAGCCCTTTGGATGCACGCCCCCCACTGATGGCTTTCCAGCCCACGCTGCAGCCAGCCCCGAGGCACGAGGAAGGTTGGGGGGGGGGGTAGCAGGACCCCGCAGATTTATAAAGCCTGGCAGCAGCATCGATCGGGTACATCAAGGCTCGGTGGCTCACCCGATCCGCTGTCCCAAAACCGAGAGGGGCAGCCCCAACTCAATCTCGGCTGCATTACGGTGACTTGAAATTTAGTAATTATTATGATTAAAAATATTTTTTTTTACCCCCCCCCCCGGACGTAGGATAAAACCTAATCAAAGATGACACTGATTTGCCGCAAAAAGACACGTCGCTTCTGTGACAAGCGACATTACGGAGAATTCGCTCTTGGCAATGAATACGTATTCTTAGGTTCGGAGATGAATGCTCCGAAAAAATTGCAAATTTCTAACAAAGGAAGTGAGCGGCAATAAGTAATACTACGCGTGCAACATTAATGAGAACTGCGCGGAGTTTAACATAAACATACACGGTGTGCGGCATCGATTTGATGTTTCTCGGTCTTCCCCCCCCCTCCTCTTCTGCAGAATCGCAGTGATGGACACGCACGCGTACGATTCTTACCCGTAAAATTGGCATAGCTGCGACTTGAGCGAAAGTGCGCGACTCTGGTTTTTAAAAAGACTCTTCAGCTTGCCCCGTGGGCGAGACATGAAGACAGCAGACAGCGGTGCCCTGCTGTCGCATCTCGCAGTCGAATCGGCCGATGTCCACTTCGATTTCATGCCTCGTGTCTGTTTTATAAAAACTCTCCATTACACTCGGGCATCATGGCACGGGCACACCAAGCAGACGAGGCTCTGCTCAAGAGGTTGATCAAAATAAACACGGAACGCAAAGCGAAGGGGATGACCTTGGGAGAGGCTGTGGCATGATCTTTGTGTTATCCCTCTAGGCCTGTTTTTGTCAAAAATCAAACATGTGGAAGCAATATGTCGATAATGAAACCTATATAATGCGTCCTTACGTAATATGTTCTAGATAATGATTCTTCTTTCATATACGGCATTGACAATAATTATACACACATGTTAATTACGTAACCGTTATGCAATACGTTGGCAACAATGTAAACGTGCGCGTTAAATGGCTACGGTAATATATTGGTGGCAAGCAAGCAAACATTGAAGGTGTCAAACACAGCAACACAAACAGCGTGCAGGATTCTCCGAGTAGCACAAGCTACATTTGTGTAGTCGCTACATGTGTAGTCACTAAATTTGTTACGTGCCCCGCACTTTAAAGGGCCCCGCGCTAAATGCTTTCAAGCTATCAATTCCAATTCAGTGATTCTGCACTTGCTCTATTACTATAGAACTATACTGCCTTCAACTTTTACGAACGACTGGGTGTTTAAGGTTATCGATTTTTCGTATTATCTGGCCGTATAGCAAATAAAAAAATACAATTACTTTACTACGCAAGTAAAAAAAAATGTGTTTTAATATTTGTCTTTTTTTTTATCTTTATCTAGGGCCCCTTTATAACATACGCTGCAGGGCCCGCACGAGCTGAATCGGCCCTGGTGGGGAAGCGGCTCTGCCGCCAGTGACAATGGGGATGAGTGGACCGCGCCGCGCCGATTCGCGCGTGGAAGCGCCTTGGCTCAGTGCAGCCCCCCGCGGTCTCTGCCCTGCTAATGAGGCAGCTCCCCTCCCAGTCGGCATGCCGCTCTGCCGTGGGGCAAGCCCGAACTTGCACGCTCTGCTTGTCGCGCGGTGACTCGGTGGTCGAGGGAGCGGCTCGCAATCGGAAGGTTGCGAGTTCAGATCCTGCGTGGGCGGGAAGGCATCATCAATCAGGGGTCGATACAATTGGTACCACTTTGTGCGGAAGTCAACCCTGGTGGTCCTATGGAGAGGAGACTCGCCCCCACCACGATAGGAATGTACGAACTGGAGCAACTGACTCTGCAGGAAACCCGTTCACGAGGACTTCTTCAGTGGGGCAGTCGCAACCTGGAGTGCAAAGGTGGGAGAATTGCCCCCATGCATTCACCAATGGGTCAGGGCATAACACCAACGTAAAAGCTCGGGCTGACGTCCTTACAAATGTTGCGTGGAGCGGTGGCGCACTGGTTCACGCCCTGCGCTACGAAGCCGGCGACCCGAGTTCAACTCCAGGCCACGGCAACAACACAAGCGGTGAGTGATATCTTCACGGACGCTGGGACCCCTCGCCTCGACAACCTTTGCTGACCAGCGTGGAGAAGTATGGTCAAGAAAACCCCCATGACTGGCACCACGTGGGGAGGCCTTCATCTCGCAGTGGATCAGCAAAGGGCCGTACTTTTTCAAAGACACATATTTTATTTTAGCAAATTATATTTTGCGTGTTCGCGTGCACATATAGTCAGTCACCGTGTCTGTTGTTAATGTGATTTGAATCCCAGCGCAGAAAGTCGTCGGCAAAACGAAGGCAGTTCCACGCGTACGAGGAATGCGTGCACCTTTACATTGAACATTGTGGACATCATGAAAAGGGATGGACACATGACGATTATGGAATTCCTTCTATATGGATGTTGCATGCACACTCATTCATTGTGTACACAGGCTCGCGTGACCGACATAACGATTCATAGCTGGTTTATTTTGGGTTGGATCGTCCTGTAGCTATAATTCCAATTGTGTAACCCTCCACCACCCGACTAAGCCAATCAAATGAAGTTGACACGCGGACAAAAGTGTAAATGTGTTTGGTTTATTAGCCTAAACCTGGAATGCTGAAAGGCAAGCAAACATTTTACATTCATAATTGTGGTTTTGGGTCGTGCAATACAAAAAAGACGTCGTAAGCCCTCCTCCACCCAACACAGGAAATTAATGAAAGTGTCACGCTAGTCAAACGTGCCAAATGTATTTCTTCTTCAGCTACGCAAGTGTGTTGGAGAGTCACCTGACAACATTTAAATGGTTCACGACATTTCGTCCGGAGATCTCCATCCAGCATAATCATGTGGACTCCTTTAAAATGAAACCTGTAAGGAAGCTGCCCCCGTGGAGTGATGGTTAGCGCACTGAACTTGCCACTTAACTTGCCACTCGACTTGCCACTGGATTTGCCACTCGACTTGCCACTGAACTTGCCACTGGACTTGCCACTCGACTTGCCACTCGACTTGCCACTAGACTTGCCACTCGACTTGCCACTCGACTTGCCACTCGACTTTTCACTGAACTTGCCACTCGACTTGCCACCGAGAGGTCGCTGGTTCGATTCCATCTCCCAGCGCGGTCTTGAGCAACGGGCTGCGCATTTCATTCGGTACATTCATCACTGGAATCCACGGGAATCGTTGAAAGGTTCCTGAATTCGGAACCTGGGAATTAATTCTGAAAATGGTCACCGGTTTACCGGGAACTGTTTAACAGCCCAATGAGTCATTAATTGTGAAACCCATAAACTGTTGATACAAATGCATTTGTAATGTTCGCTCTGCCGCATCACTGTCCGCGTTGTACTGTTTATTCAATCGTGCGTTCATGATGAATCACTCTCCACGACGTGTTTGGGTATCCCCCCCCCCACCACCACCACGTGCACCTTGGACTGTTCGCGTGCTATCGTGTCCGAGTGTCACGTGACCACGTGTTTTACACCAGTGTAGTTCACCAACGAGTTGCCATTAATGTGCTACGTAGCCGGTCTAATTTACTGCGCCAATTGTATTGCGGTATTTGCAATACTACGCGAGTAATGTGTTTCGTGATTTGAGAATTAATAGCAACAATGTCAACTTAATTTCTATTTAAAGCTTTCGTGACTGCAGGGATTCATCTTCTTGGGATTCATCTTCTTGGTTCTTTCTCGACACACCTGTTCTCCACCTGAGGACAGCTGCTTGCGTTGTGGCCGAAACGTCGTGAGAATTATTTTATTATGTTTTATTTTTATTATTTTATTATTTCCATTCTACGTGACTTTACCGAAAGAACCAAAAAATGTCAACTTGCTTCAAGTCATAGCCCTACCTCCGGAACGTAATACAATAAGTGGACGCTGACGACTGAAAATGCTTTCATTCATTCCACAAAAGCCTTTTTATCATCGACCGTGTTCAATCCACTGCTGGATGAAGGCCTCTACGAATCGCCGAACCCTCACAATCCTGCGATGTCACAGTCCACGCAGCGCCTGCGACATGAAGCGCTCTCATTGCTCCGTGTGCATCGCCATCGTTCTCGAGGATGCTCCATTCCTTTGCGGCCACATTAGTCTCGTTTTGTTTGCCCAATCGGTCGTCATCCCGTCTAGCGAAGTGTTCTGATTCTGCTCCAGCCCGCTTCTTTTCATTCACATCTCGAATGAACCTCTCCGTGTGTTCGCTCACTCATGTGCTTCCCAACCTGTGGTCCGCATACCGGGAAATGGTCCGCGGAACTATCGTTATAATTTTGAACAAACAAACATGTTTTTATCAGTGGCGTGGTGGCCGGCGGGCAGTTGTTGAGTGGTGCCCGGGTCCAGAGAGGTTGGGAGCACAGCCCTTCTCGTCCGCGTGTTCCTCCTCTGCCTGTCTCGCAGTGGCATTCCAAGCGTGCATATCTCCACGCTTCTTTGCACACTTTTCACTTTTGGTTCTGTATCTATCTCTCTTCTCTCTCTCTCGTCAGAGTTCCGGCACCAACCGTAGCGGGTAGTGGGCACGGATTGTAGAACTCGGTGAGATCTTAGGACGCCAATTTAAAAACAACATTGTGTTTGTGTGCACAGCTGCGTGTGTGTCCCCGTACACACACACACAGACCACGCACGTGTGTGTGTCTGTGTGTGTCTGTGTGTCTGTGTGTGTCTGTGTGTGTGTCTGTGTGTGTCTGTGTGTAAGAGAGATGCCCCCCCCCTTCAAATTGCTGAATGGGACATTTACCAAGTTGACAAAGCCTCATCCTCCGCCGGCGCTGAATCAGCACAAATCGCCCGATACGGGCTGCGCATGTTGGTCCGCGTAAAACATTACCGCGCTCATCTGTAATGGCGGGGGCGTTCGCCACGGAGGGAAGTCGGGGGGGGGGGGGGCTGCGTGGGGGGGGCATCTGTCGCCGAGTATGTAAATCGGAGAGAGCCTTCGGTGGAACGCCATCGATCCGCGGGGGGCTTAATTCAATTAGCCCCGGTGACCCGGGCAGCCCGGCCTAATAGGCAAGTCGCTTGGCTCCCCTTTGCTCTCGCAACCCTCGCAACCAAATATTGATCCGGCGAAAGATGATATTAGCCCGCCACGCTAATGAAACGGATGGCTCCAGGCCCCGGGGCATCTTGCCCAGTCCGCCTCCTTGCCCCCCCCCTCCCCCGTGTGTTCGCCTGCCCGCTTGCTTGACTGCCCGGCTGGAGGCGGCGTCGTAAATGTTAACTACCTCGCCTGGTATGCAGGAGGTCCTGACCTGGGCGCCTGTATATTGGGAGTTTGCATGTTGCTCTCCTCGTGGTCGTGTGGATTTTTCTCCGGGTCCTCCGGTTTTACCTTCCACATTTAGAAGGAAGCGTGCAGAGTATTTGGCTGCTGTGCACTTTGACGTGATAAGCCACTACTTTGAGCAATCATTTGGGACCAGGACGCTTCTGAAAAAGAGCTACATAGCTCAATGGGCCTTACCTGAAAAAAAAATAGTAAAATAATAGTCTTGATTGCCCATGAACTCACCAGTCTACCTGCGCGACTTTCCACCTGTCACTCAACTAGATTTGAAGCTTTCGTGACTGTAATGATTCATACTCTTAGGTTTTTTCGGTAAAGTCACGCAGGAAAAAATGAATAATAAACATAATAGAAATAATAGAAATAAAATAATAAATCACGACGTTTCAGAGGCAACACAAGTCTCCGTCATCAGGTGGGACCGTCACAGCTAAATTTCCTGTATCAAGTGAGGCAAAAATTGTATTATTTATTTTACCTACGTGACTTTACCGAAACAACCTAAGAGTATGTTAATCAACTGTCGTCCACCTGTGTCCACCTGTCACTCACCTGCCCAGCAATCTGAGCCTCCTGATAAGAGCGCTTTTTGCAACTGCAAAACACTTCTGAGATTCTGCTGTGGCACCGACAATGGGAGGTTGGTCGCGAAAGGAGAAGTGAATGGAAACAAAACAAAGCCTCGCTGGGAAGTTTCAGTGTGTTTATAGTACAAACTGGGCCCTGCCATGAGACCGTGGAATTGCCACCACGAGCTTAGGGCCACCGGCACAGTGTTGTGCTAAGCTCGTTTGAGTGGGGAGTATTTTTTTGACAGTCGAATGTGTCGCAATGTAAGAACGTCGACTTGTATGATTTTCTGTCAGTGAATGTAATTTGCTAATGGAAACATTTGTCAGTATTTTAGAAGACATCAAATGATTTACACGTGTATATTTTATTCCTGATGCGGCTTGTGTGCCGCTTAAAAAAGGGCAGTTCGCTGAAACTTCAAACTCATCCTCTGAGATAAATTATTAAATGAAATTCTGCCGTATTTCCAATGAATCACACTGATTCCCGATACAAAAACAATAGAAAAAAAACATCTCACGAAAACTGTGCATTTTGCATTGGCCCTGATCGCCAGCGCGAACTGGAAACGATTCTGTGTTACTGGTCCATAGTTCTCTGATGTGTGCCCGGGCTGTACCGCGCTCTCTTAAGGCACAAGGCACAGCAGAGAGACGGTGGGAGGGCACGTACGTGAAGTAGCGAGTATTCTGTATCGTATCGCTGTTAGCACGATGGGCGACAAACTCGGCGACTCGAGTTCGAGACCCACTCACGGACACCAACACCAGTGACTATTATCTGAACCGGTCCTGCCCCCCTAGGTCGACTCGGCCTCAAATGCGTACCTAGTGTGGTGTGTAAACGTTACCACTGGGGAGACAAAGGCGGAGTGGTGCTGTCCACCCTCTCGTACGCCGTGCCGCCCTTCATCGGTGCTACTCGCTAACAGCACTTGCCCTTAGTCTGCATGTTCAAGGCTTTATGGGGGATCTTTGTATTTTTGTCTGTATAGATACCCACATACTGACATTGCATACTCTTAACATCTAAACACTCAGACCAGCCTGGTGACGCAATGGTCACGTTAATTGGTGGTTCTGAGCCAGTTGCGGAAATTCCACGTTCCTATGGCGGGGGTGATTACAATATGAAATACTTTTCAACAGTAGTAGTAGGCTCGCTCGCCCATTGGGTTCGCTTCAGGCTGACACCCTCGTGGTGGTGGAGGGCATGACTGGGGCGCCACGGTGGCTACGAGATGTTTACTACCTCGCCTGGTCTACAGGAGGCCGTGGGTTCGATCCCGACGCCTGCTGCTGTATATTTGGAGTTTGCGTCTCTCTCTCCCCGTGGTCGCGTGGATGTTTCTCCGATTCCTCCGATTTTCCCCTCCACATTTAGAATCAACATCACGCGTTCATAGTATTTGGCTGATATGCATTTCTACATGATAAGCCACTTCGTTGAGCTATCATTTGCGGCCAGGTCACTTGTGAAAAACGGCCGTCTCGCTCGGTGGGCCTTACCTGGTCAAACAAAAATAGGTTATCGTTGTGTGGCTGTCTCACACGCGCATTGTGATTTTGTGAAAGATGTCACGGGGGGGGGGGGGGGGCTGATGCACGAGTGCTCTGTGTGATTGTTAAACAAACCCCGAATGACCCCCGCCAAAATGCTTTTAAAAAGTCGAGTCGCGAGTCAAGGGTTAGAACTGATCTGGCCGTCCTCGTGAAAGCAGCGTGATGTGTTAGGCTCCATTTGAGATGTCGCACACGGCGCGCGCACGCGCACACAGCACCTGCCCTGCCCCTTATCAATCCACTGCTGGATGAGGGCCTTGCCCCGCTCCACCGCCCGACGCACCCTGCGGGCTAGAGAGGGTTATTAAAACGACCATACTTCACCTTGCTCGTCAGTACAGGTTAGTGAAAGCAGGAAGAACATACGCTGGAGCAGAGTACCGTACAACAATATATTTATAGCTGCGCCGCCCTCTGCTGATAACCCAGCGCTGCCGCCCTTGTCGTGTGTACGGGGGTCGCTCATCCAATCGCTATCCAGGCTCAACACCTGCTTAGCTTACACGCTCTCATGATGAATCGGTTCATCGGTGAATGCGCTCTGTGTCATCCCGTAGTCATGTGTACTTTATAAACACACGCTGATGTTTATTCTGATTACTCTGGAATTGACACAATTTTGTTCATGTTTTATTATTCATGTGCAGGTGAATCTGCTGTAGATCTACACAGCACACACATGTCACGCCATAGCAATTGACAAATATAATTTATATAAATTGATGGCTACTTATCCCATGAACCTCGCTCATTGATTCCTCCCCAGTTATTGAGGACTTGTTCTACCAGACACTGACGGTTTCTTCTCATGCACACTGCCTTCAACCACCGCCACCACCACACTGCAGCCCATAATCACACACTCACCAACCCACTGACCCACCCACCCACCCACTCACCCACTCACCCACTTCCTCACCCACTCACTCACTACACTGCAAGTCACAACAACACACTCACCCACCCACTCACCCACTCACTCACCCACCCACCCACTCACACACCCACTCACACACCCACTCACCCACCCACCCACTCACCCATCCACTCACCCACCCACTCACCCACCCACTCACCCACTCACCCACTCAATCACCCACCCACTCACCCACCCACTCACCCATCCACTCACCCACTCACTCACTCACCCACCCACTCATCCACCCACCCACTCACCACGCTGTACGCAGGTCAACACCTATCCCCGACTTCTTCCCTCCCGCTTGCTCCACTTTGGAACTCCCTCCCATCGTTTATTTCCCCAAGTTCTTACGACCTTGCTCAATGCAATAAACTCGTGTCTAACTCGCGTCTAACTCACATCTAACTCGCTTCTGGCTCGCGTCTAACTCGCGTTTTAACTCGTATCTACTACACGCCAGCACGTGAGGTTCTTCTGGCGCTCCAGTTTCCCCCCACGTGTACACACACTCATCATTGATTGTGTACACACACTCATTATTGATTGTGTATACACACTCATCATTGATTTTGTGAAGAAAAAAAAGATCCAATGCAGGACCCTCTTTAAAAATAGTATTTCGACTTCGCGTGGCTTTTCTTTGATTCAAAAAAGTACATTTCAGAGTGCTGTTTGTTTCTGACCGCTTCTGTTTTTTTTTCTGGGGGGGCGGGGGCGGGCGGGCGGGCGGGCGGGGGCATTGTTGGCCCTGTTCCCAGCAACTGTGATAAAAAAAAACCCATTCCGTGACAAAGGTGGGTATTATAAGACTTGACTGAACTAATCCATACTTGGGGTGACTGAGAAGCGGAAGCTCCTCTACTAGAAACGGGACGATCCGTTGCTAATCGTGGCCACGTGCGGCACCCCCCCCCCCGCTTTGCTGCAGGGCGTGCAGGTGTGTGGCGCCCTGCGAGGGGCATTCCAAGTGGGAGTTTGTCATCCCCCGCCCCGCCACCCTCTTCATTTGGAATAGAAATAATCCCAGAGTGTCTCTCGATTGAACGATGAAATCTATTCGTCAGTTCGAAGTGCCGCCGATGCGAAGTGGGGTGGAGGCAGCCCCCTGCACTGACAGCACTGAGCCGGTGGTGGAAATTCCACGTTCCTATGGCGGGGACAAGTCTATCCATAATCCCACATGAGTTATGATGGCTTGTCATCCTCTAAATAGGGATTAAAGTTGCAACCTTTCAATTATGCGTGGCATGTTGAGGCTATATTATATTTGTACGTAAATAATACTATACAGTATATAATATTAAAACATGTTATTTATCCAGGAAAGTCTCACCGTGTATCAGTATATTTTCAGGAGAGTACTGTACAGGAATTTTTTTGGAAATTATTTTTAAAAAATGTGTTCTTTATAGACTTTTACGCCTGGTTATTAAAAGTGACAGATGGGTCAGTTTAGAAAACGAGACTAATTTGTCCAAATGTCTTCTTACCTCGCATTGAGCTTGTGCTCCAGTTTCATTGGCCATGTCATATTTCATGCTTAATACTAAAACATTACAGAAAGGAGGCATTTAATTTAAACATTACACGACTAAGTGCACTTACTGTGCCAGTGAGCGTGTGTGCAAGTGGATGTGTGGGGCATTAACCCCACAGCTGACATCGGTGGCAAGGGGTTTTGAAACTTGTTCTGGGCTTCCCCTAGGTTGACTCGGCCTTGAATGACACTTCAGCGCTGGAGAGACAAAGGTGGCCCCACGCCACTCGTGAGCGGCCACGTGACCCAGCCAGGACGCGCTCGAGATGTGTTGCAGAGGTTGACGGTTAGAATCCGATTTCTGATCTGACTGTGGTGGCTAGGAGATGTTAACTACCTCGCCTGGTATACAGGAGGTCGTGGTGTTCGCGCCCGATCCTGACGCCTGTTTATTTGGAGTTTGCGTGTTCTCCCCGTGGTCGCGTGGATGTTTCTCCAGATCCTCCGGTTTGGAGTATTTGCCTGCTATCGATGTCCACATGATGGTAAGCCACTTCGTTGAGCTATCATTTTTTGCAAGGCCGCTTCTTAAAAAGAGCTACATAGCTCAGTGTACCTTACCTGGCAACATTAAAACAAGTTTAGTTTTAGTTTATTGCCGCGGTTTGTGTATGAAGAACCGTAAGTCTGCTTTCACAGTGGTTGCTAAATATGTCATTTGCAAGAGCTGGCCATTGTGTGCCAATGCCAAGGTCTATATTTGCCACGTTAGAAACTTTCCCACAAATGACTCAATTGTGATAATTGGTTTTTTGCCCTTTTATCTGGCAACACAACTGACAACTGCGCCTTTTGGCGTCATCTGGTCCAACACCATGTGAGACTAGGCTCTAAGGAAAGCTGTCTCGGGTGTGGACCAATCAACTTCAAGGACAGTGCATACATTATCAGAGTTATGTTTTTTGTTTGCATTATGACTGCAGGTATTGTTGTCTATGCAAACATGACTCCTTGTAAAAAATGTGTCAGTTTTGTTGCCAGATAAAAGGGTAAAAAAACAATTATCATATTTTTTACTGGCAAATGAGGTTCCAATGTTGACTCAATTATGATTGTACATAGCAACCAGCGTCCCCTCCTGCCCCCAGTTTCGACAAAAAGTCACTTGAAGAGATCTCAGAGGTACTTCTGGGGTATCCACTTCAATGGACCATCCTACAACACTGCTCGGTTAACACGACTCTGATAGCACAATGAGGGTAACATTGGGGGGGGGGGGGGGGAGACGCAAATATTTGTACAGTTCGAATGAAAATTATAACGTTCTATTTTTACTTCCGCTGCTGTGCCAGCCCTTTCCCGTTCAGCTCGGGCCCAGGGCGCAGTGTGTGAGCTACGTCGCGGGGTAGGCGGATACAATCGGCGTCTCTCAATCACTCGCACAACCCAGCTGAGGAATGGAATCCCGCTTGTGAAGCAGACATCGCCGCCGCATTCGTTCTGGTGTCTGGGCAGAGCGCTCGCCACTCGCCCAGTTCGCACACTCAAAGCTTTCATTCTCCTTACAATCCCGTCATTTCCCCGGGGCATTTTCTTCTCTACAAAGTTATAATTTACCTGCATAATCCATTCCCTTTGGGATGGAGCTTCCCATTTGCAAGGGTGGCGCAGAGTGCCAAGTGGCACAGTATAGAGCGGTGATCTGTGATTTACAACGATACAGAGCAGTGGTCTTCACTTCTCTTCAGAGGGGGGGGGGGGGGGGCACTTTCGCCGAGAAGACATCATCAGTGTGAGGAGCGCCACAACATTTGAAACCATTGGGAGTTTGACAGCAGCACGAGGTGGTTCACATTTGCGTTTCGTCAGGGGCCGCACGCCATGGGCCACCAGGGGCCGCACTAAAGGCCACCAGGGCCCGCACGCCAGGGGCTACCAGAGGCCGCCAGTGACCCGCGGGGCCTTGCACTGAAGAGCGCCGGTAGAGACAAAGATGCCCCGTGTAGCCTGTAACAGACTGTAGGGGCAAGTGCTGTGAGTGAGCACCTGTGAAGGCCGGAACGGCGCACGAGGGGGTGGGTGGCCAGCACAACGCCCGGCCGCCTTTGTCGCTCCAATGCTGATGTGTGCACACAACATCAGGTACTCGTTTAAGGCCGAGTCTACCTAGGGGAGGCCCAGTTAATATATGTGCCACTGCAGGTAGTGGCATGCGATGGTAAATGTGCCGTCGACTTCACAGTGGAGGTGAAGACGCCGTGAAGGACAGGCGAAATAAAAGCAAAGACTGGGATGGATGTTCATTGCCGAGAGGAAAAGAAGATCCTAACATTTGTGTTGAATGTCTTAAGTTTATAAATATATATATAACCTGAATAGAGTCCACACCTCGATAAAATAAATATATGAATTCAAGGGAGTAATATTGTCGTCTCGTACTGTGTCATCAGTCATGGAGGCATTGTAACCATACTTCAACATTCTCGTCATGTGGCTTCGCTTAGATTTCACTCGCTACTGATGTTAGCCGCGACCAGGAGTTTAATCCGCTCATCAGATTCGTCCGCGGAGTGCGCCAACCACCGTGCCACCGCTCCCGAGACATGGCGTGCGTGTTTGTTCGGTTTTTTTTTCTCTTTTTATTGGGGACGGTGGCGCAGTTTGACAAATACTCGAACCGGTCCTGGGTTGAACCTCTCGGTTAGAATAGCCCCAAAAGAGTGCGTGATGGGCTGTCTAAACATCAGCACTGGGGAGACAAAGGCGGCCGGGCGTGGTGCTGGCCACCCATCTCCTCGTGCGCCGTGCCGGCCTTCATAGGTGCTCGATAACAGCACTTGCCCCGACAGTCTGTTACAGGCGACACGGGGGAGCTTTGTCTGTGTGTAGGTGCTGCTACTCGCTACTGACAGCACTTGCCCCTACAGTCTGTTACAGGCTACACGGGGGAGCTTTGTCTGTGTGTAGGTGCTGCTACTCGCTACTGACAGCACTTGCCCCGACAGTCTGTTACAGGCTACACGGCGGGCGGTGGAATCTTTGGATCATTTTGTCTTTAAACTATGTGCTTAGCTGTTTACATTTCTGCCCCACACACACACATATAAACGCCGAGTAGATTGCGTAGTTCGACAATCATCTCTTATCCCTGTTAAACAAGGGGGGCCATTGACCGCTCCAGTGGCGTAGCGGTGGCGATTTAAACAAAATCGTCTCGAGTCCCCGGTGAGCGCTCGCGACAGCTGACGGCACCGCGGGGCTCACGGCTCCCAGCGCATCGCTCGCTGCGTCGCGGGCTCCTCACACGCAGCGCGACTCGGACTTTGGTGCGGCTGGGTGAGTGCCGCTCATCTCCCCCTTCACGGCTCTCCACCCCCACCAACCGTGTAGCCTGTAACAGACTGTCGGGGCAAGTGCTGTCAGTAGCGAGTAGCAGCACCTACACACAGACAAAGCTCCCCGTGTAGCCTGTAACAGACTGTCGGGGCAAGTGCTGTCAGTAGCGAGTAGCAGCACCTACACACAGACAAAGCTCCCCGTGTAGCCTGTAACAGACTGTCGGGGCAAGTGCTGTCAGTAGCGAGTAGCAGCACCTACACACAGACAAAGCTCCCCGTGTCGCCTGTAACATACTGTAGGGGCAAGTGCTGTCAGTAGCGAGTAGCAGCACCTACACACAGACAAAGCTCCCCGTGTAGCCTGTAACAGACTGTAGGGGCAAGTGCTGTCAGTAGCGAGTAGCAGCACCTACACACAGACAAAGCTCCCCCGTGTAGCCTGTAACAGACTGTAGGAGCAAGTGCTGTCAGTAGCGAGTAGCAGCACCTACACACAGACAAAGCTCCCCGTGTAACCTGTAACATACTGCTGGGGCAAGTGCTGTCAGTAGCGAGTAGCAGCACCTACACACAGACAAAGCTCCCCGTGTAGCCTGTAACAGACTGTCGGGGCAAGTGCTGTCAGTAGCGAGTAGCAGCACCTACACACAGACAAAGCTCCCCCGTGTCGCCTGTAACAGACTACTGGGGCAAGTGCTTTTAGCGAGCACCTATGAAGGCCGGCACGGTACACGAGGGAGTGGGTGGCCAGCACCACGCCCGACCGCCTTTGTCTCCCCAGTGGAAATGTTTTTACACACCGCACCAGGTACTCCTTTGAGGCTGAGTCGACCTAGGGGGAGGCCCAGGACTGGTTCAGAAAATCGCCATTTGTGTTGGTGGCCGTGAGCGGGTATGGAAGGCGGGTCACCTGGTTCGTAGCGCAGCGCGCACACCGCTGCACTACCGCTCCCCCAGCCACCACAACCACCAATCACCACCACCACCACCTCCACCACCTCGCTCCTCCACACACCCCCTTTGGCGCTAAGAGGCGGTGGTGGTGGGTGGGGGGTGCAGGGTATTTCTGGCTCGGAGTGTTTGTGCAAGTGCTGCTTTCCGATGGCCCGACCAAGAGGTAAATGAGGCATAACATCCGCTCGCTAACACGGCGTTATTATACGAGCACGCGTTGTAAAATCCCCGGGCCAAAATTAACCTACTTAGGAAAGTCGCTCTGTGCGCGAGCGACCAGGCAGGCCAGCTGATGCCGAGCGCGGGGTACAAGTGGCCACGGCCTCTTCCCGATGGCCGCACGCCCCTCCGGCGCCTGCCTCGACCACGAGGACAAAGCGAGAATGTCGTGCGGGACCACCTCTGGCATGGAGGATGGAGCGGCTGGGAGGGGTTGGGCCGCCAGTCGCGTGGCGGCACTGCTGGCACGTGTTAAGCGCGTGCTGCTTCCGCCGGCTGTTTGCAGCTGTGTTGCAATGCTTGCCTCTATTGCGAAGCACAATTGCACAGTTGGAATTTTTTTCGTGTTTGAATTAAATCCCCGCCTTCGCTATGACCCGCGTGCTGACCAGCGCGGTGAAGTATGGTCAAATCCCTTGGCGTGGGGGGGGGTCGTCTCTCGTCACAAGCAGCGCATTATAAATTTTCTATCGCGGCCTGATGATAATGAGTACAGGCTCAGAGACCCCCCCTCCCGCCCCACAAACGCCGAGCGGCCAGCAGCAATTTGCACCGTCGAAGGTGCTCTAGATCGGAGTGAATGCAGCACGTGTCTATTCACTCGTTGAGAAAGGTGGCGACA
This sequence comes from Lampetra fluviatilis, assembly GCF_964198595.1. Classification (NCBI taxonomy): domain Eukaryota; kingdom Metazoa; phylum Chordata; class Hyperoartia; order Petromyzontiformes; family Petromyzontidae; genus Lampetra; species Lampetra fluviatilis. The sequence goes on from NC_136324.1 coordinate 800,558, forward strand.
GAGAGAGACGACGGCGACGAGGAGGAGGATGGAAGTTAAATGTTGCTCTTGTATTTTATATTTATGTTGCTACCGCGGCGTCTGAGCACAGGCCCAGGAGGAGATTGGCAAGAAGCGGCGCGACAGACAGCAGCGAGAGCGTCGCAGGCGGTGGCGCGTGGCCCGCGTGGAGCGAGGCGACGGTGAGGACTTTGCAAATCGAGACGGTGCGAAGCTGGAAGCTCTTCCAGTGCGGGGCAGCAGCAGCAGCACCAGCAGCAGCAGCAACAGCAGCAGCAGCAACAGCAGCAGCAGCAACAGCAGCAGCAGCAACAGCAGCAGCAGCAGCAACAGCAGCAGCAGCAACAGCAGCAGCAGCAGCAACAGCAGCAGCAGGACACGAGAAGCGTTACGATCTCGCGGTGCGGTGGCTGGGGAGAGTCCTCAACATGGTTGGATGAATTTCGATTTAAAGCTTTCGTGACTGCATGGATTCATCTTCTTGGTTTTTTCGGTAAAGTCACGTAGAAGGGAAATAATAAAATAATAATAATAAAACATAACAAAATATAATAAACATAATAAAATATTGTATTATTTCTCTTCTACGTGAGTTCACCGAAAGAACCAAGAACATGGCTGGATGAATCGATTAGTGAAATAGCTATGGCAGCCAGCTATGGCTGCAGAGTACATGTTGTTTATGTCGTTTTTTGTGAAAATTCGGTCACAGTTCCTATGATCACTGTTTCATTGCTTTTATGGCTTTATTTTGGTGATTTTCGAAAAGTTTTTCGGTTTGGACATGTTTGTTTGTTGTAGTACAGAGTTAGACTGATGGCCTTAATCTAAGTTGTCTTGTGGTTGTTGTTGTTTGACTTGCATCCCTCTGGGATTTGTGCACACAGTGTTGGTGTACGGTGCCTTTTCTGCAATATTTTGCTGTCTTTTCTGTTTGCACTTAGTCACTTTAAGATGTTTTCTTGTTCATGTTTTTGTTTAATGTTTGTTGCGGTTGCACCCGATTCAAGAGCCGAATGGCTCACAGGGCTATACCTAATAAATGAACTTGAAATAAAATCATTGATTCATACGATGATACATGTGTATTGTTATTATCTTTCTTTCCCTTATTGAAACATGCTCACGTACGGATGGTAGTGCCACGTTGGTTCAGGGTTAACTAAATTTGGAAACTTTAAGAAATAATGAAGTACATTTTTGGAACGCTTTGGAAATTGGCAGAGGGCTTTGTGATGTGTTTGCTCAGCTGGGCGAACGCTCAGGGCTGAGTGCGTGCGCGTGTGCACAGTGCAACCACAGCGGTGATGGTAGAGCTGGTGAACGTGATAATGATTGCGGTAATGGTGATGATAATGATGGTGATAATTGTGGTGGTGGTGGTGACATGCGGTAGTGTAGTGGTGAGCACGCCGCGCTTGGAACCTGGCGATCCGAGTTCTATTCCCGCTTCCTGTCAACCACCAGTGACGATTATCTGAACTAGTCCTGAGCCTCCCCTAGGTCGACTCGACCACAAATGAGAATATGGTGCGAAGTGTGAACATTGCCACTCGTGAGTGTTGTAATATAATTACAACTGCAATTGTCACTTGCTGTTCATTTGGAAGTGCGTCTTATGATGACAAACGAAGTAACCATTTTAAAATTGATTGCCAAAAGATGACACTGACAATAATGAAACACCCCTTTGTCAATCTACGACGCGTAAAATGTCTCTCCAGGGTGTTTCTCCTGCGGGTGGTTCAGATATAGCGCTCAACATTGATGTTAGCCATGGCCTGAAATGGAATTCCAGGTTTACCAAGTCCAAACAGCAAATTACTGCAACTCAAGAAATTTAAATTTCTGACGTGTATATCAAACAGTAGCTGAAGTAACGCACTACAAGCTGGCAATGTAAAGGTGATAGCCATATTTACGTTGCTATATTTGCCTAATTTCTCCAGGACTTGGTATTCCCCCCCCTCCCTCTTCGTAGCCTCTATGGCTTTAACGTGGCCAAGGCCCCATTAGTCAACAACAAATTATTGTCCCCAAGAGGAGACGAGGCACCCTCGAGCCATCGCGAAGGATTTTGTGACTTCACCCGTGAAATATACAACGCACGCTGTCGCGTGTGGCCACCTCAAGAATTGGTGGCAATCTTCGATTCCCTTGTAGCTGTGCGACAATCAATTCAATATGCGAGAAGCCACTTCATCGTCTGGTGAGACCCGCATGTTCCTGTCTGCTCGTGCAACGACAGAGTTGGCGGCGGGAGATGACAGTCACTTGGGGTGGCCTTCATCTCGCAGTGGATTCACCATGTCTGATGATAACGATGATGGGGTCCCGTATTTTTTTAGGGGTGCTCTTGCCAATAACTTATGATAATCCAGCCGTATTTGTTTAACACGCCTGACTATTCATGAGACCCAGACGGTCGAAACCGGTCCAGAGTTTGCTTGCTTAAACAAATGCCGCTTGGTGACATCGCTCTGGAAATCCCAGAGAGCTGATGTCATCAACACCAATATGGATGTTCTTTATTTGCATGTTGAAGCGACAGAATGGAGATCCGCTTAATATTTTCTTTCGCCAAACTAAAGCAGTGAGCCTCAGGAGCCAATTTCAAAGGTAGGGATTGGCAAGCTGTGAACAGCCGGGCTAAATTGGGCAGTTATGCCCTTGCATGCCGTTATGACTGCTTCCATTGCCTCGCCTCGCATTCCGCGCCTGATAGCTGCGGCCGGGGTCCGGTGTCTGAGGGCCCATTGTGCGAGGGCCTTGCCACGTGCTCCGCTGCACTCGGTGGCAACGTGCAAGATATGATGGACGCGTCTATCACCAAATGCTGCATTTGAGATCTGACAGCCAGCGAGAGAGATTTGCGTTGCTGCTTCTGGGCATCGGAATGATTGAGATGCGTGGCGCTTTGAGAGATTCCTCAATTGGGATTACGCACAGCAGCAACAAACGTCCACCTACTAACAGACTCATGCCCCAGGTCACTCTGTGGAGTTCTCTGCTGGTTTAACAAACTTAACTTGACACCTAAGACGAGACTCGTTCTCGGGAGACTCACCCTCGCCTGTTGAGTTCTCTGCTGGTTAAAGAAACTTAACTTGACACCTACGATGCTTGGGCATTTAAGTGCCCAAGCAATGTAAATGCTTTCGCCTTACCTGTGACCAAATCACTCTGAATGTGCCCTATCTCGTTACATCTCGAGAGCTTAGCAAAGTTTGAGTCTGGTTGGTGCTTAGATGAGAGAGTGCTTTGGGACTCCACGTGCTGTAGGCTTAGGCTGTGAGGTGGCCAGTGGATATCAGCACGGCAATGGATTATTGAATCTATCTGTGTGGAGCTTTTTGTGTTAACCCCCTCGTATAGATGGACACTCATTTTGTGCCACGTTCCAAACAAAGATAATTATATTTAAAGTGATGCTCGGCAAGGCTATGATCGACATTAATATGATTCTACGATGTGTGATTGAGAACGAGGGCATTCATCTGAGCAATTATAAACTATTTTTTTTACGTTTCACGAACTAAAGGGGAATGCTGCCAGTGGTGTGAGGGTCAGCGCACCGGACTTGCGATCCCAATGTGGCCGGTTCGATTCGATCTCCTGGCGCGGCAGTCGAGACAACGTTGCGAGTTGCCTAAACCCCTCCCCTGTCCACGCAGCGGCATAAATGGGCGATGCCGCAATCAGTCGATCGGCAGGCCGCGTGTGGTGGAGTTGTTGTGTGTCGGTACTCCCAACTCTTCAAGACGTCTGGGCAGCGTGGAAGAGTAGGCGAAGCTACCCTCCCTGGAGGGGGCTGTTCAGAGCTCCCCTCTAAGGGGAGGCCCCTCCGCCAGCAGTGGGCTGATCGAGCACTTGCAGGGCTGCGCATTTGTCTTCATGTCGCCTGAAGGAGGTGGTCGGTATGTGTTGGTGTGAAGCAGCGTGGCTTCAGAACTAAACGGGTTTCCAGATGCTCGGTTGTTTTTAGACATCAGTAACAGCAGCAGCGGGACAAGTGAGAGTTCTGTTCGTTACTCGTGGCAGATAAATATAATCAATTTCCTTTGGTGAAAGAAGCAGTGGAGTTCAATTCAGTCCGTGATCTATTTATTGGGTGTGAGCGTGAACACGCGATGCTCTAAGCGGCCACTAGATGGTGCATAGACTACAATTATCAGCGCGATGTTTGTCTGACCGCGTGTGATTCCGAGCGCGTGTTGTGGAGCTATACCGCGTGTTGTGGGGCTTGTACCGAATGCTCGTTACCACGACGCCCGACGTTTCGCGCCGCATGCTGAATTGAATTTGTCAAGTATCTCCCAGCAGGTACGCGGCGTGAAACGTCGGACAAGTGTATGTGGTTGTAACCCAAAAACACATCGAAGCATGGAATTATAGAACGCGTGTCACAATGTACCATGTTGTAAACCACAATTATGTATTTTTAGCTTTGGGTTTTATACCAAACCTTAATGACAAATGATATTTATCATTTCCTGTATTATTAATACTCCATTTACCAAATACGAATAATGCCCGGTCCTTGTATACACGTTGAACTTCTTTCGCACCGTACGTAGGCAAGCGTGCTTATCGAAGATGCGATTGGCACGGTTGTAGACATTCGATGAGACTCAAGAGACTTCCTGCTATAATTGGGATTTTTGGCCAATTCGCAGTAAGCGAGAGGTGGGGCTTCGTGTGGGAGTGAAACCGCAGGACCCAGAGAAATCCCACCGCGTGTTTGGGACTAAACAAACAGACATTACGCCTACTTTCCGTATGTCTCTACTCACGACAAAAAAAAACCCCAAGCATTTTTCTTTTAAAATACACATCCCATTAGCCAATCGGCCTTCTGGGAACGATTAAAAAAAAAATGTCAGCGGCATTGGTGTCAAACACATTCCGAGCAAACGGATCGGTTCTGACTTCAAATTAATGTTGTCCATTTCGCCGAGGTGATGGTTTTAGTTGGGGTTTTAAGGTGGCACGAAAATACGCACAGCGGTTGGGGCTACCAGGAGAAAAGGTCACACCCTGGACATGAGACCCAGGACCCGTTTTATATATTGACGCCACAGATGGTAGGTAGCCATGGCTGGGAATTCAACTTGCCTGGACGAATTTCGATTTAAAGCTTTCGTGACTGCAGGGATTCATCTTCTTGGTTCTTTCGGTAAAGTCACGTAGAAGGGAAATAATAAAATAATACAAATAAAACATAATAAAATAATTCTCACGACGTTTCGGCCACAACGCAAGCAGCCGTCCTCAGGTGAAGAACAGGTCTGTCGGAAAGACAGCGTCTGAATTGCCTGGACGAGTTCGAAACAGCGCAGCGAGTGCTAGCCATTGATGCCACCGCTGCCCCCTCAATTTAAACTTTCGAATCCACGTTCATTCGTATAAACAAATGCACGTTACCACACTTGCACCTTTCATGTTCTGAGAGAAGCCAGAGTTATTCCACATCGAGATAACAGCTATTTCAGAACATCTGTTACTGTGATGAAATTGTATTTTAAAAAAACACACAAAACCCCCGTCCAGACTCGAGAGAAAAAGAAAATACAAAAGTAGAGTTTTCAACTTTGCCAAGCTTAAAAAATTAATGACTTCATTTATGGAAATATTTCATGGACCCACTGTTGCTTCACCAGTCTCAGTGCCGTCTTCTCAAGGGAGACATTTGTGATGCTCTGTGCTGTCTCCAGCTATTACTCGGCACATCCGTCAAAAGTAACACACCTACATCAGGTGACGGTCTCCAGCGTTGGCCCTGCTTCATAACGGTGAGCCATGAAGAAGGCCCCCTTCCCAAAACGTCTCCTTCTCTATTTTCTATCCGTCATCTGCTTGCCCTCTTACGCTCTCGGCTCTCAAGAGCAGAGCCGTTGCCCAAAATTCTGGCTCATCGTTTTCTTTTTTTCTCTCCGGTTGATGTGAGCGGTCAGCCCACTCCGCTGCAAAACCAGGAACCTGAGTTCGATTCCTGGCCACGGCTAACACCAGCGGCAAGTAATATCTCAACGGTGCCTGCCACCTCCCTCCCCCTGCCTTTACCAGCCTGCGTCAACCGGTGCGGTAGCGGTGAAGTGTGGCCGAAAACCCCGATGCGGCTGACACAGCATGCTGGATCGGGTGACCTTCATTCAGCAGTGGATTGACAAAGGGCTGTATATTATTATTTCCTCATTGATAATACCGTCTGGAAAACTCACCTTTAGAATGGCCTTTACCCCGGCAAGTTCCGGCTTTACATATACGGCGGTGGCGCATTGCTGGGATCTACGGATGAAATGCGCCACTTTACAAATGTAAACACTTATTTTTGGGTTCAGCAGTTTCACTGCTGGATTATATTTTCCGCCTGAGGACGACCGCTGATCGAAACGTCGTGATCTATTATTTTTTGTTTTATTTTATTTTTCTACCCACGTGACTTTACCGAAAGAACCAAAGAGTATGGATTCCCGCAGTCACGAAAGCTGCAAATCAAGATCAAATACGTATTATCGTGTGTGCCGTGACTCTTCAGCAGTTATTTGTGTTTGGCAATGCCCAGGGGTCTGCAGCCTGCGGCTCTGGGGCCGCGTGCTGCGCTTCTGCCAGGACGGCTGCTTCGTGACAGTCATTCATTCGGGACCACCGCCGTCTCGTATTCACCAAAGCGCATTGCCGGATTCGAAAGAAAAAAATCTCCTTGTTATTTTGGTTCCTGTCCCGTGGCAATGGCTGATTTTTAAAAAAATATATACACAATTATATATATATAAATGTGATGGACGATGGTATTGGTAAATCCCACAATTTTCAAACGGCGCTGCTCTACGTTACACTCAGCTGTACTTTATTATGAATGGATGTTTTTTTTCCCTTTTGAAACACATGTTTGGGCCACTCACTTCCTCCCCTAACAGCCGAGAGGGCTCGGTTTTGGGCCACTGCAACTCCACGGACAATTGACCGCGATAACCGTGGCCAGAGTTAAATTAAACGCTACGTGGGATTGCAATTATCGTCCTCATTATATATAGCAGGGAACATGGGAAAATAAACACGGATGGGTGGTGGAGGCGGGGAGGTTAGGATTGGCGATTGAGATATTTAACTGTGGTTCCACCACCGCCGCCCCCGGCATCCAGACCACGTTCGCAGCACAGACAGAAGCTCGATTTAAGGGTAAATGACCCGGGAGAATCCCCGTTGTCCGTGGTGAAGTCGGGGACCGATGTCGCGGGTTCTGTTACCCGCAGTATTTTTGTTACTCTACTTTTCCCATGGGGGGAAAACAAATTGGTGATGATAGGAACAGTCGGGCCACGGATAAGAGAGATTATTCACGGCTCCAACACCCGCCGCAGATAGTCTGAGTCCGTTGGGTGAGAGGAGCTCTGCGGTATAACCTTGTGTGGTTGTGCACTTGCCGTCTCGTTAATCCACTGCTGGATGAGGGCCTCCCCCCACACCAGTCTGGTTATGGGGCATTGTTTGACCACACTTCCCCCACGCTGTCTGACGAGGTTTGGTGAAGTCGAGGGTCATAGACGTTGGAACAGAGTACAAAAGAAAATGTGCTTGTACTGCCCTCCACATTAAACTAAAATGAACTATTTTTATTTACCCGGTAAGGCCCACTGAGCTATGTAGCTTTTTTTCATAAGCGACCTGGTTATCACAAATTATAATTCAGTGAAGTGGCTCATGTGGAAATTGATAGCAGCCAAATACTCTAAATGCACGTTGATTCTAATGTGAAGCGAACAAACGAAGGACCCAGAGAAAAGTCCACACGACCAAGGAGAGAGACACGCAAACTCCAAATAAACAGGCGTTAGGGTCGGGGTCAAACCCACGACCTCGTGTATACCAGGCGAGGTAGTTCACATCTCCTAGCCGCCGTGGCGCCCATCACGTAAAGTATCCGAAAGTCCACCGGCCTGTTGGCCTCGCAGAAGTGAATGAAACGTGCAAACCCTGGCCCAGTTTCACCCTCATGGGCCTCATCAGCAGTGCTGTATTCCGTAGAGCACGGTGCACTCACTCGCACCCCTGCACGGACACGGTTTGAGTGTAAGGCTGCCGGTAGGGTCGGTAGGGCCTGCATCATCGGTAGGGCCTGCATCGTCAGTAGGGCCTGGATCACCACACAGCTACCTCGCATACGCTCCTTGATCGCTGACTGGTCTCCCATCATCCACGTACAGGTCAAGATGAAACCTGCTGAGCTTCTGAGGAGGAGGAGGCGCTCACAGCGGTGTAAGGGTCAGCGCGCTGGACTGCTGCAGTTCAGCGGCCACCGGTTCGATTCGACCTCCCGACCACTGGGGTTGAGACAAGGTCGCGGGTTTCTTAAACCCGTCCCCGTCCACCGCCCACGCCGCCTCTGCCCGCCCAGCGGCACGAATGGGTCTCACCGCGCGCAGTCAGTCGATCGCCAGCTCGCCTGTGTGGTGGTGGGGGGGAATCTCCCCCACAGGGGCTTTCTTTCTTCTCGCGCAAACTCCTTGACAGTGCCCACGGGCAAGAAGTTGCAGGGCCTGCGCCTCTACCTCTGTGCCTGGTCGAGCTTGTGCGAGGGGTGCGCGTGCGCGCGCTGCCAGGGAGAAGGGGCAGCAGTGGTGCTCGCCGGCGGTGAGCTGCAGGTGTCCTCACCCCTTCAGGGACCTTGACCATGACGGCCAATCATGCGTCACGTCGATTCACAGGCCCTCGGAGTATTGGCAAAGTGGATGATTTAAATTTGATTATTTAAATTGGGTTATTTAAATTGGTTTACGAGGACTCATTTTCAGGGCATAAACTATCGCATCATTTACATGAAAATAAGAAAGAATCTCTCGTTCTTACCGTGACGCCGGGGGCGACCCCACGGGGAGGACGCGGTGAGACCCTTGGCGGGGCACTTGGACCTCTTGAAAAACGTCTCGACGACGATTACTGCAGCAGCAACAGCAACAACAACAGTTCCAATAACATCAACAACAGCAGCAGCAGCAGCGGTCGCAATTTACAAATCTATTTTGTATGAACGCAATCACCTCTCGCGATGCTTTGCTAAAAAACAACCTTGTATTGGGTTGAAGGGCGCCACGGTGGCTAGGAGATGTTAACTACCTCGCCTGGTGTGCAGGAGGTCGTGGGTTCGATCCCGACCCTGACGATGCTTGCTGCTGTTTATTTGGAATCTGCGTGTCTCTCTCTCCCATCATCATCACGGTGGCTAGGAGATGTTAACTACCTCGCCTGGTGTGCAGGAGGTCGTGGGTTCGATCCTGACCCTGACGTCTCCGAGTCCTCCGGGTTCACCTCCACATTGAGCATGAGAGGCTCAGGGAAACACGAGAGGGAGAGAGATGACACGCGAGCGGCACTGATATCGCAGCACGGGTCGCCTCAGGCCTTGGTTTGACCCGGGCGGTGCAGAGATGTACATCTGTGACCAGGTGGCAAGAATTTCTGTGCACCAAGATCTGGTGGTCATGTGTTTGAACTTTACTGCAGGATGCCGCACGGTTTTGATCGTAGTCCTCTTGCTGACTGAGAAACATGTTGGGGGATTTGGTTCGCAGTGGAAAACGTGCCAACCACATCCCACCCACGCACTCACCCACACACTCACCACACTGCAGGTCACAACAACACACTCACCCTCCCACCCACTCCCTCACTCACTCACTCACCCACTCCCTCACTCACTCCCTCACCCACCCACTCCCTCACCCCCTCACTCACCCCCTCACCCACTCCCTCACTCACTCACCCACTCCCTCGCCCCCTTACTCACCCACTCACCCACTCACCCACTCCCGCACCCACTCCCTCACCCACGCACTGACCCTCCCACGCACTCACCCACGCACTCACCCACGCACTCACCCACGCACTCACCCACGCACTCACCCACGCACTCACCCACGCACTCACCCACGCACTCACTCACTCACTCACCCACCCAACTCACTCACCAAACAATGTATTAATTTACTCATTCATTTGCCAAGTCACTCAGCAACTCGCCCACTCGCCACTCATCTACTGCAGGAGTTGGCATCTGCACCATGCGGGCGGCAGGAATGTGTTTGTAGCGAGACCTGGCACCGCTGTCGCTGCACGGCTCGTGGCCGGCTTCGGTTCGGGGACGAAGCAACAGTGGCCCAATACCAACAACAATGGCGGGCAGCAGGAACAGCAGGAACAGCAGGGGCAGCAGGGGCAACAGGAACAGCAGGAACAGCAGGGGCAGCAAGGGCAGCAGGAACATATGTGTGTACACACACACACGTGTGTGTGTGTGTGCACGTGTCTGTGTGTACACACAGACACGCGAACACACGATCCGTGCACACATATGTTCAGGAGCGTTTAAGTCAAACCGTATGGCGATTTCTCCTTGTAGAAAGTTAAACGCAATGTAAATGGATGCTTCGAGTGTTGTGACTTGCGCTGCTGGAAGCCGATGGCTCGCGATCTCGGTTCAACGTCTGTGCTGAGGGCAGTTGTCCCAGCTGCTGGGCCGCGTTTGTCGGACACCTGACGACCAAACACCGGGCAGGAGGAATAGCTGCGATTATTCAATCAAAGCGTACCCGTGTGCATGTTGTACGTGTGGACTTCTTTCGCACCGTACGTATCCGACCGTGCTAATCGGGTCCTGTAGCCACGAGCCTTTGGCTGAGTCACTTTACGCAGCGTCTCGATGTTGGTGACTAAGTCGGTCAACTTTCACGACCTCGTTTAAGAGGTCCGTTGTTTTTCCTCGCACGTGCGAATTGTAGCCACTTGAGGTGCGGTTTAATCAAGCGGGTGACACCATTTGTCGTGTTGCACACTTGTAAAGCAAATCAGAGGTGGCACGCCGTGAAAGGCGGCGACAAGTAGCAGTGAGCGGGGGGGGGAACTTGAGTGGGACACGCCGCTCGAAGGGTTCAGGGCGGGTGGGTCAAGCCCAGGGGCTCGGCAACTAAATAACGAGGGGAGAGGCGGAATGTCACAAGAGTCGCAGTGCACGGCGGTGCCTACGAGACGGCGGTGGTCCTCAATGACTGTCACCACCAGCAGTCCTGGCAGAGCCATAGGATGCCGACACCTGCCCACGGTGAACTGGGCTCCCATGGTAAACTGGACTCCCATGGTAAACTGGACTCCCATGGTAAACTGAACTACCATGGTGAACTGGACTGCCATGGTAAACTGGACTCCCATGGTGAACTAGACTCCCATGGTAAACTGGACTCCCATGGTGAACTGGACTCCCATGGTCAGGGGTCGTGCAGTTGCAGGATAGATTGGCTCTCATCCAGTAGTGGATTGACACAAAGACAAAGACCCCCCCCCCCCCTTATAGCCTGTAACAGTCTGTTGGGGCAAGTGCTGTTAGCGAGTAGCACCTGTGAAGGCCGGGACGGCGCACGAGGGGGTGGGTGACCAGCACCACGCCCGAGCCGCCTTTGTCTCCCCAGTGGTGATGTTTTCACACCACACCAAGTACTCATTTGAGGCCGAGTTGACCTAGGGGAGGCTCATGACCAGTTCAGAATAATCGTCACAGTGTGTTGGCCCTGAGCGGGAATCGAACTCGGGTCTCCGGGTTCGTAGCGCAGCGTAGCGTTAACCGCTGCGCCACCGCTCATCGTGATTGACACACGGGCTGTATTGACACGCACACGTGAGTAGCGTCGGCGTCTTTCGTTCTCGCTCTTGTTGTTGTTGTCGCTGTTGTTGTTGTTGTTGTCGCTGTTGTTATTGTTTGGAAGCACGCGCACATTTGTGAGCCCATCCTCTGGATTATTTTGCTCGGTAACTTTATTTGGGAATTGTTGTCAGTATTCGCTTGAAACGTGTCCGCGCGCTGCTGGTCACACGCAGTCCGATTTGTCGAGTTTCTGGATGGAGAGATTCGAATGTTCCATTCGAGCGTTTGGTAATGGAAAGACGATGATCTGTGCCATGAGCGTGATGGGACGTGAATCATTCCAAACCTGAACGACAGAAGTGAAGATACACGCGCTGCGGTGAGCCAACGCATACTCAACCACAACAAAGACAAAGATCCCCCGTGTAGCCTTTAACAGACTGCTGGGACAAGTGCTGCTCGCGAGCACCTGTGAAGGCCGGCACGGCACACGAGGGGTGCGGTGTGGGCCATCGTCACTCCCGGCCGCCTTTGTCTCGTCAATGCTCATGTTTACACACCACACCAGTCGCGCTACTCGTTCATTAAGGCTGAGTGGACCGAGGGGAGGCCCAGAATCGGTTCAGATGTTCGTTCCTGCCGTTGTTGGCTCTGAGACGTATTCGAACTCGGGTCTTGGGCTCCGTAGCAGAGGGCGCTAACCACCACTACGCCACCGCTCCCCACGTACACACGCACACACGCAGACGCACCCACGCACACACGCACACGCGCACACACGCACACTCGCCACCGCTCCCCACCCCACCCACGCACACACACACGCACACACATACACTCGTGGTTGTCAGTGGGGTGAAACTGCCACACTCTGTGTGTGCGCTCCTAGGCGTCCATCCCTAAGGTGACAACCCATTCCTTGTCACCACGCATCTAAAACCAAGCCGTCCCGAATGCGTCCGAGCTCGCCACACCTGAGATGCTAAGCGGCGTTGTAGCTGCGCCGTCATCGGATGGGCCACCACCCCCACCACCACCACCACCGCCACCACCACCACCACCACCGCCACCACCACCACCACACAACACGTTGCCCCAGGTCCTCATGGCTCCCCGAAGGGGCATGCGGGGGCACTGCGGCAGCGTACACAGTTGGACTCAACTGCTCTGCCGCCACAAACCTGCACTCCCCAGTGTGGTGAAGTATGGCCAAATGACCCAAATGGCCCAGGGAGGCCCTCAACCAGCAGTGGATCGCCAGGCTGGCTGCACATGCACCGCAGTGCGTCACAGTACGGCAGGAATTAACGCCCTTCTGGAATTTTCACATCCAGTCGATCGCGCCCTTGGGATTGTCTCCATTTAGGATTTTTAAGGACAACTTCGGACTCGTGGCACGCGTCTTGGTGATGACAAAAGCGACGTCACTCGACGCCACGGGACACCACCCTCGGTGCGGAAAGCCCAGAGGTCGCATCACGTGATGTCATTTCCTGTCACTTCATACTTTTGGATAAACGCAAATCAACATTTTTTTCTTCCAGATCGGCTTAAATGGCACATCTAGGCCCAATTCGTTTTCTTTTCCAATTGATCGTAAAATCGGGAGGTACATTCCTCCCCTCCTGATGCACTTTGTACCGCAGAGGAAGTGTTCACAGCTTGCAACATTCATCAAGGCTCATGGTAAATCAGTGGGGTACCCATAGAAGGATGACCCTGTGTGTGTATGTTACTGGTATCTATCACATTTGGTCGACGCTCAAGAGGATACTTCCATGGGCACCGTCCCACTTGGACTTTGCAGTCCAGAGGTCCGCCGGCTCGATCTCCAGGCGCGGCAGCTGAAATAACAGGCAGGTTTCTTCATCCCCTGCATCACCCAGCCGGTGGTGTGAGTGAGGACCACTGCAGTTTGTCTGTCGGCAGACCACGTGTGGTGGAGTAAAGTGTGGGGAGTCGTGGTCCTCAGGGAGTCGTGGTTCTCAGAGCTTGATCCCGACACAAGTGACAACGTCTATACTGTTTGTTTGGACATTTAATTAACATTTTAGCGATGATATTTAAAAAAAGAAATGAAGTTAGGTAAACTACACTCATTTAAACTACCCTAACCCTAAGATATAAATGCCCGATCCCACCCTAAAAAAATCCTTATAGCTGCGTAAAAAAGATTAATTAATGATATTCCGGTCTCATGAATCACTTTGTATGACTGTGATTTAGGAAGAGAATTGAACGCGTTTAATCACCAGCCGTGGCCGCAGCGTCCCAAACCAGTTGAAGAAACACCGCCCGAGACGAGCGGTGTTCCCTCGAGCTCGAGAGGGGGGGGGGCGTCTGGAGCCCCCCTCTCGTGGTGGCCGCTGCCGCGAGCTGGAGATGAGCAGCGCCGCGCCTTTGCCGCGGTGCGCTTCCTGTGAAGACGGAACAATCCGGGCACAACCACACGGAGCCAGCGAGTGAGCCCGAGTCACCCGCGATGGGAGAACGCGCGCACGAGCCGCGTGTCTTGGAGCCCTGCGAGCCTCTGGCTGAGTCACTTTGCGCAGCGGCTCGATGGATGATGTCTCTGCCAATGTGTTGACTCACTCGGTGGACGTCTACGACGTCGTTTAAAGAGGCCCGTCGTTGTTGTTGTCTTGCTCGCACGTGTTCACCGTGGGCCATTTGAGGTGCCGTTGAAGATGAAAGCGGGTGGGCAAAAACTGTGCACACTCGTAAACAACCGAAACGACACGCTGCGTCTTTAACACCCAGACACCACGTGCGCGTTGTTTAAATTGCCTGCGATGTGAAATCGGCACGCTCTCGCTCTCATCGCTTGTTTTGCTTTCGAAAGCTTGTCTGGGGCAGATCGCAGCCGAACATTCGGCGGTGATGTAAGGGGGGGGGGACGTTATCGCGAGAAGATAAAGCGGCTCCCCCCCCCCTCTTGAAAACAACACAGCCTCGCTAATCTTAGACGACACGTGGCCCTTATCAGCACTTGACAGCAGCAGCAGCGGCAGCGGCGGCAGAGACATCGTCTTGCCGCGCAGTGGCGCGTGAACCGAGAGGGCTCTGAGGAAGAACGTCCGTGCCTGGAGCGCCGATCATCCTCCTACTCCTCCTCCTCTGTTGCTGTGGGGCAGGCAGCCCGACTTGGGCTTTCGTGTTTGCTCCGGGAAGAGCTTTATAGCTCATCGGATTCCTCGAGTTTTACATAATCTGATGAAGACAGCTTTCTGACCCGCACCTCCGATTAGCACGGTTGGCTACGTACGGTGCGAAAGAAGTTCAACATGCTATACACACATCTATGAAAAATAGCTTGATAGCTCATCAGTTCCTCCGGTATAAATACAGATTCTGATTCTGTCTTGACATGTTGAGAGCCACTGGTGTAAAAGGGTTCGCACCCTGGACTTGCCCCTCCCCCCCTGGTGGCCGAAGCTACCCCCCTTGGCAACCACGATGAGATCTGTCATCAACAACGGTGCCATAGAACATCAACACTTATTTACAACGCAGTTTAATTGTACGTCTTAATGAAAATGCTTTCGTGTACGCTCCACGTTTTATTTTCATGTAACTAGAGCAGTAACGTAACATCGCAAAGAGGTACGACGGAGCTGGAGTGGCTGCATTCTGCGAGGACGTTGGGAGCGTCCCGACAGCGCTGAATGTCCGAGACGGTGAATGTCCGAGACGGTGAATGTCCGAGACGGTGAATGTCCGAGACGGTGCATGTCCGAGACGGTGAATGTCCCAGACGGTGAATGTCCGAGACGGCGAATGTCCGAGACGGTGAATGTCCGAGACGGTGAATGTCCCAGACGGTGAATGTCCGAGACGGTGAATGTCCGAGACGCTGAATGTCCGAGACGGTGAATGTCCGAGACGGTGAATGTCCGAGATGCTGAATGTCCGAGACGGTGAATGTCCGAGACGGTGAATGTCCGAGACGGTGAACGCAGCGATGTGGTGAGGCTAGAGGAGCCGCGGTGTAGAACATCCTGGGTGCGAGCGTGCCAGACGAATCAAACATCGGGGCCCCCCACCTGACCTAGTGCCGCACCCCCTGAGCTGATAACGTCGTTACCTCTCCACGTCGTTACCTCGCCACGTCGTTACCCACGCCAACGGACGCCGCCTGTTCGATGCCTCCACCAGCAACTTAGCTCACCAACTCAGCAGTGAGCCACATGGATGACCTTGTCCTTATTCCTCCCTTCAGCCCCGGCCATCTGAGTTCACGGGCCATGGGGTGGGTTGGGGGGGGGGAGCACATCTCTCAAAACCTCCTGAACACAATCTGGTGGGGCGAGAATACAACAAACGCCTTTTTGTTTGCCGTCCTGTCCGGTATGAGCTTACTGCAGCACAACACGTGGCCAGAGAGAGAGACGAAGGTGGCAGCACAACACGTGACCAGAGGGAGAGAGAGAGACGGGGATGGCAGCACAACACGTGACCAGACGGAGAGAGAGAGACGAGGGTGGCAGCACACCACGTGACCAGAGAGGGAGAGACGAGGGTGGCAGCACAACACGTGACTAGAGAGAGAGAGAGACGGGGTGGCAGCACAACACGTGACTAGAGAGAGAGAGACGGGGGTGGCAGCACGACACGTGACCAGAGAGAGGGAGAGACGAGGGTGGCAGCACAACACGTGACCAGAGAGGGAGAGACGAAGGTGGCGCGGGCCATCGGCGCGGGGAGCCGAGAAGCCCTCCGCGTAGAAACTTCTCGAGGCTCGCTGAGACGGGGGGGAGGGGCAGGACAGGAGGGGCTGCGCTTCTCCCAGCTGCCGATTGTCTTTGATGTTCCGTTTGATGTCGGCCGGCCGTCGACCTAATGCCACGATCACTACTCCTGCGTGAGGAGTGGCGCGTGTTTGGGGAGACAAAGGCGGTCGGGCGTGGTGCCAGCCACCCCACCCTCTCGTGTACCGTTACCTGCCTTCATAGGTGCTACTCGCTAACAGCACCTGTCCCAACAGTCTGTTCAGGCTATACGGGTTTTTAAAATATCTGTAGTTTGTATTTGCGGGGAGCGGTAGCGTAGCGGTTAGTGCACTACGAACCCGGCGACCCGAGTTCGATTCTGGCTCCCGGCCAACACCTGTTACGATTAACTGAACTGGTGTTGGGTCTCCCCTAGGTTGACTCGGCCTCAAACGAGTACCTGGTGCGGTGTGTAGTAAACATCGCCACTGGGGAGACAAAAGCGGCCGGGCATGGTGCTGACCACCCACCCCCTCGTGTGCCGTTACCGGCCGTCATAGGTGTTGCTCGCTAATAGCACTTGCCCCAACGGCATGCTCAGGCTACACGGGGGATCTTTGCCTTTGTAGTAGTGTGTGTGTGTGTGCGTTCGTCTCGCCCGGCCTATAGCCACTCCGTTGCTACTCGAGCTGTTAATCAGCCACAGTCCGCGACACGGAGATGAAACGCGCCAGACTTCCGTCCGTACGTTTTCATCTCGTCAGCGCGGGGTCCCGTCTCCAGTGCGGTGTGACCTGGACCAAGGTTGCGAGAGTCCTCTCCTCCCTCTCGCACCCTTGTGCAAGGCTGCGTTAAACGCTCCGGTGTGGGAGGGGGTGGTGGGAGAGGGAGCGAAATGAGTGCTTGGCTGAGTGGCTGAGGACACTCGCTGTGTGGCTCGCAGCTACCCGCTGCTTCATTGAAACTGCGGGGAAAGTGAGAACACGCTTCACGGCAGCTTCTGGTTCTCTACGTCACTGTCGGCTCTGCAGTCGCACTCGGCGTGAATTAAGTCCCGATGTTATCTTCAGCCATGGTCAATCCACCGCTCGATGAAGGTCCACCCCCGGCTGGGATGAAGACCTCTCCCTTCACCGTGTATGCTAGGCGGGGTGTTTGACCATCCTTCACCACGCCGCTCCTTGCGGTTTGAATTAAGAATCATCATCATCCGTGAGCAGGTGAAGGCTTCGCCAGGCCGTGGCCCACGTCTCACGAGGTTGTGATGCAGTAATTGACGCAGAACCTGCACACGAGCTGATTCCATCGCTCCATATCCACAGGACTCGTTCCATTCCCTGGCTGCCGTTCCATCACCAGTCTTGGCCATCGGACGATCTCCCTTCTTCGGCGATGCAATCTTGCCAAGTTTAAAGATCAACGTTGTGTACAATCCCCGTATTCAATCGACTTCTCTTATATGTGTCTTAGTTGTTCAGGGTGCTTGGGAAGTCACGATGTCGTGGTCTTGCAGCATTGTACTGGAGTCGTTTCGGCGTGGGCTTCAGTATCTGTATAGAACGATCAAATTTGACACGCATTTCACACATCGTGCTTATTACTGGACATTGAAAACAACTTTCTTTAGTTTCTACTTTTCTTTCTCAATGATGGGCCATGGAAATTTGAGGTCACCAATCGGTTCAGCCAGGGATTGCAGACCGCTTAGACGATGTTAAAAAATGCAACTGGGTGCGGATCAACTCAATTGAGAAGCTAAATTGTGCTCAAGACTCTCTTTTTGTATTCAACCCACATCATTTGAATCGATATGTCGCAGAGTAATTCACACGCTATCAAAATCTTTTTCCTTCACTCACCACTCCCAATTTACTATTCTGCCAACGTATACATTTATAACCAAGATCCACGGTATAATTATTGCAGAATATATAATTGATGGAAATGCTAAAAAAAAAAATCTATTGCCTTGATGGTATAAAGGACTCTTCTTGTGTCTTCACACAGCTAACACTTCTCCAACAATTATAACTTAATTGCATCATCAATTATGAATGCTGCAGTGTATCGGGTGGTGCTGGGGATGAGGGTGTCGGATTCTAGAGAGGGCACGCACTTTTCCGCGTGCGACCTTCAAAGTGCGTGCGGTGGTCTCGAATGTTTAATTTATTAATTATAATTAACTCAACATTGTGATTCCTGTTATTCGTCGCAAATAAGCAAAAAGAACGCACATACGTGGTCCAAATTAATGTAAGCATCGGGCACTTTATTGTACATACGGTAACATTCACGAGGCTTGGAATTTAGCCCCACAAATGTACGTATGTGTGTTGAACTTCTTTTGCACCGTACCTAGCCAACCGTGATAATCGGAGGTGCGGGGAAGGACAACAAACTAAACACGAAAATCAGTTCTGAAGAAATTACTTTTAAATCTAGATCATTTAAGAGTGCATAGCAGCAGTGGCTTCCTACAACGGGAAGGAGGAGCGTTCCAGACGTCCGCGGAAGCACGTGATGCGGTGACCACCGCCTTCCCGAGGGACATACGCGGGTTGGATACAAAGTTAAAACCGTGAACAAAACGAGGAGGACTTGGCCAGGTCACGGCTCGAAGGGTTTGGTGGCCGATAGTCGAGGAGAAGGCGTCCTAAAGCACGCACACCTGGGAGATGGAGCGATGAATCGGCTCGCTTTGCTGGGTAGGATCACGAGTGGTGACAACAGTTTTGGAGAGGCCTTCATCCAGCAGTGGATGTATCATCTACCATGATGATTCTTTCATCAACACGCATTGACCACTGTTGTGAACCATGCTCATACAACCCACATAACCAACACGCTGTGGGGAGATTTCATCCAGCAGTGGATTGAGAAAGCTGTTTTGTTGTGAGCACAATCCATACGTTTGCCTCGTCTGATGCCAATGAACTAGTAAAGCAGTCGAGTCTAAGCTGAAGGCGCAGCCCTGCAATTGCTTGCTGACACCACTGCTGTCGGAAGGGCCTAAAGCAGAGGGGACTCTGGAGGCCCTCTCGAGGGTATTTGGCCTACTCTTCCACGGTGGGAGTATCCCCACTTTACTCCATCACACGCGGCCTACCGATCGACCGGCTGTGGTGGTACCCATTTATACCGCTGGCTGGAACAGAGTCGATGGGTGGAGGGGAATTTAAGAAACTTGGCACATTGCTTCAACTGCCGCACCTGGAGATCGATTCCAACCGGTGGCTACCGCTGGGACTGCCAGGCCAGCATGCTGTGTGTCACACCACGTGGCAGTCTCCCCAATAGAGCAGCATGTGTTCATGGAGGTACATCGTTTTGCATTGATGGGCTGCTGTTATACATGTCCAAGTGATAAGTCGCTTCGTTGAGCTGTCATTTGTGGCCAGGTCGCCTGAAGCTAAGAGCTGCGTGAGCTTTAGCTGGTAAGACAATGAAGAACTAGTTTAGTTTTATTTTTGTCTAACCTTTCCTATACTTTGCACACCCATCGTGTGTTCGTTGTTGTAATTTTCTGACCCGCCCCGACTGCACATCTGTGAAAAGAGCTTTATAGCTCATCGGATTACTCCAGCGTGAATCAATATTCTGATTCTGTTTTCCGTGTATTGTTAAGAAATCTTCGCCGAGCGGGACAAAACAAAACTGTTTATAGCGAAGACGTTCCTTTGAAGCCGGTCAGCGTGACTCGAGGCAATATGTGTTCCTGCTCCGATCATCGACTATGATTTATTTTAAACAAGCTGTTGGGCATAACAGCTTGAAGCTCGGAACATTGCAAACGTATTATGCAACCGCTAAAGTGTTAACGTCACGTGCCACTTTGTGTATATTCGTTTTAATGTGCTTATTTAAATTCCAAATTTAGAATTTTTTTTCAGACCAGTCTTTAAGAATATTAAGTAAACGGGGCTTAGGGCGGGTACCACTTAACAGGCTGGTGGCTCATGGGCAAGATTGTTAACGGAGAATGTCAGCCCAAAGGAGAGATGGCACCCAAGAGGAGGAGATGGAGCGACGGGATTGGGCGCAGGGTGCGAGGTGGTGGGTTACGGCCTCGTCCCAGGATTGTGAAAGATGACCACGGTTTTGGGAGGCCTTCATCCAATAGTGGATTGATCATGACCACTGCTACTGATGATGATGAGATCAGCTCACGTGCACTCGGAGTGAGGTGATTGGTAGCAGCACTGGACTGTGACGGCATGCGGAAGGCGTTCATCCAGCAATGGATAGACAATGACTGATGGATATAATGTTAATATACAATACAGCAATACAATTATTTAATTCTTCCACGATTCATTTCATAAGCGATTGAAATTACTTCTTCAATAAAAACGAATATTGGACAGCACCATACAGTACATTTATAAAAAAAATATCAAACAAAGTATACGTGCATTTTATTTCTTTACATTTTTAAGTCATTCGGCACTGATTACGTTGCTCACAAAGTGAGTCATCACGTGATAGAAATAACATGGCCATGACTGAGATGTGACACGATGACCCACACCTTGCAACCACATTTTCAGTGTCCACACACACTCGGGCGCGTGTGTGTGTCTGCGTGCACGTGTGTGTATGTGTGTCTGTGTGTGCGCGTGTCTGTGTGTGCGCGTGTGTGTCTGTGTGTGTGCGCGTGTCTGTGTGTGCGCGTCTGTGTGTGCGCGCGCGCGTGTGCGCGTGTCTGTGTGCGCGTGTGTGTCTGTGTGTGCGCGTGTGTGTCTGTGTGTGCGCGTGTCTGTGTGTGTCTGTGTGTGCGCGTGTGTGTCTGTGTGTGCGCGTGTCTGTGTGTCGTCATTATGACGAATGGGCCCCACTTTCGTGGGGAGTGTCAAAAACAAATCGTTTATTTGTAATTTAAACAATTTAATTTGAATTTCTGGAACAAAAAAAAAATCACTCACGGGCGCGCTAGTTTTAAGTCTATTTTCCTTTTTTACGCGTATTTCCACGAATGTTTAAACGGTCAAAATAAAAAAAAAACCCGTGTGTGTTCCATAAACAGCGGATTGCGTAGTGCAATAAAGCTAAGAGCAGGACGTATTATGGCTCGTATTTATATATAAAACATATCTACCTCTCTTTTATTTGGGTAATGTCCTCCAGCCTCTGAAATAGTTGTAAAAGAGATGATCAAAATGCGATGACCATCCATCACTCTCCCCTTTGATTTGATTTCAACCGAGGGCCGCGGGTTATTTAATTGAAATAATGGCCAATGGAAACCACACAACGCGGTGCCTTAATGCAACACTGCAGACGTGACTACATTGAAAACTATGTAACGCCGACCCCTTTTAACTAGGGGGGGGGTGGGGGAACCCCCATTTAATTTTACTAACTTGTCTGCGTTTAAAAGCCTTTCGGACCCAACGTATTTGGAGATGTCAGTTTGCTCGGATGCATTTGCGTCGTGATGTTATTTCGTGTTTCTGATTGCGCCGACGCAAGGCGAAGGACAGGCAGATAGCCTCTCGTTAGTTTCACGTGAGTGGTTCGTTTAGATCTCGATTTCGAGAGACACCCGAAAACATGGGCACGTAACATAAACAAACGGTACGAAAAGGAAACATGTCCCAGGGTAGTGTTTAATCAACGGCGTAGCAAGCCTCTGCACATCCACCACCCTACCCCCGACGTGCACAACACTCAGAGTCGAGTGTCAGGTCGTGTCTGGTGGGGTAGAGTGCGGGTAACACGAACACTCCTTCCAAAGCGTCTGTCCAGCGTGGGAGAGTAGGCCAAAACACCCCGCTTGAAGAACCCTCCAGAGCTCCCTATCGTGGAGTGCCTTCTGCCAGCAGTGGCTTGTGCACGACATGGCAGAGCTCAGACAGTTTGCCTTTCGCCTTAACATCTGTAAGCATGTACTAATGTTTGACAATCAATAACTCGATTTGACTCGCAGGGTATAACTTCGCTTAAGCCCCTTTTGACTTATTGTTTGTAGGCCATCAATGCTCTGTAAATGCCCCGCTCTATTACATTATTCACCACGCAACACGAATACACATTTCTCAATGTAATGTTTAGGGTCATTAAAAAGTAAACAAACACAACAACATCTCATGGAGGTCCCACGAGATGCGATGCATGCTCAATGTACGTGTAAAGTGTCTGTAAGTGTTTGTAAGTGTATGTGTGTGTATGTAAGTGTATGTGTGTGTATGTAAGTGTATGTAAGTGTGTGTGTGTGTGTGTATGTAAGTGTATGTGCGTGTATGTAAGTGTGTGTGTGTATGTAAGTGTATGTGTGTGTGTATGTGTGTGTATGTAAGTGTATGTGCGTGTATGTGCGTGTATGTGTGTATGTAAGTGTATGTGTGTGTGTGTATGTGTGTGTATGTAAGTGTCCCACCATCCCACCCGAGGCATTTCCCCCTTCTTCACTGGGACTTGTGGCGACAAATCCCAACGATTTTGAATATAAACTGCAATTATTCTAAGGTGCATTTATTCCAGTTTGTCCCAAATAAATGAAAATTAGAAAGCGATGAGAATCGGCTGCAATTAATTGCTTGGCTGCATTCATCATCGTCCTAAACGTTTACAATGAGCGTGGTCATACGCAGGAAGGATAAAATTACATTCTTCACCTTCTGATATTAGACGCAGAAACAAGGCCGAGGAATGTATTTTATTTATTTCTATTACACTGGGAATTAACAACTGCCCCTGCCAGGGTTGTCGGAAGGAGAGGTGAAAAATTAAACACTTTATTTCTTAAGAACTTCCGAAAGCAGTGGTTAATATTTAATTACAGCATTGATATTTTCGGCGGGTGTAATATATGGTTACATTAGCAGTAGTTCTTCCAGTGATGGTATTCCAGTTGAACTGGTGTTACCTTTGCATGTATGGAATCATTCTGCCACAGTCGTTCTCCAGCAGGTATATTAACACCTATTTGTTCTGGATAATGCTCGTATATGTACTGCACGTCTTCCAGTTGCAGTATGAATGCTAGCATGCTGATGTAATCATAATTTTCAAGACAATGCGTCTACAATCAGAGCATGTTTGTTTCCATGTGTTGCCACAACTATGTGTGGTTAATGCAGACTTGATGCCTCGCAATGGGCTTCTATTTTTTGTTTCAACATCTTAACACCTCCTGTTTGATTGCCAGGAAGGGTAAAACCTTTTATTTTTTGTCATCGTCTTGATACTGGCAAAAGCTTTCGCAGACATGCTGGTGACGTCGTGGAGGCAGCGTTAGTGGGGTAGCTGAGCGGTGGCATTGTGATCAGCACGCTGCACTTTGAACCTGGAAAACTTGAGTTCGAACCCCAACCACAGCCAACATTAGTGGCAGGTGAAATCTGAAGCAGTCCTAGCCACCCCCCACTTCCACCAATTCCCTTTCATCAGCCCGCACTGACCAGTTGGATGAAGTATGGTCAAACATCTCCTTGTGACCGGTGTGGAGAGATTCTAATCTCGCAGCGGATTGACAAACGAGCTGTATACGTCTATGGGCTCATCGTGACTGACTGACTGGCTGGCGTAGCTTCCAGGGATGTTTCTGTTCAGTGCTAGGACGGGCGACCCACGCCGCTTGGCACGCACTGCGTCTCCCGTCCCCTGCACCACGATGTGGCCTGAGCAAGCCACCTCATCTCTGCGGCGCGGGACCTCCGAGTCACAATGCTCCATTCCACCTGCTGCAGTTCTCTAACGCGCCACTTCCTCTTTGTCTCTTGCAGGCGGTGCCTCTCCCCACGCTTCCTTGCGCACTTATCACTTGTTCCCTATTCCTTCATCATATAGTTGTACAGACGTTGGTTTATATTGCCGTGTTCTCTGGATTGTTAGACCCCCCTACCAACCACCACCACCACCACCCGACCCGGTATTTTAAATCAAAAGTTGAGGGTGCATCTCATCATCTGGTAGGTTTGTAAACCTAGATTTGTAATGTATGACTCTATTGACACCAAGCGCATGTTTGGGGCGCGTCGTATCATCCGGAGCGTCTCATAATGCACAGAATACGGTATGGGACTAACGTGCAGAGGTGACTGTCATTTTTAAGCCGTTAGAATTTACAATAATTCACGATCCGTTCCGCATTTCCCCATTTAGATACAGTGCATTAAAATATTTCACATGGAAAATCCAATGAGATTGAAAATCTTCAATATGTGATTGTTGTTTATAGCGATGAGTGAAATTCATCTCTCAGTCCCCGTCGCTCCGGTAGCCTGGGTGACACGTGGCCTCTGGCCGTGCCCAATCGTGGCAGCCTTGCCCGCAGAAGTTCATCACTGAAACGATTTACTCCAAGGCTGTTATCGTATGAACATAAATATAGTTTTATAATTGTGTTTAAGATAAAGACAAGTGCAAAACCATTTTAGTTTACCGGCCTCGCGGTTTTTTTTATACTTTATTCCCGCATCATGCGCATGTTCACTTAAACAAAGATCCCCCATATAGCCTTGACGGACCGTTGGGGCAAGTGCTATTAGCGAGCAGCACCGATGCAGACTGGCACGGCACACGAGGGGGCGGGTGGCCAGCACCGCGCCAGACCACACACACACACAGACACACAGACACACACACAGACACACACACAGACACACACACAGAGACACACAGACACACACAGACACACACACAGACACACACACAACAACTCGCATAACGCAAACGGCAACAACACAAAATAGCCGTGTGACAACTTCAACATTTGAATCTATTTAATTCCCAAATTTCTTTTGTGTTTTTTAACAAAATGGAGAAGGAGGAAGAGAAGAAGGGAAGAAGAAGATTTGTTCCGTCGTTGTTTTCCCTCCCCGACGAGGTTCGCGTTGCGGCACGGGGTGGTGGTGGTGGGTGGGTGTGGGGGTGCGGGAGAGACAGCCGCGGTGATTGATGGAGGAGGCTGCGCGCTGGGGGCCTCTGCCCGCACCGCCGCCACGGACGCACGCGGGGTGGGGGTGGAGGTCACGCAGTGGTTGAGCCGCACGCGGGCGACCTCTCCCCAAAAAATGTCATCGCAAACGTTTATCGATCCGTCGCACGGTCGCCCGCAAGAACGAGTTTACATCCTGCCGGCGACTGCTTATCTTTATTTGTTATTTAACAAAAAAAATCACTTTCTACCAAAAAAAAAGTGCACAGCGCATGTGTGAAGTAGGGAGGCACTTTGTTGTTGTATCTGGTGATACTGCTGCTGTGTTGGCAGTGGCGGCACGAGTACAATCAACAACAACAACAACTCAACAATATTCGTCAATAATGCAGTCGTCAATATTTCCCGCACCTCCCGATGTAGCGCCGGTGCGAAATAACTCCAACATGCATACAAACAATAGCACTGCCGCCTTACAAGGAAACGGATCATAGGTGACGTTTCGGGTAATGGCCCTTCTTCATAGCACTCAGAAACAGATGTTTAATTTAAGAAGAGGCATTGTTCCGAAATGTCGCCTGGTGATATATGTTCTACTTTGAAGGCCTCTGTTGTCTCGGCAAACGTGTTTAGTTTATTGTTCACTTTGCTTATGCATCGCTGCCAATGCAGCAATAGCACCAGATGCTTTGTTTAATTTGCAAGGATCTGGTTGATTCCGTGCATGTTTGCCGATGGTGGAGAAACCTTTCCTAAAGATTCGATTACGACAAATTAATTAGCCTCTTGTCGCACATATATAGGTGGTTTACTTGTGATGATTGCGAACAGAAGATTGGAAACACATCTAAATTGAGGAAACTGCGCAAGCAATTTCTGTCGAATGTGCGGCGGCATTTTGAGTATCTCTAAAGGTCTGCAAAATTTTCTCGTAATCTGCAATATACATCGTGCTAGATTACAGTAACTCAAACGCAATTAGAAACGTGCATAAATGTGTGCCATCGCTCTCATTGCAGGCGCGGAAGGGAACAGTTTGCACAATTCAAAAGTCAGAAAGTTGCTCAGACAATTCCTGTAAAATGTGTCAAAACATCCTGTGTAACGCTACAGGTCTCGAAGGGTTTTATTTATTTCTCACGCAATATTCAGTTTATTCCGCAAAAGCAGAGCGACCCCAAATAATCAAACAAACGAACAGACGCGCAAGGTCTCAACTCATGCGCCTCCCCCTCCGCCTCCGCCGTGTCATCTATAAAGTAGAAGTGTGTTCGTCTTCTCACGGTTGGTGTGGTGGGTGGACGGGAGAGGGAACCCATCATCCTTCGTCTCGACGAAAATCTATACGGGGGAACTCCCGTAGAACAATCTCAGAGGCGGGTGGCAGCAACGGCGGCATGGACCTCA
This sequence comes from Lampetra fluviatilis, assembly GCF_964198595.1. Taxonomy (NCBI): domain Eukaryota; kingdom Metazoa; phylum Chordata; class Hyperoartia; order Petromyzontiformes; family Petromyzontidae; genus Lampetra; species Lampetra fluviatilis. The sequence continues at coordinate 827,187 of NC_136324.1, forward strand.
GTGGCGTCACCGGTCGGGCGGGCGGGCGGGTGGGCGGGTCGCCACGTTCTCACGCGGCGCTCGCTCGGCTCGCACGCAACCACTGCGAGGTGAAGAGGATGTGGGCTCGCCCACGGGAAATCTCGTCCTGCTTCTGGCCCAGGTGGCGTCGTCGCCGCATCCTCATCTCGCGCCGCTCGCACGATGCTGTGGACATCTGCGAGAGAGAAAGAGCCGTGAAGCTCGTTGGATTTCTCGAGGATAAATCAAGATTTTGATTCTTCGTCTGCTTCCTCCTCCTCCTCCTCGTCCCACCGCGGGAAAGATACGGCCACATCGTTTAGACAGAGTTCTTGCCAATAATGTTTGGTGAATCCGGCAGCATGTTTCACAATCGTGACTCTGTTCATGAGACCCTGAAGGTCAACACTGGTGCAGAGTTTGCGAGCTTAAACAAATGCTCACTGGGTAATATTGGTCTGAAAAGCTGCACGAAAAAATCCCATCACATTAGCCTTCGTTCCGCACGTAACTTGGCCAAACTCCAACTCTTGAGAAGTAAAAAAATAGGGTTTATAATAATGTAATTACGATTTTTATTTTATAAAGTGCCTTTCATTTCGAAATATCCTCAAGTAACTGAACGTAAAGAGTCAAGACTACAGTCACAAGTCGAGATAAAATCCAATAGAGCCACAGTAAATGCCAACGATTACAATAATGAAACTACACTTGCACTGAAGATATATGCAGACAAGCTACCATAAAAGCCAGTAATGACGAATTACACTCATTATAGGTAACATCGAATCAGCCTACAGGAAAAGCCAATGAATAAAAATCGACTTTCACGTTGTATTCGTAAGTGCTATCACCATCGCTGATATCGGTAGGGAGAGAGAGAGTAGTATGGCCTGGGCCGTGTGGACCAACGGCCACTTGAAGAGGTTTCCGTGGTAACTCTAGATTTGAAGCTTTCGTGACAGCAAGGATTCATACTCTTAGTTTTTTCGGTAAAGTCACGTAGGTAAAAAAAAATTGAAATTAAAATTAATAATGTGATTTATTATTATTATTTTATTATTATTTTTTTTTTTATAAATTTTACTTTCAACGTTTTTTTCCCGTGGTAACTCTGTGGCATCTACTTCTGTGGGCCGTTCTCTGTCAACAGAGGGTGGCACTTCCTCCGCGGGGAATCGGGATGATTCTCCGTCTCGTGACACGACGCCCATCGCACAATCTGAATATAAGTCGGGAAAGAGACGAAGGCAAATGTATACGCGATACAAGTTCGTGGCTGTGGTGGCCGAGTGTTGAGCAATCATGCCGTTCTTCTCGCATACTTTCACAAGTTGATTGGTTACGCTTAAATTTAGACGGGTAATTTCCTAAGCAGGCCCGGTTTGGACTCGACACGAGCATGTTTGCACTTACAGGCGTTCAAATATGCCTGTGATAAGGTCTGTTGTGAATGAATATGTGAATGGGGAGCTATTGTGTTGCAGTGAGCGCACTACCCTACGAACGCCGCGACCCGACTTCGATTCCCGCTCATGGCCAACAACAGTGACAGATATTTGAACCAGTCTTGGGCCTCCCTTTGGCCTACCAAGCCTTCGGTGAGTACCTGGCGGAGTGCATCACTGTCAGCACCGGGCAGGCAAAGGAGGCCATGCGCGCACCTCGCCCCCAGCACCCACCCTCGTGTGCCGTGTTGCCTTCAATGAGGAGCTCGCTAACAGCACTTGCCCCGACAAACCTGTTGAGGCTACTCGTGGGATCTTTTGTCTTTGAATATACAAATTAATACCAAACTCTGGGGCAGTTCATCGTGAAAATATTTCACTGACTCCTACTCTGACGGCTCTGGGTTCGTACACCACAAATGCCGACGCACCACCAGTTTGTAAAAAGAAAAAAAAACTATTCAGACACGAGACACCATCAAAGCGTAATTCCGTGAGCTGCAACCATTGATCTTCAAGAATGTTCACCATCGTCTGTCTACCCACTCGCCTGTCTCGCACGAACCTGTCCACTCAACTCGTCCACCCTCCTCCCCGGCCGCACCTGGCAAACCCCAAATCTGACCGGTGGGTTCCTTCCGCCCATCGGTTGCAGCGGTGGGAGGAGCGCCCTTTGCTTTGCCGGGGATGGGTTTTATTTCTTCTGTCGCGTTCTCCGCAGACGCAGCTTCGTGGCAATGCGGAGCGCCACTGGCGAGCGGGTCTGGTGGATCGGGACGTTGCATCCCAAAGTAAAAATTCGCATTTCGTAAGCCGTTGTTGGAGCCCCTTGAAGAGCATCTGGAAAACACATTGAGGGCGAGTTGTGGAAAATCCTGGGTCAGTGACTTGGAATAACTTTTTCTCTGTATCACGATATAGCGTTACAAGTAACGGGGGGGGGGGGGGGGGGGGGCAAATGGCACGTGTGGCCGAGAAAGTGTCCCTGCCAAATCGCGGCAGCGCTGCCGATGCTGGTGGCGGGTTGTTGAGCGCGCGGGGGGGGGGGCACTTCTGTTGTCGGAGGAATGTTCATCTGGGGGCACTTTTTGGACCCACAGGAATGAAGTATGGCCCCGGTAAATTGTACGAGATCGTTGCTTGAAGAATAACAACAATAACAACTCCTTACGAAACCCACTCCAACATTTCTGTCTAAACGTTCTACTGTAATTGTGTTGCGCGTAGGAATGACAATTGCCGGATGATTAAGTCGCCCAACATAAAATATGCCCTGTATTTTTGGAATGGCACATAGCAAGTAGATTTGCAATTTGCTCGCCAAGAATTGCCCACCCCCCGTGCCCCTCCCCCGCCATCACCCCCTGCCCCAGCATGGCAGTAAAGACTCACTACGTGTCACTGGATCCTTCCTCTCTCTCCAGCGCAAATCAATTAAATAGAGACTCGATTAAATCAAGACATTTCATTGTGAAAGACTTCATTCAATGTACACCAATGAAGCGCGTTCGCGATGTCGGTTGCCTATTAGCGTCATCGTGGGCAGCTGGTGTAAATCTAACGCGCCGATGATGGCGTGGGCCAGTTCATTTCCGCAAAACCTTCCCCGATTCATCTTCTTGGTTCTTTCGGTAAAGTCACGTAGAAGGGAAATAATAAAATAATAAAAATCAAACATAATAAAATACAATTCTCACGACGTTTCGGCCACAACGCAAGCAGCCGTCCTCAGGTGAAGAACAGGTCTGTCGGAAAAACAGCGTCTGAATGAACGAAAAAAAAAATTCGTTCCCCGATTGTTGCAGGAGCATTGAAGAAAACAACAACTCTTCATCTCAAGTAAAGGGACAGCAGTGAGCCTCGTCGTGCTTTGACTACGTGAGCTGCAGTCGGCCACTTTCAAGGCGTCTGCCCGGCGTGGAAGAGTTGGCCAAATACTCCCCGGAGCAGCTCCTCTCTTTGAGAGGGGCTTCTCCGGGGATCCCGCTTCGAGGAGCTCAGAGAGCCTCTTGGGGAGACCGCGCGCGGGGGGGGGGGGGGAGCGGTGGCGGAGGGACGGGTCCGGGCGTCACGTGACACTCGCCGATCTCATGAACTCCTGGCGACTTCTCTTTAGGAGAGAGGGACATGGATAGGAGAGAGAGAGAGAGGAGAGAGAGGGGAGAGAGAGAGGAGAGAGATGGGGAGAGAGAGCGAGAGAGTGAGCGAGAGAGTGAGCGAGAGGTGGGGGTTTTACATAAAGCTAAGTTTAATAAAAAAAATGTTTTTAACGAAATGATGAACGAAGCAAAGTGCCGAATACACCGAGCATCTTCTTGTTTCCACTGATCGTAAAAAAAGGAGAGAGAGAGAGAGGAGAGAGATGGAGATATGAGAGAGAGGAGAGAGAGATGAGAGAGAGGAGAGAGAGGAAACCCGCCGTGGAAATACTCCCGCCGCCCACGCCGTCCCAAATTACACCCCTCGGCTCCTCTGCCGGACCACGCGGCGAATCGCGTTGGCACTCGACAGCTGCTCAGTTGAAGTGAGAATTCGCGAGCAGATTAATGGCTCTTTTTTACATTTTATTTTTAATGCATCTGCGTGCGTGTGTGCGTAAAAAAAACCGACACTGAAAACAATACTTTCCCAAGGACTAAGCGGGTCGCATTATGCATTTGTATCGGAATAGACAGCCACAGGAATGCTGCTGCTACAGCGGGTGTCACCGTGGGTACGATGGACTTGCAGTGCGGAGGTCGCTGGTTCGATTCGATCTCCTGGCGCGGCAGCTGAAACGAAGGTGCGGGTTTCTCGCCTCTGCCCACCCAGCAGTTGTGTCGAGGAGTTACACCGCGGTTAGACGGTCGGCAAGTCGCGTGTGGGTGGGGCGAACTCTGGGCATCGCCGCCTCTTGCGAGATGCCCGGCCAGGATGGAAGAGTAGGCCAAGCTACCCTTCCTGGCTGGAGGGGGCTGTCCAGAGCTCCCCTCTCAGTGGCGTGATTAGGAAATCGCTGGGCTGCACCTTTGCCTTTTTACGCTGTCAACAAAAGTCAATCTCCCTACTTGGTTTGAAAATCCACATTCACATGGCAGTGGCCGGTCGGAGAGGATGGCCACTGAAAAAATATCGACCTAAGAATCGAGAAGTGGAGTTGTCTCCCATTGGGGTGGGGGGGGGGGTTTAGCTTTCTGCGTGGTCATTGTGAACCACTCGAAATGCGAAGTCACGCGACTGACTGACACTCATTGGAATCTCATCATCATTCCTCATCAGCCGTGATCGATCCACTGCTGGATAGGGCTGTCACCTTTTCTGGGGTTTTGCCCGACAGTTACGCTGGACAGGAATTAATTTGTACCCAGATCCTGTGGAATTCCGGTCTCAAAGTTACAGGCTAGATAAATAATGAAATATCAACTCAAAGCACAGATCAGGTGGAGAAAAATTCTATATATAATTTCAACCATCCATCTCGAAAACAAAAACTGGGTTCTCGAGTGTAGTTAGTTGATGCGGCTCAGCCTGGTGACAAATGACTGCAGGTTGGAGAATAAAAAATAGAAATGTTTGAATGTAATGCGATAAAAAGTGTTGTCAGTGGCAGAGGGATAGGGACACGTGCCACACCCAACTAACATGGATCAGAGGTCACTTGAAGAGGACTCTCAAATGTAGTTCTGTGATATCCACTTCCGTGGGCTCTTGTCGAACACGAAGGGTCGCGCTGCTCTGCGAGACATCTGAACGGATTGTTCGACTCGTGACGACGTGATGGCGAGAGAGCAATTGGGAATAAATTGTAGATTCTTTTTTGTAAAATGAGGATTGGACAGAAATATAAAAAGTAATGAAATGAACACAAACGAAAATTATAGAACGAAATCCGAAAAGTGTGCCAAGAAGCATGGCGAGATGCATGCTTTAATTACATTGAGAGGCAGAAAGGGAAATGCATGAATTAGACAACATGCGCAGGTCAATGGCACAATTCGCATGGTCCAGAAGAGTTGGTGGCATTGGGCAGGACACGGAGCTTGAAGGGACGTTGGCCAGCGGTTACGAATAATTGCGGAGTGGCAGCCAAGGATTGGAAGGCATCTGAGAGAACGTTCACCGAGGAGATGGAGCAATGTAATCCGCTCGTGTGCCCGTTGCTCGGTGGATTACACTGGTCAACACACTTTTTCCAAATCTGGCATCAGTTTTTGTCTATCACACCAGGTTTTTGAGATATCAAATATTGCATTTTCAATAAAAACTGCAAAAGAAAAATATTAAATAAATGTGGATATCTACATAAAATGATATTATAAACACACTATCCTAAAAATACAGCACCATATTTTAACACTAAAGCAGTCACTGACTCGCAACAACTTGCAATCATAAGCGACAGAGTTAATTTCGGGTAAAATCAATGAAAATGGGGTATGCCGATAGCATAAAAATTATGTGATAGAGCAAATCTGAGAACAGATTTGGAATCAGCACCCTGAAATTAGTCTAAAACAGCTGCAAAAGTCCAGGCCAGAAGAAAATATATATTTTTTTGTTGACCAGTGTTATCACATTGCGGAATTGTGAGAGGTGGCAGCGGCTGGTGGAAGAAGCCTCCATCGATCACTGGCTTCACCATGGCGGCTGCTGCCCACGATGATGAATATCAAACAACGGGGACGCTTGTTTTGTTGTGGTGTAAAGTTACGTTTCATTCGTACCGCTTGAGACTTGCCCGCGATGGTCGTGGCGCGAATGGGACTCCGTGAAGTTTACGATAATTTTCGATTTAAAACTTTCGTGACTGCAGGGATTCATCTTCTTGGTTTTTTCGGTAAAGACTCCGTGAAGTTTACGATAATTATAACGAGAGAGAGAGAAACGGGGAGAAAAAAAGTGTTCGTGACAAATGAGCGGAGTGTGTCTCTCGCCACGTGCATCAACCCCCCCCCCCCCCAGTGCACCAGTGTCGCCCCGCAGTCACGCGTCTGGCATGTTGCTGCTGTTGCTGCTATTGTTGTTGCTGTTGTTGTTCGCCAAGTCTCAGACTGCTGCGTCTGCCCGGCGAGACGGCCGAGGAGGCGTTGGGGCGCCCACGCCAGACTCCACCGCCTCCGGTGTGCGCACTTTGGGGCCGCGCACCCAACGCGGCCGCTGAGAATGAGGGGGAAATCCCACCCCTCCCTCCGCCCCCTCGGTTAATAAAAGGCAAATGTGTTTTGGGTTAGGCCACGTGGTAGTTTAATAACAATTTTTTTTTGTCATTCACCCTCCACCACCCGACACGATTGTCACGTTCACAGAGATATTCTTCCACAGCACGTTGGCCGCGGTACTGATTCTGAACTCTTCCACCTCGCCGGCGCCTTAAGACGTGTCCAGCCTCTTGCTCACGACTCGATGCGACATCAACGACCGATGACGACGACATTCCCCTCAACTGCCCAGAGTTTCGTCAGGTTGTGAACCCCTCAAGTGGTCACTCCACCAGAGGCATCTCCAGAGAGCCTCTTCTTGAAGATAGTTTGGCCTCACCCCTTTCACACGCTGGTCAAACGTCTTGGAAGATGCTGGGAGTACCCAACACTTTACCCCATCACACGGAACCTGCTGGCCTATACGACTTTCAATGAAACAACTGTTATTTCACCAGGTAAGACCCACTGAGCTATACAGCTCTTAAATTTCGATTTAAAGCTTTCGTGACTGCAGGGATTCATCTTCTTGGTTCTTTCGGAAAAGTCACGTAGAAGGGAAAAAATATAATAAAGAAAATAAAGCAATAACATTTTTTTATGTTTTATTTTAATTATTTTATACAGCTGTTTTTTCAGAAGCGACCTAGCCACAAATGATAGCTCAACAAAGTGACTCGTCACGTGGAAATTTATAGCAACCAAATACACTGAATGCGTGTTTGTAAATGTGGAGGGAAACCCAGAGGACGCGCAGAAAAATCCACTCGACCAGGGGGAGAACACGCAAACTCCAGATACACAGGCATCAGAGTTGGGATCGAACCCACGACCTCCTGTATACCAGGAAAGAGAGTTAACATTTCGCCACCGTGTGCTGCTTGGTGGACAGAGGTGTGCGGAGATTTCTAAAACGGATCCATTGCTTCAACTGCCACGCCCGGAGTTGGAACCGGTGACCTCAGGACTGCAAGCCCTTTGTGCTGACCTTTACACCACGGCACGATTCCAAATGTATTCAGTATTCACAGTATTATTTTCAGAAATGTATTTGCCAAATATAGTAGAGGAGGTCAGCTTATTTATAAAATCGTATACCTCTCAGACGATATAGGAAACACGTAAAAGGATTATAAGACGCACTTCTCCTCTGGATTTAACGCGAAAGTTGGGGGTGCATCTTAAAATCCGGTGCGTTTGAGTGCGCGTGTGTGTGACCTCGGCCGGCACAAGCGCGGCTGTTGGGCGTTGTGAAACCCACGCCCGTGTGCCGTGCCGGCCTCCACAGGTGCTGCTTAACAGCGCTTTCCCCAACTGTCTGGTTAAGGCTATACAGGGTATCTTTGTCTTTGTCTGGATTTGCGCAACTTTATTGACACCGGGCACGAGTTTGGACTGCCACTTGCTTTTCCGGAGCGCCTTTTCATCCGGAGAACACGGTGTATTATTCACCATTAGATCTTCAGACAATAACAATAACGACAAACAACAACATCAATCTTCTTGGTTCTTTCGGTAAAGTCACGTAGAAGGGAAATAATAAAATAATAAAAATAAAACATTATAAAATACAATTCTCACGACGTTCCGGCCACAACGCAAGTAGTCGTCCTCAGGTGAAGAACAGGTCTGTCGGAAAGACAGCGTCTTGAGAATTGTATTTTATTATGTTTTATTTTTATTATTTTATTATTTCCCTTCTACGTGACTTTACCGAAAGAACCAAGAAGATGAATCCCTGCAGTCACTAAAGCTTTAAATCGAAATTTAACAACATCAATGTTCCTATCGAGATGCGCCTTCCCTGCTGCCACCTCGCCACCAGAGAACGATGAGACCCGTCGTGCTTGACAAGGCATTGCGCCGAATGTGATGACTCCTTGCGTGACAGCTGCAACATTTGGCTGCTAAGAGACACTGAGTCGCCGGGGCCTGAGACGGCCCGTCATGCTCGCAAGTTTAATCGGCGTGGGTTTGTGGTCCGGGTCCCGGGAAAAAAAGGGGCAATCGGGAGGAATTTTTTCTCCCACATTTTTTGGAAACGTGGAAAGGCAATTACTTGATTGTTTCAGCATGAATCAGCGGGCGGATTAATGCCTAAGGAGCAAAATATGCAGTGAGATGGGGAGGAGAGGGGCGATTATGGTTTTACATGCTTGCTAATTGAGAGCTCTCGACAGCGTAACGTTTTGGTACTAAAGTTCCAGATATAAACTTTAGTACGGTCACGTGTCTTCCATTGTGATTCAATAAAAAACACGGCTGTAGATTACACAACGTGCACAAGAATAATTAATAATGATTATGATGATGATGTGCAGTCCTTTGTCGATATACCGCTGGATGAGGGTCTCCCCATGCCATGTCGGTTGTTTAAACATAATTCATAATTCACCACTGTGGTCAGTACAGGTGAGTGCAGGTCGGGTTTGGGGGAGTGGGCCGCACAGGACCTGTGCTTCGAGACGATGCGGGTTTATTACACCAGTGGGAGCAATCAGGAGCACGCCGAGAAAATCCACACGCGCGATGGAGCAACGCTCTATCCCCGTACAGATGGAAACAGATGTCGGTGTGCACGTTGGACTTCTTTCGCGCACCGTGCGCTAGCCAACAGCGCCACTCGGGTGGCGAAGAGTCCAGCTGCTGTGCCACCTGCTCCTGGCGAGCCAGGGCACGGGCACCTCGTCGACACACCCACAGGGGAGGGGAGTTTCTCACGGCAACATCTGCGCAGTGACCCGCCAAGCCTCGCTGCTGCTCCGATGCCGCGGCGGGCAGCGCAGCCACCACCGCCCCGCTTGGCGCACGGCGCGAACCGTTGCGCCACCGCTCCACTTGAGTGCAGCTGACGGACGGCTCTTCCCAGGGCGATTGTTTCTCTTAATAAGGAACAAGGGGGCCGTGTTCCTGCGCTAAGCGGAAGGGAAAATGATTGTTCAATGAACAGCGATGACAGCAGCAGGGGGAGGATGATGACTTGATGATGACGAGGATCAGGATGAAGAGGATGAGGAGGAGGCATGTCACGTGACACTCTGACTCGGCTTGCCACGTCAACGGACGAGCGCCAAACATACAACACAAATACAACGTCATCCTTGGTAGATGATGACGAATTCGTGAAGTTGAGCGATTTGGAATGTGTTCGACCTCGTTGTGTAAGTCACAATTCTCTTCCGCTCATCGGAACTGCGCTATTCCGGTAGTTGTGACAAAGCGTCGCGGTGGAGCTCTGCCGATCTCTGACGCCTCTCCCTGGGGGGGGGAAGGGGGGTGGGTTGCCGCTCCGCATTGCGGGGAGCTTCTTCGGGAATATTTAGAATTTAGTTCCTTGGCGAGGTAACCAAGCACGTAGAGCGAAACGTCAGACACCATTCCTCCGAACGCGCGAAAACAACCCAAGACGGGTTCAATCCGACTGGATCCAGCAATGCCTCAATGAGCCTCATGGCTCTTTGTAGGAGGGCCCTGCGTTGGGATGTGTCGCCGATCACTTGTCTTAGACCGGGTTTGCCACATTGCTCACTTCACATGTGTTGCATGAGATGCATTGAAGTAAAATGTAACTAATTCCGTTAATAATACTTGTTTTTTTTACCCTTTAATCTGGCAACAAAACTGACACCTTTTTTTACAAGGAGTCATGTTTGCATTGAACACAATACCTGCAGTAGGAATGCAAACAAAAAACATAACTCTGATAATGTATGGACAAATCAATTTCAAGGACAGTCCATACATTATCAGAGTTATGTTTTTTGTTTGCATTCTGACTGCAGGTATTATGGTCAATGCAAACATGACTCCTTGTAAAAAAGGTGTCAGTTTTGTTGCCAGATAAAAGGGTAAAAAAGCAATGATCATATTTTGCTACTGGCAAATGAGGCTCTAATGCCGTTCGGTTAACATTCTACCCAGCACGTGCGACCTGGCCGCACGTGATTAACACAGTTGGCTACGTACGGTGCGAAAGAAGTTCAACATACATAGGCACATAGTTCATCGAAGTGGCTGATATCATCATCATAATCGTAATCGCAAGTGGGAATTTATAGTCGCAGACAACTAATATATAAACGTGTGAATATTCTACACGTGCAGGGGAAAACTGGAGGCCTCGGAGTAAAATCTACGCGACCACCACGGCAAAGAGAGAGAGGGAGAGGGCGAGCAAAGATAGAGTTCGGAGGCTGATGCAGGACAGCGATGACGAATGCAAGCAAGGTTTGGCAGTAAAAGGAGGATGCCTTTGCCCAGCACATTAGAGGCTGAAAACAACAACTAATATCCATATCTCTGTTTTACGACTCGCGTTTTACAAGGAGCTGAGCGTCGGAATTCCGAGCGAGCCGAGACAAGAGTCGCACAGAAGCCCTCGCCGCTCAGCGCTGCGGTCGGCCGGCACATAACGACCGACTCCGTCCGAGGGCGCCGTGGGAACTTCATCGCCCGCAGACAGAAGCAAGCCGTGATGGAGGCCCCCTAAGGCGTCCATCACGGTGGGGAAGGGAGCGGGGGGGGGGGGGGTGCCGGATGAGAGCGGCAGGCCGAAGCGAGGGGCCGAGAAGTCGCGTAATGTTTTCCGGTAATGAAGATGACCGTGGTGGCGCGCGTGCCTAACGCGTGCGGCAGCGCGCGTGTGTGCGTGCGCGTGTGTGTGCGCGCGTGTGTGCGCGCGTGTGTGCGCGTGTGTGTGCGCGTGTGTGTCTGTGTGCGCGCGTGTGTGTGTGTGTGTGTATATACCCCCAGCCACAACCTCTGCATGGAAACATAGCAGACATTCCACGTAAAATGCTTTTATTGTGTGGGTCACTTCCCAAGCACGCGTCACCGAGTGCGCGCGTGCGTGCGCATGGTGGTATTTGTGAATATTGGTGTTTGTGAATGGTGGTGTTTGTTTGTGAATAGTGGCACAGCGGTTGAGGAAACCCGGCACACCGCCGCGCTCGATTCCCGCTCGCGGCCCACATCAGTGGCGCTGATCTGAATCGGTTCCCCGGCGCCTCCCACGAGGTGAACATCGGCACCGCCTGTTGGGCCCTCTGCCCAAGCCCCTGACAAGGCTTGAGGGGCGCTACTATATCTTAAGCTTTCTCGGTTGGTTTGTTTGTTAGGTTTGTGATGTTATAATACGTTGTGGAGTTATCCTGGATTTTATGTAAAGAGCTCTTTGGCAATAAAAAATCTTTATTTATATTTTAAAAAATATTTGGAATGCATTTTTTTAAAACCAAAAATGTATCTGCTAAATTCCGTTAAAAGAAACGTCAAGATTGACGATGATGGCTGTGTTATTTTTACTTTGTTTCGAGCAGCGTATCATGGGTTGTTACGTGAACAAAACGTGCCAATTATTTACACAGTACTAAAATTGTAAATGTCGTGGATTTACTCTCCAACACACCGGTGGGCTGAAGTAGTGACTAATTGGCAGGTTTAGTTTAAGTGACAAACCTTACTGGTTGGCTGTGTCGGGTGGTGGCGGGTTACGACGCATTTATGCCAAAAACCGATATTGTGAATCATCACGAAAGCCGACTACGTGTCAAACGAAGCAATCCCGTCGTATGTATGCGGTGATGAGGAGTGGTGGTGCAGTGGTTCGTCTACAAGAGCTGCGGCGAGGTGATATAAGAACCAGCCGTGGGCCACCCCCTTTAACAAACGCACTGACCAGCCTGGTGAAGTATGGTCAAACAACCCCCCATCGAAAGAACACATGCAGAGGCCTCCATCCAGCAGTGGATGGAGGCCTCTGAATAATTGATTTAATCGTTGGTCGGTTTCTACTGGGTCAGATCGATAAGATAAAATGTCGGCTTTGACTCTCAAACACCCGATGGACTCAATCGAATCAAGATTTCAATATTATTGCTTTTTTAAAACTGCAACGCTCTTTTAACAGAGAAAAAAAAAACGATCATGCGGTTGTTTGACCATCCAGTAGTGAACTCCAACAATCTGAATATTATAATTATTATAATTTTATATTTACACACGCTCTCGCATACATGCATTTAAAACGAAGGATAGCATCGCAATGGAATGCAATGGAATCACTTACTAATGTGCTGTTGGGAATTCCGGTCGTCAGTTTTGGTTCCTGTCGATGCAAAACGGACGGCATCCCACACACGACACACACACGACACAGACACACACACGACACACACACGACGCACACACGACACAGACACGACACAGACACACACACGACACACACACACGACACACACACACACACGACACAGACACGACACACACAGACACACACACAGACACACACGCACGCATGGCACGCCAGGAATCCTGCTGACTCACTCGTCCTGAGCAAGGGGGGGGGGGGCACTTTCCCGAAATAATCCCGAGTCAAATTATCCCGAATCCAGCCAGCGACATTCCCTCCCTCGCGGCCTCGGCGAGGAGCACAGGGCGAGAAGCGAGTTGACTGAAGGCGGTGGTGGTGGTGAGGGGGGGGTCGACACACCCAGCGTGAGCTGGAGCCTGCCAGCCTCCTCCCAGTAGGGGTGCCCCGGTGGCTAGGAGATGTCAACTACCTCGCCTGGTGCACAGGAGGCCGATCCCGACCCTGACGCCTGCTGCTGTGTATTTGGAGTTTGCGTGTCTCTCTCTCTCATCACCATCACGGTGGCTAGGAGATGTCAACTACCTCGCCTGGTGCACAGGAGACCGTGGGTTCGATCCCGACCCTGACGCCTGCTGTGTATTTGGAGTTTGCGTGTCTCTCTCTCATCATCACGGTGGCTAGGAGATGTCAACTACCTCGCCTGGTGCACAGGAGGCCGTGGGTTCGATCCCGACCCTGACGCCTGCTGCTGTGTATTTGGAGTTTGCGTGTCTCTCTCTCTCATCACCATCACGGTGGCTAGGAGATGTCAACTACCTCGCCTGGTGCACAGGAGGCCGTGGGTTCGATCCCGACCCTGACGCCTGCTGTGTATTTGGAGTTTGCGTGTCTCTCTCTCATCATCACGGTGGCTAGGAGATGTCAACTACCTCGCCTGGTGCACAGGAGGCCGTGGGTTCGATCCCGACCCTGACGCCTGCTGTGTATTTGGAGTTTGCGTGTCTCTCTCTCATCATCACGGTGGCTAGGAGATGTCAACTACCTCGCCTGGTGCACAGGAGGCCGTGGGTTCGATCCCGACCCTGACGCCTGCTGCTGTGTATTTGGAGTTTGCGTGTCTCTCTCTCTCATCACCATCACGGTGGCTAGGAGATGTCAACTACCTCGCCTGGTGCACAGGAGGCCGTGGGTTCGATCCCGACCCTGACGCCTGCTGTGTATTTGGAGTTTGCGTGTCTCTCTCTCATCATCACGGTGGCTAGGAGATGTCAACTACCTCGCCTGGTGCACAGGAGGCCGTGGGTTCGATCCCGACCCTGACGCCTGCTGCTGTATATTTGGAGTTTGCGTTTCTCTCTCTCTCCCCGTGGTCGCGTGGTTTTTCTCCGGGTCCTCCGGGTTTTCCCTCCACATGTAGAATCACCATCACGCGTTTACGAGTCATTGGCGGCTGTAAATGTCCACGCGATAAGCAACTTCGTTGCGCTGCCATTCGTGGACAGGTCGCTGCTGAGAAAGAGCTGAACAGCTCAGTGGGCCTTACCTGCTGAAAGAAAAAAGTAAAATTTCGATGTAAAGCTTTCGTGACTGCAGGGATTCATATTCTTGGTTCTTTCGGTAAAGTCGCGTCGAAGAAAAGTCGCCAGGAGTTCACGAAAGATCCAAGAATGTTAAAAAGATGTAGTTTATAGTTTAAACATCTGAGCGTAGCGAACGTGACTTCCTGTGCAGGCATCACCTCTGGACACATGACGTCATCGTGGGCAGTCCCTCGGGGTTTGCGGACGACGTCCGATGAGGTTTGCTGGTGGAGGTGGCTGAGCAGTCCAATTCGGGATCCGTAGACGTGTAATGTAATGGGGGAGAATAGCAAATAAAGAATGAAAACTTGACGGGATTGCACTGCCAGCTATGCACGAGCACAGCAATAACAATAATCTACAAACACAATTTTGGCCATTCCACCAATTGGTGAAGGTCTTCCCTCACACGCTGTCGGCCATGGGGGTGGTTTGACCATACTTCACCACGCCGATCAGTGCGGGTTGGTGAATAGGGGGTGGAGGCAGGACTGGTACTTCTGAAAACACACGACTTGAAATGGGGACTCGACCAAGTTCACTGCCAATACGGGGGTCAATAAAAACGACTGCCGCTTTGTTGACCCCAAACAATCGTGACCGGTCATTAAACGCACGGACCGATCCCTGCCATGGGAATGTGGAAAGTTCAACTCCCGGGAAGGGAGCCGCTCTCCCTTCGCACACGGGCAGCCGCCGCTGGCCTCTTCCGCCTGTGGCGATCGCGCGGATTTCTCCACCGCGTGTGGAGCCGTGACCAGATCGGAGCCATGCGTGGGGTGGTGGGGGGGGGTAGTGGGGGGGGGATGGTGGGGGGGTTCGTGGGTGGGTGGGGGGTGGGTGGAGGGGGGGGGGATTGGTGGGTGGGTGGAGGGGGTAGGTGGGGGTATTGGTGGGTGGGTGGAGGGGGTGGGTGGGGGATTGGTGGGTGGGGAGATTGGTGGGTGGAGGGGGTGGGTGGGGGTATTGGTGGGTGGAGGGGGTGGGTGGGGGATTGGTGGGTGGGGAGATTGGTGGGTGGAGGGGGTGGGTGGGGGTATTGGTGGGGGGGGGATTGGTGGGTGGGTGGAGGGGGTGGGTGGGGG
Organism: Lampetra fluviatilis; assembly: GCF_964198595.1. Lineage (NCBI taxonomy): Eukaryota > Metazoa > Chordata > Hyperoartia > Petromyzontiformes > Petromyzontidae > Lampetra > Lampetra fluviatilis. Next base: position 842,568 of record NC_136324.1, read on the forward strand.
TATTGGTGGGTGGGTGGAGGGGGTGGGTGGGGGTATTGGTGGGTGGGTGGGGTCGCGTGGCAGCGTGCGTGCGAGTCAGGGGTCACACTCACGAGGGCGGCCGCAAGATTTCACGGACGGCGCGGCCCAGCCAGCCAGGCCGCGCCGTCGTTTGTTGTGAAGCCCAGAAAGTAAATCCACAGGGCAGCTGGCTCCGTGTCCTCCTGTCACGACGACCGGAGGTTAAATGTCGCGTTAAAATGTTTAGGAATGTAAAGATAGCAAATTGATATACAGCACGATCCATTGATAGATATCTCACTGTTTTTTTTCATGACTCCGATACTACAGAAGAGAGAGCGTTGAAAAGTGTGATCAGTTGCATTGAGATTGGGCGGGAGATGCGCACAGAGTTTAAACTAAAGTGTCGTTTTCTCTGTTAAATTGCCCAATCATTTTTAGTGGGGTATCTATAAATTGATCGCCCCTGTATTTAGCAAGCCGACACGGCATATTGCCATTTGTGCAGATACCTCCACTTGCCTTATAAATGTGGAGATGCTTTGATTTAGATAAAAAACTAAATATATCATTCTGTAGGATAACCGACGACATTACTTCATAACGGTATGGGCCAAACATTTAGCGAGGCTTTCCTGAGGTAAAGATTCCTGTTTTATTCTTATTACAAGAGAGTTGGATAATTGTTAATACAATAATTTGGCATTAATGTTGGCAGCCCCCGTCCGTCTGGAGTAAGTACTTCTCTAAATCCTACACGAGAGAAAGTGCGAGTGGCTTTAGATGGATCACCAACGTTGTCATCTCTGAGACACAAAAAACCGGGACACATCGTGAGAAGAAGCCGGATAATATATCACCACACCGGACGAGGGGAGAACTAAATGTGGATGCTTTGTCTTGAGGGGATGTGTATGTATGTGTGTACGTATGCTGAACTTCTTTCGCACCGTACATAGCCAATCGTGCTAATCGGAGGTGCGGGGAAGGACAACAAATAACATAAGTGTTGCTGCACAGGCTGTGGCGCACAAGCACGCACGTGACACGACACGAACGCAACGCATCAGTCAACGACAACCGCCACGAAAAAAGAAACTTATTTTGAAGGTGACGTTTCGGGCAATAGTTATCGCTTCATATCAGAGATCTCCTTCGAACGGGAGTGGGCAGGTCAAAGGTCAACGCGTGGAAGTGGGGCTCCTCCAGCGATGTAGGTAAAGAAAATAATGAATAAAAATAAAATAACAATGAAAGATAAAAATAAATAAATTCTACTAGTATACATGTTATTGCTGTGGTGTTCACACCTGATGATGATTGCTTGTGTTGCAATCGAAACGTCGTGATTTAATTTGATTTATTTGTATTTTTTATTTATTATTTAATTTATTATTTTACTTACCTACGTGACATTACCGAAAGAACCAAGAGCATGAATCCTTGCAGTCACGAAAACTTCAAACCTAGAATGCCAGAAGCATGCGTTTAGAGTATTTGGCTGCTGCTATCAAAGTCCGAAGTGATAAGCCACTTCGTTTATCCATAATCTGTGGGCAGGTCACGTGTTAACAAGAGCTATAGAGCTCAGTCGGCCTCACCTGGTATAATAACAATAGTTTAGACTTCATAGTATCTGCCTCATACCGGAAACGACTTTAGTGGCAGAAGATGACTAAAGAATAAGAATAATAGCAGAGAGAAAGTGAGGTCAGAGGCTTGTATAATTGCACTGGCAGCGTGTGTGTGCGTGCGTGTGTGCGTGTGTGCGCGTATGCGTGTGTGCGCGTGTGCGTGTGTGCGTGTGTGTGTGCGTGTGCGTGTGTGTGTGCGTGTGCGTGCGTGTGTGTGTGCGTCTCGCCGTTTGTGTGTCCCTGGCTCGCTGCGTCTCTCGTGTTCGGTCATGAGACTGTTGGCCGTGAAATCGGCGCTTTATCGAGGCCTGTGCGACGATGTCAGAGACCCTCACCCGCTCACCCCCCTCCCCCCCCTGCTGCTCCGCGTGTTCCCACAGCGGGCATACTCGCGGGGCTTCACGTGATCGCATCGCCGGTCTTCGAACCGCGGGCTGGCCATGCCACGCGGACGAACACAGACTGCCCCCTTTTCTCCGCACGCTCACGGCACAGACATCATTCGCCGGCGCGTTTGATATTTTTTAGAAAACAAATAAATAAGGACGCAAATAACGAGAGCCAAAGCAAACCGGCCCAGTGCACCCGTTGCCGGAACATAACGATGTCATTGTGGAGGCGATGAAGGAGTGCTGTGTGCTGCGGGGGGGACGTTTAACTTTTTTTTTCAAATATTACAGGCCGAAAGTTACATGGTGTACATTGTGCGCGTGTGTGTATACGCGTGTGTGTGTGCGGAACGGTGGTGCAGTGGTTAGCGTACTGCACGTTATATTTCTGTCATCAGACAGGGCAGTCGGTAATCTTTCTTCTTGGTTCTTTCGGTAAAGTCACGTAGAAGGGAAGTAATAAAAAAATAAAAATAAAACATAATAAAATAATTCTCACGACGTTTTGGCCACAGCGCAAGCAGCCGTCATCAGGTGAAGACCAGGTCTGTCGGGGAGACAGCGTCTGAATGAAACACCACCACGTTTGGAGCGTATATTTAAGCTGGGTTGGAAGGGGGTGGGGGAGGGCGCCTTGACAAAAGAATTTGCATACCAAGAGGAATTTAGCATATTTATGGGAAATGCAGGTATGTGATTAGTACTACTTGTGAAATGCGTAGGAGGAAATTTCAGTCGGTAATTGTGCTCCCGCCACTCGTCTTACTCCGACACGGTCGGTCCACTCTGCGGATGTCGTCCGCCTCCCCTCGCCCTCTCCTGCCATCGTTGCAATTTGCTTTCGTGCCACGAGGCTGTTGGGTTGACGCACAAGCCGGTTGAATAGTCGCTGTGGGAAAGCAATCGCACCACCAACCGCTGGCTCTTGTGTGGCTGTAGGAGTTCCCATGACATCGCTTGTGATAGAATTGGAATAAGTAACAAAACAAATTGTTGGTATCGTTCGTTCTCAACGCTTTGCCGGATTAAATGCGTCGAGATGCCAAATGCTGTCTGAGAACAATAGTTGTCAGATGGCGATGGCGGTTATTTATTTATTTATTTCAGAATTGCGCGCAATACGGTCAAGTTAATGCTTGTTCACACTATCCACGCGTGTTTGCTAGAACGCCGTTCTTCCGTTCGGGAAACTATTTTCACTCAGCGCGGGACGTGCGCCGTTATAGCGTGGTCCACGACAAACTACTCTCTTGGGCTGCGTGGCTGAGCATTATTCACGGGGAAATTGTTGTCACTTTTCAGGAATGCGTGTGCCGTGTTAAAGAGGACTTACTGTCATTAATTCAAAGTTACCGAATTATTCCACTGGCATTGATAATAACAATAGGTTGCAATTATAATTTTTTTACACATTTTTTTCTTTCATGTTTCAAATCACTCCGGTGAAATAGATTGTATAATGAGCCACATCTTGACAATGACACACATGCACACAAGCACGCGACCCTTTGATCCGGACATGACACGAATCGCTGAGAAAATCAGATCTGGTTTCAATTTCCCGAGGGTGCCACCCGGAGCGTTTTAGATGAGCAGTCAGATTGTTTCTAGATTTGAAGTTTTCGTGACTACAAGGATCCATACTTTTTGGTTCTTTCGGTAAAGTCAAGTAGGTAAAAATAAATACATCTTTTGTAGTTTTCATTTTAATTTAGTCAGATTGTTATTTATTTACGTTTAGACGGACAGGATCCCAACAGCGAGACACGCGAGACGCTGCGGCATGTCGGGTAGCACGTGACTTCTAACCCCACGAGGTGGCTCGGAGGCGCGGCAAGTGGCTCGCAATCAGAAGGTTAAAGTTCAACTCCGAGTTGGGAGTCGAATCAGCCCATCACCCCCTCCCCCACCCCCCAGGGGTCAAAGTCAACAACGGCTGTCCATTGGACAGACTCGTCCCCTGGCCGTGATCATGGGGAAGTTCCACCGGCCCAGGCCTTCAAACGGCAGATGAGCTTCGCCTCCAATGCTCGTTCGAGCAGGAAATCACGTTGACGTCGTTGTGTATCCTGGGCGAGCAGCCAGTCGTCGGAGACGCTGTGCGCACTCGCGGCACTTGCGGCACTTGCGGCTACTCTGGGAGGGCTGTGTGTGCGGTGTGCGGTGTGCGGTATCAAACCGCACAAAGCCGCTATTATCACGGCAAGCATTGCCTCGCTCGCCGATTAAAAAAAAACCCCAATCAGCGTACCACTCTCGCCTGCGTATATATATTCTCTGGTCTGCCAAACGAACCACATTAACACCCAGAGATAAACTGTAACTCGAGAAATGCACCACAAGAGTGTAAACACGGCTGTCACTCACGTCACACTCCGTGACGAACGCGTGAACAAAAGCCGCAGTGACGATTTACAACCGAGCCCCAATTAACCCGCCGCTAATTGACGGGCGGATCGTTGCTGCGAAGCGGACATGACATCGAAATCCTCGTAGCAGCGCCGGCGTGAATGAACGAAAAACACACACGCCCGCGCGTTATCGATTTGGCGACTGCGTCAATTGACCCGTCTCCCCTGCCCGTCGGCAGCCGGCAGCGAACGGGGCGAGTTTCTTGAATCCGGAGTCAGGACCGAGCCCTGTGCGTGCGTATGAATGGTGAACTTCTTTCGCACCGTACATAGCCAACCGTGCTGATTGGAGCAGTGGCGGTGTGATGGTCGGTGGGGGGGGGGGGGGACTGGGATCTCCCGTACCACTTCGGGAGTTGCGTCACCCGCTCACCACCGAAAGTGAGTCACCCAACACTCGTGTTGACAACGGGGATACCGTTTAGAGAGAGAGAAAAGCAATATAATAACTGGTTATTTCCAAGAGCATTGCTAATTATTGTCATAAGGAGGCCCTAGGGTCAGCTAAATGAAAACAATTAAGTACCAAATTGATATTCGTTTCAAATCGGAATCAATTAAGGGAGAATTAACTGGCAATTAAGTTGTTTTATGCAAGGGCCACCGATGCCAGATTCGTTTTAGAGCATTTGCCTCCAGCGATCGCCACCGGTAAGAGATGTCGCAGACTCACCTTAAAAAATGTTTTTAAATTTAAGATGTGGATTTACTTCCTTATTTCAGCACTCCACTCACTTTAGCAGCACGCTATGTCGTGTCTGCACAAGTTGTCGTGGTTGCTCACAGAAAATGCGATTCTGGTTAAAATTTCCGTTCACAATTGCACTTAAAGTTGTCCTGGTGTAGATAATGGGTGGCCTTTTGAGTTACGGACCCCGGCAACCTGCGTTTGAACCCATGCCACGGCTAACACCGGTGGCGAGTGATATCTGTGCCAGCCATAAGCGCCGCCCCCCCCCCCCTTTATCAACCAGCACTTAGCCGGCGTGGTGAAGTATGGCCAAACAAATCACGGTGAGCGAGATTTTCATGGGGAGACCTTCATCGATTGATGGATTGACAAAGAACTGTAAATTATTATGATGATGATGAGAAACTTATGTGTGTTGTAATATACGGCCTTTTAATGTCATCACCATCACCTTCAAACCTTATTCTGACGTCCGGCCTGGGGCATTTCATGGCCCACAGGGGACATTTCAGAGGTGTCGTTGAAAAACTTGTTGACCCATGACCCCCACCCCCCACCCCCCACCGCAGTTTATTAAGCCTGTTTTCGGGAATGGAAGTGGATTAAGTGTATGGAGTGAGGGCATTAGTAACGTCATTGTGTGGCCATCTGTGGGCAGATGCTACAATGCAAACTTTTCAAACGTGGCTTGTCACCTGTTGTAATTAAACCATCGTGGATTAAATAAATATCTATTCACAAATGTGGTTGCAATTCTAAAAGGTTTCATTCTTCAGATATTTGCGAGAGACTGGGAAGGCCTGATGGGAGGGGGACCCATCATCCAGCAGTGTATTTACGTCTGATGATTATATGTGGATTACACATTCATTTTTCGCACGACATCCCTCGTTCGTTAATATCTTTCCATATATTTTGTTTGACTCTAATCGGCCGTCTCGCAGGAAGAGTTGGGTACAGTGAGAGGTTGCGCTTGGCCGCTTTACGCCGCGACGAAGTTATATTTGGGTTTTATTGCCATCGCGAATGTCGGTGACAATCGATGCGGGACGCCTCTCCGGCGGAACCCCGTTCACATGCGGCTCTCGGAGCCACGGAGCCGACACAGTCCCTCCCTCCGTGCCTCCGTCCGTCTCGAGGACACAATGAACAAGGCGCTTGAAGAGCGTTCCCTGTCTCAGCCCGGCATAGCACGCCGCTGTTCCGTCGACCGCAGACGACCTTCCGCCCAGAGACATCTGGGAGTTTCTGTCCGTCACCTGTCGCCGCCGCCGCTTGCCTCGCTGCGCGGAGAGACCGGGTCTGGCCGAGCGTTATCGCTCGCAGCGCTCCCACGCGTGCCGGACGTGTTGCTTCGGGTTGCACCGGGACATTGTTGGGCACGTTGGCCGACGTTTTGCTCCGAGTTCAAGCAGCGTCATTTTTAGGGAACTGAGCTGCAGCTCTCGAAAAATGAAGAAAGCTCCCCCCCCACCCCACCCCCCCCAGCACTTGGGCAGTGTGTAGAGCAGCAGCAGCAGTAGCAGCTGCTGGGGTCATCGCGGTTGCGATGCTCAACAGCTCTCCGCTGAGATGTCGAGTCGCCCCGCGTGTTGTTGTTGTTGTTGTTCGGCATGACGCCCGTCGTTTCACTCCACGTGTTGGGAGATTCTTCAGGGGAAAAATAGATTTACTTCGAGTCACTGGTAGACTGCAGTAGGCATGCGACTCATAGCCACAGCCGTAGCGAGAGGTACGATCGATGTGAGATGCGGCGTGCTGGGTGCGGAAATATATTTCTGGTCACTGAGCAGGACAGATCCGGCTGAAATGAAGCTCCAGTTAGAGGTTTTGATTGAGAAACATCTGTGTGTGTGTGTGTCTGTGTGTGTGTGGTGTGTGTGTGTGGTGTGTGTGTGGTGTGTGTGTGTGGTGTGTGTGTATGTGGTGTGTGTATGTGGTGTGTGTGTGTGGTGTGTGTGTGGTGTGTGTGTGTGGTGTGTGTGTGTGGTGTGTGTGTATGTGGTGTGTGTGTGTGGTGTTTGTGTGTGTGGTGTGTGTGTGTGTAGTGTGTGTGTGTGGTGTGTGTGTGTGTGGTGTGTGTGTGTGGTGTGTGTGTGTGTTGGGCGGATGTAGCGGCAGGGTGGTTTGCGTGCTTCGCTATGAATCTGGTCATCTGAGTTGAGGTCCTGGTCGTGGATAATATCAGTGGCGAGTGACATCAGAGCAGGCCCTGGGCATCCCATTTAACTTTGGGCAAACACGTGCCACGATTGACTGTGGGGAGGCCTTCAATCAGTAGTGGATTTATAATATATATATATAAATAATATTTTATTATTATCATAATTTATATGGCAAGTCAAAATAAAAAAGGAGCATGGATCGGTGTTTGTCTCCGTTTTCAGTCTCAAGATCATAGCAAACATTCCATATTATTATATGGAATGTTTGTAAAACAACCATGTATGTATGGCTGACATTTAACTATAGGACCAGCAGATAACAAACATAAATACACCCTTTTTAATATTTCAGATTCCTAAACTTGTAACCACGTTTATTCTCCAAACGTTAATATATTCACAAATCTGGTCGCTGTAACTTTATGGATATGTGCTATTCAATATTCATACACCCTCTCGTTCACACACCCACACGCACGTGAGCGAGTGGCCAGTGTGGGGAGTGGTAGTGTAGCAGTTCGTACACTGCGATTCCCACTCGGGGCTAACAACAGTGGGGAATATTTGAGCATCCGCACTGGGGGAGACAAAGGCGGCCGGGCGTGGTTCTGGCCCACCCACCCACTCGTGTGCCGTGCCGGCCTTCATCGGTGCGACTCGCTAACGGCACTTGCCCCAACAATCCGTTAAAGGCTATACGGGGAGACGGGGTGATCTTTGTAAAACATTGAATAGCACGTGTATGTCTGTGTGCCAATAAATAAAGAAGTGAGAACAGAGAGAGAACGTCGATGAAAGAGGCAGGAATTAGACGCGCGAGGTGCAAATGTTTTCTTAAAACGATCACAGGTTTTTTTTTTTGCGCAAAATGACTTCTGCTAATGGCTGGTGTGTGAAACCGTGCGGTTCCCTCCTCGCTGCAGGCACCCCGGCAGAAGTTTCCTCTTGATAACGGACACGCGCACGCACGCACACGCGCGCACACGCGCGCGCTCGCCCGCTGATACACAGTAACTCGTGTGTGCAATGGGGTGCACATGCACAGATGAAAGCCCGGGTCACAGTGCCTCCTCTCTCTCCCTTGCCAAATGAGCCACACAAAGTTATTCTGGAACTAATTTCCATGGACGCAAAGAGACCAACTGCGATGCAGTTGTGAGGTGACGTGCATGTACATCAGCTTTGGTCACCACTCTGTGTGGACGAGGGCCTTCCTGGCAGGGGTCACACACTCTCTCGACACGGCGAGGTAGGCGAGGACTGAGATGGTTTGGGCATGGCTTGAGAGGAGACGAAGGAGATGCAATTAGAAAGAGCTGTGGCGATTAGAGACTCATTGATTCACACATGGACGCGCAAACTCGCACAGAGACCCATAGACCTGCACTGCGAACCGAAGACTCGCATAGAGACCAAACAGACTCCTCGCACAGAGACCCAGAAACTCGCAGGGAGACCCATAGATTAGACCGGGCTACGGAGATGCCACCGGTGCAGGGCAGAAGGAGACCGAGGGTGAGATGGGAGATTGCGATGGAATGAAACACGAGGGCAGTGGATGTGACCAGAGAAGAGGCACAGAATAGCAGCTGACGGAGACAACAAATCCGAGCAGTCAGCCCCATGGAATTATGGGGCTTGTGGCTGAGAAGGGGCCTGCTGGATGAGGATCTCCCCATGCCGTGCGGGTTGTGAGGGTTCATTGACTGTACTTAGCCACGATGGTCAGGGCGGGTTGGCGAAGCTGGGCAGCATGGACATGGGAGATGAGAAGTCCAGTTGAACGATTGATTTTGCTGCACCACTCTCTGCTACCCGCCGCGTATCTCCACAGCCAACACACATGTTTACATGTTGACTGTTTAGATTGATGGTCGTCCATGCAAGCTCTATCCAGGCCAAGAGCCTGCTTCGCTTCCAGGATCTGATGAAATCAGATGCATTGTGGGTATGGGTCATACCCGATTGAATGAGCAAGTAACTAAAACATTTAAGAATGTTAATATTCATGGTTATCCTGACATTAACATTTCCTGTCTAAGTCCGTGGCATTGACGGAGCCTTTGGTGTGAATACACAATTATCGGTGTCTAGTTCGCACTCTCCTCCACGTGGAGAACTGTTCATCTTGGCCGCGGAGTCAGAGTGCCGAGCTGGTACCCGTGAGATGTTGAGTCTGAATTTGCAGTGGGTGATGTTTAACAGCGGGACCCTCTGGGTTAGTGGGGGCCCGTGGTCTCAAGCCTGGCCACCAATCACTGCAGAACAAAACAAAGGTCCATAATCCACAATTGATCTTCATCTCGCCTTATTTGTGTCGTGAAAATCCGATTCCACCCGACACAGCCCAACACGAAGTTGTCACGTGGTGAACACGAGTTTAACTTGCCATTTATTCGCGTTACAGATCACAAATTCGGGCATATTCTGAGGCTACACTGGCAATAGCACGGCTAAATACGTACGGTGCAAAAGAAGTTCAACATACATACAGTACAGAAGCGTGGCCAACTACTTCTCTGTATGTATGAACTTCTTTCGCACTGTACGTATCCAACCGTGCCAATTGGAGGTGCGATTCTACAGTGCAAAAATATACATAAAGTGACTACTTTGGACACCTACTTCAGAGCAGACACTTATTTGAATGCAACCAATTGCCTGCAACGCAACGCCACCCTACAATTCTGCGTGGCGCAGTGGTCAAGCGCGTTGCGCTGTGACCCCGTAAACCCGAGTTCGGTTGCCGCTCACATCTGACATGAGTGGAGAGCGAGATATAGTTGTTCTGGTCCTGGAACTCCACCCTTACCAACCCACACTGACCGGCACGGTGATGTTTGGTCAAACGGCTCCCACGTGACTGCCATCATCCAGCAGTTGATTGGCAAGGGGATGATTAATATTTATATATTTTTTTAATTATGTTTATGTTTTTCTGTACATGTGCCAAATGCTTTGGGTTGACATGGTCCCAGCAACATCATCATCGTCGTCGTCCTTCTGGGGTCAGTAACAATAATAATAACATCTGGTGAAGGATGCGTGAACACCGCATTGCAGAAGTCGCCAGCCCTTGTCCTGTGGATGTCCTGGTTCATGCCGTAGGAATGTGGAATTTCTCCTTCTGGCTCAGGACACATGTGGATAACGACACACAAATGCTTGTGGGAAGTGCGGGCACACTTTGACTCTTCTCTTAATAACTAAATCATCTCTTTGTTTACAAATGCCCCCACTCCCAGAGTGCACGTTGCGCGCGTTAAGGAAATATGGCGGAAAGGTTTAATCCACACCGTGCACATGCATGTGATTTCAACACGGTTTGTTTTTTTACCAAAAAACTATCAAACGTGGGCTGGACTTAAAGAGGTTTACACACGCGCACGTGCATGTGCGCGTGCGCCAGTGTGTGTGTGCCTGTGTGTGTGTGCCTGTGTGTGTGTATGCATGCTTGCGTGCGTGTGTGTTTAGGTTGCTTCCTCTTATTATAATTAGTTACAGTGCACTCAGTGAGTGCCTTTTGCTGTGTGGATGGGTAGGTAGCGAGTGGGCTCCTTTCCGTTGATGGGAGGGCCCACACACGGCATTCATTAGGCACTTGAAACAAATCATTAATTCCAGCTGTTTCGCCGGGCCAGCGGTCCCCAGCAGCAGAAGCAGCTGTGGAGGAAACAGCAGCAATGCAGCGGCACCTGCCTGCGGAGCTTTCTCGCCCCGGTTCGAGCCATAGGAACGTCGAGTGTTGTGGGGTTTAAACAAGAAAACGTTTGAGCACTGTCTGAGCACCAACTTGAGATGAATGACACGAGCGGCATTAGTTCGAGCGAGTGTGAACGCCGGTCTGGTTTCGGCGTTCCCGGGTCTCATCAGCAGTCAGCCTTCTTTAACGAATGTTGTCATTGGCAAGGGCACTCCTTGTAAAATATGGCCCTCGACTTAACGCATACATGTGTTGTGTACGTTTAATGTAACAGGTAGTCTGTTTATATAATATAGGTTGTTTTGGGTTAGATCGAGATCTAACCTCTCGAAAGCCTCCGTGTTTAAACAGGCAGTCTGTGTATGTGCACAGTGGTAGTTAGAACATTTTACTGGTGGGAACCTCCTGGTTACACCAGCCCACAGGGGATTATTGTGTCCGTCGTGCAGGGAGGGGCTGGATGGGAAGGGTGGGGAGGGGTGGGGAGGGGCTGGGTGGGGAGGATGGGGCTGGGTGGGGAGGGGCTGGTCACCCCGTGGTGCCCTTATAAAACTCAACGTTTAACCTACTCACGCCGGCTTGTGCCCGCCCTCACAGTCGGAATACACCACGCCGCCGTTGACCCTGGTCATTGACCCAACGTTCCTACCAGCTCGAAATGTTTCATACATACACATACATATATACAATGACACCCATCACACGCTAAGTAGGAACACGCGCTCTGCACAGATATGGAAACATGCCATGCTGTTATTGGAACCAAGCAGAATGGGGCAGATAGCAGATACACATATTTGTTACCTGTACCCCCCCCCCCCACTGAGACAAACGAGAGTAGGAGGAGGAGGGAGCGGACTTTGCAGTCTCCCTCCCACGCCCACCGACGGTCCGGGATCGATCACGTGGCTGGGAGAAGGGTCAACTGGGATTGGTCAATTGGGATTGGTCAACTGGACGAGAAAGTATATTCTTAGGTTTTTTCGGTAAAGTCACGTAGATAAAAAATTCAAATTAATAAAAATTAAGTTAAATAAAAATAAAAATCACGACGTTTTGGAGGCAACACAAGTCTCCGTCATCAGGTGGGACCGTCACATTTGATTTTGATTTTCTTTTTTATTTTACTTTTATTAATTAAATGTTTTACCTACGTGACTTTACCGAAAAAACCTAAGAATATGAATCCTTGCAGTCACGAAAGCTTCAAATCTAGAAATGGACGAGAAAGGTCAACTGGGAATGGTCAACTGGACGAGAAAGGTCAACTGGACGAGAAAGGTCAACTGGACGAGAAAGGTCAACTGGGATTGGTCAACTGGACGAGGTGGAAGTGGCGCCTCAAAGCGCTCGCTCCCTCGATCGCTCGATGGCTCTCGGAGCCGCCCTTGCCGCGCTTACAACAAAGCCGTGAATGCGCAGCTTGCGTCCGGGTTCCATGTCCACGCGTGTTGTGTAGAGGGACCCCCCGATTCGCACGGTTGGCTACGTGCGGCGCGAAAGAAGTTCCGCATGCAAATGTTGAGATTGTTTCGCACCGTACGTAGCCGACCGTGCTCATGGGAGGAGCGGGGGAAGGAACAACAAACTAAACACACAAAACAAAGTTACGAAGACATTATTATCGATCTAGATTCAAACAAATATCTGCTGAAGAGCGAGTGAGAGAAACAGAGACGGAGAGAGAGACAGGGGGATGGAGAGAGGAAGCGTGGGAGAGGGGTGGTGGGGGGTCTAACGATCGTAAACCGATAGAGAAGGAGTTTGACCGGTCTTCGTGGCTTATTTATTAATTTTTAAATTATGCATGCCTGCAAACGTGTATCTTTAAAAATTCAGTTCCCATCCTGAGCACTCTAAGCTCTCTGCCGCTTGTCAATAGACGATCGCTGCTGCTGCTGCTCAAGCAGCGCAGATTGACGACGCGTGAGAAGCCGTGGACGCGCACGCCGCAACGACTCCTCCTCCTCACGCCGTCTCCACGCGCTGCGTTCGGCGCGAAGGAGATGGCGAGTGGCTCCTTCTTTACCCCCCCCCCCCGGCACAATCGATGTGCTTAGGCTCCCGCTGACAGCTGTACCAGCTGTTCCAGCTGTGTCTGCTGTACCAGCTGTGTCAGCTGTGCCAGCTGTGTCAGCTGTGTCAGCTGTTCCAGCTGTGTCAGCTGTGTCAGTTGTGTCTGCTGTACCAGCTGTATCAGCTATTCCAGCTGTACCAGCTGTGTCTGCTGTGCCAGCTGTTCGTGCACTGGCGTCATCGGTAAAAGGGGGCAGTCCGGACATCGACCTGCTCGGTGCCACCGCCGGCTTAACGGAGGCCCCGGCCCGAGGGCCGTCCCCGCGGGGTGTGCTTGGCCTACTCTTCCACGCGCAGGTAGAACGCCTCGGCAGAGGGGGTGGCGGTGCCCGCGCTTCAGGCCACGACACGCGTCCTGTCAGTTGGCAGACTGTGTGGGACGCCGCCCCACGATGAATGGTGACCTCTGGGTTGCAAGTCCAGCGTCTTTAATCTCCACCGCAGTTGCGGACCGTGCGAATTGGCCGATACATCAGCCTCGCCGCACCACGGCAGACGCTCGGCTGAGAGAAGCCACCACCGGGAGCTGAGTGCCACGGCCCCACGCTCTCCGGAACCGGGAGACGCTTTGAGTTGAAAACGACTTCGAAAATCACTTAAGTGTCAGCAGCGTCCACAATCTTCCCGCAAGTCGGCGGGACTTTATGATGTTTCCCGGCTACGGTTCAAGGTTAAGCGATCTCTCTCCTCCCCTGCCTCCCCCCCACACACTCGGGGGTGCGGGGGGGTCCCCACAGACCCAGAGAGCCCAGCTGTGTGAGCCGTCTCCTCCACAGACCCCGCCTTCCCCGGGCTCAGCCATTATCTCAGCGCAGGAGCCCCAGTGGCTCACGGAGCGTCCCACCCAGGCCGCCCCCCCCCGTCATATACCGGATGCATTGCACAGGCCCTGTAATGATAATAAATCATCGTCACTATCGGTCTGTAACTCGGCGGGGCGTGTGTGGGGTGTTAAAGTGGGGACGCTCCCACCTCTTGGTAAGACGTGTGGCCAGCGTGTAAGAGTAGGCCAAGTACCCGTGTGGAGGTGCTCTCTAGAGCTCCCACTAGTGGGGGCCCTTCTGCCAGCAGTGGCATGAACGAGACATTTCAGGGCTGCACTTTCACCTTCGAAAAAACATCAACCATAATCTATCCACTGCTGGATGAAGCCTTCCCCATGCCGCCACTACCACATGGGCTAATGATCCACCCAGCGAGGTAAAAATCCACTCAGCAAGCGCACACGAGCCGATCCCATCGCTCCGTCTCCGCAGCGAACGCACAATTCGTTGACAATTGTTGAATCTTCACGGATCACGTCCGTACGTCGAACTTCTTTCGCACCGCACGTAGCCAACCGTGCTGCTCGGAGGTCATGCGGCTGCTCACACTGCCCGACTGGTGGGTGATGAGTGAGGGCGCACCGCGCGATGTCCCCGTTGAGGGATAGCGGTGGCTGCTTCTGTGTGCACAGCAACGTCAGGTCAGGGAGCGACTGAGCCATATTTCTATGGCCGGGGTCAGTCTCTCCGCACGTAGGCGTGGGTTCAGTGTTGAGTCACAGGGAGGTTACCTCGTTGACTGGCCCAGGTGTGGGATGGTTGGTTGAGTTGACTCTGGGCGCTTGTGAAGGAAGTACAATTATTTGGTGATGCTGCTGCTGCGATGGCAGTGGTTGAAAGAAAGAATGAATACAAATACTCAACACGTGGCCTGAATATAAAACATAAAAAAGGTAATGACTCGTGTAATGGCCCATTCAAGATTGTTATGATCATCATGCACCATCGTCATCCGCTATCATCATTATTATTGACATCATAATCACCACTGCCATCACCACCAACATCGTAAAAGTGCAAATCACAACCCAAGCCTGAATGTAACCGATGGAAACGTCGTGATCTATTATATTTTCTACCTACGTGACTTTACCCAAAGAACCAAAGAGTATGGATTCCTGCAGTCACGAAAAATTAAAATGATGAATGCATGCTATTAATGAGATTTGAGGACATGTTAACAATCATTGAGACTGCCTGATGATCCTCGTGGTAACCACCAGTTAAACGTCCTCGCTCAATTGTTAAATGTAGGGCGCCACGGGGACGAGATGCGAACTACCTCGCCTGGTCTACAGGAGGTCGTGGGTTTGATCTCGACCCTGACACCTGCTGTATATTTGGAGTTTGCGTGTTCTCCCCGTGGTCGCGTGGATTTTTCTCCAGGTCCTGTAGTTTTTTTCCCTTCTAGTTTAGAAACATGCGTTTAGAGTAACTCGCCGCTAAAATGTCCACGTGATGAGCCACTTCATTGAGCTATCCTTTGTGATGGCTTGGTCGCTTTTGAAAAAAGAGTTTCAAAGTTCATTGGGCCTTACCTGGTGAAATAAACAAAACAGGTGAAACACATTGCGTGTGGATCACTCGCCAAACACACCGGAGTGCTGAAGCAGTGACACATTGGCACGATTTGTAACCTCCAAACATTAATTGGCGGTTATATATTGGCTGTGTCGGTCGAGAAGTGTGTACAACACAAATTGTACCACGATCTGACCCAATAAAACACATTCCTCCTGCGGAGGGAGCTGGTAGGAACGTTGGGTTGCTCGGTCAATGGCCAGGGTCAACGGCGGCGTGGTGTATTCTGTGAGGGCGGGCACAAGCCGGCGTGAGTAGGTTAAACGTTGAGTTTTATAAGGGCACAAAGGGGTGACCAGCCCCTCCCCACCCAGCACCACCCCTCCCACCCCCCAGTCAGCCCCACCCTCCCCACCCAGCCCCACCCTCCCCACCCAGCCCCTCCCCACCCAGCCCCTCCCTCCCCACCCAGCCCCTCTCTGCACGACGGACGGACGGACACAATAATCCCCTGTGGGCTGGTGGAACCAGTGGGTTCCTACCAGTATCAGTTATGAATATTGAGCGCTGAGTAGTGGATCCAGGCTTGGTGGCTCGACTTTTTAAATAATTTTGGCGATAGGCCTGTAAGCCTCTTTATAGTTTTAAATTCATTATTTTTTAAAATTGCTTTGGTTCTTCTATTCTAAATTTGCAAACTTCACATATCTAAAATAAATAGCATTGGAATTTATTTCACAATGTTATTCCAACTTGTAAATCTGTTAAAAATGATGCATATGTGGAATGTCACAGACCACGAGCTACGGTCATGATTTTACAAAGTTTATTTTAAGCTCTAAATGAACCCCCCCTCCCCCCCCCCCAATATTTGAACCATAACATTTTGAAAAATTAAACAGACAAATCTCAAATCAGTCAATCAATGAAACTAAAGACGAATTAAAGGCACCTTTCTGAAAACCAAAGCCGCTGTACATCAACGATTATCCTTCCATTCAAACCTCAAAACCGTGCAACTTCAAAATGTAACGAGGTTTGATCCGCAACGTTACATGTTGTAACATTAATCTGACGATATGGGATAATAACACACACACCGCTTACTGTCGTTTCATACTTCGGGGCTGGGGCACGTGTGTCTTACAGACGACAGCGGTGTGTAATGCCTCCCTGGTGCATTCCAGGGAAATTACTCACACTGCAGAGTCATTAACAGCGGCTGAAAATAAACCGCTGTTTTCAATTTGTTTTCACATTCGGCTCACAATTTACCCTCAATATCAAGCACTCCGTTATCCTGGATCTTGCCCTGGAAGTTTCCATTATATCTTCGTCTGTGTCTCGCATTTTCTCTACGAATGGGAGTTCACCGAAATCCTCCAGAAATCCACAAGGATCTTGGCTGCAATTTCAAATAGATATTTGGAGGACATGTTCATCTGCCAGACACCATTAATCTGGCTGGGTGTGGAAAGTCAGCAGTGGTTGTTGTTGTTTACATAAACTTGCTCCTGCCATAGGAATGTGGAATCTCCACTATTGGCTTGAGGCTGCGAGCGAATTTGAGCAGCGCCCAGAATTTGATTTAGTGGCGACGAAGTCACATGGAGGAGCGGCGACCTTCAGGACGTCACGTGGAGACTTGAGTTGTCTTGTGGTTGTTGTTCTAATTGTTGTTGCTGTTTGACTTGCATCCCACTGGGATTTTTCCACAGCGTTGGTGTGTGGTGCTTTTTCTCTGGAAGACGTTGCAGTTTTTTCCTGGATTTTTCTGTTTGCGCATAGTCACTTTAAGATGTTTTCTTGTTCATGTTTTAGTTTTTTGTTTGTTGCGGTTGCACCCGATTCAAGAGCCGAATGGCTCACAGGGCTATACCAAGTAAATTAAACTGAAACTTGAGTGTGTGTGACGTTAAGACGTGTATGTGTGTGTGTGTGACGTGTGTGTGTGTGTAGGATGTCTGGAGTGACTCCTATGGATCGTCACCATCTCCATGTTCATGCCGCGTGCGACTGCTGAACGCGAAGCCGCGTTCGCTTGTAGGAGCGAGATCCTCAGGACTCAATCGGCAAAGAGCGTCAGACGCTGTCTTTCCGACAGCCCTGTTCTTCACCTGAGGACGGCTGCTTGCGTTGTGGCCGAAACGTCGTGAGAATTGTATTTTATTGTTTTATTTTTATTATTTTATTATTTCCCTTCTACGTGACTTTACCGAAAGAACCAAGAAGATGAATCCCTGCAGTCACGAAAGCTTTACATCGAAAGTGTCAGGACCTCATTGGTCACCACGTGCCCCTTATAAACCTCAACGTTCGTCCTACAAAGTCCCACCCCACAGGGCAGAAGAAACACACACAGACTAAACACATGTTTTGTGCCCCTATTGAAACGGCCGTGCCCCGTATGGACCTGCAAACTCATGTTCCCTGTACAATAGTACGGGGCAGAACCCGTGTGGGCTGACACGCCATGCGTGTGATTCCCACCGGAGGTGTCTGAGAAACTCCGACCTGGCCGTGAGTCCGAGTCACTCCCCTCTGTCTCCCCCCCCCCACGCCACTCCCCCCGTGCCCCAAGCTAGACGGCTCGGGCAGGAGGGGGAGGCTCACGTCCAAGGCTGCCTGGGGCGCGACTCGGGAGCCACGGGAGCGAGGCCAGACACGAGCAGGAGGCAGCAGCTCCACCTCCCCCCGACACTGCGCCAGACAGACTGTGTGTGTTGAGGTGTGCGCGTGTGTAATTCGTTTAACGCGGAGGCTTTCGCGACCAATATTATTCATAATAAAGGTGCTTGGGTTAGGTCGCGTAAGTATAAATGTGTCCAAACCCTCCACCACCCGACGACGAGTAAGGGATTTGTCACGTAAACAAAGCGTCAATTAGTTACCACTTCAGCCCACCGGGGTGTTGGAGAGTATATCCACAACATTTACAATCTGAGTAATTACATTACGGGGAGGTGCTCGCAAACAGCACTTGCCCCCCAAATCTGTTAACGCTATACGGGGGAGCTTTGTCTTTACATTACGGTGGCGCGGTGGTTTGCACGATGCGAGCCCCCACGACCAGAGTTAGATACCCATCGGTACTGGGTCTCACCTAGGTCGACTCGGCCTCAAATGAGTACCCTGTGGGGTGTGTCACTAGGGAGACAAAGGCGGCCAGGCGTGGTGCTGGCCACCCACTCCTTCGTGTGCCGTTACCGGCCTTCATAGGTGCTCGCTAACAGCACTTGCCCCAACAGTCTGTTGAGGCTATACGGGGGAGCTTTGTCTTTGGGGGTGGTGGGAAGAGGAGGGGGTGAGATACCCCTCGCCACTGACGCTAGCCGTGACTGGGGTGAGAACTCGGCGGGGTGGGGGTCGTGGTTAGCCCACAGGGTGCTAACCGCGCTGCGTTTTTAGGAGTCCGATTAACTCGTCGCTCAACCTGATCATTGTAGATAACACAAATACATTACTCAGCATAATCATACATACACAACAACAACACACAGCGATTAGTTGATGATAAACAATACATGCATCACGTGACATGTTTTGAAACGTTAACGGAAACTTAAATTTTGGCCGAAGACTGAATTCATCGTCGTCATAATCATCAGCAGCCATGGTCATTCCACTGCTGGATGAAGGCCTCCGCCAGCTGCCGCTATCACCACATGCCCGGCAGCCCGGACGCCGGCCCATTCCATCGCTCCGTCTCCTCAGCGGACGCCCTCACGGACGCGTTCCCTTCCTGGCTCGATGTTTTCTTTAGCACCAACGGCCTCCCCCCCACCCCCATCATCCCTTAATTCACGTAATTGACCATCGATAATTGACCATTTATAATTGACCATCTATAATTGACCATCTATAATTGACCATCTATAATTGACCATCTATAATTTATTATCTCTAATTGATTATCTATAATTAATTATCTATAATGGATTATCTATAAATGACCATCTATAATTGATTATCTATAATTGACCATCTATAATTGAACATTTATAATTGATTATCAATAATTGACCATCTATAATTGATAATCTATAATTGACCATCTATAATTGAACATCTATAATTGATTATCAATAATTGACCATCTGTAATTGATTATCTATAATTGACCATCTATAATTGATTATCAATAATTGATTATCAATAATTGACCATCTATAATTGATTATCTATAATTGATTATCAATAATTGACCATCTATAATTGACTATCTATAATTGACCATCTATAATTGATTATCTATAATTGATTATCTATAATTGACCATCTATAATTGATTATCTATAATTGACCATCTATAATTGATTATCTATAATTGATTATCAATAATTGACCATCTATAATTGATTATCTATAATTGACCATCTATAATTGATTATCTATAACTGATTATCTATAATTGACCATCTATAATTGACTATCGAGTGTAAAGTCTCCACTATAGCCTCCACATCATTATAAGCGCGTATTTATAGAATTACCACAGTTCTGGCGGTCACCTGAGTTCAATTCCTGACCGTAGCTCGACCAGTGGCGTGAGAGCCACTTCTGGCCCAGCCCGTGTGGGAGCGACGCTGAGAATGCGCAAGGAGTGAACATCGCCCCACAGGCAGCAAAACAAACAACGCGCTCCGCAAATCTGCCGAACAGAAACTCAGATGGAAACAGGAGGAGGAGGAGGGAGGGAGGATGTCGAAACACATCTGGCTGTCCGTCCGATGATGCTAGTTGTAATTACTTGCGAAACGTCGTGCTGGGATTGTAAATCGTTGTGGGTTTACTCTCCGACACACCGGTGTGCCGTCCGAGTGACGAATTGGCCTGTTTTGTCTACGTGACAAACCTTACTAGCTGGCTGTGTCGGGTGGTGGCGGGTTTAAAGACGCATTTATATTTTACGCGATCTAAACCAAACGAAACCTGTATTATGTATAATATTCGTCTCCTACGTGCTTAACAGAAAATAAGATAAATCGGAAAAATGTATATTAACCAATGACATTCTCATCAGGACCCATGCCGATGTAAAGTGAAGTCTCCAATTCCTATTGATTTGAAGTGTTCGTGACTGCAGGGATCCATACTCTTTGGTTCTTTCGGTAAAGTCACGTCGGTAGAAACAATAACAGATCACGACGTTTCGATCGCAACACAAGCGACCGTCTCCAGTTCTCATTATCCACTCGATCGCTCTGGACTCGTAATTCGCACCCCCCTCCCGTGCCTATATAAAGCCACAAAGGCAGATCATTATTTCTCACCTGATGACGGACGCTTGTGTTGCGATCGAAACGCCGTGTCCTTTTATGATTCTCTGCTATCTACGTGACTTTACCGAAAGAACGAGAGAGTATTCGTGCACTATTAAGAAAGGGGCTATTGACAAAAACGTTGCTTGTTATGTTTATATTTCTACTTTTAAGGCCACACACGCACAGTGATAGTATTGACAAATGTGTTGTTGTTGTTGTTGTTTGTGTTTGTGCAACACTGTTAAAGCAGCAGCAGCAGCAGCAGCGAATACATTCGCTCGACAGAGGGGCGGATGATAAATGCATGCTTACGCACACCTGTGTAAGCGGCACTCCACTTATTAAGAGATCAGCATTCGATGCCGCGTTCAATAGTGCTCTGGGGCAGGATCGATAATGAAACAATGCGGGGATTGATGTACGGCTGCTGTTAATCGCTATAAAGCTGCCTTTACATGCACGCTAATTGATAATGAGTTTCCTAAGTGGGACATCTTAAGCCGTCTAACCGGGTCAATACTAATTGCCCAATCCTCTCGGTCACACACGCACGCGCACACACACTCGCTGCACAAGGATAGGCACGCATGGTTACACACACAAAGGTCCCACTATAAACACTGTTGGGGCTAACAACTGCCGTGTCAGGCTGTTAGCGAGCACCTATTAAACCCGGTATGGCACATGAGGGGGGTCGGTGGCCAGCAACACGCCCGGCCACCTTTGTCTCCCCAGTGACGATATTTACACAACGCACCAGGCACTCGTTTGAGGCTGAGTCGATATAGGGGAGGCCCAGGACAGTTCAGATAGTTGACACTGGTGTGGGCCGTGAGCGGGAATTCAACTAGGGTCGCCGGGTTCACAGCGCAGCGTAGCGCTAACCACTGCGCCACCGCTCATATCACATCAGCGCCCACGTGGTTCTGCAGTGACGACACACACACTCAGAGACTCATGGCAGCCGCATTCTCCACGAAGTGACGGTAACTTCACCACAGCGTTAGTACCAGGCTCGGTGCATTGATGCACATACTGTATACAACAATAATCGCTGCAATTCGGCAATACGTGACGGTAACATACCGCGGCGCTTGTACCAGACTAGGTGCACTTTGAGGGCACGTAAGGGGTCAAAGGCACGCTGGCAGGAGGTTATGGGACAGACCCAGGTGTTATAGGTTAACTACCTGAGATACACGCGCGCAGACTGTAATCACTCGATCGCTGTCAGCGAGCGCCTATTTATGGCGAATGGCATAAACAAGAAGCGATGTGGTCAACACCACACTTTAGCGTCACAATCTCCATTTTTCAGTTTTATGCTGAGTCAACCCAAGGGAGACCCAGACCACGATCTTCGGGGAACTGCATCGCCACTCCTCACACGCGCGCACGCACGCACATACACGCACACGTCTGAATTTCATCAACCCCATGACTAAGCTGTCTAGTCTGTGTGACCGACACATAATCACCATCCCCAGGCGAGTAGCTCTGTTAACATGATGACTCTCAATGGAATGGACTCTCCCGTATCCT
Source organism: Lampetra fluviatilis (assembly GCF_964198595.1). Classification (NCBI taxonomy): domain Eukaryota; kingdom Metazoa; phylum Chordata; class Hyperoartia; order Petromyzontiformes; family Petromyzontidae; genus Lampetra; species Lampetra fluviatilis. Next base: position 864,788 of record NC_136324.1, read on the forward strand.
GAACTCGACGCTCACGTCACTGGCGTCTCAATACGCCTCAAGTGACACCTCAATCAGTGGGCTCGTGCATAATGCAAGTGTGTCCACACACAAAGCACAGTAATGCCCCTACAAAGCTGACCATGTTGCCTTTACGAGTCCTTTAACTTACCATGCTATCGATTACGTTTCAAAATGCCATCATTTTATTTTACAAGGGCCGCTTAAACGGCACATGCTTGTGCTTTGATTGACTGCGAAGTGCCCATTGTAACTCACGCGCGCTGCTACACGCGTAGCAAGTAAGTGTCGCGTGTGGACCGCGTGCACAGGCATGGTCAGATTAGTCTCCCATTGCCTGCTCGGCGTGGGGAGGCCCTCATCCAGCACTACATACTCTTAGGTTTTTTCCGGTCAAGTCACGTAGGAAAAAATAAACTTAAAATTAATTTACTTTTATTAATTTTACTTTTATTAATTTTAATTTAATTTTTTACCTACGTGACTTTACCGAAAAAACCTAAGAGTATGAATCCTTGCAGTCACGAAAGCTTCAAATCCAGCAGTACATATTGACAATCAGGCTGTACATGTAACAATTTTGCGAAACGACCATTTTATACTGTTGCATATATTTTGCACGACATTAAATGTAAAAAATACAACTTTGGAAGATCAAATTTGTAAGTTAATCTGCAATCGTGTTAAAAACTCAATTTTGTCGAGTCAAATTCCATGTACTTCCCCATAATTTTCCACCAAGCGTTGGATTTCGCAGAAATCTCACCGTTTGTGGCGCTGCCACTCCTATCTGAAACAACACGCGATCGATCCGTCACGAGCACGCGTACACGCCAGGCGTACACGCCAGGCGTACACGCCAGGCGTACATGCGATCGATCCGTCACCACCAGGCGTACCACCGGCAGAATAAAATGCCACCTCGCTCGCAGCTTTAAATCGTCCGATCGCGAGCGCTGCGTTACTCGCAACCCCTTGTAGGCATTGCTGCCCGATTTCAAGAATCGCAAAAAATGCGTTCCACACGGAGCAGGACGCTGGGAGGGATTGCAGCCACATCAGAGGTCGTCGATTTCCATGGGATCTGTGAAAAAGAGCTTTACAGCTCATCAGATTCCTCCAGTTTGAATACATATTATGGTTCTGAATTCCATGAAGCCACGGTGCAAGTTTATTAAATTCCCTCTCCCTGCCTTCGCTTCTCTCCACCCAGCAGGATCAGTGGCGTGTACCACGGTGAGTCTATCGGCAGGGCTAGCGTGGTGGGGTAGAATGTGGGCACTCCCACCTCTTACAGGACACGTGGCCAGCGTGCAATTACTGTCGTGGGTATTGTTTACCCTCTCGAGGGGCCGTCTAGTGGAAGCCCTTCTGCCAGCAGTGGCGCGAGCAGGAAATTGCAGGGCTGCAGATATTTTTTATTTTACCAGCAGAGGCCCACTGAGCTATGTAGCTCTTTTTCAGAAGCGACCTGGCCACAGATGATAGGTCAACAACAACGAAGTGGCTCATCGCGTGGAAATTTACAGCAGCCAAACACTCTAAACGCGTTTTTGTAAATGTGGAGGGAAAAAACGGAGGACCCGGAGAAAAATCCACACGACCTCGGGGAGAGAGACACGCAGACTCCAGATATACAGGCGTCAGGATCGAACCCACGATCTCCTGTACACCAGGCGAAGTAGTTAACATCTCGCCACCACGGCACCCCCAAGCTTCACGCTGTGAAGCACTGGGGTGAGTTTCATCCTCAACTAATGCAACGAGCATCCGGCGAGGGCTCTGATCGAGGTGAGCCTGGCCGTGAGTTAGACGAGCGCTTCAGCCCCGCGGACCCTGCCGCAGGGCTTCACGGCGCTCGATGCAAGTCAAACCACCGGTGGTCAAATCCCGCTCGGAGCTTGCTCGGCTAATCATCCCTCCCAGGGTCAACAAATTGAGTAAGTGCGCGTCTCCGCGGGACGTCAACAGTGGTCATCCGTTGGACGGTCCCATTCACCCGGCATAGGCATGTGGAATGTCGAGCGCACGCCCACGGTGCGCCCCTAGACGCAGAAAATCAGAAGCAGTTTTTTTTGTCTTGAAATTCAAAAAAATTCCACATTCCTATGCCGGTGAACGTCCGCTCGGACTGCTGTTTACGTTGGGCTATTCTGCCTTTTTACAAAAGTCTCCGTAATGCGCGCAACAAAAAAAATCGGGGCATTTATCTAGGTGCTGCGGTGAGCAGGCTCGAGCACAAAGCCACTTCCCGGAGCATAAACTTCAAGTCTAGACACGAGAATTCTCTCTGCGGGCAACGTGGGGCACCCAAGGCCCCCTCCGTCAGCGCTCTGTGGTTATCGAGCTCTGGGGCCGCGCTGATTGTAAACAGGAATACCCCCCCTCCTCCACCACCACCACGCCACTCCTCCCCCCTTGTCCGGATCTCGCCCCCTCCTCCTCCTCTCACGCCCCACCTGCATCCTCTTGCAACACCAAACAAATTTGATTGATTTATTCTGCTCAAATGAGCACCGAGGCATTATTGCACACCTCATCACGGACGTGAGCAGTGGTGGACAGGTCACATTCCTACGGTGGCGGCGAGTACCTCGATAGGACAACCGCTGTAGACTTCCCCAAAAGGCGGTACTCAATTTAGCGACCACGGAGGGATGATGAGCTGAACAAACCGCCATCACCATCAGGAGTTGAACTCACAACCCTCTGATTACGAGCCGCTCGCTCTGCCGTCGAGCCACCAAACTAAACTATAAACTAAATTGTGTTTTATTTTACCAGGTAAGGTCCAAATGATCCATTCGCTATCTTTCAGAAGCGACCTGGCCAAATGATAGCTCAACGAAGTGGGCATTCACATGGGAATTTGATTCTAAGTGCGGAGGGGAAAACTGGAGGACCCAGAGAAAAATCTATGCGGGGGGGGGGGGGGGGGGAAGAGTAGATGCACTGAGGAGACAAAGGCGGCCGGGCGTGGTCTTCACTACCCACCCCCTCGTGTGCCATGCCAGCCTGCATAGGTGCTCGCTAACAGCACTTGGCTGAACACCCTGCAGAGGCTATACCGGGGGATCTTTGTCTTTATGGATATGCAGCGGTGGAAATGGGCACGTGTATGACAGTATTCCATACCACCGGCACCGTGGTATATGAATAGTCGTGTATATGAATAGTGTATTTTCATATACACTACTGCGTATATGAAAGTATTCTTCAGTAATGTTCATATACAATAAACTTTATCTGACACGCTACATTGCATTACACATAGCATACACACAATACTTTGCAGTATACATTTCTCTAGACTAATTTTTGTTGTATTATCCCGCTATGCTACAGGAGGAACAGATATTTGTTGGCTATTCGGAACTTGCGATGTAACGATCCACACCCAGCGTCGGCACACGATCCGATTCCGTCGCTCCATCTCCACTGTGAACGTCCCCGCCCGTTGGTGACCACACCATCGTTACTCTCGCCGCCAGGGACATCAGCCTTTTGCAGCGACTGACCTGGACCCGTTCATTCTTAAAAATATAACAAATGTTTTTAAAACCTTGGTCACTTGTTTAACGTTGGGCGCCAGGGTGCAGGAGGCGTGGGTTAGATCCCGACCCTAACGCCTGCTGCTGAATATTTGTAGTTTGCGTGTCTGTCTCCCCATGGTCGCGTGGATTTGTCTCCGGGTCCTCCGGTCTTTCCCTCCACATCTAGAATCATCACCACGCGTTTAGAGTGTCTGGCTGCTGTAAATGTCCACGTGACAAGCCGCCACTTCGTTGAGCTGTCATCTGCGGCCAGGTCGCTTCTGAGACCGAGCTGTGTAGCTCAGTGGCCCTCAGCTGGTAAAGTACTTTTTTTTACTTTTAATGGTTTTTTTCCCCACTAAAATGAAATGTTTGCTAGTATCTCAAAACCGAAATCCCTAAAACAACTTGCCTATGAGAATTATTTTATCATTTTTTTTATATCATTTTCAAGTGGTGTCGTATTATACCGTGACCTCAGAGGACGCTTCAGAAGTCACATTTCTCACACTCATCCCACCCAGCCGAGTCTCACAATAGACAACAACACAATCCCCCACCCCCACCTCTTCATTCACGCGAGCAGCCACAACAACAACAACAAGGACGAATTATACAATCGCAACACCTACGGCCACGTGGCGGGCAGCCGTAGACGTCACTGTGAGACGCGATGCCATCTTGGTCTCACGGCGCAGGGGGCGCGCGTCACCGCGAGACGCGCCTCGACAACTCCACGAGACACCGCGCGCGGCCCCGCGTCACGGACAGGTGTGGGGGGGGGGGGCAACGTGGGGGGGGGGGGGGGGGCGACGGGAGGGCAACAGGTGGAGGGGGGCGACATTTGGAGGGGGGCGACGGGGGTGGGAGGCGACGGGTGGGGGGGACGGGTGGGGGGACGACGGGTGGGGGGCGACAGGGGGGGGGGGGGGGTGTAAATGAAAAGTATCTCTAACGTCTTGCGTGGACTGCCGGGATTGGGAGTCGTGTGACAGCGAGTGGGGGGCCCTTGTCGTCCCCACACGTGGATTCTGTGATGCTGCGGCGATTTCTGATCTCTCTGCTGGGCAGCGCGCTCGCCTGCCGCAGCGTTCCATTCGTCTTTTGGAATGAGAATCTTTGAGACTGGAGGAATCCGATGAGGCGTGATGCTCTTTTGCTCATGGGTGCTACTCGCTAAAAGCACTTGCCCCATACGTCTGTTAAAGGCTACACTGGGGATCTTTGTCTTTGTTGGCTTACGGCATAGGCGGTGACATTGTCCTAGCGGGAGTTCGTACGCCGATTGTTGCAGGAGTTCACGGTTCGCATCTAACAGCCGTCCAGGTTATAACTGTGGGTGGATTCACCAAAACACGTGCCATGGACATGAAAGGTCACGTGATGTAATTCGTTGTGTGCCAGCGTCAGGGTCCAACTTGCCATAATTTGAAAAATGACTCTGTAAATGACTCAATTGGGATAATACACAGCAGCAGCAGCATCAGCGATCATCACCACCCCCCTCCACGACTGCGAAACCATGGCAGGTCCCTGCCGCAAAGAGCGCAACAACAAGCCCTCGTCTTAGCTTGGCGAGAAGCCAGAGCGTGTTTGTGTTGAAGCGACGACAGTCCTGAACCGGTGGTCAGAGCACGTCCCCCGCGGAGACAGAGCCATGTGACCGGCTCGTGTGCACGTGCTGGGTGCATTATGCCCATCGCGAGATCCCGAGTGATGCCTGCGGCTTGGGGAGGCCTTCATCCAGCAGTGGGTAGATCATGGCTGATGACGGTGCCGATGATTAAAGGTTACAAAAAACATGTAAAGGTGCAGCACTGAAATGTCTTGCTCACGTCACTGCTGGCAGAAGGACCCCAACTCGAGTGAGCTTCAGAGATCTCCACACGGCGTTCCGCCTCCTCCTCCTCAACGCGGATCGGAGCTCTTGGGAGGAGGTGGGGGTCTCCCCGCACTGCACCCCACCCACCACGCACGATCTGCCCCCCGATTACCTCCTTCGGTGTAGCCTGATGGCACTGCTGGGCAGAGGACGCAACCGGGTACCCGAAACCCATACCCTACCCGATACCCGGCTACGGGTATCGACCCTGGTGCGGCTGGGTACGGGTAGGCCGTGAGTTACTGGTGAGTAACCGTTTGTCACTCATTTCCCAACGTCTTGTCTCTTCTCACAATTCAAGTTCCTAGAATCAACCCACCCGCGCCTGCAACGTGGCTTCATCCCAGAGGTCGCAATCGGGTACCCGTACCCTACCCGATACCCGGCCGGGTACGTGTAGCCGGGTATAAGGTAGGGTACGGGTACCCGAATGCGACCCTGGTGCGGCCGGGTACGGGTAAGGAATCAAAACCCGTTTGCGACCTCTGCTGCTGGGTGGACAGAGGCCGGTGGTCGTAGTGGGGTAACTGGGATGGGGTGGGGTGGGGGGATTCCAGAATTCGTCGCCCATCGTTTCGACTCCTGCACGGGGAGATGAAACCGAACCCGGCGACCCTCTGGTTCGCAGTGTGCACGGCGCGAATAAGACATTGCAGAGCGTGTGGTCGGAAGGATTAGTCCAACAACTGGCCATTATAAAATGCTCGGCGGTTACGTGCAAGCAAAAACAAGTTGCGATCGCAGTGGTAACATCCCCCCCCCCTGTCATTACCGCCGGTGTAAAGGGGTCACCGGTTCCCGGTGCGGTTGGCCAGTTCTTGCACGTTGCGATAAAAAAATAAATACCCTTCAAACGCTGCAGCAAAGCACCCATTTGTACAAACACCGACATCGCAAAAGTACAAAAAAAAGTGCAGCTTTCATAATTACTTAATTGGAATACGATGGGCGGCTGTAATTAGCATAACTTGGCTTCATTGAGATGCCGTGGAAACAAATCCTCGTCCCATTCCCTGGAGGGACGGAAAAAGTCAGAAAAAATGTGAAATTAAAAGAAAAATACCACCGCAGCCAATGCATCGTATTCTCTCCTCCTCCTCCTCCTCGCGTGAGAGTCTAGGCAAAGGCGCAGCCCTGCAGGTGCTGCTTCGTGCCACTGCTGGCGGAAGGGCCTCCACGAGGGAGCTCCCCTGCAAGGTCGGTACGTTGAACGCCTGCGGAAGTCCGAGTTGGGCTTCTGTATTGACAGCCCCCCAGAGGTCAAGCCTCTTCGTCCGTCCACCACGCCTGACCACCCAGTGGCAGGAGAGTGCGACTGCGGTGCAAGGATTGCGATTCACTGGCGGTGTGTGCATTTGTGGTTTTCCAATCACTCTCTCCCCACTCTCATCGGCGTGAGTGGAAAGGGCTCGGATTGTTTTTTTTTCAAATTGTGGGGGCTCCAGTCTGCTTAAGTTACCAACTTTTTATTGTGGTTAAGTCAACTTAATATTAAATCATAGTTCAGTTGTGCTGTACGGCTCTCCGATGGTATTTTCGGGTCGTTACCATGCCTTGTTGTTGTTGTTCGGCACGGTGTCCGACGTTTCGCTCCACGTGCTCCTTCGTTTGTCTTCAATGGTGCACATTCAGTTCCCGAAGAAGCACGTGGAGCGAAACGTCAGACGTCATGCCGAGCGACACGTGACGACAGGATGTCTGTCTTCACTGGGGTAAATCCGACTGAGTCACAGCACTCGTTTCCAAGAGATGTCTTGCGTTGGAACGTGTTTGAGTAGTCACTTCAATACTTCAATGAGTGTTAGTCACTCGCTGACAAGAAGTGGAGTGCCCAGAGGGAAGCCACGTACCTTGGGGGGGGGGGGGGAATAGCAGTTAAAATATAAACACACAACTACACACACACACAACAAAGATCCCCCGTGTATCCTTAACAGACTGTAGGGGCAAGTGCTATTAGCGAGCACCTATGAAGGCTGGAACGGCACACGAGGGGGTGGGTGGCCAGCACCACGCCCGACCACCTTTGTCGCCCCAGTGGCGATGTTTACACACTGCACCGGGTACTCATTTGAGGCTGAGTCGACCTAGGGGAGGCCCAGGACCGGTTCAGATAATGGTCACTGGTGTTGGCCGTGAGCAGGAATCGAACTCCTGTCGCTGGGTTCATAGCGCAGCGCGCTAACCGCTACACCACCGCTCCCCACATATACACACAGACACACACACGATTTAGCAACCCACTTTCTGTACTACCACGTCGCGGTTTTTGAGCCACGATTGCGTATGGGGGTGGTGCCCCTTACCCCATGAGCTGCTGAGTATATCCATCCGTCCGCTGTGGGTTCGGGGGGGGGGGGGTCGACTGCCAACACGTGTCAGCACTTTCTCTCTGTTCACCGGTGACGATGATTTGAACCCGTCCTGGGCCTCCCTTAGCTCGGCTCAGCCTCAAGTGAGTATTTGGTGCGGCGTGTAAACATCGCCACTGGGGAGACGCAGGCGGCCGCACGTGGTGGCGGCCTTCATAGGCGCTGCTCGCCAACAGCACTTGCTCCGACAGTCTGCTCAGGCGATACCGGGGATCTGTGTTTGTTCACCAGCTCGCAGGACAATCCCACGCTGAGCTGGGTCCATTATTCCTCGATCTCAGCTGTCCCCCCCCCCAAGTCCACCTTTGTCTTCCTCTTGCCCTTCTGCGTGAGATTTTTCCCGAGGAGTCGAAGGCGTGAGCAGGCAGTAGGCAAGGCCTTCATCTCCCACTGAATGTTTCTGTCCAGGTGGTCGGCTACTGAGACTGGAGGAGGCGCCCGGCGAGTTTCCCACGGCCAGAGTGAGAGAGGTCTACTCGACGTGGTGTGCCGGGTGTGGGAGTATCTCTCTGGATGGCACCGGATGAAGTTGAGCCCCTGACGGCGGGACACCTCCGAGCTCGCAGTGCACAGACGCAGCACGCACGCTCCTTCCTCCGCTCTCCCCCTCGCTACATCAAGTCGTCGCGTCATCCCTGGGCAACCCATTAGTTTTAACACTTCATAGTCCCGTCGTTTCTATTGCCCAATTCTTTCCTCAACAGCTTCCTTAAACGCGCCATGTTCGTGAGCATGTTGAGTTTGCGTGTGTGTGTGTGTTGCATCACTTCCAATGCAGTATCAAGCGATAACATTTTTTTTATTTTCATCTGATGAGCGAGCGAAGGAACGACTGGGTCTGGAACGTTGCAAGTTCAAATCCTGGTTTAGCGGGAGGGACGTTGACTCAGCCCATCATCCTTTTGGGGGGGTCGATAAAATAGATACCACTTTTGGTAAGGAGGTCATCCGCAGTTGTCCACTGGAAAATAAAATAAAAACTCTCCAAAGGAATGTTGAATTTCCACCAGCGGCTCGCGGCTGTGAACGGGAGGTGAGCACCAATGCCTCAAGGCTCCGTTTGAGCAAAGAAATCACTTTGACGTTTCTGAATGAATGAAGCCCTTGCAGCAGAAGGTGGGTGGGGAGTGGGGGGTCTGTCGGAAGTGCGCTGCGTGAGTCACCGGCGTGCGATGGCGACTCTTGCGGGGCGGGGACGTGCGCCGCCGCTGTGAACGCCACCACATCAAACGGCGCGCGAGCGAGATCCGCGCGTCTCGTTCCGTGTGTCTCTCTCCGTGCGTCTCTCGCTCCACGTCTCTCTCCGTGTGTCTCGCTCTCCACGTCTCTTTACGTGCGTGTCTTCGTGTCTCTCTCTCCGTGTGTCTCTTTCCAAGCGCCTCTCGCTCCATGTCTCTCTCTCCATGCATCTCTCTCCACGTGTCTCTCTCTCCACGTGTCTCTCTCTCCACGTGTCTCTCTCTCCACGTGTCTCTCTCCACGCGTCTCTCTCTCCACGTGTCTATCTCTCCACGCGTCTCTCTCTCCAGGCGTCTCTCTCCACGTGTCTCTCTCTCCACGCGTCTCTCTCCACGCGTCTCTCTCCACGTGTCTCTCTCTCCACGCGTCTCTCTCTCCACGTGTCTATCTCTCCACGCGTCTCTCTCTCCACGCGTCTCTCTCCACGCGTCTCTCTCTCCACGTGTCTATCTCTCCACGCGTCTATCTCTCCACGTGTCTCTCTCTCCACGTGTCTCTCTCTCCACGTGTCTCTCTCTCCACGCGTCTCTCTCTCCATGCGTCTCTCTCCACGTGTCTCTGCGCTGCAGGTGCCGCGGTTGGCACCACCGCCGGCGTCCTCCCTGGGCAGCTTTCAGCGCCTTGAGCCGTCGCGCGCAGCCGGCGATTGACTAAGCCGGCGATAAAAGCGAAAGCCTCCTCGCCGAAGAATGTAAGAAGAAAACAAATAAAAACAAAAGCCCCCTTTTGCTTTTGTCTCTGCAAAGCAGAAAGAAGGAAATACGATTCGAGGAAGGATAAAACAAAATATCAATCAGACGGCGCCGCTTTCAAGAGTTTCCTGCGACCGAATCTGTTTGCGCGCGAGTGCAGCATGACACGATCGTCGCAATCTGCGTCTCGGGCCGATGGTTTTCTCCCCGCTCGTTGTCACTTCCCGCTCGGCTTTGTGGTGCTCGACGGCGCCCGGCGCAGCAGATCGCCCTTGAGAGAGTCGGGGCGGTGCGAGAGTCGGGGCCGTGCGAGGTGTGCGCCACTCGTGCTGCCCGCCCACGCTGGCTCGGAAACCCGACGCGGGCTGCGGAATTAGGAGCCGATTATTCATCCATTCCTCGTCTTCTCTGGCGGCCTGTCGGGCCGGACGGATTTGCGGAAGAGTGAGCGCGCGACTGTCAAAAATACAAAAAAACTCAGCCTGTCATCACCCTGGGGTTGATATTATTACAAAAACATTCGCATTGCTACGTGGGAAGTCGACGGAAATATTGGTTGTTTCGCTCGGGAGCCTGGGCCCGGCCATGGTAATGTGGAATGTACACCTGTGGCTCACAACCGCAGTTGGATTTAAACATCGGCCAACACTCGAGCTCGAAAGCGGACGTCGCGCTGTGGACTATTCTCGATTGTCCATCGGTGATGAATAACCACCACCGAGTGCAGTGGGGGGCAGGGGAGTGGGGGGGGGGGCTGGGGGGGGAGGGAACTGGGGGTGGGGGGAGTGGGGTGGGGGACAGGGGAGTGGGGCTGGAGGGGCAGGGGAGTGGGGGGGGGGGACTGGGGGTGGGGGGGTGGGGGACTGGGGGTGGGGGGGTGGGGGACAGAGGAGTGGGGGGGGGGGGGGCTGGGGGGGAGGGAACTGGGGGTGGGGGGAGTGGGGTGGGGGACAGGGGAGTGGGGCTGGAGGGGCAGGGGAGTGGGGGGGGAGGACTGGGGGTGGAAGGGTGGGGGGGTGGGGGGGTGGGGGACAGAGGAGTGGGGGGGGGGGGGCTGGGGGGGAGGGGACTGGGGGTGGGGGGGTGGGGGACAGGGGAGTGGGGGGGGTCTTGGTGATGGGGGAATAACGCAACTTGTGAGCGAGGCACAAGTGGGACATCCGATACCTGCCGCTCATGCCAGCTAGCATCTGCGGACAGTTTGCGGTTGTAGTATTTTCAGCCGAAATGTCCGATTTATATATAAAATGTACAATTAGTCAAAATGCCAGGAAATATAAGTGGGTTTTTTTTTGAGCCGAGTCGAATTTGCAGGAATTTTAAATATATATAAAAGTTAATAAGATGCTGCCACAGCGGTATAATGGTTGGCACACTCATAATTAAAATATTTATTTAGACTGGATGAATCCGATGAGCAACAAAGCTCTTTTGCACAGATGCCCAGTAGGGGTGTGGTTCACAGCGTCACAACAAAACAATACAAAAACACGATAGGAGTGCAAAGTAAAGCAAAGGAAAGAAAATCACAAAAAATAAATCACAAATTAATTTGACCAGGTAAAGCCCACTGAGCTATTAGCTCCGTTTTCAGAAGCAACCTGCCCATAAATGACAGCTCAACGCCGCCCCTGCAATCCAGAGATCACCGGTTCAATTAAATCTCCGGGTCACGGAAGTTTAACCAACTGTGCAGGTTTCTTAAATCTCCCCGCCACACCACCACCCACTGCCTCTGTCCACCAAGCAGTCTGCAGCAGATGGGTGCCAGAAGTGAGTCCATCGCCAGGTCAAGTGTGGTGGGGTCACGTGTGGTGGGGTCAAGTGTGGTGGGGTCACGTGTGGTGGGGTCAAGTGTGGTGGGGTCAAGTGTGGTGGGGTCAAGTGTGGTGGGGTCACGTGTGGTGGGGTCACGTGTGGTGGGGTCACGTGTGGTGGGGTCACGTGTGGTGGGGTCAAGTGTGGTGGGGTCAAACGTGGTGGGGTCAAGCGTGGTGGGGTCAAGTGTGGTGGGGTCAAGCGTGGTGGGGTCACGTGTGGTGGGGTCAAGTGTGGTGGGGTCAAGCGTGGTGGGGTCAAGTGTGGGTACTCCAAATCTTTCCACAACCTCTGGCCAGAGTGGAAGGGGTCTCCTCTGGAGGGGGTCTCTCAAACTCCCACCAGTGGGAGGCACTTGCGCCAGCAGTGGCGTGAGCAAAACGTTGCAGGGCTGCACCTTTACCTTTAGGAATAAAAATATATTCATTAATATTTTCGACTGAATTTTTTGTTTCAACACATTTTGTTGCCGTTTGCCTCAAATCCAAAATGTGTTCAATTGTTTTCATCGATTTTCATGTACAGACACACGTGACAACGCCGCTGGCCAATCGTGGCATTCCAGCTTTCTCTGTCCATGACATGACTCAATAACCTTGCATCACGTACTCCCAGCAGCATATCCATGCGTTCACATTGCTCATGCACTTAATTTTCTGTCTTTCCCCGCTTCTTGCACGTAGAATTTCCCCCGTCAAAATATAATATTCCGTCTCTTGTTTTTCTCATTGTCCGAGAAATCTAACCCTGCCTTTCTCTAATAATTGTTATTGTGAACTCTCTTGCTGTACCTACTGCTAGCCGTAATTCGTGTCACTCGTCACCTGCATGGATAACACCGCCATTCAAATTCTTATTGTCATAAATCATTTCTTAATTTTCAATGCAGATGCCAGTTTCTGAAATACGTATTGTTTGACAGTGCTTTCCTTTCCGTTTAACTCGGTATAATGACTGAATAGACTGCATACCATTCGACAATGACACGTGTCTGTTGAACTTCTCTCGCACCGTACGTAGCCAATCCTGCAAATCGGAGGTGCGGGTGATAATACAAACGACACGCGCACGACCAAGATCATCGTGCAACCCTCTGTCGATCCACTGCTGGATGGAGGCCTACCTCACGCCGTGTGAGTGCAGAACGACATCTGAACTCGCTGGGTTTCCCCCTCCCCCACCCCCCCCCTCTCTCCAACTTTACCAACTCGCCTTGCCCAACGTGTAGCATGGTCAACAATCGCCTCGACACTTATCAGCACTCTGCCACCGACGCAAACGCGCATCCAGCCGTCGGCAATATCACACGAGGGATCACTTCATCCGGCGGTGGACTGACCACTGGATGTTGGTTATTTTTGTCGTATATTATTACTTTACACATCGAGTGTATCGATACATTCTGGTGAACGGGGCCTCTAATCACAGTCACGAGATTCAATCTCGGCCAAAGTAAATTCCCAGCCGATCATCGGTTATCCGGGGGATCAGTCAAATGAGCATTGCCTAATGAGGCCTGAACAACGCTCCTTGGGAAGCCTCACGGAAATGCTGTCACAGGAACGTGGAGTTCCTGACCGACTTCCCCTCAACTTATTTTCCACGCTCAAACGTGCACGCCGCAAGGGTTGGCGGTTCGCATAGCTGCCTCGTAACTCCGAAACCTGAGCCACAGTGTTCCCATGAGTTGGCGGTACAGCAAGTCGACTTATGAACCGATTTGTGCAGGTCCTTGTGTCTATCATCTCCTTCAGTTGTGAGGGGTTTCTCCAGGCATTCAAAATGCCTCACCCATGCAAAAGCTTCAACCCGAAAATTTAATTGGCCAAACGTCTTAACGTCTGACTGCTGCTGTGCCTTTCTCCAATGACTGAACACATTCAGTGACATTCTTGACTCTGTGGCTCCTGCCACGGTGTAATGGTTAGCAGAGATCCTGGCAGGGCAGTTTAAACAATGGGGGCGAGTGTCTTAAACCCCCTCAACCACCACGCTTCTGTCCACCCAGCAGGCGAAACGGGTACACCGCAGTTACGGTAGTCGCTCGGCAGATTGCACGCGGTGGGGTGAAGTGTGGGTACGTCCCGATCATCGAAGGCATCTGTCCACCGTGGAAGAGTAGACCAAAATGCCCTCCAGGGGGGCTCTCAAGGGCCCCCTCTCGCGAAAGCCCCTCCGCCAGCAGTGGCATAAACCAAGCAATTGCAGGGGGTGCACCTTTACCTGTGCGTATTTTAGATTTCCTCTCGTCAAGGCGTTTTGACCGGGAGAGCGCGAGAGCGATCGTACGTCGAGCGATCTTCTCGGCAAACGCTTTGAACGGAGCTTCCGAGGCATCGCTTCAAAACGCCCTTTTGATTTCGGGGCTGCGTTTAAAATATTACAGAGAAATAGCTTGAACCGGATGGCTGGGCGCGCGTTTATGTTCTTGCCAAGTGCTAAGTGGCCGGGCGATTGTTGTGTGGGCACGCTACCCCTTCGCATTGGATCCCATCTGGAGAGCAGCCCCTCTGGACTAACACGCAAGCTCCAACTTTATTCGAGTGCCAATTCCAGAAAGAGTCGTCCAGATGAAGCAAACACATTAATATTTGTGCTCCCTTCGCACACCGTTAACCCCTTTGGCGCCCCCCCCCCCCCGGCGCTCGTGACCGGTTGGAGCGAGTTGAACGGAGGCTGAGAGGTCAATGGGTCAATGTGTCACGTGCGAGTGTTTACACTCCCGTCGTCGTTGACTGCGGCTGTCGACAAATAACGACGACGATGAACGGGGGGGGGGAACTTAAAAAACCAAACCGTGCGGAGGGGAGAAAAAAAGAATAAAAAAAATCTTTAGCGTCTTATGCGTAATTTAAACAAATCCTACGTAAACCCCGCGAAAATCCCCGAGGATTTTGTACCGGTTTAAAACCATATTAGAGGGCTGCAGGCCACGTTTGAAGTCTCATGGGGGATTGTTTTGCGCGGGATTTTCGGGCATCGAAGTGCTGATACGAGCATCAGCGTCTCTTCTACGCCGGGTACCAGCGGAACCGACAGTGAAGTCGGGACGGGATGGGTGGTCTAGACGTCTCGCTTGAGGTTTTCATTTCTCCTGAAAAGCCCGGTCGGTGGTGCTGCTCTTTACAGCTCGTGTGATGCCGACGTACAGTACATCGATGGCGACGCCTTACAGTTGACATTTGGTCTGTCGAGGAAATGTCTCGCGCGTTTTCTTTGTGGATAAGATGCGAGACCAGCGAAGCGGCCCGTGATGTGCCTCCTCTGAGTAAAGCTCCAACATGAATTGCTTTGTCTATGAATGCGGTTTAGACCCGACTGCGTTGTCCGAGATTTGGAATCCAGAGCAGCGCGCGACCGTTTTGATGTTTGAGAACGGCCCACGGAAGAGGACACCACAGAGCTACCTCTGAGGTGACCTGCAAGTGCCCTGTGGTCCACTCCTGCTCGGCTACAGGGGCTGAGTTTTGGACACATCAAGTGCAGCACCAACTTTGATATACACAGTCACAGGGGGCTTTGAACAGCTCTGGGTGACTGCGCTGAGACCATCAACTCACGACACTTCACATGCGGCTGCCTGGATTCGAACTCAGGATGTCACTGGTGCCAGTTCAGCACTTTGACCTCTCTGATCGGCCTCCCTGCTGCACGTCTCCTCGTAGAAATGTAAAATGAATAGAACTTGGTCAGTCCACTGCTGGATGACGGCCTGCCCACCCACGTCGTGTCGGCCGTTGGGGTTGTTTGACCGCGTTCCGCCACGTTGGACAGAGTCGGCGAAGATATAACTGGCCACTGATGTTAGCCGTGGCCGGGAATTGAACTTAGGTTGCCGGGTTCAAAGTTCAGCCCGCTAACCACTGTGCCACCGCTCTAACCCTGCATCTCACGGAAGTGGTCATTTATCCAAATATGGCTCTGTATTGGCATGTGACCCTAGAGGCTAAAACGTGATTGCAGTTGTTACAATTTCATTTTATTATTTGATGATTGCATTTGCTTCCAGTTCAATTAACAACATATTTAAGCAACACAATGGTGGAGCAGTGGTTATCACCACCGCGCTGTGAACCCAGTGACCCGAGTTCAATTCTTGGCCGTGGCTAACACGAGCGGTGAGTGATATCGGTACTGGGACCCCTTTGCGCCAACCCGGGCTGGCCAGCAAGGTGAAGTATGGTCAAAACAACCCCTTTGACCGACAAGGCAGGCTGAGGCCTTATTTCAGCAGCACATCGTCAAAGTTGCGTGTAAACTATTATTAATTATTATAATTCTCCGCATTTATTGAGTCAAATATAAAAATTGGTAGAAAAATAATACACGGTGCGGCAAGCTGTACAATTGAGTTCGCTAATCAAACCATTTATTTTTTTAAAGGCTTTTCTTGACTTGAGAATAGGTTTTTCCCCTTTTTATTATCTTTACTTGTTGAGTGCACTAACCAGCCATGGCAGCAGTTCACTGCTGGATGTTGTGATTTCACATTCTCATCGCTCATTGATTCCAGATTGAGAGTCGATTGTCCTCCCCCCCCCCACATCCTTGCCACATGCACAGAGGGAGATAACTCTCTTCTCCAGACGAGTCCCGTCACACGCGGGGACCCACTGCGGCCGTTTCCCACAACAACAATAATAATAATGCCCAATCTACCGAATGAAATACTTAGTTTCGAGTGCGCACGTACGCACTCCGTCATCACGCGACACTCCGCTCATCCTGGCGGCGGCGGCTTCTGGCTCAGCCATCGTCGTTGTGCCTTCAGGTGTGCGACGACGCGGCCGTCTGGAACGCTCTTCTTTCCGACATTCGGAAGCCACTGAAGCTACGCAATTTTAAATCGTCTAAATTGACAAACTCATTTCTTTAGAACTGCTCTTTGTGTTTAGTTTGCACGTTCCCCCGCACCTCAGATTAGCACGCTTGGCTACGTACGGAGTGAAATAAGATCAACGCACGCACATAGCATGGGGTGGTGTAGGAGGTGGCGGGGAGAAGGATGGGGGGGGAGGGGCTGCGGAGAGGGGGGTGGTTATGAAGTGTGCAGGCGGTGCAACTCCACCAGGGACTGGGCGCTGGACTATGAAGGTGGGGGAAGTGGGGGAGGTGAGGGGGAGGAAATTGACGTGAGGGTGGGGGAGCATATTACGAAAACTTGCTTCATAGCTCATCGGATTTCTCCAGAACAAATAAAAACGTTGATTCTGATTCAGGACCTCGGCTTTTTTTAACGTAAATTTCCAAACGGGTGATTGGGACAGCGTGCCTCGCCTAGTGACGCTTAGTCACGTGGTGGAAGTGGTTTTGGATTAAAGTTTCCCCAAGCCGACTCCACCACCTAGCAGCCGCATGTGCACTCATTCCCCCGCTCCGTCTCCTCGACGGAGGGGTTCCATTCCATGGAGGCCGCTCCGTTGTCATCACCGACCACCACCGGCCAACAGCGCTCGCTGGCCAACTTACTCTTCTTAACAGTTTTAAACGGAGTCATTGACCTGCGTGCGTTCCATAAAACCACGCGTCCCTCCCTCCTCCTCCTCTTACAAAGGACGACGTCTTCTTTGTCACGTGCGGTACGTTGGGCTGCTTTCGCTCCATCCGTGGCCAACCGTGATAATCGGAGGTGTTTAAGAAGTTGTTGCAAACAAAGTTGGGTTCCAACCTCATGGGGGCTTCGACACAAAGGCCACGGCGTGCGGGGTTTGCGTCATAACTGTGGCGCGCGACTGCCGTTGGAAGGCCACGCAGAAGTAAGCGTGCGAACTCTACTTGTGTCCGGTAGAGTCATGGACCTTGCGCAATCAACAATCTCGGCCCACGCTATAATCTCTCGTGGCTGCTAATTTCAGCCGTTTGGCCCAGGTCTGCAAATGTTATTTCCATGCATAATTACCAGAGGCTGCATGTTACTGCACCCTAAACGGTTGGAGATTTTCTTGAGCAATTGTGACCAAAATTAGGGCAATTTTAGTCGACTTGGCTAGCACGTGGTATGTTGAACTTCTTTCGCACCGTACGTAGCCAACCGTGCTACAGTAACCCACAGCCCCGAATCCTCTGGAATAACCGAGCAAAAAAAAAAGTTGGGATAAAAACATTAACAATTCTTTTTCGATTTAAAGATTTCGTGACTGCAGGGATTCATCTTCTTGGTTCTTTCGGTAAAGTCACGTAAAAGGGAAATAATAAAATAATAAAAAGAAAACATAAAATATAAAAAAAAAATTTCCCTTCTACGTGACTTTACCAAAAGAACCAAGAAGATTAACCATTCTTGACCTACTTTAAAGTTCGTTTGTACCTCAGAATGTCTATTAAGTGTTGCTGCAATTGATAAGTTCGCTTTGCAGACTTTAAGTTACAAAGGTTTTTTTTTGCATTGGATGCGTTCCCTCATTGTACCATGTGAATGTGTGAACTTACCATCCCCAACTTGACAGGCTACGGTTGTTTTTGGATCGTTTCATGTTTTTTTTGCTGTTGCTGTAACGAGGTCCCCCATTGAAAACGAGCTATTATTGCCCAATGGGTTTGACCTGCGCCAAAGAAAAACGTAAAAAAACAAAACCCCTAAACCTGACCAGCGTGCTGAAGCACGGCCAGACAGCACCCACGGTCAACACAACATGTGGATAATCTCTCATCCAGCTGTGGATTGACAGAGCCGTAGATTACAAAACGAATCGTGAGTGGTGCTTCCAAGTATAATAATGATTACAATAAGGCCTCTTTATGCCACGTCAGTCCAGGGGGCAGGGGGGGGGGTGTTTGACCATACTTCACCACGCTGGTCAGTGCGGGCTGGCGTGTGGGAGGGAGTGGGTGGTGCTGGTTCAGATCTGCTCGCCACTGACGCTAATTAGCCCCCGCGCCCGTCACCCCGGGGGAATCGAACTCAGGTCAGTGGGTGCACAGTTGCAGGGCCCAAGTTTCATAATATGCATGCGTAAATTATATATATAATGTGTGTGTTATGTATTTTTTTCTGCAATAAAACTGCACAAATGTCCTTCACATATTTAAGAAGCAGCCTAATGAAAGTGGGACACGTGCCTCGCACATTTCTTTCCGCTGTTTACTAAACATGAAAGGGTGGAGGGGGGCGGTGTAATAAAAGGCAGTGTCGCCATGCCCCACGCACGTCAGGATTATCAAACGATAACAGCATACAGATGAAAAACGAAATTAAAAACAAGTAAATCATTTTTTCCCCTCCGCGCGAAGGCACACAAAACGAAATGGCCTTTCCCTCCCCTTCCCGCCGCGCGCTCTTCTTGCGTTACGCGAAGGCCGCAGAAGGCCGGTCCCGTCGCGTCTCGTCAATTTCCCACGAGGCAGAGGTGACGGCCGGCGACGGCGAGATGTGCACAATTACGTAATAATCGTAAGTCGCGTGACGATGCGTTTTATTTCAAGAAAAACACGGGCGCGATTATGGCAATATTTTCAGAAGCTCGATGCCAATTTGGAGGGTCTGAGACGGCAGCCTCTCCTCGCGGTGGCCTGACCTGTCACGCCTCTCCGTGTCACGTTAAACACACACAAACTCATGCCGTCATCTCGGCCAAATGGACTTCGTCGATTCGAATCCGGAGTTAATCAGCAGAACAACCACTCTATACCCAGCATACAAACACTTATACCGGAGGCTGATTTTTTACGAAAATGTTCAGCCCTTTGTCAATCCATCGACTGCCGGATGAATGGTTTCCCCGCACCACGTCAGTCGTGGTCTTGTTTGACCATACTTCACCACCACGCTTGACAGTGTGGCGTTTGTAAAAGGAAGGGCCAGGCACAGGGAATCGAACTCGGCTCGCCGGTTTGAGAGTGAAGTTTGCTCTCCTTTATGCCACCCCTCCCCCCTAATTGGATGATGTTGACAATTTAAAATAATTCCAGAATAGTGAAACGAAATACAAAAGACAAAGATTCCCCGTATGGCCTCCACAGACTGTTGGGCTTAGTGCTGTTAGCGAGCACCTATTACGGCCGAGACGGCGCACGACGGGGTGGGAGGCCAACACCACATCTGGCCGCCTTAGCTTCCCCAAGTGCCGATGTTTATACACCGCACCGGGTACCAACTTTAGGGCTGAGTCGACCTAGCGGTTGCCCAGAACCGGTTCACATATTCGTCACTGATGTTGGTGGCCATGAGCATAAA
Organism: Lampetra fluviatilis; assembly: GCF_964198595.1. Taxonomy (NCBI): domain Eukaryota; kingdom Metazoa; phylum Chordata; class Hyperoartia; order Petromyzontiformes; family Petromyzontidae; genus Lampetra; species Lampetra fluviatilis. The sequence goes on from NC_136324.1 coordinate 884,497, forward strand.
TCAAATTCGGGTCACCGAGTTTGTGGCGAGGCGTGCAAACCGCTGTCCGCAAAATACACGCACACGCGCGCACACACGTGCACACGCGCACACAGAGACCAGAGTTATCAATGGGCGGCATTTAATGGCTGGTGTCACAAGAGACTAAGTGATGGAGGCCAGGCCTCACTCTTGGCGGGTGCGGCACAGGTGCGGAGCCAAACGCGGACCCCTCCGTGCGGTGCCGAGCGGATCAGCCGAGACCATCGCTCCTGCTTCTGGCAGCAAGAGACTCGCGGACAAATTTGACCAAAACTGGAACCTTCACCCACTCTGGTTCGTAACTCACGCAGAGGTGTTCACCGCCGTGCAAACAAAAATAAGAACTACGGTGAGCGATCAGCTGTCTAACAGAAGATTTGTAACGCGATTTTAACGTGCAAGGCATAATAATTGTTACAATACAGCTTCATACGGGTTCGGTTTGTGCAATTTTGCGTTTATGAGGCTAACCAATTAATATCCATAATTTGCTCTATGCGGTTTGAATTCAATATTATGTGGCTATAAGGTCAGACGTGGGACAATGTTGTGTGTACTGTATGCGCTACTCGGCAGGCATCCGTCTCAAAGACAGACAAACCCACTGCGATACACACACAGAGACAAAGACAGAGATACATACACAGCGATACGCACAGGGATACACAGAGATACAGCATCGTGTGTGTACTTTGTGTACTACTCGGCAGGGAGCTGTCTCGTGCGGTGCATTGTGGGTTGGGTGACTGAGGTCCACGCTCCGTGATTTTACTTTGTGCGCCCTTCTTTTGCAAAGCATCTACCGCAAAGCGTGGGAATCCTGCACACAGAGTGATCCGTCTGTGGATAACGCGCTGATTTCTAATGACTACTCTTCACTTTGTGTTCTCATCAGCGGATTGAATGTGGTGATAAAAGCAATGGCTTCATACCTTACAGAGGAGGAGACTGATCGTGGATTGAATGAGCCAAGGGGAGATTGGCGAGAGACAACGCAAAAGCTCTGCAAGAGGAATCTATTTTGCCCATGGGGTATATCGAAAAACACATTCTTTGTGGTACTGCATTGGCAGTGGGTGCACAAGCACAAATAACAAAAGCTAAACACATTTGTCAACAACACTGTGCTCAGTATTGTTTTAACCTTTTGGGGCAGCGATATTGACACGCGTGTTGATTATTGTGTTTACTCTACAGTCCTCTCCGTCGCGGGGCTGCTGATGTTGATGTAGAGCAACACAACCACGATTTGACATCGAGGTGGTTGAGCCACACGATTGTGTCAGAAGTTTAGCAGAGTGTGAAGGAGGCGTTGAGTCGGTAAACATTCCATAGTTCTGATCCGAGTGACCAGTCTCCACACACTGCCGGAGAGTTTTTTTTTAAATGTTCCATGTCGTGCGTCAAGCATCAATGTCTCTGCCACGGTGTGTGGGACCGACTGTTCAAACCTTAGATTTTTTAAACTTCCATCGGGGAATGTTATCTTGAAATTCGGACGCGTTCCTCTTGTGGCCACAAGCACTGGCTTAATCGTGAGATTGACAACCGATTTCAAATAATGAGGCCACAACGATTAGTTGTCTATCTGTGACGGTTATTACCTCTGGTCAATCTCGCAAAAGTCTCAGCACCATGAAGTCCTTCGGTAAGGGGCGAGTGCCAGCTACACATGGAAATAGTTGGATTATTGTGCTATCACAAGACAGGAAACTTTTCCATGGTAATCCCGTGTACCGTAGCAACGACTTACTATAAATCGAAACGAGAGACTTGGTCTAAAATATTTATTGTATGTGTGAAAATAATTGAAAAAAATATAATTTACAGCCCTCAGTCAATGGACTGCTGGATGATGGAAGGCCTCTCCTCCGCACAACGTGTCAGCTGTGGGAGTCGCTTGGCCATACCTCACCACGCTGGCCAGCCACTGCGGGTTGGAGCAGAAGCGTGGGAGCATGGGACGGTACAGCAATGGGGTTGTGTTCCCCACGACTGTATATGATATGCACACGGTATATTATACTTTTACTGTTCTTAATCCAGTGGTTATATAAAGACGCATACAATGAGAGGTAAAATAGGCAGTGTGGGTTAGCGATGGAGCTGACCCAAGACCGGTTCAGATATTTCTCATCACTGATGTTAGCCATGCCCCGGGAATGGAACTCGTGTCACCAGGCCCTTGGTGGTGCAGTGTGCTAACCACTGCACCACCGCTCCCCAATTCCATATGTTTAAGACGCTACATGTGCATAGAGACAGGCAGTGGTAGTCCCATCGTTGAAACACGCCGCTGGACTAGTGATGTTTGCGAGCACCTATTAAGGCCGACAGCATCACACCTGAACGCGTTTGTCTCCCCACTGCCGATGTTTACACACTTGTACCAAGTACTGCGCCCGTTTAAGGCTGAGCCAACCTAGGGGGAGCACGATGGCAGATTGAGCGACCACTTGCTGTTCATATCGAGCATCGTGGCCAGCGACCAAACCTGGTTCCCCAGGATGATGGAGATAGATTATGGAGCCGTGTGCTAACCCACTGCTCCACATCTCTCCCATGAAAGTATGTACATCCATAACCATAACCAACCACACGAACATTTTAGCTTGCTTTAAATTATTTACCCAATTTCCATTATAACTGTAATTTAAACAATTGGCCTACATCAAGTTGGATAGATTATTTTCTTCTTCTTCCACTCATCTCATAATATTAACAATATATTACATAAATATTTGCAGAAATTATTATAATTCTTCAAAATAATAATGATATATAATTTTCTGTAAAATAATACATTATAATATATAATAAAGTTATAAATAGAATACATGATAATATAATTATAATTTTAAGGAATAAAACATTTCCTTTAAAGACCTGATTAATGGCATTGGGTTCCGAGAAAGATATAGAGTGATGAAGTAAAGCACGTCACGATGGAACTGGGGGCCTCGCATAAGCCCCAGGGAGTCGTGCCAGTCGGGTCTGTCCTTCATTTCCTCCTGAACCGCTGCCACGGCCGACGCGATCGCAAGACCCCGACGCTCGCTCTCTCGCTCTCTCTCGCTCTCCTCCCACCCCGACTCTGCCGCTCGCTCCGCCAAAAAAATCCCAAAGCCCCTCCGCGTCTCCTCGGTCGCGCCGGGCCCTTCGCCAGGCCTTGCGGCGGCGGCGGCGAGGAGGAGCGGCAGGGCCGTGTGCTCGTGGCAGTAGAGAGAGGGGGGCGGCCGCTGGTGGCGGGACCCCGCGAGCGTTCTGCGGCGTGTAAAAGGAAAACCTCAAGCGAGGTGGGTGGGGGGGGGGGGCGACGATGTGAAAGTGTGGTGGTCCGCCGCCCACATCGTTCAGTAAATATGATGATATATTTAAACTATTTTATTTTGATTTTACCCAGGTAAGGCCCACTGAGATATGCAAGCAACCTGGCCACGACGGATAGCCCAACGAAGTGGCTTATCACGTGTGAAATTTATAGCAGCCAAATACTCTAAACGCGCGACGTTGATTCTAAATGTGGAGGGAAAAACCGGAGGGTCCTGAGAAAAATCCACGCGACCACGGGAAGAGAGAGGGACACGCAAACTCCAAAAGTATATAAGGCGTTAGAGTCGGGATCGAACCCACGACCATCCTGTATACCAGGCGGGGTAGTTAACATCTCACCACCGTGGCGCCCCAGTGGGGTGGAGGGGCAGCAGTGAGGAGTTGGAGAATGCGGACTATGCAAGGGGAAGACCCCGTTGCACACACAGAGAGCATGAAAGAGACCAACTTGCTATACAGCCACCACCCCCGAGTCCCCCAGACACGATCGCTGCCTGACTGTGTGATTCACTAACCCCGTCTCTGAGTCACTCTATTGCAGGTGTGAGAATCCAACATCTGGCAAAATATTGTTTTTTATCATTGGTCGCGATAGTGTAGTGGAAACATTATCCACGGTAACGAGGCCGTATCTTATCGTATGGATGGCTGAGACACTCCAGTTTCCTTCCACACCAGCGTCAAAAACAATGAATCCTCAACATGTTAACTCGTCAAATATCCCAAATCAAGATCCCCTTTAAAATTAGTCTTGAGCCAAAGCGGTGGTGGAAATGCAACACTGCTATGTCAGAGGCCAACGTGGATACACGTAGTACAAAACTAAACGTCGCCGATGACCAAATCACCCAGAATGCACCCGAACTTCCGTAAGTTGAGCAGCGTTCAGCCTGGAGAGCGCTTGGATGATGGGCGACCACCAAGCATCAGCCGCTGGTTACCGCTGGTTACCGCTGGTTACCGGTGGTTACCGGTGGTTACCGGAGGCTGCGGGGCGACGTTGCGAGCAACAGAACAGGGCAGTGCAGCAAAATCCATCGTTGCACTGCACTACGCTCCCACGTCTACGCTCCCCACGTTGACAGACCCGCACCGGCCGGCGTGGTTTTTGGACGTCTCGTGACCCCCACACGACCCCAGCACGGCCCCCGCACGGCCTGTGGGGAGACCGTCTCATCCAGCAGTGGATTGGCAAAAGGGGCTGTGAGCGCATAGCAACAAGGGGTACGGTATTTATAAACCGTCTGTCCTGTGTGGTGAGGTGTCCAAGGCGTGTCCTGTGTGGCGAGGTGTCCAAGGTGCGTTCATCCGACGGCCGACCGCTGCGTAAACAGACGCGCGCGCGGTGAATAACGGCAGGATGTGCGTGTGGTCGCGTGGGTTCGCGTCTTTGTTTTGCTCGGTGCCAATCTCGCTGGAAGCGTTACATGCGCCGAGCGCCATCGCAGCTCCCATGCCCAGGACCGGCGTTCATTTGGGAAACAACAAGACCATGATTTACGCTCGTCGACCGTGCGTGCGTTTGCTCCTTTAGTCGACGGCGACTCCCGGAGTGAAAGCGAGTCTTCGAGAGACCGCGGCCGGCTCCAACGGAACGAGGTCAATGAGCCCGCACGTACGTAGTGCGTCCGTACGTTGAGCTTGTTCCGCAACGCAGGGCGCAGGGCTGACAAAGAGGTTGCCGTGCTATGAAGCCTGTGACCTGACTTAATTTCTCGGCCACGGTTGACATCGCTAAATGGTATTTTGTTAACAACCCCAGTTTATAAGGCCCAGAGGCCGCTCCGTCCGCAGTCCGAGCCGCGCAGTCGCACGACGAGGACATTCGACGGCGCGTCGAGGACCGCGACGACCGGCCGCGATTCGCGAACGGCGCGGCGCCATCGATTGGAATGCGTCGCTACGAGCCGCCCAGCGGCTCCCGCGGACGCAGAGTCCGTCTCGACCACGAGAGCGGCCCATCGCAGCGGCTTGCACGTGGAGTTATGGCAACAGTTACACGCAACCAATGTTGTGCACGCCGATTGCTCAGGTGTGGACTCGGCTTAAAATAGAACTGCATCCCCCCCCCCAACCCCCCTTCCCCGCAGCAGAGATTGCATGTCCGTACAAGCTGGGGGGGTAGAGGGGGGGTGGTGTGGAGGAACTTTAATCTGCGCGTGTGTGATAGTGTGTGATAGTGTGCGTCCCAGCGCACGTGAGAGCGATAGTCCCCGTGCACACTGCTCGCTTTGTTCCTCAACATCATGGGGGGGGGGGCTGGGGGGGGGATAGGCGAGGTGGGGGGCGAGGTGGGGGGGTTCTCGAGGTCGCCGCTGGTTATAAAGTCGTGCCGCCCCCCCCCCCCGCTCTCCGATAAGACTGTCCGGCAGCGGGAGAGAGCCTGACCAAATAATCAGCGAGGCAGTCGCGATGGGCCAGCGCTATCGCCACCACCGCCGTCGCCGCGACAATAAAACTTCACAAACAGGGCCCAGCGGCCTGCTGCCGGAGAAAGTCGTCGAGAAAACGACGACGCAGCAGCGCATTGGAATTCCGCGTTGTTTGCGTCGTCGGTGTCATTAGTACCCACCCTGTTTCCTTGGCTGCGAATATTTTCGGTTTTAAAATGAAGCTGCTCCGTGATCAGTGAATTTGTGCGACGAGGTTTTCTCGACAAGAGTATTTAAGTGTTAGGTTACCCGATGAACCGTCAAGTTTGCACGATGTTGTCCAGGCAGGTGGCACCGAGTGATTGTAGGAGTTTTAATCCGGCGCTGTGCGTGAGCAGGAAGTCAGCATTTCATCGTCCTCATGGCTCCCGCCACAGGAATGTGTAGTTTCCGTCACTGGGTTATGACCGCCAGAATGAGTGTAGGACGAGTGCTACGTCTTGACGTTAATGTGACCACGGGGAGCGATGAAACTAAATCAGTAGCAGTGTGTAATCAACTTGCGTGCAGGTGGCTTGTGAAGACCTTCAGCAGCAGATTGATCGTGATGATGATGATGTGGGCCTGGAGGAAGCAGTGCTGAGTGTAACCCCCTTACATGCGTGGGTCTCCTCCAGCTACTCCGCGTTGCTCTCACAAGCCAAACGCTCAAGAAAGATCCCTGGTCAAACATCCCAATGCAGGACCCACCTGCAAAATAATCTTGAGACTCAGTAGTATTATCCCAGGTGAATAATTGTCATCAATTTAAAGTGCATTCTGTCATGTCAGAGTGTGGTTAGCATGCTGGAACTTTGATCCAAACTCTACTGCTTTGATCTCCCAGCATGCCAGTTCAGGCAACGGTGAAAGTTTCTTAAAATACCCCCATACTCCTGTCCAGCCAGCTGTACACATTGGACGCACCCCGATTTGTCAATCGGCAGGTCACGTGTGGTGTCGTTAAAGTATGAGGGTGAGATGTTAACGACCACGCCTGGTATACAGGAGGTCGTGGGTTCAATCCCGACCCTGACGCCTGCTGCTGTATATTTTTGGAGTTTGCGTGTCTCTCTCCCCGTGGTCGCGTGGATTTTTCTCCGGGTCCTCCGGTCTTACCCTCCACATTTAGAATCAACGTCGCGCGTTTAGAGTATTTGGCTGCTATAAATTTCCACGTGATGAGCCACTTCGTTGACCTATCATTTGTGGCCAGGTCGCTTCTGAAAAAAGATCTCTATAGCTCAGTGGGCCTTGCCTGGCAAAGTAAAAAAATAGTTGAGTTTTATTTTCCAGGAAATCTGGTCAGCGTGGAAGAGTAGGCCAAATTTCTCCTCCAGAGAGGCTTTCTAGAGCTGCCTCTAGTGGAAGAAATTTCGCCGGCAGTGGCGTGAGCGAGCAATGTGACGGCTGCGCTGTTGTGTGCGTATTGTTGAACTTCTTTCGCACCGTACGTAGCCAATCGTGCTAATCGTGCTAATCGGAGGTGCGGTGAAAGGACAACAAACTAAACACAAAGAGGAGTTCTAAAGAGATGTGAGGGAGACGGTGGAAAGGGACCGCTCCCTCACGCGCACCTTCACCTCTATCAATTAAAAAACATTATCTCGGGCTATTTTCTTTGGCTTTATAAAACCATAAAGTACAAACTGCTTGAGATAAGCGTGCTACTGAAATCATAAAATAACACCCCCGAGTGGCTGGGCAATCGCCGGTGACTGCCCTCTTACGCGCGAGTGCGCGAGGCCGGCTGGGCGATCAACAAATCCCCCCCCCCACCCAAAGCTGTAAAAAAAAAGAGAACGCTCGCCCGTAATTTGTGACATCGCAATAAATTACACGCGGGTCCAAACGCCGAGTGGCGATAGCGACCCGGCCAAAAACAACACACGAACACACACACACACAGAACGCACGGCTAATCGGTAAATACACCAAGGTGCTCGCTCGGCCTGCAATGCCGATTAATAATTGATGGGAGATATGATGAATAGAGCTGGGCGCAGCCGTGCTGATGGCAGTAGTGGTGCTGGTGGTGGTGCTGGTGCTGGCCCTGCTAATGCAATGTTTGCTGTAAAAGGCTTCTGTGTATTCCTGGGGAGTTCAATCAATGAAAGTCCAAATGGATACGCGATTGTGTTTGGCGAAAGTGAGCGCATGTAAATGTTGCAGAGGTGGGGGCAAGGGGGGGGGGCACGGAAAAGAGCACAACCGAGAGCTTGTGCTGCTTGCACTCAATTGACACAGAGGATGTCAAATGGCACCGGGTTAAACTCACCTCCAAACGGAACAGGTGAAAGGAAATGTACGCGTGTAACGTTGAAATTCTTGAGTACCGTACGTAGCCAAACATGCTAATCGGAGGTGCGGGGGAAGGACAACAAACTAAACACAAAAAAACTGTTCTAAAGAAATGTGTTTCCAATCGAGATAATTTAAGAGTGCATAGCTCCAGTGAAAATCGGAAGGAAGAGCGTTCCAGACAGCCGCAGAAGCGCATCTGAAAGCGCGCGATGACGATGCGGTGACCGCCGCCTTTGTTCGATGGCTGAGTCAAAAGCCGGCTGCTGCTGCTGCTGCTGTGAGGATGAGCGGAAATGTCTGTGATCGAAAAAGGTTTGGAGCGACGACAGCGTCGTGGTGTCGCGACGCGTCCAGCGGCACCGGGGGGGGGAGGAGACGGAGCGGCGACATCGGCTCGCGTGCCGATTGTTACGTCGCCGGATCGCGAGAGATGACGGTGGCTTGCGGAGGCCTTCATCCAGCAGTGCATTGATGTTGGCTGATGATGAATTTAAAAGCTATCATATTATTGGCAGACTTTGTCAATCCGCTGCCGCACGATGGGCTTCCCATACCATGTCAGCGATGGAGGGTTGTTTGACCATACTTCACTACACTGGTCAGTGTGTGTTGGTAAGGTTGGGTAAGCACTGATGTAGCTATGGCCAGGAATTGAACTCAGGTCAACGCCAGGTGCACAGTGACCTGCATGAACCACTATCCCAGAACTGGAGTCATTATACAAATATACATTTCTAATGATGTAGACTACACAATGCAGAATCATGATCCTCATCGTCACCACCATTATTATTATTTCTACTACTGTACTAGGAAAGTATCACCAAGTCTGGAGAGGTGGTGGTGACTTTGCGGAGGTCTTCATCCAGCAGTGGATTGGCCATGGCCAATGACGACGATGACAATGATGACGATATACTACATGTGGACTAATGCTGCAGAGATGTAAAGGGACACGGGGGAAGTTTAAGACATTTGCGAGCTGAAAATCACGAATCCACAAGCAGTTTAGGGAGTCGTTCTTTGAACAACAGATTGCGTGTCACACGGTACCTTCGCTGGATCTTGCATCTCATTGCACGGCAAGTACAGTTCTTTCAATTGAACCGCTGCATTTTCCACGGGGTACGGTAATTTGCCCGGGGCCTAAAAACGTTAATTCATTTTATTACATTTTTAGTTTAGAATTTAGCACGCACGTATAAAATAACGTGGAAGAGCGGTGGCGCTACAAAACCGGCCACCTGAGTTTGATTCCCAGCCGTGGCTTAGCGGTGAGCGTTGAGTGCAATCCGAAGCCGTCCTGGACGCCCAACCACGACGCCCGTCACCAGCCGGCGTTGAACCAGGGCGCTGAACGGCAGTCAAATGAACCTCCATGGCTATATTCATCCAGCAGGCGATTCAGTAAATTATCGTGAAATCAACTTTGAATAAACGCCAATGGGCTTGGGCAGGGCCGACGGTCAAGGATGAGTAACCGAGTGGCAAACAAGGAATGGGACGTGCCCAACAGAGCTTCCACTGGGGAGACGGAGCGATGAAGTTAGCTCTTCCGCGTAGGCGATCGGTAAATTACTACACTGTCGGATTGTGACTGGGAACATTAGAGGCACAACAAGAAGCCGGGGGAGGCAGCGAATTAAAAGCACAAAATCTATTTGAGCGACTTGACGCAAACTGGTGAAGAGAGTAGCGAATGCCAAGTTGTTGAGTAAACATCGTGGCTGGAGCTCCATGGAAGGAATACCACGATCGTTGACGTCTTTGAGAAAGGAGGTGGCTCCCAAAGAGAGAGAGAGAGAGGAGGGGGGGGCGAGGGATTGTGAGAGATGGCGACGTCTTGGGGAGAGACTCCATCTAGCAGCAGATGTGACAGATGCCTGTAAATCATTATCACATAACATAATACCGCCGTGCGTGCGTTGGTGTGTATTATGTACTCGGTATACGATTACACACACAATAATCACGTGAGTTTTCTTAAAGTAAAATGCGACGGATGTAAACATAAAGCAAACCTCGTGCGCATGTGAAATCAATGACGTATAGGAATTTAAATGCGCTTTGATCAAAGTCCAGAATAAGCCAGATCACATTCACACTCCTTCACTTATTGCAACCAGAGTGGGATTGTCGGGCATATGGTTTGTGCCTCGCTGCAGCGGACGGGTTGGCCTTTACAAACATGGGAAGCACACGCCTCTGTCATTCCTGACTCAACCCACGCCAGAAGAAGGCAAAAAAAATGGTAGCAACTTTAAAATATTTGTTGCAACTCTGCGGAGCGTGACAATTCAACCTCGACCAAGTACGGCGCTACGTTTGCTCATAAAATAAATTAATTTGATCGCGCGGATGCTTCAGGCGCAGGACAACAGCCTTTCAAAGTTACGCTGAATTAATCCTGACCCCCCCCAACCCCCAACCCCAAACCCCCCCCACGTTCATTCGTCAAACACCCGAAATCTCGATTGCGGATTTGAAGTTGCCGAAGCGTCCGCCGTGCACGTTCACGTGCACGTCCGAGCGACGCGACCCGGCTGAGCCTCGCTCAACTGGCGTCCTGAAAAATCTCCTCCCTGTTTTTTTTTTTGGGGGGGGGGGGTCACGTATTTTGGGTCACAAGAGTGCGTTGTGGCAAGAGTGTGGTGGTGGGGGGGCTGTGAGGGGGGGTGTGTGTGTGGGTGTAGCCTCACAGCTCACAGAGCGGGTGGGAGTGGATTGCGGCCACGATGTCACAGAGGTCACGTGGCCAACAACCGTCCAATGGCTCCGAGGCGGTGGCTTTTTGAGGTTAGGTTGGCAGCGCGTGCAAACGCAAAACCGCCAGTGAACCACAAAGCGGGAGCAGCTAGCCACGGTCTCTTCCATCAGGATCCACTCTCAACCACACGCCCCTCTCTCCCTTGCCTGCGAGCGAGGCAATTTTAGATTATAGCGGTGGGCGAGACGGAGAGAGCGAGCGAGCGAGCAATAGACACAGGACAGGGGGAGAGAGCTTCGAGACCGAGAAAAGCCAAACGAGAACCGTGCGAAGGGCCGTCGTGGAGTCCCCAAACCACGAAACATTTCTTCAATTGGGACAAATCCACCTGCGCTCCTGCCACACCAAGCCGCAACGCACGGGTTGAGCCAGGTCTGCTGCCAGCGCGGAAAAAAAACAAATCAGTGTCTTGGCGACGTCTCGTTTGCTGCCCTTTCGAGGTAACCGAGAACTTTGTCGAGACGTCAGAAGTTTCATTTTTTTGGGAACTCTTTTGAAGTCGTCCAGCTCCTTCAAAAGCCTCGAAAACCACACGTCCGTTTTTTGGTTGTTGCTATTTTGGATCAGTTTGGAAGGGCGGAGGTCGTTTGACTTTCCGTGGGTCGGTCAGGGTGGGCGGGCGGGCGGGCGGTGACCGTCACAGCTCATCGCGGGCGGTTCGGTCGATGCTTTGCGGTTGCTGGGGCGGCACGAGACCGGCGCTTGCACTGGGGACCGGGCCACCCCGCCGGGCAACCACGAGATAAGCGGAGCGACCACAGGCGCGGCCCTACGGTGAGTGCACGCAAACCACCGAGCGCGCGCGGCCAATGCGACGCTTCTCTGACCGCTTTTCACGTGGTGCTTGCGCGTGGCGGTTTTTGTTTTTGGATATATAAAGCGTCGTCTTACGGCGATTTCGCCAAAGGAGGGTGAGCGTGCGTGCGTTGGGTGTACGTGCGGGTTTTTTCTTGGTCGTTTCGTTCCAGTTTTAAAGGAAGCTCAATTTTTCGAGGAGTCGTAGAGGCGGCTTGTAAAAGATGCGTAACAGTAACTAGTTAATGCGAAAACCCAAGGTGGAGAGAAGAGGGAGTGCGCATTGTGTTGGTTTGCATGAGTCGGATTTTTTTAGAAAAAAATGTTTTGTCAAAATTTAAGGAAGCAACATTTTGAGAGGCTTTAAAATGAAGATAAGAAAAAAAAATTATACCAGGTAAGGCCAACTGAGCTGTATAGTTATTTTTTCAGAAGCGATCTAGCCACAAATGATAGCTCAACAAAGTGGCTTATCACGTGAAAATTTAAAGCAGCCAAATACTCTAATCGCGTGATGTTGATTCTAAGTGTAGAGGGAAAACCCGGAGGACCCGGGAGATAAAATCCACACAACCAGGGCGAGAACATGCAAATTAAAAATACACAGCAGGCGTCAGGGTCGGGATAAAACACACGACCGAGCGCATACCAGGCGAGGTAGTTAACATCTCGCCACCGCAGCGCCCCTTTGTAAAAGGGTGTTAGAATTATGGTAACAAGACTGGGATAAAAAAAAAAGTAACGGTGGAGAAGAGAGATCGTGCGTCGTCTCGTTTGTGTGCGGGGGTTTGTTTTGTTACAATTTTAAGGAAGCGACACTTTTCAGAGTGACACTGTACGGGCATTTTAGAACGCGACTGTTTGCAAAAAGTGCGAGATACTCGCGCGTGAGATGCTTTATTTTTATTATTTTATTATTTCCATTCTACGTGACTTTACCGAAAGAACCAAGAAGATGAATCTCTGCAGTTACAAAAGCTTTAAATCGAAATGTGTGTGGTGTGTATGTGGATTTGCGCGCGCATTTTTTTTTCCCCTTTACAATTTTAAGGAAGCGATATTTTAGCGACGTTATAAAAGCCTTACTTTTTTCATTATTTATACGGTTACACAAGTGGGGCACGACTGAGACGCAGATGAGACGTGCTGGGGGAACTGAGAAAACTCGGTACAACGCAAATTAATTAAACGTACAAATGTTACCGACGAACGACGCTTTCACGAAAATTGCATTTAAGCGTAAATTCAGATGGAACAAATTAATGCAACGTTTGTACACGTGCATTTTCCAGTGGCCACGTGGGTTTATTTAGGAAGTCGGGCCAGGCTGCCTCGAACCCTTCAGAGCTGGCCGCGGCATATTTCTTTTTTGTTCCCCGTTCTCCGATTGAAACCTTCTCAAGGGGCTTAATCGATGGTCGCGTCGTCCGCTTTGCACGGCAGGGGAAGGGGCGGTGGGTATCCTGAGTCTGTGGCACGATGCAGACTCACTCTCCCCCGAGCGGGTGTCTTCACCCCAGATGGTCGAAATTAAACTATTTAAACTAAACTAGTTTTTATTTTAGCAGGTAAGGTCCACCGAGCAATGTTCTAGCTCGTTTTCAGAAATTACCATGGCCACAAATGAAGTGGCTTATCGCGTGCAAATTTATAGCAGACAAATACTCTAAAAGCACGTTTCCAAGTGTGGAGGGAAAAATTGTACAATGGAGAAAAATATACGCGACTGCGGGGAGAACACGCAAACTCCAAATATGCAGGCATCAGGGTTGGGATCGAACCCACGACCTCCTGCATACCAGGCGAGGGAGTTAATATCTCACTAACGTGGCGCCGTGGCCTGAACCAAGCCATTGAAAATCGCTTCAAGTTGTTGGCCAAAATGTATGAGAATTTTAAATATATATATATCTACAGTAAAACCTTGGATTGCGAGCATAATTCGTTCCGGAAACGTGCTTGTAATTCAAAGCACTCGTATATCAAAGCACTCGTATATCAGTTGTGATCACGTGATGCTCGGCAGACAAAGCGTATATACGTACTACTCGTATTGCAAGACCTCGCTCGTTTATCAAATTAATATTTACTTAAAAAATTTGCTCGTCTTGCAAAACACTCGCAGACCAAGTTACTCGCAATCCAAGGATTTACTGTATACCGTATTCCCCGGATCATAACACCTAACAGACCATAGGACGCACCCCTACCTTTTTGTTGTTAAAATGCACGGGAGAAAGGGTGCTTTATAATCTGGGGAACATTGTAAACGGAGCAGATTTAATGTTGATATTGCCGAATCCGCTGCCCTTTAAAAAAAGTATTCCGTTTATAATTACAGTAGATTGTTTTAGTTTATTATCTGCAAACGCACGTTGGTTAAGAGCTCCGTGATTGTTTTCTTTGCGGTTCAGGTTGGCGGAGTGAAATAAAATGTCACTTTTACGCCTTGCATAATTCGGTAAATATGCCAAAATATGTCCCATTATAAAAACGTGAGCACATTTCAATCAGTGCAAATAATAAACCGTCATGGTCGGCCATTATCAATTCACTGCCAAGCCATGCGCCGTCTGTCGCGCTTTCTGCGACGTAACAATGAAATCTTAAATATTAAACATAATTTTACCCCAAATTCAATTACAAATTGTGCATGTTTTTGTCCGCGCTGTCACAATAGTTAACTTTAAGTGAGCGCCAAATCGCGCACGTACAGTATTCGCAAATTCGTAAATCTAAGTCCACGTTGCAGATTTAATTTTCGCGATTGACGAGCGTGAAGGTGTTCGTTTGAGAAGGACCCGCCAATGGAGAGAGAACATTACGCCAAGCTAAAATGTGAATTTACCCAACGCAACCGTGGAGAGATGCTTGCCTGGGATTACACCGAGAGCAAGAAAGAGGAGCCACATCGATGAGAGAACGTGGGCAAGTTAAGAGACGTAATTCAAAGAAAAGTAATTTGGCTTGGGTGGGACGATGGCGGCCGACGCTCGAGACTATGTAACGGAGTGGCAGCCAAGAGACGGAACGCGTCCGAGAGGACGTCCCCTGGGGAGACAGAGCGACGAATCCCGACACTGACGCCCGTAGGTTTGGAGTTGGCACGTTCTCCCCGTGGCCACGTGGATTTTTCTCGGGGTCCTCCGGTGTTTTCCCCTCCACATTTAGAATCAACGTGCGTTTAAGAGTACTTGGCTGCAATACATTTCTGCACGATAGGCCGCTTCGTTGAGCTATCATTTGTGATAGCCAGGTCGCTTAGAAAAGAGAGCCATAGAGCTCAGAGTGGGGCCTTACCTGGTAAAAAAAAAAAGTTTAGCGATTAGTTTTTGGTTTATTGCGCTGCGCTGTCAATCGGCTGACCTGAGCTGGAATTCGCGGCTCAGGCGAACATCAGCGGTTGTGCCCCCCCGCCCCAACCTACCGCCTTCTCCAATACGCACTGACCGTTGCGGTGAAGTATGGTCTAAAGAAGCCCCCATTGCCGACACGGTGTGGGGAGGCATTCATCCAGCAGTGGACTGACAAGTAATGTACGCGTTCAAGCCACTGAAAATGTTCACTGTAAATATCCATTGTATATACATAGTAACAACAGTCATCTTCTGTGTATATTGCAATGTAAAATACAATATTCTCTATCCTCAATAGAATAACGTTTGAACTGTACACGGTAATCTTAAAACACATTTAATGTACTAAAGTACCTCTTAGATGTATGCAAAAAACAATAAAACAATGATAACCATCTGCCCTGTAGCCTTCAGAGGCTGTTGGGGTAAGTGCTGTTAGCGAGCACCGATGAAGGCTGGCATGACACACGAATATACAACCACGCTCGACCGCCTTTGTCTCCCCAGAGCTGATGTCTACACAATGCACTCATTTTGTGTGCATTACGCGCTTAAATTATTAATATCATAAAAATATATATTCTGCTTCGATCTCCAGCTTACTCAGGACTAGATATTTAATACCGATGTTAGCTGTGGCATGATTAAATTCAGCTCGCTGGGTTTGTAGCCCAGTCCACTAACCACTGCACTGCTTGTACGTACAAAGACAAAGATCCCCCATATAGCCATAACAGACTGTTGGGGCAAGTGCTGTGAGCGAGCACCTACGAAGGCCGGCACGGCACACGAGAGGGTGGGTGGCCAGCACCACCCCGGCCGCAGTGGCGATATTGACACACGGCACCAGGTCCTCATTTGAGGCTGAGTCGACCTAGGGGAGGCCACGGACCGGTTCAGATAATCGTCACTGGTGTTGGTCGTGAGCGGGAATCGAACTCGAGTGGCCGGGTTCGGAGCGCAAGCGCGCTAATCGCCGCACTACGTACACACGCGCGCAAACAATGCACACGGCACCTAGAATCTATTCAAACATGCACGAATTATATAAATGCGTTGCATATCTTTATGCGTACTATACAGTAACATTGAGGCTGTTTCATAATGGTTTTTGAGATGGTTAAAAAAAAAAGATCCATTTGGGACACATCTGGCTAATGTTTTTCCCTGTATTTCACATCTGCAAACTTAAACCACGCTTTCAAAATTAGATGGACTCAATGGCTGTGTGCAGTGAAGTCATCACCGGCCGCAAACACCGTTGGCAAGCACATGGGAGACGCGCACACACACAACGTGCACGCACGCACGTCTACAGCACGAACTCCGGTAGCAAGCTTTGCTCGCTTTCTAGCGGCTTTATGGGCACACTCCGTCTGTCCGCTGTTGGTAACGACCGCACGTACCGGCTTCAAGTATTTGGCCTCAGACATCAAGCGACTTTGAACTTCAAGGCTGTCGCTGCTCTGCGAGTGGAAGCGGTGAAACCTCCGGGTCGTAGTTTTCTTGGGGCGGGGTGTAAATATAAACGTTGCGGCTTTTAGATTATGTTGTCTATTTATAGCAAACAGATTTGGTGATACTACTACTGCTGCCGCATTTGCGTGGTGCATATGTGCACGGTTGGCTACGTACAGTGCAAAAGAAGTTCAACATACGTACGGACGTACTTGTGCAAATAATATGCAAAAAAAAACTCGACGCAACGCCGTGGCCCTGAAAGTGAATAATCACAGACGTTTCGGGCAAATGTCCTTCTTCAGAGCACTACACAGATACCATAAAAGTATTTTTTTCATTCATTTTAGTTTTATTTACGACTATAGTTGTGCCACATTTTAGATTTGCAGCCCTTCTAGATCGTCGCTGGGACTTAAATTAATCTCTGTATATGTGTGTGTGTCTATGTTTGCAAATTCGCATGTTTTGTGCAGATTATTTTTTTTATATACAATGTATGGAAATGTTAAACACTCCTGGGGATACATGATGTATGATATAATTGTGCGCGAAAACAAAGTTCAATTACAATAATGATAAATATATCAACTACACAGGCACGCTGAGAGGTTTTCTTTTGACATCACATGAAATCCCATAATTATTTGTACAGAGATCATTTATAAACGTTGGTAATCGTTGCAGAGTAAGAATGCTTATGCAGGAAAAAAAAAAAAGCTCCCAAATGTGTCTCAAGACAAATTTCCAGGAGCGTCCTGCCGGGCACGTCGTCCCAGATGTGATCGTATTCGCTGCCAGTCGACGGTTTTGGCTGCGGCGTGGGAATAATAATAAATAAATAACGATCCGCGATTTTAGCTATCATCCTAGATGTAATTTCCCAGGCGCAGTAATCGACCATTGCTTTACATAACGGAGTCGAAGAAAAAAACCCGCCCCAGCGTCGAATGCAAATCGTAAAATAAATACTTTCATGTTGTACAAAAGGCGCCAAAAAATCGTTCCAAAAAAACCTAAACGAAACTAGCCAAATTGAGGGCTATGTCATTGGCACAGGATTAAATGTCAAATATTTTTTGCCTCGGCATCTGCCGCTGTGTCGGGTTCAATCGCCGCCTTCGTGGCTCGGTCAACGGCCGCGGCAGCACCGGCGATGGGCGTTGTGCTTACGCGATCGCACGCGAGTTCACCTCTCCCGGACCAAGTGAAGAGAAGTCAAAGTGATTTGCCACTCAAATGAGGCATTGGCGCTCGTCTCTTTAGATTTGAAGCTTTCGTGACTGCAAGGATTCATATTCTTAGGTTTTTTTTTCGGTAAAGTCACGTAGGTAAATAAATTAAAATTAATGAAAGTAAAATAAAATAATAATTTTTAAAATTTTTATTTTTATTTTTTTACCTACGTGACTTTACCGAAAAAATCCTAAGAATATGCTCGTCTCTTTGTTTAGAGCACTGCAGATCCAGTGGCGGAGGGCATTCCCCGCACTCCTATGGTGGAGGCGTGTTTATCCATAGGGCAACCACCGTTGGCTTCTCCAGTAAGCGGTACTTCAATTATTATTGACGGTGGAGGGATGATGGGCCGAGTCACCCGCCACCCCAACCAGGGTTTGAACTCGAAACCTTCTCGTTGCGAGCCGTTCGCTCCCCCGCTGAGCCACCAGGCCAGCTAGAGCTAGAGAAGGGCTTATATAGTCAGTTCTTTGTTTTCACTAAAACTCAACTCTTTCCCAGCTTTCATAAATTTGGAAATGTACTTCTGCACAAAGAGGGTCATGTCATCACTAAAATTAAACACTCGGCCTCGCAGACTGTTATAAAATAGAAGATTTTATAAATATAAATCTTGTTCCTCTAAAATAAATATTTCTTCATTTCAAAATTTCACTGTGAGTTGAGAGTCGTACTTTGTGGCGCTCAGCGTTTTCATTAAAACACGAGAACAGCTTTTATTCAAGCAAATTTGATTCTCTGCCCATTGGAGATTTTTCACGGTGAGAACGGGGGGGGGGGGGGGGGTATCTGCAAGGCAACGTTTTTAATCGTGGCCGCTTTAAACTAATAATTTGACATCTGCAGTCGTGAGCGTGGCCCGAGCGTTGATATTTACGAGGCAGAAGTTCTCGCGGCTCGGTTTCGGATGCACGTGTGCGGCGCAGATAGTGTCACTTCTGCCAGCGCCGCTCGGAGGAAATGAGAGCTTCTCAAACCGGCCGTTTGGCGTTGCAGAAAAAATATCTCTCTGCCTGCCACTCACTCGCCGCTTGTTTCGTAAGGTGCCTCTTGTTGTTCTGGCACGCACCTATCATTGCCCCTGCTGCTGCTGCCACTGTTGCAGCTGCTGCAGCTGCTTTAGCTGCTGCCACTCCTGCTGCTACCGCTGCTGATGCCACTGCTGATGCTGGCACTGCTGCTGGCACTGCTGCTGGCACTGCTGCTGGCACTGCTGCTGGCACTGCTGCTGGCACTGCTGCTGGCACTGCTGCTGGCACTGCTGCCGCCACTCCTGCTCCTGCGGCCACTGCCGCTGCCAATGCTGCCGCTGCTCCTGCTGCTGACAAAGCTGCTGACCTGCACGGCCATAGCAAGTTTAAGTTTATTGCCGGTAGGAACAACAGGTTCCACACTGCCCACCAGGGATTATTTGTCTGTCTGTCGAGCACGAATGCGCTGTCCAACCAAGTTCCCACCTGCCCACTCCGAAGGAACGTGTTTTGTTTAACCCGGATGATGACAACAATTTGCATTTGCAAGAGCGATCCGGGTCACAACAATGAGAAAAGAACAAAAAATCGGAACAATTATCACGGTTGGCTACGTACGGTGCAAAAGAAGTTCAACAAACACACCCAATGAGGAATTGAAAATAATGGCCAAAATATAAATTATCCTGCAGCACAAATCGGCTGGGGCAGATAACCTCCAGGTTGAACACGGAGCACATTACAAAAGCCAGAGAAACATTTAACATAATTAATCAAATATAGGGTGACTTTGGTACCTAAATATGTAAACAAACAAGGATATATGCCAAATGCAATTGAAGATACGAATGGACTGTTTTAGCATTGTGATTGCAGTCACCAGGTGATGATAGGCATGGACGTATTTGGTATTCACACCAATCTCATACTTCCAAGTTGACCGTAAGAAAGGTGCTATGGTTATGTTTGGTAAGCATTCAGGAACATTTGCGCAATTTAATTGACCACTGTGGAACTGTGACATATCCCGGAGTTTCACGTAGATGGGTGAGTGAGTAAATGAGTGGGTGAATGTTTGAGTGGGTGGGTGGCTGAGTGAATTAGTGGATGGGTGAGTGATTGAGTGAGTGAACAAACGAGTAGATCAGTGCGGGTAAGTAAAAGTGAGTGGGTGGTTGAATAAATGAATGATTGAGTGAGTGGGTTAGCACGTGACTGGGTAGGCGAGTCGATGGGCAGAATCTGCGGGGCCCGTATATCGGTGTTATTGTGGTGGTGGTGTGTGTGACGATGTGGTCACCGTCTGCTGCCAATCAGAGTTGACGATGTTCGGTGTTGGTGATGGACACTGGCACGGATGTGTGTGTATATATGTATAAACTTCTTCGCACCGTACGTAGCCAACCGTGATGTTTGGAGGTGCAGGACAACAAACTAAACACAAAAATCCGTTCTAAAGGAATTCTTTTCAATCTAGATTATTTAAAAGTGCATCACTCCAGTGGCTTCCTAAAATCGGAAGGGACCACACACACGCACACACACACACACCTCCACCAGATAGGCCGACGGAGTTCATACGAAGGTGTGTGGTGAGAAGGAGTGGTGGTGAGGAGTGGTGAAAAGGAGGAGTGGTGAGAAGGAGTGGGGGGGCTAGGGGGAGAGGGGGGGGCTAGAGGCTGTCTTGTTTGGAGTTGACGGGTCAGTCACTTTCCACCGACGCCGGCTAATCCTCGCGGTGTGTCATTACCGGAGCTTGGTGTCAGCTGTTAACACTTTGGAGACTTAATTTGCGAGTGCAAGCTCGTCGTGCGGCGGTTTCATTCTCTGGCGCGCAGTTGTGTTCGTGGGCTATTTGCACATGATTACGATGTCAACGATGATATATTACTCACCGCTGTGGTTTTATATTCAATTGTAATCTGCGTTTAGCCGGTAAATGTGCGACACGATCCAAAACGGAGTGGCCTTCGTCCTCGAGCGGGCACCGGGAGGCACTCTCCAGCTCGTGGTGGAAATTCCACATTGCTATGGTCGGGATCAGCAGAGCCAACGGGACAACTGCTGTTGACTTTATTTTCATCTCGCGAGCGTCCGACGCCGAGCGGCGTGGTGGGGTATCCACGATGTCCAGAAACCCTCCACCATCCCAATAGCCACTTAAGAGTCTCGAGATCGGCTCCGGAAAACCCGCGCGTTGAGTCGGCTGGCATGTTCCGTTTAAGACTCGTTCTTAGTCTCGTCGACAAAAGCGCGTGGAATTCCAGTCAAAGTCTTCAGTCTCTTAAGTCTCGCTGACTAAGCGGTCGAAATCTTACACCGCTGTATTGTTAGATATGAATGTGAGGGGGAGGCAATTCACCTCCTACCCCCCCCACAATATTATCAACTCACACAAACATTGAACCCGGTAAATCTCGTTTGCTCTGTCCCTGTTGCACCGCAGTGTCCTAAGGTGTGACGAGATATTATCGTGGCGTGCGTCTACATTGAGACTCGTTCATTTCATCTCGTCTCGGCCAGTGGCGCTTCGCTCGCCGGTGAGCAGCGGTCGGCGTCGAGCTCGGCGATACGCGTACACTCGTCGGCATCGGTGCCACGTGTGCCACCACTGGCCAATCGTTTCGGTCGGTTAACCCGTGACCTCCCGCTCGCGGGCTCGCTCGCGAGCCTTCCACACTTCACGCGACGGCCTTAAAGTGCACGTAGCCAACGTAAACATAAAATTGTAAATGCGTTAATGTTATAAGATGTTCATCGCAAATTTTGTTTACAAAATGAACACTGCTCGCAGTGGAGGCGCCGTTGGTGGTAATCTCATCCGATCCCCAAAACTTGCCGAGACACCATCCCTGCTTGTGCGAGTGAGTGGTAAGCGAGTGAGTGGTAAGCGAGTGAGTGGTAAGCGAGTGAGTGGTAAGTGAGTGAGTGAGTGGTAAGCGAGTGATAAGCGAGTGGTAAGCGAGTGGATGGAGAGAGAGCGAGCGAGTGAGTGAGCGAACAAGCGGGCGAGCATGCCAGCGGGGGTGGAGCTAAAGTGATCGCGGACGGTCCGCGATGTTGGCAGAGGCGTCTCGCTGTCACGAGCTTGTGCCGTCACGCTTTTATCCTTGCGGGTAAATGTTTGCGATAATGGGTACCCCCAAACCCCCCCCCCCCTTCCCAAGCCTTGTGGGCTTGAATGTGACCTATGTCTCGAGTGCAACGTAGCTCTTGTGCCCCTGAGAATAAAATAAAACAAATGAAATGACCGTGAACAAGGAATCCTGCGCGCCCGAACGTAGGTCAAAGGTCGACGATGCAGTCGTAGTGTGGCAGGGGCCGGTGAATAAAATAAGTGTTTGTGCTTGGGATCGACGGATGTGGTTTTCGACAACGGCAGCGCCGTGAAAGGGATAAAGAACAAAACGTCGCCGGGTGGAAACAAAGCTGGACGCATTGCCCCTCGACCTGTTTTCGGGCCGTGCTTCGTATTGTCGGGTGCAAATACAGATTCTGATTCTGACCATGACTCCACCACCGTTCTGAATAAACCCCACTCTTTATTTCAACCACTATCAAATTGCGTAAAAACGTATAATCGTTGTAAAGTGCCTTGGATTAAGATAAGGCGAGCCCTGCAGCGTGACAACCTGCGACACCCATCGCTTTATCAGACTCAACTTTGTCCTGCCACCTTCAACCAACATTTTTCGACTTGACGATAAGAACTTACAACAGGTGTGGGGGCGGGGAGAGGCTGGGGGGCTCAGCCCCCCGCCCCCACGATGCCACGGGTCTGGTTTGGGGGTGAACTACGTGGAACCTTTACCAGTGGGTTGTCTTGTGGAGAAACCGTGCGTGGCCCCCACGACAAGGAATGTGGAATTTTAAGCAGTGGCTCGGAGCGCTGCCCAATTCTCGTTTGAGCGCGGGGAGATGTTTCGACTTCACTCGGCCCCGTGTGGTTGGGCAAATGAGTCGGGAGCCTAAATTTGCGAGGGTTGCATTTAAAATGTTTTATTTGATTTCTTTCCACCTTTCTGCAGGGCAAGACGACTTGCCCCGCCTAGAGGAGCCGAGATCCCGGTGTCACCCCGCCATGGCGTCCAACAGCATCTTCGAGACTTTCTCGCCATACCAGCAGCCGTTTCTACGCGGTAAGCTCACCAAGCAGGGCACCACCTCCGCTCACGACTTTTATCAAATTTAATTCGCAATTGAATAAACGAATGGGCATACAAACGTGACAAATGCAGCCGCTCCACACTGTTGGGAGACGTTCTGCGACCTGTTTAAATACGTGCCGACGATCTTTTTAACTCTGCCCATGACTGGCTGCCTCTTTCGTATGCTGTTGGAACTTCTTTCGCACCGTGCGTAGCCGGACCGTGATACGAGGTCACATGTTTGACGCTGCGTAATATCTACATTGTATTGTGTAGACTCGCAGAGACCCACAGACTCACGTAGGCCCAAAGACTCGCATAGAGACGACAAAGTCGTCCACTGTCTTTGTTCATTTGCAACACTCCCAACTTTTGCTTTACCACAAAGGACGGGGATAAGTGTGTTGTCGAGTCTGGAGGATACGCTATCTCTATCCTTCAGAGGAACAAATGAGTAATTCTTGCCACACTCTGTTAGCCTTGCTCCCTGGGAAACCCGACGTAACAGATGAATCTGACTTGGTCTCAAGGTCCATCTGTCCGACACGATCCTCACAACGATGACCCCTAACGCTTTGTCTCAATACCTTTCCGGAACAAATGTATTCTCGTGTCATGTTATACGCCAGCAAGCACGCACACATACATACATACATACAAACACACGTTACAGTTATTGAATGCGTTTTTCATGAACTTTAGAACGTCTAGAATACATTCTAGACTAAAAAAGTTGTTCATATATTTACATCCCATGACGAATAAGAATAATATATTTTAAGATGTAGAGTTTGTGGAGATGCCATCTGTGGCTGGGCAGGAGGAGTAGAGAATGGCCGAGGGTGAGGTGGGAGGGGATGCGGTGGCTAGGAGATGTCAACTACCTCGCCTGGTATGCAGGAGGTCGTGGGTTTCATCCCTACCCTGATGCCTGCTGTATATTTGGAGTTTGCGTGTCTCTCTCCCCGTGGTCGCGTGGATTTTCTCCGGATTCTCCGGGATTTCCCCTCCACATTTAGAATCAAAATGTGTTCTTAATATTTTTGCTATAAATTTCCACGTGATAAGCAACTTGGTTGAGCTGTCATTTGTGGCCAGGTCGCTTCCGAGAACGAGTTATGTAGCTCAGTGGACCTTACCTGGTAAAATAAACAAATCGCTGAAACAGTGAACGGTAGATACGGAGACAGTGGCGGTGAATTAGAGAAGGGGAACAGAACGGACGGTCGTGGAGACAGAGACGATATCTGAGCGGACAATCTCGTGCTACAATGAGGACTTCTGGCTTTGAAAGAGGAAGAAGCGAAGCGACTGTGCCTACTTCACATGTGGAACAAATATATTCACACAAGAGGTGGGTTTTGTTGTGATTTTTTTTAAACATTTTTTTTTAGATGCAAGAGGGAAATGCCTGCGGCTCAGGGAGTCGAACCATGGCATCCTGATGTGATAAACAAACTGAAAGCTAAATTATAAATAAGTGGAATGCACTGCCTAGAACCAGATGGTCACGGGTGGCGTGGAATTAAGTGAAAGATTACGGTGTAAAGGGAGAGTGTCTCCATGGCACCGCACACGCTCATTGGTGGCCCTGAGCCAGGGGTGGAAATTCCACATTACTATGGTGGGCGCCAGAATGCCCATATAGCACGACCATTGCGCACTGTCCTGAAAAAGTACAATTTTAGTTTTGGTGTGGGTGTGTGTGTATACATTATATATGTCGTGGGGAGCAGCAGAGTAGTGGTAATGCGGCGGATAGCACGCTACGCTACCAACCCGGCGGCCCGGGTTGGATTCCCGCTCACGGCCAACAGCAGTGACAATTCTTTGAGCCAGTCCTGGGCCTCCCCTAGGTCGACTCAGCCTCAAATAAGTATCTGATGCGATACGTAAACATCGCCATGAGGGAGACGATGGTGGCAGGGTGTGGTGTTAACCACCCACACCCTCGTATGCCGTGCCGGCCTTCATTAGGTGCTCACTGACAACACTTGCCCCAACAGTCTGTTAAGGCTACACGGGGGGATCTTTGTGTGTGTATATATCTCATAAGAACATAGAACTAACAAAGAATAGTTTAGCAGTAAACACACGACGGCTGCGACTCACGTGGAGAGAAATGACAAACGGCGAGAGAGAGGATGGGGTGGTCACGGCGGAGACAATTGGCGTGCGTGCCGCCGCGCGCTGCTCTCCTGAAGCACGGCGTGACTGCCGAAACGCAGCAGCCCCTCGCAGGCAGAGGTCGCAACCGGGTACCCGATACCCGGCTACCCGTGCCCGGCCGGGTACGGGTAGCCGTTTGCGGCCCTGGTGCGGCCGGGTACGGGTACGGGTAGGCCGTGAGTCACTGGTGAGTAACCCTTTGTCACTAATTTCGGGTAGGGTACGGGTACGGGTAGGGAACGGGTACCCGTACCCATTTGCGACCCTGGTGCGGCCGGGTACGGGTAGGGGTAAGGAATCAAAACCCGTTTGCGACCTCTGCTCGCAGGAGAGGGCCCGCCGTGGATGGACGCCACACACGGCACGTACGGCACACAACACACACGGTAAACACGGTGACCCTCGCTGGCGAACCCGCGAGTTCATCTGCCCGCTCACCTGCTCACAAACAACAACACAGTCCGCTAACCAGCCCGCTGGCTAGCCTGCCAGTCAAGGAGCGACACATACAGTGGAGAAATTAATATCCATTAAGCACAAGTGAAGCCTAATAAACGTTAAAATAGTAAAAAATTCCTCTACATTAAGAACAAAAAATATACATTTCAATACAATGTGGACAACTAAAATAATATTGTAAAACGAATAAATCACAGGACTGTAGCAACAATAAGGGGAGGTGATGGAGCAGTTGCACAGGAGTCCAAAGCGCACTGCACGATGAAACCGGTGGCCCGAGTTTGACTTGGGGCCGTGAATCATTTCAGTGGTGAGTGATATCTGAATGGCTCCTGCACCCCTCCCACGCAATGACCAGCATGGCGACGTACGGTGAAACGAGCCCCACGACTGGCATGGGTAGACCCGCATACAGCAGTGCTGGCAGTGGCAGGGATACTGGCGATGAAAATTATCATCTGCCCATGGGCCTGGTTTTGAGGCGAAATCAGCGATAGGTGGACATTTCAGGGTTCAATTACAGCCGAGTCTATTCGTATGTTGAACTTCTTTCGCGCCGTACGTAGCCAACCTTGCTAAGCGACCCGGAAAAAAAATTACTTCGTACCCAGCCGCACCACATCCAGCATAGCTCTCACTTCGCCTGCAGATACTTCAGCCGCTTGCCACCTGCTTCAGTCCATCGGTGACCAGGAAAACACAATCGCGTTCTTCTTGCAATGTCCAACGATGCAGCATCTCTTTGTGCCAGCAGCTGGAGTTCACTTTGTCTGGCTTGGCAGCAGTGGTCAGAGTGGTTACAATCAGATGGTCAAGGGTTCACATCCTGGGGTTGGTTGCATCCATGAATGTGGAACGTTTACTGCAGCACTGCGGACACGAGCATTGCCTCGTGCTCCGCTGTGTGATAAATGAGCTCTGTAGTTCATCGGATTCCTCCAGTATAAAGAAATATTCTGAATCTGACTTTTTAATGCGTTCAAACTACGGTGAATGCATTAGCTCTATCTGCCCCTCCGTCTGTCCGTCTGTCTGTCTGTATCACAGCGGGGGCGGCAGTCACCAAAAGTCGCTTAAAGAATGTCCAATATGAGTGAGAATATTAT
This sequence comes from Lampetra fluviatilis, assembly GCF_964198595.1. Lineage (NCBI taxonomy): Eukaryota > Metazoa > Chordata > Hyperoartia > Petromyzontiformes > Petromyzontidae > Lampetra > Lampetra fluviatilis. The sequence continues at coordinate 911,034 of NC_136324.1, forward strand.
AGTAAAGTGGTGTTGCTTTCAGGCATCATGTTGAAAAACTGGCAAGATTGTTCAAAATGGGATGCCCAGCACTCAGCGATGTTCATACAAAAAAAACAAATCATCTTTTGAGGGCAAACTAAATGTCGGAGAGCATTACAGAATCCGTGCAAGTGTCAGATGTTTCGTCCTCGTTTAACTTTGATGGTGACATATATATGGAATGATCTGACTGTTGTCCTCATTATACATTTCTCCTTATAAGGAATTGCAAAAGTTGTTCTGGATGGACAAAGAGCAGAATAATAATGAATGAACTCCAGCTGCTGGCATCAAGAGACTTTGCATTGTTGGACATTAAAGGCAACGGCATGATAAATTGATTAGCAAATGGGCCACCGAGCCACCTCAGCACTTGTGTAGTGTTGTGCCGTCTATCGATTGTTTATTCATTAAGCTGCGAGCGAGAGAGGGCTTTGTCCTCTTGTCTGTCCACGTGCGCCGACTAGAATCGCCCCCCCCCTCCTCTGGAAATTCTGAGAAACGGACGGCCACCGTCGTGAGCGTTGACGCGGCCGTTGAGGGAGCGGCGCCCGTCCACCCACCCGTGCCCACCCGCCCGCCTGCTCGCCCACCCGTGCCCGCCCACCCGTGCCCGCCCGCCCACCCGCGCTACTTCGGCGACCCCCGTTTGCAGTGGCACGACGGGTCCCAGTCGATAGCGGCGTCTGCGTCACAGCGCACGCGGCGAGACTTTAAGAAAATGAAAGGGTCTAAATTCGCCGTCCGTTATCTCGCGAACGTGCGGAGCGTCTTCAAGAGGCGCGGAGGGTGCGAGCGCCCACGCGGCGACCGGGGCACGTGGGACCGGTGGGGGCTTTGGTTTTCACACCGAATATTTTCGACTGAGAGGTCGACTCAGCTCATCATCTCATCCGGGGGGTGGCTGGGGGTGGGGTGGGGGGGGTGTAAAACGGGTGCCACTTTTTGCAAGTCGAAGACAGCCGTGTCATGTTAGTCTGTGGCAGGGGGTGGGCAACCAGGAGGAGAGTAGCCCGCCCCACCAACCTGCACCGTATAACAAATAGCATTTCAATCACTGGCAAATGGTGATGACCACCACCACCATTTATGATTGTGATTCACAATTAGCTTATTTTTGGTGGAGGGTTATCGTGAGATATCAGCATTTTACCTACGTGGTGATCTAACGACAAATAAACTAATAATGAATGATAATATTGGTCGTGAAGGCCGACGTACAGAGTTCATACTCTCAGCCACAATTAATACGCTGCTGGATGAACGCCGCCCGCCCGGCAACCAGTTTGAGCGTGGGGAGACGTCCACTTGACTCCCTCTCGTCTGCTGACGATTGAACCAACGGCAAGACGGGAACATGCTCGTTTTGTGCATCTCACCAATGGAGGACATCCACGATGTGCAACTTCCTCTTGTTAGTCTGCGCAATTGGTAGAATAACCGGCGCAAGTTAGTTTCAACCGTTAGTTTCAATCCTTCCAATGCGCTTTTAGGCTCCAAGCTGGAACGCAAGCGAATTGTGGGTTCTGCCCTTGGATGATTTCATGCGGTGATAAATACTACGAAACTGTTGTGGGTTTACAATGTCCCAGCTGATTTTGGCTGGTAAACTTCAACAAAACGATGGAAGTGTAGGCAAAGAGCCCGAATCAAGTTGGCCTGTGATCTTTCCTCAAAATATGCCAATGGTTCGTGTAAAACGCAAAGAGTTTTTTTAAAGCTCTTAGTCAATCCACTGCTGGATGAAGGCTTTCCTGTGCTGCGTCGGCCCTTTGAGCAGACTTCACCGCACCGGTAGCGGCGTGGCTTGGTGACGGCGGGTGCTCGGCGCCCGTTGAGAGGATATCTCGTCACCGGTGAGAGTTGTGGCTGGGAATTGGGAACTCGGGCTCCGAGATTTTGTAGCGCGACGCGCTAACACCACCGCTCAGCCGCAACACGCAAATGTTTCTACAGTGTAAAAATTAGATCACGAACACAATCATGAACAATCATGAATGCAACCATACGGACAAACGTAAAGCCGTGAAAAATCTGACCGTGTGGGATTCGTACGCCGCGAGTAAGCGTGCGGCGATCGACAACACGAAGATGAGGAGCCCGGAATCGGCCGGCAAACGAGGTAAACGCGGAACAGGCGAGTCGATGACATTTCTCCCCGATGAACGGTCCGACCTCGGCTCACAACTCGGTGCCGAGCCGACCTCTTTGTTTCACGACCTTGTGACGGTTAACCGCGCTCCCGATACCTCTTGTCTGGCCCATCTGAACTCGGATCACGCTCGCTGACTCACCCTTCTGCCCGTCCACGGGACGATGGGAAATGTGACTCATCGCCGCCCGGTTGCACGCGCCGCCTCTGCCCCAGCGTCAACGGCACGGAGCTCGGAAAAGAAAACTCCTCGCACTTTTTCAGTGCCGCCACCTCCACGTTAGAGACTCGCAGGCTGTCGGGAAGCTTCCCCACGCTTGCTCCCGTAGGCGAAGGCGGTTACGCCAACATCGACCCCGACACTGCCGCTAACGTCATTTTGTTGCTATTTACCATTTTGTATTTTACCAGGGAAGGCCCACTGAGCAGCGTAGCTCGTTTTCAAAAGCCGACCTGGCTATCGCAAATGGCAGCTCAACTTGGTGGCCCGGAGAAAAATGCACGCAACTATGGGAAGAGAAACATGCAAAGGTCAAATATACAGCAGGTGTCAGGGTCGGGATGGAACCCACGACCTCCTGCATACCAGGCGAGGTAGTTAACATCTCGCCACTGTGGCGAGATTTCAAGAAGCGCGCAGAATTTACACTTCCACGAATTGCTGAAACAGAGCAATGGCCAGATCCACCATATATCATATATGATGTATATATATGATATCCATAATACAGGTTTTTTTGGGTTAGATCGTGTAAATATATAAATGTCGTTAATCCCGCCACCAGCCAACTAGTAAGGGTTGTCACGTAAACAGAACGTGGCCAATTCGTCACTAGTACAGCACACCGGCGTGTTGGAGAGCAAAGCCACATCATTTACAATCTGAGTACAACGTTTCGCCAGTAATTACAACTAGCATCATCAGGCGACAGCCAGATTTGTGGAGAAATCCTCCTGTTTCATTCCTTAGAGGGGGTGATGTGATGACGTCACTTGTGTGCTCTTCTTGCGAGAAATGGGGGAGGGGGGGATGAGTGTGTGTGTTGTGCAACGACTGAAATATACAATCGCAGCAGGTTTTTCCCGAGTCTCACCGGGCCACTTTAGTCGACGTTGAGTCGGTCCCCATCGGACGTGCCGCGTGCGGCACAACGAAGTGGGGGCATGTCGCTGCGTCGCATTGCAGCTCCTGGAGACCCACTGCTAGTGGATGGATGGAGGGCGAGTGTTGCTTGCGGAGTACGGTCGAGGACGATGGGGGTGAAGATGGTGGGTCGAGGTTACGAGCGGGGTAATGGGGGCCTTGCCATCGCTGTTTAGAGACATCTGGGGGGGCAGGGGGCATGGGAAAGAGCTCACCTTTGCGCCGAAACAATCGTGACCTTCTCAAGTAGTTTGCTTCCAAAAAAGCCACAAACGTCAGAAGCTCTCTCCGTGTTTTTTTATTATTTGGTGTACGGCTCCCGCCAAGGCCTCCCCCCCCTTCTGGCACGTTCCAATGGGGACCCCCGGCAAATTTACGGCATTTCTCCGCTCTAAACAACACATCGATCAATTCGGGAACAAAAACAAGCCGCCCGACTTTTTTTTTGTTTTTGCGGCCCCCAGAAGGAAATTCGTCGCTCCTCTCGGAGCTCGCGGGCCTCTTCGTGCAGCTCCTCGCGTGCGATTGTTCCGCGCGGAGGGGGCCCCTCCGGCAGAACGCTGACACTTGGATTTACACGGCGCGCGCCGCTTGGAGGATGTGCCTCCGATGCCGCCGTTCGTCTCCCCCCGCCTGACGGCACGAGTCCCGCCGACGAGGAAGCTGCCGGTGGTCGGCCTTTCCGACCACCAACATTGTCCCCTCGCGAGGTTATCCGCCGATGTTTCCGAGACCTTATCCGTAAACACAGGGGGCTGAGTTCACGACCCATCTGTGCTGCGGTCGCAGGCGCCATCAGCAATGTGGACGTGCTGGTGGCGGTTGGGGGGGCGCAGGGCCAGGGGACGCGAGAAACGGAGCGTAAATTACACCTCACAGACCTTCAACAGTGAAGGCCCACAAATCTTCTTGCAGGTGCCATCCCATTGGTCGAGGCATCTGCAGACTCTAACCATATGGGGGCAGTCTCGAGCCTGGTAGCCACGCCTGGCCATGAATGTGCGTGTGTTGAACTTCTTTCGCGCCATAGGTCGTCAACGGTGCTCACCGGAGGTGCGGGAGAAGGACAAGAAAACATAAAATGCAGTTCTAAAGAATTGAGGTTTCAATCTAGAGTTACAAGTGTGGAGCTCTAGTGGCGTCCTAATATCAGAAGGAAGGGCGTTCCAGGTGGCCACAGAAGTGCAGCTGAAAGCGCGCAATTGCGGTGACTGTTTTTATTCGATGGTTAGCCAAAAACCGCTGCTGCGAGGATGACGGGAGTTTGCGTGACGATGGTTCATGATGCTCCTCGTCGATGCCGTGAAACCGCAGTGCGAGTCTATCCTCTCATTTGCAGATGCTAATCTTGGCGTGTTTATATTCGCGTCTTTAAAATCATTGCAACGATTTTATCTCATTGTCGATGCGTCTGCAAATGTGGTTTGCGGATTGTGAATTCAGGTCCGTTCTTTCAGTTTACTTTACAATACAATTAAAATACAAACAGTTAGGGCCAGAAAAAATATATTTTACCTCGGCAGATCAGGACCCATTGAGACTGCAGGTTTCTCTTTCTAGGATGCAAAAACAACTAATGCAGCAAAGTGGTACATTAATTGCAAAGCAAAATAACAAAATAAATCTGTTAAATATAAATACAGTTAGTAACGATACGATTTAGATTTGTGAATTGTTTAAGTAAGAATGCTTGTATCAGAATGCTGTAATTATGTATGTTGAACTTCTTTCGCACCGTACGTAGCCAACCGTGCTAATCGGAGGTGGGGGAGAAGGATCAACAAAGTAAACACAAAAAGCAGTTCTAAAAAAAAAAGAGTTTGGAGGGATAATAATGACGAGGGCTTTGGAAGGGACCGTTGTCAGGGGAAAACAGCACTGGACAAGAAAAAGAGTTACGACATTGCTTGTTCTTTTCCGTCTTACACATGCAGACTTAATTATTTAATGTTTGAGCGATTTTAACAGCCGCGTTGCAGATTGCACCATTGGTACATTTTTTTAAATTTGAAAATAATTCAGCCCGTGCAAAAACAATATTTCCCTTTGTGGGTTTTTTTTGTTATTAACGCAGCAATTAAAAATGTGCCTGCTATTGAGTGCGCTAGACCTGCATGACTCAAGTGGGCGATAAGCCGTGACTCTGAAAGACTGCCACCGTTGGCACTCGTCAATACAGAGCATTCATCTGCCCGACATGCCAGGTGGTGCAAGTTGCTTTGATGCAACGCGTGATTATGCCAGAAGAAATATTGGCACACAATTCTCTCTTTTGGGGGGGGGGGCGGGGGCGGTGGGGGGAATGTCACACGGCGAGAGTGACACGCAGCAGGCGAAGGGAGAACGCTACGCATCACAAACTGCGCGGATTTACCGTCTCTAAACAGCACGCGGAAGACGCGGTGCTCCTTCCGTTGGGTGCGTTCTTCATTAAACCACAACCCCATTTTCGACAATCTCACTTTGGGCAGGGTAAGGATTCTTTCTCCGTGCATTCGGGCTCTGGAAACTCCTCTGCCGCCCCAATTGCCCTACAGTGGCGGCTCTCAGCCTTCTCTGGACCCGCCGACGAATCGCAGTCAACCCTCAAAGACTATTCCCGCAGACCACCGCGGCGCCAACGCTCACGTGATTTTCGAAATTAAATAAACACTCAATCGTAGTTCCTGCAACAGTTCCACGGAGCGCTTCCTGCGCGGCCCTGCGGACCACCACAGGTGCGGTCCCGCAGACCACGGGATGGTCACCGCACAGCTCGCCTCAACCCCTCCCGGTGTCCTGGCCTCGTCTAGCCCAGGGGGACGCCCCAGTGGCAGCTGTCCCCGTGTGGCACCGGCCTGCATACGGCCAATAGTGTCGCGTTGTTTCATCTGCATGTTGAACTTCTTTCACGCCATACGCAGCCAACCGTGCTAATCGGAGGTGCGGGGGGGGGGAGGACAACAAGCTGAACACACAAATGACTTGTGTTGTTCTTCCCCGCACCTCCGATTAGCACGGTTGGCTACGCGCGGCGTGAAAGAAGTTCAACACACATACATACACGAGCGCCGATCTAAACACACCTCCCACAATTCCCAACGGGCACAGATTGCCCCCGTGCTACCGCCGAGTGAGACCTGTTCACACTCTGCCGCCCCGTGTTAGTTACGCTCCGTTATTGTTTGACTTTTGGTGTTGCCGACCACCCCCCCCCTCGCCCGAGCTTGAAGCAAGCCCAGCCCCTCTCGTCTAAAAAAAAATTGCCAAAAAAACACTGATCAACCACAAGGCCCCATTTGGCAGTCATGATAAGAAATCAGCTGTCAGTAACCCACGACCGTTACACCACAGACAGCAGTAAGCACTACAGCTATTCCAAAACAACATGTTTGTCTGACCGAGTCTGACCGATGTAGATGAAGTTACTGGCCTCAAGCTTTCTGCCAAGTAACACAACGCTGGTGGTAGCTGCAGAGGGAAAGAGTGGGGGCTGGGGGGGGGGCGGTTTGCAGATTTAAATTTCTCGTTGAATTTCGTCGTTTTAGAATTGGACTACGTTATTTTGTGATACTGCTGCATTGGAAAGTGGCACAATCACGAATTACAAAACCCCACGCGTTTGTCAATAACGCTAACAGGGAATATATATGTATACGTGTGTAAATTGCGTAGCGTTGTTCGGCATATGAAGAAGGGCCGTTATCTGAAACATTGCCTATGATACGTGTTTCCTTTAAGGGCAGTGATATTGCTGAGTTTGTTGTTATTGTAAATGTTGTTATTCGATGTAAGAGGATCGCAGGGCGTGTTTTCCATTGCCGGAGTGCGCAGAGCAACTGTTTATTGTTCCCACTCGGTCGTGTAACACACGTTGATGTGAAAGTGAAAGTCAATATTAATCTTGAATGTGGAGCTTTCGTGACTGCAGGAATTACTCTATGGTTCTTTCGGTAAAGTCACGTCTAAAGATAAAATAATTATTAATGTTCGTGAAACAGACAATTTTTTCAATATTCTGTCTGTATATTCGAGGTTGATTAATATAACATTCCATATATATAAAAGATAATGTGTGCAATACATACACACATTAAATCATAGTCATTATTATACACAGTAATATACAGAGTACAATTTGCTGAAGACAAAGTATACACATGGAGACGCACATTCACTTACATGGGGATTCTCTGGATTATAAGATACTGCGCCCAATAAGATGCACCCAAAATGTGTGACCCGTGTCGATATAGTGATACAATTCTTCTCACACACACAAAGACAAAGATCCCCCGTAAAGCCTTAACAGACTGTTAGGGAAAGTGCTGTTAGCGAGCACCTATGAAGGCCGGCACGGCACACGAGGGGGTGGATGGCCGGCACCACGCCCGGCCGCCTTGGTCTCCCGAGTGCCTATGTTTACACAAAGTTCAAGGTACTCATGAAAGGCTGAGGCTACCTAGGAGAGGCCCATGATTGGTTAAGGTGATCATCACTGGTGTTGGCCGTGAGCGGGAGTCATACTCGGGTCGCCGGGATCGTAGTGCTGCGCGTCAACCACTGCGCCATGATCACGCGCGCACACACACGCTCAGTTACACGATGCACCCCCCGACTTCGGCAAAAACACGATAATAAATAAACCAATAACGCACCTCGCGCGCACACTTACACAAAGATCCCCCGTACAGCCTTAACAGACTGTAGGGGCAAGTGCTGTTAGTGAGCACCTATGAAGGCCGGAACGGTACACGAGGGGGTGGGTGGCCAGCACCACGCCCGACCGCCTTTGTCTCCCCAGTGGCGATGTTTACACACCACACCAGGTACTCATTTCAGACTGAGTCGACCTCGGGGAGGCCCAGGACCGGTTCAGATAATCGTCACTGGTGTTGGCCGTGAGCGGAAATCGAACCCGGGTCGCCAGGTTCATAGCGCAGCGCGCTAACCGCTACACTACCGCTCCCCACACTTACACACACACACGTGCGCGCAAGCAAAACTAATAAACGGTACACAACTGCCGCCGCGTCGCCAGAGTCGACGCGTTGAACGTGGCAGGATTCCATCGTGGCTGCTGCCGGAAACCGCCCCTGCGGCTCCAGATAAGGGCAGCAGCAGCAGCCGCAGCGGCAGCAGCAGCGGCGGCAGCAGCAGCGGCGGCAGCAGCAGCGGCGGTAGCAGCAGCCGCCACGCTCTGCCTGCCTGCCTGCCGAGTGGCCGCGTGGGTTCCCACACCGGCCAGGGCGATCAGCACCTGGCTCAGTGGACAGCTCCACGCGTGCCGAGTGGACACCGCGGGGCACTGCCGGACTCAGGCGGTGGGGGAGGGAGGGGAGGGGCCCAACCACCCACACCCCCCGGCCCCCCACGGCGGCAATGACATTTCACGCACGTGGCCGATAGGACGACGACGACTCTACGCACAGACGCGCGTAGAGTCGATTGTTCAGGTGCCCAGGCCACCTTGCTCGGGGTTTTGGCCGTCCGCTCAGCGCCCACCGCACGCCTCTCGCGTCGGGAGTCGGGCGCGGAGTTTCTGGGACGCGCCGCGGAGTTTAAACGGTGACGAGGTCGCTCGCTTCCTGCCGTAGTTTGGCTGCGAGCGATACGACAAGGTAAGCCTTCGCACGCTCCTATCCCCGGGCGCTTACTCGCGAGTTCGTTGAGCTGTGCTTGAAATTAATGAATGAATAAGCCCCTCCCCTCGAGGGGCCTTTAACCGGAGGTTGGCAGGCAGTGGAGGGATAAGACCTCGAGCCAAATGGTTGGGATATTGTAAGAGCAGACCTTGGCGAATGAATGGGCTTTGCACTTTGCAATGGCTGTGGTGCCTGGTAAACAGGGTGATGGAGTGGAGATGGCATCAGCAGCAATGCCTCCAATTCCACGTTAACCTCTCGAATTAGGCCTCATTGCGTTTCTATGTTGGCCTTTATACTTGTGACCTCGTGCATTACTTCCAATGTTGCGCAATCGGATCGTACTATTTTCCATGTGAAAATAGTGCAATGGACGTAGTACGTACGCGGGGAGCAACAGTGCGGTGTGAGCGCTCTGCACTGCGAACCTGGTGGCCCGAGTTTGATTCCCGCTCACGGCCAACACCAGTGATGATTATCTGCACCGGTCCTGGGCCTCCTCCAGGGTGGACTCAGCCTCAAATGAGTAGCTGGTGCAGTGTGTAAACATCACCACAGGGGAGACAAAGGTGGCCGGGCGTGGTACTGGACACCCACCCACTTGTGTGCCGTACGAGCCTTCATGCGTGCTACTCGCTAACAACACTTGCCTCCTACAGTCTGTTATGGCTATGTGGGGGATCTTTGTCTATGTACACCTACAGCTCTTTTGTTTGCCAGTCCATCCACTGCTGGATGAGGGCCTCTCCAAGCTTGTGCGAACCATGGGGGTTATTTGACCCTCCATCACCGCACTGGTCAGTGCGGGTTGGTTAAGGCGGGGAGCATATACGTGGGTGGCATGGAAGTGCAGTGCAACAGTGGAGTTTTCTGCACTGCCCACAACGTAGCCACCACACAGTGGCTACGTTGTGCATGGTGGTGACCTGTCCAGGTGCTGTCCAGGCTGTCACCCGCTTGGCTTCCGAGATGTCACGACATTTCGTCCATTCTAATGATTTGGTCATAGGCGTACAAGGCTATCCACACACGTTCACACTTGAGGGGCTGTCAAACGCGCAGCGAGGACGGAGTATCACAGCTAAGTAATGACTCACAGTGGACACGTACATAGCGACCGGCGAAAGTATGGAGCCGATGCACGTGGTAGTTTGGTATTGACATGCGAGGGGTGAGCCAGATAATGGCTCGCACACAGATAATTGCCATCTAGATATTATACCCATTTCAGTCAAAAGGGATAATTTCTGTTCGCCCAAATGTTGCTTAAGAGTGATGAGAAATACGCCGCGACTTTACAGGCAGAACGCCTGAGGAGGCAGACAATCATGTGAGTCATTTCCCGTCTTTTGGATGAAGCCTTCTTTAATAATTACATTCCGCAAATTTGACATAACACCCACGGCATGCGTCCTGCGTACAAAAAACAAAGGTTGCGAGTTCGAATCTTGGTTCGCTATTGATTCAGCCCATCATCATCATCATCACGAAATAGGTCCTACTTCGTGGGGGTGCAGTGCGAGACGGACGGCAGCGTACATTGTTGAAGACTTTGCGTGTCCGCCACCGAAGTCCAGCGCCGGGGGGGCGGTGACACCGGCACGCTCTGCCCGGCCTGCGGCACAACACACACGCCGCATTAAATAACGACCCCGTGGGCAAGCCGATGGAGAGACTCGCCTCCGCCATAATAACGTCGAATTTCCACCACTGGCTCAGGGCTGTGAATAGGGGATCAGAATCAGAATATTTATTTGTACTGGAGGAATCCGATGAGCTCTTTTTTTCACAGATGTCCAGTCGGGGCAGGGGAATGACTTTTAACTTTCTTTGTTTTGACTTTTTGACGACACCAAATCAATCCCAGACAGAAGCAAAGTACCCACATGTTAGCATGAGAGAGAGAGAGGCAAATAATAAAATAAATCACGCACACAAACACAGCTACATTATTGACGTCGCATCAGCAAGCGACTTAAAACGAGTGTGGATCGTCATATTTAACGGAGTCAGCTTCGGCGTTTGCTTTTGAATAATTGAACCGCTCGTAATAGGCAGAGCGTCAACTGAAGCGCGCGGCGCGGCTGTTTGTTAGATCACTCCCGTGGAGCCCAGACTCCACCCGCGTCAGAGTGCCGAGGTGTCACCTGCAGCGGGGGGCTGGCTCAGCAATCCCTGGCTCAGCAATCCCTGGCTCAGCAATCCCTGGCTCAGCAATCCCTGGCGCAGCAATCCCTGGCTCAGCAATCCCTGGCGCAGCAATCCCTGGCTCAGCAATCCCTGGCTCAGCAATCCCTGGCTCAGCAATCCCTGGCTCAGCAATCCCTGGCTCAGCAATCCCTGGCGCAGCAATCCCTGGCGCAGCAATCCCTGGCTCAGCAATCCCTGGCGCAGCAATCCCTGGCTCAGCAATCCCTGGCTCAGCAATCCCTGGCGCAGCAATCCCTGGCTCAGCAATCCCTGGCTCAGCAATCCCTGGCTCAGCAATCCCTGGCTCAGCAATCCCTGGCTCAGCAATCCCTGGCTCAGCAATCCCTGGCGCAGCAATCCCTGGCTCAGCAATCCCTGGCGCAGCAATCCCTGGCTCAGCAATCCCTGGCTCAGCAATCCCTGGCTCAGCAATCCCTGGCTCAGCAATCCCTGGCTCAGCAATCCCTGGCTCAGCAATCCCTGGCGCAGCAATCCCTGGCGCAGCAATCCCTGGCTCAGCAATCCCTGGCGCAGCAATCCCTGGCTCAGCAATCCCTGGCTCAGCAATCCCTGGCTCAGCAATCCCTGGCTCAGCAATCCCTGGCGCAGCAATCCCTGGCTCAGCAATCCCTGGCGCAGCAATCCCTGGCGCAGCAATCCCTGGCTCAGCAATCCCTGGCGCAGCAATCCCTGGCTCAGCAATCCCTGGCTCAGCAATCCCTGGCGCAGCAATCCCTGGCTCAGCAATCCCTGGCGCAGCAATCCCTGGCTCAGCAATCCCTGGCTCAGCAATCCCTGGCGCAGCAATCCCTGGCTCAGCAATCCCTGGCGCAGCAATCCCTGGCTCAGCAATCCCTGGCTCAGCAATCCCTGGCGCAGCAATCCCTGGCTCAGCAATCCCTGGCGCAGCAATCCCTGGCGCAGCAATCCCTGGCTCAGCAATCCCTGGCGCAGCAATCCCTGGCTCAGCAATCCCTGGCGCAGCAATCCCTGGCTCAGCAATCCCTGGCGCAGCAATCCCTGGCGCTCAGGTGTGGCTGGGTGGTGGTGGTGGGGGAAATGCCTTTTCCTCAGAACAAAAACAAAAATTGGCAGAGAGAAAGATTGATTGTGTGCCATTCGTTAGCCGCGTCCTGTTTGTCCATCCGTCCGTGTGTGTGTGGTCAACGTGGGGTCAGGATGACTCTTGTAACGATGATCTTATGCGAACAACACCTCTGCGTGTAAGTTGTGTTGCCGTTCAACAAATAAGTTGGTGATGTCGCTGCGTTGGCCGTGGCGCACGAACTTAGCAGAAAATCAACGTCCATCGTTTCCCTTTCAGGCCGCCGGTGTTGACGCGTCGCGTTTTTTCTTTGCGTCGCTATTAGCGAGTTTGTAAGTGACACACCGATGTAAGTTTGTACCTCCCATGAGTACGGTTGGCTGCGTATGGTGGGAAAGATGTTCGGCGTACATGCGTGGATGCATGATCGACACAAATCACTTTGGAGATGAACGCACCGCTGCTAACATTAGTTCGTTCAGCTTTGACGTATCGATGAAGCAGTGCACGCTGACGCCAATTGTTTTTGTATTTTACCAGGGAAGGCTCACTGAGCTACGTAGCTCGTTTACTGAAGCGACCTGGCCTCAAATGAGAGTCCAACGAAGTGGCTGATCACGTGGAAATGTCTAGCAGACAAATACTCGAAACGCACGTTTCTGTGTTCCTTCCTTTTTACTCCCTCATCATCACCACCATCATCACCATCATCGCGCTCTCATCATCATCATCATCACTCTCTCATCATCATCACCATCATCACCACCATCATCACCATCATCGCGCTCTCATCATCACCACCATCATCACCATCATCGCGCTCTCATCATCATCATCACTCTCTCATCATCACCACCATCATCACCATCATCGCGCTCTCATCACCATCATCGCGCTCTCATCATCACCATCACTCTCTCATCACCACCACCATCATCACCCTCTCATCATCATCATCACCACCATCATTACCCTATCATCATCACCATCACCCTCTCATCACCACCATCATCACCCTCTCACCATCATCACCCTCTCATCATCACCATCACTCTCTCACCCTCAACATTTCGGCCTGGCCGTCCCGTCTCTCTCTCCTCCTCCTCGCTTTCCCCAACCGACGCTCCTCCTCCACTCTTCCTGCTGCTGCTGCTGCTGCTGGTGCTGCTGCTGCTGCTGCTGGTGCTGCTGCTGCTGCTGCTGCAGCTACTGCTGCTGCTGCTGGTGCTGCTGCTGCTGCTGCTGCAGCTACTGCTGCTGCTGCTGCTGGTGCCGCTGCTGCAGCTGCTGCTGCTGCTGCTCCTACTGCTGCTGCTACTGCTCATCTCGAGCCGTGAGTCCTCCTCGGTGCCCGTCGTCGCGGGGACTGTCGTGCCGACATCCCTCCCCTAAACTGCTATTTCATGTTCTTAGGTTTTCATGTATTTTCCCACTCAGTGCGAATGTACACGCATGTTAAACTTCTTTCGCACCCTACGTAGCCAACCGTGCATGCCCTCGACTCTGCTCCCCTTCCCGTGACGGCGTGCCACGGGCTAACAAGTGCTATCACGACAAATCGCTTTAACGGCATTAACCGAGCAAAATGAAGAGTTGGTTCAGCTCTCAATTTTAGACACACGAGCGTGTAAGTTTAAGATAAACAATTCACATCAATTGGCTTTCCCTCGAGGTTGCATGTTATCGAGGCGTTTTCGTTCGTACGTATCGACGTAATCCCGACAGCATCTCTGCCGCTGTCTCAACGCCCCGTTTCCCGCACCTCCGATGAGCACCGTTGGCTACGTACGGTGCGAAAGAAGTTCAACATACATACACACACATACACACCACTTGGACACCTCAAGTCAACACAATGAGCCACCGCTCGCTCTTTAGGAAAGTCAAATCAAGTTGACTCTCGATTATCCGCGTAATGACGTGGAGGTTGGAAGAGGATAATTTAAAATCGCGGATAATCAATCCAAAAACATCACCACTTTTCGCAGATCTCTATGCCAAAACCCACGAATATACGAGCGACCGATCGATTCGCGTGCTCGGTGATAAAACTTTCCTGCTCCCGCACAGAAGACTCGGCCCACAAGTGGACAGCAGCAGCAGCAGCGCCACGCCAATCAACATCAATCAAACTCCGCCCACTGCTGTCAAGTTGTGCAACTACTGTACTGTAGAGGCATCACGTGGATTGCGGATTATCCGGAGCAACATATCTGTTCGGTTTAAGCACGCGACAAGTAATACACATTTCCAAGAATAACAATGCATCACTGTGTTTGCATTATTAATTTGGGCTTAAGGGAAAATCCACGAGTTATTAACTTATGTCAAAATCTCAGGTGCCCGGTTAATCCGTAAATCGGATAAACCGCACGCAGATAATCGAGAGTCTACTTTAGTTGTGGTCCTTAGGGGGGTGACTGGCTCCACTGTAACAACACAGATCATCTCCCACCGCTGGCTCAGGGTTTCCAGCAGAGATGCCGACGACACAACCCCATCCGCCCCTCGCTCCGAGTCCGCTGACAAACATCGCCCCGATGTGAGTTGTTTTCACACAGCAGTGAAGCGCGGTGAAATTCGGGTCAATTTGCGTGGATGTGAGCGACGCGAGCTCTTAGGCTACCGATTGTCGGACAAACAGTGGGCCTAAACTCTGCCCTTAAGCAAAACAATATTTCTTAAAAATAAATACCCTTCGCCTGCCCTCGTGACGGCCTGCCAGAGGACAGCTGACGAACAGCAACCGAGGGCGATGGGGGAGGGGGGCGTTGCTGAAGCGCTCCGAGTTCGCTTTCGTCCCTCGACTTCGCAAGTCCATTGGAGGGGACGCAGCCGCTCAATCACAGAATGACCGCCGGTGCTGCCGCTATTACGCCGGAGTAACTTAATCGAGAAGAGTTGATGGCTCGGATTGCCGGCACAGACGTCCACTCAATCATTTTAAATTCGCGGTCCGTTTATTTTTCTTAGCCCTTGTTATATATATTTATTATTTTATTATCAACTTTGCATTTTAGATTCAGCATTTATCGACTCGGTGATGTTGACGACCTCGCCTGGTATACAGGACGTCGTGGGTTCGAGCCCGACCCTTGACGCCTGCTGCTGCTGCTGTATTTGTGGAGTTTGCGTGTCTCTCTCCCCGTGGTCGCGTGGATTTTCTCCCCGGGGTTTCCCCTCCACATTAAATAAACAACGCGCGTTCAGAGTATTTGGCTGCTGTTATAAACGTCCACCCGACGACAAGCCACTTCGTTGAGCTATCATCTGTGATAGCCAGCTCGCTTCTACAAAGAAGAAGCTATTTCGCTCAGCGGAACTTATACCTGGTTAAAACACTGAACGGTTTGTAGAAGTAGACAGACGAGTTGGACAAGGTCACCCAGGTTCAGCGTGGGGTCCGCGTGGTGCCATACCTCTGCCACATTCCCATCGCAGCTGGCGTCGGTGGAAATACAACAAAAAACGAAACGCCGATTCTGGGAAACGGGATTCATCATTTCCCGTACGGCGAACAGAGCGCGCCTACGAAGCACGCTCCACCCCTCCCGGATTGCCTCGCGAGTTCGACAACTGCTCTCGAGGAACGCCGTAGGTTCGAATGCGCAGTTCACGTTCAGTTACCTTGGCCAGAGCTGTCTCGGATGAAATGCGAAGCGTATTCGAAGTGATAAAAAGGGGCAATAATACAGGAGGCTTTAAGATGTTCAACTAGCAAACAGACCGAAAGAACCAACGAGTAATAGCAAACAGACATTCGTTAAACGAGGCACCCAGTCTACATTAACCACACGTACTTATGGTATAGCCTGCACACATCGTCCTCGAAGCAGAGCGGCCACCACCAGAGAGACGTGGCCTCGTCTCCACAGCGGTGGGTGCCGAAGCGCACCGAACGCCAAAAAGCGAGCAGCACAAGCGCAATGCAACGGCCAAAGCATTCGCAGCTCGTGTCAAGCCGATACAGAGGATCTACGCGGTCCCTTGTTGGGGCTTGGCCACCTCCCGTGTCATTGTTACCGTCTGAACGCTCGCGAGCTACGAGGGAGGGCGACGCTGCCGAGATGGGCCCCTCCACGTGGCGCTCACCACGCGGCCGCTTCCGGGTTTGCGACCACGTGGCCACGGCCTCCCAGGGCCCCCTCGATGAGTGTGGAACAGCGCCCTCTCTCTCTCTCGCACGCGCACAGATCATTCATTTATTATTGCTATTGATGGTAATTGTTATTATTAAGAGTGCACTGTGAGCTGGGTGGCGATGAGATGGCCTCACGCTGTTTGAGTCAAACGAGGCACTGCTTTGTCGACAAAGTCGACTGGTCGTTTCAATCGCTGAGCTGCTCCTGCCGTATGAATGTGGAATTTCCACTTTGGGGGGCTGCGCGCAAACAGAGATTTACCCATTCGTTTAGGCTAACGTACGTCGCAGATTATTTAGTTTTCTTAAGTGTAAAACTGCTCGTAAATACTGTCACAATTTTGCATACGAATTTTATTTAAGTTACATGTAATGCTCATTTGAATTCCGAGCACACGCAAACTTAAGGAGAATGTAACAGATCGTCTGTTTCTCGAAACGAGTGACTGATTGTTTATCTACCCCTCCACAAGTGTATCTGAGAGCGCCAATGCATCGCAGTGGGCGAAGGGCGCCGCCTCTGCTGCACGCCGAGTCGTACATTCGGGGACTGACCTCATTCGCCGGCCACACACTCACCATGCTGCCACCAACACACATCTCTAGACACGTGCGCGTGCGTGCGGGCGTGCGTGGGGAGCGGTGGCGCAGCGGTTAGCGCGTCGCGCGACGAACCCGGCCACCCGAGTTCGATTTCCGCTCCGATAACAAGTGGCGAATATTTGAACTGGTACTGGACCTCCCCTGGGTCGACTCGGCCTCAAATAAGTACCTGGTGCGATGTGTTTTCCACCTCCTGTGGCATTCCGGCCTTCAAAGGTGCTCGCCTAACAGCACTTGCCCCAACAGTCTGTTAAGGTTATAGGGGGGTTTGTGTGTGTATGTGTGCTCGTGTGTGTGTGTTTTTCTGCTCGGATCAGCATTGGGTGTTACTCATCTTCACTGAAGGTTCTCCTCCAGCATCGGAAATTCCACATTAATCTGCTTGGGACGGGTGGGAGGGGTGGGGAGGGGGGTGATATTTTTTCCACTGTTGACATCTGCTGACCTTCCACAAAGCGGTAGTCATTTTACAAATCTATTCGCACTGCGACCCAGATTTGAACTGGGTCTAGTGCTAAGTTCATTATCATCAGCAGTGATGAACTATTCACGGCTAGATGCAAGTCTCTAGATCAATTAAACAATCCATGTACTCTCGTGACTGCGCACACGCTGATATCTGGGTGTGCCGCCTCTTAAGTTGAGGGTGTTCTGCCCACGACGTCTCCAAATGGCATTTGCTGTCTCACCCATATCGTTCTCTCTCTCTCTCGTCTCAGTGAAACTTAAACAACGCACATCCGCCATGCTTCGTTGCACACTTTCAACTTTGGTTCCATTTCCCTTGTCCGTGTGCATGTTTTTGAACCGTGTGTCATCACAGGCGAGCTGCATAATTGAATAACTACTGCTGGAGGTACAATCGGATGTTCATCATTGACAAATTCGCTGTTGCAAAAGAACTCCAACCTGCTCTCTGTCCATATTCCACAACTGCGCTCGGTACACATACTGTGATGTATTTTCCAGTTGATTCCCTAAAGTGAAAACTCATTTTTGTTACGACAGTTTTTTAGTGTTACGTTTGTGGTCCTTCCCCCACACCTCCGACTAGCGTGGTTGGCTGTGTACGGTGCGAAAGAAGTTCAATATACGTACACACACGGATCTCTTGGGTTCATTTTGCGAACTCGCGGAGCGCGACTTTTTAATTGGGAGACGCAAACGCGTGGACATAGCCGGAGAGAATATAACCGACTCAGATTTGCTGACAACGTTGTGGTGATGAATCTCGAAGGAAAACAACCACCGGTCATTATTTAAGGACTCGATAAAGAGGGCTGACGAGTTGGGCTCAAGATCAATACATGCAAAAACAAAAGTGTTCACTCATTTGACTTTAAAAAGACTTAATTGATAGTAAAAAAAACAAGGGCCACACTGTGCGCTACCAATTGCTCTGAATCACGGGTTTGGAATGGGTGACTCAGAGGTGCGATGCTTGGCCGTGCCTGTCTGCTGCTGCTGCTGAAGTGATTCCGATTGTGGAGGTCACGTATCAGCTGTTGCGCGCTTGTCACTGCGCTGTTGCCCATGAAATGTGATACCGTCGTTTTTTTTAATAACTCTGCGCACGCCGACTTAACGCTTTGCTATTTTTTAAAACTCTGGCTGATGCCGGTTATACTCTTGGAATGCCGGGACACGGTTCATCTTCTGTGACAGGACCGGGCATGTCTGAACATATGCACACGCACACGCACACACACGGGTTTCCGATGCGTTTTCGGGTCGTGCCGCGTCTCTCGCGATGGCATATTCAGTTCCTGAAGAAGCTTCCAGCACGTGGAGCGAAAACGTCGGACGTCGTGCCGAACTGATCAAAAAACGCATCGGAGAGCCGTATACAGCCGCACAGCCACGAACATCTACGCGGCGGCGGGAGATTCACGTCCGCGCGCTTCACAAGAATGTAACGTCAATAATTGTTGCTGCCCGCACCGACCACTGTGGTCAAGTATGGTCAAGCACCCCCCCCCCACCTCCAATACTGACCCGACATGAGAAGGCCTTCATCCAGCAGTAAGATTAAGGGCTGTAAATGATTGTTATTATTGTTATTTTTGTTACACAGATTTAAATTGCAGCGCAAGGTGTTTGATTCTTGCCGGAGGGTTTTGAAAATTAAAATCGCAGTTGGTGGCCATCCAAGTCCATCATCTCCTTGGGAGTTGATCAATCCAATACCAACTCCGATGAGCATGGTTGGCTACGTATGTTGTGAATGAAGTTCGTCATACATAAATACAACAAAGGTTTTCCCGAGGGAGAGACTGTCCTTTCCAATAGTAATGTGGAATTTTCACCGCTAGCTCAAGGCATTACACAATTACCATTTGACCTTGACCTGTTGATGATTGTTTTGTTTATGTTTACAAATACAAGACCAAATGCTATCATGGGCAAATCTCAGTTTTTCGGTACCATGCCATATTTATATTTGATTTATTTAGCCAATTAATTAATTAAAACATCTCTGGTTTTTTTGCTAACAAACATCGATCAATAATAATATATTTTCCATCAAAACAAAGACTTATTTTTTCAACAAACGTATTTTCCCCCCCGCACGTTCCCCTGGGTAATTTTCCACCAGATTACAATACTTTCCACAACCTGCAAGGGCACATGTGTGGTTTCCTTTGCCCCCCCCCCTCCAAACCCTCGACCAACCCCCCCCCCCCGACCCCCCCAAACGCTGTTGTTCAAATAATATTTGAAGTAAACGTCACCTGCGCCTGCCCCGCAAACACTGCGGGGCACCCATCGCTAAGGAGACGTCGGAGTCGTCGTCGCTGTTTTTATCTCTAAAGTTTGTGGCTCTTTTTGCTGTTGTGCGCCTTGCGATTGGCCAGCGCTGAGCGTAGAACCAATGTCGTGCAGCCAATTGCGGATCCAGGTCCAGCCACCCCGACAGCGCTGGGACTTGATTTAGGGTTTGGAAAACGGAATGGGGTCCGATGGAGGGGGGGGGTAAACGCTGCGGTTTAACTTTCTAGTGCGTGTGTGGCGGGGCGGGGCGGGGGGCTTATTTGTGCAATTAAATAATAAGGGGAATATGATTACAATTTTTTTTATATAAAATCTGGCCAGCAACAGGATGTTGACGTTCGCCACTAACCGGACCCACCTGGGTAGACACGATCCTTTCTGGTCGACAAATTCCGTCCGGATAAAAAAAAAACCCCCGTGGCAATTCGATAAGATTACGAGCACCACACTGGCAGAGCAGACGGCTGTCGGGTAAGGTGGCGAGACACACACACATACACACATAGATTGTTTCAATATCACAGTTGTTGAACAAAGGCCCAGCAATGCCAAGCAGCCAGCAACAGACAGCACTACTGATGTTGTGCTCGGCAGGGATTAAAACGTTTCTTAAATTTACCAAGTTTGTAATGTACTTGGGGAAAAGCGATGATGGAAGGCAGAAATCCAGAGTCGCATTTGATTCAGCCGGAATAATTTGTATGTCCTCGTGACCAAACATGCTGCAAATCTGTGCCAGAAGAATAGAATGTGTTTCCCTCTGGCTGTTTAAAGCGAGAGAAAAAAAGTATATCAAGTTTCAAAAGCCTGGCTCTTTAGCTCTTGAGCTTGCACTCGCCACACACCGAGCTATCAAACAACAATGGGCCGGGGTCCAGGGTTAGCTGCTGCTTAAATCAGTGACAGTGTTGGAAGAAAATAAATCCGAGCCAGTGTTAGAAACCCCCATCCCTATGTATATGAGGAAAGGCCATGACAAGCATCACTCAATTGTGTAACAGTGCCTTGGGAACTGTACAGGGGCACCGCGGCACCGTGATGGCTATGAGATGTTAACTACCTTGCCTGATACACATGAGGTCGTGGGTTCGATCCCGACCCTGACGCCTGCTGTATATTTGGAGTTTTCACGTCTCTCCCCGTGGTGGTCGCGTGGATTTTTCTCCGTGTGCCCAGGTTTTCCCCTCCACATTTAGAATCGACATGCGTTTAGATTATTTCCACATGGTAAGCCACTTCGTTGAGCTATAATTTGTGGCCATGTCGCTTCTGAAAAAGAGCTACATAGCTTAGTGGGCTTTACCTGGTACATTTTTCAAAATATTTTCATTGTACCGTGGGAACTTAGAAGCGGGCTGCCCCCCCTCCCCCATGCACTCCCACGTGGGCATCGTGGATTTTTTGGGCGACTGATTTGCGTCTTGAAACGGCCGCTCTGCCAAGGCCATGCGAAGGGCTCCGTGGCGAGTCGTGTGAGATGCGTCGCGTTAACGGGGCGTTGAGAGCAACGCGCTTTTGACTCGCAGACACAAAGACAACGATCCCCGTACAGAGTGTTGGCGAGCACCTGTGAAGGCCGGCACTGTGGCACACGAAGGGTGGGGTGGCCAGAACCACGCCCGGCCACTTTTGTCTCCCCCAGTGGCGATGTTTTTACATCGCACCAGGTACTCATTTGAGGCTGAGTCAACCTAGGGAAGGCCCAGGACCGGTTCAGATAATCGTCACCGGTGTTGGATCGCAGATCCCCCACGACTGCCAGCTGCGCGCACACACGCGGCGTGTACGCGTGTGTCCGATATGAAAGATTAACAGTAAAAAAAATTAATGTTCTGAAATGCCGCTTAAGTTACGTGCGTGGCGAAATTCCGGCTTGCGCCGCTGTTATTGATGTTCTGTATAATTGTGGATTAGGCAGCTGGGAGGCCGCCGATTCGTCTCACAGATGTTGGCAGCGTCGGGGCGAAGCTGTCCAGCGCCTCCTGACAGAGGAGGCACCTGTTGGGCGTGGGGCTCGAGGTGACATCATCATCATCGCCGGCGGCGGCGGATTTCTCCAGAATAAATAAATATTCTGATCATCATCATCGCTGATCATCGCTGCTTGCCACCATCATAGCTGCTCATCTTCATCATCACCGTCATCAGACGCCAGCGCGCTGCGCTACGAACATGGAGGGTCGAGTCCAGTGTCCATGTACCCGGTGCCGTTTCCGAGCAACTGGTGCGTCGTGCACACATCGGCACTGGGGAGACAAAGGCGGTCGGGGCAGGCGTGGTGCCGTCCGCGTCAAGCTCCTAGGTGGCGACGTGGTGCCACCCATGAGGGTGTGTTGGTGTTGGTTGTCGTCCCCCCGCACCAGCGATTAGCACGGTTGGCCACGTACGGTGCCATCGAGGTTCAACATACACACGTGCCGTCCTTGAACGGATCCCTCGTTTACATGACTCGCTCCACAACAATCCGTATGGCTTCGGGGGTGGGTGTGGGGGAGCCCCATTGTCTCACAGGGTTGCTTTCTCACAACAACCTTCGCTCGCAAGCCCTCCGCAAAGATCTCTCACGGCAATCTCTGCGCCGCATGCCGCGCGCATTCCTGTGGCTAGTGACACTCCGCGCCTACCGCACGCGCGGCGCGTTCACGCGGCGCGACTTCCCTGGCGGTCGGGCGGGCGGATGGGTGGGTGGTTGTGTGGGTGGTTGGGTGGGTGGGTGCTTGGGTGGGTGGTTGGGTGGGTGGTTGGGTGAGTGGGTGGGTGGTCGAGTGGGTGGGTGGATGGTTGGGTGAGTGGGTGGGTGGGTGGTTGGGTGGGTGGTTGGGTGGGTGGGTGGTTGAGTGGGTGGTTAGGTGGGTGGGTGGGTGGTTGGGTGGTTGAGTGGGTGGTTAGGTGGGAGGGTGGGTGGTTGGGTGGTTGAGTGGGTGGTTAGGTGGGAGGGTGGGTGGTTGGGTGAGTGGGTGGGTGGTTGGGTGGGTGGTTGGGTGGGTGGGTGGTTTGGTGAGTGGGTGGTTGAGAGGGTGGTTGGGTGAGTGGGTGGTTGTGTGGGTGGTCGAGTGGTTGGGTGGGTGGTTGGGTGGGTGGGTGGGCGAGCCCTCTCTGTCTCGGAAGCCACCCCGCCTCGCTCAGTGTCCCAGCCACGGAGAGAAGGATCGCACGCGCCTCTGCTTCCTCACAGGGAGACCAATACCCACTTTCGAATTCACTCGAAGCGAGTTTTTAAAATATATATATACATATAGACTATCTGCTGCTCGTGTACATATTTGCAAGCAGCGTGGGCTGGCAAGAGGTAGACCGCGGGTGTCGTTGCTGCCATCCCCGCGGTAGAGTTGACCTCTCCCGGTCATTCGA
The DNA here is from genome assembly GCF_964198595.1 of Lampetra fluviatilis. Classification (NCBI taxonomy): domain Eukaryota; kingdom Metazoa; phylum Chordata; class Hyperoartia; order Petromyzontiformes; family Petromyzontidae; genus Lampetra; species Lampetra fluviatilis. Next base: position 934,077 of record NC_136324.1, read on the forward strand.
GTGATCGTCTCACTTGACCCGATTATCGGTACGGTTGTTACTTGACTCATCGGATAACACGAACAAAGTTTGAGTCTCGCATCTGTGACCACGCGTGCCGTCATTCATATGGGAATATCTCAAAGGGGCGGATATATATATCAATTAAGACCACATTCACAATTATCGATAATACACAATAGAAATAAAGTAAATTCCGATGACAACTACATTTACACTGTGGGCAAATGCAGGCGAAGTAGAAAAGAAGTCATACTCTTTGGTTCTTTCGGTAAAGTCACGTAGGTATAAAATAACATTTTATTTAAATAAAAAATAAAATTGTATTTAAATAAAAAATAACATTTTATTTAAAAAAAAACAATTTGATTAAAACAATTATAAAATACAATTTCATTAAAATTGTTATTTTTATTTTATACCTACGTGACTTTACCGAAAGAACCAGAGTATGGATTCCTGCAGTCACGAAAGCTTCAAATCAAGATAGGTAAAAGTCAGTAATAATAATTACACACACAGTGTATAGGATACATTCAATCAGACTACAGGAAAAGGCAATGAATAAAACAATTGGTTAATGAGATTTAAATTGTGAATAGCGTCACGACATCATCGTCAACATGATTCGCCATGCCACGGGGATTTCCCGTCTTCAAAAGGCAGGAGGCTCTGAGGGTTGCCACCCGTTTTAAAGGGACTCCCGAGTATTCGACTATTAAAAACAAAGCTCTCGTGAGTTTCCAGATAGATACTCAGTTCCTGAAGAAGCTCCCGGCACGTGGGGCAAAACGTCGAACATCATGCCGAGCAGCACGCTGCACAACAGCACGAAATAGGTAGTCGATTAGAACTAATGGTCAACTACCTTAATCGACGATTCCACCTGAAGACGGAAGCTTGTGTTGCCTCCGAAACGTCGTGATTTATTATTTTATTTCTATTATTTCTTCAATTATTATGTATTACTTCTTTTTGTTATTTATTTTTTACCTACGTGACTTTACCGAAAAAACCCTAACAGTATAATGAACGAATCGTCGGCTCTGGTGACTATGATTATTCCTGACCACGGAGGGCAGTGGTGGCTGGTGGCGGCCGTGATGGCCACGGCGAGGCAGGCTGAGAGCTAGCGGCAGGTGGGGTTCCCACTTGATCTGGAGCAGATGGGGCCTTTTTTTTGTATTCCCGGTGCTGGCAATGCCCGCCCACGCATACCCAGCCAGCCAGCCGCGTGCCACAACACACTGAACGCTATTTCAGATGTAGCAGTTTAATGCACGCTTGCTAAATTCAATAGTCGTGAGTTTTTTTTGTTCTGTGTGTGTTGCTGCTGCTGCTGCGGCTCGCACGAGTTATGGCACTGCATCTTTGGATGAGAGATGGAAAGTAGCGACAGAACTCTACCGGGCGGAACACTTTAGGGACCGCTTTGGCAGCAGCGCAGAAGCTCAAGCCTTGAGAATTCTTCACGACGGCCGTCATTGACGTTGAGCTGCTTTATGTGCGAAAAATATGTGACGGGTTGATGCTTCAAGCGAGGGCTGAAATCTGTGTTCCCTAGTGTGTGTCTCGAGCAGAGAAAATACTGATCAAAAGACAGCAGGCATTGTGGTGTCTGAAATGTTAGAGGGTTGTGGGGGAGGGGGGAGTTGTCTGTAAAGTTCTGGGGATTGTCTGAAATATCAGCAGAACCCCGTGACCTGAGTTTGATTCCTTACCATGGCTAACATCAGAGGCGAGTCATGTTTAAACTGATCCTACCATTGCCCCCCCCGTCTCCCCCCGAATCCCTCCTGACCACCCACGTGACCTAACCGCCACTGACCAGCATGGTGAAGTATGGTCAAAGAACCCCCCTTGACCAACATAGGATGGGGAGGCCTTCATCCACTGGTGGATTGAGTTATTTATTGGTGTTATTTCATAATTTCCAAGTTTGTATGAATAAATAGCACGAAGTTATATTTGCAATATGCGGCATATTAGCTGGCTTGATACACATGCATACACACACACACATTTATATACGTGTATGTACATTACACAGCGTTTTAATCAAACGATGCAATGTTACATGGCAACTTTAATAACAGTGTAAAATATATATCGGAAAAAAAACTGGCAACATTAATGTTTTACGCTACTACGGTGCTTTATTGCACAGACCTGCCGTGAAATTTCGATTTAAAGCTTTCGTGACTGCAGGGATTCATCTTCTTGGTTCTTTCGGTAAAGTCACGTAGAAGTGAAATAATAAAATAATAAAAATAAAACATAATAAAATCATTCTCACGACGTTTCGGCCACAACGCAAGCAGCCGTCCTCCGGTGAAGACCAGGTCTGTCGGGGAGACAGCGTTGTGGTCGAAACGTCGTGAGAATTATTTTATTATGTTTTATTTTTATAATTTTATTATTTCCCTTCTACGTGACTTTACCGAAAGAACCAAGAAGATGAAGACCTGCCGTTGTTACCTATCGTCGGAGTCACAGCGAACCTTGCGGACATGCTATGTCTCCCAGCGCGGCACATGACACAAACACGGACATCAAGTCGGCTTTAGTCTGCGATTACAGTGGGCACGCAGCCACGGTTTGGGTACCCTGGTTATTCACCATATTACTGATGCACGGTGACCAATACTATCGTTACGTAGGACCGACTCAGCCTATGTGATGTGCGTTTGCCTGCACCCAACCCCGCTTCTAAAAGCGATGTTAAGTCTACGTGAGGACTGGCCAACTGACTCAGACATTACCGAGTCAGTGGTGTGTCTGTGGGCTGCGACAGAGGCGAGATGTCAATTACCTCGCCCGGTATACAGGAGGTCGTGGGTTCGATCTCGATCCTGACGCTTGCTGCTGCTGCTGCTGTATATTTGCAGTTGGGTGTTCTCCCCGTAGTCGCGTGGATTTTCTCCGGGTCCTCCGGTTCACGTCAGTCGCGAGTGATGACGGAGTGAGAGAAACGTGCGTTTGGGTTATTTGGCCGCTGGACATTGCCACGTGATGAGCCACTGTGTTGAGCCATCATTTGTGGCCACTGCGCTTGTGAAAAACAAGCTGTACAGCTCAGTGGGGGTTACCCGGTGAAATAAAAACAAAAGTTTAGTTTTGTGTATTTGTTAGAAAGACGCAGACTTTTAATGAAGATACCACGATTGTTCTACCCAAATTGTGTGTGTGGGGGGGGGGGGGGTGCCCCCCCCTTAAATATATCTCGGGACGTCCAGGGTTCGGGTGGCTGGGGGTGGGTCAAGACAACAACAACAACAACAACTACAACAACAACAACTACTCACAGCGACCGCGCCCTGGGTACAGCGGCATTCGCTTTGTTTTCAATGTAAGTGCTCGCTCAAGTAAAGCACCAAAGAACAACAGCAACAACAAGACGTACCGCGCTATTCGTTTTAGTTTCAGTCAATCAACCCAGAGGGGCCCCTCGGAGGCGATAAATCGGGACTCAAGCGCACGCGGCGCAGCCGGGAGCAACACGGGCGGCCGCCGGCGGTCCGAGCAGCTTTGTGGTGGCTGATCGCTCGCTCGCTCGCTCGGGCCGGACCAGAAGTCGTTAAGAGGTTTCTTTGAAATGGGCCGAGCTGGCGGTGTGAGAGCGAGAGAGAGAGAGGGGGCGGGCGTCTCTCGCCCAGCACCCAGGGGCTGACTCACTCGGCCGAGACACACAATGAGGCTTCTTGTAAGGGCGGACGCTGCTGCTGAGTCTGCGATGGTCCCGCGGTAGTCATAACAGCCCATCGAGAAAAGAAAAAAAGAACCAAGCTTCACCACCACCACCCCCGGCTTTCTAATTCACCTTAAGACCGCTGGCCCAGACAAACCCAGCTGTTGTGTAAAAAGGAGCTCAAAGGTGGATACAAAAAAATCAGCTTTTATGTTCGAGACTATTAATCTGTGAGAGCGGTACAATAGAAGTGATTACGGTAATTTTCTCTTGTGTTTATTTTACTTAATGTGATGTGAAGAGCAGTTCTTTAGACCGCTCCTATAATTGTTCTGTTTATATGTGTGTGTGTATGCATGCCTTTCTTGTTTTCCATTTAAGTAACAACCGTATCAAGTAAGGTCATTTTATATAAAATAAAAAAGTCAATGTTACCATCGTGCTCAAACATTGCCCTGATATTCATCGCCAGAGTCAACCTCTGAACTCGTGGTGGAAATTCCACATTGCTAAGGCAAGGACGAGTCCCTTCTGTGGCACAGCCGCCGTTGACTGCCCACACAGTAAACGCTCGCTGTGTTGGCTCCCGAAGGGTGCGAATGGCTGAGTCAACAATTGCTCAGCAATGCCACAAGATTACAGTCACTGCGTGGTGCCGAGTAAACCCTCCCCACCACCCACCCACTCGGGAGTTTAGCAACGTGGATGGAGCAACGCTCCGAGTTGAATCACTCGAGGTATCAGCTCGCCACTGATGTTGATCGTGGTTGAGAATCGAACTCGGGTCGCAGGATTCACGATGTTGTGCACGAGTCACGATAGCCATCGCTCGGGGCACGTGGGTGAGCGTGACGGGTGCTCCGCACACAAAGATAACACGAAGTCATGGTTACACCTCAGCAGTGCTTGCGCCAGGCTAGGTGCACTTTGAGGCTACGTACAGAGTTGAAAACTCGCTGGGAGGAGGTCACGGACTAGCAAATGTACCTCCACCTGTGTTCCCCATTGTGTAGCCACACTCAATTGCGCCCGCCTGACACTCGCTCGTGGTTGTGAGCGTCGCTCCTCTGCCTCCGTGATCGTCTGTTGTGAAGGGCGACTCCCTCCAACTGCCCAGCAGCAGGCGGCGTCCTTCACGAGCCTCCCCCACAGACATAGACAAAGAGTCCCCATGATGCCTTAAAATAATGTTGGGGCAAGTGCTGTTAGCGAGCACCGATGAAGGCCGACACGGCACACGAGGGGGTGGGTGGCCAGTACCACGCCCGGCCGCCTTTGTCTCTCTAGTTGCGATGTTTACACACACCGCACCATGTACATCATTTGAGGCCCAGGACCAGTTCAGAAGATTGTCACTGATGTTCGCAATCACTGTCTTCAGGATGCTCCACGGACTCTGCTTTTCTCCCCTCTCATCCCACTACACTCCCCTCCGCGCACTCCCCGACTTCTCCCCTCTCATCTCACTCCACTCCCCTCCAAGCACTCCCCTACCTCTCCCCTCTCATCTCACTCCACTCCCCTCCACGCACTCCCCTACCTCTCCCCTCTCATCTCACTCCACTCCCCTCCACGCACTCCCCTATCTCTCCCCTCTCATCTCACTCCACTCCCCTCCACGCACTCCCCGACCTCTCCCCTATCATCTCACTCCACTCCCCTCCACGCACTCCCCTACCTCTCCCTCTCATCTCACTCCACTCCCCTCCACGCACTCCCCTACCTCTCCCTCTCATCTCACTCCACTCCCCTCCACGCACTCCCCTACCTCTCCCCTATCATCTCACTCTACTCCCCTCCACGCACTCCCCTACCTCTCCATCTCTCGCAGTCCTGCGATGTAAGAGTTCCCTTGATCACCTATACACACGCGCGAGCTGATTCCATCGCTCCATATCCTCGGTGGGCGTCCTCCTAGATGCGTTTATTCCTTGGCTGCCACTTCGACAGTCACGATTTGACGCTCACAATCAGCACGGTCGGTCAGGAACACACGTTCTGCTCTGTCGCCCCTTCGCCACCGCTTATCCCAACACATTCGGAGTCTCGCACCGCACGAGGATCTCCACGTTATCCGTCAACCCAACCTCTAAAAGCACTTCACAACAAATATGTGCCACGGTAACCCAACGCAGTCGGGCAATCAAAAACTGATAATTGAGCACTCACTCGTTCGCTCCCATCACTCGCTCACCGTGCGTCTCGCCGTGGTTTATGTTCCCACGAACTTAACTTCTTGAATCCATCACATAGGTCGAGGGAATTGTCCACCGGAACTGTTGAATCTCATCCACGCTGTGTTCAACCACCACAGCGCAGGTCACAACACACTCACCCCCCCCCCCGTCCACTCACCCACTCACTCACTCACCCACACACCCACTCATCCACTCACTCAACCACTCACCCACCCACTCACTCATCCATGCACTGACTCACCCACCCACTCATCCACTCACTCAGTCACTCACCCACTCATCCACTCACTCACTCACTCGCCCACTCAATCAGCCGACCACCCACTCACTCACACACTCACTCACCCACACACCCACCCACTCACCCACTCACTCACTCACTCACACACTCACTCACTCACACACTCACTCACTCACTCACCCACCCGCGCACTCACCCACTCAATCATGAACCACTCACTCACCACAATCACTCACTCATTGATCCACCCACTCACTCACCCACCACAGTCTATGTCATGACAATTGTTTTTCTGCTTTATTCCTCATACTGCTCCATCTAGCAATTCACTCCTAACTTATCTTTTTCCCAAGTAGAGAACACAATTTATAATCATCTTTGCACTTGTATGGCACTGTAATGGCCCCGGCAACCTGTAGCACCTGACGTCATGTCTGTCATCTCAAACAAGGGGACCCCCAGTAGCAGCTGCCCCCGCAAGTGAGTGGCATTAGTCCGCCAGTCGCGGGGGACGAGGATCGCCTCGTGTCGTCTGAAACGAGTTCACGTTCTGGCCACCGTGCCCATTTCAAGAAGCGTATTCATTCTTGTTGATAACACTTTACTCGTGCTGTTTGCTGCTGGTCGCTTGGCGTTTATTGGTCTGCAGGTCAGTATTCGCCAGCCGTAGTTATATATTTATACAAAATTTATATTAAATATTTACCCCCCCCCCAAAAAAAATACCAAGCCCCTCTATTGTTTGAATCAGCCCCACGTGAAAGGGCCTCGTGCCAGCGAAGAGATCAGCGATGGGAAACCTGCCTCCGAACTTGACTCGTCATTATGTGTTGGGTTGCGGTCACCTCATGATCTGACCAAACCTGCGTCGCTAAAACCTTCCACCACCAGGCATCGCCAACACACTTATTGCTGTTGTTGTTGTTGTTGCTGTTTCAGCTCACTGATGCGGTGAAATAAATGGCAGCACAAACGTCCGCGTCAAATACATTCCTCCTCGCACGTTCATCATACACATTTAGGATCATCCGCATGGTGTTGCCATTTTACCTTCATGCCAAGAGATCATGCCCAGGCTTGTTCAACCGGGAAGCCTTCCAAACAACTTGTGGGGTTGCTCATTATAGAGCCTGAGATTTGACAGGGCCGTACAGTGCTCTTAATAGCACCCGCATCAGCCCACACATTCATTGGAAAGTGACGGCGTAGAGATTTCGTCATCTCAAATTTCTCCACCATAAGCGGTCTGGGCGAGAGCCAACCCAAAAAGTTGCATTAACACACTCCAGCCTCCTCCACGTTCCAATTATCAATTAATCACTGGCAGCATGATTCACCTGGCCGTGGTATTGGTGAGGGGTGTGGCTCGTTTCACATTAAACTGCAACCAATCACCGCAGTCGCCACAGCCGCGACCGCCGCCACCACCATAGCTACGGCCACCACCACCACCACTACCACCACGACCACCACCACGGTCACCGCCACCACCACTACCACCGCCACCACTACCACTACCACGGCCCACCGCCACCACACACTACACCACCATAACTACCACCACCGCCACCACCACGACCACGACCACCGCCACCACCACGACCACCACCACCACCACGGCCACGGCCACCACCACTACCACCACCATAACTACCACCGCCACCACTGCCACCACCACCACCACGGCCACCGCCACCACCACCGCCACCATCACCACCGCCACCACTGCCACCACCACCACCACTGCCACCACCACCACCACCTGGCCACCACCACCATAACTACCACCACGCACCACCACTGCCATCACAGCCATTCAGGGCCTCAGTTCAAAGAGACAATGCCATCGTGACGCTATTTCAAATCCAACAGGCAACTTGCCACAGTGTGCAACGGATAGAGTTTCCAAACTGGTCCTGGTTATAACAAACAATAAAAAATGTTTGCTTTTAGAGTGGCACTTGCTTAAATGCCTCGTCATCGCACAGCGGCTTGCATCCCATCACCTCATCTCAACGATTCTAAGGGCACCCTCAGCGGCAGCTGTCCTTGTGCGGCACAAGGTCACCACTGCCCAATCGAGCAATTGGCAGATATTGTTTGTTGAGTGATATCGCGGATTCGGACCGTGGGTGCCGTCTTTTATTTTCGAGTGACACGACAGCATCGCGAAACGGCCACTGTGAAGCAGACAGCACGGAGTATGTTGTGGTTAATGCACTACCACCGCAGTATTACCCGGGGCGGCCTGCCGGATTTGAACCGTGACACAGCGGCGAAACGCGCTACCGCTCGGACCGTGTCCGCCACCCACGGCCCGCGGGCATCGTCCAGTTGCTGATGAAGCCTTCCCCGCACATCTCTACTACGTCTCCTCGGGACAAGTGCCGGCTTCAGTCAGCCGCTGAGAGACAACAACAACAACACCGCTCTCGAGACGGCGTTGTTGTGATGATGGCAGTCTTCTTCCCGTGGCGCGTCCCGGTTTTCTTTAACTCCCTCCCCCCGTCGGATAAGGTGGCAACCCTTGTGAGCTACCCCACGCTTGAGTCCGCGACGTTCGACGCGGGGGGGTGCGAGCGGTCGGCGTAGGCAGCGCGTGACTGCGCGGGACATTTGCGTCCGTTTGCCGTCCCGTGCTCTTTTGCGCCCGCGCGCGCAGCGCAATGGAGCGCAGCACGGAGCGCACGGAGCGCACGGAGCGCTTCCCCGTGCGCGGGGCGAGGTGGTTGGCCACGCTGCTCGTGGCGGCCACGCTGCTCGTGGCGCCGAGAGAAGCTCGACGCACGCACGGAGGTGTAAGCCCGCGCTGTGGAGAGGCTGCGGTGAGGGTTGGTGGATCACCGCGCGGATGTCGTGATGACGAAACTCCCTTCCCCGTGGGCGTCGAGGTGCCGTGCCCCAGCTCGCCAGGAGAAGGCGGCGCAGCGAGTGGACTCATCGCCACTCGTTTCCATCTGTACGGTGGGGGATAGAGCGTTGCCCCCCTCCACCTCGCGCAAGGCGTGGGTGTGCTCCGTGTAGACTCCCGTTTCGTTTCCTCCCCACGAGTGTAACAAGCACAACTCGTCCTTAATTGGCTGAAGACATCGTAACAATTAAAACCCACATGTAGCAGGCAGCAGCAGCAGCAAGTACATGATTCTTTCTAGCGTTCATTTAAATCCCATCCGAGGCTATTTGTTCGCAATTACGACGGCGGCCACTTGAAAGTGTCTCTGTGTCGCACAATGAGGCGCGTGAGATGTCAGAGCGGTGACTGCTGCGGCATGGGGGGGCATGGGGGGGGGGGGGCAGGGGGATGGTTTTTGGTGACGCGTGGGGGGGGAGAGTGGAGGGAGAGTGGGGGGAGAGTGGGGGGGGGGGATTGGGGGGGGGGAGAGAGTGGGGGGGGAGAGTGGGGGAGAGAGTGGGGGGAAGAGTGGACGGAGAGTGGGGGGGGGAGAGTGGGGGGGGGGGAGAGTGGGGGGGGGGGAGAGTGGGGGGGGGGGGAGAGTGGGGGGGGGGAGAGTGGGGGGGGGGAGAGTGGGGGGGGGGGAGATGGGGGGGGGAGAGTGGGGGGGGGGGGGAGTGGGGGGGGGGGAGAGGTGGTGGGGGGGAGAGTGGGGGGAGAGTGGACGGAGAGTGGGGGGGAGGAGTGTGGGGGGGGGGAGAGTGGGGGGGGAGAGTGGGAGGGGGGGGGAGAGTGGGGGGGGGATAGTGGGGGGGGGGGGGAGCAGCAATTTCCGGGAGCGAGCCAAGATCCACATCCTGTAGGAATCAAGGAGCAGCCACGTGTCGCTTTGATGTGCGGGATCAATTGGACTTTTGAGAATAGGAAATGTCCCTCCATGCCAAGGCCCCCCTCTTACTAATTATTAACTATAATCCGCTGCTCGTCGTATGGCTGCATGCAAATGTATGCGTGCTATATTTAGTCCGCTCTGCGTAGCTAATTTTAAACGCGTGTTAGAAAAAAGGTTAATGGCATACTTGAAATACAATGTGTTGTGTGATGTGCGTGAATATTTGAATGACGCATTCAATTTTTTTGTAAGTCTAAACATTGGTTACCGTGCACTCTTATGAGTGGAGTCAATCAATGCAATGCATTATCATTTTTTTTATTTTCACAGTTGTTTCTTATCATGTGCCACGCATGTGTAAGCATTACTATGCTGTGTAGTCTACCTTTGGGATGTGTTCACGATTTTCAGATTAATCCGAAAAAATATATTAAAATTGGGCTCGAGATACGAAATTGAGGGTAATTTTTGTTATTTTGGATTCATCCTAAAATGTGACATCAGTCAGCGATGCACTTCTACTCACTTCCTATTCACCAATTACTAATGTTTAACATAATTTTTAAAATGATTACATTTAAAATGTAGTGCATAAACAAGAAAAGTCACTAAAATGTAATCAGTTTAAATCCCAAAATGTTAAAAGACAAGACACAATTTTTAAATTTGGCCTTAAAAATCAGAAAATACAAAATAAATAAAATCACATTCAAAACTCAATCCTTCGTGTGTGTGTATATATGTGTGTGGGTGATGTTAGATTTGCTTGCACATTTTTCAAGGCAATATTAAATTACATTTTATTATAAAAATGATCGTTTCCAATCGGGCGGAAACGCACTTTGTATAGAAATTGATGATCGCAATGCTCGCGAAACCATTTGCTTAGGGACACTTCATCCCATTTGTCCGGTTTATTTTCTTCGCGTTGCTACATCTTGGATGTGTTATCCCACTTCCTTCTGCGTCCAATCCTCCTCCCCCGGTCATCGACAGATGTCAGATGCCACTTCTAATTCTTAAACCATTAATAAAACAAAAGCCGTTTGCCATTTGCCCCATAACCGCACCTGACCGCGATCATTGGTGTGCACGCATTAAGAGAGCCGCCACGGCTGTGGTTAGCATACAACGTGGAGAGGGAGAGAGAGAAAGAACAAAAGATTACGTGTTTATTCATTCAGTGCGATAGATTTTAAACGCCCTCCCCACTTAAACGAGGCAGGGACTCGCCCCGTCGTTCTGCCTCATGCCTAAAAGCACCGGGTTAAGGGGGTCAGAGGTCGCGTGACTCCGTCGTGGTCAGCATTCTGCCCAGTTAAAAAGGCAAAACCTCCTTAATGTGACAGGCATTATTTATTGCGCGCACACTTGACTTTGGCATCTCGGTGACTTGGTCGTGACCTTGGCCGCACAATAATATTAATGACAGCAATTATTATTTTTGTTACTTTTGAAAAGCTGTATATCGATACCCGGTTAGCGGAGGGGCCTCATCCGCGTCTCGTCAAGCCGTTCGGAGTCTCGGCGCTGCGCGATCCCAACGGTGGGGCCAACGGAATCAGAAATCGGGGAGAAGCCGAGATCCCCCCCCCCCCCCCGTGTGAGGCTCACGGGGTCACTCTGCTCCGCTGGTTTAAACCGGCAGTGGCTCTGTGGGTTGTGATGACGCACATCAGACGGTCGTGGGGGGCGCGACGGGGGGGGGGGGCTCTGTGTGCTCCTGCCAGCTTGGGTGGCCACAATAATCACTTAGCCGACGAGAAAACCGTACAGATGGGTCCCGGGTGCCCCGCTCGTCGTGTTCGCTCCGCGTCCTGCGCTGCTCGTGACACTGCTGCTGGCTCGGGCAGCGGCGGCGCTGGGCTGGAGCAAGCCGAGCAAGTGCTCAGTGGCACAAGCGTCACCGTGGAGTTACCACCAGTCACGCGCCGTTTAACGTCGGGCGTCACTTTACAACTCGCTTATCATATCGGTTTATCATATTTCAAAATAGGAACTGAAAGAACCGAGAGAGTCAAATTCAACAGCGGAGGATTTGACATCGGCCATGGGTGGTGTAAAGGGAGCGAACTGAATATACAAAGACCGCCCCCCCCTCTGCCCCCCCCCCCCCCTATCAAACTTAGTCCGACGATGCTCATCAAAGCCACTGCCCCTCTTCTGTGTTTGTATTTCTCGTCAGATCGCCCATTCCCCTTCCCTCGCCTCGCCCCCTCCACTCCGTCTCGTCCCTCCCCCGTAGCCCCGTCCGTGACCCCCCGTGACCTCTGTCACGGTCGCCCATTCCTCTGCCCTTGCAGCGCCCTTGGCATCCAGATCACTCGCTTGGCGTTGCCGCTTGTTAAACTACGTCGAGGGCCTTGTGCTAAGACGCTCTATGTGATTATAACATAAGATGTCACAGTAGGTGAAAGAAAGAGTATGCCTATGTAAGTTCGTTGACAGGCTAACACACACACACACAGGGGGCTGTGATCACAGAAAATCAGTCAAGTGACCCTGGGACACACACACACACACATGATTTATTTATCAATCACAGTTGCTAAGCACAAGGCAACAGACCCAAGACGCCTTGCAGCCAGTAACAAACAGCGCTGTTGAAGGTGTAAATAAAAACAGTTTTACTCCTTTCTGGAATTTGATCAAAGTGTAACTTGTGAGGAGAGGCGGATTTAGAAGCTTGTCAATCTCGAAATTCAAGCTTTTTATTAAGTAGGGTCCCTTAACATCGATAAACAACGAAACCATTCAATGCATTCTCTCGGCTAAATATCCATTAAATACGAATGATGTTTTGGGGACTCGAGGAATGGGTGACGGTACACCCATGATATCACGCCCCCCCCCCCATGGGACTGCACCACTGCTCTCTAGCCCCGGCCTTGGAGTCGTAATGGCAGAAGGAGTCTACGCTGATTTGGGGATTTTCTTTTCTTCAAAGGCTACTCGTGATTATTTGGCAAAACATTTTCGCGAAAAAAAAATCCCCGTTTGGTGGAATCGGCGTCTTTACAGGAAGCAACGCGTTCCATAAATAAAATTGTAACAAGAAAAAAATACGGAAATTAAAGATGGAATCTTTAAACATATTAAAATGGGACCTATTTTGCCGGTATCTAAGTATGAAAAAAATAAGAATAGGTTTTTACCCTTTCTGGCAATAAAACAGCAGGTGTTAAGATGTTCAAGCACCAAACAGAAATGCATACACATGATTCCTTGCAACAAAAAGGTTTCTATGTGGTGTTTGAACATCTTATTTTGCAGATGCGTTCTGACAGCATCTAATCCATTACACATTTTTTGTAATACTCAGCCCTTTGTAAATCCACTGCTGGATGTAAAGTCTCTCCGCACACTCGCCGGGGTTGTTTATCCTTTGACCATACTTCACCGTTCTGGTCAGTGCAGGTTGGTGATGTGGGGGAGGAGGGGGAGCCCTGGAGCAAGCCCAAAAACAGCATCAGGGTGGGAATCAAACTCAGATTGCGGTTGGTTCACAGCACACGGTGCGTTAACCACTGCGCCACCCATCCCCTGTGCCAGTATTACGGGAGCGCGTTATTTGCGCAGTGCCAACACGGGCTACAGTCCTGTGACTCGATAATACCGGCTGCAGCGCTGCGAGTCACGTGTCCAGGGGGAGTCTCCCCACGTGGCGCCTCGAACCACGTGACAACGGATCCGTCTTCACCGCACGTTGAACTTCTTTCGCACCGTGCGTGGTCAACCGTGATCGTCGCAGGTACGGTGTAAGGACAATTAACTAAACACAAAAAGCAGTTCTCAAGAGATGATCTTTCAATCCCGATTATGCAAAAGTGCGTAGCCTCAGTGGCTCTGTAATATCGGAAGGCAGCGCGTTCCAGACGGTCGCAGAAGCGCATCTGAAAGCGCGCGATGATGATGATGATGCGGTGACCGCCGCCTTTGTTCGATGGCTGAGCCACAAGCCGCGTGAATGATGTGGAGACAGGATACGCTCCACACGCTCCGACGTGCGATGAATCCAAGCTACGCTCACTCCTGCGATGCAGTGCCAGTGCTCAGTGGAGACTCTGGATCTGCGGTCTTCGCTCATCTTAAGAGGGGGGGCAATTTCGCCGAATCAGCGTGAGGGCCGCCACGCCGCCTACAAGGGGGTGTTCTCACTCCTTGTGGATTGTCGGAGGGCCGCACTAAAGGCCACCAGGGCCCGTCAGCGGCCCACGGGCCTTGAGATGCAGAACGCCGCTGTCGACCATCGCCAGTGCATCACCGCCAAGTAATCTGATTTCAAAGCAAGGTGAAAAAAAACCCCGTTAAGGCTACTGGCAACAATTACCTTGTGCATCCGTGCCGACAAAACATAACATGGACGGCTGATTGGAATAACATTTTTTCCACGGTATAATTTTCTATCACTTAGATCGTGGAGGGGTGCCTAGCTTGGAATTAAATTTGAGGGAGATGGAGGGAGGGAGATGGAGGGAGGGAGATGGAGGGAGGGAGATGGATGGAGGGAGATGGAGGGAGGGAGACAAAAGAGGAACAAACACGTGGGGGGTGGGGGGGGGGATTGGGGAACACGCGCAGGCTACTGACATCGTTCGAACCGTAAAGAAAGGTGAAGTTGCCTTGGCCCGTGGAGCCGTGACTACGAGGGACGATGGCCCGCGGTCGAGGACGAGTGGCCGAGTGGCAGGCACGGGATGGAATACGCTTCCGAGAGGGCGACCGCCCAGGAGATGGAATGACGACACCGGCTCGTGTGCCGGTGTTTGTACGCAATGTTGCATCGCGGGATTAGAAGTATTAGCATCGACTTTGGGGAGGCCGCGTTAATCCAGCAGTGGATTGACCAAGGCTGATGATAACGACGATCACGATGATCACTTGATATCACCGCATCACTCGTGCTGAGTGCACAACTCGTGTGAGAGTTGTTTGGGGTTAGGGTGTGAGCGTTCATCACTTGCCCTGCACCTGGATCCTCATACGATTTGTACCTGTTGCCAGTGAGCGATGTCCCTGGCATTGGCCGCTACTATTTGACGAAGGTTCAAAGCGATGTATTTTGCTACACTTTAGCCTAACCAAAGCAGCATGGCCAAGTACAGTAAGCCGGAATGACACGTGTTTTCGGTAATAAACTCGGACATCTCTGCCAGTGATCCTTGTTTAGGGCTGAAATATAAGCAGGAAAAGTTTTTTTTCTGTTACAATCTTTCCTCTTTTGTCGAAGTAAGGAACCGATTTTGAATGAAGACGAAGGGTTTCGAGTTGTTGTTTTGTAGTAACGGCAACTATCGGGGAGGCTGCAGAGTGGACGCGAATGGTGAGGGCCGTGGCGTCGTGACGGTCTTAGCTGTCAGTTCCGGTTCCAAATAAAATCACCCAATAGCCCCTCATCATGAGAACGTGCCGAACACGTTCTCGAAGTTCTCGCAATTTTAATGAACTCCTTCTCTTCCCCTAAACTATAAAATAAACCGTGTGTTTCTTTTTATCTTACGAGGTAAGATCCAGTGAGGTATATTAGCTCTCTTTTTCAGAAGCGATCTAGCCATCTCAAATGATAGCTCAACGAAGAGGCTCATGATCGTGCTGTAGAATGTATTGCAGCCAATTACTCTACTCGCGTGGCGTTCATTCTAAATGTGGAGGGCCCGGAGACAATCCACGCGACCGCGGGGACAGAGAGAGACACGCAAACTCCAAATGTACAGCAGCAGGCGTCAGGGTCAGGATCGAACCCACGACCTCCGGTATACAAGGCGAGGGAGTTAACATCTCCTAGCCACCGTGATGATGAGAGAGAGAGAGAGACACGCAAACTCCAAATGTACAGCAGCAGGCGTCAGGGTCAGGATCGAACCCATGACCTCCTGTATACAAGGCGAGGTAGTTAACATCTCCTAGCCACCGTGATGATGATGAGAGAGAGAGAGACACGCAAACTCCAAATGTACAGCAGCAGGCGTCAGGGTCAGGATCGAACTCACGACCTCCTGTATACAAGGCGAGGTAGTTAACATCTCCTAGCCACCGTGATGATGATGAGAGAGAGACACGCAAACTCCAAATGTACAGCAGCAGGCGTCTGGGTCAGGATCGAACCCACGACCTCCTGTATACAAGGCGAGGTAGTTAACATCTCCGAGCCACCGTGGCACCCCATACACGTGGACCACAGTGGCTGGATTTGCCGTCCAGAGGTCGCAGGTTCGATTCGATTTCCCGGCGCGGCAGCCCTAAATGACGGTGCGAGTGGGACAGGATCACACCATGGGGCCAGGCACCCTCGGAATTGGGACCGGCAACACGTGACTGGGGATCACTGCCCTGCTGCTCGCGTCGGGGGCAGCGATTGGGAACAAAGTGTTTCTTGATGGCGGAGAGAGGAGGGGGGGGGGGAGGAGGGATGGGGCGTATTTTAAATCCCACCACCCACCCACGTCACGTCTGTCCACCCGGCGGTGATAGCGGGTCCGCCGTGGTGAGTCGATGTGACGCGTGGCGTGGGGTCGAGTGCGGGTGACTCACGCCTCGACAAAAGACGGCAGCTCGTCGTGAAAGAGAAGGCCAAAAACACCCGTGCATTGGGAGTCCCGCCAGCAGGGGTGCGAGCAGGACATTTCAGGGCTGCGACTTTACCCTTTGTGCATCTCCCACTGGGCCCTCGGTCTCTTGGGTTGTCGGGGCCATGGCCGTTTCCTTCAGCGATGTATCAGTGCAGGCAGGGTCTCCCCACGTCTCGCTGGCGGTCGCTGCGCATTGCGACTGAAATAACTTCCATCCCGCTCGTCCAGTGATTTGATGTCCAGGCAGATCGTGGTCTTCCCCGAGCCCCAGGGGTCGGCAACCAAAATAACAAGAAGAGCCATTTCTTTTGAATTCGGTAAAACACAAAAAACGACTCAATATTTCTAGAGCCGCAATGCACCGCGGTCAGTGCCGGATTAAGCTCGTGCCGGGGCCTGTAGCATGATGTTATAAAGGGGCCCTAAATAAAAAAAACACACAAATAATAAAACACACATTTTAACTTGCATAGTAAAGTAATTGTATTTTTTCATTTGCTATACAGCCGGATAATACGACAAATCGCTGTCCTTAAACACCCAGTCGTCCATATAAGTTGAAGGCGGTATAGTACTATAGTAATAGAGCAAGTGCAGAATCACTGAACCGGAATTGATAGCTTGAACACATTTAGCGTGGGGCCCTTGAAAGTGCGGGGCCCGTAGCTACTACATATGTAGTTACAACACATGTAGCTACTTCACATGTAGCTACTACACATGTAGCCACTACACATGTAGCTACTTCACATGTAGCTACTACACATGCAGCTACTTGTGCTACTAGGATAATCCGACACTGACTGCGGTGCATACGTCACGAAGCAGCAGTCCTGAAAGAGCAACCTGCAACTCGGTATCCGCGGGTTGTCGGCCCCTGCCCTAGCCCCTTGCAGCGTGCCAACACGTGTCCTGTTATTGCCCAATCATCTCTACAGCATACTCTTAGTTCTTTCGGTAAAGTCAAGTAGGTTAAAAATTAATAAATATTAATTTTAATATTAATTTGTATTAATTTTTATTTCATTTTTAACCTACGTGACTTTACCGAAAGAACTAAGAGTATGAATCATTGCAGTCACGAAAGCTTCAAATCTAGAATCTCTACAGCACTTACACGCCACGCTCTCTCCCCAAACTGCAAGTGACTTTCCCCGTCCTCATCCCCATCGCATTCCGCGCGCGTGTCCTGCCGAGCGCAATTTGAACATTTCCGTACCGCGCCTCGCATCGCCTCGACCACGCCGTGAGTTCTTCCGGGATCCTTCCGAATCGCGTGTCGCCGTGTCCTGCCCGGCGTCGTCTCGCGGGACACCTGCGTGGAGCCCCCCCCCCACCCCGCCCCCCGTCTCCCCCGCCGCCTGTGGTGGCCACCTCGCGCGGCCGTCTCGCCGGTGGAGCCGCAGGCCCCTCGGCCTCTTCGCCGCGCCGTGGGCCAAGCAGGGACCTCCAATGCCGGATGACATCAAAGCGCGTGGGGAGGATGCCAGATGTTCGTCTACTCGTCGCCGGGATTAAAAATCTAAAACATACCACCAGTTCTAAGGTGGATGATTTAACCACACGCCCGCAGATCGACCTACAAATATATAAATTTATAAATAAATGTTTGTCCTCCTCCTGCTCCCTCCTCCTTCTTGCTAAACGTTGTTAGTCTGCGCCTTTAATGGCTGCATGTGGCAGTCATTTAAGTCTTAAAAATACGACTTCAGATGAGCGTGCAGCAGCAGCAGCGTTCACGCCGAGCGTGCGACGTGCCCTGCACGGGCAGTCGTGGATGCCTCCCCCTCTACCTCCTCCTCTTCCTGTGTGGTTCACGTTTGACACGGTGTCAACGCGTCCCACCAAGTCACCGATTTACTGACTCGATGGCGTGGGCCACGAGGCGTCCAAGTCGGCGCGACTCCCGAGACGTGTCGACGAACTCGCCCTGCGGCACGGCGCTCGACTTGATTGCGTCTCGCGCGCTTCGCCCGCGCAGCTTCTCACGACTTTGTTGACTCGAACTCCACGCCGGAGGGCGACAACGCGCGCTGTTTGCTTATCTATTCATGCCGAGCGGTGGCACAGTGGTTAGCGCACTGTGCTCGGAAGTCGATGGGGGATGGGTTTGTTACCTGGCCACGGCCGTAACATGAGCGGTATCTCAACCGGTGACGTGGGCCCAGCCGTGACAAGCCCACGCAGACCAGGCGGGTGAAGTATGGTCAGAAAAAAACAACAACCTCCGGCGACCCACACGGCGTGGGGGAGGCCTTCATCCTCCAGCAGATAAAGGGGCGAGACGCGTGATGCTGAGTCCCATCCACGAGTGTCTTTATTTCTAATTCCCATTGTAAATATACAAGCGTCTGCATGTGCAATGTCAACTGACGCGACGTTTTCGACGTGTAGCACACAGTGCTCTTGATTGAACGTGCGTGGCAAGGCTCTCTGGTCATGCCTAATGTGAACAAAAATGCAGTCGTATTTACATACGACCGTTATCTGAGGATGCGTTGAAGGAAGGAAGGCGACACGCGGATCACCAAGGCGTGGGTGGTCGCAGCCAAAAGGGAGGGGATGGGGAGAAAACTCTCCGACTAACGGATGATGATGATGACGATGATGATGAAGAAGGAGAGTCATCGTTCTTGGAGGGCAGGGATGGTCAGCAGTGAGGGCAATGGACCCGCAGTAATCGATGTGGCCGGTTCTCAGGAGGGAAAGTGCTGAGTGCAGCACAACTTGACATTGCAGTTTCATTCACGTCCGCCCGTCGATGCCCGTGGCTACTGCGGGGCGCGAGTCACAGGGACAGGGACAGACAGATGGACAAATACATGGACGGACAGAGCTCGTGCGTGGACAGGTGGGAATTAAAGTCAGTGGAGCGAGGGAGACAACTGGCCCGTAAAGAGGCGGGGAAGAGGAAACTATGAGGTCAAGACAGTGGGAGTATTAAAAGAAGTTGTGAAAATGGTAAAAACTATGTTTGTAGCAGGGCGGCCAAACGACTTACGGTAAACGGGACTACTGACTTAGGGTAAATGCACCCACGTGAACAAACAGAATTAGTGGAAAAAGAAACTAACTGTGATTCCCTGGGCAGTCGTGTGATGACGACGGCGGCGGTTACTTGGGAAGAAGTCGACTGCTCCTGAACCCCGACTGCACAAACCTTCGCACGGGAAAATAAAACATTTCCAACGCATTAAAATCGTGCAAAAGTCCAAACCGATTTTTCTCCGAACGTGGCCGTGTCTCAACTGAAGGTTTCGTGCGTTCAACGCAGCCCACGTGGGTTTTTTTTTTTAGTGGACTGGAGTAAAGAGTTGTTTTCAATGTTGTTGTTGACAAAATTAAGGTTTGGCGACTCGACGTTCCGCTGTCTAACATCGCCTCCATATCGACGAAGCCACCGTGTGGCGTTTGGCGCTGCGATCTTGAAACGTCGCCAGACGGCACCACCTGCCTGGCGCGCAGGGGCACCAAAGTGTGCGGGCGCGGCCTCTTTTCTATATTCATATTTAAAATAACACCTGGAGTTTCTGTAAGCCGTGTCGAGGATCCAGTAACTGCTGCTGGGGGTGAGAGGGAAGGAAGTGGTCTGAGCCGTCCCCGTGTGCCACTGACCGGCTAATAGGTGGGGGAGGGGGGGAGGGTTAAAGCGCGTGCCGCTGTGTGTGGCACGCGCGAGACGACTGCCTTGGCGAGAAGGGTGGAGTTGAATCAGACCACGAGGGCTTAGTGCGATGACACACTCGCACAGTGACACGTGTGCGCCAGGTGAACGCGGATCGCTTGAAGAGGCATACGAAACCGGATCCGTGCTTCTTAACATCCCTGAATGTGAATAACTGAATGTTCCCTAACAAGCCCGGCTCTGCTGATGAGAGCCATAAGGTTGAAACGGGTCCAGGGTTTTGCTTGGCACTAAACAACTTGCCGCTGGATGATTTTTGTCTGGAAAACCAAATAGGCCGAAGGACTAAAACATAATGAGCGTTTCGCTACGCAGGTAGGAAGTGAATAGTGTTTAAGTTGGACGGGTTTAGGCATGATCGTGCTTTTGCGGGAAAGTTGCGGGGCCACGTCATTCATCCACGTGCATCGCCTAAGGCTGCCCGCTGAGATGCTAGCTGAATGTGCCGAGGCGTGAGTGGCCGCGTTTCAATGATCGGAAACCTGCTGATGCAATTCGTGACCCGAGTCACCGTCGGCACTGGAAGTCTAAACCAGTGGGTTCTTACCCTGGTGAGCACGCATCCCCTGGGGGTGCGAGATGCCCTTTCTAAGAACAATAGAGGCGCAGGCTGCGGGAAAAGGTTAAGAACCACTGGTAGTCACTGCCGGCTTAAGCTGGTGCGGGGCCTGTAGCATATGTTATAAAGGGGCCCTAAATAAATAAAAAACACACAAAAAATTTTACACGAATTTTTTAATTGCATAGTAAAGTAATTGTGTTGTTTCATTTGCTATACAGCCAGATAATGTGACAAATCGATAACCTTAAACACTCAGTCGTTCATAAAACTTGAAGGCGGTATAGTACTATAGTAATAGAACAAGTGCAGAATCAGTGAACTGGAATTGATAGCTTGAAAGTATTTAGCGCGGGGCCCTTGAAAGTGCGGAGCCGTAGCTACTACATATATAGTAGCTACTACACATGTAGCCGCTACACATGTAGCTACTACACATGTAGCTACTACACATGTAGCTACTACACATGTAGCTACTACACATGTAGCCACTACACATGTAGCTACTTGTGTAGCTACTACACATGCAGCTACTACACATGTAGCCGCTACACATGTAGCTGCTACACATGTAGCTACTTGTGCTACTCGGAGAATCCGGTACTGCTGGTAGTCTAAACTTACGCGTGGCTCATTGCGACCGTTCAGGCTTTCCATGGTAAAATGGCGGTGTCCACATTTACATTTTGCCCACACTGTAAATATGACATTGGTCGTATGCAAATTTCGCAGCGAGTCCAAACAAATGATGGAAAAAAAACATTTCCAGTAAACCCCTTTTGTTACTTCTTCTGAAAATGCATGACTACGTTATTTATTATTTCAACATGAAAAGTCTAGCTTTGCATTTGAAGTACGCATAGATGTGTGCGTTATATAAAGTAAGAAAAAATGCGAATTTAGGTCCACAGTTTTGCTAAAGAATGTCGATTGTATAAAATGTGGAATTTTTAAAAATCGAGTTACATGCCACATTGAAAATGGGTCTACTTTTCGATTTAAAGCTTTCGTGACTGCAGGGATTCATATTCTTGGTTCTTTCGGTAAAGTAACGTAGAAGGGAAATAATAAAATAATAAAAAGAAGCATTTTATTTTATTATTATTATTATTTCCTTTTTACATGACTTTACCGAAAGAACCAAGAATATGGGTCTACTTGTTTACCACTGGATTTTGATACTTAACATCCCTGCAGCACAGTATAGCAATTCTTAAACTCGTTTGTGCATCACGCAGTATGGTTAAAAAGTGATAAAGGCAGAGGCGCAGCTCTGCAATTGCTCGCTGACGCCACTGCTGACGGAAGGCGCCTCCACTAGCGGAGCTCGAGAGAAACGCCTCTAGATGCCTTTAAAAAGTCATCATTTTGAAACACATCCGAACACAGTTCAGTTTAAACCGAGCAAAGACTGCCATTCCTGAGACGTTCTTTATACTTACACATTACACACTCACACGCACGCGCACGTACAGATAACACAGCTTTCACATTTCTTGAGGCCACTGCTAAAAGTTTCACGCCCCTGACATCTCTTGCGCAAAGTCAACTCTTGAGGTCTTCTGTCTGTACCGACGTCTCGCCGCTGGGAAGGACCGCCGGAGCCAAATCGCGACAGAGCCCAGCTCACAGTTCCCACGAAATTCACTCACCGGTTCACTCCTGGCGCAGTCTCACCCGCAGTCAGTCGCCCCCGTGTCAATCTTCTATAGCTACCATCAACGGTGACACTGAACTGCACTTGCCTACCCACTCACACACCCACCGGGAGACAAAGGCGGCCGGGCGTGGTGACGGCCACCCACACCCCCCTCGTGTGCCGTACCGGTCTTCGTAGGTGCTACTCGCGAACGGCATTTCCCCAAAAGTCTCTTTTAGGCTCGACGGGGGATCTTTGACCTCGTTTGTGTAACTTCATTGGCAACGGGCACGACTCGTGGAGAGCGTCTTACTGTCCGCGCGCGGCATCTCGCAACCCGAAGCGTACTCCGTGCGGATGCAACGTCGCTGTACGTTGCAGGCCGCGGGGCATTTCGGGTCTACGTGGTCGTGCTGAGAAACCGCGATGTCGTCAACCACGTGAACGCACAATGAGGGTGCCGCTCGATACGCAGCGGTGAGAGAAGCTTCAGTTTGCTAGGATCACCGCCTCCGTATAAAGGACGCAATGCTCCGATCCACAAATACGAAGCAGACATCACAGCGATGATGATGCACTCCGCCACTGCTCCTGACGCTGTCGTTATCTGAGGCTTTGCGTCTACGCCGTGAGCCGTGCGACAAGAGGAGGACGACTGCCTCCTTCAGACTCTTGACTCTTGGTGTAAAAGCCGACAGCTGAGAATCTCATTCTCATCTCGAAGTATTTTGCGGGCTGCTCAGGGTCCCCCGCTCTGCTGCGTCTGTGCCTCTCGCACTCCACGCGTATTCACTCGATCGCGTTACTCAACTCTGTTGAGCAGCCCAGAGACACTGGAGGATTGTGGTTTTTTGTTTTAAACCCGCGGTGGCTTCGGTTTAAAAAGGCAAACGAATACAACCAGGAGGTTGTGACCTGAAAGGTAACAAACGTGATTTTTGAGTGGCACCTATAATGTACGTAAGGATATATTGTTTTTTTTTTTATAAACATGTGTGTAAGCGCGTGCGTGCGCGTGCGCGTGTGCACACACCAGGGAGTCCCGCGTGTTTGCTCTCAGCCGCATTGCACTCGCGTCACGAGCGCTCGCCTCTGGTGAGCGCAGAGATTCCCAACGGCGAGGGCGGTGGTGCCAGGGGCGGTGCGTGCCGAGGGGGTGGAGGGAGACGCCGAGCGCGGGGGGGAGGGCGGCGCATGGAGCAGCATGGATACCGTGCAGGGGACGTTTGCGACTTTACGCCGGGGGGCGGGGGGGCTGGGGGGGGACCGCCGGTGATTCAATCGTAATAACACGGGACGTGAAAGACCCTTGCCAGCACCTACTTTGAGTGTCTGTATCCAGTACTTTATGTATGTTGAACTTTTTTTTCGCACCGTACGTAGCCAACCTTGCTCATCGGAGGCGCGGTGGAAGGAAAGGAAACTAAACACAGCAGTGGAGACACGGCCACGTGATCTCTCGTGCGTGTCACGGTCGTGGTAACCTGGAGGTAGTGTTCGGGGTGGAGTTGGCACGGCTGGTGGGAGAGCGGTGGCCTGCGGGTGATGGGAAGAGCGGACGGGGGATGGGGGGTGGCGACCAGCGATCTTCAGACTCAAAATATGTATTTACACTGGAAGAATCCGATGAGCTATAAAGCTTTTTGTCACATATCTCCATCTTGATTTGGGGTGGGGGGGCGACCAGTGATCTTTCATGTGGGTGGTGGTGGTGGTGATGGCGTGGGAAGATGCAGCCAAGCCGAGAGGTTTGCGAGCCTTGGGAGCCGTTGGTCTGACTGAGAGGCTCTCTGACTGAGAGGCTCTCTGACTGAGAGGATCTCTGACTGAGAGGTTCTGACTGAGAGGCTCTCTGACTGAGAGGCTCTCTGACTGAGAGGCTCTCTGACTGAGAGGCTCTCTGACTGAGAGGATCTCTGACTGAGAGGCTCTCTGACTGAGAGGCTCTCTGACTGAGAGGATCTCTGACTGAGAGGCTCTCTGACTGAGAGGTTCTCTGACTGAGAGGCTCTCTGACTGAGAGGCTCTCTGACTGAGAGGCTCTCTGACTGAGAGGCTCTCTGACTGAGAGGCTCTCTGACTGAGAGGTTCTGACTGAGAGGCTCTCTGACTGAGAGGCTCTCTGACTGAGAGGATCTCTGACTGAGAGGTTCTGACTGAGAGGTTCTCTGACTGAGAGGTTCTGACTGAGAGGCTCTCTGACTGAGAGGCTCTCTGACTGAGAGGATCTCTGACTGAGAGGTTCTGACTGAGAGGATCTCTGACTGAGAGGCTCTCTGACTGAGAGGCTCTCTGACTGAGAGGCTCTCTGACTGAGAGGCTCTCTGACTGAGAGGATCTCTGACTGAGAGGCTCTCTGACTGAGAGGTTCTCTGACTGAGAGGCTCTCTGACTGAGAGGCTCTCTGACTGAGAGGCTCTCTGACTGAGAGGCTCTCTGACTGAGAGGCTCTCTGACTGAGAGGTTCTGACTGAGAGGCTCTCTGACTGAGAGGCTCTCTGACTGAGAGGATCTCTGACTGAGAGGTTCTGACTGAGAGGTTCTCTGACTGAGAGGTTCTGACTGAGAGGCTCTCTGACTGAGAGGCTCTCTGACTGAGAGGATCTCTGACTGAGAGGTTCTGACTGAGAGGCTCTCTGACTGAGAGGCTCTCTGACTGAGAGGTTCTGACTGAGAGGTTCTCTGACTGAGAGGTTCTGACTGAGAGGTTCTCTGACTGAGAGGATCTCTGACTGAGAGGTTCTGACTGAGAGGTTCTGACTGATAGGTTCTGACTGAGAGGCTCTCTGACTGAGAGGCTCTCTGACTGAGAGGTTCTGACTGAGAGGCTCTCTGACTGAGAGGCTCTCTGACTGATAGGTTCTGACTGAGAGGCTCTCTGACTGAGAGGCTCTCTGACTGAGAGGTTCTGACTGAGAGGTTCTGACTGAGATGCTCTCTGACTGAGAGGATCTCTGACTGAGAGGTTCTGACTGAGAGGCTCTCTGACTGAGAGGTTCTGACTGAGAGGTTCTCTGACTGAGAGACTTTCTGACTGAGAGGTTATCTGACTGAAAGGCTCTCTGACTGAGAGGTTCTCTGACTGAGAGGTTCTCTGACTGAGAGGATCTCTGACTGAGAGGTTCTGACTGAGAGGCTCTCTGACTGAGAGGCTCTGACTGAGAGGTTCTGACTGAGAGGTTCTCTGACTGAGAGGTTCTCTGACTGAGAGGTTCTCTGCGACGCCGCTCTGCTCACCGAGAGCCACCGCACGGCTCGGCTTTAAGGAGCCGGTCCCGAGTCGCGTGTTTTTTCTTCTCTCGCCCGGCAAGAGCGAACAACGTTCCGCTTGTGTGTGCACGTCCGTAAATGTTTGTTTATGAAAAGGAGGAAAGAGAGCGAGAGAAAAAAATACCTGCCGGTTTATTTATTTTTTGCCTGCCGCTGTTTGTTTGCGCGTGTGCGTGTGTGTGTGCACGCGTTCATTCTATTTTGTTTTCTTTTACCACCGCGGGTTATCTTCATGTATACAACTCTAGACAGATGTCCGCAGTCAGATACTGTCGTTGGGTTAATTTTAGCCGGGGTTCTTTTTTCAAGCAAAGTGTCGGTTTCAACGTGAACCTCGCAAACCTGGGCCCAGGTGTTCAGTATCGGGCTTTTTGATTCACACTCTCATTTGTGGAACAAGTTGAAACACTCACACGATCCAAACCGGTGCAGAGTTTGCTGCTTTTTGAGCTTGGCATCGAACGCCGATGAAACAAACAATTAACGAGTTAAATTTAGGTGTGGAGACAGCGACTGGACTGCTCCTTCTATCCGCGTGATCTTGAAGCGGATGGTTTCTCACAGTGCGTGGTATTGAGCTTTTTCTGTTCTGTGCTCATGTGCGAGCTTACAATTCTACTGCGCACTTGCAGACAATTCTCATGGATAGACATATACAGCACAGGTCTATTATTCGGGACAAGACGTCGCCATTCAATAACAATGCAATTTGTCTCCCTGCTCAAATGAGTTATGGGTGGAGCTCTGGCTCCATTGATAGCCCTGCACCAACACTAACAACTCTACATTCCTATGTCCGAGACTAAACCTGTCCACAGAATGTGAGGACATACGTTGACGTTTAATAATAACAGCAACAACAACAAGACCATTGCTCAAACATCTGCGAGTCCTTCCCGTCTAGAAAGCGCCGTGCCTCTTCCAGAAAGTGTCCCAAGCGCCGGCAGGAGGATGCGAGGCTGGGGCGATTTCGAAACGGGCGGCAAGAAAGATCTTTGACAATCGACGAGGGCTCGTAATCTCTTGACGCCCGGCGGGGCCTTGCGACACTCCGTCTTCCTCCTACCCCCTGCGGCTGAGTTCCTCCTGGCGCGGCTCGGCTACCCCCCCCGCCCACCACGGGGAACGAGAGCCCCCCGTGATGCACGAGGGGAGGCGCCGAGATCACGAATCGCGCGTGCTCGTCTCGAGGCTGCGACGGCAACCGGCGCGACAGCGCGGAAAGCAAAAAAAACACCGTAATGGCATCATCATCATCATCATATTCTTCTTCTTCGTAACAGTCTTTCGATGAAGAAGGGCCGTTGCCTGAAACGTCAGCTGTTGTACACTGACTCCAATTCAGCCGACGGGGTTGTTACAACTGTGACCCAAATCACGTTTAGTTATTGCCGCGTAATCAGCGCCGCTTGTGACGACGCTGGGAGAGTTGATTTAACACTTGTTGACGAATCTCGCTTTTGTACTAAAACATAAATAGATAGATATACATTGTTATTACAATTTGTACTTCTCCATTAGACGGAAATAATTTCCGTGGAGTTGTTTGCGATGTGCATCGTGTTACTGCCGCCGCGGCGCGACACGATGACGACGTCTCGGTAGCAGCGAGGAGTGCACCACTGCGTGTCAAGTCCACCCCGTGTGTTGTGTGTGTTGTGTGTGTGTTGTGTGTGTAGTGTGTGTGTTGTGTGTGTTGTGTGTGTGTTGTGTGTGTGTGTTTGTTGTGTGTAGTGTTTTTGTTGTGTGTGTTGTGTGTGTGTTGTGTGTGTTGTGTGTGTTTGTGCGTGTTGTGTGTGCTGTGTGTGTGTTGTGTGTGTTGCATGTGTGTTGTTTGTGTTGTGTGTGTGTTGTGCGTGTTGTGTGTGTTGTGTGTGTGTTGTGTGTGTTGCATGTAACCTTGTCAGAGGTTCGCTCTGCCGGTGGCTCTTTTTAAGCCAAGGCTGATCGTTGTAACTTTGCCTTCTGATTTTATTCCAGAATCTTTATTTTACCATTCCATTCAAAGTTGCCTCCTTTTTTGTATGGTTCATAATTTACCAGTGTTCTTCCAATAGTTATAAACGTTTTGTTTTATCTGGTCTCCAACCTTGTGGTAGCGAGAGGGTTTCTATAATAATTATATTAATTAATGCAGGTGCAAGTCAAAACTGAAAATGTTAATTAACGCCACCAGTAAGCAGCTGTGTTAACTGAGAAGCCAAATGCAGAGCGATGGTGGTTGGTTGTCTTTGTGTGTTGGCCGGGCTGAGATGATCACCGCTCTCGTCACGGGCGGTTCAAACGCGGATTCGAACGCACGAGTCCATCAATAAACCGGCTCCGTGGCTGTGATCCCCTGAGCCAAAAACCAGCCACCTTGAATACACAGTTTACTTGGACGGAGTTTGAGAATGTACGCACAGAATGTTGAACTTCTTTCGCAACGTACGCAGCTTATCGAAGGTGCGGGAAAGGACGACACGCTGCTGTACTGTGTAAAGTTGTACACTTACAAACAACCCTGTTGTCAGCCACTGCTAGACGAGGGCTTGGTTGTTGGCCATACTTCACCATTCCGGTCACTCGGTGTGCTGTGTATGCTTCGCATTATACGACGCTGCGGAGATGTAATTCGGTCTCAGTAGTAATGCCCGTGTTGTTAATAAAGTTATACAATCCTGGCCAAAGACAACAATCCTCCGTGTAGCCTTCAACATGATGTGTGGGGCAAGTGCTGGTCGCGAGTAGCACCTCTGATGAGCACGAGTGGCTGAATCGGGTGCGAACGAAGCGGCACACGTTCAACACACAGACACGCAAGGCCGGCAAGGCGCATGATGGCGTGGGTGGCTAGCACCACGCCCTGCCACCTTTGTCTCCCAAGTTGAGATGTTTACATATCGCACCAGGTACTCATTTGAGGCTTAGTCAACCTACACACACACACGCGCACGCGCTTATGGGAAACACCCAAGAGCAAAACTGACGAACGCGATCGAACAGTGATAATTGATACGTCAATAAGCAGAGATAATTACCGCCCACGTGGGTTCTTACCAACGGTACATATCCAAAGGCACATGGGGCAATGCTGTTGTAGTGCGCGCGCGTGTGCGTGCGTGCCTGCCCACGTAATGCCAGTCGTGAGCGGTGGCGCAGCGGTTAGCGCGCTGCGATAAGAGCCCACGAGTTCGATTCCTGCTCACGGGCCAATACCGGTGACGAATATCAGAACCGGTCCCGGACCTCCCCTAGGTCGACTCGGCCTCGATTGAGTCCCTGGTGCGATGTGGAAACATCGCCACCCGGGAGACAAAGGCGGCCCGGCGTAGTGCCGGTCACCCCACACCCATCGCGTGGCGTACCAGCCTTAACAGGTGCTCGCTCCCAGCACTTGCCCCAATAGTCTGTTAAGGGACCATCCATTGAGTAGGAACGCATAAATCTGTCAAAACCTGACCCCTCCCCCCTCCCTGTACGCACGCGGACTTCTTACCCCCCCCCCCCCACCTGCGTACGTACGCCTGACGCCCCCCCCCCCCCGCGAATCCTATAGAACGGCCGATATTTAATCCACGCAGAAACGACCAAGGATTAATAATATCCACGTGTTTAAGCAAACAGACAGTCCACCGCCGGACTATCTAACTCATTTGAAGGCCGATGTAGACAAATTATCGAGGCTTCACCCCCCCCCCCGTTTTCTATGCAATGTACATTGTCAGTAGACCCACCATACGCAAGCGTACGCATTTGGGTTAACCCCTCTCCCCCCTCCATACGTACGTGCTAAATGGATGGCCCCTAAGGCTATACGGGCGGTCTTTGTCTTTGTAGTGCGATCCACGGATTGACGCGCGCCGCTTTTGACTCGTGTCGCCACCTAGCGGCGAAGAGGACCGATCGGGATGAAACCCAAAGTTGCGTCTCAGTCTCCTAGTCTCTCGTCCCCTCTCGGCTCGTTAAAGTTATTTAAGTTGCTGGCGACGTCGTAATTGATAATGAGATGAATGCGATGCCCTTCGTGTATTCATTCGAAGGGGGTTATATTGGGGAAGTAGTTTATTCTGTGACTCAATGGCCGGACAAAACTGCCTCTTGTGTTGTATGATTCGGTACCAACGTCAACACTTATTTACTGGAAATTGAGAAAATTGTCCGCCGTCCAAGCGAACTCAAATGAATAATATCGCACAACGGCCTTGTGTGTGGACTATTCTCCGAGGCTGAAAGAGGCGCATTGATGATGATTACGACCAACTATTCATCGCAATATTTTACAACGTTTACAAACTTAATGGGTGTGCAGATGCACTTTAGTGATAATTTGCACGGTTGGCTACGTACGGCGCGAAAGAAGTTCAACATACAGGACGTAGCAATGCCGCGTAACGCGGCTGCGTGAGGAGGCGCCAATTGGGGTGGGTGGTCAGTGCACTGCGCTTATCGACCCGGACAGGCCAAGTTCGATTCCCGATGACGACGAGCATCAGTGGCGCGTGACGTCTCACCGCCCCCCCCCTCCCACGTGCCACTTGCCTGCTTGGCCACGCTGGTGCAGTGTGGGTTGGTGGAGTATTTTATTGTCAAACAGCGGACACCGACTGCCTGGGTGGCGTGGGGAGCCCTTCCATGCATGGGTAGATCGTCCAAAAGCTGTGATTTGTTTGTTGTTGTTGTTTAAGAGTTGCGCATTGATTAGGCGCGTGAAGTGTTGACGCTTCCCCATGGCGGCGATGGTGACGAGAGATGCCTTAGACCCCGCAGCCGTCACCCCACGTGGCACGCCCGCCAGTGCGGAGCATCGGTTTGTTTTGGTGAAGTGTGTACGAAGCGTAACGCGTCGCGACTTCTTGTGCAATTGTGTACGGATAGATGACTTCATACCAATAATAAGCCTCTCCGTGGGTAGATCGTGGGCGTTGTTTCAGCATCATACTTTACCACTCGGGTCGGTGCGGGTTGACGTGGAAGGAGGTTGGATGGTAGTGGGGGGGGGACAGGACTCGCCACTGATGTTGGCCATGCCTGGGAATCACTCAGGTTGCACAGTGCGCTAACCACTGCGCCACCGCTCCAACGACGCCTGCTTAAACATGTCATGAATTAAAAAAAAAATATGACAGTGATCGCTAAACGAACACTGCTCAACGCATCCAAAAGCTCAAACGCGCGGTTGCAATTCCACGTTCGTATGACAGGGCACAGGATATCCGACACAGTCTACTACCACCAAGCGAGCCGCCGTTACCAGACGGCACAGTCGTGTACCTATTTTAGCGACCCCGTATCGATGATAGGCTGAGACAACGACCGATATCCATAATGGACCGTCAGATCAATGACGATCAACTGTCGGGCGCAAGCTCGGACTTGCTGGAGCCGCTTGCAAGCCCACTGTGTGGAGAGAATGCACCGGCCAATAACATCCGGTAGGCCAGTCGTTCTTGCTTTGCCCTCCAGACTGCTGATGAGCAACTGAATAAAAAGAGGCGAATGCTGCTGCTGGTTAACAAACACCAAGAGGTGTGGAGGGGGCCAGGAGGCCGGTTGGACTACGTTATTGTGTCTCTGAATCGTGAGGTATGCCGAACGGAAGGTGACTCATGTCAATCCCAACAGACATTATTCATGATTACCACAGTCCTCTGTAGTCACCGACCGCCTTCTCCACACTACGAGACGCCCCGCAAGGCAATTACATGTGCGTGGTGTCAAATCAGCTACACAAACATAGACAAAGGTCCCCCGTGTAGTCCTAAAAGACTGTTGGGGCAAGGGCTGTTAGCGAGCACATATGAAGGCCGGCATTGTGGCACACGAGGGGGTGGGTGGCCAACACAACGCCCGACCGCCTTTGTCTCCCCAATGATGATGTCTTTACACACCTCACCAGGTACTCATTTGAGACTGAGTCGACCTAGGGGAGGCCCAGGACCGGTTCAGATCATCGTCACCGTGAGCGGGAATCGAACTCGGGTCTCCGGGTTCGTAGCGCAGCGTAGCGCTAACCGCTCCACCACCGCTCCCCATTTAAAACCACCGGGAGCTACAATCGGAGGACTGCGGTCTGTGCGATTACAACGCCAACTCCAGACAGAGAGACACTGGCGGTGTTGTCCGCGTCACTGAGCCGACCCCGCTGCTGATTCGCCACTCAGGAATGGAGAGAGAGCCGCGTGAGCGCGCAGTGCATCGCAGCGAGCAGTCACGGACTTTAAATCCGCCTGCACGCTCACCCCCAACTCGGCTATCCCATTACCGTCACCGCGATGGCCGTGGTTAGTAATACACGCTCGGCCATGTCCATCCACTGCTGGATGTTAAGAGACCTTCCCGACGCGGCGCTGGTTAGTGCGGGGGGGGGGTCTTGGTCAATGTGTGGTGGCGGTTTGAGGGAGGGGATCCCCTGGACTCATTCAGACGTCCCTCGTCGCCGACGGGAGCTGCGGTTGCCAATTTGGGTCAGCGGTTTCAGAGCGTGGTGCGCTAACCGCCGCGCCACCGCTCCACGCTTGCGGGCTCGTACGGCAGCCTGCTAGAAGTGTTGTTTGTGAAGCCGCACGTTCGTTACGCAATCGAGCCCAGCTTGTTTATAGTCGGCGATTGAGTGGTGGCGCAGTGGTTAGCGCTACAAACCCGGTTCAACTGAGTGACCCGCCACGGCGAACATCAGCGGCGATTGATATCTCTACCGGGTCCTGCACAACGATCTCCCTTGACCCTGCCTCACCTCACTGGCCAGGCTGGTGAAGTATGGCGGAACAACCCCGATGTCCGCCACGGAGAACGTGCAAGCATTCGCCCATCAGAATGTTGCGGGTGCACGTGGGAATAGTCCAACGCCTCCGTGAAACCGACAATGCAGATGTGTGATGCGAGAGTTATTAGGTCGGCAGGGCGCATGCGGTGGGGTAAAGTGTGGGTACTGCCACTTCCTCCGAGACGTCTGAAAGCGCGGGCCAACATCCCTTCAACAGCGGGGCTCCCTCGAGCTGCCCGCTCGTGGTGGCAATGCCCTTCCGCACGCAGGGGCGCGGGTAAGCCATTGCAGGGCCGCGCTTGCGTGACGACGGCTACTGCTATGAACCCCGAGTCGAACGCAAGGCGGTTTACGAGGGCGGTGGATGCCAGACTGTTATGAATTTCTCTCTCTCACTCACTCATATATTTATTTTTTAGTTTTCCGAGAATCAAGCGCTGCTGGTATTTATTGAAAACCACGTGACCCCTCCACCCCCGAAGTACTGACGACTCCGCGATTTGAGAGGCCCACAGCTCCTTGCTCGGTGCAGTGGCGTGGGTAACGGCGTGGGTAACGACGTGGTGTGGGTAACGACATGGCGTGCGTAACGACGTGGCGTGGGTAACGACGTGGGTAACGGCGTGGCGTGGGTAACGACATGGCGTGGGTAACGGCGTGGCGTGGTAACGACGTTATCAGCTCAGGGGTAGCGGAAATCGCTCAGGTGGGGCCCCAATGTTTGATTCGTCTGGCACGCTCGCACCCGCGATGTTCCACACCGCGGCTCGTCGAGCCTCACCACGTCGCTGCGCTCACCGTCTCGGACATTCAGCTCTGTATGGGACGCTCCGTCTTCGCAAAATGAGCGCTGTTGATGTTGTTGTTTGACACCGTTGTTGAAAACAGATCACACGGTGGTTTTCAATGGGGCCCCGACTCGTAGCTTTGGCCATTGGGGAGGGGGCAAGGCACCCCCCCTGCCCCCCCCCCCTCTAAGCAGCGTGGAACATCGGCACGTCGAGGCGAGTGTGACGGACGTGTCAGCAGAGAGATGGAGCCCGTCACGAGATGCGAACCTCGTGCGGGTCAGCTCGTGTGCAGCCACTCTTCGTGGGCTTCTTGTTGTTGTTGATGTCGCATCGCACGAGGCCAAGGCATCGTGGCGTCGACGGCGAATTGACGACGTGTTCATCCAGCAGTAAATTAACCACGGATGACGACGATGACGTTCACACTGCGGGGAGCGGTGGGGCAGCTGTTAGCGCCACGCTGCGCTACGAACCCGGCGATCCCGAGTTCGATTCCCGCTCACGGCCAACACCGGTGACAATTATCTGAACCGGTCCAGGGCCTCTCCTAGGTCGACTCAGCCTCAAATGAGTACCTGGTGCGGTTTGTAAACATCGCCACTGTGGAGACAAAGGCGGTCGGGCGTAGTTTTGGCCACCCACCCCTCGTGTGCAGTGCCAGCCTTCATATGTGCTCGCTAGCGGCCCTTGCCCCAACAGTCTGTTCAGGCTACACGGGGGATTTTGTTTTGTGTGGGAGTGTGGTGACTGTGGGGAGCGGTGGCGCAGTGGTGAGCGCATTGCGCTGCGTGAGTGTGCGTGTGAGTGTGTGTGCGTGCGTGTGAGTGCGTGTGTGTGTGAGTGCGCGTGTGTGTGTGTGAGTGCGTGTGTGTGCGCGTGTGTGTGTGCGTGTGTGTGCGCGTGTGTGTGTGCGTGTGTGAGTGCGTGTGTGTGCGCGTGTGTGTGCGTGTGTGTGTGAGTGCGTGTGAGAGCGTGTGTGTGTGCGCGTGTGTGTGAGTGCGTGTGTGTGTGTGCGTGCGTGTGTGTGTGAGTGCGTGTGTGTGTGCGTGTGTGTGTGCGTGTGTGCGCGTGTGTGTGCGTGTGTGTGAGAGCGTGTGTGTGTGCGCGTGTGTGTGTGCGTGTGGGTGTGCGTGTGTGTGTGTGCGTGTGTGTGTGCGCGTGTGTGTGTGTGTGTGCGTGTGTGTGAACATCAGCGGAGTCGTTCTCGATGTAAACGGCGCTCCCGAACTTGTGAGACTGCATGCCGGGCGAGAGGGAGGGGGAGGGGAGGCGATGGGGGTGATGCTTTGCTCCTGAGCGACTTTGCACGATGAGCGCCTGGCGGTGGTGACGATGCCTGGGCACGAGTGGCCAGCGAGCGGTGAGGCCCCCCCCCAACTGCGCCAGTCCCAGCTGACTCACTCGCCACGCGCGCCCTGAGTCGATGCCGAGTTGTGTCATCAGCCTCGTCTCGCTATCGCTGTGCACAAGGATGGGGGTGGGGTGGGGGGGCGGTCAGGAAGGGGAGGAGACGGATGGGTGGGGGCGAGTGGGTTGGAGAACGCACGGGCGAGCGGGTGGGGGGGTGCAGGCGAGGCGCGGCTGAGAAGTCCCCAACTCGTACAGCGCCGTCCCCCGCCCCTCCCTCCCTCTCTCCAAAACGCCTCCTTACACAGCCAGTCACGCATCCACCCGTCCCTCTCTCCCTCCCCTCCCTCCCCAATACATCCTCCACGCGCTGCCGGCTCGACCAGACTCGCCGGTAGCCGAGAAGCGCGGCTCGAATAGAATCGCCCGGGCAGCGTCCAAGTCGCGTCCACACCACCGCTCTCGGGCCTCAGCGCAGTGATCAGTCGCCCCCCCTCCCCGAACCCCCCCCCCCCGCAACCGCGTGCGCCCTCACGCCCCCCCCCCGCAAACCACAGCGACAGGGCGAACCGCAACCCCGAATGTGGTGGTTCTGGTGTTGAGGAGGGACACTCTCGGTCTGACAGCGAGGAAGCGAGATCGTTATTAATGTTACACGTCGGGCGCCAATTGAGTTATCCTACTTGTTGTTCTTGTTCTTCCTGGTGCTTGCGCAGAGTTTTTTTGTGCGTTACGAAGAGCGCGCACCGCGTAGCGAGGAGGATATTTTGTTGCTATTGGAAGAGTTGTCCTGAACACGCGCTTGTCGGTAACGGCGCGAAGAAGCCAGCGGCTCAACCTGTCAACAGTTGCGGCACAGCCAGCTGATAAACACGTGGACTATTACTGCTGCTGCTGCGGCTGCTGCTGCTGCGGCTGCCATCATTCGTATTTGCTCTAAGTTTGTTTACTTTGAGCATTTCTATTTCATCCAAGTCGCATGCGTCAAAGCTTTCGCCGTCACCGCCGTGCATCATCACATTCATTAATTCACTCGTTCTCATTCCTTCATTGACGTATTCATCTCTTCGATGACGCCAGAGTGAACTTTGAATTGGGTTTCAGCCGGAACGTCTCATCGTTCGCACGCCTGTACACCGCAGCATCACGACAGTCTATACATATACTGTCATCGTAGATGTATCTGGCGGCGTTAGTCTCGCATACAAGACGGCACCAGCGGTAGCAGCGTTTAAAGCGACCTGCCAATCTCGAGTCCCCACATCACCCGTGGACAGATAGTATTACTAATTCACAGCAGCTACTTGCTATTATTTTAAACCGCTTTACGGGAAGTGCCTCTTAGCTCGGCCTGACATTTCTCTCCCCCCTGTTTGGCTGCTCTCACGTCTGTGGTGGCTGAGGCGTGGGTGCCGGGTTCCGTGCACGCGGCGCAAGTGTTTTGGCTTTTCAATCAGGAAGGGCAGCAGCTGTGCTCGTACGCGCGCTCTGCACGCACAGACTGCGACGTGAGCGCGGCTGAGTCTGCCACAGACCACGACTGGAGCAGGTGTACGCCTCTCACAAGCAAGAGAGACACGTGCTGTGCATGAGGCGGGCAGGACAGCCAGGGAGATATCCAGACAGGCAGCCAACCAGGCACGCCAATATCTAGACAGGAAGTCAGCCAGACACAGAGATATCCAGACAGCCACACATCGAGACCGCCTGCCTCTCAGCAGTCCAGGCAGACAGACAGCCCCTGCGGGCGTACGGGGAACCATCCAGACATCTCTCGCCCCGCACCGCTCGGCGCAGCGCGGACGACCCGCGAGGCGGACGCGCAGACGACTGAGACGATGCGCACTCTCTTAGAGACGGGAGGCGGTGCCGGGCGGCGCTTCGCGGCACCACCCGGAGCTGCCAAACTGGCGGCCGAGGGACTCGGCGGCTCCAGCGACGCGGCGCTGCTGCACCACCACCACCACCACCTGCAGCAGCAGCAGCTGGGCACGGGGGCTGCCGGGGCCATGGGGGTGCCTGCCGCCAACTGCCAAGACGCGGCCGCCGGAGCGGGGGCCGCCGGCTCGCTGCTGCACTCGAAGCGCGCCACGGCGGACGTGCTGGCCGACCACCCCGGGGAGCTGGTGCGCACGGACAGCCCCAACTTCCTGTGCTCCGTGCTGCCCTCACACTGGCGATGCAATAAAACTCTGCCCGTGGCGTTCAAGGTGAGTGGACGATGATGGGGAGGTGGTGGTGGTGCAGCTGGTGATTGTTGGTTGCGGCGGTGGTGGTGGTGTTCACGATGGCGGTGGTGGTGATGGTGGTGATGGTGTTCACGCTGGCAGTGGTGGTGGTGGTGTTCACGATGGCGGTGGTGGTGATGGTGTTCACGATGGCGGTGGTGGTGTTGGTGGTGATTGTGACGCTGTCCGCGATGGTGATCGGGGGGTGGTGATGGTGGCGAGGAAGGTGGAGGTGGTGATGGTGTGCATACTATTGTAAAACGAATGTATGAAGTTGTTGTTGAATTGGTGGATTGCAGAGTGGATGTGTCGAGTACTGATTTGTGTGTGTGTGTGCATGTTGAGGTCGGGCAATGTCTCAGCTTGGGTTTGTAAAAGTGCAGCAGGCGTCCGACGTGGTGATGTTATGAGTTGCAATTCAGGTCGTTGTTTACGTTCGCATCATCATCTGCAGCAGCATCAGCACCACAACCATCGTGATTTAGTGGCGGGTAATATGACAGTCGATGCACCACTTTGGAATCCAATAACAGTTCTTTTTTAAAATGGATGTACTGGTCCCCGCCATAGGAATGTGGCATTGTTTAACCACCAACGGTGTGATTTAACCCGTTAGAGGACGCGACCTCCAGGCTTGCAGTTCGATTGTGACACTTAACACTGCGTCCATTGTGACCACAGCTAACTGGGTTCAAATGATTCCTGAATGAATGGGATGAGTGCGTGGATGACGTTGCGAGCGTGATGCTGTGATGTGACTGCGATGGCACAGGCGACGGGCGCGCCATCGTGACACCTGCGTAGTGACATCGCCCATCACCACCTCCAGGGTGTGCTCACCGTGTGCCATGGTTTATCTGCAGAACCCATGCACACACCGCTTCATGCACACATATGCCTTGTCTCCATACACACATACGTACACCCGCATTAATACACG
This sequence comes from Lampetra fluviatilis, assembly GCF_964198595.1. Classification (NCBI taxonomy): domain Eukaryota; kingdom Metazoa; phylum Chordata; class Hyperoartia; order Petromyzontiformes; family Petromyzontidae; genus Lampetra; species Lampetra fluviatilis. The sequence goes on from NC_136324.1 coordinate 971,762, forward strand.
CGCCCTTATAGCCACATAAACTAGACATTCATCCACGCCCACATACACACACCTTCATTGGCACCCACCTCCTCGCCTTCATATCCACATACAAACGAACTACCCCTTTGTATACACACGTACGCACACACATCCCAATGTACACATAAACACACCCTCACATGCACACCCCTTCAAACGGATATTAATGTTTGCATACACTCGCTTGCAAGCGTAAATGTGCTTAGATTTGTTCATCATAATGCAATTATGTAAATGTCGGTGGTTGTATGCAACTGCGTGTATATGTACAGAGCAATACTACTGCAATACAAACGTGTATGAGCTAATGTCTGTATGTACAGAGTAATGTCCAACATACGCATATGCAAAGACAAAGATCCTTCGTTTAGACAATTGCAGAGAGTTTGACGGGGCAAGTGCTGTTAGCGAGCACCCATGGATGCCGGCGTGACACGCCACGGGGGGTGGCTGCCGTTATCTTCCCGATGTCACGTGTCCACACACGGCTGCCACGTGTTCGCACACCGATGGAACTCGGGTTGCCGGTTGTCGTGGGCGCAGCGCGCTAACCGCTTCGTGCGCCGCTCCTCACGAGATCGGCCCACGGCAGACGCTTGCGTGCGGGTATGTGCACTTTAGAGCAGCGAACACAAATCCAAGGGCGTCCACTGCCTACATCGAACAACCAGTGAAGAAGGCTGCACAACTACGCGGGTTGTGCGCGCAGCGGTCGTCAACAGGGGTCCCTCCCGTCCTCGTCACTTCGACAGGGGTTCTAAGGTTCCTTCTAAGAACCCTCCGAGGGACAATGACCGAGAGACAAAGGCTGAATGGTACATCTTTGCGTGACGAAGGCCGCATTGTTTGCGTGTCACGATCTTCATCAGGGATGCTAAGGCTCACACGTGTTAGGATTCCTCCCTTCGGAGCCATGGCTTAGACTGAGAGCCCCCTGATGACGGCTGCTTGGCTTGTGTGAACGGCACTCGCAGCAACGTCAATATCTGACGTCTCTGCTGCTGCTGTTTCCACTCAGTTGTAAACAGCACGTGGTAAACAACGCGCATCGCCCACTTCCTGGACGCATCGGCACAACGCTGTGAACGCAGTGGCACAACAGAGTGGTTAGACTCCACGATTTTTAAGCAGCAGCAGCCGTGTCCACTCCACTGCTGGATGAAGAGTCTCCTCCCCGAGCCCGTCATCAACCGCTCCTTCTCCGCTAGGGACCGCCCTCTCGGGCGCGCTTTCTCTCTGGGTGCAAACCCCGAAGCAAATTGAACCCTCGCTTCAAAGCACGTCACACGTACACATCGTAGATTCACTTTATTTTATGTTTAGATTGCTTCAATCGTATCTGTGATCCCACGTGTTCGATTGTGCAATTGATCGGTTAGGAACACGACTCCCTTTTCTCGCCATTCGTAGTTGATGCCTCCTCCTCCGCTCCCCAGTGAGTCAACAGGACGCGGATTAGAGGCCACGTGCAAAGCGGCCCCTGTGTGATGCTCACGCCGCGTCTCTCTGCCCGAATGGATCTGCGTCTGGGCGAACGGGGTCATTACCGCGACGTGATGACGCTTTGTCCCTAGCCCTAACATCACCAAGATATATAACACACACACGCAATACTCTTAGGTTTTTTCGGTAACGTCACGTAGGTAAAAAATTATAATAATAAAATAATAATACGTGAAAATAAATCAATTAAATCACGACGTTTCGGAGGCAACACAAGCTTCCTTCATCAGGTGTAAAAAGGCACAACAAAATAACTGTACACACACACTATACACACACACTATATACACACACACACTTTATATACACACACACACAATGTATACACACACACTATATACACACACACACTATACACACACACTATATACACACACGAAAGATTGCACATTCCGACACGTAACAAAAAGATAAAATATCCTCGTTGGGGAAAGCGCTGTTATCGTGCACCTATTAACGCCAGGCCTCCGAGTTCGAAGTGCGCTAACCACAATGCCCCCGCCTCCCCAAGGTATATATGTGTAAATGTATTATATACACAACCCCCATGCATCACGACCAGTCGCCTGTATCTATAATTGATGATCCATAATAGGTTATTTTCGGGGTTAGATCGCGTAAATCTAAATGCGTCGTTAAACTCGCCACCACCCGACACCGCCACTTAGTATATTAGTATTGGCTGGGTGAAAACAATATTACGGATAATATTGGTCGCGAAAGCCTACGCGTTAAACAATTGTCACTGATGTTTACGCACCCAATCGCAGGTGCTTGTTTAAGGCCCAGTCGACCTAGAACAACAAAGATCCCCCGTATAGCCTTAACAGCCTGTAGGGGCAAGTGCTGTTAGCGAGCACCTATGAAGGCCAGAACGGTACGCGAGGGGGTGGGTTGGCCAGCACCACGCCCGGCCGCCTTTGTCTTCCCACTTGACGATGTTTACACACCACACCAGGTACTCATTTGAGGCTGAGTCGACCTAGGGGAGGCCCAGGACCGGTTCAGATAATCGTCACTGGTGTTGGCCGTGAGTGGGAATTGAACCCTGGTCGCCGGGTTCATAGCGCAGCGCGCTAACCGCTACACCAACGCACACACACACATGCACACACATACACACACACATACACACACATACACACATACACACACATTCGTGTAGCCGTCGTGTGTTTAAATGCGCGCTGTGACAGCCATCAGAGGTGGTCACTATCAGCACGTGCCTCTCGATATCCTTGGCGGGCTATGTCGGGTAGCAGAGCCGATCGAGGCAAGTGCTGTTAGCGAGTGTTTACTGCCAGTAACTGAATGAGTATAGGATGATCATATCGAATTAACATATGACTTCATGCTTGCAGGAATCTAGGTTACGGATTATCTTGTTATGGAGCATAATTGTTACTGATTATAAGAGTGCTATCCACCTGGTAAATTGGTGTAAATTGTCGGATAACACAATTATAATAACAACCGTCAACATCGCGTACCCAGGACAGCAACGAGGAGTCTCAAGATTAATTTTAAAGCGGCTGCTGCTGTGGGATAAAGTATTTGCTCACTTCCGATATTAATGGTCATTATTACTGGGTAATAGGCGTCATCGCCATTTCATCCGTTTGTGCAGATAACGAAAGCAAAGACCCCCCGTGTAGCCTTAAAAGACTGTAGGGGCAAGTGCTGTTAGCGAGCACCCCATGCAGGCGGCACGGCCCACGTGGTGGCCTGCACCACGCCCGGCCGCTTTTGTCTCCCGAGTGGCGATGTTTACACACCGCACCATGTACTCATTTAAGGCTGAGTTGACCTAGGGGAGGCCCAGGATCGGTTCAAATATTCGTCACCGATGTTGGCTATGACCGGAAATCGGATTCTGGTGGCCAGATTCGTAATGCAGCGCGCTAACCACTGCACCACCGCTCCCCACCCATATATATACTCACAAAAACACCGCATATAGTTCAACTGGATGCGTTACATTTACTATATATTAATGTAAATATCTCCTCATGTTGCGTGTGTTTTGATTTTTTTTTACATAAATAGGTCTATTTATAAATAAGTAATACATATTATAAAATATTTAAATAAAATATTTAAATATTTCATATAAAACTATATGCATAGTAAGCAAAGCTTAAATTACTCCGCATACAGCAAAGCAATGCGAAAAGTACTCCGGACGTGAAATCATCGCGTGATAATTGTATTAATGTGAGACACTGAAACATCGTGAATGCTTTGCTTAAGTGAATATGATAGTGACACAGGGGCTGGACCGAGAGTGTGTGATGGTGGCGGATGTAAAGGTTCGGGCTTGGCTCACGCTACCCCTCTACGGAAGATCAAACAGTTTGCTTTAATTGGTGCTCAAATCAAAGGCAATTCCTAAAGCTCTTATCACTGGAAACACTTTGAATTTAACATCCAGGTGGGGTGGCGTGTTACCAAATTGCTTGCCATTAAACGAACTCGCAAATGTTTGTTATATATTTATCCTCTAAATAATGCTCTGTACACTTTTTTATATATATATGCGTTCATCCAGCCAGCACCCAACACAGCGACACATTTATATATTTACGCGATTTAACACAAAAAAACGCCTGTATCATTGATGATATACGTGTGTGTACGCATGTTTAGTGTGTCTGTGTGTACATGTTTGTATCTGCGTCTTGTCGATGTGCCTGTGTATATGATCGTGGTGATCATGACGCGGTGGTGAGTGAGTGAATGTCTGCACATCGCAACGTAGAGCAATTCATTATTCCTAATTTTCTGTAACATACATTGCACTATGTATCTAGACAGCATTCACGCAGCAAAATGTTGGTGTTTGTAGATGCAAACGTTGAAATGTAATATTGTGCACACACACAAATGTGCGATTGTGTATATGTGTTAGTATGTGTATGCGACATTGTGTGTAAGTGTCATTGTGTGTATGTGCTATTATGTGTGCCACCTCCGATTAGTACGGTTGGCAACATACGGTGCAAAAGAAGTTCAACATACATACATCGTGTATATGTCTACACGCATGTGAACATCCGTTGTACCAGTGTATGTGTGTGTTCACATGTACACATACACAGTGTATGCACATCTACACGCACAGCAATGCTTCACGTTGTGTACGTGAACATAGTGCTGTGTATGTTGTGTACGTGAACATCGTGGTCTATGTGTGTTGTGTAAGTGAACCGTGCTGTGTATGTTGTGTACGTGAACATCGTGGTCTGTGTGTGTTGTGTAAGTGAACCGTGCTGTGTGTGTTGTGTAAGTGAACATCGTGGTCTGTGTGTGTTGTGTAAGTGAACCCTGCTGTGTGTGTTGTGTAAGTGAACCGTGCTGTGTGTGTTGTGTAAGTGAACCGTGCTGTGTGTGTTGTGTAAGTGAACCGTGCTGTGTGTGTTGTGTAAGTGAACATCGTGGTCTATGTGTGTTGTGTAAGTGAACCCTGCTGTGTGTGTTGTGTAAGTGAACCGTGCTGTGTGTGTTGTGTGAGTGAACATCGTGGTCTGTGTGTGCTGTGTTCACGTTGTGACGTGTTGGGTTAACGCAAGCAAGTCAGAACACATCCATATCCACACGCGTTCTGGGTGTGTGTGCGTACTCTGTGCATTCACTATATCGATATATATACACATCACACGTATACGCCAGGTAATTATAATCGATTGTAGCCACTATTTGCTTGTTACAACACCGATTTATTTTAGAGAACATATGCACAGATTGATGGTCTTTTTCAAGCCGCAGCTTCCACGGATGTCTCTTTCATAAAAGGCACGGGTTTTAAAAACAAGATCCCCAATGGCAATGCATCGCATGAACAATAGAAAATCGTTTTATTTGGAGAGAATGTGGCATAAAATCTTTGTGTGATACATATTTGTGCCAAGCGGTGTTACACACTGAAACCTACACGTATGTTGCACATGCAATACTCGTGGAGGAGAATGATTAATTACGATATAGGGTGCATGTTATTCTACACTTTCCATGTATCATTGTCCGTACCCGTAACCTTCTTGATAATAATAGAATAATCGGGTGCTTAAAACGGAAAATAAAGTATTAAACCATAATAGTGGTTTATTTTGAGGGTTAGATCGCGTAAAATATATAAATGTGTCGTTAAACCCGCCACCACCCGACATAGCCAACTATTAAGGGTTGTCACGTAAACAGAACGTGGACAATTCGTCACTCGTACAAACCTCTATTATAGGTAAGATATTAATCGACGAAAGCCTGCTACGTGTTAAAGAATATTAAATATGTAACATAATCATTTAATATTAATAGTACGTAGTAATTAACACATAAGCAAATATAGTTTAGTGTGGTCGCCGTATATATATGTGTATTTAAAACATGAACAACGAGTACAATAATAAAGACTGTAACTAAATATAATTATTGTATTTTAAAATAATATTATCAATGAACTAATGACCTAACCACAGAACCAAAGTGGCTTGTTGAGGCCTTCATCCAACAGTGGAATTGACAAAGCGCTGAACGTATTGTTGTTGTTATTGTTGTTTACTTGGCCCCGAAATACTAAATCAGAATTGTGGTTGGCACCACGTAGTATTCACGTCAGTATAACGACGACACGGGAAGGGATATTTAAAAACATAAATGTTTAATCTCAGTACGGGGAAAACTAAAGAAGTTGCGTGAACTCAAACGGTTTCGGCTTCACCGTTGGAGCTCACAGACACACACATACAAAGACAGCCCGTATAGCCTTTACTCGATTGTTGGGGCAAGTGCTGTTAGCGAGCACCTATTAAGGCCCGTACGGCAGCGTGGGGGGTGAGCACCACGCAGAGCGTGGCGCCGTCTCGCCGGTGGCGATGTTCACCACACACAGCACCAGCTTTGAGGCTAAGTCACACACGTACACACATATACATACACACACACACATATACATATACACCCACACACGTACACACATATACATACACACACATATACATACACACATATACATACACACACATACACACATATACATACACACACGTACACACATATACATACACACATATACATACACACATATACATACACACACATACACACATATACATACACACACGTACACACATACACACACGTACACACATATACATACACACATATACATACACGCATACATATACATACACATATATATACACACACATACACACACATATACATACACACGTACACACACACATACACACGCACATACATACACATACATACACACATATACATACACACACATACACACACACGTACACACATATACATACACGTACACACACACACATATACATACACACACACACGCGCATACCACACACATACACATGAATACATACGATGCGTTCACACCAACATGCACATACCACATGATACACACACATACATACACAACGACACAACAACACATCCACAAATATACGTGTACACCTACGTAATACTGCAGGGTTGTTAATACCAAACAACCTGTAAACCGCCATTGGTACCTCATTTGCCAGTAAAAAATATGATAATTGGTTTTTTACCCTTTTATCTGGCAACACAACTGACACCTTTTTTACGAGGAGTCATAATGCAAACAAAAACATAACTCTGATAATGTATGTACTGTATGCACTATACATTATCAGAGTTATGTTTTTTGTTTGCATTATGACTGCAGGTATTGTGGTCTATGCAAACATGACTCCTCGTAAAAAAGGTGTCAGTTTTGTTGCCAGATAAAAGGGTAAAAAAACAATTATCAACCTGTAAACCGGTTACCGTTTTCCACTTCCATACGTTTAACGCAACGTCCAGTTATTTAAAACGTGGTTTTTTTGTCGAAGGCCGTGGTGGGCAAGATGGTTGTTATTTCAACATTTATTCCACCCTGCCCTAACCCGCCTCTTCACATCTCAGTGTTTCATCGCCCACCGCCTTTGTCTCCCTAGTGGCGATATTTTACACACCGCACCGGGTACTGTAATAAATTTAAGTCTGAGTCGACCTAGGGGAGGCCCAGAGCCGGTGCAGATAATCGTCACCGGCGTTGGTGACCGTGAATTCGGATCGTTGGGATTGTAGCACAGCCCGTTCACCACAAAGACAAATATCTTCCCGTGTCGCCTTTAACAGACTGTTCGGTCAAGCGAGGCCCGTAACACACTCACACACGCGCACAAATGCACGCACACCTACACACACAAACGCATACAAACTGCAAACTATGAACTCTAATCTGTTACATATTCAACTAAAAGTTCTCAACACATTGATCAGCATCAGGCAGGATTGTTTGTTCGCTGGGCGCTTTGCGTTGGTGGCCACGTTGGGTCTGTGCTTAGCAAACCACGATTTTGTAAACTAAACATCTCAAACACGGCGTCGCACGGGCTGTGACGACCATCAAGGAGAGCATCAATGCACCAAAGACGTTGGGCATTAACATGTAATAGTAATAATAAGAACAGTAATGATTTTAACCATTTATAGAAAAACAAAGATCGCTCCACCAACGGTGTGAACACGAAGAGAAAAATGAGTTTGAGAAAACCAGGGCTTCATTTTCTCATGAAATAATATTGTTGTTGTCTTCGGAAGCTCAGCCCTGGAGGGTAGGAGGGTGGACAGCTCCGGCTGAAACCATCTCCTCCTTCATGATACCTCCCTCCATGATCCACCCCTCCCTTCATGATCCATCTCCCTCTTCATGATCCCTCCCTCCATGATCCACCCCTCCCTTCATGAACCATCTCCCCCTTCATGATCCCTCCCTTCATGAACCATCTCCCCCTTCATGATCCCTCCCTTCATGATCCATCTCCCTCTTCATGATCCCTCCCTCCATGATCCACCCCTCCCTTCATGATCCATCCCTCCCTTCATGATCCATCCCTCACTTCATGATCCATCCCTCCCTCCATGATCCATCTCCCTCTTCATGATCCATCCCTCCCTCCATGATCCCTCTCTACATGATCCATCTCCCTCTTCATGATCCATCCCTCCCTTCATGATCCATCCCTCCCTCCATGATCCATCTCCCCCTTCATGATCCCTCTCTTCATGATCCATCCCTCCCTCCCTCCCTCCTTCCATGATCCATCTCCCCCTTCATGATCCATCCCTCCCTTCATGATCCATCTCTTCATGATCCATCTCTCTTCATGATCCATCTCTCTTCATGATCCCTCTCTTCATGATCCATCCCCCTCTTCATGATCCATCTCCCTTCATGATCCCTCTCTTCATGATCCATCCCCCTCTTCATGATCCATCTCTCTTCATGATCCCTCTCTTCATGATCCATCCCCCTCTTCATGATCCATCTCCCTTCATGATCCCTCTCTTCATGATCCATCCCTCCCTCCCTCCTTCCATGATCCATCTCCCCCTTCATGATCCATCCCTCCCTTCATGATCCATCTCTTCATGATCCATCTCTCTTCATGATCCCTCTCTTCATGATCCATCCCCCTCTTCATGATCCATCTCCCTTCATGATCCATCTCTTCATGATCCATCTCCCTTCATGATCCATCTCTCTTCATGATCCATCCCTCCCTTCATGATCCATCTCCCTTCATGATCCATCTCTTCATGATCCATCTCCCTTCATGATCCATCTCTTCATGATCCATCCCTTCCTCCGTCCATGATCCATCTCCCCCTTCATGATCCATCCCTCCCTCCCTCCTTCCATGATCCATCTCCCCCTTCATGATCCATCCCTCTCTTCATGATCCATCTCTTCATGATCCATCTCTCTTCATGATCCATCTCTCTTCATGATCCCATTCTTCATGATCCATCCCCCTCTTCATGATCCACCTCCCTTCATGGTCCATCTCTTCATGATCCATCTCCCTTCATGATCCATCCCTCCCTTCATGATCCATCTCCCTTCATGATCCATCTCTTCATGATCCATCTCCCTTCATGATCCATCTCTTCATGATCCATCTCTTCCTTCATGTGGGCCCGCCGCTTCTCCGCGTAGGCGACGCCGCTTAGCCTGACCCGCACCCCGTGAGTCACCGAGACCGCAATGACTCCTCTCGGGTCTCGGCTCCCCGTAGAAGAGGAACCAGGCGCGAGTGGACGCAGACAGACTTCTGTCAGCAGGGCGTTTGGGGGCTTCTATAAACAGCGAGCGTGGCAGTGGGAACTGCGGCTGTTGCGGCGACCGTGCTGGGCCAGCGCTGATAACTCACACTAAAGAGGAAACCCAGTGGGACGCTTGTTGGAACTAAGCACGCACACACACACACGTGTATGTGCGTGTGCGTGCGTATGTGTGCGTGTGTGTGCTCGCTAACAGCATTTGCCCCAACTAGTCAAGGCTAGGGGGGGGGGATCTTTCTGTTTGCTCTTGTAGATCACGGGGAAGCGGTAGCGTAGTGGTTACCGCGCTGCGCTTAGAACCCGGCCACCCGAGTTCGATTCCCGCTCACGGCCACCACCGGTGACGATTATCTTCAACCGGTCCTGGGCCACCAATAGCTCAGCCTCAAACGGTGCGGTGTGTAAACATCGGCACTTGGGAGACAAAGGCGGCCAGGCGCAATGCTGGTCACCCACCCTCGCGTGTGCCGTTCCCGTCTTCATAGGTGCTCGCTAACAACAGTCTGTGAAGGCTATACGGGGGATCGTTGTCTTTGTACATCACCGGTGCAGCCGAATCGCCACAGCACACGAGGGGGTGGGTGGCCAACACCAGGCCCGGCCGCCTTTGTATCCCGAATGGCGATGTTTACACATCACACCAGGCATTCATTTGAGGCTAAGTCGAGCTAGGGGAGGCCCAGATAATCGTCAGTGGCCTTTAGTGTGAAGGGGAATCGAATCGGGTCGCCGGATGGATTCGTTGCGCAGCGCGCTAACCGCTACACTACCACCCCCCACATGTACACATCGATACACGCGTACACTACACGCTTTCATATGCACACACATATATATACTTACACGCACTTTGATATGTGCTAAATGGCCCAAAAGTAAGGACAGATATGGCTATTCAATTTATTTTTTATTAATTACATTATGTTATTTTAATAATTTGAGGTGACCCCCCAGATTAAGTCAGAACAAAACAGCGTTTAACAATGAAATGTAATGTTAACTTAAACGATGAACACATGTCAATGTCTGTGTTAAAATTAATAAAATAGCTGCATGTGTTCTGACTTTTGGGCCACCCTGTATGTACACACACAGATATATACAGACACAAACACGTATATACACACAGACACACGTGTGTACACACACAGACACACGCGTATACACACACACAGACACATATATATAGACACACAGAGACACACATATATAAAGATAAAGATCCCCCGTATAGCCTTAACAGACTGTAGGGGCAAGTGCTGTTAGCGAGCACCTATGAAGGCCAGAACGGAACACGAGAGGGTGGGGGGCCAGCACCACGCCCGACCACCTTTGTCTCCCTAGCGGCGATGTTTACACACCGCACAGGTACTCATTTGAGGCTGAGTCGACCTAGGGGAGGCCCAGGACCGGTTCAGATAATTGTCACTGGTGTTTGCCGTGAGCGGGACTCGAACCCGGGTCGCCAAGTTCGTAGTGCAGCGCGCTAACCACTACACTACCACTCCCCACTACACACATATATATACACACAGACACACACATGTATACACACACAGACACACGCGTATACACACACACACATATATATACACACACACATATAGACACACAGACACATATATATAGACACACAGAGACACACATATATATACACACAGACACACACATATATAGACACATACACACGTGTATATATAGACACAGACACACACGTATACACACATACACACATGTATACACACACATACACACGTGTATATATACACACACAGACACACGTGTATTGTGAACGATCCCTCCAGTGGGATTGCGAACGATGCCTCGCTGCTGATCTCTTCAAGGAGCATCGTGAACCATCATCACGCGAACTCCCCCACTCATCCTCGCAGCAGCAGCAGTAGCAGCAGCAGCGGCAGCAGCGGCAGCAGCAGCAGCAGCGGCAGCAGCAGCAACAGCGGCAGCAGCAGCAGCGGCAGCAGCAGTAGCAGCAGCGGCAGTAGCAGCAGCAGCAGCGGCAGCAGCAACAGCGGCAGCAGCAGCAGCGGCAGTAGCAGCAGCAGCAGCGGCAGCAGCAGCAACAGCGGCAGCAGCAGCAGAAGCGGCAGCAGCAGCAGCGGCAGTAGCAGCAGCAGCGGCGGCAGCAGCAGCAGCAGCGGCAGCAGCAGCAGCAGCAGCAGCGGTTTCTGGCTCAGCCATCGAACAAAGGCGGTGGTCACCGCATCAGCGTCGCGCGCTTTCAGATGCGCTTCTACGGCCGTCTGGAACGCTCTTCGTTCCGATATTAGAAAGCCACTGGAGCGACGCATCATCTAGATCGAAAACGAATTCCTGTATAGGACTACGTTTTGTGCTTAGCTTCTTGACCTTCCACCCGCATCTCCGATTAGCGCGGGTTGGCTACGTACGGTGCGAAAGAAGTTTAACATGCAGTACAATGAAGCGATAATTTCATAAATAAGTGAATGAGCCCGCGTCTCTCTCTCTCTCTCTGCATAATGTTTAATTCAGTCGTGCCATGCAGCGTGGCTGTCCTGGACAAGCAAATTCTAATTGTTGTGGTAGTCACCAAGGGAAGTAAAATTTCGACTTTGTAGCAACTCCCTTGTTTATCCGTCTGTACTCGCCTCGCTAATGATGTCACCTCTTAATAAATGCTCTACATTATGTTGGCGATACTGCTGCTGTTGCGATGGCAGTGGTGCACACACACACACAGCCAACAGCAAAAACGCGATGCCCTCGCCAATGACACTGTGTGTGGCCTTAAAAAAAAATACACATTTAATGGGCGACGTTTCGGGCAACGGGCCTTCTCCACAGCACATAGAGGGACCAGAGAGAGAGATAGAGTTAAATATATAAAACGCAGTTGGTTATCTGGACGTGGCTCGCTGATAATTTCTAACGAGGGCGAAGCTTAACCGTGTCCCTCATGTTGCGAGATGCATTTTATATATAGATATTAATCACTCAACAGGCCAAAAAACGGCGAGCGATAAAACGGCGCTATTCGAGTTGAAATCGACAATAGCGGATGCGTCTTCTTTGAAGGCATCTGCAGGACATAAATGTTCGACGGCGGAATTGTGTTCGCGAGTGAAACGGTTCATTGATTTACCCGCACGCGTTCAGCTTCATCGCAATCGCCAACTCGCGTACCACCGCGGCCGTAACGCAGCCGCCGCAAGTATTCACAGGTAGGTGCGCGTCGCGTTACGAATGAACTCACGCCAACGAAGAGCGAAACACAGTGGCGTTGTTTTTTTTGAACCGATACTTTGTTCAAATATCCCAAATTCAGCACGATCCTCCTGAAAGTCAAACGGATAGCATTGGTTCTGGAAACGGTTACCGGTTTATTGTTTGACGCGCCCGCTGTTTGGTTCACGGGATTAATGGGCTGTGTTGTGCTGCTGGCTGTTGTTGCAAACAGCCAACGCCACCGCTGTTGCTGCTGTTGCTGCTGCTGCTGCTGTGCGTGTTGTGAGCAGATGTGCGTAGCCGCCTATATCGGCGGAAGGAAATTATGCAACGCGTCCCGCGTAGCGCAATTCCACTATGAGTTCATAAAGCTTCCACACACTACACGCAAAGGTCCCCCGTATAGCCTTGAACAGAGTGTGTGGGGAGGCGGGGGCAAGTGCTGTTAGCGAGCAGCACTTATGAAAGGCCGACACGGCACAGGAACGAGGGTGGGTAGCCACCAGCACCACGTCTGGCTCGCTGGGTTCGTAGTGCAGCGCGCTAACCACAGCGCCACCGTTCCCCATTACACACCACACACACATCATCAGCCTGGTACAGCCCTTAAAGGCAAGTGTTGTTAGCGAGCACCTGCCTAAACACTGCACGTACACACACACACGCGCGCGACAAACAATACAATGAACAGAGGTGCAATTAGCGCATTCTCCGAATTATAAGACGCTTCGGAAAGTAAGACCCGGCCCCAAACTTGTGGCCGGTGTCCATATAAGGTATACAAATATGGTCAAACATACAAGCCTTAACATACCTTTGGGGCGAGTACTAGTTTAAGTCTGTAGCCCAGAATCGTTTCAAATATCGGCCACTGATATATTTATTTGTGAGCGGGAATCGGAACTCGGGTGCCATGGTTCGAAGCGCGGTGCACTGACCGCTTCATTGGCGCTTTCCATACCTCGTCGCACACACACGCGGACACGAGGCGTGACACTACCTCGTTACATTTGAAGTGCATGAAACACATTTCACGTGTTATTTAGTGAGTGAAGTTGTTAAAAAAAAACATATATACAAATGTGGGCAAATGTCTGACTCGAGACCGCCTCTTACAGCTGATATTCCCCGCAAGGAGCAACACCGGTGTTTGCTGATTGTGTTCGAGTGCACGTCAGCCCAGCGCTGTGCCCCGGGACGGGTTTCAATCAGTGCATCGTGCACGCCAGCTATGACGTCTTGGATCAGATGCATAGAAACGGACAAAAAAAATAACCAGAAAAATAACTTGAAATCTTTCAAATAAGCGCGAAGAGAAACGCATTTCTTGGAATCAAGAGACGGGAAGAGACGCACACGAATTGGGAAACAAACGCAACCCAGCGACATCATTTCGCAAATCAGAGACATCATTGCCGACTTTTAATAAATAAATAAAATTCAGTAAGGGCCTTCGGCTGAACGCGGCTGGCGATGGGCGAGTCGGCTCACCGCGGAGTAGCGCAGCTGGAGGAGAGAGGACAACCAGACCGCGGAGATGGAGCGAACACGCGGCCATCAGCTGGTGTGCACGAGTCAGATGGGACGTGGGATAATGAGCGGATAGCCACGACGCACGGGGAGGGGGGGCGGAGGACGATCTTCATCCAGCAGCGGAGAGAACATGGCCGGCGATTTTCAGCTCGTTCGCCGTGAGACCGACTTGGAGCGAAGGGGACTCGACTCGGGCTGCAGTCGGAGAACTGCGACGTGACGACGCCATTGGGGCCATCCTTGTCACGTGGTGTCGTTCATTGTCACGAGGTGTCGCAGCTGCAACCTGAGTATATTAAGATAAAACAACAACAACATTTGCCACAACTAAACAAATGACTTTGGAACCAGTCTCGCTCGAATTCATGAACAAAGGGAACGGTAGCCCCCGGAATAGCTTCAATCGACTGTTGGGGCAAGTGCTGTTCGCAAAGCCAGATCGGCAAACGAGGGGGTCGGTGACCAGCACCACGCCCGGCCGCCTTTGTCTCCCGAGTGGCGATGTTTAACGCATCCCACCAGATTAGTAATTTGAGGCTGAGTCGACCGAGCGGAAGGCCAGGACGGTTCATATTTTACACGACCGCTCCCCCTACCTTAGCAGGAACAATCTGGGGCGCCCATCCGGGAATAATAATGATAAACCTGTTTATGGGATTATAGAAATATAGGGCACAACATATTATAGTGTTTGTATGCATCGGGACACCTTGTATGTATGTTGAACTTCTTTCGCAACGTACGTAACCAACCGCGCTAATCGGAGATGCGAGGGAAGGACAACGAACTCAACACAAAAAATCACTTCCAAAGAAATACGTTTTCAATTTAGATTTAAACGTGCATAGCTCCAAGCGACTTCCTAGCATCGAAACGGAAAAGCGTCCTCGAGTGGTAGTCCCTTACGCCAATAACTCCTAATCCAAGCGCTGCTTACGACAGAAACGCAATGAGAACAAGACGTGGCATTATACCGCGATTAGCAACATAGGGCCGTGTCTCAAGACGCCGTACAGACACTGTGGGCACATCTACCACGTGCAGAGCCAAGCGTCGGTAGACTTGGGCAGGACACGTCATGGCTACAGCAGGGATAATGATGATGGTGGTAATGATGCCAGATGGTCAATCATCAATTACAAAGCGGCAGCCACGGGACGGGAAAGCGTCCGATAGAACGCACCCTGAGAGATGGAGCGTGGATGGTTAACATCGCAGTATCGTGAGAGATGGCGGCGACTTTGGGGAGAGAGAGAGAGAGCCCTTCATGCAGCAGTGGAGAGATAGCGGCAAAAGCCGGGGGTGCGGTGCCTGGGGCAAATCTCGCCGCGTGTATTACATCTGACACCACCCGTGACGTCAAAGCGCGGGGCCCCCCAAAGCGCGGGGCCCGGGGCGGTTGCCCTGATTCGCCGTCCACTACTCAGCTCGCTCACCAACCTCGACATTAAAAAATAAGAGAGAAGCGAAATCTCGAAGACGCTTTGAGTTTCAGGTTCAATTGATTTTCAATGGACGGATCGCCGTGCCGTCGTCTGTCCGACGTTCCGGCCGGGCTTGCCTTTCGGGTTTACCATGGGGCCATACGTGCTCTCACACGAAAACACCACCACACCCACGAATACCTCTCTCCCGATGGCTACTTGCCAGGTGCCTACTACGACAAGCTAGCAGCGAAACGGAAAAAAACATTCAGAGAGCAATTCAGCCCTGGGTAATAACAACAACAACACAACACAGTGACAGAGTTATTTGTACGTCCGGGAAAGCCTCAACTGAGTCTCGTAACTTTTTTCACCACGGTCTTGCCGGGTCTCCCCCGTCGCAGACAATGATTGCTGTGTGTACTGTATTGCAAATTGACGACTGTAATCTGCCGGCACACAATGGTCTCACTCTTGCGAATGAAGCCACGGGATCTTTAAATTGTTTCCACTGAAGCAGATGGCGCGCGTAGAAATGATTACAGGACACATCCCGTAGTGGTCAACACAGGACACACACACACACAGCAGTGGTCAACACAGGACACACACACACACAGCAGTGGTCAACACAGGACACACACACACACAGCAGTGGTCAACACAGGACACACACACAGCAGTGGTCAACACAGGACACACACACACACAGCAGTGGTCAACACAGGACACACACACACACACAGCAGTGGTCAACACAGGACACACACACACACAGCAGTGGTCAACACAGGACACACACACACACAGCAGTGGTCAACACAGGACACACACACACACAGCAGTGGTCAACACAGGACACACACACACACAGCAGTGGTCAACACAGGACACACACACACACAGCAGTGGTCAACACAGGACACACACACACCGTAGTAGTCAACACAGGACACACACACACACACACAGCAGTGGTCAACACAGGACACACACCCCGCAGTCGTATTGAGCGGGGCGGCCGCTGGAGCTCGAACCGTGAACCTGTGTAACAAAGCGGACGTGTCATCCGCCCGAGATGAAAGATGTTTGCCGCGGGCATCACCGATGGTTACATCACAACAGTGAACCGCGCTACAAATGGGATAGCCCGTTCCCGCGGGCCCTTGTGGAGATGGATCGGGGGGCCTCGCGGGTGGTGGTGGTGCTGGGGGGGGGGGCGAGACAAGGCGATGGGAGGGGGTGAACAGCTGTCACAGTCTGTACACAGCAGGTCCGCAGGGAGACCTGCTGGACCATAGCCCGCGTTGTGTAACGCAAGGCTGCGCGGATGGATCGGGGTGATCATCGATTGAGCTGGGAGTTTGTTTCGCAAAAACAAGAGCCATTAACGAGGTATTCTCTTGTTCTCGCTCCGTGACACATGATGATGAATTACAGAGCTCCCATGTATAATGTAGTCGACGTGCGCGTGTGGTATAGAACTCTATGCGGCGACGGCGAGGGGGCACGTGGTTGATGTCGAGTTCGGGACGACTCTTGAGAGATGCGTTAAAATACAACTAAAGACAAAGCCCCTTTCTCAGCCCAACGATCCGGTTCGCTCACGTCTACAGAGTGCGTCCGTGTACACACACACGGGGGGGGAGGGAGGGGAGTGCGCGTGGTGTGTACGCCGCCAATTGATGCGAGTCTGTCCCCGTGCCGTGCTGGGCGAGGGTGCTGGTGGTTGTTGTGTCACCATACTTCTCCACGCTGGCACGGACTCCGCTCGCTAGAGCTGCGCGATGAAGCGCGTCTGTCGAGGACATCTGGAATCCACTTGAATACTCTCCGGACTGTGATAGTTGTCGTTCGGACATTATGTTTTGACGCGTACAAGCGCTTTGCGATCTATTGGTGAAAGGCGCTGTATAGAAACGTAAATGTTTGTTTTATTTTATAGATGATTGCCGGATGTGTTGAGTTTGTCATTTTTATTTTCTTGTGCGCCACCGGCCCACGCCGTCGTAGTAACAGCAGCAGCAGCAGCAGCGTGTCACGCATCGCAGGAGATGCCAGCGAAGTGAAAACATAATCGCACGTTATATCGACGCGACATTTTTTGTTTGCCGGTATGAACATGATGCCTCGCAAAATGTCTCTGTTTGTCGTGTGAACGTCTGAACGCCTGTTTCATTGTCAGAAAGGGTAAAACCCCTCGACGTATTTGTCATCATCGTCCTCTCTCTCTCTCTCCCCCCCATGTCCACGCAAGGTGGTGTCTCTGGGCGGCGTCCCCGACGGAACCGTGGTCACGGTGCTCGCCGGCAACGACGAGAACTACGCGGCCGAGCTGCGCAACGCCACGGCCGTGATGAAGCAGCAGGTGGCTCGCTTCAACGACCTGCGCTTCGTGGGCCGCAGCGGCAGAGGTCAGCGCGAGCTCTGCATCATGCTGATATGAGCTACCCGTCGGAGGCCGTCGGACTGCGAGAAGGGCTGCGTGCAGAGCGAGAGAGAGCGAGCGAGAGAGAGAGCGAGCGAGAGAGAGCGAGAGAGAGAGCGAGAGGTGGGGGTTTACATAAAGCAAAGTAAAAAAAAATTACGAAATGATAAACGAAGCAAAGTGCCGACTACACCGAGCATCCTCTTGTTTCCACTGATCGTAAAAAAAAAGAGTTCAGCGCGTCGCATTTCGCCGTGTGCGTCCATCTGTGACTCGTCGTGTCCCCCCCCGCCCCCCCGCCCGCCCCCTGTGAGAACGGATGAAGCTCCGGGCAGCTCACGTCCTCTCTCACTCCTTCTCTCTCTCTCTCTTTCCGTATCTTCCCTCCACTCGCATCACCCTGTCACCCGTGACATCTTCACCTGCTCATTCATTCTCCTCTCCTTCCTGCCCGGCGCTCCGTCTTCTCTCTCTCTCGCTTCTCATCTCGAGCCGTGCTCTCCTCCTCTCCGTCCCAGCATCACTTCCTTGTGCCGCTCACCTTGCCCTCTCTGCTGCCCCGTTTGCAAAACTGACTCCTCTTTTTTTTACGATCAGTGGAAACAAGAAGATGCTCGGTGTAGTCGGAACTTTGCTTCGTTCATCATTTCGTATTTCTTTTTTAAACTTTGCTTTATGTAAACCCCCACCTCTCGCTCACTCTCTCGGTCACTCTCTCGGTCACTCTCTCGCTCACTCTCTCGGTCACTCTCTCACTCTCTCGTTCTGCACGCAACGGACTCCTCCCTCCGTGGTGTACCACGGGTACGAAGTTTTACGTACTCTACATTTACGGGATTATTATTACAATCGCTAGCTATACGTGGAAATCTGATGTATATGGCTACGTCGGGTGGTGGGAGGGTCTGACGACATCACCTGTCCAAAGAACAATGCGACTTATTCAAAAAGTCAATCGTGAATTGCTACATTTGTATTTTACAAGACGTACAGATAATTGGTATACGGGGGAAAACAAATCTCTGTTCCACACAACAGCAGGGTGCTGACGTGTGTTGAACTTCTTTCGCACCGTACGTAGCAAACCGCTCCAATCGGAGGTGCGAGTGCACACTGCACGCGCGCGTGTACACACACACACACGTGGGTGCGCGTGTGTATGTCTGCACGCGCGTCTACGCACACACACACACACACACGTGGGTGAGTGTGTGTGTGTACACGCGCGTCTACGCACACACACACACGTGGGTGCGTGTGTCTGTGCACGCGCGTCTACGCACACCCACACACGCGGGTGCGTACGTACACGCGGACACACCACCACCACAGCACCTCGCCGGCGTTCCTAGAGCCATACCCCTCGCTTTGTAAACCCCTGCTCCGCTGCGCGATTCATTGCCACGATCCCTATTCACGATGACAGGATGCAGTGTAGTATTCGAGAGTCCATTGTTGTTGTTGTTCCCATCGCGTTTGTTGCTGTCGTTCTGTCGCCCTGATAGCGACACACGTTCACCACCACATGGCAAGCCTAGAGCACGTGCACTCGCCGACTCTCGCACGCGCGACTCGAGCAGCGTCACCGATCTTAAGGATCGACGACGAGAACAATACGCGCCGATTGATGATTAATATCCCCAATCGCAATGAATATAATGAAGATCGATTGTCACATTTCGATAAGGACGCCGTGTCGCAGGAATGTGCCAAAAATCGAGCATAGCAAACGTCGTGTTAGCATGCGAACTCTGGGCTGTCAGAGCATGTTGGTTGGCATGTTCACCACAAGTACCCGCCTGTGGTTAATGAGAACTTTATTCCTTGCCACAAGTTTCTGATTTGGTGTTTGAACATCCTAACGCCTCCGGTTTTATTGCCGGAAAAGGTAAAAGTCTTCTTATTTTTTCACGCTTTGATACCGGCAAACGGGTCGCATGTTGAACTCTTGATTCGTTCACCGCTCAAGTGAAAGGTGATCGATCCTCCGTTCGCCGACCCCCCCCAGCCATCGGAATCGCCGTTTGTGTTTTGATGAAGCGGTCGACTGCGGGGGTCGACGGGCGAGACATTCCCCCGGGGGGTCGCGGTGACTCAGCGCTGGGAAGGAGCGAGTCAGCGGCGAGTGGGACGGGGCTGTCTGGGATGTAGGAGGATTGCTTACAGGGGGAGCGCCAGTGTAGTGGTCAGCGCAAAGCGCTCACGGCCACCAACATCAGTGACGATCATCTGAAACGGTCTTGGGCCTCCCCTAGGTCGACTCGGCCTCAAATGAGTAGCTGGTGCCGTGTGTGAACATCGCCACCGGGGAGTCAACGGCGGCCGGGCGTGGTGTTGGCCACCCACCCACCTGCCCGCTCGTGTGCCGTGCGGGACTTTATCGAGGCGTTCGCTAGCAGCACTTGCCCCGACAGTGTGTCAAAGGCCATGCGGGGGACCGTTGTCTTTGTGATTGCTCATGCGGGCAGTTGGCACTGAAGTGTGACTTCCATGTCTCAAGCGACACGGCGATTACATTTGGTGACGGATGTCGTGGTTTATGCATTTCGTGTGATGTGTACTGTATATGATATCCACAGTCAGACTACATACTCTATATAGTTAACTACCTCGCCTGGTATACAGGAGTTCGTGGGTTCGATCCCGACCCTGACGCCTGTTGTGTATTTGGAGTTCGCGTGTCTCTCTCTCTCCGTGGTGGCGTGGATTTTTCTCCGGGTCCTCCGGGTTTTCCCTCCACATTTAGTAACACGCATTTAGAGTATTTGGCTGCTACACATTTCCACATGGTAAACCACTTCGATGGGCTATCATTTGTGTCCAGGTCGCTTCTTCAAAAGAGTTTCATAGCTAAGTGGGCCTTGCCTGGTAAATAATATGAAAAACAATAGTTTATAGTTTTACAGCTTATGCTGTGTATGGTGGGTTCTACGGGATCGGAATCATGGCACGGGACACAGCCTATGAAGTTGCAAACTCAAACGTTGTAATTTATCCTGATAATCGCAAAATGTAAGACGAGTTTATAAATTGTGCTTACACAGCAGGTCGGTGTGATAGACAATACAGGACAGCCAGTCTCACCAATATGCCTGAACAAAGGTTGTGTAACGCCGTTACCGTGGCATAGTGAATAGAAAAAGATGCCGTCTCCCTCGCCTCTAGCAGGCTGTTGGGGCAAGTGCTGTTAGCGAGCACCTGCCAAGGCCGACACGGCACCACGCCCGGCCGCCTTTGTCTCCCCAGTGCTGATGTTTACACACGGCACCAATTAAGGCTGAGCCGATCCTAGGGGAGGCCCAGGACGGGTTCAGATATTAGTCAATATTGGCTGTGAGCGGGAATCAAACTCGCGTGCGCAGTGCGCTAACCACTCCGCCTTTTAATAAAAAATGACACACTATCGGTGTGAAAACGTCAGTGAGGGCTTTAACTTAGTCCCGGGGCTGAGCTTCAGAAAACATCGCCTACTTGCTTACGCCTTGATCTGCACCGAAAAAAAAAACTAATTGTCAATGTGTGGATGAGGGGAATGGACCTGTTCACTGGTTGAGCGGTAGGGGCCCGGGGAAAATATTGAAAGAGAGTTTAAACCCTGGTAAAAACAAAACAACTACGAGAACAATGCGGTTTATTGATGCAGGAAAAAGCCTCGTTTTGTCTGAGGACCCACGTGGACATCACATTAACCACTTATTGAGTGACCACTTATTATTCACATTCGGGTGAAATTATATATATATTGCAGTACTGTCTATGCGTACAATTTAATTCTCAAACACGGAATATGTTTCACAATAAGTAAAATCGCACCTCCGATTTAAGCACGGTTGCCCTACGTACGGTGCAAAGGAAGTTCAGCGTACATACAGGCCGTGCGGTGTGGATGCAATGCCGCTACTGCGCGAGGGAGGGGGGGATGGGTAATTTGCGCAGTAATTAAACACAAACACAAAACAAGGACGGTCCCTATTGCCCGGCCAGCCGTGATGAATGGAGGTCGTGGCCGGGCACCGTGTTCGTTGCGAGCTAATGGGACGGGGTTCTTAGGACTCGTTGGGCACGTCCTCTGAGCCTCTGATGGGGTCAAAGAATTGAACCCGGGACATCGTTAACCCTTTCCCGTCCCGAGACGCACTGCAAGTTGCAGGGTGGGCGTCCCGTTCACCGCTGAATCTCGAAACGCGCAAGCGGTGCGGCGTTAATTTTATTTAGAGACGCGTAGCGCCTTTGTTTTTAAAGACGTCGTTACTCACCGCAGAGAACCGTAGCAACACGACCGCCGCATTCTACGACAGTTGGCGGCCAAACTGTGCCACACGCCCTCCCGCATGGCCTTGTGGGAGCCTCGGTACCGATGAAGCTGTTTCAATTTAGTCTTTCTTCAGATTCCGTTCCGAGGACGTGCACGTCATCGGAATGGAACCGGAAGAAAAACTGACGACTTATACGTACGTTCGGATGACGTACACGTACGTCATTGGAAGGGGAAAGGGATTCAAGCGACGCACGGAGCAGGGACGGCTGGCGAGTGGAGAGTGGGATGCGAGGGACGCGAGGCAAAGCGCCGCTGTGTGAACACGCACACGAGGGGACTTCTCAACGTCAGGGTTCGTTTTGTCTCACCTGGTGAGACCCCCCCGTCCCCCCTCCAAGAGGCTAGGATCGAGTGGCATTTGGCATTTGGCTCAGAGGGTTGACCTGGGTCACCAAAGTGACACAAGCAGGAATATACAAAAACAACAGCAACAATAACAACAACAACAACAACAATTGAACAATGAAGCAAATTGAAAGCATAGCACAGAAGTCAACCAAAAAGCAATTTATAGCAAAACAACGACTGTGTTACAGTGCGCAAACAATCAATATTAAATGCAATTATTTTGCCGTAACAAAAGTTGGCTTTGACGAATTACTATTAGGAATGATTAGGAGTAACTTTTAGCAAGGGGAGAAAAAACATACTTGGGGTGGTTATTACATTAGTGTGTACACTTTGATGACAGGCGTTTAGAAGTTAAAACACCAAATGGATACCTATTGCAAGTCAGACTTGATGCCCTGCCGGGTATATATACACACACACGCGGATTGCGCAGCGTTACACCGGGGAGGCGAGTGATTTATCGCAACGTTTGTGTGTATGTGTGTGTGTCAGTGTTATATAAATAGCACGCGTGCACACAACTCACGGTTATCTGCGCCGTTGTGGTATTTTATAACAGCGGTGGCCCCGAGCCACCGAAGATAACCACCCAGCCCGGCGTGGCGTGAGTGACCTGTGGCCTGAGCTATACTCGCAGCCGATTGTCGCGGTTATCGCGAGCGAGCTTCAAGATTTCACGCCAAAGCCACAGCGTGCAACGTGGCCCCGAAATTGTATTTAGAATTGCGTGTAACTCGCCCTTTGACAGAATGAACACGAAGGGAAGCAATGGCTAATTATAGCGTCTGTGAGAAATGATAGTCGAGTTATTATTGTAGGTGACGAAAACAACCACGATATAATTCGTAGGCGGTTTAACGAACCGTGAGGCCAAGCAAGTGGTTGTGTGGTGGAGTGGTTGTGTGGTGGAGTGGTTGTGTGGTGGAGTGGTTGTGTGGTGGAGTGGTTGTGTGGTGGAGTGGTTGTGTGGTGGGTAGCACGCGGTGCTGTGAACATCATCTGGCCAGTGATATCAGAACTGAGCGATATCCGAAACGGTCTTGGACCTTGCCCACTCCTCCTTCACCTAACCGGCACTGATGAAGGTGGGGAAGTATGGTCAAAGTATGGTCAGAGTATGGTCAAGTATGGTCAAACGACCGCCCATGACCGACACGGTAGGCCTTCGTCAAGCAGTAGATCGACATAGTGAGCTGTAAGTTATATCGTAGACAAATTAATTCATATTATCATCATCATAATACATTTCTTCAGCGTTTTTTTTTCTCTTCACCAAAGCTACCCGGGACTATAGGATGCAAGGTGAATCTCATTCTATCACCTGCATCTCATGACGAGTTTAACAAGGGGGGGGGGGGGGGGTCGCATCACCTGGCCTTGGTTCCACACTCGAGTGCGGTGGAAAACGGCGCACGCAGTGAACCGAGCCGGCCCAGCACGGCACGTCCTGCGACAGATGCGTTGAGAGACGAAGGCGCGCTCACCGTGGGCAGGAGTGGGAGCTTGCCAGCCTGGACCTGACCGAGGGCCGGCAGGCTAGCACCGGGGGGGGAGGGGGGGGGCTTTTGCCGGTGGGAGGGGTCAGAGTTTAGGGCCTCCCGTCCCCGTTGAGTCGATGTCGACTGAGGGCTTCCACAGACGGCATTGTGGGCTGCAACTTCAGATTTGTTTTTAATGGAAACTGCGATGGAGTGATAAGCCACGGCATTCACAGCGCGCTTGCTTGTTAAACCGCTCGCATGCAAAATGAAAATAGCTGCTTCGGTGATGCTATGCAGTACTTTGCCGTGCTTACAGTCGCGTTTTAAAAATTAACATTGTTACACCAGTTGAAATTACCAGTTTTTACTTAGTAACACACAGTTGAATACAAACGCACTCGGTGCAAACATCACACACAACGTACGCGTGTGTGTATATATATTATGTTGTTATTTTGATTGAAATGTGGTAACGGAAATACCACAAATGTGCACTAGAATCTATTTTTCGCAAATCTGCCTTATCTGTAAAACGTGCCCCCCCCGCCGCCATTAAAACGAAACGCTAGTTCCACGAAGCAATGTGGCATGCGGTTTAACGGACTTGTGCGATTAGCACGGTTGGATACGTACGGTGCGAAAGAAGGAAACCATGCATACATAAATAAGTTCATAATACAGGTTTTTTTAGGGGGGTTAGAACGCGTAAATATAAATGTGCCGTTAATCCCGCCACCACCCGACACAGCCAATTAAACAGAAGGTGCCAATTCGTTACTAGTACATCACACCGGCAAATCAACACACCGGTGTGCTGTACTAGTCACGAATTGGCACGTTCTGTGTACGTGACAAACCTTGCATACTTACATTATTACTTCGCCTGTTTATCCAGGAGAGTTTCGCTGAGTCTCATGACTGTTTCAGGAGGGTCCTGCCAGTTTTTTTTGCAGGCGGAGAGGGAGGTGATAATTGCAATGTATAATCCCAATCGAGTATACACGGACGTATGTTGAACTTAATTCGCACTCTACGTAGCCAACCTGGCTAATCGGAGGTGCGGTGGACGGACAACAAACTGAACAAACGGGGAAAAAAAAAAATTGCGGGTATTTTGTCAAGTTCCAACGCCACCGCTCCCCACAGCACACACACACATACACGCCGCCTTTGCCTAACCACACAGCCACATAACCGCGCACGCAGACCGCGTGAACGCACAGCGTGGACACGATCCTGAGGCCCAATGAAGATGAATGTTGTGATCATCTAAGAGGTGGCCGGGTGGCTCCGGAGATGAGAGCGTTGAGCCAGCGCTGCTGAGACACTCCTCGGTTTGAATGCAGATTTCAGCCACTGCCTGCGATTAAACCCAGTTCTCAAGTCTAGTGAGTTGATCGTCTCAGCCTTGTCAGCAATGACCACGTTAAATACAAACACCATGACGTTAAATCTGCTGTTGCATTTAATCAGAGTCTCATAGCAGTGCTTGTGGGGACGTGCGCCCTCTATTGTGTAGATAATGATACAAATTATACTTGAATGATTGTTTTTCTACAGCGGAGAAAAGTCAATAGAAATTCCATATCCATAAGAGAGATCGAGTGAAAAATTGCTTCTGTGTGGGCCATTACTGGACATCTGTGAAACACATTCTTGCGGAGGGAGCTGGTAGGAACGTTGGGTTGCTCGGTCAATGGCCAGGGTCAACGGCGGCGTGGTGTATTCCGCAAATATGCCCGACTGTGAGGGCGGGCACAAGCCGGCGTGAGTAGGTTAAACGTTGAGTTTTATAAGGGCACCACGGGGTGACCAGCCCCTCCCCACCCAGCCCCACCCCTCCCACCAGCCCCTCCCTGCACGACGGACGGACACAATAATCCCCTGTGAGCTGGTGTAACCAGGCGGTTCCTACCAGTAAAAGAGCTTTATAGCTCATAGGATTCCTTCAGTATAAATAAACATTCGGAGTCTGACATTCTCTGACAGATGGCGTTCACAGCTCTATGTGAACTTACGAATGGATTCTTCATCTTGTGCTGTAAGGCCAATTAGCACCAATTTAAATAAATTGGAATACAATTAAAGCAAGAAGCAGTTGCCTCGTAGTCGGCGAGTAGCAGCCCACTGTCCCACGGCACCGTTGTCTCAGCGCCGTCGTAAAAATCAATGACAGCTCAGCCGATGCGAGGCGTGTCTCATCATCTTTATTCCACATTAACTAGGATATTCGTTTCCAACAATAACGCTCAGCAAACTGGTTGATCAAATTTTGACAGTTTAATGTATGAATTCGATATTACGTATATGTGTGTGTGTGTGTGCGCTGGAAGTGTATTACTTCAGTTTCTGATTAATAATAATAGTAATTTACTTACCCTCTTGTCAATCCGCTGCTGCTATAGATGAAGGCCCTCTCCCACGCTGTGTCGGTCATGGGCGTTGATTGACCATACTTCACCACGCTGGTCAGTGCGGATTTGTGAACGGGGGTGCCCAGGTTTAGCTTTCACTCGCACGCCGACGATGTTACCTGTATAACACGTGGGAGGCTTTCGCGACCAATATTATTCATAATATAGGGTTTTGGGTCAGTCGCGCTATTTATAAATGTGTCGTAACCCTCCACCACCCGACACGGCCAAACAGTAAAAAGTGTGTCACGTTTTTCAAAGGACAAAATTATTCACTTCTTTAGCCCACCGGTGTGTCCATTCTTGCCCGATGAAGCTGATTGTAATTATTAGCGAAACGTCGTGCTACTCACATTTTAAAATGCTGTTGATTCTCTGTTCAGCACATCGGTGAGCTAAAGAAGCGAATTATTTTGTCTTTTGAAAAAATAACGCGATCTGACCCAAAAACCTATATTATGGATGTTACCTGTAGCCAGGAATCAAACTCATGCTGCTGGGCTCGTAACTTAGTGTGCACTCACCATTGCGCCACAGACTCCACTAGCGATCGGTGTGATTAACACCGTGTAAAAATCCTGTATTTAAAAAATGAAGCAGTCAAATATGGATTATTAAACTAAACTATTTTTATTTCACCAGGTAAGGCCCCACTGAGCTATTTAGTTATTTGTAAGAAGCGACCTGGTCATCACAAATGATAGCTCAACGAAGTGGCTTGTCGGCACGTGGAGTTTTATAGCAGCAGCCAAATAGTCTGAATGCGTGGTGGTGTTGATTCTAATTGTGCAGGGAAAACCCGGAGGACCCGGAGAAACATACACACAACCACGGGGAAAACATGCAAACTCCTGATATACAGCAGCAGACGTTATGGTCGGGATCGAACCCACGACCTCCTGTATACCAGGCGAGGGAGTTAACATCTTGACACCGCGGCACCCAATAACAGTGGCGATTTGTACGCAGAGTTTAAAGCTATGCTATGAAGCTAACTTCCTCGTGCAGGTTCTAAGCGTTAAGAGTTAATTGTATTGAGTTGACCAAGCTGAGACCTGGGGAGCCACGGATGGGTCTGGCTTGCAAGGGTGACCCCTTGGCATCAGCGCAGGGTCGGCTACCAGAATAACAAGAAGAGCCATCTTCTTGGTTCTTTCGGTAAAGTCACGTGGAAGGGAAATAATAAAATAATAAAAAGAAAACATAATAAAATACAACTCTCACGACGTTTCGGCCACAACGCAAGCAGTGAGAATTGTATTTTATTATGTTTTCTTTTTATTATTTTATTATTTCCCTTCTACGTGACTTTACCGAAAGAACCAAGAAGATGAATCCCTGCAGTCACGAAAGCTTTAAATCGAAGAAGGAGCCATCTCTTTAGAATTCGGTAAAAAAAAAACCCGACTCAATATTTAAAGAAGCCGCATTGCCATGTTAATACGAGATGGTGGTCCTTAGTAAATGACGTCACGAAGCAGTCCGTAAAGATACCGCGTGCGGCTGCGCAAGCAACAGGTTGTCAACACACGTGCTAGGAGAACGTCTTTACACCGCACGCTCGTGAGAGGGTGGCAGCAGCTCGGGGGAGGAGGCTTGTTCATCCAGCAGTGGATTGACCATGGCTGCTGGCGATGCTGCTGCTGCTGACCACGGAATGCGAGTGCATTGAGAACACGAGTCTCTTAGCAGGGGAGGCGTGGTGGGGATCGGGGCGACACTCCAGACAGCACACAAAGTCGATGCGACCAAGTCGACAATAATTCCTCTTGGCCCAGGTTAATGACCGCCGTGGATTTGCATCCAGAACGGGTTCCGAGGCTGCGTGTTGTGACGTGCACGTCTCGCGTTGCTGGCAACGAGACGCCTGGCTCACACGGCCACGTTCATCATCATCATCATCACATGCAAGTGGGGGAGCGGTGTGGTGCGGCGGTTAGTCAACTTGCACTATGAATCCAGAGACCTGAGTTTGATTCCCGCTCATGGGCAACATCAGTGCCGTTTAACTGAACTGGTCATGGGCCTCCCCTTGATCGACTCAAATGATGCGGTGCGTGAACGTCGCTACTGGCGAGACAAAGGCGGCCGGGCGTGGTCCTGGCCACCAAGCCCCTCGTGTGCCGTGTCGGCCTTCGTAGGTGCTCGCTAACAGCACTTGCCCCAATGGTCTGTTAAGGCTACACGGGCGATCGTTGTCACCCGCGCGTGCGAGCACTTGTATTCACATGCGCGTGTGTGTGCACGCGCGTTCGCTTGTGTGCCTGTGCAGGGAAAAGCTTCACGCTCACCATCACGGTGTTCACCAGCCCGCCGCAGGTGGCCACCTACCACCGTGCCATCAAGGTGACGGTGGACGGACCTCGCGAGCCACGGAGTGAGTATCCCGCTTCTCTGCACTCCTCCTTCACAACAAAACACAGACACCCTCCCGCCTCTCGCTCCCCCACCGCTCTCCAATTAAGCATCAGGGGCTGCCGTGGCGGGTGCCGTTAAAGAGCTGCCGCGAGGCAGGTTGGCACAGCGCACACGAGGTGGTGGCTTGTGGTGGTGGTGGTGGCGGCGTGGTGGTGGCGTGTGGTGGTGGTGGTGGTGGCGTGGCGGTGGGCATCGAGCACACCAGGCCGCCCTCGGTCTCTTGTCGGCCTCCTCCTCTTTGCATTCATGGGTGAGTTGACCTCGGGGGTGGGGGGGGGTGTCCGGGTGGGGGGTGCCCAAATCGAGGTTGGATCGCGCACCAATTGCAGCCGGCTTAGCGCTCGGCGTGCGCGTCGCGCCGATTAGGACGTTGCGAAGCACCGCGATGCACTCCGTCCACGCCTGCGGGCGCACCACGAAATGTGGAAGGAAACAGGAAGCGCGAGGGAAGACAGACGAGCACGTGGGGACACGCGCGGGGCTGGCAACGTCGAGCAGGCAAAGGGTTGAGAAGGAGCGATGCAGCGATTGCCGGCGAGAGAAAGGGGACCACGGCGGAATGTTGCTCGGCCCCCCTCGCCGTTCACGAGCGGTACGGAAGGGACTGACGGTGGCGGTGGACAGACACTTTGCTCTCTGTGCTCAGAGCACACGCGCGACGCACGTGCCTTGCAGTGTCGTCTCGTCACTCACGAACTTGCGATCCGCGGATTTTGTCTGTCCGCGAATCGCATCTGGAATTCTGCACGACTGCATCGAGTGAGAGAGAAAGTGGTGATATAATATGGCGAAGCTTTAGAAGCATCTGCAAGGCGTCGTGCGTACGATAGGAGGAGCAACGCTCACAACAACGAGCGGAGCGCCGGGTGGCTAAAGCACAGCAAAGTTGGCACAGTAGGGGGCACAGGTGGTGAATCAGCCAGTCATCTCGGTCATCTCAGTCAGTCGACCCGTGGCACCTGGGTCTGCCCGGTAACCTGCCAGCGGGCGTTCGACACTTCACGTGGTCCCAACGTGCACACAGCCTGGCACAAGCGTTGTGGTGACGTCACCGTCACTTAGTGGCGAATGGCGGTTGTTGTTGTTGTATGTGTGTGGACTGCATGCGTGTGTGTGTGTTTGTAGGTGTGTGTGGGGAGCGGTAGTCTAGCTGTTAGCGCACTGCGGTACGAACTCAGCGACCCGAGTTCGATTCCCGCTCACGGCCAACACCAGTGACGATTATCTGAACCGGTCCTGGGCCTCCCTTAGGTCGATTTGGCCTCAAACGAGTACCTGGTGCGGTGTGTTGTAAACATCGCCACTCGGGAGACAAAGGCGTCCGGGCGTGGTGCTGGCCACCCACCTCCTCGTGTGCCGTGTCGGCCTTCATAAGTGCTACTCGCTAACAGCACTTGCCACAACAGTTTGGTAAAAGCTACACGGGTTGATGTTTGTGGGCCGCGTGAGTGCGTGCGTCCTCAGATGTGTGCTGCTTGCACAAGGAAATCATTGGGACAGTTTTTTTTCTCTGCAAGTAAAGGAGAGAGACTAAAAGAGAACCCCCCCCTCCACTCCTCCGCCACCCCTCCCGAAAAATCATTAAAGCATCGCATTTACGAAATTTATTGTTCAGGACAAGACATCAAACGCTTTTCAAAGGGGATGTACGCATAGACCCCCCCTCCTACCCACCACCACCCCTTAAGAGTCTTCAAAGTCCTGCCTTGAAAACTTGTTAACAAAATATGTCCTGCCGCCCCACTGGGTGATGTAAAAGGGTTTTTTGGGTGGCAGCGTGGGGGGGGGGAGGCTGCGTGTTTTTTGGGGGGCATAAAAAAACGCGGAGCGGCGGTGGTGGTGGTGGTAATGATGGTGGTGGTGATGATGGTGGTGATTGTGGTGGTGATGGTGGTGATGGTGGTGGTGATTGTGGTGGTGATGGTGGTGGTGGTCATGGTGGTGATGGTGATGGTGGTGATGATGGTGGTGGTGATGATGGTGGTGGTGGTGATTGTGGTGGTGATGGTGGTGATGGTGGTGATGATGGTGGTGATGATGGTGGTGGTGGTGATGGTGGTGGTGATGGTGGTGGTGATAATGATGGTGGTGATGGTGGTGGTGGTGGTGGTGGTGATGGTGGTGGTGGTGGTGATAATGGTGGTGGTGGTGGTGGTGATGGTGGTGATGGTGGTGGTGGTGATGGTGGTGGTGATGGTGGTGGTGGTGATGGTGGTGGTGGTGGTGGTGATGGTGATGGTGGTGGTGGTGATGGTGGTGATGGTGGTGGTGATGGTGGTGGTGGTCCCGTCCGTCCGCTGAGGGGATGGTGGCAGAGCGCTTTTGTCTCCCCGCTCGCGCCGCGTGAGTCACGCACTTCCGCGGGCTCTCGCACAATTAGCACATTCCTCGCTCGCAGACCCAGACGTGAGTCAGCCGCCCCAGCCCATTCACTCGCAAAAAAAAACATAATCTTCTCTCCCCCGTTCCGTCCCATCGGTCCCGTCCGCCCACCCACCCGCTCGCTCGCTCACTCACTCACCCACCCACTCACTCGCTCGCTCGCTCACTCACTCACCCACCCACCCACCCACTCGCTCGCTCGCTCACTCACCCGCCCACCCACTCACTCGCTCGCTCACTCACTCACCCACCCACCCACCCACTCGCTCGCTCGCTCACTCACCCGCCCACCCACTCACTCGCTCGCTCACTCACTCACCCACCCACCCACTCACTCGCTCGCTCGCTCACTCACCCGCCCACCCACTCACTCGCTCGCTCGCTCACTCACTCACCCACCCACTCGCTCGCTTGCTCACTCACTCACTCACCTACCCACTCGCTCACTCACTCACTCAATCACCCACTCGCTCACTCACTCGCCCACCCACTCACTCACTCGCCCCCATCGCCACCGTCAACCCACCCACCGCCCGCCTCATTTTACGCCCGTCGTAAAGCCGCCGTTCCATAACAACAACACTGATGTATTATTGGACGGGAATGGTTGAAAGATTGAGAAGAAGAAGAGGAAAGAGCGCGTGCGAGAGACGGTGGAACCTGGACGATACATCCGCCTCGCGCGACGTCTGCGGCGCACAGACCCGGGCTGTTTGAAGCGTCCGAGAATGTTCTCGGCGAACTGCGAAGCCCTGATATAAAACGATATATAATAGGCGACGTTTCGGGAGTGGCCCTTTTTCATGGCACGTGACGAAGGGTCATCTTGGTGTTGTCAAGAAAGTTCACTTTCCAAACCGTCACATATATATATATTTTGTTTAATTAAGGCCAAGGTGTCATCGAGGAACGTGTTGAAATCATTTGGTGTTAATCGTGCCTGTGCATCACGAGCAAACTCAGCAGCAGCAGCGGCATCGCCAAGTCGTGAGCGAGGCCCTGGGCACTCGGCTGCCCCTGCCGCCTTCTCTTCTCTCTTTTGTTTGACGGCTGCCGGGGAGCCCACATCACCTCCGAGAGCGACGACTCGGGAGAGAGGCTCATTCATTTAATTTGGACAAGGACGGATTCCGCTGGTAATGCCTCGAGTGGGAAATTTCGATGATTTAATTACGATTGTCAAAAATATCAAGCGCCTGCTCCGTTGTTTACGAGCGACGGCGTCCTCGGCGAGGCGACCCGGTCTGCCCTCCGCCGCGTTCGGAGTCGTCATTCATCCCGGGTGACTTCCCGGCTGGAGGGGGGGAAATACAATAACTGCTCCCCAATCAATTCCTCCAATGCGATTTCACCCGATTGTAACACCGATGGGGACAGTTACCAAAGACTAAATAACATTTTAAAAAGACAACCAAATGGGCCGCATCGATTTTAATTGTCAGGAGTTTTTGTTTTTGTTTTCGCATGGAAATCGATGGCGATGATGCAGAGCACGTTGGCAATTAATTCACACAGAAATTGTGAACATTGGCAACTTTTGCGATCGCATTAGTTCCAATTGGATTTGTCGAGACGTCCGATAATATGTAATTAATGTTTATTGTCAATCCTGGTGCCGCCGAGGTATGTGGCAGCAGAGCCCCGAATGTAACTTTCCCTAAACCGTACATCAGTTAGTTTAATCCAAATAAAAATGACACTTGCAAGCAACTCTTTTGAATGTCAAAGAGGTGAACGTTTCTCCGGTGTTTCAAACCGCGATTGGGGTCGTTGCTGCTCGGCTCCGTTAGCAGTTCCGACCAAGTGGTGGAAATTCCACATTCCAAAGACGTCCTCCGGAGCATTCAAAGAGCCATACTGAAAACAAACGGCATGAACTTCAAAGCAAGCGGTGTCCAGTTGCCCGAGGGCTACCACTGGCCACGTCAGAACCGCTGAGCCGGCTCTGCTGATATCCCGAGTTCAAATCCCGCTCCACGTACATGCAATGTGATTAAACCAACCGTAACATTAATGTTGTTGTTTTTTTAATTAACCTAGCACATTACGACGCTGACGACAAATATCGGTGTCGTCGCCGCGTGACAAGAGCTCGTTACGGGCGGGGTGGTGGTGGTGGCGGTGGCGGTGGGGTCATGAATGAACGCGACCGCCGCGCTGGTTGTGTCAGAGGCCCGTCGAAGCGGCTGCAGAGAGAGAGAGAGGCGCTTCTCACGACGCCACAGTCCACGGACCTCTCTCCCTGCGGCACCGGTGCTGAGTCGACCTTCAGTCGCCACCGGACCTCTCGAGATGTCTCCGTCTCGAGGCGGCACCACCACCACGACCACGCCGATTTAAAAACGGCGAAATCCCGCCAGAAAGACTCCGCCGTGCGCTGAGCGCCCCCCCCCCCCCCCATTTGCTGTGGAACGCGGCAGACTTTTATTGGATCGGCGCACGCTGGGACTCGCATCAGCTCTCGGCGCATTCACAAACCGGCGGCGGTGGAGTTGTGTCGCTCGCGCGGGCCGCGTTGTTCCGTGCGCCGCAGCCATCGCCTGGCACGCGCGCGGAGATAACCCCAAACCTTCGGCCCGCGTTTGACTCCCCAACTCCCCCGTTGAAACCACGGATGATGAATTGAATAATGGACGGACGAAATGCGCGCTATGCGGCGAAGGCGTTAGTCCTCAGGCATTTCTGTCTTAAGTTGCGTTTATCATCTCTCGCTCTCTCCCTCTGTGTGCCTTACACCCACACTGCTCGATTGGTGCCAATAAGTGAGTGGCAGGCAGGCAGGTGGGTGGAAGCTGACACACATTTTTTATTGAATCTCTGCCAATTGCCCGGCTTACCACTGCAGTGGGGCATGGCTGACGCCACTGTCGGCGCTGTGCGTCTCTCACCCTGGGTTGCATTCTGTCCGGGTATCCGGGAAAGCCGCTTTAGGACTCGTTCTCAAAAGGGCCCCTGCGTTTGGGATTTGTGGTCAACGCAACCGTGGTGGGTGATGCCCATTCTCAAACTCGCACCGACCAGTGTGGTGAAGTATGGTCAAACGAACCCCCGATTACTATGATGGAATGGGAAGGGCTTTATGCGGCAATGGATTGACGAAGGCATGTCGATTATGATCGCCATTATTCGTAGTGATCGTGGACGCTGTGGTCAACGGAGAAACCCCGTAGCACATAAGAGGGAGATACACACCCAGTGGCACACGCACACAACTTCATAAATCCACTTGCGACGCTCCCGCATCCCAGCCTATGGCAGCTGAGTGGTTTTTGGGAGTTTCACAAATCTCTCCGTGATGCACCAACCCCCGCGTCCAGAGTGCTGGATCGCCGCTGTCCACCCAGCGGTCTAAATGGGCGACACCGCAGCTAGTCGATGGGCGGGTCACGTGTGGTGGGGTCGACATGTGGGACGACTCCCACCTCTGGACATCTATTGAAAAGAGCTGCAGAGCTCATCGGATTCCTCATGCAGTACAAATACATACTCAGATTCTTCCGAGACTTCTGGAAGAGTAGGCCAACGTACCCCCCGGCGAGAGAGGCTCTCTTGAGCTCCCTCGAAGCGGGGGGCCTTCCGCCGGCGGTGGCGTGAGCGAGCAATTGCAGGGCTGCGCCTTGACATCGTACATAGCCGGAGACCCCCACGCGCCTATCGCGCGTGCGTCTTCCCGCCGTGCAAATGCGAAGGGGGCGCGGGGCGTGCTGGCAGCGGCGTCGCACTGCAGAGAATGGCGGGGGGGGGGGGACTTTGTGCACCTGACGAGTAAGACGCCAACCGCAGGAGAAGGAGCCACCCAATGTTTATGTGCGGAGGGCGTGCGCGCATTCTAATCCCCCCCCCCTCCCCACCTGCCCCCCCCGTCTGGTTTGTCAGGAGGGTAGGCTGTGCCAAGCCCCGGCTGCCCAAAGCCAAGCCAAGCCAGTCAGTCTGTGGAACCTCCGGTGTCTAAACGCCCTGGCACGTGGCCAGCAAGAGTGCCTCTCGCGCGAACCCTTTAAAGTTTTAACCCTTCGAGCGCCGGGTGGTGGTAGCGATGTCCTTGGATCTGTACTGAACGTTCGGTTGGATGTGTGGTGGTAGTCGTGGTGGCGGTGGTGCTGGCCACCCACCCCTTCATGTGACGTTGCCGGCCTTCGTAGGTGAAACTCGCTAACAGCACTTGCCCCAACAGTCTGTCAAGGCTATACGGAGGGGGGGGGGGTCTTTGTCTTTTTGGTGGTAGCGGTGAGCGGTCGTGTCGTGGTTCAGCGCATTGCGCTAAAAATTCCGGCGATCCGAGTTCGAATCCCGCTCACAACCGACGCGGGTGACGAATATCTGATCCGGTGCTGGGCCTCCCCCTAGGTCGACTCAGCCTCAAAATGAATCACTGGTGCGGTGTGTAAGCTTCAGAAATTGGTGATACAAAGACGGCTGGACGTAGTGCTGGCCAACCCACTCCCTCGTGTGCTGTGCCGGCCTTAGCAGTTACTCACTAACAGCACTTGCCCCAACAGTCTGGTAAATGCTATATCGGACATCTTGGTCTTGATGGTGGACGCCTGTGATCCAGCACTTTGGAGGTATGCATGCCGAACTTCTTTCGCACCGTTCGTATCCAACCGCGCTAATCAGAGGTGCGGAAGAAGGACAACACACTAAGCACAAAAATAAGTTCTAATGAAATGAGTTTTCAAACTAGATTAATTAAAAGTGCATAGCTCCAGTGGCTTCCTAATATCGGAAGGGAGAGCGTTCCAGACGGCCGCAGAAGCGCATCTGAAAGCGCGCGACGATGATGCGGTGACCGCCGCCTTTGTTCGATGGCTGAGCCAGAAGCTGCTGCTGCTGCTGCCGCTGCTGCTGCTGCTACTGCCGCTGCTGCTTCTGGTGCGAGGATGAGCGGGGGAGTTGGCGTGACGATGGTTCACGATGCTCCTTGACCAGAGAGGAGACGATTGAGAACGTCTGGCGGTCTCTTCTCTGCTCTGGGTGGCCGCGTATTGCAAGGGAGAACCGCCTTCCGTACAATTCTGAACAACCACATCAGTCAAACCACGCTTTCCCAGGAGGCAAAAGTGTTCTCCGGATGATTTGACGCAACCCGCAACTCTTGATTTAAAATACAGCGGCAGGGCAAACGCGCTACATGATCTCTTAGAAGCACAGCGCGATCTCCTTCGTGCGACTGATGGTGCTGTCGACTACAATTTTAATGTACGACAGACAACGTTGAAGTGGTTGAGCCAGATACTTGCGGTGGGAGCAGTGGAGTGTATCGCTCTGATGATGCCCCTTTTGCAATCGCGAATCGGGACATTGAGTCGCTATATGTTCCACGGCTCTGTTCTGGGCGGTCACCACAGGCATCGTGCATCGTGCATCGTGCATCGTACATCGTACATCGTGCATCGTACATCGTACATCGTACATCGTGCATCGTGCATCGTACATCGTACATCGTGCATCGTACATCGTACATCGTACATCGTGCATCGTACATCGTGCATCGTGCATCGTACATCGTACATCGTGCATCGTACATCGTACATCGTGCATCGTACATCGTACATCGTGCATCGTGCATCGTGCATCGTGCATCGTACATCGTACATCGTGCATCGTACATCGTGCATCGTGCATCGTGCATCGTGCATCGTGCATCGTACATCGTGCATCGTACATCGTACATTGTACATTGGAGAGTTTTTTTTAAATATACGTTTTTCCACTTGTGTACCGGCGAGTCTCCCCATCTGCTGCCACTGGCGTGGTTTGTGCAGCGCATGACGCAGTGCAGGGGTCGTGTGGCCCCCAGAAACTTGATCCCGGAGATCGAAGCCGGGGGGGGGGGGGGGGTATCTCTCCTGCGCCGCCGCGTCTTTCACGAGCGGCGGGAGTTTCTTTCGTGATCTCTTGTGAACTCCGCTCGGCTTATGGCGACAACGTTGTATTGCATGGGAAGAAATGACGGATATTAAGAAAGGCTTACTTTCTTTTTTGTGATACAGACATTCCCCGAATTACGAACACTCCCACTGAGGAACGAACCTCTGTGAGATATTTATTTATCTTTGTTTCAACCCTCCGACTTGTGACCCGAACCACGGGAAAATTCTGTTCGGCGGAGCGATCCTAATTCTTGCCGATTCCTGTAACAGCAGCCCCCGCCCCCCAACAGAAACACGAGAAATTGGGGGGGGGGGAGATTGGGGGGGAGATTTGGGGGGGGGAGATTGGGGGGGAGATTGGGGGAGGGGCGAGGCTGGAGGCTGCTAATGGAGCGAGCGCTCTCGGCGTGTTCCTCGAATGCGGCGGAGACGGAGGAGCGCGGCCGAGTTCTGACGGCCGCGCCGCGACAGACGCGAGAAGCTGCGGACGGTCACGGCTCGTCCATGGACGCCGTCGCCCACACCCACCCCCACCAGACCCCCCCCCGTCCACCCCCTCCAGACCCCCCCGCGCCCGCCGCCGTTGCGAGATGACTCCGCGTGGAGCGAGGCGAGATGTTGCCAGTCAGCTGGGCCCCGCCGCGTGTCCGTGTGCGGTGTTTCCAAAACGAAAAGCAGCAGCAGCAGTGGCATCAGCAGCATCAGCATCAGTAGTGGCATCGGCATCAGCAGCAGCAGTGGCAGCATCATCAGCCGCGTCGTCAGGCGGGTGTGGCCGTGCGTGTGTACTCAGCCAGGCGGCCCATCCCAGCGCAGGTTCCTTTGCGAGCGAACGGCAACGCGGCATTTGAATGGCGCTTTCATCGCGGCGCTGCTGGCGCGGCGTGACGCGCTCGAGTCGGAAAGCGCCTACAGAGGGCCGAGACTCGCCCGCTGCTCTGTCCACCCGCGTGGAAGTTTACAACCTGCACGGGCAAGTTGGCTTCGAAGCTTTAAACTCTACGGACAAATCGCCGCCGTTATGAGGGCGCCGCGGTGTTGACCACCTCGCCCGGTATGCAGGAGGTCGTGGATTCGATCCCGACCCTGACACCTGCACATTTAGAGTTTGGGTGTTTCTCTCCCCGTGGTCGCGTGGATTTTTCTTCGGATCCATTGGGTTTCCCCACCACATTTAGAATCAATGTGCCTCTGGAGTATTTTGCTGCTACAAATTTCGACGTGATAAGCTACTTCGTTGGGCTATAATGTGTGTCACTTCTAAAAAAACAGCTACGTAGCTCAGTGAGCCTTACCTGATGAAAATAGTCACGCAAACTCCAAATAGACAGGCGTCAGGGTCGGTATGGAACCCACGACCTCCTGTATACCAGGCGAGGTAGTTAACATCTCGCCCCCGGGGCCACTCGAGCGGAGAACTCCGCCCGCGCTACGTCCGACGGTACATCCGCACAGCACGACACGTGCGTGTGCACGAAGTTAAAATAATAAATGCACGTACCGTAATGGGTAGCAATAACCCAAAAAATATGTCGAGCAGAAATAATTCTTCTTGCGGGTTGTTGTTATTTTGTTTTCCCCTCCTCCTCCTCCCCATCTCCCACCGCTTGCCGCACGAGGGAAGGGGATTGAGTGGCGATGCGGAGCGACTTTGTGACCCAGCGGGCGTGCGTGCCGTGTGGCTGGCAGGCGTCGGCCGGTCTGTGCGCTGTTTGCCTTCGCTGTGCGCTCCGCTCGAGTGCTCACACAAAGTAGCACACACACACGCGCGTGCGGGCACACGTGTGTGTGCGTGTGCGAGCGAGCGGTGGAACGGTCTTCGGCCGATCCTGGGCCTCCTTGGGAGCCATCCATTGAGTACGTACGCATGGAGGGGGAGGGGGGGTTAACCCAAATGCGTACGCTTGCGTATGGGGGGTCTACTGACAATGTACATCGCATAGGAAACGGGGGGGGGGGGGGTGAAGCCTCGATAATAATGTGTCTACATTGGCCTTCACATGAGTTAGATAGTCCGGCGGTGGACTATCTGTTAATGTTATTAATCCTTGGTCGTTTCTGCGTGGATTAAATATCGGCCGTTCTATCGGATTCGGTGGGGGGTGCGTCAGGCTTACGTAGGTAGGGGGGGGGTGTAAAAAATCCGCGTGCGTACAGGGAGGGGGGGTCAAGTTTAGATAGATTTATGCGTACCTACTCAATGGATGGCCCCCTAAGGTCGACTCAGCCTCAAAAGAGTAGCTGGTGCGGTGTGTTAACAACATCGCCACGAGGGAGGCAAAGGCGGCCGGGCGTGGTGCTGGCCACCCACCCCCTCGTGTGCCATGGCAGCCTTCATCGGTGCTTTCTTAACAGCACTTGCCCCAAACATTGATTACGACTATATGGCGGACCTTTGTCTGTGTATATATTAACTAATTTGTGCGTGGATTTTTTTTAGTTATGTTTCGTTTTTTACAAGGATTGCGTTTCATTATTCTCTTGAACCTTAGAAGGGGTCCTCATGAGCCAATGAAAGCGATGGAAACTCATGGGGAGCGTTTTTAAGGGTTTTGTTTTTGCTCACGCGGCTCAGAAATGCTCCCAGAGTTCCGGCGTTCCGTGTTCAACGCCCACCACATGTTGTTTGTTGTGTTGTTGTTGTTGATGTGGATACAACCGGCCTTGTTCTGCACTGGCGAATGATGGCGGAAACACGTGCAGGAGCTAAATACTCAACATCCAGGTCTGGTGGCCACGACAAGAGGGCTTCAGTACGTACCTATACTGAACTTCTTTCGCACCGTACGTAGCCAACCACGCTAATCAAAGGTGCGGGGGGGGGGGAACAAACGAAATACAAACAAATCTTGATTTGAAGCTTTCGCGACTGCAGGAATCCATACTTTTTTGTTTAACAGTCTGCCTCAGCAGCAGACCACGCTTTCCCACCTGATGATGGATGCTTGTGTTGCGCCCGAAACATCTTCGTGATTTATTTTAATGAAAGTATTTGTCTGAAATCACTGCTAAGGATGCATTTACCCAAAGTTTCCCTGAGCAGTGGCACCGAGTGTGTCAGAGATTCACCGGTGGCTCGAGATTTGTGTTTTGTTTGTTACAGAACTTCTGAACGGGTTCCTCAAGTGGCCAATTTAAGTTTTCTCATTTAACAAAGCAGGATGTGTGCTTTGTCGCACACGACGGCGGTAAAACTTCATTAAATATTCGTAACTCTCAGAGGACTGAAATTTAGCCGGGAACAAAAAAACATCGATTGCAAAATCCAAATTTAATGTTATTTTTGTGTGTGCAGTCATCGGTGACTGGGCTGAGACCATCCACTCGCTGCATGTGACAACGCGGTTTAATCGCGGGAAGCTGCCCGGGTTGAGACCAGGAGCTCAGCGGTGCCAACTCGGCGCTCTGACCTCTGAGCTGCCCGGCCACCCCCTAGGTGACCGCGTTCGTCTCGATTGCCCTCGCAAACAACTCGGTGCCACGTGCACAGCGCGCACAGCAGCGCACACTCCGTGCCGCGTGCACGCGCACAACAGCGTTGATCGCGCAGACTGTGGCGCAACGCGACTCGCGCGTGTTGTCTAAGTGTGTGTGTGACGTGCACGACTTGAAACCGTGGGGGTTTTTACAGCACGATGGGGTGTTGTCACGTGTTGCGTCTTGTCGCGGGCCGCACTAAGAGCCACCAGGGCCTGCCAGTGGCCCCTCGGGCCTTGCAGTGAAGAACGCCGCTCTCAGGCCTCCCACACGGGCCACGTTGTAGCTACCCGGCCACCTACCCCGCTCTGCTCGTCAACACACGGGTTAATCACGGGCACTCGGATACCCAGGTGTGAACTCAGGAGCTCACCGGTACCGCGGCAGAGTTCCGTGAAAACCTCTCCCAGCTGGGACCCAACTGTTGGGAGAGGCCCTCACCGGCTCTGAGCGGCGTCCTGAACACTGACGATAAATTTACATAATGGATGCGGTCGTGGCAGTGAGCACGCCGTGGCCTCGCACCGTGCCGGCAGCTTCGTGAGCACGTGGACACTTTCCTGGTTGGTGTCTTGGCGGTTTTTTTGTTTGTTAAAGTTCGCATTGCCGTCCAGTTTACCATCGAATTCTGGCTAATTGTGGAGTCCGGCCTGGAGAGGCATCACTCACGAGGTGGCGTCCTCACTCGCCTGCCCCCGACCCTCTCCCCCCTCCCACTTCATGTCATGCGCCTCCGTGAATACAATAATTTATTCAAGGACAAGTGATTCCAATACAACAACAACAATCGCCGTTTGCCACTAAGTGGTGGTGTTGTCACCACATAGCTTGTGCCAGGCTATGTGCACTTTAAGTCCACGTGAAGTGTTGTACACCCGCTGGCAGGGGTCACGGGATAGACCCAGGTGCCATGGGTTGACTGACTGAGATGACCGGCAGTTGCACCGCTTGTGCCCCCTACTCTGCCAACTTGCTGTGTTTTATCCGCCCGTCGCACCGCTCGTTGTTGTGAGCGTCGCTCCCCTGCCCTCCGTTGTTGCTGGTGGTCGACGGTCTCCAACTGCCCAGTAGCGTCTTTCCAAAACGCACACAATGGCACCCGCACACACGTACACACGTACACACACACACGTATATCGAAATTACACCGTTATTGGCTCTGGACTGAAAGGCCACAGCGCTTCTGGTATTTTTCCCGTGCGTTTTCAAATCTACTTTCATGTGCAAGCAAAATGCTGTTGCGTCGCCAAAACAACACAACCGCACCACCAAAGTTCAGAGCCACCACCAACCGCCACCGCTCGCTTCCAAGAACCCGGCCAGAGCCCCCCACGGGAGGGGCGCCCGGGGGCACCCGCCCCACCCTCGCCCTGCCACCGGTTCCACCGCGCTCACCCCCCCGTGCGCTCTCATCCAAATTGTGGCTCGCTGCTAAAGAACCGCTCCGCCACCCCCCCCCCCATCTCTCTCTCTCTGCCGCCCCCCCCCTTCCCCACGCAGGGCACAGGCAGCGGCTGGAGGACGCTGGCAAGGCGCTCTCCTTCTCCGAGCGGCTGAGTGAGTTGGAGCACCTGCGGCGCACGGCGCTGCGCGTGGGGGCGCACCACGTGCCGCCCCCAACGCCGGCCCTCCGCCCGCCTCTTAACCCTCCCCCCCACTACAATGCACAGACAGGTACACGACGGGCCCACAACCCCACCCCCTCCCCCCCCCCCTCCCTCTTTACCTACTTATCAAAATCTGAATATTTATTCATACTGGAGGAATCCGATGAGCTGTAAAGCTCTTTCTCATCGATGTCCCGTAGG
The DNA here is from genome assembly GCF_964198595.1 of Lampetra fluviatilis. Taxonomy (NCBI): domain Eukaryota; kingdom Metazoa; phylum Chordata; class Hyperoartia; order Petromyzontiformes; family Petromyzontidae; genus Lampetra; species Lampetra fluviatilis. Next base: position 1,014,554 of record NC_136324.1, read on the forward strand.
GGCACGGGGCAAACAAATGGCCCAAACGCAGACAAATTCAATTCGGCCGTCCCCACCCTACCGGGCAGAGCCCCACCGACCTATTGCTGCACACCCACACGACCTCCCTCGCACCCGGCCTCCCTCTTGCACGCTCCTCCCTCGCTCAGCGATGCCGCAACACAGACCCCGGGGTGGGCACACGGCTCGGCAAGGTCACGAACGGGGTGGGGGGCTCGGGGTTTGATTTCGGGAAAGCGACTGAGAGGTCGCGCGTGGAGAGAGCGGAGAGACGCGCGCTCGCTTGCGGTGACGTCGAGAGACGGGCGGTGACGCGGCCCGGAGAGCGTGCGGGTCGATGGCGACGCTCGTCCTGCCGGGGTTGGGCAGGACCCGCCGCTGGAAGGGATCGTGGCCGGTAGTGAAGAAGAGTAGCGGGGGGGCGGCTGATGAACCAAATCCCTCGGAGATGGGGGGGGGGGCGTCTTACCGGGGAGATGGAGTGATGACATCGGTCCGCGTGCAGGTGCCAGGTGGATTATTACGACGCAGGATTACGAGAGCTTGACAAGCGGCTGTACATTATGATTGTTTATTATGTTAGTGAGGGTGGACGTCGCTGCTCCAAGATAGAACCGATTTCACGTGCGAGGGAATGTGAACATCCAACACTCCCCGACGAACAGGTCGTGAACCCACTTGCTGTACTGCCACCTGGACAATTCACAGGTGGGGGGCGGTGGATAAAGATGATCCACCCCCCACATGAGAACCTGAACATCACCGGAGAAAATAAAGAGAATATATATCGTTATATATATAGATATATAGTTAAATAGGCTCCTAAACTAAAAGCGGTGAGTTCCGGGACGAGCCCTCCCGAGGGACGTTGCCTCTTGGCAGTCGCCGCCTGGCATCGCCGGGACCCCAGTCCCAGTTAGCAGCACTGCGGCGGACTTTCCACACGAGTACGGATTTTATAGACCCTGTAAGGATGATGGGTCAAGTTGAGCACCGACACACACTGGAACCAAGCGGCGGCGAGCGGACGAGGCCACGTCTGGCGGTCCGCCCGGTGCGGAGTGCCATTGGTGCACGTTCACGCGGCCAGCGCAGGCCGCGTGTGCAAGTGTCGTGGGCGAGCAGCTATGAAGGCCGTCACGACGCACCTGGGGTCGTGTGGCCGTCACGACGCACCCGGCCCACTTTGGCTGAATCCAACCGAGGGGAGGCTCACAACCGGTGCAGATATATGCCGGGAGTGGGAATTGGACCCGGGTCATCCCAAATGGACCCGGGTCATCCCAAATGATTTGAGCAATTCCTGCAGTCACGAAAGCGCCAAATCAAGTTTGATTTGGTGCGTCAGAGAATGCTCATCGCTACACACAAAGACAAAGATTCCCCTTATAGCCATAACAGACTGTTGGGGAAAGTGCTGTTAGCGAGCACCTATGAAGGCCAGGGGTGGGTGGCCAGCACCACGCCCAACCACCTTTTTTTGCTCCGAGCTGCGATATCACGTACACACTCGCGCTTACACGTGCGCGCATGCACACACGCACGAGCACGCTCGCACACACACGCTGTGCCCCGTGTTCCCTGCATGCAGAGGCACACACACGCCCGGGATGTGGTGAGCCGCATAACCCTTTAATGTCATAACCGCACAACCCCTGCCGCTTGCGTACGCGCGGTGCGCCACGCGCCCAATCGCCTCCTCACGTTTGAATCGCCGTCCCCGAAGCTCTCCGCGCAGCCTGACCGACCCTTAACGCCGAAGGCGTTCATCAAGGTGTCGCACTCCGTAAGACATTTCGCTCTGCTCTCCTTTGTGTTTCTGCCGCTGACTTAAAAAAAAAGAGAAACCGCTGGAAGCTTTGAAACGTTCACTTTCAATGGGAGCTCAACCAAAAGGGCAATCAGCTGACGATTTACACGGCTGAAGGAACGGGCACTTTTAAGTGAGCATGGACGGACGGACAGACCTGCGCTTCGATTATCCAGCCACGGATAACATCGGTGGCGAGTGACATCTGAACCGATCCTGGGCGACCTTCTGCAAGCCGCGCTACTGACTGCTCAAATAATCTCCATAATCGACATGGCATGGATAGGCCCTTCATCCAGCAAGGGCTTCACAAAGGGCTGAAAATTATAATTGTTGCTATTAATATGAGAATGCATGTCAATCCACTGCTGGATGACAGCCACTTCACGACGCCATCTTTGTCTATTGCTTGAACTTTTCCCAGCGGTTAACAAACCACGCACACGACGCCCTCCGTTCTCGAGTCGAAGTACTGGTTCAAAAAGTCCCACACAATCTACAGCATTCAACTGTGGCGGGGGACGCGTGTTGAGATCGCCGCTCGCGTGTAAGTTTTGAGCTTTCATTATTTAACAAAATAACAACCTGGGTGGGTTTTATTATAAAAAAAATATTCTTTATGGAGTTCGGGGTAGGTCGTATCGTCAGTCACATTTTTTTCCTTCTTCTTTGGAGAAATGCAGACAGCCCTGTCGCGGTACCATAATCGAGAATGACTTAAATCCCATAATATGCGGTTGTTGTCGGGACAACTCAGACAGCACCAGACTTCACGCCCGTCGTCGGTATCGGCCTCGCCGCAGCGCCTGCCAAAAAAACGTCTGCGCCATCACCGAACACAATCTCTGGGAACCCGGGGCCTCGGCGTGCCAGCCAGACCCCTCGCAGGAAATAACGAGCACGGTCCGCGCTCGTATTTCAAATGGCCTTTTTTTGTGTAAAGAAACTCATTTCTTCGCAGGACAAATATGCGGTCTCGAAATGAAATGTGTAAGAAGGGCGTGCGGACAAAAAAAGTATCCGACAAGCAGCGCTCATCTCCCTTCTTTTGTGGCACCATGCCAGCGATGGAAATTCCACATTACTATGTCAGAGGGGAGTGTCATCCATCGGATAACCACTGTTCGCTTGCCACAAACAGGATTTAGCTTTATCCCCCCCCCCCGCCCGCCGGGATGAATAACGCGGTAATGGAATGATGATTCGATTCCTGGCCGGGATTTGACCTTCGTGACCCTACAATTCCCGGTCACGTTTAAGAGCGGGGAGCCGCTGCCACTGCCGCGCGAGTTGTCGCGGCAATCGCGGTCACGCCAGTTGCGCCGGTTGCGCGTTGCCGGACCGTGGCGAGGGGGCGCAACCCGAGAACGCATCGGGAGAGGGGTCGCTGTAGCCACGACAGCCGTTGCCGGCCCCCCGACACGACGTCCCTCTGCGCCAACCGACTGGTGCACCGCGCTACGGTCGACGGCGCTCCCCGTGGGGTCGAGCGCCGCCCACGCCGCTCTTGGACTTCGCGCCGACGATCCGCGAGCTACGGCGACGGAAATTGCCCGAATCTTGGTCCGTCCGCCGAGTTTCTCACAGCTTTATCTAACAAGTGTTGGAGGCCGGCCAGACTTTTTCTTTGTTTTGTGACAGCCGAGCATCAGACTCGCCCTTTTAGGCTTTAGTGTGCGGTCCGACAGCTGTTTGACTAATGCACCCCCGGCTCCGTCTCTTGTGTGCCGTACCGGCGATGCGCGGAGCGTAACTGCAGCCGGCGCTCAAACAAACATCTCCAGCTCGCCCGCGATAAGATGTACAGCCGAGCCGGTTATTTCTTTACGAGCTGCGTAAAGTGGGGGTAACAACCGCTCGTTGTTTTCCTTCATATCATCTCCCCACACCAGTCGCTCGAAATCCGTTTGGCGCATTTAGTTTTCATCGACATTAACTCACGCGCCTCTCTGCGCGTCAAGTGTTCCGCACGCTGCATCCGCCGTTGGAGTGCAGAGGAGCTGCACTTGTTGGAGAGCGCAGTTCGCCTGAACCCTCCTACAAGTGCAGAGGAACTGCTCGAGGAGGAATGCAGCAGCGCTGTAGCGTGACCTTGTTTAAAAAAATGGGTGGGGGGCCAGACAAAAACGTTGGGGGGGGGGCGGTGAGGAGGCGGGGGGGGCGTGACACAGGCAACGTTGATCGCTGAGCAGGACGAGTAATGATACAATCTGCTTTTGTCCATCGTGCATTCCGCTGCAGCTCTCGCCGCCCCTAAGTATGCGAGGAACGGTTGTGATGCCCGCTGCTTAATTGTTAAATGTTGTACCAAATGTTTTAGTCAACTGTAATCATTTAGAAAGGACGGCGCCACGATGGCTGGGAGATGTTAACTACATCGCCTGGTATGCCGGAGGTCGTGGGTTCGAGCCCTACTCTGACACCTGCTGTATATTTGGAGTTTGCGTGTCTCTCTCCCCGTGATCGTTCGGATTTTTTCTCAGGGTCCTGCGGTTTTTGTCTCCACATTTAGAATCAGAATCACGCGTTTAGAGTATTTGGCTGCGATAGATTTCCACACGAAAAGCCACTTGGGTTGAGCTATGATTTGTGGCCAGGTCGCTCTTAAAAAATAGCTACATAGCTCAGTGGCCCTTACCTGGTAAAATAAAAATAGTTTGTTTCATAGTTTTAGTTCGCCTTCAGCGGGGGATGGGGGGGGCTCAGCCCCCTGCAGCCCCCGCGACACTGCAGGTCTGGGTTACTGTGCGAGGGTGACCTTCCAAATGCCGAGTGGGTCACGGGCAGCCGATCTTGAGATACACAGAAAAAGAGGTACAGCTACACGCGAAATTTCCATCGACATCTTCCCACGCACAACAGGAGGGTCATGTCCCAAGCATGACCCACCTGAAAACAGGGATATTCCTGCAGTGGCTTTGCTATACGGTTGATAGTTTGGGTTGCATGTATCTCTATGTGTCTCTGTTGGTCACTATATATCTATACGAGCCTCTATGTATCTCTGTGTCTCTATGGGTCACTATCTCTATGGATCTCTGTGACGCCCTGTGTCTCCATGGGTCACTCTTTGTCTCCGTGGGTCTCTGTGTACCTCTATGAATATCTATGGGTTTACTACGAGGTGCATAGTTTGGATTTCACGGCCACAATCACACTGCTTTGGCTTGTGTTTCATGAACGAGGCTCACCGGTAACATCAGCAGCGCGTAGGCGTCTCGCGTGAACACTTCTCATCACAAATCGGCCACGTGCCACAACATTTCCCCGAAGAACAAACTCGTACATTACGCACAGCGCTTCGTTTCTGCCGGAACGCTCCGGAAACGCCGTCCCGGAAATCATTTTGGCACCCACCGCCGCATCCATCTCGCCATCTTAGATTGTCCTAAACCTGTGCAGAGGATTATGGGAATTAAGGTCATACAATGATGTGGGATTATAAAAGGGCCCCACGCCGATAATCCACAACCAAGAAACTGGGCCCCGATCGTGCATCACGGACTTGAGCAGCGGTGCGAAAATCAAATCGACAGCGCCGTGCCCCGTTGACGCCCTCAATCCGGCGCTGTCTTGATACTTTTAATAAATATTACTTATATTTGTATTTCTAAACACGAGCCGGGTACAGAGCACGAGAGACGGGGAGAGAGGAGGGGGCGTTACAGATGTTCCGCGGACGACAAGCCCGAGGCCAGGTGGTCGAGCTCCCTGCCCTGACCCTCACGTCGGGGCAACGTTCGCGAACGTGGTGGAGTTTCTTTTTTAGGGGAGGGGCAGATAAAGGAAGGGGCAGGAGGTTGGGCGCTGTCTGATATTTACTAAGTGTACGCTCTTTAATTCGTAATCAATAGCTGTTTCATTCGTGTTGGGGGCAGTGGCTGCCCGGTTAGGCTGACTGCAAGGGCCCATGTTTTGGCTTTTAGGCCACATTAAATATTAAAGCCGAGGCAGTAAATCCAGCGCAGACCGCCACCGGCCAGACACGTCGTCCCGTCTGCGTCCACGTGCCAGCAGAACAGTTTGGACCCCGTATTAAAAGCTTTCCAAATAACCCGCACAACTTCATTAATGTGAAATGTTAAGCAAAGCTTTTATGGAACTTCCCCATAAAGTTTACGGCGGAGCCATCAAAACCGGCATGAAACATTTAACGCGCGTCGGTTATTTAAGCAATAAAGATCCACCGCGAGGAATGGCCTCGTCCGCGCGCGCGAACGCCAAGCGCATCGGCGGTTGCCGATCAACCCTCCGGGTAGCCGGGGCGTGGAGCCAGGGGCGGGTTATGAGATTTCGAGTCATCTTAACCGTCTGCTCAGGGAGCCAAGTCACCTTAACCCTTTCCCGTTCCGAGATGTACTGTGAGTTGCGCGGTGGGTGGTGTCCCGTTCGCCGCTGAATCTCGGAACGCGCAAGCGGTTCAGGGTTCATGTTTCTTAGAGAGGCGTAGCGCCGTTGTTTTTAAAGACGTTGTTACTCACCGCGGAGAACCGTAGCGACACGACCGCACTCTTCGATAGTTGGCCCCAAACTGTGCCACACGCCCTCCCGCATGGCCGATAAAGCTATTTTATTTTAGTTTTTATTACAATCCAAAGGGTTAACCTGTCTGTTCAGAGAGCCGAGTCACCTTAGCCTATTTACTCAGAGAGCCGCGCTCTCCACATCCTCCGTCGCCTACCGTACGTCTGCATGCGCTGTACACGCGTGCACCGTGCACTCAGCCGTGATTGTCACTCCGCTGCTGGATGAGTGCCTCCCCACTCCGTGCGGGTTGCAGGGGGTCGTTTGACCACAGTTCAGACGACGTTGCTCGGTGCAGGTAGCTGAAGGCAGGGGGGAGCATAGACGCATACGCATAGTACGGTACAGCGACGGAGATTGTTGCCCTGCCATCTCCTGCCCATAACAGTAGCTGCCGCACCACAGCCTGAAGCACCTGGTTTATGCCCGGTGGTGGCGGTCGCACATCCGAGCACTGCCCAGGCTCAAGCCTGCTTGGCTTGCGATTTCTGATGAGATGGGTCGCGCTCCGGGTGCTTTAGTCATTGGCGCCTACGATTACTCGAACACAAACCGCCGCTCGAGTAATTGGTCAGACAATAGCCAATGCAGGACCCTCCTAAAAAAATAATCTTGAGACTCGGAGAGTCTTTACTCGATAAAAGACTAAAGGACAAACACATTCTCACTGCGAGAAGTGGAGCTTGGCAGTGGTCATAAATCAAACCACCTGAAATGCCTTTCCAAGGATGCTGGAGCAGGGCACGGCGGTCGCACGGGGCGACCACCGAGCCCTGCGGGCGCTGCGGGCGCTGCGGGCGCTGCGGGCGCTGCGGGCGCTGCGGGCGCTGCGGGCGCTGCGGGCGCTGCGGGCGCTGCGGGCGCTGCGGGCGCTGCGGGCGCTGCGGGCGCTGCGGGCGCTGCTTGCGTGGTCGTGGCAGCAAAGGACGGCGCAGGAAAGAACCCCCGTTGCTGTGCATCCACATCCACGCTCGCTCGCTCCCTTCACCGACGCCTGTCGACTCGCGTCGTGAAGTTTGGCCACGTGGCTCTAGAGGCCCGCATGGCGGTGGGCGGGGGGGGGCCCTAATCCTGCAGCGAGTTAACAAAAGGGGGGCTCCGCATGTATGTTTGGTGAACTTCTTCCGCGCCGTACGTAGCCATCAGCGTCGATGTAGCAGTGGAGGCATCCCCGGCGTGATTCTGCTGACTTTGTGTTTAGTATTCATTAAAAAGAGGGTGGGGGGGGGGGAAGAGGGGGGGGGGCGAGCATCCTTTGACCTGCGCCGTAGGAACTAGCGCAGAGGCACAACGCGGGAGAATGTCGTCACGTGGACCTCATCTTGGGACAATCGCTATTTCATGGGGCCTGATTAACAGCGAGGGACAGGAGGACAAGGCGAGGCTACGGGGCTGTGTCCAGCATTGTCTCTCCGGGCCCGGGGCGGCCAGCCAGGGGCACCGGCGTAATTTGCGAGCGGCGCTTTCAACTGCGGCGGGGTTGTGGGTTTTTTTGTTTGCCCCGGCGACGCGGCTGCCTCCCGAGGGCTGTCACACGCAACAATGCCCCTCTGTGGCCCGCGGCCCCGTCCGCGTGGCCACAGCAGTAGCACGGCGTCGCGTCAGGGGCTGGGTTCACAGAAGCGGGTTTCTTTCGTTGTTTCCCACCCCGCCACCCCGTGCACAATGAATTGGCATCGTCGTCGTTATTATTGTTGTTGTTGATGTTGTTGTTGTTCGACTTCGTACTGCGCGTGTGGGTTTTCTCCAGGGTCCTTTAGTTTACTCCCGGGAAGTGGATTAGCCAAACAAATCCTTGCGTAGGATCCTGCTGGACAACAATAATATCTTGATTCTGCAGGTGGAGTGGATTATCGTTATTGCTATGTCTGTGTGTTAGTCTCTGTGTGTGTGGTTGGTAAGTGGGGAGCAGTAGTGTAGCGGTTAGCGCGCTGCGCTATAAACCCGGCGACCCGGGTTCAATTCCCGCTCTCACGGCCAACACCAGTGACGATTATCCGAATCGGTCCTGGGCCTCAAGATGAGTACCTGGTGCGGTATGTAAACATCGCCACTGGGGAGACAAAGGCGGTCGGGCGTGGTGCTGGCCACCCACCCCCTCGTGTGCCGTTACCGGCCTTCATAGGTGCCCGCAAGCAGCACTTGCCCCTACATGCTGTTAAAACCACATGGGGGATCTTTGTCCTTGGTATTTGTAGAGAGATGAGCGTTTGTTGCGCAGTTGATGTGTGGCGGTCGTCTGACTAACGTTTGCGTTCGCTTTGCTTGTGTGCAATGTGGCCTAAATGCTAATCTGTGTTGCTTCTGTGTCTACCCCACCCCTGTTTGTGTGTGTGTCTCTCTCTCTGTCCATCTGTCTGTTTTACCCCCCTTCCTCTATATATTTATTTATAAACCACGATTAATGTATCTCTATTCCAACCCTCTCCACCCGCATTATCGTCCGTGCCATTCATTGTGCACCCTCTCTGCTTGTCAATTAAAATTATTCTCGAAACATATCCGTAAAAAAAATCAACACCTATGTATTTTAATACTTCTTTGACCTGGGATGCTCCTTGGAATATTTGCGCGGAACTTAAAAACACTTTTCCGATTGCCCCATTTACGCATGCCGGTATTTCTCATCCCCATCTATTTACGTATATATATGTAAACACATACATGTGTATACACACATACGGATGCATCTAACTTCTTCCATCTCCATCCAATACTTGTGCACGTCACCCCTGGCTCCACGCACGCGCGCGTGGCTCTACGCCCCCGCATGACTCCGTCCGTCCCTTACACCACCACCACCACCTCCTCCCCCCCCTCCTCCTCCTCTTCATCTCTCTCCGCGTGCCCCTTTCGCCGCCACGCCATCGCCGCGCACTCACGCGCGCGTCGCAGATGGCCAGCCGTCCCCTCCGTGGTCGTTTGACCAGCCCTACGGGCCCTACCTGAGCCAGATCGCGGCACCGGCGCTTCACACAAACGCGGGGCTCTCGCCGAGCCGCGCCGTGGGCATCGCAGGTAGGCGACGCCGCCGGCCACAACAACAACAAAACGCGCACGGCCCAGCCATGAGATTGACCCGTCCGTCCGTTCGTTCATCGTCACCGGCTCAATCGTTGGTTCATTCACTCGCCGCCAGGCGAAATCCCATTGCCGCCGCCACCACCACCGTCGCTTTCGCTTGATTTGTGTCGATCGGAAGGTCGCGTGCGGTGGGATAAAGTTTGGGTACCTCTACCTCTTCGAAGCCGTCTGGTCAGCGTAGAAGAGTAGACCAAAACATACCCTCTCGAAGGGCTCTCTAGAGCTTCCTCTCGCCAAGGAGCTTCTACCAGCGGTGGCGTGAGCAAGCAATTGCAGGGGCTGCACCTGTACCTGTGTGACTGCTCCTCACACGTCCTACCAGAGTCCATCGTAAGCTCGAACTGTGTGCCGCAGCCCACGAATGGCATTGACCCCGATGGGCAGCAGCACGTCCGTTGAGTCAGATCCCATGAGTCTCTCTTGCGACAGTAGATGCGCAATGGCTGACGACGACGACGACAACGAACTAAATAAATGGACTTACGTTGAGAGTATTTGGCAACTGCTATAAATATCCACGCGATGCGCCACTTCGTTGAGCTGTCAATTTGCGATGGGCAGGTCGCTTCTGAAAAAGAGCTAAACGGCTCAGCGGGCCTTACCTGTTATTGAAAGTATATATATATGTGTATATTTGACGACACGTATTCGCCGTTCTCTGTCGTGGCGCAGGTGGCTCCGAGCTGGGTCCCTTTGGCGACCCGCGCCAGTTCCCCAGCCTCTCCTACCTGCCGGACCCGAGCCGCAACACGGACCCGCGCATGCACTACTCGGGCCCGCTGTCCGTCTACCCGACCCAGCAGGTGGGGGCGGGCTCCCTGGGGCTGCCCGTTCCAGCGCGCTACGCCTACCTGCCACCGCCCTACCCGGCGCACACCCCTCCGCACAGCCACCAAAGCTCCCCCTTCACCGGCTCCTCTCCCTTCACCACCGCCGGCTCTTCCCCCTTCAACGCCGCCTCCGCTCCGTTCACGTCGGGCTCCTCGCATTTCTCCGCCGGCCCCGCCCCCTTTCAAACGAGCTCCGCCTCCTTCCAGCCGGGCCCCGCCCACTTCCAGGCTAGCACCGCACCGTTCCAGTCGAGCTCCGCCTCCTTTCAGTCGGGCTTCAACCAGCTGTACTACGGCCACTCGGGCGGCCCCGCGTACTCGCTGTCCGTCATGGCCGGCGACGAGCGTCATTCCGCCGCCGGCGGGCGGATGGTCGCGACAGGCGTGGGCGTGTGCGTGGGCGCCGGGGACTCGGTGCTGCTCACGCCGGGACTGTCGAGTCCCGACGGGGACACGGCCGACGGAGGCGACGGCAGCTCCAGCAGCTCGCCCAGCAACGCCAACAGCCTGGCAGACGCGGTGCCCTCGCGGCTCGAGCCCGAGTCCGTGTGGAGGCCCTATTGAGTGGCGGCACGGGCCCCCGCGGGGCAGAGATGCGAGAGACTCGGGTTTGCCGGAGCGGAGGCCCCCGACAGAGGGCAGCCGGCACTCTCCACCAGCTGAGGGAGAAATCCACGTTTGCCAAGGGCTGGCTGCTTTGTCAACGTGGCAAATCTGCCGGGCAAATTCTGTTGCGAGAAAACACACACAGAACAATTAATTTTTCCCGACGTTTTTATTTTTACTACACCATGCTACCAATTACAGATTTAACGATGATGCCACGAAGCATTATTACTCGGATTGCTTGGCTTAAAAAGGTGGACGGAATTCCACGAGGAAATGAGCAGGCCTCGGAGCTTCCAACGCAGTTACCGTGTTTGCGCTACGAACGCGTTTCCCGGTCTCGCTGCAATGCCGATGCAGCTTCTCTGGATGGGTGAGTGCAAATTGTACGGTGAACATCGTGGCGAAAAGATGGCAGATCTGAAATGACAGCTGCAGGGATAAGAAAACAAATAATTTCTGGACAAGTTGCTTTCATTTTCTGTTGCTACAATTCTGAAGATTTGTTTTTCAAGAATCTGACTGAGATGCTTCACAGAGCACACCAGTTGCCGACACTGCTTTCATCTTCTGCTGCTTCTTCTTGCGGAAGCTTTGCAGGTGTACGGGCAGTCCACTGGTGGATGAGGGCTTCCCCACGCATTAATTTTGGCGAATGCAGAAACGCCTAACAGGGACGGTCAAAGCGTTGAGATCCGTGACCTCCTCACTCGTGACAGCGTGGCCCCCTATTTTAAATGTTCAGTTGCCCCGTGGTTCATCTGACTTGCAGCTGATGGCATGCATTGACGCTGAGCCATTAGTACTATCGTCGTCATCGTGAGGTGCTTTAATGTGTGTGTTTTTATTAATTGAGTTTAGAAAGTTGCTTTTCAGTCACGTGATGTAAATACAAAATGAATACCTGCCGGGCATCTTGTTAACGTCTTTTTTTTTAACACAGTAATAATCTTTGTGTACATGCATACATTAGTGTTACATTGTTACTGTTAGTGGATGTAAATGGTTAAGACGTTGCAGCAATTGTAAATGGATCCATTAGAAAGCAAAATATATTATTAAATACCTCCCACTTGCAATTGATATAGTTAAAGCTTAATTGTTACTTTGAGTAGATAGATGCTCTTAATAGCACATTGAATGCAGAACCATTAATATCCATTGCTAGAGGGCACAAGTCAAACGGAATGCATTCAGTTGTGAGTTTCAATGACGGGGCAATGCAATTATTGATCTCTATTGTAATCAGTTTTACTTTGGCATCGTCACGCAAGTATTTTCACCTCATCAGCTTCTCACCCAAGCCACACTTCCATATGATAGCGCACTTGTTCGGGAAAACTAAAACGTGTCAAATGAAGCAAATCGGAGGCAAAACGTAATACCAAAAGTGCATAATTGGTAGAAAAAAAACACAAATCAGAAAATTATGATCATCCAAAGATTGTTTTGAGCGTAATTTATGTTTAGCCCTCTCGTGGAAATTAGATAGCTCCTGAAAAATGCATCGTTAAAAAAACACCACAGTTTTGACTGGTCTCTGTAACTGATTGTATTACCCATGGGAGTGCAGTCTGGCTGACCAAATAATGAAATTAGATTTATTGGCAAAAATACATCAATCTTATAATACATCTTGATAAAATACCACCCAATTCATAGCCTTGTCTTTAATCCATGCTTATATCGAAATGCAACCGCATGTTTTAAAACGAGTTTAGACAACATAACCTGGATTGTTTGTAGATTTTAACTTTTTTTACATTTTAAATTAATTTTCTTACAATTTAAATAGAATGAGTGAAATGATGGACCTATTTTCTTTGCGGCCATCTCATTTAACATTCTTGTGTAAACGTGTTTTCAATGCCAGTTAATATGATTTGTTTCCTCCAGTCTTCCGTGAGTGTTGTACATTTTCTAGCTTCCACTTTCGAGGTATATACATTGCTATTCTTTTGAAATTATTAGTTTGTTGTGTGGTCACCTAATAGGATTACAGAAAATGAATGAAAAAAGTTAAAACATTGTACAGTTGAAATTTTAGCATACAATTATCACTTCCTGTAATATTAACTGTACGTGCTTTTACATGTATTAACCGATGATTAATAATGAAAAGGTTAATTTCGAAGCAAAATAAAGAAAAACGCATTCTTGCTTTTGCACTAAGCCATATTTATGTAAACAATATTAGAATGGTCAAAAAAATACTTTATCATTAATGTCATTCATATTATTACGTGGCGTATGGCCCCGTTTCAACGACCGAAAACGATGAGTTCAAGTAAAAAAGTAATAGTGCCTTTTGTTTGCAAAAAGCCATCTTTTTAAGGGGCCGTGTTCACGATGTCTCCGTGGCTCCGATCCAGTGGGCGGCCATTTCACGGCGGTAACCTCCCTGCCCGCCTCCCTCTTGCGTTGGCCATGAACTCAGCGGATTACAAATCGGGGTCATCCATATTTCCTGCAATTTCCACGGCATTTAATTGGGTTAACCGTTGTTACGTTTGCGGCGTGGATTTCCCGGTTGTTATATCACGTTTATTTTAAGTTTTTTGTTGTTACCATATTCACAATTCTCTTTTCGTACACTTGGTATTTTTTTAAAATTAAATTTTCATGGTTAAATATTTTTTTAGAGTGGCATTTGTCACCATTACAGTAAACCTTCGACTTATAAAATAATACCCTGCGTTGTAAAAAAAAAACTAGTTAAGACTGCTTCCTCTCTTATTTCATTTAAAGTAATTACAGTTCACTGAGTGGGGCTGTGCCCGAGATTTAATTCTGGCTGGCACAGTCATTTAATTGATGAACTCACCCGCAATTACCCCCGTGTGGAATCACCTCGCACTACTCATTCTGCCAGATAATTCGCAAGTGATTATGGTGCATAACAAGTCACAGCATTGGCTCAGATAGCCGCTCATTTGTCGGGAATAATGGCGCTTATTTTCGTCTCATGTAGACCCATGCGAGTTCTACTCAACGCCCGCTATGAGTCAGGCGTTGAGCCCTATTAGCGAGAAGTCCAGCACCTGCGGCGTCTTAAGCCAACCACCACCATTTTGTCAATGACCGAGTGCTTTCTTTCAGCGAAGTAACCATCTCGTATAATTATAAAACGTCTGGCCAGCGTGGAGCAGAAAGGCCAAGAGCTCTCGAGACGGGCTGCACGGAGCATAGAGCTCCCTTTCGTGGAGGTCCTGTGACTAGAATTGGCGTGAGCAAAGCAAATGCAGGGGCTGCAGCTTTAACCTTTGATGTTACTATTCACAAACTTGAGTGTGTAAAAATTTGCTTAAAAAGTCAGATATGAGTAAAAAAAATCATTTGGGTCACGTTAATCCGAGGGTGCAAGCCACTTTTTTTTTAATGAAAATCAGCCAGGACATGTTCTTCCTGTTTCACAAAATAAGTGGGCGATTCGATGTGCTGCCTTTTGTAACAGCACCCTGGAAATTGAGACACACAGGTGCGCTTTATAATAATTATTATATATGTAATTTAGCTGAGGGTGGTTTCCAATTTTGAAATTTAGGCTGTGGCACTCACCTAAGGGTTTACTCCTTGAATTAATACTAATAACGATTAAGAGTGTGCAGCCCTTTGCCAATCTACTGCTGGATGAAGGCCTCCCTGAATCATCGCCGTATCTCGCAATCCTTTGACGTGACGAAGTATAGAGGGTGCCTTGGTAATGAACGATCAACTTCATGAGAACCGACTTGTTATAAAGCAGGCCTTGATTACGTTTGGTGGGGGGCTCGAGTTCTTTACATTTTTGGGGGGAGCTCTGCATTGTTTGGTCGGTTCCATCCCTTCACTCTTTTACCACCATCCATGTCCAATGTCAAATGCACCATCACTTTGGTTATTGCAGTTCTAGTTCCACAAATATGATATGTGAGTTGTAAAGCTGAATCAAAGTTAAAATGAACAAAACTAAAAAAATGTGGCACGTGACTGATAGTGATACACATCCTTATTATTTGGCTTTAATTACCAAATTACCTGCAGGGGTTAGTGCTACAGTATTGGTATTCTACTGTTTCAAAGCTAAATATACATACAGATGTATTTAGTTGGCCTCTCAATATCCACAGCCCTGAGCACTAGTGCAGCAAAGTTAATTAAAACTATATACTGAATATATATTCCATCAACAGCAGGGCATGCAATTTCCAGTTTGTACATCAACTGCATTTGGAGTCGGTCGATTCGTGTGGCACATCGAGACGTGTTTCTTGTTGACCCGCCCCTACTGTACGTCTGTGAAAAAGAGCTTCATAGCTCATCGGATTCTTCCAGTCGAAATGTGGTTGATGATTCTGACCGTGTCCGGTAGAAGCTTTTTAAAATGGTGCTGCATTGTATAAGTGCTTGTCACAAATGACCCACAATACCTTGCTAGTCTCATCAAGGAGCATAAACTATCTTGCGAACTCCGCTCATCCTCGCGGCAGCGGCTTTTGGCTCGCCACCGAACAAAGACGGTCACTGCATCGCGCGCTTTCAGATGTGCTTCTGCGGCCGTCTGGAACGCTCTTCCTTTCGATATTAGGTTGTGACTGGAGCTATGCACGTATAAATCATCTAGATTGAAAACTCATTCCTTTAGTGTTACGGTTGTTGTCCTTCTCCCGCACCTCCGATGAGCACGGCTGGCTACGTACGGTGCGAAAGAAGTTCCACATGCATACATACAGAGCTCTCGCCAAACCGGTCAGAGCACATCATGCTCTATTGAGTCTCCCATGATTAAACAAAAAAAAGGGGCACCCATCAAAAAACAAAACTATATTTAATACACGGGACGTGCAAATTTGGCAACAGTTTATGTGACAGCGATGCTTTGGATTCACGACATGTTTGTGCGGGAACATTTCAACGGCAGAACTTCAAACAGCTTCTGACGGGTAAACAACGCCCTGAGGATAACCCACAAAGGGAAGACATTTTTACGATAAACCCTTCGACGTATAAAGGAGGGAATTATTATTGTGCTTGCACCTGTTTATATTGCAGAGTTTATTTTCTTAAGCAGGCCTGCATGTGTCATTGAAATGTTTATTTTTATTTAGTCAAATAATGTTTGATTTCATTTCACGTTTTTTTTTGCATTAAGTAGAAATATGTTTTGAATGACACTGCCACACCATGAAGCCAGTATGAAAGATTTTTTTTAAAGACAACATTACTTTGCAGATGTATAATTTTGCTTTGCGACTACGGTTGCCACCTATCCTGGTTCCCCCGATATCCTGATCTCTTTGAGGGACATCTTCTGGGAAAATATCTTAAGTCTTGCAAGGAAAATCAAACTTCTGGTGTTTTGTCAATTGTGTTAAGATACACGGCTCAAGGCAGCGTATATTTTCATGTAGTTCTCCCCTCTGCTGGCATTGTGAGTACGTATTCTTTCCATGATAAGCCCCAAGGATTCTTTATACCTCAGAGGTGGCAACCCTACTTGCATCTATGAAGCAGAAGTGAGGAAATAAATGATTTAAGAATGAGAGTAAACACTGCTATTAATGAGATGCATTGGTCAGTCATTTTTATTTTTATTTCATTACTAAGATGCATTATACCACAGGATTATACAAATTTTAACAAGCTACTGTGGAAATTGATGTTTTAAAGTTTACAGAATTTTCTTTTAATATGCCTTCGATATGTATATTTTTTTATATATATAAAAATCACGTCTGTTGGTGGTTACCTTATGTTGGTCATAGTAAAAGTTAGTTTTTTCTTCTTCTTTCAACTGGCATTGTATCTGTTTTTATATAAATATTTTAAACGTTGGCACTAACTTGTTCATCCCATGTGCTCTGTGTATATTTGTACCCAACATTTTACTCGCAATGTCTTCGACAAAACTATTTACGAACCGTTCTAACAACGCGCCATCAATGTGATCAAATCGCAGTCGTACATCGTCAGGGCCGTCCGTGGGGAGTGGGGGGTGGGGGGTGGGGGTGGGGGTGGGGGTGGGGGGTGGGGGGTGGGGGGTGGGGGTGGGGGGTGGGCCCCCTTAAAAATAAACCGAAAGAATGACATCTGACACCGTGACGTCGAAGCGCGTTCCCCCCCTCACCCCCCAAAGTGCGGGGCCCGGGGCAGTCGCCTCAATTTGCCGTACCCTCGGGGCGGCTCTGGTCATCGTCGTCATCATCGCATCATCATCATCATCACCGCCAGCAGCCACGGCAAATCCAATGGCGGATCGAAGGCCTTCCTAACCCGTCTCTCGCGATCCGTTCTCGAGTTGGTGGCCACAGATTTGGCGACAACAACAATGTGCTTGACGTCCGATCGAAAAACAAACTGGTAGGAAATGTTCGGACAAGTTAATGGAGGCTCACAAGTTGGGCTCAGGATAAATACGAGCAGCAAACAAACTTAGAACAATGCAAGTGCAAAATATCGGTTTGCACCTGAATCTATCATTGGTTTGCGAATCGATTTCCCCAACACCCCCGCCCCCTATCAACTTAGTTAAAGTTATATGACTTGAGGACTTGAGATGAGACATTGGTGCAGAGCTGCCTTGGCCACGTGGGGAATAGAAGTATTCTATTGTGGACTAGAGTGGGCCGAGACATCCCCTTTGTGTCTTTGTCTGACAAATTTTGGAGACATTTGGTAGGCAAATTGTTTGACAAAGTCTCACAAAGCCCTCCGCTGCAAAACGTACTTGAAATAAAATAATACAGCTTTCCCCCAAGCGTGACTCAAAAACAGTGGCCTTAACATGTATCAAACGAGCTGTCAATAAATGTAACGTTATAAATACGTAAAGTAGTTGAACGAGTTCATATCCACCTGGAAATGTGAACGGCAGCTGTTCTTCCACCATCCAAAGCATATGCCCCATCCGTGATACCTGTTGTGTGAGCATATACAGTCGCAAAGGCGCTTGGCAAAGAGTTTATCCTAAAGATATGCGGTACACTGATGGCTTCGCGCCCAGCATAAAACAACATCGCATTGATAATACTCATAAGTTTCAACTTTGTATAAAACCACTGCAGGATTAAGGCCCTCATCATGCCGTGTTCATCATGGGAGTGTTGTTTGGCCATACTTCGGGAATATCTTGATGAGCAGTGAACATTTTTGTCATTCAACAGTTTGCATTTGCAGGCTCATTAACTCACAGAAGACCATGAGACACGGATCTCGAGCATGACTCCCAAAGCCAGTTTCATGAAATGTGTTTTTGTTATTACCCATCTACCAATGACATTGTATTTAATGCTAACGTACAAATATATATACAGTCTAGTATAAATGGGAACTTTTTTTGTTTACCAGTGATTGATGTACAAAGGTAAGCTTTTGTGTACATATAATGTTTTGTTAGCTCAGTATATGTGTATAATAGAACTCGGTGGTGTGTTCTTACGTGCGTACATAACAAGAATGGCTAAGATTGATGACTTCTGTACTCTCCATGCTAATAAAGCTCACTGCATTAAAGCTGGATGGTCGCATGACACTGATGTCAGTAGAAGGTATTGCACTTCCTCCGACACTGCAAATTATTTGCGTAAAAAGAAATCCTCCGCACGTTCGTCTACAATACTGCCCTATCTTATGGGACATTTTTTTGTCAGTATCAAAATTGTGAGAGAGAAAATATGTGAGAATAGGCTTTGCTCTTTCTGGGAATAAAACAGGTGTTAAATGTTAAAACACAAAATAGATGCCTATTGCAAGGGATCAAGTCTGCATTAACCACACATATTTGTGCCAAAAAATGCAAACAATCATGCTCTGATAATGTAAGCATTGTCTTTGAAACTGATTGCCCTACATCCTAAAAGAAAATAGATAACACTACCCTGAAATAAAATATATAATAGGCGACAGGGAAAGGGCCTTTCTTCATATATTGTGCTCAGTAGAAGGGCCGTTGCCCGAAACATCACCTATTATAGGTAGTTCCTTCCAAGGCCACAACGTTGTTGATGGAACATGTTGAGATTGTTGTTGTTTGTGCTTGTGCACCACTGCCAACGCAGTGCCACCAAACAACGAGTTCAATTATTTACCCAGATCGCTGGTAGACTGGGACGTGGCACGTGACTTGAAGCTCCAACCGTATTGGAAGGCATCCTGGATGTTAACTTAGCTTTGTCATCAACCAGCTCAACTTCCGCCCCCTGCATCATAAAGCTTTAGTTTCAACTCCATGCGTACCTCCCAGCCCACACCCCGCCCCCACACTCACCCTCCCTACGATCTGTACCCCAATGTTGTGTCTGCCCAGGCTACCTCACTTCTCTTACCCTTATCTTAACTATTAATCAGCTAATTCCCCCTCCCCAACTCCTTGGCTCCTCCCCCCCCTCTTACCCTATATAATCACGGTTCTCTAAACAGCTCTCTTTATTCACTACAGTAATTTTGCAGTGGCGGTTCCACCTGAAGACGGAGGCTTGTGTTGCTTCTGAAACGTCGTGATTTAATTTAGTTGTTTTCAATTTAATTTATTTTATTTTTTACCCACGTGACTTTACTGAAAAAAACTAAAAGTATGCATCCTGGATGTAGTGTGCCGGGGTGCAGAACTCGTCCTGGGTCACTGACCCAGACAGATCCAGCTGAAATTACGCACTGACAAGACAAAAACAATCATTTGTTGCTCCAGGGAGGCTCAAACTGCGTCTCAAGAGGGTCCTAGCTGCATTTGGATATTACGCTAATGCCATTTGTGAGTGTTTGGAATTCGGGAGGAAATGGGAGCTCCCGGAGAGAGCGAACACGCATTCAAGGGAGTGACACGTGGCACTGTCACGCCTACAAGACCTGGCAAGCCCTGGTGGTGGTTAAACTATCCAAGTACTAACTAGTATCGATCCTGCTTAGTGTCCGAATTCCGATGAGATCAGGCATATTTATAGCACATTAGTAGTATGCAATGACCTATATGATATGCGATATTTAGTTTGGTTAATCAATATGCGTTTTACACACGAGGAGTGCGCTCCCAATTTTCAAATTTATCTGAAAAATGTGAGCATCAGGTCTAGAAAAGACATTTCGGATGATCACAACAAAAACATTTTGTTGCAGATGTATCCACAGACCGCAGGGGACGTCGTATCGGTAACATCATTTCTGTGTTTTCCCACCAAAATGGGTGCCACGTGGTATCAAGTGACGATCCTTTCCCTATGACGGCGACTCGTTAATATGCGACAAAGTAAATGATTCTAACACCTGGAACAAGATGCCAAATTTACGAATATAATGAACAAAAATTCGAATTACAAAACTGGGCACCGACGCACATATGTGTGGGCCATATGATTTCGTTAAAATAGAAATTCTCCGACTGCTGCTGCTGCTGCTCGCGTCTGCACTTGCCACCCGGCGGACTGCACGAGCGGCTGGCAGAGCAGGTGTTGACCACGAGATTCTAATTCACCCACAGTGTTTGAAGGGGCAACCCCAACATTCGCCGATTTGTTTTTTATCAACCACATTTTATGAGCATGCATTTGAAGCCGAAGGATGTGGCGAATACAAACAGCTGATCCATCAGACGTGCGCAAAAACTCGACCGCGGTTCACACGTCTGTCCGTGTTGGATTTTGGGCTGCGTCGTGATGGCTCTCATCCACAAATGCTGGTAATGGGTCTCGTATACAATTTAAAACTCGGTGGAGGTGTCCGATACAACATATGTCTCGGGAACAACCTCGAAAGGCCACTGCAAAGCAACACATTTGATCATACGCATAGGTTTTTTTCGGTAAAGTCACGTAGGTAAAAATATATATCTAAAATAATAATAATAGATGAAAATAAATCAATTAAATCACGACGTTTCGGAGGCAACACAAGCTTCCTTCATCATGTGTAAAAAGGCACAACAAAATAACTGTAGTGGGAGTTATTTGTGATGGGACATTATTATACAGTTATTTTACTTATTATACAGTTATTATTATTATTTTATATATATATATATTTTTTTACCTACGTGACTTTACCGAAAAAACCTAAGAGTATGAATCCTTGCAGTCACGAGAGATTGAAATTTAGAAAAACACATTTGATCCTCAACCGATGATCATTTCTGATAAACGAACAAGTGGAAGCCAGCATTTACCCGCGTAGCCCTTGTAAACTCATTGCCTTTCGTACAAGCGACAGAATGCAGCTGTTGCAGTGTATTTCTGAAGAGCGGTAAATTAAGAGGAAAACCACATTTTCCCCCCAGCGACACGACCCGGGTACACATGTGCCCTTTCATTACCTGTCGATTTGCCCTTCGGCAACAGGAAGCCACTACGCATGAGGGCGTTTATGGGGGTAGCACTCCAATTGACCTGCCGATACTTTCTCGTGCAGACAGGCCTTGCTATTGGTGGCCGAGTAGGTGAACTGCACGTTAATACAATCACCACATCTCAGTCAAACGCTGTCATTGTAAATGTTTGGGATTAAACTATAAAAACAACTGTATTTTACTGGTAGAAACCTCCTGGTTACACCAGCCCACGGGGGATTATTGTGTCCGTCGTGCAGGGAGGGGCTGGGTGGGGAGGGAGGGGCTGGGTGAGGAGGGTGGGGAGGGGTGGGGGTGGGAGGGGTGGGGCTGGGTGGGGAGGGGCTGGTCACTCCGTGGTGCCCTTATAAAACTCAACGTTTAACCTACTCACGCCGGCTTGTGCCCGCCCTCACAGTCGGGCATATTTGCGGAATACACCACGCCGCCGTTGACCCTCGCCATTGACCGAGCAACCCAACGTTCCTACCAGCTCCCTCCGCAGGAATGTGTTTTATTTACCAGGTAAGGCCCACTGAGCTGTATAGCTCCTTTTCAGAAGCGACCTGGCCACAAATTATAGCTCAACGAAGTGGCTTATCATCGTGTGGACAGGCACAGCAGCCAGAGTTCTCGAAACGCGTGTTTGTAAATGTGGGGGGGGGGGGGGGGGAAACCCGGAGGGACCCGGAAAAAAATCCACGCGACCACGGGGAAAGAGAGAAATAGACGCAGACTCCAGATACACAGCAGCAGGCGTCAGTGGTCGGGATCGAACCCCCGACCACCTGTATACCGGGCGAGGTAGTTAACATCTCGCCACCGTGGCGCCCAAAGGCAAAATACAGAGGCACATTTGTGTACAGTGCTGTATATGCCAATCAAGGTATTGATAGCGTTAGCAAATATCCACATCGAGCCCTCAGTTCCACAATGTTTTGACACAAACTGTAACCGTTTGGTGCCGTGTTGCAACAGGGGGCGTGCCTCGCTTATGCAACCCAAAGTTGGCATTTTAGAGGCACCGCATGAATCCTCTCGAATTGTTTAAACGCAAATAAATCACCACGTGTTGAGTGGCGGAAAAGTGACTTTAGTCGGAGGAACTCCCCCCCTCACCCCACCCCTCCTCTAACTGGTGTCACGAACACGATGACCATGCCCATCGGGTCGTGCAAGCTGTGCTCTTCGCCAGATGTCAACCTGACCCCACTTTTACTGTCGCTACGACGGAACAGTTCACGTCCCAGCCCCGCGGGCTCGGAAAGCAAAACAACAGGAGGAGCCATTTCTTCTTCATCTTCTACCAAATTCGGTTCAACCCCCCCCCCCCCTCAATATGTCAAGAGCCGCCATGCACTGTGGCACTGTGGTGAAGACGAGACGGTGGTGGTCCTTGATGAATAAGACCGTCACGAAGGGGTCACTGGAAGAGCCGCAGGTGTCCCACTCGAAGCGAGAACGTGTATACGCCCCGCGCCTGCGGTGCCACAAAGTCCACGGCCACACGTGGCCACTGTGCGTGGCACGGGCTCAGAGACAACCGCTTAATCCGCTCCGATGGTGGCTGATTCATTGTGTGCACGTGGAGGGCACACAGGCCTTTTTAAACAAACGTATCAGCGCATCTGTGACAGTTTCCGCCTGAGAATATCGCAAAGAATTTAGAATGCGAATATGATACTTTTTTTTTTTAAAGGCAGAGTTGTTCGGATGATTTCCTAGCCGCTGCTGGTAATCCGAACACGTGGTTCACTATTGTGTGAGCTCTGTTTCCCTGGCAGATGCAGTACGGGCTATGAGTTTTATAGCAACCAAATTGCTTGGGCAATCACAACCACATGAAGCGCTCTGGGTTTTTTTTTATGCGCACACCAATAATGTAATAAGCTTATACAATGCGGTATGACCGGTTGGGCTGTCAATCAGCACAAAGAGGCATAAAAGGCAAGTCTCAGACAATGCCATCTGAACTGCCTCTCCACTGTGCTGACTCTGTTGGGGCTTTTACAGTTGGCTCGGTTGCAAGTCTGGACCCCCCCCCCCGCTCAGCCCCAGACTTCTGGGAGGGGAGAATGGGCTTGGAAGGTAACTTCACACTTTCACGATGGGGCCTCGCACCTGTGCTGTTTGTGGTGCGGCACAGGTGTGGGGATTTAATTTGAGGGCGCCGTCTCCACACACGCATACACAGCGAGGCTTTTGTCAATCACGGATTCTTAAACCCGGCGATGCCAGCCCCAACTCTCTCCCCAACGCAAACATGTCTCACGTCTTCACGTCCGCAATCATCATTATTATTGCCTCGACAGATCTACAATCCTCATCGTCATCATCATCCATCTTAATTCTTGCCTCTGCAGATCTGCAATGAGCGTCATCGTCATCATAATTTTCGCCTCGAAAGATGCACAATCATCATCACCATCACTATGCACTGCTCTACATGCCGACAGTCATCACCATTCTCTCCTATCTTGATCCACACTAATCATCTTCATCATCATCATCTCCTCTTCAGATCTACAGTCATCATCACCCATTATCATCGTAGTGTTCTCATCTTCCGATCCAAAATCATCAAAGTTGTTGATCAACCGAGTCTCAACATTGTCTCCGTTGCCAATAGAACCATACGATAAAGGCGCAGCCTTGCAATTGCTTACTCACGCCACTGCTGGCATGACTCTGGTAGGCGCTTTGGCCTCCTCTTCCACGTTGATCAGACGTCCTTGAAGCGATGGGAGTACCCACACGCGACGCCATCACACGCATCCTTCCCAGTGACTGAGCGCTCGGTGGAGAGGCGCGGGGAGAAACTTCTCTTTTTGCTTCACCTGTCACGCCCGGAGATCGAATTGACCCGGTGACCTCTGCATTGCAGTTCCATTGTGCTCACCATTACACTTGTGGCAGCCTCCTGGTTATTGTATCTGTGGCCACAGTACAGGGTGGTCCAGATGTCGTGACTCCCAATTAATTGACCCCTAACATTTTTTCCTTTGCATATTAATATCTGTTTTAAATGAACCTTGCTTATTTATTTCAGAGAGCTTACAACAGTTTATATGCTATTGAAGAACGGCTCGTAGTGAGCATATGGGCTCATGAAAGATCACAAACAAGGAAATCTATGAAAGATGTTGGAAAGGACTTTTGTAAATCTGGAAATATGGCCTTTGAGTTCCAGTAAATTGCAAAAATGCAAAGATGTTAGTGTTGCTTTCACAGCGTCAGTCGTTATTTGCTAAATCAAATGCTGTTTGATCAAATTGTTTTGTAAAGTCAATACATAGGCTGATGGACTTTAACACGTTTCATTTATATGTGGAGAGACTAAATGGAGCTCTGCTTGTACATTATTCGTTTTGCATATTAAGCTCTATGTCAGCGCATTGTGTCTTTGTGTACGACGTTGCTTTTGTCGTGAAATGGGGATCTCATATTTTATGGGGTCTCGTGTGTTCTATGAAGTGCCCTTGTTAATAACGCGGTCACCCAGAAGAGCCTATATCACAATTCTCCATCTTCCGATGAGAGCCACTCGCACCGACTCATTGACTCGCACCTCACTCGATCAGCTCTTTTGCAAGGACGACCAGATCCCAAGACCGTCGGCGGTGGACACCGCCCCAGAGTTTGGTAGCTTAGACAAACGCCGCTGGACAATGTTGGGTCCGGAAAGCCAAGGGTCCGATGGACGAAATCGTGTTATATTTATCTATTTATCCGTAGCGAGACTAAAATAAATTCTCCTTAGCTGTATCATCGTGGGGTCGTTTGATCAAATCCAAAAGCACCGCCAGGCAGAAGTAACACGAATACACTCCGTGTGAATGAAGAATTGAGGATCGCAATAAAAACCGAGCTCAGACGGCCTCCACTTAAACGTCACCCTTGGCATTTCTAAAGAGACAATCCGGGGTCATCCACGGACGCTTTATGAGCGTGCATTGGCGCTTTAATGGCGTTTTAATGGTTTTCTGTTATTCGCAGTCGAGTTGTAAACTACCAGGATCGAAAATGAAGCCGATGCTCGCTCGCCTCTCTCGCACCGCGTCTATTAACCTGTCGCAGGTGTCTTCGACTTAGATGGGTCGCATTGGCTGACGCGGGATCTATGGACCTTCATTGATTCCATAGACTACCAGAGGACCCATACACTTACATTGGATCAATAGTCGGACAATAAGACCCAGACTAACATAGCATCTATAGAATAGCACATAGATCTAACAGTAAAGTAAACCCAAACAAACTGAACCCAGAGTCTAATGTGCCGATGCGTACCACGGTGCAGCATTGTTCATCTTTGTCGGCGTGACAGAAGGGGCACTATGTTGTTTCACACTCGCGTTATTCATTTTGCGTCACGTGTCCTCGCCACGCCATCGTTGCGTGTGGATCAATACCCCGGATGTGCATTTGCATGGACCTCCCATGAGCACGGTTGGCTACGTAACGGTGCGAAAGAAGTTTCAACGTACTGAGTAGACCTTCATCCAAGTTCAACATACGTGCATACACGCATGACGGTCGAGGCTAATAACGGAGCGGCAGCCAAACGAGGGAGCAGCGCCGACGAGTCAGACTGCCGAGGAGATGGAGCGATTAGGGGCACGTGCTCCCCAGCTCGTGGGCAGGAGTCGGATTGGTGTTGTTTTTGTTGTTGCAAAGATGGCAAGAGTTTGGGCAAGCGTTCATCCGACAGTGACGAAGGCTTCAGAAGCGTGCGTTCAGAGAATTTGGCTGCTGTGCATTTCCACATGATAAGCCACTTCGTTGAGCTATCATTTGTGGCCAGGTTGTTTATGAAAAAGATGCACAGTTCAGTGAGGCTTTACTTGCTAAAATAAATAAAATACAAAGTTTAAACAAAAAAATAATATAATAATATAATACGACGTTTCGGTTGCAACACAAGCAGCCATCATCAGGTAAGAATGAATGATACAACACAGACACGGAAACAACAGAGGCAGACACACATGCAGAGACACACCGAGCGAGACACACACCAATTGTCTGTGCTTTATCATTCATTCTTACCCGATGATGGCTGCTTGTGTTGCAACCGAAACGTCGCATTCTATTATTATTTTATTTGATGTTCTACGTGACTTTACCGAAAAAACCAAAGGATAAAACGTTTAGTTTAGTTGAATAGATGATCCCGCACCTCCGATTAGCACGGTTCGCTTACGAATGGTGCCGAACAAGTTCAACGTATAGAGTGTATACATCACGGCTGGTGATAGCGATGAAGCAAGGACACTCTTCAATTAACCTACGCGGCCTGAGAGATGGGAGGAAGAGGAGGAGGAAGAGATGAAGGTGGTTAGGATTCGACACGAGCTCTCGGCTTATCGGCGAAGTAAACAGCTGCTAGATTTGAAGCTTTCGTGACTGCAAGGAATCATCTTCTTAGGTTTTTTCGGTAAAGTCACGTAGGTAAAACATCAAAATGAATGGAAATGAATGAAAATAAAATTTTATTTTATTTTATTTTCATTCATTTTGATGTTTTACCTACGTGACTTTACCGAAAAAAACCTAAGAAGATAAACGGCTGCTTCCGAATGACCCCAGCGGAAAACACGTGGGCCCACTTGAAGGTGGTTTGCAATGCAGACACGCCGAGTGGAACGCGCGCACGCACTCACACGGGAGGGAGAGCATCGCCCGCGATTGCCTGCGGCTCCGGTTCGAGCAGGGTGCAGGCGCACACTCGGGGGATCTCCACGTGTCACGTCACGGGGTGTAAATGGATGAGCTAATTATCATCACTAATTGCAATAATGCAAAGTGCCGGCCCAGCGACGAGAGAATGCATCAAAAGCACGCGTGACGGCAGTGCAGGGCATGTGCCGAATCTTCTTGGTTCTTTCGGTAAAGTCACGTAGAGGAGAAATAATAAAATAATACAAATACAACATAATACAAATGTTTTATTTAAATAATAAAAATTACACCTAATTTTTTTTTTCCCTTCTACGTCACTTTACCGAAAGAACCAAGAAGATGAATCCCTGTCAGTCACGAAAGCGTTCAATCGAAATTCATCTGCCGAATGTCAGTGAAGGTGACAGCCCCGTCATGTGACGCTGTTTCAAGCTGCTGCTGCTGCTGCTGCAGCTTGCAAACTCACGAGTCGATGTCGCACGAACATTGCACGTCTAACACAGCGAGCCGCGCATGAGCCCTGCCTGCGTCCATGGTGCACTCTGCTCACGTTCTCACCCCCTTGTCGAGGGGTCCCTCGATTCACGACGTTGCCTTCACGCAACTCACGTTGTGTATCACACACACGCGCATCTTCGATAACACTGGGTAGTAAGTGTTATATCATAATTGATTATGCCTCAAATGTACAGAAAATGGCTATTATTCCCCACAAACTTTGCTTTTGTGGTCAGGACAGTTATATTTAGAATTTTGCCTATTTTCTATGATACAATTTGCCTATTTTTTATGAGAAAATTTTACTATTTTCTATGAGAAAATAGGCAAATTGAGAATGTGTGTCGTTCCTTCACTTAAAGTCCTGGTCACAGAAGCAAAGTTTGTGGGGAATAATAGCCATTTTCTACACTTTAGAGGCATAAGCAATTAGAAAGTGACACTTACTAGCCGTGAACAAAACTCGTGTTACAGAGTGGTGCAATTAGCGAAATCGAATTTCCGCGCGAACGAAATTTCTCCCGGGACACGTCACTTCCAGATGACGTCTCGACGTTTCGCGCCGCCGTCAGCAGGCTTCGTCATGGCAAGCGCCAACTCCCGCAACAACAAGCAACAATCTTTATAAGTCCACGGTCAAAGTCGTGGCTCTCGTCCGGTTCGTGGCGTGGTTGGCCACTGCCATCTGCAGGCTGCAGCGCGAACTGCAGCGCTGTGCCCGGGGTCGTTACACGTGAAACACGCAGAGCGCAAGTGAAACACGCAGAGCGCAACACGCGGAGCACAACACGCAGAGCGAAATGTTGTTCACGTGATTTACCCCCCCCCTCCCCCATGTAACTCTTTTCAACAGATTGTGGCTCTATTCTAGATTTGAAGATTTTGATTAGAAGTTTTCGTATAGATTGTGGCTTCAGTGGACTTTTCAACAGCTTAATAGACACATTGGGTCGACATTTAGAGCTATTGCTGCTGCGTTCGCAGTGCTGCACATGCACAAATAACAACACACAAATAACAACACACAAATAACAACACACAAATAACAACACACAAATATGATAATAGTTTTTTTACCCTTTTATCTGGCAACAAAACTGACACCTTTTTTTACAAGGCGTCATGTTTGCATAGACCACAATACCTGCAGTCATAATGCAAACAAAAAACATAACTCTGATAATGTATGCACTGTCCTTGAAGTTGATTGGTGCACACCCGAGACAGCTTTCCTTAGAGCCTAGTCTCAGATGTGTTGGACCAGATGACGCCAAAATAACAACACACACAGATAACAACACGTATAAAAGGCGACGTTTCAGGCAATGTCCCTTCTTTATGTGCAATGTAGAAGGGCCATTGCTGCAGCGTCATTGACGTGTGAATGAATTTGTGTACTTGGGAAGTCGGCTGACGTGGGACGAGGGCTGCAGGGCAGACAGAAGAACGAGGACCTCGAAGGCACAAGGAGTCGTGGGCAGGACTCAAGAACATCCGCAGCAAGACCCAACTGAACATGTTAAGAGCACGCGTGTTCGGGGCAGCTGTGAATGCCTGCGAGACTTGGACACTGAAAGAGGCCGACAGGGAAACGATGTTGACACTCGAACTGTGCTGCTACAGAAGGAGACTGCGTCTGAGCTGGATCCAAAGCGTGTCCAACGGTGAAATAAGAGAAATGTCGCACATAGAATAAGACGACCCGGTGATGAAGATGATGATGATGCAGGCAGTGACGAGAAGGAAACTGGCACGATGTGGACACTCGTGTAGGATGGACAACAACAACAGGGACATTAAAAGTGTCGTTGTTGTCGTTGTTGTTCTGGGTAAAAATGTCAGGAATCGGAACGAGAAGAAGAGCTCACAGAGAATGGGTTGACGACGACGCCATCAGAGATCGGTGCCGAGGGAGACGTGGCCACGACTGTAACCAGATTGGCAACCTGAAGACAGCGGAACGTGAAGAGACAAATGGCGACACCTCCTAGGGGCGATCTGCCCACGGATCGTGGTGACGGCGATGACTAAAAGCGACGTTTCGGGCAATGTTCCGTCTCTCGTGTGCAATTGAGAGGACCAGAGCGCGAGGCGTGACCGACGAACGCGTTGGCATCGTTCATTGGTCATCGAATGAAGCGAAGGGCGTGTTCACGCGTGACGTCACAGTCGGTGCGCGACGACGTCACGCGTCTCGACGTGACGTTGCGCATTACGTAACGCCGCGTTACGTGGTGACGTAACGCCGCGTTGCGCGATGACGTCACGGCGCGTTGCGCGATGCCGTCACGGCGCGTTGCGCGATGCCGTCATGGCGCGTCACGCGATGACGTGACCTCGCCGGGGTCTCCGTGGGCCGAGTGGTCGCAGTCCCAGGCGAGTCGCGGGTGTAAGTGCGACACGGTTTTGTTTTGCTCAGTTCAAAACATCGACACACACACACACACTTACACACACATCTATACACTTACGTGCATGATGTATCAACGCGTGAAAATGTATTAAACTGTATCGCGAGCTGAAGCGATGCCACGTGGTTTGGCTGCGCGCTCGTCCACAGTGCAGTCCGTACAGTGACGTTAACGACCCGCACTGTACCCGCGCTGCCTGCCGCCTGCTGTCGGGTCTCCAGGCGCGGCCGGCCGCGCAGCATGGGGCCCCACCGCCTCTGTCGGCGTGGAAGAGTAGGCCAAACACCCTGTGGAGGGGCCAACTCGAGAGCTCGCTCCTGGCAGACGCGCGATTCGTGCCTGAACTTGCAAGAACTTTTGAGGGCTGCACCGTCCTCTGTGGTTTACTGAACGCAGTGTTGCATCTTGCCTGCAGTGTTGTTTGAATGTCCATTGCATCGCTAAGACTGTTGGGGTCCGAGACAACGTCTTTCGAGGAGATGGAGCGGTGAAATCAGCTCGTTCATCGCATGATCGTGAGAGATATCGACGCTTTGATGCGGATTGACCTTGGCCGACGACGACGACGATGATGATGATGGCTGAGCATTCTTGGGTTATATGCATACGACTGTGATTGTACCCGTACCGCCAGGCTGGAGAAACGCGCGTGCCCATCGCAGCGTGGCCCTCCAACCCCCTCACTCAGCCGCGCGTCCACCAGGTGGCGTGGTCGCCACGCGTGTCTGGGGAGCGGTGGCGCAGTGGTTAGCGCGCTGCGATACGAACCCGTCAACCCGAGTTCGGTTACCGCTCAACGACGACCAATATTACTCGTGGCGGATTGTTTGAACAGGTTCCCGGTGGGCCCTCCCCTAGGTCGACTCGGCCTCAGATGAGTACACGGTGCTGTTGTCTACACATGCTGACGTGCACTGTGTACAATGACTATGCCGGCCTTCATAGATGCTCAATCGCAGCACTTGCCCCAACAGTCTGTTAATGCCATGCGGTGGCGGTGGGGTCTTTGTGTGACAGTAACATCCACACTCATTTGCAGGACCGTGTGTCTATTTTCTCTACTCAAGCATACACTTGAAACCATTCTTTTATTTGACCAGGCAAGGCCCACTGAGCTGTATAAATGATCGCCCAAGGATGTGGCTTATCACGTGGAAATGTATTTCAGTCAAATGCTCTCATAAAGCATGCTTCTAAATGTGGAGGCAAAAACTGTAGGACCTCGAGAAAAATCCACGCGTCCACGGGGAGAGAGAGAGCGACTCACACAAACTACAAATATGCAGGCAGCTGCTGCAATGCCGAGGTTTGTTTCGGCGCAGATGTGACGAGTGGATCGTTGTCATCGTCACCACCAAAACCAGGAGCACTCGCTCGAGGATGGGGAATGATATCTTCTAGACATGGTCGGCATCGTTATCATTGTATCAACACGAGTGTGTGTGTGTGTGATCCATGCATTTTGTTTTGGGTTAGGCCACGTGGTAGATTTATGCCAAAATTCTTGCCGTTAAAATGTCCAGTTAATTTGTATTGATCGTGGTGTGGTTGATCCATATTATAGTTTTTTTGGTTTAAATCGCGTAAATATTAAAAACCTATATTATAGATGATATTTGTCGTGAATTTTGGACAATCCCACACAGTGGAAAACATTCTAGTTTGCAAAACACTGCTGCGATTGATAACAAATAAAATAAATGCAAGCATTGTCGATTATTACATGCAATTATATGTCACGGTTATTATTTAAACATTCCCACATCAGTAATGTTATTTATGTCATCCAGGAAACAATAATAATAATGCGCTTTTCCAAGTAAATCCTCAGAATTTCAATATATTTTTGGCAGAGGTTCGTGAATTGATATATGTGGCCAATTGAATTCATCAGTTTTTAGCTTAAGAGAGGAAACCCAGCTTCCGAGAGAAAGCACGTGCATTCCAGGGGCTAACATTCAGAGCTCTGCACAGATCAATTCACAATGTATTTTCTCTACTGCTATCTCCTGCCCACCTTAACAACACAGCGCACATGGGAGTTTTTCAAATCTCTGCGTGATCCACCAACCCTCATCTCCAAAAGCACAGGATCACAGGCATGTGCTGTACCCATGTGAGACCCATGTGTTCATAGCACTTAGTTTCTCGATTGGTTTTCGATTGGTTTGTGTGCTTTGCAGGTTGCCGTGTCAGTTAATAGAAGGGCCAGACACGGTACACATCCACCATGCTTTTAAATTATCCTGTAAATTACATCTCGAGCATCTGTGCATTGGTCAAAGCGTGAGGGTATGAATTGTGCCTGGCTCACGTCACCAGACGTCGTCCCCTCCATGCTGTACACATCCACGGAACCTGACGCCACGGGCAGACATGAGGCCAGATGCGCACAGCAGGCATACATTGCCAATATAAGACGCAGACTGTCATCTACTCAAGTTTTTTATATGTCAAATATCAATCAAACAAAGGTTATCTTAAAATAGGTGTGTTTTCTATTTGTTGGCGTCCCATCAATCTTCTGATAGGGTATTAGTACAAAGTTTAGAATGTGTTCGGTGTAAATATAGCTGGTTCATTTTGCAGTAACAGCACTTCTTAATCTCTGATTCACATGAACCCGTTCCGAGACGCACTGCAAGTTGCAGGGTGGGGTGTCACGTTCATCGCTGAATCTCTAGGAACATGCAAGCGGTTCATCGTTCATTGTATTTAGAGAGGCGTAACGACATTGTGCTCGCCGCAGCGAACTGTAGCGACACGACCACACTCTACGGTAGCTATGGCCAAACTGTGCCACACGCCCTCCTGCATGGCCTTTTCTTCTGGTTCCATTCCAATGACTTATACGATGACGTACATATAGGTCATCGGCATGGGAAGAGGTTAAGAAACAACTCACAATTATATTGGTAACATACATTTCATAATAAATATGTTTTACTCGTTAACATAATATGAGTAGGATATAGCTATAAGTAAATAATGTTAGTGAATGCTAGAAGACCAAAATACATTTTTAAGTAAATACATTATTTTTCAAATCAGAATATTAATTCAATGCTTGCAACAATACATTTGCATGGTTTTGTCTTTACCGTTAGAAAATCCCCTGCAAAGTTTAAACATGTTGTGTCCTCTAACTAAATACTAATGGCTCACAACCAACTTCAGACATTGTCGATTATCATATATGATCACATGTCAAGGTTATGATTATTCATTGTGCATTGTTAATGTAATATTGAATATATTTGTTTTAACACGTTTGGGATCTCGCCCAAACGCATTGTGAAGGAATTAGAATCGCCGTCGTCGACAACATCCAGCGACACGGTGGCAGAGTTTTACGAGGCCACCGCACCGAGCTCATTTAAGATGCGGCCAAAGCTCCTCTACGATCGCCATGCTTGAACACGTCCTCCTGGAACACGGTAGTCCGGACGAAAGCTCAGCAGCCGTCGGATTCAACGATATTTCCTTTCGGTTTAACTGCGCGTTTACTCCACGCCGCATCACGTGTCTCTGTGCGCGCGCCGCGTGGCTCCGCCGAGAGCCCGCCTGACCGAAGGTGGATATAAATAATCGCGTGCATGTGACGGGCTGCAGGTCCGCGATGTAAGCGCCCCGCGCTGTCGCCGAACACGAGGGCCCCATGGCAGAGTCTGGCGTGCGGACATTCCGTGTCCCGGCGCGTCACGGCTACTCCGTCAAGTTCTCTCCGTTCTTTCCCGCTCAGCTGGCGTGCGCCGCATCGCAGTACTTTGGCATCGCCGGTAAACGCCGGAGGCTACGCGGCACGCCGTTTTTTTTCTTCCCCCCGACAGCGAGACAATTGCGTTTTTGTCGCCTGAATTTGGTCCCTCTCCGCCATTGTGATTGTTGTTGTTTTCATATTCTTAGGTTTTTTCGGTAAAGTCACGTAGGTAAAACATTAAAATTAATGAAAGTAAAATAAAACAAAATAAAAAGAAAAATCACGACGTTTCAAGTGGCCTTGATGCAGCTAATTCGGCTGTGACGGTCCCACCTGATGACGGAGACTTGTGTTGCCTCCGAAACGTCGTGATTTTTCTTTTTATTTTGTTTTATTTTACTTTCATTAATTTTAATGTTTTACCTACGTGACTTTACCGAAAAAACCTAAGAATATGAATCATTGCAGTCACGAAAGCTTCAAATCTAGAATTGTTGTTGTTATTCACGCGCTGCGAGAGATCACGTGAACTCCGTGACCCCTTTGGCAGGGTCGCACAGCATAGGGGTGCCTCCTGAAATAGTAACAGGTGCCAAATATACACCGAGCGGCAGCACACGGGGTGTGTGTGATCGTGTGATGTAAATCGTCCACTGCAGCTTCAGGAAATATAAAGACTGCGTTGTGCGAGAGAGT
The DNA here is from genome assembly GCF_964198595.1 of Lampetra fluviatilis. Classification (NCBI taxonomy): domain Eukaryota; kingdom Metazoa; phylum Chordata; class Hyperoartia; order Petromyzontiformes; family Petromyzontidae; genus Lampetra; species Lampetra fluviatilis. The sequence goes on from NC_136324.1 coordinate 1,048,686, forward strand.
GAAGTGATAGCTTCACCCTTGCACAATGACATTTAAATATAGTTTGCTTATACAGGCGGTATTTTATAGGTATATTTCAACACTTATTTTCATTGCTTTCAACTGAGGTTGGCAGCGTCGATAGCTCGTTGGCACTGTTGGTCTATAACATGGGGTCATGATACATCTCAAAGATCATGGAATATATATGAAACTTAAGTTCAATGTTGCATTCCTATTGGGGACTTACTCTATAGAAAAATGGCCAAATTGTTTAAAGGGTTGCCCAAAAGCTGGACACACAATCCAGCACAAAAATGACTATTTCAGCGATGCGTTGTTTTCCCCTGACAGCAACTTACATTAAATGTCGTCCAGATACTTACAGGGACAGACGCATTTTGTGAAGCCTTACACAATCCATACACGTGCGTGATTTTATTGTTGTCTAATTGTTTGGCATGTGGGAGGAAACTGAAGGACCTTCAGAAAAACAACTTAATCGTTCGGGGTGTGGGGGATAACACTCAACAGGACAGACAGGTTCATGAACACATTGTGTTTTATTGCCAAAGTTAGGCAAGCGTCCGTTTATCCGGACGGTGCGTTTGGTTGTGCGACCAGGTTTGTTGGGAGTTATTGTTCGCAGATGACACATTTGGGCGTGCGCCGAACTTTCCGGAGCGAAAAGACGTGAGGGCTGAACTTAACCTCAACAGATGTTATCGCCAACATTCAATGGGTGTGACTTACCGGCAACTGGTAATCCTTTTGGAATGATTTACATTAGCACTGCTTGTTCTCTAAAACTGATGTCCCATTCCTGCATGGGGTGATTGAGAGGCATATTGTATTTATAATGTGGCTGCATTGCCTGCCTCGTGGACAATATCCAAGGCCAAACCTACCTGGGAAATTGCCCATCTCATATAAAAGATGCAAGGTCTTCTTACAAAGAACTGGTTGTTACCCCATTAGAGCTATTCATAGAAGAGGTCACTGTCATAGGCGCCTGTCGGGGAACACAAACAAATGAAGAGACATCATACTGGACGCACGTCCCTTTACGGTGTGATGGCTCATGGATGAAACGGGCGACGGAATGGTGGCCAAAGTGAGTAAGGAATCCACGCAGACCACCACTGCGGAGATGGAGCGACGAGATCAGTTGACATGCGGGAGTGAGATGGGTGGCACCAGCACTGGACCGTAAGGGACAGGTTTACGGCATGGGGAGGTCTTCATCTAGCGGTGGATAGACCATGCCTGATGGCAAGCAAAGTAGTGGATGGTGGCGAGATGTTATCTCCCTCGCCTAGGATGCAGGTGGCCCTGGGTTCGATCCCAACCCTGGACGAACTTTTATCAATAATATTGAGTAGATTTTTGACGATGTTCTTTATACCGCGTGTTGTTCAGTACGATGTCCGACGTTTCGCTCCGCCTGCCGGGACCTTCAACAGGTGCGTGTTGAAGCTTCCAGCACCGGACTGGGTTTAAGCTCCCAGAATGTGGAACGAATCGTCGGACATCAACATGCAGTGCAATACAAACACATCAGAGAGCTGTATTTTTATCAAACTCAATGCAGCGTCCCCTTTGGATTATAATCAGACGTCACATCTCGTTAGAATTTCCACCAGAGCCTGAATGACAACCACTTAAAAAAATGGCTGTGCAAATGCAGAAACCCCATGTGAACTCTTGTGCCTGAGCTCATGCGTGTGTGGCGTGTGGTTTGCACGCAGGGTCTGGGAGCCTCTTGATTCTGCACCAGACCCCAGAGGGAATTACCGAACTGCGGAGGTATGCCCACATGTGTCTGTACACACACCACATGTTGATCAAGAATCCTTCCACTTATAAAGCCCTTCGCAGTCTTGGGTCTTTATATTTATGGGAAAGGGTTAATGTCATCTGGCCCTTCTGTATGGGATAGAGTGTTTCTCCCTCGCACGCACGGGATTTCTCCAGGTGCTCTGGTTTCCTCCAGGTGCTCTGGTTTCCTCCTACACATATAAATCCTCATTGGGTGGCTGAAAACACGTGAATAAAAATGCACCTCCGTGGGTTGTGGATTGTGTAGAGTTGTTCTTGAGAAACAGATTGTTTTGCGTGAGTGACGCAGCTCTGTGAACGCGCAAAGTTATTATGAAGCCAGGGAGTAATTCCTGAGCGGACCTTACCAGAGGGCGGGTGTCAAACATATAACAGCTGCGTGATCTATCACGCGGAAGCAAGCTATAGTGAGTTTGAGTCCAAATGGCATTCATGTAACAACTAAATACAACTGCATCTTTTGATGCTGTAGAAAAAAATGGGGCATGCACATCACGGGGACAAAAGGAAACTTAATATAATGTTTATATAATTCTAGATTTGAAGCTTTCGTGACTGCAAGGATTCATACGCTTAGGTTTTTTCGGTAAGGTCACGTAGGTAAAAAAAAATAGAAATAATAATAGAAATATTATTTTATTTCTATTATTTTTTACCTACGTGACTTTACGGACAAAACCTAAGAGTATGTTTATATGATGTCTTAAGTGAGGTGCGATTGCAATAATGCTGTGTACGGCTCGTAAGGTGACAAAGGTTGCAACGAAAAGGTTTCGGTGATCTAGTCTTGCGCATTGGGATCCTAGGATGGATTGCGAATTATAAATGTGAATTATTATTATTAGTAATGATAAAGCACCGTAAGTCATGCTCTGACGGATGTGTCTTTGTTTAAATGTCCTGTTTAATTATCACAGCAGTGAGCGCTCAGTTCCCAAATATTTTATGAACATCAATGGCCACTTTTATTAATATCATTGACCATCACAACCTCTTAAGCTCTTTATGTTCCACTCTATATGCACGTAAGAATCTCAACTTTGGTTATGTGGAATTTCCCACATGGGCTCAGGACTGCCAAATTGAGATGAGCATGATCCACCAATTAGGAACATGGATTTGAGAACACACGTTGGGTCAAGGCATAATTCAAACTGTAAATAAAAGTGAGTGGGCTTGGGCAGGATGTGTCCGCTGGCAGGGATGTACGCCGATGGTCAATATTAACAATGGGAGTAGCTGCCAGGGAGTGGAAGACGTCTTAGAGGACCTCCACGGAGGAGTCACAGTGATTGAAATCAGCTCCAGTGCAGGTGTTGGGTGGAGTATCACATCGCAGGCTCGTGAGAGATGACGGTGGCTTGGGTAGGCCTTCATCTCGCTGTGGGTTTATCGTGGCCGAAGATGTTCATCATCAGCCACACCTCCGATGAGCACGGTTGGCTACGTACGGTGCGAAAGAAGTTCATATGCACATCCAGCAGTCGTCTGAGTGTGCAGACATGCGTGGACTTGAACGTGTTGTACGTTGAGCTTCTTTCGCACCGTAGGTAGCCAACCATGCTCATCGGAGGTGCAGGGGGAAGGGAAACTAACTCAACACAAAAAGCAGTTCTAGAGAAATGAGCTTTCAATCGATATTTAAAAGTGCGTAGCTCCAGTAGTCTCCTGAAATCGGACGGAAGAGCGTTCCAGACGGCCGCAGTTTTCAATCTACGCGGAACGCGCGTATGACGGCGGCGGCGCGTGCCGCTCGCGCAGGTTCGAGTGGAACGACAGCCTCTTCGACGTGGCGTGGAGCGAGGACAATGAGCACGTGCTGGTGACGGGCTCTGGCGACGGCTCCCTGCAGCTGTGGGACACGTCGCAGCCTGAGGGGCCCCTGCGAGTCTACCAGGGCCACAGCAAAGAGGTGCGGCTGGGGGATACGTGCAGGCGTGCTCGTGTGTTGTGTTTTTGCTGCTGTGAGAAAATGTGCTTACGTGGAATGTGCTTGTATTTGTCGTGGGTTCAACCGAGGCGCACACTTGATCTTGGAGGCAACACATTTATTAACTTATCACCACAGGGTAACGAAGAACATTACGGGATAACGACTTAGGGTGGTGACCGCCACGGCTAACTACACGCACCCTCGATAGGATAACTCTTCAGTCGGACCAGGACAGCTTAGACGCTGCCTGGTCTACGTGCGCGAAGGCCGAGGAGCGAGGAACGAAGACAGCGGATTTCTTCCCAGAGATAAACAGCTTCGGTTGGGCCCGGGATTCGGCTTTTATGGGCTCCTTCTCGAAGCCTCTGGCCCCTACATCACGTGTCCCTCTCACCCCCTCCTGGGCCCCCCTTGCCACCTTGTCCGGTCACGTGCCCTCTCGGGTTCACTCAGAGTACCATGGCATCGCAAAAAAATAAGATGGTAATCGGCTTAACTCAGCTAATGCCCTGCCCAACCGCCCGCGACGCCCCAGGCCTGCCGCATGCCCCCTCCCCGACCCCTTGGCTCCTCCCCCCCTAGTACCCTATATAAACACGTGTCTCTAAATAGCCCTCTTCATATGCTACAGTAATTTTTGCTGGAGCAGTCACACCTGATGACGGATGCTTGTGTTGCTTCCGAAACGTCGTGATTTAATTTAGTTTTATTTTGTTTTCACCTATGTGACTTTACCGAAAAAACCAAAAAGAGTATGGACCATGTCCTCGCCCGACCTCTCTCCCACCGTCACCAGGGCTATGCCCCCTAGAGAGACTTTCCATGGCATACTCGCTCTGGCGTTAGAGAGAGACTTTACACACGCAGTTCCACTCTTCTCTCGGTACTGGCGCTACACGACCGTGACTCCATATACATCGCCACATATTCACTACTACGCCTGCTATTTTTTTTTTATCAGATAAAGCCCACTGGGCTATATCGATCCTTTTCAGGAGCCACCTGGCCACAATTGATAATTTAATGTTGAAATGTATAGCAGCCAAATGCTCTAAATGCACGTTCATAAATGTGGAGGGAAAAACCGGAGGACCCGGATAAAAAATCTACGCGACCATGGGAAAAGAGGCACGCAAACTCCAAATCTACAGCAGGCGTCAGGGTCGGGATCGCACCCACAACCTCCTGTAGACCAGGCGAGGTAGTCAATATCCAGCTTCTGTGCTGTATTAGCTTGTGAGCCGCGAGAGTTTAAAGTGAATGGGCGAGGGAAGTCTGAGTTAATATCTCAGCGACTGTCAAACACTACTCGGCTCGGAGTTAAACGATATAAGGAGTTCAGACTTAGTTTGGCATGAGATGGCCAAACAAAAGTTACCGTTCTGGCAAAGATCCAGGATAGTACGCGGAAAGTGCTGAAAGGGACTTCTTCTCCTGTCGCTGGCAGGTCTTAAAAAAATGTGTTGAAGGAAATTTTACGACTGTGCTTGAAGGCACAGCTTTGTCAGCATGCGCTATCCCCACTACTGCTGCGTGGGTGGGTGGGAGACACTTGTCTTAGGAATGTTCATTCATCGTCATGTCACTGCGTTGCGTGCTTTCAGATGCGCTTCTGCAGCCGTGCGGAACGCTCTTCCGATATTAGGAAGCCACTGGCGCTATGCTTTTTAAAATCTAGATAAAAAAAAAGTCATTTTTTGAGAACTGCTTTTTGTGTTTTAGTTTGTTCTACCCCTGCATCTCCTATTATCACGGTTGGCTACGTACGGTGCGAAAGAAGTTCAACGTACACACATGCGTTCTCCATACCACTGCATGGGTGGGAGGAACCTGTATTGGGAATGTTAATTCATCACGAGGGCATCGTGGTTTCCGTGACCCACAGTGGCAGAGCTGGGATGAGACATTCATTCTGTGCGATGGGTTTATCGGCCTCCGTTACAGATAAGCGAGATTGAAAAACGTAAAAATGCATTAGCGGACGGGTCAAATCCTGAGGCACTATTAGCCGTTGGTGTAAGGGCCGCAGCGGCAAATGCCTTTTTCTGAAGTCAAAACAGATTGTGGAGATATGTGGTATTTATGCATTTATTTCCCCTATCAACCCATTAAAAACAACACGGCGATCTATAAGCTCCATTAGGGACCCAATTGTGTTGGCGTGAGCATTCACGTTTTATTTTTGAATGTTATTGGATGGCGCACCATTTAAGTTAATTGGATTACAAAGAGGTCAATAATATGGTTGATTTAAATCGCTTGAGTTCTGACCTCTGTTTGATGCACTGTTTTGTTTTGGGGTGATTATTGTTCTGTGGTCACTTTCCATGAATGCTTTAAACATTTTTCACTTCCCTTCATTCTTTGATTTGCCGGTAATATAAAATTTTAATTATGTATCGACTCGGGACATAATCTAAAATACAACGCAAGCAACCATTCAATACGCGCTCACCTTGCATTGCAGCGCGTTTCCGTTTGTGTGAATTTGTGACCGCTCGTTGATGATTACGACGACGATGATGATGATGATGGGCGCAGGTCTACAGCGTGGACTGGAGCCAGACCCGAGGGGAGAACCTCGTGGTGTCGGGATCATGGGACCATACGGCCAGAGTGGTGAGTGAGCACGTCTCGTTCACAATTAGTGTTGTTCCATTTCGGTTTATAGCGTTGTCGATAATCGCATGGAAGACAAAGAGACACGATCGATTTTTCCTTTTACCAACCTTCGCCAACCAGCGCTGACCATTTTGTACAATTTTACAATTGTTGTAAAGCGCCTTGGTGTATGGCGCTTTATAAATCTACTAGCTTTACTACCCGGCTTCGCCCGAGACTTGGATTCTTGTCTTGGATTAGTACACAGCCTACGCGGAGGGTGGGGGGGGGGGGATGCGTGACGTCAGCAGGCACACTGCGTGACGCTGCCGCATGTGGGTGACATCACAGATGTGACGTCACCGCTCACTTGCCGTGCAAAATATATCCATTATTGCGCCCCCCCCCCCCCCCAAAATGCAGAAGTACATTTTTATACTTTTTGCATTGTGTGCAGTCTGGAAGCTACCCACATGCCAAATTTCAAGTTTGTTGCATGTCGGGAAGTATGCTAAACATTTCGAACAGTCACACATATTCACAAATTTCCCTTTTACATATATATTAAATCTATATAAGGGAAGATAAGAAGATATGATGCACGGTTATACAAGCTCCCTTAACCAATAGACCGTGACGAGGCCATTATCCGCTCGTGGGCAAGGCCTGTCAAATTTTCGAACCATGTATTTTGTATGTAATCGGTTGTCGTGTAACAAATCGCGTTTGAACATTCTCGCGTACCGATCGGTTCGCGAAACTGAGAGATGGGCGAGACGGCCCGGCGAGGCCTTCACGCAGCGCTGGATCGGTCGTGGCGACGACGACGGTATTATTTCGTGACGCGTGGCTCCGCTGAACGTGGCGTTGTTTACCGCCGCAGTGGGACCCCGCGGTCCCGTCGTCTCTGGCCGAGTATCGCGGGCACGAGGGCGTCGTGTACAGCACCGTGTGGTCCCCGCACATTCCGTCGTGCTTCGCCTCCGCGTCCGGTAGGCATTGTTCGTCTCGCGGAGGAACGCGCCGCGATGAGTTAACGCAAGGCCGCAAGGAGAGATCCGCTACATTTGTAATCGTTGATGAGGTGTGGAAGTGTTAAATGTCTTCTAGATTTGAAGCTTTCGTGACTGCAAGGATTCATACTCTTCGGTAAAGTCACGTAGGTAAAAATAAATAATAAAAATAATAGAAATAATAATAGAAATAAAATTATAAATCACGACATTTCGGAGGCAACACAAGTTTCCGTCATCAGGTGGGACCATCACAGCTAGATTGGATACAGTAAATCTAGCTGTGACGGTCCCACCTGATGACGGAGACTTGTGTTGCCTCCGAAACGTCGTGATTTATAATTTTATTTCTATTATTATTTCTATTATTTTTGTCATTTATTTTTACCTACGTGACTTTACCGAAAAAACCTAAGAGTATGTTAAATGTCTGTTTACTCAATAAATCTTTCTTTTACTTACCAATTTCGTCCTCAATAAAGTAGTGCATCGGTGCACATTACAGCAGGATGGGAACGGTACAACAGGGGGAACAGCAACAGGAATGAAACACCAGTATTTGGCTGCTTTAAATAAGCCACTTCGTTGAGCTATCATTTGTGGCCGGGTCACTTCTGAAAAATATCTCAATAGCTCAGTGGGCCTTACCTGGTTAAATAAAAAAAACTTTTCATATTTATCAGAGGCAAGCCTTTCCATAAGGCAACAGCTGTTGACATTCCAGAACGTGCTACTTTTTTTATCTATCCCGGGATCCCTCGATGCTTTCTTTCCAAGCGCAATCTGCTTGCCGCAATCGCTGTGCTGCTCCGGCCGACCAGCTGGCCAGCCAGCAGGGGGGAGGGCGGGTGGCTTCCTTCCTGCGCGGACATTACTCACTGTCAGTTTAACACGTAGTGCTGTCGCCTGATGAGGCTGGTTGTAATTACCGGCGAAACGTCACGGTGCTGGAATTGTAAATGTTGTGGGTTTACTCCCCAACACACCGCTGTGCTGAACTAGAAACTAATTGGCACGTTTTGTTTACGTGACAAACCTTACTGATTGGTTGTGTCCGGTGCCGGCTGGTTTAACGACACATTTATATTCACGCGATCTAACCCCCCAAAATAAACTTTAATGGGTTGCTCGTTGGGCTGAATGTTCTCTCGCGCTGTGCGCGTGCGCGCCGCTTGCCAGGCGACCAGACGTTGCGAGTGTGGGACGTGAAGAGCCCGCACGCGGCGCGCATCGTCATCCCCGCCCACCAGGAGGAGGTCCTCAGCTGCGATTGGTGCAAGTACGACCAGGTGACCGCACGCGGTCGTGCAGCGCTACAGCCACCAGCTAAACGGAGATCCAGGTCCGAGGACGTGGCGCCGTTGAGATCTTGGGCTGGAATCCCGCGCATCCACCTGTGTTTAATCTGGGTTGTTAAGTAGAGAGAGTTGATGGTTACCGATGACCGCACAACTGAATAACTCCTTTAAAAAGTTTTTTTTTTAAACAACGGTTTAATTTGCGGTCGCCTGAGACACGTGGCGCCTGCTTCTTGGACGAAGCGATTCGAGAGTTTAGGGACCGCGGCGTTTTTGACCTACACACATATATTTAAATAATAAGGCGCCCATACAAAATGTAAATTGCTTTAAAGTAGCGAATTAATTGATTAATTTATTCCGAGTTTGATACAGGCGTGCATTGTCAGCGAATTTGAGTACGTGTGCAAAATGTGGAATTTATTAGACAACAGGAAGTAGACTAAATGTTCATTACAAGATTTGACCATGGCACAGGAGTCAAGTTAAGTAAAACCGTTGAAAAAAAAACCTCACACCAGAGGTCACTTGAAGGGCTTTCAGAGGTAGCTCTGTGTTGTCCGCTTCCATGGACCGTTCTCTTAACATGAAGGATTACATTACTTCTGCGAGAGATCCAAATGGATGCTCCTTCTCATAACACGACGCCAATATAATCTGCATCTTAAATTTGAATGAAAAAACCCGGGTAATCACTCAAGCCAGACTGCTCTTGTGATGTCACGTCGATGCATCTTGTCGAACAACTTGGGGTAACGCCGCAGGTGTCTCTGCATCGGGAACCGTTGGGTTTTTGTTTTACTTGCATCTTTAATAAAAAATAAAAAATGTTTTCCCGTGAACGTTTCCAGAATCTGCTGGTCTCTGCCGCCGTGGATTGTGGCATCCGCGGCTGGGACCTGCGAAACATCCGGCAGCCGGTGTTTAGCCTGCTCGGACACTCGTATGCGATACGGAGAGTCAGGGTAAGGGTTTCAGATTCTAGGTTTTTATGGCGTTTGTTTAAATGGCTCGTTTGTATGTGTGTTTAAATGTTTTCACACCATACGTAGCCAAACGCGCTTATCGGAGGTGTGGGGGAAGGACAGCAAACTAAACACAACAAGCAGTTGAAAAGAAATGAGCTTTCAATCTGTGATGATTTAAAAGTGCACAGCACTCCTATCGAAAGGAAGAGCGGTCCAGACGGCCGCAGAAGTGCATCTTAGAGCACGCAATGCAGTGACCATCTTTGTTCGACGGTTAGACAAAATCTGCTGCGAGGATGACTAGAGTCTGCATGATGGTTTATGCTCCCTGACGAGATCGGCAAGGTATTGTGGTTCATTTGTGGTCAGCGCTTTGTGTGTAATGAGTGTGACCTTTTCAACTCGGTTGCCTTCCATCGCAACTCATGTCAACTGCTCCAGTGCCCTAGTGCAGTCGAGCCAAGGAGATCCTCCACTGACAGCGTTTTCCCTGTTTGGCACACAAGGTACACGTTGCACCAGCCTGCAAATCGTTATGACCTGCCAGTAGGGGGTGATGCAGTACACACACAACGTTGTCGCACTTCCGACTGCATAGCCGCATGCGAGTGAATTAAACCCAGATGTAGCGAATTTTGGGTGGATATGGGTTAGCCGCATGTATGCAAAATCTCTAAAAAAATTACTCGTATAAAGCGAGGGAAACCTGTAATTGATTGACTATATTCACTGTTGCGTAAAAAAAAAAAATCCTGAAATGGATCGCAAACCTGAACTAATCCAATTCAATCGCCAATGGGATACATGTTTACAACTCTCACAGCCATGGGTGGGTTAGGCCACGTGGTCGCGGTTTTGTTCCACAATTATTTCCATGAGCCCCTCCCCCACCCAACAAGATTATCACATTTACAAAGATATTTTCTATCCGTGCCGAAATCGAATCGTGACCGATGAACCGCCTCACTGGTGGCTAAAGACTTCATGACAAAGTTCAACATCAACGCATGACGGCGTTTCACTCTAACTTGCTTTGAGCTTAGTCAGGGCGTGAACTCCACTCAAGATCCGAGTTCATTACCTAGTGAAGCTCAACTGGGTTTTAGCAAACAGTTTGTCGTCCACTGAGTCGACCCCCCTAGCGAGGATTTGGGGCCTCCGGTTATGAGCGGAGCTTTCTGCCCCAGCTCCACGCTGGCTCATTAACGATCATCAGTCGCCACCGTAAAAGTGAGGCCACCAGCTCGTTTAACGCAACGTGTTTCTATTTTGCAGTGTTCTCCATTTCAGCCTACCGTCTTGGCTTCCTGCTCTTACGACTTCTCAGTGAGGTGAGCAGAAGCCTTGTCTCTCTCGCCACATCTTCTTTGTGTGGCTGCTGGTGTTGATGGAGGCCAACAGCTGTAATTGTGCGGTGAGGTGGTTGAACCCCCGGATGATTGCGTCAGGATTAGCGGAGTGGTGCATCGCCGTGACGATGCCTCCTTCATTTTTGTGAATCGGATATTGCGTTGTTCCATATTCCGTGCTCTGTTCTTATCTCTCTAATGACAGCAGTGGGGAGTAGATATTTAGAGGGGCTGGAGGTGGTTACATTGTTAACCTTTTAATACAGGTTTTTTGACTCTTAATGTTTAAATAATATTTTCATACAAACACATGAAACAATTCGACTATAGGCTAATTCATAAGAAGCTATTATTATAAGAATACAATTTAAACTTCAAGTCACGTTTGAGTCAATCAGAATTAAATTAAATAACGAGATGGGTGGTGTCGTCACAACCATCACCACTCGGCTGGTTAAATGTCTGCTTTTAATCAAATTAACAAAATGAATAACATAAAAGATGTATTTTTACACATCCCATCCTTCCCACAACTGTGGGAAGGAGAAGATACGGCCCCATTTGTATTTTGTTACTAACGCTGTATTCTCCACTTCAAAACATCGTGGATAAGATCACATTTTGAACGTGTAAGATCTTTGAATGCAACATTGTTGAAAATTTACAAAAAATATAAACACAGGTGTGCAGCATTGAATATTTACTCAATTAACACACGCGTTGGGCTTAATGTTTTTACTCGTAAAATGGAAAATAGCAACCTCAGATTACGGACGTGTTTAACGTTTAAAATGGGTTTTTTGTAAGTGATACGGCCCCTCTTTTATTTCGCGTCCGTTGTTGCGTGCGTGGGCTTCGGCGCAGATTGTTTTTCCGTCGCACTTCCACGCGACACGGGCGGCCGCGCTCTTCATTTGCGGAGGCTCTTTACCTCCGCGTGACATTTGGAACGATGAATGCACTGCCGGTATCGCCGCTACGGCGAGTGCCTTTTTATCTGCGGCGCTGACAAATGCGCCCACCCGGATCTTATTTCAGATGCGGGGAGGAGAGAGCTCGCCTTTGCGCTCGGTTTTTATCTTTTTTTGTCACAATGGATGCGCGGGACTCTCCGTTCTGGCTATGGGGGCTCTCTCGCACTCGAGTGCCCTCCGCGCTCATCATTTTGTCTTGGCCACATCGACCGTCGGACGGGGGTCTCGCTTCGCGCGCGTCTGTGCGTGCGGCACGGAGCGCAATGTCGCCATGGTAACGCCGCTCGCGCGCGAGCAGCAGCAGCAGCAGCGGCGAGTCCCGAGTGCTCGTTCGTGGCTTTCATTGTTGAGCTTCCGTTTTGAAGCGAATTGTTACATTCGCCATCGTCGGGTGCAGTGGTTCGCGAGCGGCGCTTTGAAGCTGCAGACCCGAGTTCGATTCCCGGTCACGGCGGTGACGAGTGATATCTGAACCGGTCCAGGGTGCGTCCCCTTCTCTAACCGACACTGACTGATCAGCATGAAGTACGGTCAAACAGCCTCCTTGATTGACATGGCGTTGCTATTACTACACAGTACATGTAGAGGATTGTGACTGTGTGACCGAAACTCTGATGGTCTGAAATGTGGCATCACTATAAGCTTAGCCTATGGCCTGGTCGTTGATTGGTTTTACTCGTAGGGTGGGGACAGCCAAAACTTCCATTTTGCTTTACAATCTCCTGATAAACACCTAGAAGTCTACGGTTATGTTCATCAGTTGAGCAAGGGATTTGCCTCCCATGAATTTCCCGCACCTCCAATTAGCATGGTTGGCTACGTACGGTGGCAAAGAAGTTCAAAATACATGTAGCCAATATAAATCTAAGACTACTAGTATATACACTCTCAACTATAGAACATATCTGGGCTTCTGCCGTGGTGTGATTGCAGAGAAAGCTAAAACCCTCCACAGGGACTGTCTGGAGATCCCTCGAGTGGAGGTCCTCCAGCCAGCCTTGGCATGAGTTGAACATTGCAGGCCTGCACCTTTATCCGTGTAATATAGCTGCATTTTCTACACGTAAAGTGCAGCTCGAATGTTTTATTCCAACTATGTGAACTCATTCAGCCGCGACCGACTATTTTAATAGCAGTGCTATTAATATCAATATTCAGTGTTGTGTTTATTTTGTTTCTCTTCGCCACCTTGGCACCTTGAGAATTATTTCGTCCGAGGTCTCGTAACGATAAAAAATCCTTGATTAAACAATCAGGCAAACAGCCTCTCAACAACAGCAACTTGTGTCTCAACTATCACCAGCACGTGTGACTAAACTCCACTCCCTGTTGACATCAAGTGCAACCTTTTTACAGGACTATAAAAATACATTAACAAAATTATCGAAAAAAAACGTCAGTTCATACATGTAATGCTCAATGCACACTTAGTTGGTATTTTATATTTTCATATCAACAAGAGTGGCTATTCATGATATTTTTGAGCTTTCATCTTTGCCCCCCCCCCCCGCCCACTTCGTAAAACATGCATCTCTTCGCTCCAAGTCTTTTCTCACAGGTTCCGTTCTGAATGACTCTATTGTACTTTTCACATCTGCAGCCTTTTGCCGGGAGCTATTTTAATTTCACGGCCTACGAATATAATAATAATAAAAGCCCTTTGCTACGCGATACAAAGCCGTGAACAAATCCCGCGATCGTTGCATCCCGAAGCGGCAGCGGCGGCGGCGTTGTCCCGAGCCCTCTCTTTGCGTTGCTTCGCACCGCCGCCCACCGCCGCGCAGAACCACGGCGCCGGGAGCGCCGTTTGTGCCGTTTGCTTGAGCGCCGATCCGATGCCGGCACCTCGCGTCATTTTTCTTTCTCGCTCACGGACAACGGGGGAAGTTGCTTATCTCTCGGAGCAGGAAGCTGCCCCTTCCGTGTCGCGAGACGCTTTTTTGAGCGGCCGGTGCGGCCGCATAAAAGGATAATAAACGAGCGTTGTCGCCTTCGCTGTGAATGGGCTCCATTTGTCACCGCCACCGATTTTTTTTGCAGTCGCAGCGTTCGGCATGGGAGAGAGCGCTGTCGGCGGCACACTGCACCACACCGGCGCGTTTTGCATTCCGTACGATTCGATGGACCAGACCGCTGACGGAGCGGCCGCTTGTCGGCCCATACTAAACTAAAGCTATTAAACTAAACCATTTTTATTTCACCAGGTAAGGCCCACTGAGCTATAAAGCTCTTTTTCAGAAGCGACCTGGCTATCTCCAATGATTGCACAACGAAGTGGCTGATTTGTGGAAATTTAAGGCAGCCAACTATTCTTAATGCGTAATGTCGATTCTCAATGTGGGGAGGAAAACCGGAGGACCCGGAGAAAAATTCACGCGACCACAGGGAGAACACATGAACTTCAAATACTTCATCATCGTCCTAAGGGTTAAAAAGATAAACGTTTCACGCGAGACAAAGTTCGCAGATTTATGTTCCCACCGAGTCAGAATCATGACAGCGATGAATTCTGGCAAGCGAACGACTTCCACTTAACACAGTGTGCAATAAAACTCACTTAGCCATACCCAGGCCTCATGTATTATATCCCCATTCTCACAAGACCAGAGCGCAGATATGCACGCACTATGAATCGTCAATATCATCAGCCATTGTCTATCCACATCTGGACGAAGGCCTCCCCACGCCGTCACCATCCCAAATGCTCCAGCGGTGCGAGCAACTATCTCGCTCGGCACAACGACCGATCGATCTCATTGCTCTACCTCTGTGGCGATATGTTAACTTCCTCGCCTGATATGCAGGAGGTCTGGAGTTCGATCCAGACCCTGACGCCTGTAAGTTTGGAGTTTGGCTACGAAACATTTTCCCTTGATAAGCCACTTTGTTGAGCTATCATTTGTGGCCAGGTTGCTTCTGAAAAACAAGCTATATAGCTCATTGGGCCTTACCTGGTAAAATACAAACTAGTTTAGTTTTTTGACAGTTTAAGTGACAACATCAAATTTTTTCTTCTTCAAAAGCCGTAGATTATTCTTCTCGTTTGTAGTACTTGCACAAAATTGTGATTTTTAGCTCACAACTCGGATTCGGTGTGCCACCTTCGAAACACATTAAATCATTAATGCCCACAGCTGGACTCGATAACCCCAGAAAAATGGCCTTGAAATTGTATGATATCCCTCTCAAACAATACACACAGATCTTTTTTCTCCTTTATGTTAGCCGCTTAACCCCCACTTTTTCCCAGCCCTCTTTAGTTTATTAAAATGAAGAACTGCCTTAACATGAAATGCGTACAGCCTGTACAGTCGAGCAGTATGTTTTGTTATAGTGTGCCATGCGTCGGAAATGTGTATAAATACTTATTTTTAAATCCCTGATGTTAGTTCAACAAAAATGCATTTGTGTAATTGACATTTTTAAATAACAAGGAAGAAAAACCACGCGCACACATGGATTGGATTCTCTTAACCCTCTCCATCGTGCAACGGTCCTCGAATGTATTCGGTTGCTACTGTAGACGATATGTCCCAGCTTTCATCACGAGGTGATGTCGCGTGACGCCGCACCACGTGTGACGTCGCGGGGTGAGGTCACGTGTGATGACGTCATCGAGAGGGGGGGGGGCGAGCACATGTCGCGTGACGTCATCATCTTGGCCGCCAAGGATAATCCCTATAGTTCTGCTCTTCACTGCCAAGTTTTGGATAACTTTTTATTTTATAGGGCCTCAATGCCGACGTAATTTTACTCCAAAATTTGATTTTGGAGCGTGGACCAAGCTTAAATCTACGAACTAATATAAATACCTAAAACATGCTGACTTAATGAACACTGCTGGTGTGGTCACTTGGTCTGGTTTTGTCTCCTTTCGCAGGTTTTGGGATTTCCAGGCGCCCGTTCCCCTGCTCCAAACGGTGGAACACCACACGGAGTTTGTTTGTGGCCTCGACTTCAGCATTCACACACCTGGGCAGGTAACGTCGCGCATCAGGTGCTCAGCCTTAAACGATAAGAGGCCGTGGGAGCATGCGCTGCCAAACCCAGATGGCATGTTACATAGCCTGGGATGCCAATTAGAATTAGAATATTTAGACTGGAGGAATCCGATAACCTATGCAGCTCTTCTTCACAGATGTCCAGTTTGGGCGGGTCAGCGATGTTTTGTGATTATCCATTCGTGGTTTTTCTATTTGGGCCCTGTCATGTGAATATGGAAGTTCCACTCCTGGCTTATGGCATCTCGTGGAGGTGATTTCCACCCAATTGCTCACTCGCGCATCGGGCAATTCTTTAGTCAGTGCTTGCCCATGAGCCAATTTTTGAGGTTCTGTGTGTTAACAAATTTTGATGGATTTTCAGGCCTTTGTTAATCCACTGCGAGATGAAGGCCTCCCAACAGCTTGTGTGTCATGGGAGTTGCCTGACCATACTTCACTGGACTGGTCACTATGAGTTGACAAAGCGGAAGCCCACGACAGGTCCAGATATCACGCGCCAATGCTGTTTACTGTGGTCGGGTATTGAATTTAGGTACCATTGGGTTCATGGCGCAGAGCGATAACCACTACACCACCCCGTAACTAAATTCTTAATATAAAAAATGCACTTATGATAAAATCCATCTTTGAGGCTTGCCATTTATAGACAATTCTAATATAATTATACAGTCCCTTTTTCCTAATGCACTCTGTCATTCTTTGGTGTGTATAAAATATTATACTTTCCAGCCTTCTTTCAATCTACGACTAGATGAAAGCCTTTCCACACCTTGTGGTCATTCACGGTGTTTGACCATACTTCACCACGCTGGTCATTGTACCGTGGGGGGCGGTGATGTCAGCTGATTATAGCAATCAAACGCAGGCCACGTGGTTCGTCGTTCATAACAGTGTGCTAACCGCGGCACCACCGCTCCACCCTGTATGTACGTACAAGCATGGACATTTGTCAATCCACTGCTGGATTAGCCCCCCCTTCCCACGCCGTGCAGGTTGTGGGGGTTGTTTGACCGTACTTCACCACGCTGGTCGGTGTGGGTCGATGAAGGTGGGGGCCACAGTGGGGGTGGCACCATAGTAGCACTACAGCTTTATATTCTGCTCTATAGATGCTATTTCTCTGTATCAACATCTTTTCACCTCGATTGTCCCTTGAGATTGAACATCTCCTTTGTAAGCGTGTCCAGGGTATCAGTTAATAAATAATTATTTGTATTTGTAAGGTGCATTTCATCCGTAGATCCCAATGTGCCCCGTGCATGTTAAGCAGGAAGCAGACAGACCATGCAGGGTAAATGGCCAGAACTAGCCGGGGGAAAAGGCCAATCGAAAGAGTTGGGTTTTCAAGGCCGACTTAAACATATCTAATGGTTCTGATTGGCTTATTAGCAAAGGCAAATAATTCCAAAGCTTGGCAGCTGCACTCCAAAAAGCCCAATCACCCCAGGGAAATGAGGTTTGACCTTTGCTCGATCAGCAATCATGCACGGGTTTTTGTTGTTGTTTGGTATCACCGTTATAGTTAAAGGAAAGAGCCGATTACGTATTCATTCATTAATTTTAAACATCTTTAGTTTGGAACAATGCTCGTGCTGATGCGTCAAGAGGGATAGGATACGTGGCGGAGTGTTGTTTCTTTTCTCTTCTTGTGGCGTCGCTGCGCCCGGCTGACTGGCACCTGCGCCAGGTGCGCGGCAACGGTAGGACAAAAAGGGAATAAGTGAACGTCACCGCAGGAACAACATCGCGGTGATGTTGAAACAAGGATGAATCACAGCATCCGGGCAAATTGTCGCATTTGAAAAGGCCCTCTCCATTGTGCTCCGTACTCTGTTTCTATGTCGTAGTAATTGTTTTGCATTCAGCGGAAGAGGTTTTTAGCAGTGCGATCGTGGCCATGCGACACTGACTGTGGAGCGCATTGTAAACGACTGTAGCCTGCGCTGCTTCGACGGAGGAGGAATAGAAAAACTACACAGACTCACTCGTGATACTCACTCGTGATGCCCACTCCTCGTGCCCAGCACACCTTGACGTGGTCATTTAGCTCCTAAATATATTGCCATACGAAATAATAGAATGGTTTCTAATCTGCATATAGACTCAAAAAATGTTTTACTTGTTAAGCTGTGATCAGCTAAGCAATTTTTATTATACCAGGTAAGGCCCACTCAGCTATAAAGCAATTTTTCTTTCAGAAGCAACCTGGCCACAAACTGATAGCTCAACGAAGTGGCTTATCACGTGGAAATTTATAGCAGCCAAATACTCTAAACACGTGATGTTGATTCTAAATGTGGAGGGAAAAAACCGGGCGACCCGGAGAAAAATCCGCCGTGACCACGGGGAGAGAGACACGCTTTGTCTTCCTGCATACCAGGCGAGGTAGTTAACAGCTCGCATCAGCGAATGTAGCGGTGAGACCGTGATAGTTTCCGCCGCCCTTGGCTAGTCGTTTCCGGCAGGTTGTGTCCACGCGGCGCTCGCGAGCGGCCACGCATAGGCGGCTGGCGCTGGCCGGTGGCAGGCGAGGGGCACGTGTTGAAATATTTGCCAAGCGGCCGGGGAGCGCCGCCTCGTCGAACGGAACCGCCAGCCAGCGTTGGCGCGTCACCGCCCTTCCCGTTTGGCGCGGCTGGTAATTTAATTGGAAAACCGAGGCGAAGAGCCGTGGCGCTAAGAAAGACGCCTTTGAGGATTTTTGACAGGCGGTGACACATTGGAGTGATCCGTGCCGCGACAGGGGGGGCTGGGGCGAGGGGTGGAGGGGGTGGGGGTTGCTGTTCAAACACCGCTCGCGCGCTGCCTCGCTAGGCCAACACCGCCGGTCGCGTTTGTTGTGACGTTACTAAGGGTTGTCTTTTCTCTCTGCACCGGCAACAAGGTTTGAGCAGTGATAACACGCACGGCGATTCATCGATCTGCTCTCAGAGTGCAGGTGCTGCGCTCTGTGTGTCGTGGTCTAGGATATGAATTTGGCACGGTACTTTTTGAGTGGGGGGGCGGGGGGACACCGTTGATGGAAAGGTCATGTGGTCAGGTGGGGGCAGTGCCCACCAAAACATTTCCTTTAATTTTTTATGAAAGATGTTAGTGTTTTTTTATTAATAACCATAACTGGTGAATCTAAATCGTTTTCAAGTGTTGTGACATTTCCAATAAATTTGAAGTGATGTAAGGTCCCCCTCGCAAAAGAGGGTTTTCAACCTCAAGGGGTTTTTTTTTTTAGCTGGTTGAATAAAAGTGAAACAATCTAAATATGGGGCGACCGGTTCGCATGGGGGGGGGACAGCCCAGTGTCGCTTCTGCCCTCCCTCCCACCGACTGCACACCACTGGGATTGCCCCGCCTAGTGCATTGAAAATCCAGAGGTGTTTTTGTAATGCAAAGTTGTATTTCAAATTTCGAGTTGTATTTTCACCACTTGACCTATGCTACTTTGGACAGCAAATAAAGGAAGCGCCCAATCTCGTGTGTTTCTGTAGCCACTTCCACGATTTCACGGGCTTCATTCAAATTCACGATTTCTCTGAGCGCTCTGTTGCGCCCCAACTCGCAGCCTTGGGGGTGGTGCCCGGCCAGATGATTCCCCACTGACAATGCCCCCCCCCCTCCCTGTCTCCCTCTCTCCCTGTCTCCCTCTCTCCCTGTCTCCTTCCCTCTCGGGTGGTTGCAGGTGGCGGACTGCGCCTGGGATGAGACGGTGCGTGTGTACGTTCCTGGGTGTCTGAATACCGCTCCAAGCTGACCTATGGAACCAATGATCTATGACCGTCCTCTCTCCAACTCCCTCTCCCCCCGCCCCGTCTACATCGCAGTTGGCATTGCCGCTAAAATTGCCGTCACAGTCACTGCCATCAGTATTAGACTTGTTTCGCTCTTTTTATTCCGGGTGCTTCAAAAAAATGTTAACACTCATATGGCACTATCGTTTTTAATGACAAATGAACGGATAATACTACACTGTGACGTGATAGCAAATGTCTGTTAATAGCTTCAAAAAGTCTCCACTTGTTCACCATCATTGTCAACGCGTGCCTGGAATCTTCTCCAGGTGGTCTCCAGAGCGTGGAGGCACATTTCTTGTGGTGTTGTTGCAAATTCACCCTGTATATATAATCAAAGGAAAGATTATTGTGAGTTCACTCAGCCGTCGTTGTGAATGCCGTTACCGAGTACTGAGAAGTTTCCTCCACACATCGCGAGCGTGGCGACACGGGACGTGAGCGGTGGAGCGATGGGATCTCGTCGCGCGTGGGTTAACAACGAAATGGAACGCGGTGGCATTGCAGGACTCTGGTGACGACGTGGGGGGGGGGGGGGGAGGCCTTCATCCAACAGTGGAAAGAACACGTCTGATGATGATGGTGATGATGAAACATCAAGAGGAGTTAACCACGTGTGTGCGCGCGCGGTGGTGACGTCACTGCGCGCGTGGTGCCACCCGCGTCCCACAGCGTCGAACCCGGGTTCGTGCGACGCGTTGGCGTCACGCCTCTCCACCCACCCTCCACCCGGGCTGTGGATCACAGTCGGTGGTGGAAATTAAACATAATCCACTGCTGGATGAAGACATGTTGGCGCAGTGGTAACACTCGTGCCTCGGAGAGATTAGCACGGTTGGCTACGTACGGTGTGAAAGAAGTTCAACGAGCATACAGAGAAGGGTTCAGGGTTCGTCACATAGCTAAAATAAATGACCCAATGGAACTGGTGTTGGGAAAAGATTCCAGTGCTGGAAATTTCTACCTGACAATTTACTCATTTGGGATCACACAGCAGCGCCATCGCCCCCTCCTGCAAAAAAAAAAAAAGACTTGCCAGAGACGGCATGGGCCGCCACGGTGGCGAGATGTTGTCCGCCTCGCCTGGTGTTGCAGGAGTTTTCTTCGTGTTCTCCCCGTGGCGGCATGGATTTGTCTCTTCTTACGAGGATTTGGCTGCTGTGAATTTCCCCATGATAAGCCACTTCGTTGAGCTATCAGTTTGTGGCCAGGTAGCTTATGAAAAAAGCGACGTATCTATGTGGACATTACCTGGTATAAAATAAAAATAAATAGGTTAATAGGTCGGGCTTTCCTGGCTAAGCACGCATAGTAATACATAATACCTCACCATGTCATATGGAGGTGGTTTGACCATACTTCACCATACTGGTCAGTGCAGGTTGGAGAAGTGGGGGCCCAGGACCAATTCAGATATTGCTCGCTACCGATGGTGTCTGTAGCTGGGAATCCAACTCAGTCGTTGGGTTCGAAGCATATTGTGCTAATTACTGTTGCATCGATTCATCCCGTGGAAGTATTTCACAAATATGAATGTGGCCGAGAATCAGACTCTTGATTGCTGGATATGTTCAACTGATGAATGTTAATGAGGCGCAGATAATACAACATCATTGTGATATGATGGCGTGTGTAAAAAACATTTTTGAAAATTAAGTATTGGAAATAGAGATTAATTGTTTTTTGCCGAATTTTGTTTTGCATATGGTGACATTTAATGTCAGTAAAATTATTTATGTGATCGACACACAGAAGATGCTTTAAATGTACCTTGTGATGCACTTTAAATAAGTATAACTGTACCCTTTTAAAATACTACCCCCTTATCAAACTGCTGCAGTAAGAGAGCCTCTGTATACCTACCGTGTCTGTCGTCAGGTTTGAAGGGCCGTATTTCACCATTCCTGGTTGGTGTGCTTTGAAGGGAGCCCTGGACCAGTTCAGATAACGAGACAAAGCTCGCCACTGATGTTTATCGTGGCTGGAAATTGAACTGACTTCAATTGCCAGTGCGCTGACCACTGTGCCACCACTCCACCCAAGTACATACATATATATGCACCTTTTAATATATGTACATGGTATAGTCAGTCTTTTTTTCAATCGACTGCTAGATGGGGCCTTCCCACTACATCCTCACACTGGTTGGTGTAGTTTGGTGGAGGCATAGAGCATAGACACGGGAGCATAGAAGTATGTTACAATTAAATTTGCTTCACTGGCCACTGCTGTCCATAAGGCAGTCCTACAACCTCTTTAACACCTGTTGTTGTGCATGGCGGTCGCTTATCCAAGAACTACCCATGCTTCACTCTGCTTCGCTTTCCAAGATCGGATACGATCAGGTGCATGATATACATGCAGTACATAAACAAGTCTTTTGGAATGTACAGCAGCAGAAATCAGCCTAGATGTCAATGTGTGCCTTTCCCATTTGCTGTGTCAAAAAATCCATCCGTGAAATGTCCCGTAATCATCAGCTGGGCCCAGACCATGGCTACCATTATTCAGCAGCCAAAATAATTCCAGGGGCTTGGAGGCTGGCTGGCTTTCGACTTAGACCATGAGGCCGACACTGGTGAGAACATCTCCCAGTTATTAGGTGTAGCCCCTCCGAGCGCATGCTCACGCCAGCGCTGGCAGTAGGGCCTCTGTTCTAAGGAGCTCCAGAGAGCCTCTCTAGAGGGTATTGAGCTGACTGTCCATGCTGGCCACATCTTGGACATGTGGGAGTATCCCAACCTGATTTGACCACATTTTGTATCCACTAACTCGTGTTCCCATTCATACTTCTGGGAGGACGTAGGTGGAGGGTTTTTTAAATAAACTTGCACCACTTTCATCTGCCGCACTCCAGGAGATACAATCGGACATGTCATATTTGGCCAGTGTGGAAGGGAAGGTCAAATTACCCATTGTGCCAGCAGTGGCATGAGCCAGTGCCGGATTAAGCTGGTGTGGGGCCTGTAGCATATGTTATAAAGGGGCCCTAAAAACACATAAAAAAATTTGTTTCGTAGTAAAATAATTGTATTTTTTTATTTGCTATACAGCCAGATAATACGACAAATCGCTAACCTTAAACACCCAGTCGTTCGTAAAAGTTGAAGGCAATATAGTACTATAATAATAGAACAAGTGCAGAATCACTGAACCTAAATTGATAGCTTGAAAGCATTTCGCGCGAGGTCCTTGAAAGTGCGGGGCCTGTAGCTACATATGTAGCTACTTGTGCTGCTGGGATAATCCGGCAGTGGCATGAGAGCAGGTAGGCAATCGCAGATCCGCAATACTAAAAGCGGCTTAAGTCCTGGCGTTCGGTGCGTTAGATGTACTGGACATCTCGTGGTGTTCGTGGGTGTGTGACGAGGTTCATTCTCTGAACAGCAAACGCTTCCTGCCCGATAATTGAAATTGTCAGTTTGGGTTGAGGCGCGGCCACGCGTTCCCATCGCGACGGGGTACGAGTGGCGCTCGGATCTCCCGGAGGGGAGGAGAGCTTTCAATTGTGTGCCGTCTCATCCAGATTCCGCAATAATGGGATGCATGATTCGTGGTGGCTTCTCGAATTTTCCGCGATGACACTTCCAGAATGCTCCCTCCCCTCCTCCTCCGCCCACCTCAAAAAGGAATTGCAGATTCCTTCATTAATTTTGGTGGCACGTAACAGTCAAATCGACGGCAGCTGAATATTTATCAAATTGGTTTAGACAGCACAACTCGTCTTATATTATATATGTAAATGTTATATTTAAAACCCTTGAGGACACGCGGTGTGCTTGCGAATGCCCCGGCATGCCAAGAGATGAACAATGATTTAGACATGAATAAAGCAAAGTATTGACCTGTTGTGTACTCTACCACAAGATAGTCCAACTGTACAGCCCTCTGTCCATCCGCTGGTGGATAAATGTCTCCCCGTGCCGTGTGGGTCTTAGGAGTTGTTGGACCATACTTCACCGTGCCTGTCGGTGCCTATGAGTGACAGGAGAGGGCCCAGAATTGAGCCAACTCCCTGCGCGCCACCGCTTCTGCCACGTGTGTCAGGAATCCAGCACCGGTTCAAATGTCACTCGCCACTGGTCAAAGGAATTGAACTCGTGTCGCCGGGATCATTGCACGGCACTGTCCACTAAACCACTACCCCACGGTCGTTTGTTTTGGCCACTGCACAGCTGCCGAAGCAACTCCCCCGTCGTTGACTCGGGAGTGTCGGAGCTTCTGGCCAACACGCCGTGACACACGGCGCTTGAACCTCTGAGAGATTAAGAGCGTTTATCGGAGCGGCTTAAACATTTCATTTCGGAGATAATCGTTTGACAGGCGCATCCTCGGCTCGTGCTCGCATCACCGTGAATGTCAATGGGGAAATTGAACGTTTTTGTTTGCCTGCAGTGGAGTGCGGCGTTGACATGCATGTTGCGCACAGCTTTGCCGCTACGTGAGCCCGCCTCCACGTCCTCGTCACTGGTGGGAGTGCTTTGGGGCCGTCCATATATGACGTCACGCACCTGGGGGGGGGGGGGGTCAGACATTTGTGACGATGTGTGACGAGGGGGGGGGGTTGAGAAATGTGACGTCACGTAAAAAAGCGCAATTTTAAATAAATATAGACAACACGTTCTCTATTTAATTAAATTGACTTTTTGATAAATGTTTTCTCCTACAACATCAGAGTGCAGCGGCACATTAAACACGCACTATAATGACAATAGTTTAAAGCGATTTGAAGCATGTTTTATTTTGGGGGGGCGCAGAGCTTTGTGACGTCATATTTGAGGGGGGGGGGTCTGACTTTGTGACGCCGTGTGACGAGGGGGGGGGTCAAAAATCGTCCAAAATCGCGTGACGTCATTTATGGACGGCCCCTTTGCGCTTTGGGCACACTGACGGTCTCAAATCTAAAATGTGTTTCTTTAACGACCACCCTCGGGCACACTGGTATTACGAAATGCAGAAGTCGCCGTTTCGCTCTCTGAACGCGGCAGTTGAAGCAATGGGATGGGTCCCTTAAATCCCACCCGGCGGCGTGAAGGGGTACCACCCCAGTCGGTGACGTGTTTGGGGTAAAGCGTCGGTGCTCACACCTGTTTCAAGACATTTGGCCAACGTGGAAGAGTAGGCCAAGCATCCCTTACAACAGGGGTCCCCAACCCCCGGGCCTCACAGCAGCAGGAGGTGAGAGCGGTGAGTCCGCGCGTGTATTATTGACCACTTCCATCCGCGTCTCTTTCCCGCACCGCGCACTCGTCTCAGTCACGGTGTTGGTGAGCCCACAAGCGCTAACCCCTAGTAGCCACAATGAGTAAAAAACAAACGTCGCTGGAGAGATTCTTTGAAAAGGGGGAGAGACCCAATGATGACCCCCCCCACCCCAGGCCGTGAAAAAATTGTCTTCCACGAAACCCGTCCCTGGTGCCAACAAGGTTGGGGGCCGCTGCTGGCTTCCAAGGATGCTCATGGCCGCTTGTTGTTGAGGCCTCCTGGCAGTGGCGTGAGTGAGAAATTCGCAGAATACACATTAATCTTGATATGCTGACGGACGAGTTCTCACAAATACGCTGCTTTTAAAGTTCAAGTCTCAAAAGTGTTGAATGTCCCCTCGTTCACCGTGCAAGCATTTTTTTTTATACGTGTGTGCATTTATACAATGATTATGTAATTTGTGCGCAATGTTCGTGCGGTGTGATATTTGGTTGTGTATATTACACGTGTCTGTAATAAAAACAGGTTCCACTCAGGAAACAAAAGATGTTTTTTTTTATCTGTAAGAAATTTGACCCCTGTATTGTAGCAATGAGCTTCCCTAGACAGCGCGGTTCCACAGTACACTGATTTATGTCAACATTAATACTGTACTTTCCCCCAAAATGCTGTTGTTTTTTTATTATAAATACAATAATTTCATAACGTGAAAGCATCTAAATATCTCAGGATCACATGATGCTGTACAAGGCCGTCCATATAAACACGGTATATACCGTTTAACACGTAGCAGGCTTTCGCGACCAATATTCATAATAAACGTTTTTGGGTCAGATCGCGTTATTTATAAATGTGTCGTAACCCTCCACCACCCGACACGGCCAATCAGTAAAAAAAAGTGTCACGTTGACAAAAGACAAATAGTTCACTGCTTTAGCCCACCGGTGTGTTGAAGAGTGAATCCACAACATTTACTTTTTTTGAGTACGACGTTTCGCTGGTAATTACATCCGGCATCATCGGGCAATTTGCCAGAATGGTGAAGCCCTCACTTGCTCCCGGTCTTTTTCACTGATTGGCCGTGTCGGGTGGTGGACTGTTACGACATATTTATAAATAACGCGATCTAACCCAAAAACGTTTATTATGAACGGTACATACAAAAAATAATACTCGTGGACAAAACGGAAACTCGACTTGGGCAGATTGAGAAGGTAGTCAGAAGCACAACACAAAACCATCTCGAACGCGACTACCTTTGACAGCCCCTGTCAGCGCTCTCCGCCTTCACCAACCCGCACTGACCAGCTTGAAGTATCCATTAAATATTTGTTTTGGGTTAGATCGCGTAAATATAAAAGTGTCGTCAAAACCCGCCACCACCCGACACAGCCAACTAGTAAGGGTCAATTTGTTACTAGTACAGCACACCGGTGTGTTGGAGAGCAAATCCACAACATTTACAATCTGGAGTACGACATTTCGCCAGTAATTACAACCAGCATCATCAGGCGGACAGCCAGATTTGTGAAGAAATCTTGTTTCGTTCTTTCGAGGGATAGATGTGATGACGTCACTTGCGAGCCATTCGCGTGCGAAGGGCTCGCAAGTGTTATGATATGTGGATGACACTGATGGTCTGGCCACAAGGCAAATATACACTTAACTAATTTATAAACATCTAAACTCGAAAAACCCGTCCATCCAGTTCACCATGGACGTGCACGTTGACAGAACTCACCCATGTCTGGATATTCTGCTCGGGCGCGGCCTAAATTGTAAAATAACAGGCAGCGTTTACCGAAAGAAATCAATACACTGGCGCCTATCTGAAAGCAGTCACACCATCACCCCGCAAAGAAATCCTCATGAAGATGCTCAAACATCGGGCTAAGAAAGTGTCAGATGGTCGTCGTCTGAGAAGTGAAATTAAACAACAGGTTGGCACTGAATACCAAAACTGGGTTAGAGGAGGAAGGGCGCCTTGACAAATAAATTTGCATATCAACATAGGAATTTGGCGTATTTATGGAAAGGTGAGAGACTCGATTAGCTGAGACTTCTTATCCCGGAGTTTGTTGAAGGATCTCAAAGTTATGTGGAATCCGACCCCGTAGTGGCGGTTAAATTTCCATTTAAAGCTTTCGTGACTGCAGGGATTCATCTTCTTAAATATACGCTGCCAAGCTTGGTGGTGTTCATTCAGACGCTGTCTTTCCGACAGACCTGTTCTTCACCTGAGGACGGCTGCTTGCGTTGTGGCCGAAACGTCGTGAGAATTGTATTTTATTACGTTTTATTTTTCTTATTTTATTATTTCCCTTCTACGTGACTTTACCGAAAGAACCAAGAAGATGAATCCCTGCAGTCACGAAAGCTTTTAATCGAAAATGATTATGACTTTATTTGTATTTATTTTTAGCAATATATTGGGGGGGAGGGGACATTTTGAGCATATTTGAATGTTGGGGGGGGGGGATATGGCCCCCCTCCCAACATATATTATAATTACGGCCTTGGATTATGGTTGATGTGACTGGAAATTGATTTTTGGCAGGTAAATACAGGAGAAAATCGTAGCGTCAATATTTCTAAGAGGAATGGAAACCGTTTTAAGGAGACATGAAATGAACTAGAGAGCGAGTTTGGTGAGGAGAGATGTTTACCAGATTCTCCAAACACAGTTGCGCCCACGTTTAAGATATAATATTGTTCTAGATTTGAAGCTTTCGTGACTGCAAGGATTCATATTCTTAGGTTTTTTGGTAAAGTCACGTAGGTAAAAAATTAAAATTAATAAAAGTAAAATAAAAATATTTTTTTTTTTAGTTTTGTACCTACGTGACTTTACCGAAAAAAACCTAAGAATATATATTGTATCAATATATTATCGATATATATTTTTGTTATTTATCCGAGAAATGCGTGCTGAGACCGAAGTACTCTTTTCCATGAGAGTTTTTTACATTTGGGTTTTAAAAATATATATTTTCAGCCACTCAATTTGTCTTAAAGCGTGTGGGTGGAACCCGGAGCACCTGGAGATGGAAGCACTCTCTCCAATCTCCCTACAGATGGAGACAGATGGAGATTAGTCCACTTGACGTACCGGCTCTTCGTCTACGCCCACGGGAAGGAAGTGTCACGACGTTTGTGCGATCCAGCGACCCTCGCTGCCTCCACAGTGCTGCAGTACAGGCCACCACGTGCACGATAGCCCCCACGGTCCGGCATCTGTGATGACACGATCAATGGTACTCAACGTGAGATTGAGATTCTAAACAAACTAGGATGGTGAGAGAACCATGGTCAGAAAGTAACACGTTCCTGCGGAGTGAGCTGGTAGGAACGTTGGGTTGCTCGGTCAATGGCCAGGGTCAACGGCGGCGTGGTGTATTCCGCAAATATGCTCGACTATGAGGGCGGGCACAAGCCGGCGTGAGTAGGTTAAACGTTGAGTTTCATAAGGGCACCACGGGGTGAGCAGCCCCTCCCCACCCAGCCCCACCCCTCCCACCCCCCACCCAGCCCCACCCTCCCCACCCAGCCACTCCCCACCCTCCCCTCCCCACCCAGCCCCACCCAGCCCCACCCCTCCCATTTTTGGATGCACGACGGACGGACGGACACAATAATCCCCTGTGGGCTGGTGGAACCAGGTGGTTCCTACCAGTAAAAGCAAGGTGAGTGACGGTGTCGAATAGGTTCATTGGGGCGTCCATAAATGACGTCACGCGATTTTGGACGATTTTTAACCCCTCCCCCCTCGTCACACGGCGTCACAAAAAGTCAGACCCCCTCAAATATGACGTCACGAAGCTCTGCCCCCCCCAAACCATATTTCCATTTTGAAAATAAAACATGCTTCGAATCGCTTTAAACTATTGTCATTGTAGTGCCTATGTAATGTGGCACTGCGCTCTGATGTTGTATGAGTGTTGTTATAACAATTAGTGTTGTTATAACAATTCTATATTTATTTAAAGTTGCGCATTTTCATGTGACGTCACATTTCTCACCCCCGCCCCCCTCGTCACACATCGTCACAAATGTCTGACCCCCCCCCCAGGTGCGTGACGTCATTTATGGACGGCCCCTGTTCACCTGAATGTCCATGATAGGAGCTGGATTGAACTGGGTCGTGATGGTTGTGGAGAGAATTGTGATTTTGGAGAGAGCAGAGAAAAAAAAGACTCTTTCCAGGAATTTAGCGATGCGTGTGATATTTAGAGTGACATCCTTTTGGATGACACCCCACGATCATGATCCATGTCTGTGTGCGATGCAAAACAAATGGCACATCTTGAAACTCAAGTCGACCAAATCGTGGCTCGTATTGAACAAAGGTGTGCCGCCCACACACAGCAGGAAGGCACGACGCCCATAATGCATTGCGATGCAAGTCATGTAACTACTCCATTGCATCTGCCGTGCTCTCAGCCTTGTCTAGACCACCAACTCAAAATAACGTCCTTTACCCCAGCATACATCATTTGAGACTTGCTCCACTCACATCTGCCCTCAAGGCCTCTAAGATATGGTGGGGGATGCAGATCCTCTCTGCCTTCCCAGGTCATAGAAGCTTCTGCCCATGGGCGATCGAAGCCAGCCTGCCACACTCTCTCCTGCGGGATTTCAGGATCTCTGAGTCTGTGGACATTAAAAACACACTCACTCACACACACACTCTCGCCTTAAACCGTGTCTGTCCACTTCAGTTTATTTAACCTTTTAGCCAATTCAACAAATGGCGGTTTAGCTTTTTTATTTGACCTTTTCTACTTTAAAGTCTCACGTGCCCAGTGTCTACTGCTACTGTCTTGTACAGTGCGTCGAGACCCACGATGAGAGGCGCGTTTGGCTACGTACGGCGCGAAAGAAGTTCGACTCGCACACACGCACAGAGGCGCTTTGAAAAAAAACAGGGTGATTCTTCTGATCAAAAAGTCGAGTTGAGAAGTTGTGCACGTCCGTCCCGTCACGTCAAGGGGCACATTTCGGGCACCGTGGGTGGGTGGCCCACGTGAACGCGCATGCAAGGGGACGTGAGCCGCGCATCATCATCATCCCCTTGCCCCGCATTGCCAGCATCACGGCAATGTCGCCCCTTTGTCTAGATCTGGGGTTTCTGTTCCTTCGCGTTAGAAATTGGGATATTTACAGCACAATGCAACGGGCTGTTGACTCCGCTGGTCGCGCGTTTAATCGATTAACGCAGCCGCCGTGCCGAGGCTGAAATTCCAGGCGCGATAAACACATGCCAAATGTAACGAATCGCCCCCCCCCCCCCAATCAGGGAAGTGATTGCCATCGGCCGGGTGAAACTGCTGGCTTACAGTGCTGGCCGCGTGGGCAATGACATTCTCGGTGAGATGGCGATGAGGTGGTGCATTGTTTTGCACCTCCTCGGGAATGCAAGCGAATCGTTCCACTCTCTGCCTCCATCTCGGCTCCCAGGTTGGCAGACATTCGCGCAGAAGTTAATGCCCCGCAGGCAACACGAATTGTGTCGTGATGGGGCAGCACAGCAAGTGGGTTTCAGGGACACGGATTTTCTCCAGCGACTCCGGGAGCACACAACCAACGGAAAAAATACGACCGCAAAAATTACGATTGGCTGAACATCTGAAGCAGGAAGCTCATGTAACGGAATCACAAGACTATCATGAGGTCTTCCTGCGAGAGTTGAATCATTGTGCAAAATCACTGCGCTTTGTGACAATTGTTTTGTTTTTCTAAATCCCGTCTCGTCATCTCGGACATGCCTTCCGTAGATCTGGACTGTCGTGCATTGGCCACTGTGAGAACAAACTCTGAGACAGCGAATGGCACGACAGCACCCCCATTCCTCTTTTTAAATCCTTTATATTAAGTTCGCTTGCTTGCTTACGACCGTGCAAATCTTTCGGTCGTTTTTTAACCCACTTCCCGTGATCCAATCGAGCTGACATTTTCCACACAGACTCGTTGTGCGTGACAATTAATTTTTGTGAAACATTTTTTCCAAAATTTTACACTGTTTAGGGAATTTTTTTAAAATATTTAATTACCAATTGCTTAATGCTGGCAGACAATCATCTGACCCATAGGTGGCAGCCATCTCAAGCCAGAGGACGAGAGGACTCTAGCCGCCACGCATATAAAGGATTTAGAGTGAAAAACTTTGTTTTTACGGGTTAATTTTTTGCAAGCCATCCGCACCAATTCCCCACGTGGCTGACTTCTCATCGACTGCGATACGCCACTGAGCGGCTGTGGGAGTCCTCTGCCCCAACGCTCTCCTGCCCGTACGTCCGCATCTCCTCTCGTCGCCGACGCAGAGAACGCGGGTCGGGGTGGTCCTCGCCACGCTCCTCCGCCGTGCCGTGACAACGGCCACAATGGGCGAGATCGAGACGGATTAGGCGAGCGGGCATCGCGAAGCGCACTGCAAGCTTTAGGGGTAATTAGTTTGGCAAGCATCCTTGAGTGGGGGGGGGGCGTCGCTAGGCCACACCCCGAGTTAGCTTTTCGTTCCTCTATAAATGCGGCATTCATTAACTCGACGACCACTCATTCATTGAGAAATACACGTCCCACATCCATGGCAGCTGCATGTTCGTGCTACAGACATCACATCGGGTTCGACCAATTTGTCTGAAAATACGTTAAGTAATTGCATCATAAAATGACAGGGAGGAATAGAGATTGTTTTTATTAGCTAGTTTTTTTTTTGCACCGATAATCTCGTGGCGCCCAGTAGGTGGTACGTTCAGTGGTACGTTCAGGAGTTCGCTCGTCGCGAGAATGGTTAAAGCTTTGGAAGAGAAAAGTAGCTCACGGGTTCACCACCACCACCTCCTACTCCTCCGCCCAGGGCATTAACGCAGCGCATGCGGCATGTAGCAGCGGACGGCACCAGGCTACAGCACTCACAAGATGAGTTTGAATGGATCGTCCGGCCATTGAGACGATGAAATCAAATTGGTTTCCGTAAAAAAAAAGAGAGAAAAATACGAACCGCACATCAGAGCGAGGAGTCCGGGAGGGCAGAGGAAGAGCGAAGAAGTGGTCGCATCACAGTGCACATTCTGCTGCAATCTCCACTCGAGGTAAAGTCCTCTCTCTCTCTCTCGCTCTCTCGCTCTTGAAACGGCGTGGTATTTGTTCAAGCGTGCGATGTGATATTCGCTACTGCATATCAGACACTGTCTTTCTTCATCTCTATTCAGGACTCCCTTTGCGTTCACCACCAATGAATGGCACCTCGCTGTATTAATTTGAATGACCGATATGATAACTAATTTTTGATAACGCCGCAGATTTGAATGACTGCGGCATTAATCCACACGTCTCGCCTTGAGCGGTGATACGTCTCCGCTGTTGATAAGGAGAATTGTCTCTTGTTAATACATTTTTCAAGATACGTGCACAGTTTTAGGGCAGAAGCTCTGATTTAAATTGGTTTAGATTTGGTACTTATGGTTTTGTTTCAATGAAATATCTGTATGTTGCAACTTTAGGTGTTTTTGACCTACAGCATTGAAATAAATAAAAATAGAGGTTATTTTGTTTAAGTTGCTTGGAATATAATGATATGGTTCCATGCATCGTGGTGCGTTTTGTCAACTGTATCTTTAGAATATCGCGCGCAATTAATGTGACGTTGAATTCACTGATGACAAGTCACCGGTGATGAGCTTTATTCGCCAACGTTGGCGCGTGTCAACAGCATCGCGATGTCAACGTGGCAATCTGGTCATACTTCACCATCCTGGTCAGAGTGGGTCGGTGATGCACACGTCACTCATCACTGACCACGTATGTTGCCTCTGGGCAGAAACTCAAACGACGCGGTTACACCATCTCATCACACGCACATTTTGCACGTACAGGGCATTCCACACTCTTCATTCTACCACCTCTGGTTGTCTCTCTACACTGTGTTCAAATATGAAGACACTGTGCAAGAAAATAACACACCCATCCATCGTAAAAATGGACTGTAAATACACTTGAAAATTATTGCGACTTTAATTGAGTGTATTGCACTCGTGGTAATCAATGGCCATTGTCACTCCACTGTTGGATGAAAGCTTTCCCCGTGACGTCACGACCCCTCGTGGTCCAGTGCTGCCACGATCGCATCTCGCAACAGTCCACGGACTGATTGACGATCTACCCGCTCCGTCTCCGAAGTGGCGCTCCCCTTGGATGCGCTCCCTCCATTGGCTGTCATTCCATGACCAGTCTCCACCCTCGTCCCGTCTAGCCAGTGGCGTGACGAGCATGGGGCAGAGGGGGGCAGGCAGGGGGGGCAGGCAGGGGGGGGCAGGCAGGGGGGGCAGGGGGGTGCCTTGCCCCCTCCCCCCCTGGTGGCCGAAGCTACGAGTTGGGGCCCCCTTGGCAACCACGATGAGATCTGTCATCAACAACGGTGCCAAAGAACATCAACACTTGTTTACAACGCGGTTTAAATTTGCGTCTTAATGAAAATGCTGTCGTGTACGCATCGTGGGTGCGAGCGTGCGAGACGAAGCAAACATTGGGGCCCAATCTGACCGAGTGCCGCACCCCCTGAGCTGATAGGGTCGTTACCCACGCCACGTCGTTACCCACGCCACGTCGTTACCACGCCACTGCGCCTCGCCATCATGATGATGTCTCAAATGTGTCTTTGTCCCCTGATCCATGCATTACTCTTTGGGTCTCGGTGAAACTCCCAGCATGCATTTCACTCGGCTTGCGTTCGTATTTCTGATCCATCCAGCCGATTGAAAAAGATTGTACACGGTGGTCCAGATGTCTTGTATCCCCCCCGCCCCCCAATTTTATCCTCTTTAACGTACTTTAATTTTTTAAGTAATATTTATTTAAAACAGAAATGAATATGCAAAGGAAAAAACATGTAAGTGGTCAATTCATTGTTGGTCACAAGACATCAGGAGCACCCAGTACAATGTACCGACATCCAATTTATTCAATTAAGTTTCATCGATGAACGTTAGCCGAGGCAGATTGCTTAATGAGCAAAATATTTTACGACCGACAACTTTTTGTTCGACGGGTAGCCGAGCGCTTGAACGTCGTACAGGGCTCGACCCGTAACGCTCCGGCTAACGCGCGCCTGGAATGAATATCCCTCCGTGCACGCAGTCCTGGCAAGAGCAGGGGAGTCATGAGAGTTTCAACTTGTGGTGGTGGCCACTACGTTTGGAAGACTGTGAACCGGTGACGTTGTATAACAACAACGCGGCCGGTCAGAAATGTCAATGTAAATTTTTTTAAAATTATCCCGGTGCGAAATCTATCGCTCGTGCAGATGCATCGTGGCGCATAGCGATTGGAAGCATTGTTTGGTGGTCTGAGAAGTGGAGCCGCTGCGCGATGCGACTGGTGAAATGAGCGGTGAAGCAGAATTGTCCCGCCTTCTTTTAAATTAAGCGTCATACTCCGACGCTGAAGCTTCGTGTGAGATCTCCACCAGTGTGAAACCTCAGGTTGACCCTGCCCCTTGAGTCTAATAAATCAACCTCCGGACATTATATTTTTAGGGGGCTCAAATGATAAACGGTTGATTTCCGGGTTTTTTTTTCTTCTTTCTTTTTTACCAGTTAACAGTGTAGACTCGACTATATCTGTGACAAGTTGCAGCTATCTGGTTGCTTTAAAAGGCAACACACTTTACACTCCTGCAGAACATTCACTGCCGTTTCATCCTCTGCGGAAACCCAGCGATCACGCCAACGTTCGCCCAACGTTGGACAACGGCCTAACGTTGCACGTTTACTGGGAACATTTAGCCACCAGAATCCAGAATGTACTGTATAACTTAAGTGAAACTTATTAGATTACTCAGTGAAACTGGCATACCATGGAACCAATGCGCAAAATGCGTGAACGAAAAAAACCAAGGAAAATCTCTTCAATTTTTTAAAGATTGTAAATCATTCGGTTGCAAGGCGCCTGCCCCTGCTGGTATCATCTTGGATGGCATCGCCACCCACAGCGGAGCATGCAGAGAGACGCTGGCCCTGGTCACATGCAGCCCAGCTTGGGGGCAGTAGCAGAAGGCGTGGATGACTCCATCACCGTGCCTCCTCGCATTGCCCCTCTGCGCCTACCCCCTCTGCACCTACCCCCTCTGCGCCTACCCCCTCTGCACCTACCCCCTCTGCACCGACCATTCTCTTGTGATGGGTCGGCGAAACCGCTTCCCTGCTATGTGAATAATCTACACGCTCGTCTCCTCTTTTTCAATTCTTTACGTTTGATTACCCCCTTCTTATTATTATTCTATATTCATGAATCTTGGGACACCCTTCGTATTTACAGATACCCGAAACTCAGTTTGCCCGTGCCGAGAGCCACCCTTTGGCTACGCTCTCTTTACCCCCCTCTCGATACTTTTGCACACGCCTATATTTACGAACAAAGAGAGAAGGGTTAAACAAATGATAGTTAGAAAAACAAGAACATTTATATCCGCTTCTGCTTGGACGAGGCGGCGAGAAGGGCCCGGTGAGCACCGCCACCAGGGAGCGGTGGCGCAGCGGTTAGCGCGCTGCGCTACTGACCCGGCGACCCGAGTGCGATTCCTGCTCGCGGCAAACACCAGTGGCGATGATCTGAACCGGTCATGGGCCTCCCCTAGGTCGACTCAGATTGTGCGATATTAGGCAGGAAAAGAGATGCAGAGAAAGGAAGGGGAGAGAGAGCGAGAGAGGCAGAGCCAGAGAGACAGAGAAGAAGACTGAGTCGGGGTCAGTGCCGGTGTTAAGCTCGTGCGGGGCCTGTAACCTTTGTTATAAAGGGGCCCTAAATATAAAAAAAAACACGTAAATATGAAAACACACATTTGTTTACTTGCACAGAGAAGTAATTGTATTTTTTCATTTTTCTATACAGCCAGACAATACGACAAATCTCTAACCTTAAGCACCCACCCAGTCGTTCATAAAAGTTGAAGGCGGTATAGTACTATAGTGATAGAGCAAGTGCAGAATCACTGAACCGGAATTGATAGCTTAAAAGCATTTAGCGCAGGGCCCTTGAAAGTGTGGGGCCCGAAGCCACATCTGTAGCTACTTTTGCCACGAGGATAATCCGGCACTGGTAGGGGGCTCTGTTAGAGTTCACGGTGGGGGGCTAAATGGCCAAGCTGGCAAAGGGATGAACACGCGGGCGTCATCGCCCTCGATCCACCCTGGCAGCATTTCTTTCGCAAGCCTGATTTCTGCTGATGAGACCCAGAAGGCCGAAACCGGTGACAACGTTTGTTCGCTTAAAGACATTCTGCTTGGTAATATTGATTCAGAAAGCCGATATGCCCATGGACAAAAAACATTCACCATTTACACGTGGCGAGTTAGAATGGAGTTCTGCTCGTATATTTACTCTTCAGTTAAAGCTGATGTTCTGGGAAATCTGCAAAGCCTTCCCCCGGGGAATATCAACAGAGACATTGGTAGTCAGTTACGCAATCACACGCCGCTCACAGTGATGCGTCCACACGATGTTCTCCCCTCTCCGGGTGTCGTGAGATGATGTCCTTCTTCCCGTGATGTGTCCCAGGTTTGTGAACCGAGGATGCGGTGACCGTGCGTGGCATGCAAACGTGGGATTCGCGTGAAAATGCTATCGCGATGCAAACAAGCGATGTCTGTTCAACCCGTCGGCTTTCGCGATTAATATCATCCATAATATATACAGCCGGATGTAGCTGTCGCCTGATGAAGCTAGTTGCAATTACTGGCGAAACGTCGTACTCAGATTGTCAATGTTGTGGATTTGCTCTCCAACACACCGGTTAGTGCTGTACTGGTGACGAATTGGCGTGTTCTGTTTACGTGATGGGTGGTGGCGGGTTTAACGACACATTTCTATTTACGCGACCTAACCCCACATAACATATATTATAAGCGACGTCTGTTTCCACGGCTGCTTAAATCAAACCATCCCTGACTGCCTGTCGGCTCAAAACAAGCTGCACGATTTATCGACTTCGAGACAAGTGTGATTGTTCGTGTTGTTCACGCACATTCCACTGCCGAATGAGGGCCTCCCTACGGGCGTAGGGGGTTATTTTGACCATACTTCACCACTCTGGTCGGGTTGGTGAAGGTGAGGCAGGAGAAGATGTTGCTGCTGCCCTCTCCTCCACTTAGGCCTCGGCAAGGTAAGGTAATTGTACCCTTTTTACCGGGTAACAGGGTAAAGGTAAAGGGTAAAGGTGTCGACATGCCAAGGGGTAAGGGTAAAGGGTAGGGTCAAAGGTAGGCTCGTTGCTTTTTACCTTTTAACTTACCTGCTAAAGGGTGAAAGGTAGGGTAGAGTGATTGTATTGTGGTAAGGTAAAAGGTAGGGTAAAGGTAGGCTCGTTGTTTTTACACTTTTACCTTACCTTGCCGAGGCCTACCTCCACTGCTCACGGCGCCTTTGACTAAACCGGTGATGACCCATCCAAGAACAATCCAGGGTCAACCTTACTTAGCCTTCTACATCTTGATAAGATTTGGCACATTCTGGGTAATTGGGATTCACAATTGGCTTCAAAGTTATCTTGCTATGTTGAAGTAAGACATTTGTGAGTTGTATTTTTTTCTCTCCAAATAAACCCGTGGATTTAAACAGTTTTATTATAAATATTTTGCAGAAAATTCGATTCCTGTTCACACCGTTGTGTTTATTTGTGACAAGGGGCAACGCTGCTGCTAAGAAATTGCACTTGAATGTCCTTACGTAGGTTAATGTAATTACGACTATGCCACTATTGATAAATACGGCCCGTGCCATTTGCCCGAGGTGTGCTCAAAAGGAAGCCTTGCAATTAGCTGATGGGTTGGTGATTTATTCGGAAATAAAACACTTGGGCTCATCGGCCTGCGTGCAAAACGAAGCGTGGACGCTCCAGGCAACTCACGGTGTGACTCATATTGCTCTACGTTCAAAATAAAAACACAAATCTCGATACGTCAAGCAATTTTCAACATGCCAAAGTTCGTTTGAAGTTTGTTCAGCGTGAATGTGCATTTCAGGGGCCACCGGAAAGCCTCATTAAGTCAGAATTTTAAAAATGAATTTAGACGGTTAGTCTGAAGCGGCTTAGCGTAGCTGCTAATGCATATTAATGATGCCACAGAGAGTTTACACCACCGCAAAGAAAACGACAAAGGTCTCCCGTATAGCCTTGAGCAGACTGTTGGGGCAAGTGCTGTTCGCGAGCGCCTGCAAAGGCCGACACAAGGAGGTGGGTGGCCAATACCACGCCCGGCCGCCTTTGTCTCTCCATTGGCGGGGGGGGGGGCAGTACGGGTTCAGATAATCGTCACTGGTGTTGGCCGTGAGCGTGAATTCAACTCGGGTCGCCGGGTTCGTAGCGCAGCGCGCTAACCGCTGCTCCACTGCTCCCCATTTATCATCCCCATTATACCACTGCGCACGCGCACACACACACAATCGCTCACCGCAGCGTGATTGTCATTATTCACATTCGTCGACCTTTATTCATGTGAACCCAATTGCACTCGAGCCATTGATCATTCAACGGCAGCCCCCCCTCCCCCTGCCCGACCCCCCTGCCACCACCCGACGCATGCGTCCCGACATCACTCTTCACGGCACTAATAACGGATCATGATCTCATCTTGATACCTTCACGGTCAAATATTTACATTCTCCATTCAAGGGGGATAGATGAACACTGCCCATTCATTTTTGACACCGCAGACAGAGGCCCGGTGATGTTTCAAGTGTTTACGTCATATGGTGAATGAATGTCTTCCCCAGCGCCATGCACGAGCTCATTGATGGCAACCTTGCTCATAGCGAAACACAACTATCCATGGTTGTTGCTGATATTCGCTTGTGAAGCCTCATTTAAATTATTATTTTTTGTAATGGGTTTAAATGGGACATGGATTTAAATACGACATGGCTTTCTTCCCAACTTCTAAATGAAAAAATAAATCGATTCATTGACAGCTGAGTTTCTGAGATGAACGTTTATTGTTTCGAAGTAATTCCAAAGTGCATCCCAGTCCCAATGATTTGCTGAGTGGTGATCAAGTCAATATGTGGTCCTGAACCAGTGGTGCAAATTCCACAATCCCATGGCAGGAGCCATT
Organism: Lampetra fluviatilis; assembly: GCF_964198595.1. Classification (NCBI taxonomy): domain Eukaryota; kingdom Metazoa; phylum Chordata; class Hyperoartia; order Petromyzontiformes; family Petromyzontidae; genus Lampetra; species Lampetra fluviatilis. Next base: position 1,087,739 of record NC_136324.1, read on the forward strand.
CTCTCCAGAGGATGGAAACTGTTGAGTTCCCATAAAAAGTAAAACTCATGAAGAATAAAAAAAAATCCCCCAATTCTACCGCGGTTGTGTTTTCGGTGTTGCGCCATGAGACACAGTTTCCATTGAGATCTCTCGCAGAGCAGTGCAAACCTTCGTGGGAGAGAATATGGCCCACGGAGATGGATATGACCAAACTACATCTGAGATTTCTTCAAGTGCCCTCTGGTCCTCGCAGTAGGGGGCAGCACTTTCCAACCCACTCTGCCACCGAGAGTACGTTGTCTCGCGATGGCCAAACTGATTCTTAGAGTTGAAATGTTGCCAAATTAAGTGCAGAACCAAATTTAACATGATAGTGTTGTGTGTGTGTAAACGAATTGGCGACCAGGCTCAGATAATGCACACTTGAGAACGTGATTTAATCCCAGGTGGCTGCCTGGATTCGAAGCCAGGTGCCAGCGTGTTGGATGGCACTGCTGAGCTAATCTAAGTAAGAATTCCCCCACGTGTTATAGAATGTAACTGGCATTGCCCAACGTGCGTAATGGTCACAACACCAACATATTCTCTCTACGCGTAGCGGCACCTCTTTCAACCTGCCCCGCCTCCCCTGCGCCCACCCCAGGCTGCGACCTCCGGCGACCTCCGTGAGCCAGGATGGCCTTCGAGTGCGTCCGCGGGCGGCGCGCTCGCGGGGTGCTCACGGCCGTGGCCCACGGCCTCACCTCGGCGTCGCTCAACCTGCTGCTCAAGGTGCTGCTGTCGAGCCTGCACTTCCCGTACCTCACCCTCCTGCAGCTGTCCAGCTCCGTCCTCTCCGCCGTGACGCTCGAGTCGTTGCGCCGCTGCGGCCTGGCGACGCTGCCGCCGTTCGGGTCGGAGGCGGCGCGCGTCTTCGCGCCCGTCACGCTGCTCTCCGTGCTGCACTCCACGCTGACGCTGCTGTCGCTGCGCGGCCTCTCGCTGCCCACGTACGTCGTCTTCAAGCGCTGCCTGCCGCTCGTCACGCTGGCGCTGGGCGCGGCGCTGCTGCGCGGCGGGCGTCCCACGCTGGGCATCATCGCGTCGGTCGTCATCACGACGGCGGGCGCCGTGCTCGCAGGTACGCCGGTGGCGGTGGGTCCACGCCGAGCCGGGTGCTGGCGGAGCGTGCGGGCGCGAGGGGGGGGCTCGTGTCGTCGACGGGCGCTGAGAGATCCCGTGACGTCACGTTTTCGGATGAATCCTCAAACAACGTTTTTGTTGGCTCGTTACATTGTGACAAAATGTAAATTATCCTAAAATCCTCCAAAAAGATCTGGAATTGTCCTTGAAAATCTGGATTAAAAACTAAACATTTGGAACTCATCCCAACTGCATTGTTCATTACATATATAGGCCCAATTTTTATGAACTTTTGGATTCAACCGAAATTCGGGAACGCATCCCTACAAAACAGCAACATTGCTGGAGGAGATGGAGGTGCTGCACAACCACCGATCGACCCTTGGGGAAGAAGACAGCACTTAGACGATGATCCGCAATCTGGTGAAACCAAAATAATGTCAAACACTGCGTGATGCTTCTATTCCTCCGCGCGCTTGTAGGCTGCCAAAGATGGGGCTGGATTGACTGCAAGGATGGCTGGGCACTCCGTGGCAGCGATTGCTTTCGATGAAGCAAGGCCCACTGGAATATCGCTTGGACCTAGGGCTGTCTCTGTTCACAGTTCATTACTCTTACAGCTCGCTCACAATTGCTCTGACTTTTACCATTATGGATTTTCATGGGTTTTTTTACTGAAGCACAAAACCATTCAAAGAAGATTAGTTGCCCATTCAGATGCTTAAAGGTGCTCCCGTTATTAATCTCACACATTAAACATGCTAAACACTTGAAATTTAATTATACGGTGAGGCAAAACAAAAACAAACTCAGAATAAAATAATTGTGCATCTAAAAACACAACGACAACAATGACGCTATTTTTGGCGTGTTGCATCAATTCGCATTTTTTAAGATAATGGACATATATGGGGAAAATAAATGGCTAGCCGGTGCGTTGAGTGCGATGTTTGTTTGCATAAATACTTGCCTCACAATGCACGCTACGGAACCCAACATGAATATTGACTGCAGTGGTTAATGCACGCTGCATAGTTATTTGGAAGTAGCTCAGTGATCAGAGCGCTCAGCAAGCACCAGCTGACATTCTGAGTTCGAATCTGGGCAACCATCCTGGATTGAGCCAGATCCACAAGGGGAAGCGGGGTTGACGGCCCCTGTCTGCTCACTGACGGATACACATGTTGAATTTGGTATTTGGCAATGTCTCTTTCACTGTCATGTGGCAAATAATCTCATATCAAAGGGAATGGATAAGTGTGTAAACACCTACCGTGTAAAAGGTATCGGGGGCCACGCAATTGAATTTTGGGATAATCCTTTCACCAACCCGCACTGACCAGCCGGTGCCGAAGCACTGTCTAACAATCACCATGGCCAATACACTTCTTTTGTCCTATGAAAATACTTGTCCCTGTCGTAGAAGCGTGGAATTTCCACCAAATAGCAGAAGCAGATCCGTGCCATCAGATATTAGTATTCATATTTCACATCACGCAAGTGATGTTCACAAACAGCAGGAAGACACACACTCCAATCATGCCTAGTAGCACGCATGCCATGTGACCACCACATTGCATGCGCAATGCTCCCAGCCTTGCCTAAGCCACCAACGCGGAAGAGCTGAACATGTGGCCAGATTATTAATTAGGCTGCCAAATGAAACAGTTTAAAATTCGACCCAATAGACAGCGGTACATTATAGAGACACGATAGTACAGTAACAGCACGGTCATCAACGAGTTAAGAGCATTGGGCGTGATTTTGCACATGCATGCAATGCGGTGACCACATTGCACGGGCGCAAGGTGTGATGGGAGTCGTGCGCCTTCGTGCCGTTTGCGAGCGGCACTCCTGAGCGCATTGATCGCGTCGCGACGGGCTTTATCGTCTTTGCAGAAAGCGTCGGCTGTTAAAGACAAATGAGCAATGCCAAAAGGTGGCTCATCTGCGCAGCCAAAGGGACACTTCTGTTCATTTAATAAGAGTTCAGTGAAAAGTGCCCGCGTCACACCACGTGTGGATATCGCTGAAGGGAAGGCCGGCGCCGAATAAACAAAAGGTGACAGGCGGGTGGATGACTCTGCGCCGTGAGCACCAAGGAATGAAGGCGGGGAGATGAGGGAGATGGGAAACAGAGCACGGGCTGCCAGTGCCTTCATGGGTAATTGGGTTTTTCAATTTCGCCGCTGTTGACTGTGCCTTTCACACTCGATTCTTCAGCACACTCCTTTGAATTTTATTACATTATATAATACCGGCCCATGAGAGGTTTTTTTTTTAATGATGCGATGATTACGGTGAATATGATGATTACGATGATGATGAATCAATTTTGGCATCTCCCCCCCTCCCCTTTCCCCCCGAATGTATATGGATGCTACCACAGTGGTGTAATGGTTAGCAGCACGCTGCAATTGTCATGCAGAGGTCACCGGTTCAGTTTGACCTCCGGGCATAGCGGCTGAAACAATGGGAGAGTTTCTGAGATGCCCCACCCCCTCACCACCATCTGGGGTGCCGCGGTGGCTACGATATGTTAACTCCCTCGCCTGGTATACAGGAGGTCGTGGGTTAGATTCCGACCCTGGAGTTTGCATGTTCTCCCCATGATCGCATATATTTTTCTCCGGATCCTCCGGTTTTTCCCTTCACATTTCGAATCAACGTGCATTTAGAGTATTTGGCTGCTTTACATTTCCACGTGATAAGCCACTTCGTTGAGCTATCATTGTGGCCAGGTCTGAAAAAGAGCTACATAGCTTAGTGGACCTTACATGGTCAACACAAAAGTTAAATAGTTCGTGCCTCTGTCCACCCATTATGGTATAAATGGGTCTGCCACAGTGAGTCGATCTGCAGATCGCACGTGGTGGGATAAAGTGTGGGTACTCCCATCTCTTCCAAGATCTCAGGCCAGCACGCAAGAGTCGGCCAAATACTTTCTTAAAGGGGCTACTCAAGCGCTCCCTCCAGTGGTGTGGGTGAGCAATTTCAGGGCAGCACTCTTTACCCCGTATTCATATTGCCTCTGTTGGCACTCGGTGTTAAATACCGGCAACACAAACACTTTTTTGCATGCACCTGCAACAACGTGAAGAATCACCTGCCCAACTCATCGCTCCTTCTCCGGTTTCATAAAACCGTCGCGCGGTGCCGCCGTTTCACCACACGTGATCGCCGAGCGGTGGAGGAGGTGGGGTGGAGAAATCGTCGACGCGGCCAGGAGTGAAAAGGGTGTCCCCTGATTCACCGTCTCATTTGCACCACCCTCCGTGCGAGGAATTGTGGGTAATAGGGGGTTAATTGAAAGTGTCAGGCATGGGCGAGTCGAGTCCCGGATCTCTTCACGCTCCGCTCGGCATTCGTTCGCCGGCAGCTGCCAATTGTGGTCCCACAATGGCTCCGTCAATATTTGATGGCGCCTTTTAATGCCGTTTCATTTCCTGTCGCTTCGGTGAAATGCGGCCGAATGATTGAGGACAGCTGTGCCGATAGTGCGCTCCGTGCTCGATGGAGACTGCGAATGGACTAATTTATGTGGCTCGCGAGCCAATTCGTAAGAATCCTCGGCACGTGAATACACGGTGGTGGTGGTCGGTGGCAAAAGCCCCCAGAATGCCACACTCGGATATCGACGGCGTGAATTTACGGCGAATGTTTCCACGCATGTACCGCCATTAGTAATTGCATTGCCAAACATTTTTTTCACGGTCTCAGCAAAATAGTTCAAAAGTTGCCCGCCGGCTTCGGGGCCGCTGTTGGGAATTGTGCACCCGCAAAGCTTCCACGCTTGATCATGGGGCCGATGATCACCGTAACCATACCACGGTTGATCGACTGGTGGCGACTCTTGAAAGCAGGATATTTACATAAATTTTATTATTATTATGACAGTAAAAATTTATCTGAATTGCTTCAGTCAGAGTTGGCAACCCTCATGACGATCAATGGGCAGATAGCCCCTAGTAGGTGCCCACTGCACATTTCGTCATTTTTTTCCCACTTTCCCCTGTCTGGTGCCAACATGCTCAAGTAGTGCCACATCTCTCTTGGTGTCGTCGTGAAGCCCATCCTCTGTTAGGTCTTCCGCACGTCGTCGTCCATCCCACACATGCTGGCAAACCCGACACAACGCAACACTAACACTCCGCTGCGTCTGCTGCCCCCGCCGCCATCGCAGGCATCGGGGACGTGACGAGCGACCCCGTGGCCTACGCGACGGGCGTGCTCGCGGTGCTCGTCCACGGCATCTTCCTGGTGCTCATCCAGCGCACGTGCACCGACAACTCGGGCGGCCCGCTCGCCGCCCAGTACGCCATATCCATCAGCGCCTCGCCGCTCTTGCTGGCCTACTCGCTGGCCAGCCAGGAAGCCATCCACGTGTGGGCCTTCCCCGGGTGGCACGATGGCGCCGTCGTGGCGGCCTTCCTCGGCAGCGCGGTCCTGGCCGCCCTTCTCGGCCTCACCACCGTGGCCTGCACGGCGTTCAACTCGGCCGTCACCACGAGCTTTGTCGGGGTGGTGAAGAGCGTGCTCACCATCTCGGTGGGGATGCTGGTGCTGCGCGACCCGGCCGCCGAGCCCCCGTCGGTGCTCTTCCTCTCGGGGCTGGCGCTCAACACGGTCGGCTCGATCTTCTACTGCGTCGCCAAGTACTGGGAGACGCGCGAGCGCAGGGACTATGACGAGCTGGAGGAGGCGCCGCTGTCGATGGCGCTGTCGCCGCAGGGAGGAGGAGGAGGAGGGGGAGGGCAAGAGGAGGACGGGAGCGGTGGCAGTGGCGGCGGTGGCAAACATGTTACCGAGGGACAGGCCGGGGTGGCCATGGAGTGGCCGAGTGGTGACAAAGTGGACGGCGGTGGCGGCGGTGGAGGTGGTGGTGGTGGAGGTGGCGGTGAAAGCGCCGGAGGTGGCGTTGCTGATGACAGCGGCGGTGGTGGTGCCGCCGCTAGAGATGATGGCGCCGAGCAGAACATGAGCAGATTCCTCGCCGTGTGGAGGGTGCTGAAAGTAAAACGATTTCAAAATCACGAACCTTTAAAATGAGCCCTACAATATTAGTTCAGCCCTTTCCACGTGGATATTTAAAGCATCGCAAGGGAGGGGGGGGGGGTCGTTTGACCATCGTGGGGTCGTGACCATCGCCGACCTTGTGGCGTTATAAAGATACCTTGATGATTTTGATGCCTTTTTAAAAAAGCAATTGAGCTCAGGTTGTGATATTGTGCCAACGAGTGGTTGTGGTTGTTGTTGTAGCTCAAAAACGAATGGCTACACGTGTTCAGGGCCCACCTAGCTAGCAGTGCGAGCATGCGCACAGTGCCCACCGACCCACAAGAAGGTGACGCCTTTTTACTGGGACGTTGTCTGCGTTTGTTGTCCTTCCCTCGCCCCTCCGATTGGCTACGTACAGCGGTGCAAAAGAAGTTCAACATACACACAGTTTGTACAAAATAGTCGTGGGTCAAGGGCTTTATTTCTGGTGGAATGTTTTCCAGGGATTCACATCCCTCAAGCGCTCGCCCCCACCGGCAGGAGGGAAGGAGATGACCTGCTGAACTTCAGCCCTGACCGCTGTCCTTGTTTTATTGTTTATCAGCCTGCCACTCTCTGACCAAGCATGGACGATCACCGTACGGCCGTTTTGCACGATTTTTTGCTGTCGTCTTTTCTCCAGCGCCTCCTCTCGTTCGAAGCGAAACCACCGCTCGCTCCGTTGCGCCGCACACGATCACGGTGCGTCGCGAGCGGCTTGCCGCAAACCTCCGCCCGCGACGAATGAATTCGAGAACAGACACCTCCAGCCGTCAGCGTGGCGGCGTGGTCAACCCCACCGGGAAGCTGATGCTACGCACGCCAGTGACCTTCGCCCGTTAATAAATAAAATGTCACGGAAGATAAAACTTAACCGGCTTCTACTTATTCTTAAGTGCGTGCGTTCCTTTGGTTGCTCGCTAAGTCTTGCCTACGGTGTTGCCTCTGTGCGTCTGCCGCCGAATGAATTGCCTCTGCGGGGTCACTCGGATGGCCAGCGGCTGCCCTTTGCTGTCGGTGGTCTTTTTAAAAATTCCGAATGCTCGCTGACGCGCGGCATTTCACTTGTGACAGTGGTGCTGAGTCTATGCATGTCAAAGATGTGATATCCTGCCTGCCGAGGATTTTAAAGCTGCCTTTTTGACCTTGAACTATTTTGAATGATCTAAAATGCATGTTAATGCGATACATTTGAGTGCTTTGGTATTCTGTAAAACAGATGTGTTGTATTGTAACTTTGAATGCGTTCGATTATTCCCAGGACAATTATAAGGGCGTTCCAAATCAGATTGGTTAAAGCAATTATGTTGGATAATTCGGTCCACACGTTCATCTGGCATTCCACCACAATTTACGCATTATCCTTGCATGGGGTCCTTTTCTGGGTGAGGTTTGTAGTTTGTTCTTGCCAATTAAAATCCCATTGAGGAGTGGGTGTCTTGCCCAGAGATAGGCGGCATTTTCCACTTGAAACTCTCGCTGGAAGCAGCGTCACAACATTACCACCCCTCGGTCAGCCAACGCTCTGTGCGATCAGAATCAGAATATTGATTTATACCGGCAAAATACGGTGAGCTATAAAGCTCTTTTTCACAGATGTCCAGTAGAGGATGACGTTACAGAAAAAAATGAATCTTTGAGGTCCCTTCAATTGCCATTGATCCACATGAGGCCATGCTGCATCTTCTCGCATGCCCTCTTATGGAGGATTATTCATTTGGCTGGCAATTGCACTGTATATCTTACAGTCCTCAACAACTGAAGTGTGCCGAATGAGATTAAAAGCCAAATTGAATGAGAACGTCTTCTTGGTTCTTTCGGTAAAGTCACGTAGAAGGGAAGTAATAAAATAATAAAAATAAAACATAATAAAATAAAATAATTCTCACGACGTTTCGGCTACAACGCAAGCAGCCGTCTTCAGGTGAAGAATGAGACACTACCAAGCTAGGAGCTTATATATAAGCTGGGTTGGAGGTGGAAGAGCGCCTTAACAAAAAGAATGTGCATATGAAGAGGAATTTAGCATATTCATGGCAAATGCGTAGGAGGTGGGCGGGGGGGTTTCAAAGGCATATTATGCCCATGCATTATGCAGGATCAGCAGCACCAAGGGGGGGTGCAGGGAGTAGCATTAACAAAGGAAAGGAATGTTAATGATATGTAGCTGCAGTTACTAAACAACCACGTAGAAAACTAAAGTATAAACTACATAAAAAAAACTAAAGTATAAACTGCATAGCACCATCAGTATACTTACTATACTCTACAATAAGCTGAGTTACTAACAGCAAGTAATACATTACAATTCTACGTCCATCGCAAAGAAATGTCTGAGTTGGATTGTTTTCGTTTTCTAAATAAAGTATTGCCTGGATTCTACACATGTTGCCTGTATTGCCTGGATTTGAATGCAGATTCTCAATGTTTTTGGCTCATTGCTTTGACATGGACAACCCGTTGGGTTCTGCAGGATTGGAAGGATGCCCAGGTGGTCCCCCTCTTGAAGAAGGGGGAGCGCACAGACTGTAACAACTCCAGGGGCATCTTCCTCCTCAGTATTTCGGGAAACGTCCTTGCAAGGATCATTCAACTTCACCTTGCCAGGCACGTTCAGGAAAAGCCTGTCCTGTTCAACAGTTGTTTTAGCTGTTGAACAGGACAGTTAAAGAATCAATGAATATTGCAATGCGCGTTTAGTTTGGAGTTCTGCTTTGAACATAAAATAATGGACCCCTTTAAATGTCCCTGGAACAATGTGATTTTGTACTCAAGACAGCAGTTTAGCAAGCGAGTTAATGCATTATTGCTGTAGGCTACATCACTTACAGATTACAACGTTTCGGATTTCGATTTTCACTTGTCTTAGAATAACGTCGGTAGTGCCACGTGTCTTTGTTGTTGTGTGCATCTCTTTGCTGGAGCCGAGACGCGGTGGTCTGCACATTACAATTGATGTCAGAGACCTGAGTTTGACCCCTGGAAACCCTAACATCAGTTGTGAGTGATATCTGCACCATTCATGGGTGCCCCAACCTCCTCCCCCTAGCCCCTCCCCCTTCACCAAGCCACATTGACCAGCGGGGTGAAGTATGATCAAACGACTGCCATCATGCGTGGCATATTGTGGCGAAGCCTTAATCCAGCAGTGGATTGACGTGGGGCTGAACAATAAAATAAATAATGTAGCTCGTAAGAAAAAAAGCAGGGACTCGCGAGATACAAATCACAATGGGCATTATTTAAAAAATAATGCCATCGCAGCCTGTGAGAAAGCAACGTTGTATAATAATTCCCCTATGCTGTATTGCACTTGTATATTAAAAGGGCCTCACCCCACATTACTTGCAGAAGCTATTAATGTGTATATTCCATCAAGGTCCTTAACATCTTCTGATCTTCAACTGCTCAGCACTCCCAGGTCTACAGGCTGCGCTCTTTTGGTGATCGGTGCTTTTGTTAGCGAGGCGCCCAAGCGATGGAACGCCTTGCCACTTGCAATCAGGCAATCGGAGTCGGTAGATAGATTTAAGTCTGCTTTGAAAACCCATCTCTTTAAAGTGGCATTGCCTCTTTAGTTCGGTCGGTTGCCCCTGGCTCTGTTATTGTTTCCTGCTCTTCATGCATTGCACTTTGGGATCCTAGGATAGAATGCACATGATAGATTTTACTTATTATGATGAAATATGCATATAGATGCAATCTTGATTTTAAGAACCTACCATGGATTAACATAATAAAAACAAATACCATGCGAAACTATGCATTGACAATTACTATATGTAATTGCAGTTCGTTTGTACACTATATGTTTGAATAGCGATGTGATTACTTTACAATTCTTTCTCGAAAGTAAGAAGCACCCAAAACGTTGTGCCCAATGTCACGAAAGTTACACAAATATAATCAGACGCAAACAAAACAAAGATAAAGATCCCATCGCCTGAACAGACTTTTGGGGCAAGTGCTTTTAACGAGCACCTATGAAGGTTATCCCGGCACACGAGGCAGGGATTTTTCCAGCACTACGCCGGGCCGCCTTTGTCTCCTTAGTGGCGACGTTGATCAAACATACAAAGGCGCACACTTGCCGGAACATAAGACAGGCTCTTAACCTTCAAAATTACGTAAAAAAATGTAATTTGTAACCCGGAGAATTTGGTCTTTATTGAGGATAAAGCCTCATGGTGCGTACGGGACCTGTATGCATTTGCCAAAGGGTCTCTCTGTGGTGTCGCTGGCATCAGACACATGCCCACGAATCGATGCGCTCACCATTTTGAGGCCCGAAATACACATAACTCGATAGCACGTCCACGGTCATTTGGATATCCTGTGTCCATTTCCCTCTATTGCGGTAGTTGTGTAATCGGAACGGGGCTATCTTACCAAATGTGTGCTGTGACATAACAGCGAGTTGGCTTGGGCTGGCACGCAAGAACAAATATGAAGCCTACGAGGCACCTAAACGGATGATGCAAACACTCTGTGACAACTCGCGATTTGAACTACACAGGCAGATAGGTTCTGGCCTTTAACCATTCTCATCATCTTCAGCCATGATCTATCCCCTGCTGGAGGAAATTAAGGCCTTCCTACACCATCGCCATCGCTCCCGATCTTGCGAAGCTACAACCCATTTCAGCGGCTTTTGGGCGGCCGTAGAACAAAGGTGGTCACCGCATCGCGCGGCGCTTTCAGATGCGCTTCTGCGGCCGTCTGGAACGCTCTCCCTTCCGATATTAGGAAGCCACTGGAGCTACGCACTTTTAAATCATCTGCATTGACAAACTCGTTGCTTTATAACTGCTTTTTGTGTTAAGTTTGCTGTCCTTCCCCACGGTTGGCTACGAACGGTGTGAAAGAAGTTCAACATACACACCATGCAGGCGAGCTTATGCCATTGGCCCATCTGAACGGTGAGTGTCCTCCGAGGCGTATTCCCCTCCTTTGACTCCCATTCTGTCACCAGTCTCGCCCATAGACCTTCATCTCTGCTAGTGATGGCTTCTGCAAGGCTCACTCACTTGTCTCTAATTTGTATTTGTTCTCGTGATCCATGTGTTCCTCTTTGTTTCTCTCAGTATAATTAAAGTAAAAGGAACTGTTTCTTTGACCAGGTAAGGCCCACTGAGCTATGTAGCTCTTTTTCAGACGTGGTCACAAATGACAACTCAATGAAGTGGGCTTATCATGTGGACATTCATAGCAGCAGCCAAATATGTACCCTTAACGCGTGATGTTGATTCTAAATGTAGAGGGAAAAGCACGGAGGACCCGGAGAAAAATCCACGTGACCACGGGGAGAGAGACAAGCAAGCTTCAAATAGACAGCAGCAGGCGTCGGGATGGAACCCACGACCTCCTGTATACCAGGCGAAATAGTTAACATTTCGCCACCAGCATGCATCTCTCCATGCTTGTGTAATGTTTTGCCTTCTCTCATGTTATGTGTCCATGCGTCTGACCCTTGTCATAGCAGGCATATGCACTGATTCAACACTGTTTTTTCCAGCCATTGAACCACCAAAAGGAACCTTCTGGATCTGTGTCCGAGTGATTGCTTCAGCCCGAGCGGGAGTCTCAAGTTCAAGCGCCCTCATTGTGGCGTGTGACCAGAACGTCAGGCTTCACATTTAACGGGCGGAGGCAGGGGAGGGAGGGATTCCTTTAGACACGCGTGGCAGCATGCGGTCAAAGTCAGCAGACACGGGCTGGCTCGAATTAGCAACGGAGGCTGCCTTCAGCCGGGCACGACACCGAACCACGTGGCCCCTCCCGACTCCACGGCACCACCGCAAGGCGACGCGCGGATGCTGCCGCGGTGCGTGATCATCGCACCGAGGTTCAAGAAACCCACGTGCAACGACCCGCAGATTTCTGAAATACGTCCGCCTCTGTCCACCCCAGCGGTACGCCGCACGGTAAATGGTCACCGCCGCAGTTAAGTCGAAGAATCGGTATGCAGGCAGCGTGTGGTGGGGTAGATAATGCGAAGTGTGTCTCGCCTGCGTGGAAGAGTAGGGCAAATACCAGAGGTGTGGACTCGAGTCATGTGACTTGGACTCGAGTCAGACTCGAGTCATGAATTTGATGACTTGCGACTCGACTTGGACTTGCATAACAATGACTTTGTCCCACCTATGAGATGTGGACTCGAGTCATGTGACTTGGACTCGAGTCAGACTCGAGTCATGTGACTTGGACTCGAGTCAGACTCGAGTCATGAATTTGATGACTTGCGACTCGACTTGGACTTGCATAACAATGACTTTGTCCCACCTCTGGCAAATACCCTCCAAGCGGAGTGCTCTAGAGCTCCCTCGAGTGGAGGCGTGACCACGCACCTTTACACGTTTAATTCTTTGATTACATTGTGTAAAAGAAAATGTGTTCCTGGGTAGTAAGTGTTATTTACTAATTGCTTATGCCTCATAAGCAATTATTCCCAACAAACTTTGCTTTTGTTACCAGGACATTGATATTTAGAAATTTAACTATTTTAAATGAGAAAACGTGGTGTGCATTTGTATCACACCTTCACCTAAAGTCCTGGTCACAAAAGCAAAGTTTGTTAGGAATAATTGCTTATGAGGCATAAGCAATTAGAAAATAACACTTACTACCCAGGGACAAAAATTGTGTTACATCGTGTTACCAGCAGAGTACATCTCGATGGAGATGGAAGGGTGTGTGTGTGTGCTACTGTCGGGAGGTTGAGTGACGACAGTCAAACGATTTTGAGAACGATTGGCACACGTTTGGATGTATTGGCGTCATGCAGAGGGCCTGTCTTCAGAACGATACAAAATTATATTTATACGGCACCTTTTCAAGATGTTGTGAACCAAAAAATAAATCAACAAATATTTCAACACAGTCATGCATCGGCCAAATGGGGCGAAGGGAAAAACGTGTAAATCACTCTGCCGCAGATCATGCTGATATTAGCCAATCTAATGGGGGCCTTTCACATGCCGTTATACTAACCAATGGTAATTACTCGATCAGTGGCTTGATTGGCAATGACTGGACACAGGGATTACAGCCGTGATAACAATAATTACAGCTGTGATAACAATTAGAATTGCATGGCTACTGCTGTGTGGCGTTATCAGCAGCTGCAGCTGCAGCAAGGCCCCTTGACCACCAGCACCAGCACCACACAAGCGTGCGGATGAGCCGCGTTCGGGGATGGACACCTCCGATGAGCACCGGTGGCTACGTACGGTGCGAAGGACGTTCAGCGTACAAGATGGAGACCTTCGGGATGACCCATCATGTCGACGTGACATGCTTAGCGATCACCACTCTCACCTCTGGAGCATAGCTCATCGGATTCCTCCTCCTGCAGCCTCAATAAAGATTCAGGTTCTAAAGTGGGCTTGAGCAGGAGGCATCAGTCGATGGCTGCTGCTGCTGCTGCTGAGACTAACGATGGCGTTGCAAGCCAGAGGAGCTTACACCAACCACACAGAGATGGGTCAAAGAAACCAGTTCTTGTGCAGCAGCGAGGCCCTGAGAGAGGCAAAAGCCTCTAATCCAGCAGTGGGTAGATCATGTCTGTTCATTGTTACGTGCCAGGCATGCGACACAATTAGTGTACACAGGAGCACAGTAGTGAGAGTCAGGTGGTGTGTCTTACGTTATGTAAGCCTGACTGGGCATAATGCGGCATTGTAGTGGCATGCACTGGTGTACAAAATCATGATACCGGTAGGAACCCACTGGTTCCACCAGCACAAAGGGGATTATTGTGTCCGTCCGTCCGTAGTGCAGGGAGGGGCTGGGTTGGGAGGGAGGGGCTGGATGGGGAGGGGAGGGTGGGGAGGGGCTGGGTGGGGAGGTTGGGGAGGGGCTGGGTGGGGGGTGGGAGGGGTGGGGCTGGGTGGGGAGGGGCTGGGTGGGGAGGGGCTGTGTGGGGAGGGGAGGGTGGGGAGGGGCTGGGTGGGGAGGGTGGGGCTGGGTGGGGGCTGGGAGGGGTGGGGCTGGTTGGGGAGGGGCTGGTCACCCCGTGGTGCCCTTATAAAACTCAACGTTTAACCTACTCACGCCGGCTTGTGCCCGCCCTCACAGTCGGCCATATTTGCGGAATACACCACGCCGCCGTTGACCCTGGCCATTGACCGAGCAACCCAACGTTCCTACCGGCTCCCTCCGCAGGACAATGTGTTCTTGTTTTAAAAGTGGCGGTGTCCTGGTTGTAGATGCGCGCCACCTCGTGGCGGCGAGGGGAAGCTCGCCTTCAGAGACGAGAGAATACAGCAGATCTTGTTTTGGGGTTTGGGGCCATCCATAGATGAAGTATGGTCAATCAACCCCCCACGGCCGATACAGCGTGGGGGAGGCCTGCATTGAGGAGTGAAGTGATGAAGCGAGTAGCAATGTTTTTATTGTTATCGTAACCACGATGGACCTTAAACCATCGACGTCTTCAGATTAAAAAATTATTGTGCTGTACTACCATCTGCTGGCCACCTCGCATCCGTGCCAGTTAGAGAGTCTCGCTATACATCATAACCACGGTGCGGTCCGCCAATCTCCATCTCGAAACACTGGATAACTGGCGCTCTTTATTCAGCATCATAATAACAACAAAGAACATCTTTGTCACAGCCAGAAAAACTTACAACGTTCCATACAGTACGGAGTTCTGCTTATGCACTATGCGTTATTCCTCGACAAGTCTACCGTATAATGCAAGATGGAAACTCATCATTGATGCTGTGTACTGCGTTGATTTTTTTCCCCCGTTTAACGGGAGCTCGTAATTTATTTTCAGTGATCTCAGCTGGTAACCCATCAAGTGTTTGTTCAACAACTCCTCGACTCACTGTGCCGACCCATCGGACCCAGACCAAAGTTCGCTCCCTTAAACACATGCTGCTGGAACGTCAATAAACCCGATGGAGAAAAAACACGTTTTTCTTGTGGAAACACAACAAGGTCTGGCTGATAATTCCATTTGATACATCATGCCCGACCACAACGAACGAGTATGTGAATATCTAATGCATGCTACAGGGAATCGTGACCGGCTAGTGTAGATTATAATGATCTAAAGGGTTAGGAACGAAGCGTATGCTTAGAAAATCCTAAATATTTGTTTGTGGGTCCCTCAAATTGGTGTTATCAAAATATATTTGAACGATTTAATATTTTTTTAACCGAGGCCTGCCGCAATGTTAGCATCTGTAGGATCTGAAGTCTGTCGAATCCAAATAAATTTTCTTTTACAAACTATGAATTCGGGCCTCCAACAATCAGGACCTGCAGACAGATTGGTCTTTCTCATTTGGTAAGGGCAGCCCAGTTGCTCTAAATTGCTTTAAATCTCGTGCCAAAACACATACAAGCACGGGTTACACAACCCCCTTCATCAGTGAAAAAAGCGATCCGCCTCGCTAGTAGATTATGACGCGAAAGGCAACTGCGTGGGAATGACTCCCTTCCACTGTGGTTTCCAGTCGAATGCACAGACGGTGACTGGAGCCTGACATTTTCACTCAGAAATGTCCCGGTCGCTTTGAGACTGGAGTTGGCCCGTTACCGGTAGCCACAGCCATTGCAAGAGGTATGCCGGATGGAGTGTGCCGGGGGGGGGTGGTCATATTCTCCGCACGGTGTAATTGTTAGCACGCTGGGCTTGCAATGCACAGGTGTCGCCGGTTTGATCTCTCAGAGCGGCAGTTGAAACAATGGGCTTCTTTCTTGATTTGAAGCTTTCGTGACTGCAGGAATCTATACTCTTTGGTTCTTTCGGTAAAGTCACGAGGGGTAAAATGTGGGGTACTGCCACCTCTTCCTAGACGCCTGGCCGACGTGGGTGAGTGGGCCACAATACAATCGAGTGATGGCTGTCTACGGCAGTGCTGCGAGCAACTGCCCGTCATCTCAGTAAGTCAACCCACGGCACCTGGATCTGTTTCGTGACCGCTGAAGCTTTTATAGTAACAGTACTTACTGTGCTGTATTTTATCTATTCATTTTTGCCAGGACAACAATTTAAGGATAAATAAAAATTCTGATTCTGTACGTCATCTGCAACGAGCGTAACATCCCTTAACAAAGACGGCGCCGCAATTCAACCCTTAAGATGCAATGCCGAGCTTGCTTCCACACACCGTGCGTTGCCAACCGCGTCGGGCATCCTGACACCAGCGGGTGGCACAACGCCACGTGACCGACCGCTTTAGCTGCCAGTGGACGCGTGCGTGCGTGCCCAGGACCCCCGTGGCTTTGCGTGGAAAGTTCAGTACACGTGTGCTGCTGAGAACGGCACAATTAAAAGAGCGGTGAACCGAACACTGCCGGTGCGACCAAACAGATTTACGGGCCCGCATCGGAATACGGGCGACCTTCAGACGGCAATGAGATAGATAGCACATGGTGGCAGAGTCGCTGGTGATGTGGAAATTTAGGTGATGAGGACACATGGGCCAGGTCATGTTTCCCAAGAGATCACATCCCATGGCCCGGTACCACGAGATCGGTGAGAGCCCAAGGAGCACGCCTAGTCATGTGTGAACGTCGCTTATTTTAAATATGTTTCCTCTAGGGCAGGGGTCGGAAACAATAACAAACACAAGACAATTTCGATTAATTTAGATTCAAGTTATCAGTCTAACTCTGTACGACAACAAACAAATATGGATTAGCCATATGTGTTTGTTGTTGTACAGATAATTGTTTTTTTACCCTTTTATCTGTCAACAAAACTGACACCTTTTTTAACAAGGAGTCATGTTTGCATTGACCACAATACCTGCGGTCGGAATGCAAACAAAAAACACAACTCTGATAATGTATGCACTGTCCTTGAAGTTGATTGGTCCACACCCGAGACAGCTTTCCTTAGAGCCTAGTCTCACATGGTGTTGGACCAGATGACGCCAAAAGGCGCACAACTCAAAGACAATGCACCATCAGAGTATGAGAGCCCGGGGTAAGCATTTACACCATTAAAAAAGGTGTCAGTTTTGTTGCCAGATAAAAGGGTAAAACAACAATTATCATATTTTGCTACTGGCAAAGGAGGTTCCAATTGTTGTACAGAATTAGACTGATAACTTTAATTTATATTGTCTTATGGTTGTTATTGTTTGACTTGCATCCCACTGGGATTTTGCACACAGCATTGATATACGGTGCTTTGTCTGGAAGACTTTGCTGCTTTTTCCTGGATTCTTCTTTTGCGCGCAGTCACTTTAAGATGTTCCTTGTTCATGTTTTTGTTTGTTGCGGTTGCACCCGATTCAAGAGCCGAATGGCTCTCAGGGCTATACCTCATCAATGAACTGAACCTTTCAAAGAAGAAGAGCCATTTTGTCTTTGATCAAAATAGTTCGATAGCCGCATCACACGCGGAGCTACACAAACACAGCAGCAGGTACGCAGCAGATGACAAACATTCTGAATTGAATACACAAAATAGGCGATGGTATAAATTGCGTCTATTTAGTTCAACTCCCTCCCCCCCCCTTAGTTATTCTTTAACAATGCAGTTTGATTGTTGTACATTTTTCTGTCACCAAGCCAATTCCATAGTGACCCATTCCCTGCCATATTTAATCAATTACTGTACCTTGACGTTCAATTATGTTTCAGACTTAATACAAAAAACGTCTGCTGCCCGAAAGGGGGAAGCCCAAAGTGCCGCATTCGGCTCTGGAGCCGCAGGTTACTTACCGACCCCTTCTCTAGGGCAATGTTATTGACGAATGCGTCGAGTTTTTTTGGGAACTTATACACCACTGTCAAAGCAGGACTAAAACAAACTTGAGCATCTTAAATTTTGATCTAAAGATTTCGTGACTGCAGGGATTCATGGTTCTTTCGGTAAAGTCACGTAGAAGGGAATTAATAAAATAATAAAAAGATCAACCGATTAAATTATCACGACGTTTCGACTGCAACACAAGCAATCATCATCAGGTGTGAAATCCACAGCAATAATTTTTTATACAGCAAGAACATTTTCTTGCTGTGGATTTCACACCTGATGATCATTGCTTGTGTTGCAGTCGAAACGTCGTGAGAATGTTGTTTGATATTTATATTATTTTATTATTTCCCTTCTACGTGACTTTACCGAAATAACCACGAATATGAGCATCTTAATTCAACGTTCTTTGGAAGAAAAAAAAACACTGGCTAGATATGTCTTTATTGCAGAGCTGATTATTACGGGTGTAATCATTCACTGGTCGCCCCATCGCGATTCAGTTCATCAGCAGCAGCAGCAGCAGCCAGCATCAATCCACTGCTGGACACGTGCATCCTCTCACGTCGTGTCGCTCATTGCGGTTTTTTGACCAAAGTGCACCGAGCATGGCACAAGCGGCGAACGGCGTTTGCCGTTGACCATACTTCACTAATCTGGTCATTACGAGTTGAAGGAGGTGGGTGAGTGCGAGGGGGGGCAGGATCTGACATTAACCGTGGCCTGCGATCGGACCCAACGGGTCATCGGGTTCATATCGCAACCATTGCACCACCGCTCCCCGCCCCACCGTCGTCACAAATATTCACAACACGGGCAATTTCCGCCCCGGGCCTTTCAAACACGTGGCGAAGTTTTTCCCGCGAGTTTCCCACCAATCACATCGCTACGTTTGGGCGACGCCCCCAAGCGAGCCAATCACCGCCCGCCGCTCTCAACCCCCACCTTCAACTCTAACCACGCCCACCGAGGGGGGAGCACGCGCTCGGTGACGTCACGCCCCATTGCCCCCTTCCCCCTCCTCCTCCACGTGGCTACGTCCAGTGCTGATGTCACCCCGCGCCCTGCGCTATTAAGCGGCTGCCGGAGACCCGGGCGGCCTCCACTTTGCTCGCTCTTCTCCGCCGGTGTCGAGGGGGTTGCTGGGTGGTCGCCGAGCGGGCAGCTTACGGGAACTGCTGGGTGGGTGGGCCTACAGCTCCGCAGATTGATTACAATGGCAGCGACGGACAGACTGCAGCTGGGTCCGCTGGTGGGAGCCGTGGATCAAGGAACGAGTTCGACTCGATTTCTGGTAATTGCGATTGTTTTGTTGCAGGCCACGACTACCAAGCCGCAAGCTCCCCCAGCTACCGGTTATCATCATGAAGTGTTGTTTTCTGAAAGCATTGCACCAAGGTGCTTTGCTGATATGACGGAAGGGTGATGGAGCCCTCTGGTCGCCACGTGTTGTGCGCGCGATGTGCACACGCATTGATGTGGACACGGCTCGGGGTGGAGGCCTCCGTCCCAGCAGTGGATTGACCCCGTCCGGGTGCGCGGTCGGGGCATGCGGCGAGGGTGGCGGCCTCCGTTGTGCTTCCGAGTAAAACGCGGCCTCATGACCTTAGCACTGTACACACGGCGGCGGCGGCGGCAAGCCGCACGTTACGCGCGTCGTGGGATCGGGCGTGGGGCAATGGATTGACGGCCAAACCGGTTGGTTGCTCTATCCTGCTAATGCCGGGGGTGTGTGTGTGTGTGGGGGGGAGCGGTGGCGTAGTGGTTGGCGCGCTGCGTGGGCAAACCCGGCGGGCTCGATACGGTTCCCGCTCACGGCCAACATCTGAATCTGTGCCGGGGCTCTGGGAGGTTGTTGGCTCCGCCTTGGTTGAGTGCCCGGTGCGGCGCCGTGTGTTAAACATCCGCACTGGAGAGACAAAGGCGGCCGGGCGTCGTGTTGGCCACCAAAACCCCGCGTGCGCCATTGCCGGCCAACATAGCACTTGCCCCAATGGTCTGTTAGAGGCTACACGGGGGATCTTTGTCTTTGTGTGCGTATGCATGTGGGGTATGTCTCGGTTCATGTGTCCGCCAATGCGTTATTCCGTTGGTACCGCGTCGATTGGACAGCGACGGATGATGGTTGTCCACACGTGGGCTAGAGAGGGCATTTCATTGACACAACCCGAGAGAGAGAGGGTGGTGGTGGAGCGGTGGCGCAGCGGTTAGGGCGCTGGGCTCTGAACCCACGCCGCCTGCTCCCGCATTGATTTCCCGGACACATCCTGACTTGAGTGGCCGAGTTGACGATCTGTACCGGGTCCAGTGCAACGCATGCCTTGCCAGAGCAACGCATTCCTTCCTGCGGTGAAGTATGGTCTGATCTCTAACCCCCCCTCCCCCGCCTTCCCCGCTACCAAGACGGCGTGGGGAGACGTTCATCCAGCAGTGGATTGACAAAGATTCGTAAAAGAAAGCAAGCAAACAGGGGCATGGTAGTCGCGAGTGGAGAGGAGCGATTGCGCACGACGCAGTTGCTGTCAGATGAGCGCAGGAATTGAGCTCGCTTATTAACGTGAATTCAGAATTGGATCAATGTCTTGATTTATCCTGGAGAAATCCGATGAGCTATGAAGCTCTTTCATGGATGTCCAGGTAGGGGTGGGTAAAGACCGTTACCACAACAAAGCGATACAAACGAACGAGTGCAAAGCATATGAAGTGTAATACAATCACTGAAATAAGTTTCCCCGGGCCTCTACCGTGTGCAGGTCAATTGAATTGAAGACGCGTGATTTTCTTTTTTTAAACAGAACCATCAATCTGATCGGCAAATCTCTTGTGCCCAGTCAGTAACGTGGGAAAACAAATGTAGTAAAAGCCAGGCCAAGTGTGCTCGTGTATGACGAACGTGCCACGCGTATCTGTCCAACACGATTCGTTTGCACATCCACGCGTGTCAACCCACACGGGTTCTACCTCGTAGCATTGTACAGGGAACGTGAGTTTGCAGGTCCATACGGCGCACGGCCGTTTCAATAGGGGCACAAAACATGTGTTTAGTCTGTGTGTGTTTCTTCTGCCCTGTGATGGGACTTTGTAGGACGAACGTTGAGGTTTATAAGGGGCACGTGGTGACCAATGAGGTCTGAATTGGTCTGTAATAATCAAGGGCACTGATAAGGGGTTTAGAGGTATGCACACTTATTCATCTCCCTCCCCCGTGTCAATGTTGCTGATCATTAACTACTGCAGCACAAACACAAATGTATGTTGCGTGAATTTGTGTGGCTGTCGTTAACTTATTGGGACTTTGATGAGCCAACGACGCATTGCCATGATTTGTTTGTTGAAAAATACAGTCAGCCAGTTGCCAATCACCTGTGTATGCAACAGCGAGTGTATTGCACAAACTTTGTATTGCGCATGCAAGTAGTGCGTTGCACAATTTGTATTATGCATGCAAATATTGCATTGCTCACTTTATTGCGCGTGCAAGTATTGCATTGCGCGTCATTTGTGCGACTGTATTCATCCAAATAGATGTAGAAGTTTGCCAAGCGCAGCCTGTGCAGTGGAATTGTCGCGTGTGGTTTATTTTTTGCTCTTGTGTCGTGCACAATGAAGTCTGTTCACCACCTCTGACGTACAATTAGCAGCAGCAAACACGGTCACACAAAGAACAACCCTGGGATGGCACAATTGTGTCATGGGAATGGATTGACAAGAGTTAGTTTCCTCTTTCTACAGTCCAGACTGGTCCCATTTATGAGCCATCATCCCACTGTTCTATAATGAGCTCATCTCATGCACTAACTGATTGGTGATAGAGACGGGCACGAGGCATTGATTCAGGCCGAGGTCAAGTCAGAGGACTCTCATGGCAATAGATTTGAGAGAGACCCACTCATCATGCAGCAGGGGATTGCCCATGACTGATGATGACATGGACAGCCTGGACCGTTGTCTATTCTGCATTGGTTTTTGTGTTGTTTCGATTGCGTTTTTGGCCTCCACACAACAATAATTATAAAGGGCTTTAAAAAAAGCTGTTGTGTAATACTGTGCATAGAAAAAAAGACGACTCATCTCAAACTTGTTGAGCGAGGCTTTGAAAGCGCTCATTCGATTAGGCAACTTTAGACTTTGCCACAGCAATTTAGGCAGGGTCAGCTTACCCATTACATGTTAAAGATGTGTGTAATGTTTTACCCACGCTGTGCAAACAGTGTATTTTGTTCGAACTTTCCCCTTAATCTTGACGTTAATGTGTCATCCCAAAAGCACGTGTGCTTGTGTAACATAAATGACTCATTCCTGACTGTCGAGTTTATTTTTGTAAGCATTCACAATACGAACATTCAGTTAATAACGCCGAGCTAAATAGAACAATATATAATAGATGACGTTTTAGGCAATACCCCTTCATATCAGATACCGAGAGAGGCCATGGAGGTAGAATTATCCATAGTTGGAGACTGCACAGTACAGTGGGGCCCTGATAACATTGTGATTTTAAGAGTTTTTTTTCGGAAAAAAATTAATTTTCCATCGTTGTGCTCCCCCCCCCCCCCCACATGGTATATTGTAGTGCAGTCCTTCCCGCTATCATTTACTCGTCTCTCCAGCCTCTACCTCGCTGCTAGGAAGAAAGGGGGCACCCTATACTTATTCCTTTATGGGGCAGTGTTCTCGACAAATGCGTGGAGCTTTTGTTATTTGTGCAGGTGCTCACGCATGCCAACGGATCATCGGCACATTTTCACGGATTATTCCACTCGCACCGTTCGTGTTTGCAAGAAGTACTTAATAGAGGAAAAAAAACACACACACGCCTCAGTAGATGATTGTGAAATCCCTTTGCAAGTTGTACAGGCCATGTTTACAGTGACACGAAGGGACCTTAATGAAGGCAGTTTTCACTTGTACAAAAATGCTGCCACGGGTATAATGATTAGCAAACACCGCACTTGCAACAGAGATGTCCACCGGTTCGATCTCCTGGCGCGGCAGTTGAAGCAATGGTAACAAAATGTTTTAATGCCCCAGCCTCTTGTCGTCCACCCAGCTGCACAAGTCGGGTCTGGTGGGGTAAAGTGCGGGTCTGCCACTGCTTCCAACACGTCTGGTCCGCGCCGAGGAGTAGGCAGAAACTGGCTTTTTAGAGGGGGCTCGCAAGATCCGCTCTGTGTTGGAGGCCCTTCCTTCACCGGAGGTGCGAGCGAGCAGTCTCGGGGCTTCGCCGTTATGGGAGCCGCACAGCCAAGGTGTAAAAATAAGCAAAGTGCCATGGCAAAACAAAAACAATTCCTGTCGTACTATGCATAATTTATGCATTGTCTTTGAAACTGATTGGACCAATCAGTTTCAAAGACAATGCATAAATTATCAGAGTATTGTTTTTTGTTTGCATTTGACTGCAAGTATTGTGGTTAATTTAAACATGATTCCTTGCAAAAGGTGTCAGTTTTGTTGCCAGAAAAGGGGAAAAACCCTATTAGTTTATTTTGGTACTGGCAAAGGAGGTCCCATGAAATTCCTGTCGTGTTTTTGTCTTGGTTGTTCTTGTTACTTTCTGACCTTCACCGATCTGTGGATATCTTTTGAAAAAAAGAGCTTTATAGCTCCTCGGATTCCTCCAGTATAAATAAAGATTCCGATTGTGGATACGAGGTAGAGCTTTATCGTTCGGCGCGTGCGTGCGTGTCTGCCAAGTCCATAGCCGAGGTCACATTTAGAACTGGAGCATCTACACCGAGTGGGCAGGCTCTGTGGAAAACGAGGGTCACGTGAATGTCGTGGGGTCGTTGCGAACATCGACATCGTCCATCCTTTTGCAAGCTCGCTTCTTTAGAACTACTTTTTGTATTTAGTTTGTCCTTCCTCCGCACCTCCGATTTTAGCACGGTTGGCTACGTACTGCGGTGCGAAAGAAGTCCAATGTACGTACGCACTTACCAGCTCGTCCCATTTATTATTATGAACTGACTTTGGCCGGATTGTTGTTTGACCCCTGCAAAGGTTCCACCCTGTTTGGACTTTGTCCTCGCCGTTTGGGTTCATGCCAGATGTGTCAAATGCTGTGTGTAAACGTAGTGTTGTTAAGAGCAGCAGACTGTTGTTTGTAATGCTGCGCAGGGCAGGGCAGGCGACCGTTGTGAAATTGGCTCGCATGTTCATTTGCACGCGCGCACACTGATATAGATGGTGGATTTATTTGCATAGTTATTCCCCAGAGGCAGAAGCATTCCTGGAATAATTAGGTCACGGATTAATAATTCACATTTACATTTGCCTTTTATAGTGGGCAAAAGTTGTTTCTCAGATTGAAAGCATAAAAGCACTCCCAAACATTTAATGTGCCCCACCTCCTTACTGACCGACACTGGCCATGTGGTCAATTAACCCCCCCACCCCTCCGAACGGCGTGGGCATGGCCTCATCCAGCAGTGCGTTGTTTTAGCTCGAGTGGAAAACATCGATGTTTTTGTCTGGTTTGTTGGGTTTTACGTTTCAATGCCAATATATATCCAATTTCCCTTCATAAAGAATACTTGCAACATCCTCTGTCAAAAGACGCTTTGTCTATACATACACACACACACTATCTTGGTTATTGGAGGCGGTAATGGATGGATTAACATTTGGAATTTCATCCAGAGGCTGCATTAGCGAGACCGTGCAACTTGCAGCCAGGAGGGTTTCAAATATCAATCCACGCTGGGAGTCTACTTGACCCATCAACTCCATCGAGTAACATTTTTGTACCATTTAGTCAGTCCATCGCCGAGGTCACAATTTGAACTGGAGGATCCACTTTGAATGACGATGCACTCGTGTTCTCTCCTGTCTCTGCAGGTTTTCAATGCGAAGACTGCTGAGCTTTTGAGCCACCACCAAGTGGAGATAACGCAGATCTTCCCGAAAGAGGGGTGAGTGAGCAACGCATAGGCTGTGCACGCGAGCTGTTTGTCTCCCTCCCTCTATACCCCTTGTGTGTATACGTAGTGTAACGTTGGGGGTGATCATCGGCTTGCCAAGGATAATGTCAGCATTAAATAGGATCGTGCATGGTTTGTTTGCCTAAAGCCCTTTTTGAATGTGTATCTTTGCAAGTACGAAACCGGAGCTCCCCGCATAGGATGCAAACATTTGCTCGTGGGATGAACCGCTGTTACTTTTGATACGTGGACCACACGGCCAGGAACGCTTTTACAACTTGCGTGGGGGTTTTGTTTTTTGCGATGCGCTCTTAACAACTCCCGTGTGCTTTCGGTTTTTTGCACTATACGTAGCCAACCATTCCAATGTTGGGCGATCCGAGTTCGATTCCCGCTCACGATCAACACCGGTGACGATTATCTGAAATCAGTCCTGGGTCTCGCCTAGGTTGACTCCGCTTTAAACGAGTACCTGGTGCGGTGTGTAGTAAACATCACCACTGGGGATACAAAAGCGGCCGGGCGTGGTGCTGGCCACCCACCCCCTCGTGTGCCGTGCCGGCCTTCATAGGTGTTGCTCGCTACTAGCACTTGCCCCAACAGTCTGTGTAAGGCTACACGGGAGGGGGGGGATCTTTGTCTTTGTGTGCCCGTGTGTGACAGGTGGGTGGAGCAGGACCCTCACCAGCTCCTCTCCTCGGTGCACGAGTGCATCGAGCAGACGTGCAGAAAGCTGGGACAGCTCGACATCGACATCTCCCTGCTCAAAGGTTCGTCTCCGTGACGTGGCGGGGGGGCGGGGGGGGGGGGGGCCCCCATTCGTGACGAGTCTGGTTTGAATGCTGCCCGTCACACGTTAGAGACCGCCCCCCCCCCTGCCGGGTCTGGTGTCGCCAGGATGCTCACCTTGATACTCGCGGTGGGGTCAACCCAGCCCCAGCCAGAATCAGAACCCCAGGGTCTTTATTTGGACTGGAGGAGGAATCCAATGAGCCGTTGTGAAGCTCCTTTTCACAGATGTCTCCAATAGGGGCACGGGGTCAGAACGTGAGAACAAACAGTGCAAAAACACAATAGCAGTGGCAAGTACAGGAAAGGTACACAAATCACTTTAAAAAAATATGCAAGTAAAACTAAGATTTTTTTTTATCTTAACGGGCAAAGCCCACTGAGGTATTAACTTATTGTTTTTAGAAGCCACCTGGCCACAAATGATAGCGCAACAAAGTAGCTTATCATGTGAAAATGTATCGTTGCCAAATAATCTAAATGCACGTGGCGGAGCTCTTAGCCCTCCCCACTCTGCCTTCTATTTTCCCAACCCTTCCGGGCAAGCTCGGCCAAACGCTGTCACATCCCAACAATGAACTCTGTAAATAAGAACGCGTGTGTCCTGTACCGCGGGGCCCGTGTGTGTGTGTTGTCGTTGGGACGTACAACGCGTCAGAAATGTGAATGAATAAAAAGTTTTGGCTTTGGTGTCTACGCGTCCCATCCATGTCATCGCTGTTTCAATAACCGTAAATCCCTATTGTGATTGTTCCCCCCGTTTTCTGCTCGGACAGCTGTTCACGATCTGGGCCGGTTGACGTTGCGGTTAGATTACAAAACCCACGATTAGAAAGTTACGAGTTCTTTTTTCGCCCGTTGCCCATCGGGGATTGATACAAATGAGAAACAGCTCTGTGGTACTGTGTTATCGAGAGACTGACTGGCGCCTTCAGTAGAAACGTTTGAAATTCCACTGCTGTCTTGGAGGCACCAATGGAGATATGAGTGCCGTCAAATGCTCGTTTGTGCACAGCACATGCAAACAACTTTCTTGGTGTTTTAGGGCAATTCTACATCAATGCAAATCTGACATTGATTAAAAGCCATTCGTTAAAATTCTGGCTCCCTTTTTTAAAGTTCTGGCCCCCTTACTGTGCATGCAGCAGAGGTAATTTTGAAGGGATTTGACTGTGTGTGCCGTATTCTTTGCTTTGGTGTGCCGTTCTTCAACACGAAAGGTCAACAAGTGCTCTGCGGGAGATCCCCGAGCGGCTTCGCCGTCTGCTGACAAACGTTCACCGATAGCACGACCGGCTTGACGTTTTGGGTGAAAAAAGAAATACAACCCGGGCGTAATCGCTCGAGCCAAAGAGCGTGACGTTGTCATGTCGCAGAGCGTGTTTGTCGCCGACGCCGATACCACAACGAGGATAGAATCGGGGGGCGGTGAGGAGGGTGGAAATCCAGGAATTAAATCGGTTACACAAGCACAGTTGAGTATGGAAGAATAAAAAAAACCAAAACGTCGCTTCGGAGAGGTGTTGGCAACGCTTTCGTGTTTGTGAAACTCCGTGTTTGTGAATTGTGCAGCGATCGGGATCTGCAACCAGCGGGAGACGACCATCGTGTGGGACCGCCTCTCGGGAGAGCCGCTGCACAACGCCATCGGTACGGCCGCTGTCCCCCCCTCCCCCGCACGCGTCCCCCACCACCCACCGCTCCTCCGGCATCGTATTTTGAACAAGTTCAAATAATATATTTTTTATAATACACTCTATTCGGTGTCTGAACAAGTTTACATACGACTCCGAACCGGCCAAACTCAAGAATTCAACGAGGAACAAATTTGAAGGCGTGTTTTAAATCGTCTGAAGATCAAATGTAATATGACTCTACAACAGTAATAGAAGACTGACAATCGTATGTGTCTGAACCCAAATGGATCACACAATTTAATGAAATATGCTGTTCTGCAATTGGAACAATCGGTTTACTTCCTATATAAAGCTCTCACAACCCAGCCAACTCCTCCGGCACCGTCACCATCTCCATCATCGCCCATCGTAACACGTGGCGCACTATTCCATCATCGTCGTCATCCTCGTCCGCCGTGGTCTATTCACTGCTGGATGAAGGCCTCCCCAAGCCGTCACCGTCTCTCACGCTCCTGCAGTGTAGCCACCTGTGTTGCGCACGAGTTGATTTCGTGGGTCCATCTCCGCGGCGGACGTGTTCTCTCGGGCTCGTTTCCATCCTTGCGCTGCCACTCGACGGCTTTATTTCGGCCACAGTCCATCGTCCCCGCTAGCGATGGGCCCGCTTATTTTCCCCCGTCAATTTGTTTCAAGCTCGCGTCTGTCAAGGGGGGGCTGTTTGACCGTACATCGCCCGACTATTTGCTGTGGCGTAGTGAACGACAGGCCAACGGACCAGGTTCGGATATCACTCTCCCACTGATGTTACCCTCGGCCCGCACGTGAACTTGGGTCATGGGTTTTTGCAGAACATTGTGCGAATCGGTGCGCCACCACCGAGGTTGTTACAGACTCGTAGCCCTTACGATGTCGGCACATATTTATATTTTTTTACCCAATCCACTGATTTGTTAACTCTTATGGGCTATCGGGAGGGGATCGTGAATTCCTCGCATTCCCGTTTTGCATTTACCTGCATTTGTCTTGCAAGTGGAAGCATTAAGCCTCTGAAACTTGGACAAAAAGACATTAATGCCCACACCATGCCTGTTAGGTTTCGGAGAAATCTGTTTATCTGTGCCCCAGGTTACAGAGAGTTCTGCCTTGTTTATTTGGTGTTGCCGCTGCCTAATCTGCCAGTGGCGTTGTGTTAATTGTCCCTTTACGATCCGTCGCACGCACAGTATGGCTGGACCTTCGCACTCAGACCACAGTGGAGAGGCTCATCAAATGCACGCCCGGCCAAAACAAAAACTTTTACAAGGTGAGGGCGCACGCACGCACTCACTCGCGCACGTACACACACGTGTGCTTGAATTCTTTGCGCACCGTACGTTGTCAGCCGTGCTAATGGAGAGGTTCGCACGCGCCCCCACGCCTCCTGTGTCGTGCAGAAAAAAACAGGCCTCCCGATCAGCACATACTTCAGCGCGGTGAAGATGCGCTGGCTGCTCGACAACTCGGACGCCGTGAAGCTGGCCGTGGCGGAGGGGCGAGCCCTTTTCGGCACCGTTGATTCGTGGCTCATTTGGGTACGTCGACGCGGCCGGGTGGCCCGGCGGCCGTGCGGTGCGGAGGTTTGCGGTTCGAGCCCGGTGCAAATCATCCATAGTTATATACTGCACACGCACATACGTATGTATGGTGAACTTCTTTCGTACAGTATGTAGCTAGCTGGGCTCACCGGAGGTGCGGGGAAGGACAACAAACTAAATACAAAAAGCACTTATAAATACGTAATTTTTTTTTTATCTAGATTTAAGAGTGCATAGCTTCAGTTGCTTGCTCGTATATAGGAAAGAAGAACGTTCCAGATGGCCGCAAAAGTGCATCTAAAAGCGCGTGATGCAGCGACAGTCTTTGTTCGATGGCTAATCCATAAGCTGCTGCGAGGATGCCTGGGGTTCGCGTGATATGCATTGCATGTTTATTCCCCACGAGATGTCACCGTGTATTCAAGTCTGATGGTTGGCTACCTGGGCACGGTGGTGACGAGATGTTAACTACCTTGCCTGGTATGCAGGAGGTCGTGGGTTCGATACCGACCCTGAAGCATGTACATTTGTAGTTTGCATGGCTCTCTCCCAATGGTCGCGTGACATTTTCTCCGGTTTTTCCCTCCACATTTAGAATCAACATTGCGCGTTTTAAGTGTTTTTGACTGCTGTTTCTACGTGATGATAAGCTATCATTGGTGGCCAGGTCACTTCTGATGAAGAGTTATACAGCTCAGGTGGGCCTTACCTGGTAAAATAAAAAATAGTTTAGTTCACAGTTTAGAGTACGGATGCGGTCCACCACCAGTAGATTGGGGACCCGCGTCGCAAGCGAGTGTGAGACGCGACTAGCCACCGAGTACGCAGCTCACACGGCGCGGTGGGCCACGAGGGGGGCCCCGTGTCGAGCGACGCCCCGACCTGCCGCTGACCTCTCTTCCGCTTGGGCAGAATCTGACGGGAGGCAAGCACGGCGGGGTGCACTGTACCGACGTGACCAACGCCAGCCGCACGATGCTCTTCAACATCCACACGCAGGAGTGGGACCCCGAGCTGTGCAGGTGAGCTGCTGCTCGTGGAGCCGCTTTCTGCTTGTGCCCGTGGTGCTGCTGGTGCTAGTGCTGCCGCTAGGCCTAGTGCCGCTACTTGTGCTGCTGGTGCTAGTGCCGCCGCGAGGCCTAGTGCTGCGACATGTGCTGCTACTTGTGCTACTGGTGCTGCTGTTCGTGTTGCAAGTGCTGTTGCTCATGCTGCTGCTCGTGCCCCTACTGATAGTGCTGCTGCTTGTACTAGTGCTGCTTGGGCTCGTGCTGCTGCTCTTGCTGCTGTAAGTGCTGGTGCTGCTGCTAGTGCTGATGCTGTTCGTGATATTGATAGTGCAGGTGCTGCTCGTGCTGC
This sequence comes from Lampetra fluviatilis, assembly GCF_964198595.1. NCBI lineage: Eukaryota > Metazoa > Chordata > Hyperoartia > Petromyzontiformes > Petromyzontidae > Lampetra > Lampetra fluviatilis. Next base: position 1,117,884 of record NC_136324.1, read on the forward strand.
TGCTCCTAGTGCTGCCGACATCAGTCTTCAGAGTCTTAATAAACTAAGTTTGTACCTCAGCAAAGCGTAGGTCTCTTCCAGCCTCTCTACGAAGGCCGCTGGGTCCACAAACATCTGGCAGCAGCAGCAACAGCTGCCAATTGTCGCTTCCCATCTGTTGCGGATGTTTAATAATAATAATCATCATAATAATTAAATGTTATATCGCATCATTCGTGCAAAACTTCATTCAGCAACCCTGTACAAGACAGTAGAAAAAAACTAATGTATTGTCCCTCGCAATGAAACAAACATAGCACAACCAGAGCCAGGTCGATTTCATTGAAGGCTGTAGTCGGCAACCCGGTTTGTAAATTGGACTTGACTGGAGGAAGGGACTTAATTTGACGAATACGGAGGAGGAGTGTGGTCCACACCATCGTTCCATGTCATTGCTCTCCGTCTCGGCTCCCATCAGTCCACTCATTCCTGTCCTTCACAGTGCCTCCTATCTCAGCTCCGTCAGTCCACTCATTCCTCTCCTTCACAGTGCCTCCTCTCTCAGCTCCGTCAGTCACCTCATTCCTCTCCTTCACAGTGCCTCCTATCTCAGCTCCGTCAATCCACTCATTCCTCTCCTTCACAGTGCCTCCTCTCTCAGCTCCGTCAGTCCACTCATTCCTGTCCTTCACAGTGCCTCCTCTCTCAGCTCCGTCAGTCACCTCATTCCTCTCCTTCACAGTGCCTCCTCTCTCAGCTCCGTCAATCCACTCATTCCTCTCCTTCACAGTGCCTCCTCTCTCAGCTCCGTCAGTCACCTCATTCCTCTCCTTCACAGTGCCTCCTATCTCAGCTCCGTCAGTTCACTCATTCCTCTCCTTCACAGTGCCTCCTCTCTCAGCTCCGTCAGTCCACTCATTCCTGTCCTTCACAGTGCCTCCTCTCTCAGCTCCGTCAGTCACCTCATTCCTCTCCTTCACAGTGCCTCCTATCTCAGCTCCGTCAATCCACTCATTCCTCTCCTTCACAGTGCCTCCTATCTCAGCTCCGTCAGTCACCTCATTCCTCTCCTTCACAGTGCCTCCTATCTCAGCTCCGTCAATCCACTCATTCCTCTCCTTCACAGTGCCTCCTATCTCAGCTCCGTCAGTCCACTCATTCCTCTCCTTCACAGTGCCTCCTATCTCAGCTCCGTCAGTCCACTTATCTCTCGGCGTCCATGGCCTCTCACTTTCCACTCGCGTTGCCATTGCTTTTGCTGCATTGCTGTTTGGCGGCGTTCTTCTGACGGTGCCTCTTTTCCTGTACTTGACATCGTAAAAAAAGGAGCTTCATAGCTAATCGGATTCCCCCAGTATAGATACATACTCTTAATCTGATAACCATACCATAGCGGTCCATTTTTCTCAGTTTTTTTTCTCGTCGTGTTCATTCTTCCAACTTTTTTTATAATGTCTAGCTAGGTATGTGTAGGTAACCGTCCACAAAATAAAACAAAAGAAATGTGGGTTTTGTGTCCTCCTTCAAATGATGTGGCGGGTTGTTTTGTACGTTGAGCGCGCGTCGTGAATGCGACTCGCCGTTAGTTTTGACGTGAAGGGACGGGCGGGGGAGCCCCGCCGGGCAGTTTGCCAGGGGTACTTAAGAGCCTACATCTTGAATCTCTCCCTCACTTGATGCAGCTAATCTGGCTGTGACGGTCCCACCTGATGACGGAGACTTGTGTTGCCTCCGAAACGTCGTGATTTTCATTGTTTTATTTTATTATTTTTTATTTCATTTTTTTGCCTACGTGACTTTACCGAAAGAACTAAGAGTATGATGACAATCGTCTCGTCAGCCCCGTGCACCCCAGTGCCCTGCTCCCCACACACTCACCTTTGTTCACCCTTCAGCCACGCACTTGTGTGCAGTGGAAGGGATGTAGGTCATAGGCTGAATGGATGATGATGATGATGATGATTCTGTTAATGCTTCAACTTTTTAATTGTTATATTTTTTTTTACTGCCAAGTCTTTTTTTTATTTAAGTGAGAAACGAAGAAATCAAAGCGAAATAAGCGTTGTGCAGATTTCCATTTCGCAGCGGTATCAATAAAAATCCTCGTTTCTGGGACAAAGTCCATTCTCGTTATGTCCCACTGTTGGCTTCCCACAAAGTGGCAGCGAGCTCTTCGTACAGGTCACGATTCATAGGCCACGACAAGGGCCATTGCCCGAAACGTCGCCTCTTATATTTTCATTTTAAGGCCAGAGCGTAATCGGTGGGTATTGAAATTGACGGGTGTTGAAATCTTGTTCTCGATGGTCCTCCCAAGCCCATCATCCCTCTGGGTGCAGAAATGCCACTTGGTGAGTGGTCCACAGCAGTTGTTCCGTGAGGAGAGATTTGGCGGATGCGGCATTTCCACCCCTGGCTCAGATCTGTCGGTGGACGTGTGTCTGTCTGTGTGTGTGTGCGAGGGGAGCGGTGGTGTAGCGGTTAGCGCACTGCGCTACAAACCTGGCGACCCGAGTTCGATTCCCGCTCACGGTCGCACACCAGTGATGATTATCTGAACCGGTTCTGGGCCTCCCCTAGGTCGACTCGGACTAAAATAAGTACCTGGTGCAGTGTGTAAACATAGGTACTGGGGAGGCGAAGGCGGTCGGGCGTAATGCTGGTCACCCACCCCATCGTGTACCGTTCTGGCCTTTGTAGGTGTTCGCTAACAGCACTTGGCCCAACAGTCTGTTAAGGCTATACGGGGGAGCTTCGCCTTTTTTCTGTCACGGCACTCATCTCGGCAAGCAAGATGTTTTCACTCGAGTCACGTACAACTGCAACCTGTTTACAAATCCACTGCCGGATGAGGGGTCCCGCCCCCCCTTCCACGCCTTATGGGCCATGAGGGATATTTGACCATACTTCACTACGCTGGTCAGTGCGGGTCTGTGAAGGTGAGGGGCGGGGGGCGGGGAGGTGGCGGAGTGCAAAACAGCGATGGAGGTTGCTGCTCTCTTGGCTATTGAGTTGCGTATACACGAGGGTCTGTCGGACATCACCGGCCGCCATCGATCTGGCCAGTGTGCATGTGTGTGTGTCACTTCACTGGCTGGGTGTCATCCCCCTCCGCCCCTCCGTCCGTGTCACAGGTTCTTTGAAATTCCCAGCGACATCCTGCCCAAAGTTCGCAGCTCCTCCGAAATCTACGGCCTCCTGGTACGAACGCCGCCACCGGTCTCGTCTTCTCCGTCTCCGTCTCCCTTTCCTCTCCTTGCCCCCTCCTCCTAGCCCCCCCCCCCCCCCCGTGTTGCTTTGCCCTCTCGCGTAGAACTCGCAGATAACAACGGAGCGCTTTTGTTTTGCGACCCTTTAATGGCTTTCGAGGGCGATAAGCGCAGGTATTTTTTTTACGTTTACAACTTTTGGTTACGGCGCTGGTGTGAAGTCTTTTAAAGGTCGTCGGGTTAACTAGTTCTGAAGCCCCCTTTTTCTTGGCCCAATAATATTGCTGGCACCGTGTCAAAACATTCACTGTGTGCGTGTGTAGCGCCAGCAAATGGGAAAACGCTATAAAATTTTCATGGATATATACACAAACACAGTAACGCATATTGCTTTGTTTTGCGTGTCAGCATTATGTTGTGTGGCCCAGTTTTTTCAAACGTGCCTTGCACTGTGAACAAACTCGGCCATGAGTGGCGACGATTCACCAACCCAGTGAAGCGGTTGCTTGCTCCGTAAAACCGTCGTGACCAATTGCGATTTGAGTTATTGGCTGAAGTTAACAAAACACGGGGGGAGCTTTTCGGATAGTTTTGAAAATGCAGCTACGTTGATGAGAGGTGATGCTGGTTCGTGATGATGATGTCGATGATGATGATGATCTCTTGGATAAGCAAGCTTTTTTGTCCATTTATTTCCCTCTGTGGCACGCATGCACAAATTTGGCTCTAGAAACTCGATCCGACCACAGTAAGTTTGCATTTGTAAAAGTGCTGTTGCTCCGTGATTTGTGTTTCACAATCACATTTGTGCACCGCATCCGTTCGCTTTTGCTGGACGGCAAATTGATTGTTAAATCGTTCCCTAATGCGGCGATTAATTTGTGTTTCAGAAATCTGGCCCTCTCAGCGGACTGCCCATATCTGGGGTGAGCATCCTGCACTGGAACGGCGTTGTGTTGTAAGCCTCGTGTTCTCGTCCAACGTCCTTCGACGCGACACAATTGCGTGGCGGTGCCGCGTCGGCAGTGGGTGCTGATGTGGCATCGTTCGTAGCACGGTTGGCGACGTACGGCGTGGAAGAAGTTCAACTTGCGTATGTAGAACTAGCACGGCACACGAGCGGGGTGGGTGGCCACCACCACGCCCGTTGGCCTTCGTTTTAAATTGGGCGATTTTAAATATTTTTCTGCGTTTTTTTTTTTGCGTGCGCAGTGCCTGGGTGACCAATCCGCAGCGCTGGTTGGACAGATGTGCCTGAGCGACGGACAAGCCAAAAACACGTGAGCGAGTGCGTGTGCGTGTGTGTGTGTGTGTGCGTGCGTGCGAGTGTGTGTGTGTGTGCGTGCGCTCCTCCGTCTCGGACGACGCGCGTGCGGCGAGCGCTCGTCCGTCGGAGGTCTCCGGTCGCCTCCTGAAGTGCCCCTCCCTTGGGGCGCGCGCGGGGGGGACTGAAGCGGATGAGCCGTGATGGTCAGTGATTGTGGAAAACTACTCTCACTTAGCTTAGACGGCTGCCCCATTAGATCATGCTGTTGCGAAGAAATATTTTTGAAACCAAACTTATATACTGATTAAACAGAAGCAGAAATGTACTTCTGTATATGTACGGTTAGCCACGGTTGGCCACGTACGGTGTACAATAATTTCTACCTAAGTACAATATGTAGGAGCGATGGTGCAGCGGCTCATGCCCTGGGCTACGAACCCATGTGACATGAGTTCGATTCCCACTCACAGCCACCAACACCAGTGACGATTATCTGAACTGCTCCTGGGCCTCCCCTAGGTCGACTCGGCCTCAAATGAGTACCTGGTGCAGTGTGTAAAAATCGCCACCGTGGAGACTAAGGCCGCTGGGCGTGGTGCTGGCCACCCACCCCCTCGTGTGCCGTGCTGGCCTTCAATAGGTGCTCATTTACAGAACTTGCCCCAACAGTCTGTTAAAGACTACATGGGGAATCGTTGTCTAAATATATATATTAAACGGGCTATTAATCTTCTTGGTTCTTTCGGTAAAGTCACGTAAAGGGAAATAATAAAATAATAAAAATAAATAATAAAAATAAAACATAATTAAATACAATTCTCACGACGTTTCGGCCACAACGCAAGCAGGTCTGTCGGAAAGACAGCTGCTTGCGTTGTGGCCGAAACGTCGTAAGAATTGTATTTGATTATTTTTATTCTTTTATTATTTCCCTTCTTCGTGACTTTACCGAAAGGACCATAAAGATGAATCCCTGCAATCACGAAAGCTTTAAATCAGGCTATTAATTTTTCAAATTTGCAATGCCTTTGTGCTCTTTTCCTTTTGACATTCTCTGGTCTAATACCGTTGAGACAAGGCCATTAAGGAGGCTGTCTCTGGTGTAGGCCAATCACATCAATCAATTTGGTGGAAGGGGTTAAGCCTATTCTCTTTGAACACGTTCAAATACGATTCTTGCAGCCAAACTCGAGAATTAAACTCGGTACAAATTCAAAGGCGTGTTTCACAGTGCCTGGAGATCATCACGAGCCCACTCGTGTTTATCTCGATGCATCTTCAGTGTCGCTGTGATAAAAGGAAGAATGTTATGAATGATGAGGGCATTCTACTGATGTGCGTAATGGATGATTGTTGTTTTGCCTTTAGGTACGGAACGGGCTGTTTCCTTTTGCATAACACGGGGACAAAGGTGAGATGCGCACACTCTGCTTTGGGCTTTTATTTTTGTTTTAAAATTCCGCCGGCAGCGACGTCGCCTAAAGCGTGCCGTGAATGAAAGAGAATGGAGGGATACTCTTAGGTTTTTTCGGTAAAGTCACGTAGGTAAAAAACTTTTAAAAACTTTACCGATAAAACCTAAGCGTATGAATCCTTGCAGTCACGAAAGCTTCAAATCTAGAAAGAATGGAGGGAGGACGATATATAGAGAAGAGCTATAAGAGATGGGCATCTAATCAGAAGAGCAGAGGGATGTACAGTAAAGTGATAAAGCACATGCCTGAGACTACCCTTGATTGTTTCGTACACCTTAAGCTAAAATAAATGAACCTTTATTAAAATCTATGATGGGCCACGTTTAAATGTAAGTTTACTCGTTGCTGCGAGCCAAATTAAACGACACTCCGCTTAAAAAATCCTATGCAGACCTTATGATTGAGGCAAGGAAACACAACTGCAAAGGACTGAAAAAGCAACGTATTAGCCTTGCGTTATTGCGACAATGTCACGGGTCCCCGCGATTCACTGCGGAAGGCTCACCGCGTCGTCTGCAATTCCCCTTGGCCAGCCGGTGCTCTCGGAACACGGCCTGTTGACGACCGTGGCCTACAAGCTGGGACGGGACAAGCCCACGTACTACGCTCTGGAGGTAACGCACGCAGTTCCACCCCCCCCTCGCACGGCTCTCTGTCATCTGGCGGCCCCCGACGCACCCTGGCGTGCCGTCAAACCCCGACGCTTTCAAAATGTGTGGCGGCCCTCGCACAGATGATGTCTTGTCGTCGAAAGTGGACCCCCCCCCGCCCCCTCTGAAATAAGTGAAGAACACTGCTTTAGAGCAGTTGACTGCCATCAATTTTCCACGTGCTAAGCCACGTGGTTGGGCTGTCATTCGTGGTGGCCAGGTCGCTTCTGAGCTGTATATAGCTTGGTGGCCCTTACCTGGTCATGAAAAAATCCGCACTTTCTCCCTCTGCAACCTCAGTTTCTCCGTGTCCTCGCGAATATAAAAATAAACAGGAAACTTATCAGGGGGAAGAAGGATTGCGCGCAGTTACAGAGAGGGGAGAACTGCCTGTAAAGGCATCGTCTTCAGAACCGAAGTAAAAACTACAAATATACCAAGGCAATGGGCGTCAGCCGTCAGAATTATATTTTGTATGAAATAGAGATTTGAAAAGAAAGTGTATTTGTGCAAAACACCGACATTCGCGACGATTCAGCGGCCGAGACGGATTACCGCCGCAGTCCGGTTGAGAAGCAGGGAGCTCTCCGCCCGTACCATGGCTGCAATTGCCACGAGTGGCGTGTTTTGTTATTACGCAACTGACAAACTAAATCGATACCTTTTGAATATATTTCCGGAAGACTTGAAGATTTCCCAGGAACGGCTCGCCAGGATAAGGTGGCGGCAACCCTGTGTGAGCCTGATGCTGCACAGTGCCTTGACGCGCGCGTGCGTGCGTTTATTTCCGCCCAGGGATCGGTGGCGATCGCCGGAGCGATGGTTTCGTGGCTGCGAGACAACCTGGGCATCATACAGACCGCCGCAGACATCGGTGAGGGACTGGACCCTGAACCTTTGACCTCTGACCTGCCGTAACTGTAAAACGAAAGGATTTATGGGGGGGGGGGTTAAAAATAGAAATGATATAATCTCGTCAAGGTGGTGGGTGGTGTCCCAAGCACAAGGCTTGGCCATTGGGAAGGTCGGGAGGTCAAATATTTATTGGAGGATTGGATCGGCCAATCCAAACCTGAGGCCAGTAAAATGAAACCCAATAAATTTCAATGATGAAAGAGATAATGAGCAGTTGTCCCATGAAATGAACACCAATAAAAAAAAGATATATAACGGTTACCGATCGTAGTGCTAATTTTTATGTACGTATATAAAATTTGTCGTGTCTCTGTTTGTTATGCCTGTCCCTGTCATAGGAATGTGGAATTTCCACTGTTGTCTCCTAGCCACCTTTGGAGACGAGTGTCGCCCCGCGTGCTCGTAATGAGGCAGTTTGACTTGATTTCAACTTTTGATCGACTGATGAACGAGCACAGTTTGTACGCAACAACAACAACAACTTGAAAACCATTGGCGCGTAACCAAGGCGATGATGCGCTATGTGCGTGGTTTGGCGACGGCTCTCACCGCGCCCTGCCGCTCCTCTTGTCTCTCGCCCCAAACAGAGAAGATGGCGCAGCTCGCGGGGACGTCGTACGGATGCTATTTTGTTCCGGCGTTCTCCGGGCTGTACGCGCCCTACTGGGAACCCAGCGCTCGCGGGTGAGCGCTGCGCACGTCACTCTGCACCCCCCTCCCCAGCCTCACCCCCCTCGCCACCCCAGTCCACCACGCCCCACCGATTCGATGAACGTACCAAGATTTAGCGCGCTAATTTATTCAAGATGTAGCTTTTTGTATGATTGTTTTTAACTAGGGTGTTGGTACTCTGTTTTTTTCTTGGGTTTCGTTGGTCCCATTTTGGTCGCTCCGTTGGCCATGTAAAATTCAACATTAGTAATGTGTCATTTGCATCCATTAACCATAGTTATACACCCACCTCTGGCTCGGTACCTCTAACAGATAGGAGTAGCGACAGGAGAGTCGTCACGCTCCACGGGCAGATAGCCCCTAGTAGGTGTCTACTGCACATTTCGTCATTTGTTTCCACTTTCCTCTGTTGTGCCAATATGGCTCAAGTAGTGGCCACATCGCTCTGGCACCAATCTCTTACAATGTCGTCAGCAAGCCATTCTCTTTTAGGTCTTCCTCTCTTTCCGGTTCCTTCCTTTTTTCCCCGAACAACAACAACACACTTAAAATGTTTCTGTTATTGTCCATCCTACTTCACATGTGTCCAAATAGTGCCAGTTTCTTTCTCATCACTGCCTGCATCATCATCATCGTCGTCTTGTGTTCTTCTATGTGCAACATTTGTCTTACTTTGGCCACGTGTCATAATTTACAGTCCTTTGTCAATCCACTGCCAGATGAAGGCCTCCCTATGCCACGTAGATCACGGGGTTTTGTTGACCATGCTTCCGCGATGCTGGTCGCCGCGTGACCCCGTCGTGGATCCCTTGCTGCCGTTATCTTCGCAGAATCATCTGCGGCCTCACGCAGTTCACGAACAAGTCCCACATCGCCTTCGCCGCCCTCGAGGCCATCTGCTTCCAGACGCGAGAGGTGAGAGAGCGCAGCGTCTCCTCGATTGGAGAGAGCGACAGTCGATGAAACATAGTAGAGTGTAAATAAATGTCGTGAGGAATAGTCCTGCCCACGGATCGTTTCTCCAGCGAGGCCTGTGCGGTTCACAAACGAGGAAAATGCGTATGTAGTTGTGTGTGTATGTTGAACTTGTTTTGCACCGTACATAGCCAACCGTGCTCATAATCTGAGGTGTGGGAGAAGGACAACAAACTAATCCCAAACAGCAGCGAGCTCCTAAAGAAATTAGTTTTCAATCGAGATGTAAGAAAATGTTCAACGTACGTACGTACAGCCAACACGGCCGCTCGCGCCGTACGGTCTCGACGCCGTCTCACCACCCCCCGCCCGCTTGCCCCCCCCCCCCCCCGCAGCTCATAGACGCCATGAACCAGGACAGCGGCTACGTTCTGACAGCGCTGCAGGTGGACGGTGGAATGACGGTGAACCGCGTGCTCATGCAGCTGCAGGCCGACATCCTGAGCATCCCTGTCGGTGCGGTTACGCAACTCCACCCCCTCCCCACAATCCCACAACCCCTCGACTCAACATGCATAGAGAGCCACTTTCCCGAGCCCCATTGTCTCACGGCGGCGTGCGGACATCCCGCTCGCTGCACGGCCGGCGCAAGTGCCGCCGGTGTCGTCGCTAATTTAGGACTTCCGAGGAGAAATGCCTGTTGGAGGGCGCTTTCCAGAACGCAGACGTGCACGTGATTTTCTGTTATTGTTATTTTTCCCATCATTATCGTCATGTATATATGTACATTGAACTTCTTTCGCACTGTAGCCAACTACGATAATCGGACATGCGGGGGAAGGACAACAAACTAAACACGATGAACAGTTCTAAAGAAATTCGTTTTCATTCTGGATTTAAAAGTGCATAGCTCCAGTGGCTTCCTACTATTATCATCACCGGTGCAGTTCGCCCGACGATGCCGGAGACGACGGCGCTGGGCGCGGCGATGGCGGCCGGCTCAGCGGAGGGCGTGGGGGTGTGGAGCCTGGAGGCAGATGACCTCACGGCCGTCACTGTGGAGCGCTTCGAGCCGCAGATCAACACCGAGGGTGAGCGAGCGTGTGAGCGAGCGTGTGAGCGAGCGTGTCTAGGAGGGAGCGGTGGTGTAGCGAGTTAGCACGCTGCGCTACGAAGCCGGCGACCCGAGTGCGATCCCCGCTCGTGGCCAACATCGAATATCTGAAGTGGTCCTGATCCCTCCCCTAGGTCGACTCGGCCTGAAATGAGCACCTGGTGCGGTGTGTAAACATCACCACTGGGGAGACAAACGCTCTTGCAAACAGTACTTGCCCCAACAGTCTGTTAAAGGCTATATTGGAGATCTTTGCCTCTCTGTGCGGGCGGAGCGGTAGTGGTTGGTGGCCTGCGCTACTAATTCGGCAACCCGAGTTTCATTCCTGTTAATGGCCAACGTCGGTGATAATAACTGAACTGGTCCTGGATCTCCCCTAGTTTGACTCGGCCTTAAATGAGTACCTGGTGTGGTGTGCAAACATCAGCACTGGGGAGACAAAGAAACCCCATGTCACTTTGTTGATTCATGTCTGTTATTTAGAAGTAGGTGAGGGCACATTGAGATGCCAGGTTTCTTTTGCAAGGGTGCCAAGTCAAAGTGTGTTCCCATAAAAGAGAAATATTCTTTACAAAACCCATTGGCCCCGCGGCCTTCTGGGCCTCAGGGTTTCAGTACAGGAAAATTCTGGACTCAGGACCGGTTTCTACATTAATTGTCTCATCAGCGGAGTCAGGTTTCGCTTGAATTAATGCTTTGCCGAACTGCCGGATGTTAAAGGCCAAGGACGCTGTCTTCACAACATGGATCCGCTGGCGTGAATGTGTTTGCGATACGTAGTCATGAGCTTTTGCACCTCTCGCAGAGAGCCAAGTGCGATACATGCGCTGGAAGAAAGCGGTGCAGTGCTCCATGGGCTGGGAGATCGGGGATCCTCCGATGAACAGCAACGGTGAGGCTGACATCCCTGCCCTTCTCGAGCCGCGACGCGTGTCTCTCCGTCCGTATGTGTGTGTAACGCCTACGCACTGAGCACTCGAGTGTTTCTGTAGGGGGGGGGGGCGGTGTGTGGAGGGGTGGCATGGATACAGCACAACACATGGGATAGGAACAAAAAATGTATTTATTGATTTAGCGACGTAGAAAGGGCATGTGAACGTGTAGAATGCGTCGTCCGTTTCATCGTTGGTTAAAGTTATCGGTCGCGAGTGAGGAGCGGCTTGGCCAAGACCGGCACGCCGCACACAGGGCGCCGATGATCGTGAAACAACACCACGTTTTTTATTCCTTAATATTCACACGTACGGTTAATCTGCCCACGATAGCAGAGAGTTGACTCTACAAGTTTATGCGTTTGTGAATGCAGATATATGTGCAGTGTATAGGCGTGTGCCCGAATGCGATATCAGAGTCTTGGGTTAAACTGATTGCCTAAAATTGGAGGTGACCGGGTCATTTAAAGTCGCAGTGCTGAGCTGCTGCCACTAAGGCCCTGGATTCGAATCCAGGTGATGGGCACTTTTGCCTAAACAAAACAACAGACTTGGTGGTTCACTTACATTTGCAAAAATTACAGCTCTGAGCTTTGAACAATTTTTTTTTCATTTTGGCTGCCATGTGATGGACATCTATCCACAAGGGAAAATAGAAAAAAAATATTTGTTGTGTTTGTATAAGAGGCCACACTTAGAAGTGCTCTCAGAACTAGTTCTACATTATCACCTTCCCAGGCGACGCACCGTTTTTCTGTGAGCACATCTGGTCTCATCACATGGCGCCATTACCACAATGCGGAGTGAAATTGGAGACGACGCTAATTTTATTGAGAGAGTGGCGTAGCACCGTCGACATTGTACTCGCCGCAGAGAACCGTAGCGACACGACCGCACTCTGATAGGCTGGTGCCAGACTGTGCCACACGCCCTCCGGGGGAGGCTCGGTACGTACACGTGCGTCATCGGAACAGAATCAGAATCGGGTTAAGCAGGCGGTTTAGTGATGTTAACCAATGAGCATCGGAATCGCTACTAACCTCGCGTAAAGGCGTATTGCGCCTGTGGGTGGCAGGCGATGGCCAACTACTCCGCATGTGCTTTCCCGCTCTGATTGAACGCGATTGGCTGAAGCACCATGGCCAGCCGAGTCCCCTCCCCCGAGGCCTTGTCAAGGTTGGCGACCTTCGCCGGCGTTGGCGGCCGTGCTTGCGGCGGCTTTCTCCGATGCGTTGCCCGGTTCTAACCGCGCGTGTAGTTCGGCACGGTGCGTTTCGCTGCACGTGCAAGGAAGCCGGGAGGCTACTTGAATAAAAGCGACGAGCGGGCACATCGCGCCCACCGACATCCGGGCGTGACCCGAGAGCACGTTGGAGAGCTACGGCCGTAAACGTTGCCGTCACGCTGACCCTGCAAATACGGCCGGGGGGGGCGGGGTGGGAACCTCAAATCTCAATCTGGCGGATTTCACCGAATCCCACGCGCGCGTGCGAAGGGGACACCTCCCGTGCGGTGCACGACGGGACGGCGCTACCGTGCCGTCGATGAGCTTGATTTTGCTAACACGTCGATTTCCTGACGTTGATCCGCGCAATTTTCCCCCCCTCCTCCCCCTCCCTCTCTCTGTCGTACCAACCCCTGCTCCCAATACGCCGGCTCGGCCACACAGAAGAGCTTAACATGTTTACGAGCATCCCCCTGGGGTCTTATATTCTGGGCAGTATGATAATGCTTATTGGAGCACGCTACATCTCAGGTTAGTTTTCTCCCGGGCTTGCCGCAGCGTGCTGCTTCGAACGGAGGGAGGGGGGGGTTGTCTTCATTAACCCAATCCCCTTTGCATGAGCCACCCCTAACCTTGCGCGTCTTGTGTTGCGCGATGATGCTGAGGTCTGCATTCTCTTGCACTCAGAAGGAAGGATGTGTGCATTGACCCCACCTGGGAGTGTGAAGATGCACGGGGCCCACCTAATAAATAAATACTACCAAACAAAGACTTGACGCCTGTACAGTGGGAAAAGTGTTATAATCTAGAGAATACGGTTATTAGATTTCTAGCGTATTAGTAGTAAAAAATAATCTACATTATTCTGCAGTGAGATATTGCATTGCAGTATCTCACTGAAGGGATGCAGTGGCAGGTCCCTGCGTGGACGTGAGGAGTCCTTTATAGTGCTCTAGTGGTAGATATTTTAATAACTGTTTGAAAATGTAAATTCCTTTACCCCAAGAAAGCCTCACTTTCTTGGGAGGGTCCTGCGTTCGGTCGATTGGCCGGCCCCTTCGTATTTTCCCAATTGGAACGATTTGCGGGAGATATTAACTTTTTAATTCTTGCAGTGCATTGTGGGTGTGCTTTGGGCACAGTACAACTCGCACCCTGTCCACGACGGCATGGCGGGGTGGAACAGACTGCAGCGGCGAGGGGGCAGCAGCCCGTGTGATAAATAGAGCAGGCCAACGGTGGATTTGGCACAATAAACACTTCCTATAATACATTTCCTTCCCCTTCGCTCAATATATGTGCACGTACCTCTATATGTCTGTGTGATATGAGCATTGTATGCGAACATGCACGCACGCGTACAATATGCACATGCGCAAATTGACATACAGGACGTCCGTACGGTTATCATCCGCTGTTAAAGATGTACGGTTGGGCTGCAGTTTGAACTGCATGTTTGATTGGTAGGGTGTGCCAAAAAACTGAATTCCAAAAATCTTCAGCGATTTTTTTTAGTTTAATTTCAACAGCGCGGAAACAGAAGCGTTTGAATTAATTTTGCCAGAGTTGTCGGAGGACACGTAGGACCCTCGCATCTCGACGCGTGTCGCCAACCCCCTGGAGGGCACGTGGAGGTTTAGAGGGGGTAACGTCATCACACGACCGAGCGTGTGTAGTGTAATAGTGGGCAGCTGCGCTAAGAAGCCCAGCGGCGTGGTGAGTGATATCAGAACCCGGCCTGGGTCTCTCCTATGTCAGCTCGGCCATAAATGAACAGTGCCGACGGCAGTGGGTAAACATTGCTACTGGGGATGACGAAGGCTGTCTGGCCGTGGTGCTGGCCACGCACCACCCAATCGAGCCACGTGCCGGTCTCCATAGGCGCTCGCTAACTGCACTTGTCCCAACAGTCTACAGAGCAGCTATAAGGGCGGTATTGATCTCGTTTTATTGACCAATCCGAAAGTGATTAAAACCGGCGTATATGCAGCACAACATTGATTGTCTCCGAAACAACTACAGGCCGCAAATTGCAGTGAATTGCCAGCTCGGTTCCTCATTGAAGATGTCGCTTATGATAACCGTCCCAGAGTGGTGTCTCATTATAATTCTTTCATTGTGGATGATACATGTATGGATGATGACCCTGTCTGCGATGTTTGTATAAATACAAATAAGGAAACGGTCGCCCGCTGGCTTGGCCTCCGGCTGCTATCGCTTGCTGCGAGCGTGCGTTCTATCCCGCTCTTGCCTCTAACCCCTACGCCCCTTGCCACTGTTGCGTCCGCTTGGCCAGCAACCGTGCAACGTTGACTCAACGTTGCACGTTTGCTGGGTAACATGCCTTGTACTGGGTACAAAGTGTCGCCCTCTCGCCAAAGCCTTGTATGGGTATGTGTCACGCACGGGGGAAATGATTTACACACACAACGCTACACACAACGCTACACACAACAACACCCCCTTACGTCTGTCGTCTTCGCTCATCTGTCTCTGCTGTGTGTTGTCTCCTCTGTTACTCACTTTAGGCAGACACATTTCCTTGTAACCATTGACTGTCCCGGGCCACGGCAAAGAGGAACTTGGGTTTTTGAGTTGCTTAAAGTTTTCGCGACACCGTGCGTCATGAGCTGCACACTGGCGTCTTGAATCGACGGTGCTACACTAAGGGTTACATTTTGAGTAATTGGCCACGATTGTGCCTGTGATGTGAATAGTGTAGGATTGTGCCGGTGTTCCAATACTTTGTTAAGTAATATATTTAAACCCATATACATCTTGGACATTTTACTGCCGTTACGAACGGAATACAGTTCTGAAACACGAGTTCCTCTTCTGCAATTGGTACGCACTTGTATGTTGAAATAATAATTTCCTACACGTGTGGTGATGTCTCTGAACCTTGTCAGAAAATGTAACTTCCTAAAACACTAAGCGCCATGACACAAGATGGCTCCACCGTGACGGCAACAGCTGAATCATGTGCGTGTGTGTGTGTTTGTACGTGTGTGTTTGTGTGTGTTTGTGTGTGTTTGTGCGTGTGTGTGTGTTTGTGTGTGTTTGTGTGTGTTTGTACAGGCTTACGCAACTGAGGAAAGAAGATTGTGAAGTCTAATGGCTGGTAACGACAAGAAAATTTGAATTAATAAGGATATAACAAATTATATTGATCATGTTAGCAATCCTGAAGTCTTGAAAATGCTACTTTAAGTACTGTACTGTACACCTTACTTTCTGAGGTGGCGGTGTTGCAGTCACAGTATCGATCACATTTCACCAACTGTCAAATTCTACCGATGCACTCCTCTCATGTGGAACTGAACTGCATTGTTTAAATTGAAAATTCAGTCTCGGGAGACGTATGCATGTTGAACGTCTTTCTCACCGTACGTAGCCAACCGTGCTAATCGGAGGTGCGGGGAAAGGACAACAAACTAAACACAACAATGTGTAAACGTGCATTGTGGGCCTCGGAACGAAATTGGAATTGGCCGTGAAAGTGTCAAATGTTTTCACAGAAATTTCCGTATTCGAGCCTTCCTTTTTTGACACGTCATTTAAAAACTAGCTCATCGACACGGTTTGTCTTGCTTAAAAAAAAGTTATTTTAGCTCTTGTTATTTAAACGTTTTGTAAAGTCTACTATTACTTTGGCAGCCCATTAATTTATACCGAAGTTGTGACCCTCCATCATCACTGTCGATCTGAGGCGAGGACTGCTTGTGGACATGACAGCATCGCTGAAAAAATCCGTAATTTCTCTCATTCCACAAAGTTGTCCGAATCGGTTTTCTGCCAAAGTTGCGCAATTGCCACGGTTTAGGCATGGTGCCCACACACTTTATATCGCAAATGGAGTCCGCTTTGAACTTTTAAATCGACACGCTTGCTTTTCACTGTGACTCCAACATTTCCTTGCTGCGAGCGGTAATTTTTTTTCACAGACCTTTGCACAACCCGTTACACACGGGTGTGATTAAATGGATGGACGTCTGTTCTGGAATGGAAGGTAGATGAGACTGTTGTGTGATTTGAAATATGTTTACCGAGGTCAGGGGTCGGCAACTTGCGGCGCCGTAGCCACATGCGGTGGCTCTTGAAGGACTGCTGCTTCGTGACATTATTCACTCGTTTTGAGGCTCTTGAAATATTTGCGTTTTTTACCGAATTCTTAAAATAAAATGGCTCCTGGTATGTCGATTGCCGACCCCCTACCCTCGGTGATTGATGTAAATATAGACGGGCGTGGTTTTGACGCCGTGTGTTCCAGCCATCGTTGCCCTTTTGCGCCATCCAGATAATCGCGTTCCGAACACGTGTCTCTAGAACAAATATATAAAGGGGGTAAAAGTGTGATGCTGTTTTCTGTGGCGGCGAAATAAGCACATCTCTTGAAAGCGGACAGAAGTATTCCTTAAGAGGGGTGCCATCGAAATGTATGGATAATTAATTGTTGCCATTCGTTGTACCACCTTGGTCTGCATCAATTGTACCACAGTTCCTTAATCCACCACCGCAAATGTTACGCGTATGCGCCAAGCCTTGTGCAGCTCGGTACAGCGGTGTGCGGTCGTGAATGTACGTTGAACTTCTTTCGCACCGTGCGTGTGAGCTAATCGCAGTCCTGTTTTTGTCATAGCTCAATGATCTGGCAATGTCTCTAATCCAGTGTTTTTGCACAATGCACATTGCGTCTTGCTGCCAGTAACCGTGTGTTGCTCCTGCTTAAGGAGTCTCGATTCACCACGATGCGAGGGTATGTTGGAAGGGTGCCTGTTTGACTTGCATTCACTGGACTCCAGATCAGGGCTTCTATTCTCATGGAATATTTTCCATGGGGAGGGCAGTGATGGTGGTGGGGGCAAGCCCCGACTTAAATTTAGCCCTGGTTCAGATGCAAGGTTGCGTGCACCGGTTGCTTTTGTTTTTTTTCACTCCCAATATGCGCCCCGATGGCTAAGCTGGGTTTTCTCGCGATTCCATATCCGGTGTGGCCGAAGCAACCCAGTGCAATTCACGCTCGAGGTATATTTCCCTATTCTTTCAATTAAATTATTCATCGTATTGGCCACACCTGACAACGGTAAGCTACAACACCTGCAAGTGGAGTCTGCGCTTGAACGTCGTTTAGGAAAAGGTACAGCCCTGCAATTGTTTATCACGCCACTGCTGTCATAAGGGCCCTCCACTCGAGTTTACTGGGGCCCTTTGAAGAGGTGGAATTACCCACACTTCACCTCACTGTGTGCAGCTTGCCGATCGACTGTGGTATAACCATCGATCGACTGTGGTATAACCATCGATCGACTGTGGTATAACCATCGATCGACTGCTGGATGGATAGAGGCGGTAGGGGTGGAATTTAATAAACTCGTGTAGCTTCCAGTGCCGTGCTGGGATATCGAACTGATGGAGTCTGGATTTCCAAGACCATTGTACTAAACATTGCAACAACGGCAGCATCCCTCTTGGGTTATGGTCCACACTGCCGGTGGCTGAAAGGGGATGATAGATACCATTGGGATGTTTCGGTCTGAAATCCATTTAAATGTGACTAGATTCTGTTGTGCCGTCTCGTGAGTAAGTATGAGGCAGGTGATATGATATTCCCGCGATTGATCCCTGTCCCATGTCACTGTCAACAGCGACACAACCAGTAATTTAAACTTTGGAGCTCCCAAGTGCTGCGTTTGTGTATTCCATAAGCAAACAATGTTCCGATTCGCAGATTTTATTCGATGATTGTGCTCTTGATACATGCAATCTACATACCGATATTGCATGTATGGTAATGTATACAATATAATCGTACACGTTGGACAATTAAAACAAGGAAATAATACGTGCGACATGGTAACAATGAGATTAAAAAAAGTTTTTTTTCTTTCGTCACGACCACATCACGGCTTGAATCACCGGGGATTGTGGTGGATGTGTTACGTTCGTTAATAAAAAAAATGTGTACGGTGTATAAAACCGGTGGCATGTATCGCGTTTGGCATTGAGTCCACAGATGTCAGTACTCGTCCAGAATTAAAGTCCCACTGTATGGTTGTGACAGCATTATTTCCAATTAAGCATCAAGGCAGCGATGCTTCAGAGCAGTGCCAAATTTTATTATTTCACAAACGTATATCTCTGAAAACGCACGTCCCATATTGATATTAGTATTGAAAATTATTTAAAATTAACTCGCTTCAGATTGCTGTAAAGGTAAATATAAATAGACACGTTTTAGAAGCACTCTTGATTCAATTAGATATTGATGTGTGTGTGCCATAATATGTACATATAAAAGAAATGGCACTGAATAATCACTTGAATTGCATCAGCGTGATATGTCAATGATGCTGAAGGATTAATGAATGCTGTATTTGTAGGGTATTTTGTAGGGAAACTTAGAAATATGTGATGCTAATGTAAGTGTTAATAAATGATGCAATTAAATGAAATTATTTGTCTTTGTGGTACATTTATACACTTACTTGCCGTTCCCCCCAACTTCACAGAACTACTTCTGATATTTCTTAAAATGGCCTCGTGATTATCACGAGGCTTCACGATTTCCCGACCGACCTTGCAACCATCACGTGACGGTCAAACCAATGTGTTTAATCATAATTATCAGAGCCGGAAATGTACCAAATTGCAAAAATAATTGGTATGATTATTTGTATGCAATCATCATCGCTGACCAGAACGACCCGGCGAAAGCTCGGTAAACTTGAGAACCAACCCAGCGTTGTGGGCAGCTGTTCTCGGTCTCAAAACACCCAAGAAAGTCTCCGAGTCTCAAGACTTTTTTCAGGATCCGTGTTCTTCATTGCAAGGCCCCACGGGCCGCTGGTAGCCACTGGTGGCCTTTAGTGTGGCCCCTGACGTGCGGGCCCCCGACAATCCATAAATGTGGACACCCTCCCCTCCCCCCATCATCGTGTTGCTGCTGTCAACCCCAATGGTATGAAATGTGTGTCGGCCTTCACAATGATGATTGATGTCTTCTCGGCAAAAGTGGCACCGCTCTGAAAATTTGTGAGAAAAAAACACTTCAGGAGGATCTTGCTATGAAAGGTGTGGTGGCCATTACTGTGACTATCTGTGACTAATTTTGCTACGTGGGTGAAAACAGGCGTGCTCAAAGAAAACCCCAGATATATCCAGTAATAATGGTGCGTGTGGTCCCAAGTAGGTTGCAGCAGTGGTTTGCACGCTTCAGCTTAGAACTTGGCCACCTGAGGTTCGATTCTGGGCAAGGCTCGCGTCCGTGGCGAGTGAAGTGTGACGTGTTCTGGGCCCTCGTTTGTCACCAAGTTGCACTCGGCAGCCTGGTGAGGTGTGGACAAACAACTTGGCGTGGAGAGAGGCCTTCATCCAGCAGTGGATTTACAGGGGCCGTGTAAACTTTTCATGACGATACTCTTTGTTTCTTTCGGTAAAGTCACGTAGGTAAAAATAATAATAAAATAATCAATGAAAATAACTAAATTAAATCACGACGTATCGGAAGCAACACAAGCCTCCGTCATCAGGTGTAACTGCTCCAGTAATTTAATTAATATAAAAAACACATGTGTCTTGAATAGCTCTCTTCACACGCTGCAGTAATTTTACTGGAGCAGTTACACCTGATCACGGAGGCTTGTGTTGCTTCTAGTTATTTTTATTTATTATTATTCTATTATTATTTTTATCTACGTGACTTTACCGAAAAACCCTAAGAGTATGAATCCTTGCAGTCACGAAAGCTTCAAATCTAGTATTCATGACGAGTGTTATTTTGCATCATGACGGGTTCATACAATTGAATAAAAAAGACAATTTTAAAATTGCATTGAATTTATTTAATAAAAAAATCTATCACATTTGGTGTAAATTGGCGATCATCTCCCAAAAGTGTATTATTCTTGTAACACGTATTAGTCAATTTGAATAAGCCTTTCATGAAAATCTAAAAAAATGTAAAATCCACGTAACCTACCCAACGTTACACAGCCTATGGTGTCAGGCGTTAGGTACAGATCACCAAAACTTTGTGTATAATGAAATTAACACACCACATGTCACAAATTAACTTGCTGCACTGCCTTCTGTGATTCTAGGCAGCCAGTGCATGGCCGTTTGAGTTGCCAACCCAGTTAAGAAATTAGGGTTTTATGTGGCTTTCAAAGAAGGGCCATTTCTCGAAACGTCATCCAACAGATATGTTTAGGCGGGCGGTGGTAATCCACGCACCGGATCAGTGAATCGCCCACGTGTTGTGAAACCATCCTGTAAGCAAACATAGTTTGGCCATGTTTGTTTGTTGTAGTACGGAGTTCGACTGATGGCCTTAATCTAAGTTGTCAACATAATGGTTGTTGTTTGACTTGCATCCCACTGGGATTTTTGCACACAGCGTTGGTGTACGGTGCTTTTTCTGAAATATTATGCTGTCTTTTCTTGGATTTTCTGTTTGCTCATAGTCACATAGTCACTGTAAGATGTTTTCTTGTTCATGTTTTAGTTTTTTGTTTGTTGCGGTTGCACCCGATTCAAGAGCCGAATGGCTCACAGGGCTATACCTAATAAATTAAACTGAAAACTGAAACTGAGGTGTCGTACCCTGGCTCGCCAGAAGAAGGCGGTACATCAACAAATGTGGCCTTCACCTGCTCCGTATGTCTGGGATACGAGCGTTAATCCCCCCCCCCCTCTCGCATGCGTGTTTTTTTTTCTCAGGGTGCTACGGTTTCCTCCCACATGTAAACACTCGTTCATTAATTGACGGATGTAACGCCTTCATTTGTAGAGGATCGCAGAGCTTGGGAAATTGTTGGCGCCGGCTCATCACGCGTGGCGGCTGCTGCTGCTGCCTTTTCCCGCTCGTCTCTGGTTCCTCCTCGTGCCCCTGAATCGTTCTCTCTCGATGAGAGCGAGCGAAGACTGCGCGCGTTACAAGTTGAAGTTGTATATTACACATTCCTGCGGAGGGAGCTGGTAGGAACGTTGGGTTGCTCGGTCAATGGCCAGGGTCAACGGTGGCGTGGTGTATTCCGCAAATATGGCCGATTGTGAGGGCGGGCACAAGCCGGCGTGAGTAGGTTAAACGTTGAGTTTTATAAGGGCACCACGGGGTGACCAGCCCCTCCCCACCCAGCCCCATCCCTCCCCACCCAGCCCCTCCCCACCCAGCCCCACCCTCCCCACCCAGCCCCTCCTTGCACGACGGACACAATAATCCCCTGTGGGCTGGTGTCACCAGGAGGTTCCTACCAGTTATGGACGGATGTGTTGAGATTTGTCTAAGGGGCCGTCCATAAATGACGTCACGCACCTAGGGGGCGGGGGGGGGTCAGACATTTGTGACGATGTGTGACGAGGGGGATGGGGCAAAAATCGTCCACAATCGCGTGACGTCATTTATGGACGGCCCCGAACTGCACGATGCACGTCTCTACGGGGCTTCTGAGTTGACGGTCGTCTCGTTTCCTTGGTTTATTTCCCACTAGAGACGCAATCATACAGTGCCCTTAATTAAACACAGTGCTCGCCTTGTGCCCGTCCAAGGACGGGTGTGTGTCAGTAAATCTGAAACTTGCAAGCGAAAAGCAGACCGCGACGTGAGATATTCATTGCATCAATTCGCGTGCAATTTGTAAGGCCGCGGTGACACAGACCTATTTCATTTTAAGGTTATAATCCCTTGTTCATCATGCCGTCCTTTTTACTTCGATGTCTCAACAGCGTGACGGAGATCACGTGACGTGTGAGGGTTGTAAGTTGACGCCGAGGAGGGGGGGAGGAGGCGCCTCCCCCCCCCATGTGGAGTGACGTCAGCCGCTAATTAATATTAATGGTGGGGGGCGTGTCCATTTGGAAGACGTCACCTCTTCATGAGTATTGATCTGGGGGGCTGCTCGATGTGGAGTGACGTCACCCGCTCATGATTATTAATGAGGGGGGGGGTCCATGTGGAGGACGTCGCCTGTTCATGATTATTAATGAGGG
This sequence comes from Lampetra fluviatilis, assembly GCF_964198595.1. Lineage (NCBI taxonomy): Eukaryota > Metazoa > Chordata > Hyperoartia > Petromyzontiformes > Petromyzontidae > Lampetra > Lampetra fluviatilis. The sequence continues at coordinate 1,140,224 of NC_136324.1, forward strand.
GGGCTGGCCGACGTGGAGTGACGTCACGTGCGGGACACACAGACATTCTTTGCTCATTATCGTAGTAAATGGGGAGGTCTTTAAACCAGAACACGTGCTCTTAGGTTTTTTCGGTAAAGTCACGTAGGTTAAAATAATAATAATAAAATAAAACTAAATGAAAATAACTAAATTAAATCACGACGTTTCGGAGGCAACACAAGTCTCCGTCTTCAGGTGGGACCGTCACAGCCAAATTTACTGTATTTGTGATATTATTTAGTTATTTTCATTTATTATTATTTTATTTTATTATTATTATTTTACCTACGTGACTTTACCGAAAAAACCTAAGAGTATGAATCCTTGCAGTCACGAAAGCTTCAAATCTAGAACCAGAACAGAACCAAATGTGAAGGATCCAAATCTCCACTCCACCCCCCAGACGAGCGTCCACTTGGAACATTCCAAAACGTGCGTAACGCCACCAGAGCCAATTATTAAAACTTATTTAATCGTCAAACGTTAGTCGAAGTACAACTTGCTGGCAAATTTCACGAATAGCGATTAGTTCTTGAGAACAAATCGCACGCTTTCAATTGTAATGTAACACGTTATAATATCGCTTCAAGAGTATAAATAAATTACCTTCCCCCCCATCCAGCGTGCAGCGTTGGACTCGTCTAACTCAAGGGCGTTTGACGCTCCGTGTTTGTTTTTTGCGTAGCAGCGCTAATTTTCGCTTAAAACTTAAACATTTGTGCAGGTTTTTCGTCGTAAATCCCGAGGAACATGTTCGTGAGGGTTCTGTCCGTGTGCAGGTTGGTCCTTTCCTTGCAAAGTCGCTCGGTTTTGGCGTCGTCACAGGAGAAAGTTGTTATTTTGCTGCGCGTTGTGGTGGTGATAGTCACAGGCCGCTATTGAGACTAATGGCACAAACACAAACTTTTAGAGTACATTGAGCGCGATTAGGTTTTTAGTTTCTCGTCGTTAGGAAAGACAGTGCCTTGTTTGCGTGCGTTTTTAAATTGCTTTTCATGGCGTTTAGACCTTTAAATCAAAATGACATTGTAATGTAGGCGATGGTTAATAGATCGAACCGCGTGGGATATACCAGCGCTCGGATCCTGAGCAGATGTTGCGCCAGTATACAGTAGTTGTCATTGGGTGGTACATAGTTGAACAGCGGAAAGGCAAGTGCATCAACATCGGTTGTTGTATTGTGCGTGCTGTGCTCCCACGTCCATGATTGCCTTCATTGGACCAGCGAGGTGAAGTACGGTTGACTGCCACGACTCGCCCCAACGTAGTCAAGATGTGGATTGACGACGGCATTGTACATGAGCAGTGGCGCTAGTTGCCCAAGTGCTGTGTGTGTGGTGTCATGTGTGTGTGCCATGTGTCTGTGAAGGGTATGTGTTGTTGGTGCACTGGTTATTATTGATATAATTATCTTGCCCTAGCCGCTTGCGCGGGCTCTCCGCACTGCGCTGCCAGAAATCGGAATGATGATTTGTCTCATGACAGGCCACATGGGTCTTCGGCACTTCACATGGCCTCAAAGCTGCACCTGGCCTCGTGCAAATGCCATGGGGATGTCGCCTGAACTCTTCATGAAATGGCGGCTCTTGTTTGTGTGCGGTCGGCGAGGAGTGGATAGTCGGCGCAGTGCTTGGATTGGTATTGCAAGTTGAAGTGGGATTGGTATTGCAAGTTGAAGTGGAATTGGTATTGCAAGTTGAAGTGGAATTGCACACGGGTGGTGGTGGCCTTTAGCTACCGTTGTTGTTGCCAGCAACCTGCCCATGCCAAGCAGCAGGGTTACCTATTGGAGAGACATTTTAATTAGAATAAAGCTATTCATTTAATTTTAATAAATCGGTTATTTTCTCGTATTATGAAAACCATAGTGAGTGATAACAGTGGTGTAAAATACTTTGAGCTGTGATGTTGCACCACCACCGGCGCATTCCCTGAAATGCCACTCATTGCGAATGCAGGTCAGAGGGCCTTAGGGTTGCCCTCAGGCCTGCGCTTCTGGCCCCGGTGGCCACCCACAAGAGCCGAGCTGCCCTGCACACGCTGCCGGACCTCCCCTATGACTACGGGGCGCTGGAGCCCCACATCAACGCCAACATAATGCAGCTGCATCACAGCAAGCATCACGCCACGTACGTCAACAACCTCAACGTGGCCGAACAGAAGCTAGCAGAGGCCGCGGCAAAAGGTATCCGCAGCTTGTTGCACGTCCGATTGTAGCAAACCGTATTGCCTCTAAAATATTGACTACAGTGGTGAAGGTGTAGTCCTGCAATTGCTTGCTCACTCCACTGTTGGTGGAAGGTTCTCCACTCAAGAGGTAATTTTGACCCACTCTTCTACCCTGGCCATATGTCTAAGAAGTGGTAGGACTTCCCACACTTTACCTCGCCCCATGTTACCTGCCGATTGTCTAATTGTTGCATATTGGGAAGCTTGATTGGTTGGTTGTGTTGAGTTGCTCTAAAAACAGACATTTTGTGGGTCTCCGGCTCCAGGTGATGTCACTGCAGAGATTGCACTCCAGCCTGCCATCAAGTTCAATGGTGGTGGCCACATTAACCACTCCATCTTCTGGACCAACCTCTCGCCCAATGGTGGTGGAGCACCCACTGGTATGGTACTTGTTTCAGTTACTTCATTTTATCTTCGTTGAAAAGAATAATCTTTATCCACATCGCAACTAACTGGTGCTTTAGTCATACATTGAGCAGACACGTAGTCTTGTCTGCTATATTGCAGCATTGTTGATCTCCAGAAAGCATTTTGAAAGTAAAGTTATGTGCAGATGGTCCATGCTGTGTTTAAGGTAGGTAATTTAAAGGGTAATTTTGAAATTATGACGAGACGCTCACATCTGCGAGCCTACTCTTGTAATAACCTGCTTTTTTTCTCAGGTGATTTGCAGAAGGCAATTGAGGCGGATTTTGGGTCATTCACGAAACTTCAGGAGAAGATGAGCGCGGCGTCTGTCGCAGTGCAGGTGGGCCAGGGAGTCGCTGCACGAGCATCTACGCAAAACCATAAACTAAAACACACAATCATCTTTGCATCATAACATTAAGTGAGCATAGTAGGTGGCTCTCAACGTAGGTTTTTAGGGAGCAGCTTGATTTCCTTCGTCTCGCGCAGGGCTCTGGATGGGGCTGGCTGGGCTACGATAAGGAAACCGGGAGGCTTCGAATCGCTGCGTGTGCCAACCAAGACCCTCTGCAGGCCACAACAGGTATTGATGTGCTTGTTCACGCTGAAGATTGGCAGGAAGCACATTGTCAACTATGAATTGATACTGGTAGGAACCTCCTGGTTACACCAGCCCACAGGGGATTATTGTGTCCGTCTGTCCGTCGTGCATCCAAAAAATGGGACGGGCTGGGTGGAGAGGGGAGGGTGGGGAGGGGCTGGGTGGGGAGGGGCTGGGTGGGAGGTGGGAGGGGTGGAGCTGGGTGGGGAGGGGCTGGTCACCCCGTGGTGCCCTTATACAACTCAACGTTTAACCTACTCACGCCGGCTTGTGCCCGCCCTCACAGTCGGCCATATTTGCGGAATACACCACGCCGCCGTTGACCCTGGCCATTGACCGAGCAACCCAACGTTCCTACCAGCTCCCTCCGCAGGAATGTGTTTAGTGCCTCCCCATTTCGTCTCCATCTCTTGGACTTACAATCCAATAAATCATCTGGCTCCAGCCCACGAACTGAACTCATCACTCCGTCTTGGCATTGCACTGTTAATCATAAGTTGCAAATTGGTATTCAAGCAAAATGAATATCTTAATTAATTTTGGTTTTTCCACTAGATTTTGATTATTCTACCTTCAGGGATAACACATTCAGGTTGAACACATGGGACGAACACTCTATGCAGGTAATATAAAAGGCGCATTTTGCGTGTGGATTAATAGACCTACTCAAATGACCAATATATTAGCTCTCTGACGATATCTTCCAAGGGAGCCCTTTGATACGGTGGTGCACTGCTTGCTCGAAGGATTCGAAATGTCAATTTCTTTGTTTCATGACATTGCACTGGGCAGTCGAAGAATATAATCAGGGCAAAAACATATACCTTTTTGAAAACTATTCCTCGTTTCATCTTTCTTGTGCAGGTTTAATCCCACTGCTGGGCATTGATGTGTGGGAGCATGCCTACTACCTGCAGTATAAGAATGTGCGGCCCGACTACCTCAAGGCCATCTGGAACGTGGTCAACTGGACAAATGTGGCCGAGAGGCTGGCCGCAGCTAAAAAATGAGCACAGCACAACTGTGGCTGCACCCTTTCCTTACCCCTCGACTACAAAGTAGGATGGTAGCAAGGCCAGAATTCATCTCAAAAGCTGTGGTGCAATCGTGTTGCCCACACATTGAGATATGGACTTTCCAAATGGTGTCGTTTTGGCATTCGATAATTAATCAGTCCGTTCTTTGGCTTACAACCAAATATCATTAGCTCATGTTTAGGACATCTTAGCTTGTTTGACTGAAAGTTATCTTTAAGTACAGAAAATATGGGTTTTGACTGCCGATTTCATTGAACTTATGAATTACACATGTATCCTTATGTGTTGTGCTCATTGTGATTTGGAATTTTGATGTATAATGGGATTCTTGCTTTGCTACTCCTTCTGACTAGATCCCTTGAGCCACATGCAAACACATGTCGTAGCCAGATAGAGTGGCATGCATATGAATTATTTATCTGACAGATTTGTTGCTCGTATTCGATTTTTGGGTTGGGCCACATTTGTCATTAATACCCTCCACCACCCGTCACAGCCAAACAAAGGAGGATCCCCTAATGACACATGGTTTGGCCAGATCGTTGTGCCATCACCCAATATATCAATTGTGAGTCATAATAAAAGATATAATAGTGTGCATAGTTTGCGCACTCTAAAACTGCTTGGGCATTGAAATAAAGTATCTGAACATGCTCATGTAAACGAATGTAGCACTTGGCTGAACTGAAAAGGCACTTATATTTAGCGCGTTAAAGAGGTTGTTTGTTGCATAATGCACCGAAAGATATCGTTCTTGTTCTCATCTGTAGTTGATCGAATCGTTATTGGCAAACCACCAATGTTGGCATTTACAACTTAATTTGTGAAGGGTAGGGTGTCAATTCTTGAATTGTGATATGAAAGTGTGCCAGTGTTGGGTGTTGGTGGGGAACTAAAGCATTTCCTCTCTCGCCCTGCATTGTGCCATTCGGGCTTGGTCTGCTGTTTTGCTTTGTCGAAGAGTGTTTTATCTTCACAAAGAGGTTTTGTTGGGTTGATTTACAATACAATAAAATCCGTTGCAAATTATTTTGCTTTCACACGGTGTACTTTTGATACAAATGTATAAAAACAAACATTTCCTCGTTTTAAATTAAGTTCGTTCTGAGAACAAACACTGTTGTGAGATGGGAAACGGCAAGGAAATCCTTGGCAGAGATCTTCAACCGACGTAGTAAGGCAGCTGGAAATGTCGACGTTTTATGCAGTATCAGGGAAACCCCATTGTTAAATGCTTACGGTAAGTGCATTGAATGGAATAACTAATTTCAACATTAGGAGGAAGTCATAACTGGCTTCACATCACTCGTGTTTAGTGCGAGTGCTTTTTATACAGCATATGCTCTGCAAGTCAACCTGTATCGCCACATAAAAATATGATTTAGTCTTAATACTTTTGGCCTTTCGCACGTGTTAAGCAGCTTTTATTTAATTGTGTAAACGATGGATCAGTTTTTCCCTCTAGGGCTCATCAGCAGAGTCCCGCATGCAAAATACCCACTGATGGTTTATCCGATGTTAATTGTCCTATACACCATGGTCCATCTGCATGATATAACGTGTGTAAAACCACCAGCGCACTGCAGTTCATTGTTCTGGGTAATAACCTTCATTTCCATGTGCACATCAAAAATAATATACTGCAGGTAATCAGCCTGTCGGCCTTCCAGACTGGTCTAAACAAATGGTGCTGGTTGACAAATCGGCACGCCCACGAGGACACGAGACCAGAGGGGTGTTTTCTATTATTAAGTTACAGATGCAGAAGAAGACTTTCGATCTGCTTCGCTGCAGTGGTCGGGGGTAAGCTTTTATACAAGCTCCACTTTATTGAAACACGATTGCAGTGTTATCGAGAGTTATAATTTTAAATGTGCATGTGCAATTCCTTAAGTTGCCAAACTGTATCAACGCACGCACGCCCACCGACTTGTGGACTGCAAGATTGATAAAGGTTTGCACAACGGCCTGACTGCTCATCATCGCTGTGTCACTCGGTTCACCGCAGAAGGTTTGCACAACACGTCCCCTCCGGGCGGGCCTGAACACACTGCTGGTGTTGTTTGTGATCGACTTTCATGCCAAAGACAACGCTCAGTCCTCTTGACGATACACCATTGATGGTGCGTGTTGGCATTAAGATCGGAATGGTAAAAGTGGCAACGTGGGTGTCGTGTATGAAGTGAGCCACCGGTTAAGGAGAAATTCAATCTTTGCTCATTCGCATCGCGGCTAAACCTACGGACACTTTATGAAACGTTCGACTGGAGACGAATTTTCGGAGTGGTCAAACGTGGCACGCTCGTGGCTGGTGGCGAGGTATAACCTGCAGTCTTAAGAAAACTTTGCGATGCATGCGGAAGGGTTTGACATGAGCTTCCTTGTGTAATGGCAATAGAGCCTGCATGCGGTGTGAGTGGACTAGTGGCCACGGGAGGTAATGACGGGAGTCAGCCTGCAGTGCAAATGCACTAGTGGCCACGGGAGGTAATGTCAGGGGAGTCAGCTGTGAGTGCGAAGGGACTGGTGGCTACGGGAATGTTCGAGAAGGGAGCGTGGTCAGGCGACGGAAGGGGACGGTGGAGTCTGCCGGTGGAGCGAACGTCCAGAGTCAGTGAGAAGGTTCGAGAAGGGGGGCGTGGCCTGGTGTTGGTATAAAAGGGGGAGACGCGCGGGAGACTCGGGGCTGTCGCAGTGGGGGTCTTCGCCTGATGTCAAGTGGACGTGTCTTCAATAAAATGCCATCTCAAGAGAAGTGTGTCAAGTCGTCATTACATCTTGTATTCAGTGTTCATTTCAGTCAGCATTTTTATTTGAGTATTTTTGTTTAGCCAAGACATACGACTCTGGATTTCATTTTGGCATTCTTAGTCTACCTGACTAAAGCAGTCAAACACCTCGTCCACGCTGAGTTATTGTTGGCGTGGGGGGCACGCAATCCCGCAGCCCCCAACATATCAGTGAACAGTAATTATTTTATACGCAAATAGCTCATTCCTATCGTCTTCCTCGGTGCACTGCCGTATTACAGCAAATGCTGTAAATAAATGAACACATTCATCAATAACACGTCCGCCCAAAAAGAAAAAAAAACACGAGATTTCAGACAATGATAAATGTTCACGTCCTCGCCTATTATATATGATTCCTTTTAGGAGGGCAGTGTTAGTGTGGTGCTAAGTTGTTTTATTAGTTATCCTTGCGCATCACTGTATGTATTATGTATGTTGAACTTCGTTCGCACCGTACGTAGCCAACCTTGCCAACGCGGCGTCAACAAATTAATGTTGTGTTCCAAGTTAGGGCATTGACTGTTGCCACACTGAGCTGTAGATGGCAGCATTGTTAAACTCGGTTATTTGAAACGATGGAGAGTCGTTGGCTTTCGTTTTATGGCCACTGCGTTCAAGCGTGTGCCAAGTACTAGACTCGATGCATGATATTCTTGGTTCTTTCGGTGAAGTCATCACGTAGAAGGGAAATAATAAAATAATAAAAATGAAACATAATAAAATACAATTCTCACGACGTTTCGGCCACAACGCAAGCAGCCGTCCTCAGGTGAAGAACAGGCCTGTTGGAAAGACACCGTCTGAATGACGCTGTCTTTCCGACAGACCTGTCTGAATGACGCTGTCTTTCCGACAGCCCTGTTCTTCACCTGAGGACGGCTGCTTGCGTTGTGGCCGAAACGTCGTGAGAATTGTATTTTATTATGTTTTATTATTATTTTATTATTTCCCTTTTACGTGATGACTTTACCGAAAGAACCAAGAAGATAAATCCCTGCAGTCACTAAAGCTTTAAATCGAAAAATTCGATGCATGATATTCCCGTTTTTAAGGATTCATCTTTCATTGATCCTTCTATCAAAGCCTTCAGGCTGGACACATGCTATGAAGTCGATCAGTTTGCTTAGCCCAATGCTGGATAAATAAAGGGCTTAATTTTGAATGCATTTTGTGAAATAAGCGATCAGAGCCAGAGAAATGTGGCGTTCAGTTGGAAGCTAACTTCATGACTTGATTAATTAATTTCTGATGACCAAATAAGCAGAAATACACCCCGTCTTGTCAAATCTCGAGAGCTAAGCAGTGCTGAGTCTGGTTAGAGCTTGAATGGGGTCAGTAGCAGATGGCCGTGCGACAAAATCCATGTTTGTACTCTACTTTACTTACACATATGTGATCTCCGCCTTCACCGACTTACACTGACCAGGGTAGTGAAGTATTGTCAAACAACCCTTACCATCCAGCATTAGATTTCTACCTGGGAGTCCTACGCTACAGTAGCTACATTCTATGCCTTGGTTTCATTTGAGGTTGCGTCATCGGTTGAAACTCAGATTCTCAGTCGTGTTGCCCTGAGGCTCTGACATGGCCAGTGGGAGTCCTCTTAACCATCTTGGCCACAGCATTACACCGCTAGACATTGACTACATCGCCTGGTGTACAGGAGGTCGTGGTTTCGATCCCAGCCCTTAACGCCTGCTGTGTATTTGGAGTTTGCGTGACTCTCTCCTCGTGGTTAGCGTGGATTTTTCTCCGGGTCCTTCGGTTTTTTCCCTCCACATGTTTAATCAACATCACGCGGTTAGATTATTCGGTTGCTGTCAATTTCCGCACGATACGCCACTTCGTTCGGCTATCATTTGTAGCCAGGTCGCATCTGAAAAACAGCAATATGGCTCAGTGGGCATTACCTGGTCAAAAGTTGCCAGTGCTTTCGCAACCGGGGGGTGAGTCGCGCAACAGTTCCAGGTGCGTTGCGATATTTTCGGAATCGCGGAGAGGAAATAACCTGAAGACTCCATAATACAGGGTCTTTTTGGCGTTAGATCGCGATATAACCCCCCCCCAAAAAAATCTGTGTTATGAATGATATTGGTCGCGAAAGCCTACGTGTTAAACTAAGCTGAAGCCTCTCCACACCGCACTAACCGTCAGCCCCCGGCGCTCACAACTTATTCGGTCGGGAAAGCGGCGATTGGGCAAACAAACGGAGAGACGTGCATAGGCACAGACAGAGACAACAAAAAGATCCACCCTATAGTCTTAATAGACTGTTGGGGCAAGTGCTGTTGGTGAGCAACTATGAAGGCCGGCACGGCGCACGAGGGGGTGAGTGGCCAGCACCACGCCCGGCCGCCTTTGTCTCCCCAGTGGCGATGTTTACACACTGCACCAGGCACTCATTTGAGGCTGAGTCGACCTAGGGGATGTCCCGAACCGGTTCAGATAATCGTCACCGGTTTTGGCCCTGAGCGGGAAGCTAACTCGGGTGGCCAGGTTCGTATCACAATGCGCTAACAGCCACACAATCGCTCCCCACACACAGAGGCATACAAAGACACACACACACAGACACGGACAAACACAGAGACACACATACACAGTGGCATAGAGAGACAGACACGAATACACACAGACGCACTCACGGACACGGAGACACACACGGAGACGAATACACTTACACGCAGACACAGAGGTACAGAGACACAGAGACACATGGAGACACTCAGGCACGAACACGATTACACATTTGGACAAATTCTTGTCACGAATTTTGGCAGCGCGCCAATGTATTTCCCTGTTGTCCATAAGATGAGCATCAGCAAGGGGTCGTGGATTCTCTCTCGGCCACAACGCAATCCCACCCGCTCACTCACTCACCCACAGCGAGGTTAGGGTTCGGTGTGGCCGCGCAGATGGAGCAAGGTCGAAAGTGATCCGTGGATTGAAAGTGGTCGAGGAAGCACTTGCCCTCTGATCCACTTCTTCAAGTGGAAAGTCACCAAAAGAAGCATCAAAAGGGTGGCTGGATATTGAGTAGACGGACTTTTGGAAAGTCGTAAGCAAATCTTCTTGGTTCTTTCGGTAAAGTCACGTAGAAGGGAAGTAGTACAATAATATTTTTATTAGTATTGTATTACTTCCCTTCTACGTGACTTTACCGAAAGAACCAAGAAGATGAATCCCTGCAGTCACGAAAGCTTTAAATCGAAATCGTAAGCAAATGTCACAATGCAAGTCAGCGAGTAATTGCGCATATTAGTCAGAGACATGCGGGGAGTGGTCGTGTAGTGGTTTAGCGCGCCGCGCGACAAACCCGGACCACCCTCGTACGGTGCTGAAAATCTGAAGCGGTCCTGGCCCTCCCCTCGGTAGACTCAGCCTCAAATAAATAGTGCTGTGTTTAAAGCTGAGCGCTGGGGAGTCAAAGTCGGCTGGGTGTGTGCCGTCTCGGCCTTCACAGGTGCTCACAAACAGCACTTGACTCAGCAGTCGTGTTAAGGATATAGAGGGGATATGCCAGCACATGCTCCTCAATGCACATGCAAACGCTCTCCCAAATCTGCATCATTTTTACTGCAGTGCAGTTCGCCAGATTTCATCGAAAATATCGTGTTTTATACGTTGGGAACACTGATTTGTGAGGGTCACCGCGATATCGTTTTTGACGATACGATATCAGATGTCACGATATGACGATTATCGCAAAACTGCATCGCTTTCCCACGACTTTATAATTGTATTTCTCAATTTTAATGCGCCCTTTTGTGCTTTTGTTATTGTACTTCAAGGGCCGAATATGGATTGCTTTAAACGTTATTCAACCTCCTTTCACTCAACATAAACCTCCCATAAGCATTGTTAATCATTAACATCAATAACTCTTATCACGCCCATCATCCTGTCAGTTGCACGAATGTAATTATAATCAAATACATTGACGTATTAAACTGATGAAAGTCATACAATGCCCTTGCTTATTACTCCAGAGCAATATTTTACAACGCATTAATTTCACGGATATATCAGAGTATGTGCAACTTTATTTTCAGAGTTGTTACATTAACGTAAATATTTTTTTCAGGAAATTAAACATTAAAATAGAGCAACGAGCAACGCTGACATTAGTAACAATATTAAGCGAAACAGATGATTAGATTATTTATTGGTGGCCCTCATATCCTAGGATAATACATCATTTGTACGGGCTTACATTACGTATTTCTGCGACAACCCGAGTTCCAGTTCGGGGAGCAGTGCTCTTGAGTAGGAAGCGGTAAACCACACTGCCATCTCTGGCCAGATCGCCTTCATGAATGTAAAACATAAAGATACCAGCCACGGCAGTGCGATTGTGGACATGCAACCCAAACCGTGGACCATTTAGTAAACCCACTGTAGCCTTTGCTCCTTCAAGATTACACAAACTCTCTTCTTAAGCCATCTCGTGGCTAGCAGACCACGCCATTTGTGTCTAGCTCCTAAACATGTTGTCATACGCAAGAATAAGAATGCTCTCTGGACAATGTTAGTCTGTGTGCAACGTAGGTCTATGGGACACATAGAGGAACTAGCAAAACTACAGGAGCAATCAACTCCTGAAAGCCCTCTCGTCGTGGCGAACAGACCTCGAACTTGGCATCTGACCCCCCCCCCCCCGGACTTACTACGCCTGCCAATTCGCAAGCATAGACACCTCTGGGCGTGGATAACGTTTATAGCAGCCAGCTGGTAGCATGAGCAGCTGGTGGCTGGGTATGTAGGTAAGCAGGCAGGCGGGAGGACGTTGTTGTTGTTTCACTCGTCCAGTCGTTTCTCTCTCATTGGGGAGGGGTGGGGGTTGCGACTTTGCCTGTGGTTGGGGACTTTATGGGCGTGAGGGTCTGCGAGCGAGAGGAGGCAAGGCACAGAGAGAGAGAGTGGCGATATCTGCAGCGGGCAGCAGGGTGGACCGCACAATGTGCGGGGCGAGATAAAAGTCGCCGGGCTTCCACGCGGACTGGCGGGGTGCCGCTCGGCTCGAGGCGTTCCACAGTCGCCAGCGAAGGGGTCGTGCGTTGTGCGCGCGACGTTTCCCGGATTCGTTGTACTTGGTTCAAGTGTGTCACAGTGCCCCCGGGGATGTGATTGTGCGTCGTTAGTCATCGTTTTTGTGTGTCCCAAGCGATTTGGTGCGGTGTGGTCAACACTGTGCCGTGTGTGCGTTTCCACCACCACCACCACAGTTTTGTCATCCGTGTGGATGTTTAAGCATAGTACAGTACTGGAGTAATACTCGTACAGAAATGGCCCAGAGTGTACGTGTGGATACTTTGTAAACAAAAGACGTTGATGTCCATATGGAGGTGCTGGTGCCTCTGGATATGCATACGTTAAGCAGATCTACACATGGACACAAGATTACAAGCAAGGTGAGAGTGTTCATTATTATTGATATTATGCATCACTTATACAATGTTCTTGGGTCTTTCGGTAAAGTCGCGGAGATAGATTCAACGAAAATAACAAAATATAACAAAAAACTACGGCGCTTGCGATCGAAACGTAGTTTTTTTTGTTATTTTATTTGAACCTATCTACGTGACTTTACCGAAAGACCAAAGAATTTGAATTCTTGCAGTCACGAAAGCTTTAAGTCAACACTTTTCCAATGTCCACAACTTATCATATTTAACGCTTATTCTAATTTCCAGAAAGGCATGTTGTACAAATGCAGCATTTACCGACTACCACTTAATAGTGGATGGACCACGGCTGGTGATAATGATGATGGGTAATCATTGCTGCCAAATTGCATCTTGGTTACTGTATTATGACTTTAAATCGGGTCAGATTTTGTGAGTTTCTTGACAGCGTCCATTGCCAATCCACTACTGAATTGTTACTTGGAACCTGATGTTGTTTAAGCCAAACGCCGGCCTCGACTCTAGGGCCATGTGGCGTAACAATGCCACCACATTACCGTTGTCTATATTATCTACGTTGTTAAATCGCTAGGGAACAACATTGTTTGGAGTGGGACGGTAGCCAACGAGCCAAACAAATTTGTGCTTTATAGGCAAAAAAAGTTTGCACGGCGGTAACTTCACGTACACACACAAGTGTCACGCGAAGCGTGTTTATGTAATGGTCGCGTGAATATTCTGTCACTCCCAAATGCGGCTGAACAAATTTTGTTTTGTGTGTTCGTCTGCCAAGTTCTCGCGCGTACAAAGCCTAACTGCGATGTACGTTCTAGGAAGAGAAGCGTAGTAGCGACGCGACCTATACCCATCACGACAAGCGTGTTCTTGCTGCGTGAGCTCTTAGCCACGGCATGCCTTTCCCAGATAACGACAACGAACAGCTCGCTGGCAAGGGCCGTGACAGATATAAAAAATAATTTCCGTTTGTGGGAAAGTAGAAAACAAAGAACTCCGATGGTTAATGGGCTTAGGAGACGTAATTATAGAGCACATATCAACACAAACAGCTTAGTTGTCATCTGCATCATCGAATGCCAGATGAGATCGGGTTACCCAGATTGACAACTTGAGTGGTTTCCAATTAAGTGGGCGAGCTTGGAGCGCTGTCACAAGCTAACAACGCCACTTAACCGGGTACAACTGTAGACTACACGGGAGGACACGTTCTTTGTGAGGGTGTCTGCGAGTATGACACTCAAATGAGTACCTGGTGCGGTGCGTAGAAAAATGTCCACTGGGGAGACAAAGGTGGCCGGGCGTGGTGCTGGCCACTCACCCCCTCGTGTGTGCCATTCTGGCCTGCGTAGGTGCTCGCTAACAGCACTTGCCGCAACAGTGTGTTAAGGCTATACGGGGGATCTTTGTCTTTGTCATTGTCAGGTGGTTAGCGCACTGCGCTACAAACCCGGCGACCCGTTGTACATATCAACAAGTGTGCACCAAAACATTAAATTATAATGATCAAACAGCTCAGTCGGTAGAGTGGCTGTTACCCCCCCCCCCCCCCATTGGCAGAGTTGACCTGGCTCCATCATCATCACCACCACCCCTTCAGGGTTGCCACGTTGAGTAACCGCACGGTGAGACACTGAGAAGGTGCCTGCAGTGAAGGATGTTGCAGAGTGACGTCTCGCGACGTGGAGCCACAGCCACACGTGGAACACACAGTAAACACGTCGACTGTGTCTACCACCGTATACCATATACCTGTCAACACCTTATCAGTGGCCTACTTTATTACAGATCAAGTAGACCTTATTGCTCACCCTGTGCCCCTTATGAATCTCAAAGTTCATCCTGCAAAGCCCCATCACAATCAAATAGACCTGAAAACTCACTTTCCCTGTACAAAAACCACGGGCTACACCGCGTGTGTGTACGCGCCGTGGGCTTTCGCGTGTTCGGCCTCCATGCGTGTTCGGCAAGAGCACACGCGCGCCTGGAGAGAGGACGCCACCATCGCGGAGATGAAGCGATGGGGTCGGCTGCGGGAGCGAGACGGACGGTCGCGTCCCGAGACCGCGAAGCTCGTCCAAGAGGCAGGGGGGGGGGGTACGCCCGGGAGATGGAGCGGTGAAATCGGGATCATGTGCGCGAGTTTAGTTTTGTTGTCCTGTGCTGAGTGCGTTGCTCCTTCCCCCGCACCTCCGCTCAGCACGGTTGGCTACGTGCGGTGCGAAAGAAGTTCAACGTGCACCAGGTGTTGGGTGGGTGGATCGTTACACTGCGGAAATGTATTTAAAGATGCGTCGACCGCATGGGGGAGGCCTTCATCCAGCAGTGGATTGGTCATGGCTGCTGGTGGCGATGGTGGATGGGCACCCCTGTATTTGTGAACACGTTGTATACGATGAATTGTAATGTTAACTCGCCGATAATTATATAATCTGGCTGTCCGCTGATGGTGCTTGTTGTAAATACTGGCGAAACGTCGTACTCGGATTGTAAATGTGTATTTGCTCTCCAACACACCGGTGTGCTGTACTCATAACGAATTGGCATGTTCTGTGAACGTGACAAACCTTATTAATTGGCTGTGTCGGGTGGTGGCGGGTTTAACGACACATTTATATTTACGCGATCTAACCCCAACAAAAACTATATGATGGAATATAATTTCCCTGTATTTTAATTATGAATTATTGTGCAAGGCATGCATTTGCATTGACGTCATTAGGTGTTGCACTAAATAAGCTGTCGTATGGAAAACCATCTGCGTGGATACAATTTGTGGGACTGCAGTTTCTATGTTATTTTATTATTTGCCCATTCCACATATGATCACGTGACTGGGAATGCATCCGACAACGTCAGATCTCCGAATGCTGAAGCCTGGATCGCGCTTGGATGGGTGATGACCATGTACAACGGGGCATCATAGCTTTTGAGACTATATTGTGAGCAGTATAAATTAGTGCGGCAAAATGCCATTGTTGTCATGTGCGGTACATGTATGCTGTCATGTCTATGCTGCCCGGTTTTGCCAACCCGCAAGTAACCAGCGTGGTGAAGTATAGTCACACCGTCATGGCGTGGGGAAGGCCTTCATCCAGCAGTGGATTAACAACAGGACTGTACATGGAGAGTACTGTTTATTCAAGTGGTCTCTTAGTATTGTGTCACGAGACATTAATGTTGGCTGAAAGCAACAATCCGTCACCCCATGTCAGGGTTACGGGCCTGAGAAAGTGATGTTACAGAACGACTTCTGAGGGCACCTCAAAGGCACTTTTTAATCCACCACTTTTTATGCACTCGCCTTTTGCCCGTCCAAGGACGAGTGTGTTTCAGTAAATCTGAAACTTGCAAGCGAAAAGCAGACCGCGACGTGAGATATTCATTGCATCAATTCGCGTGCAATTTGTAAGGCCGCGGTGACACAGACCTATTTCATTTTAAGGTTATAATCCCTTGTTCATCATGACGTCCTTTTTACTTCGATGTCTCAACAGCGTCACGGAGATCGCGTGACGTAGTGAGGGTTCTGCCTTTGTAGTGAGGGTTGGAAGTTGACGCCGAGGAGGGGGGAGGAGGCGCCTCGCCCCCCCATGTGGAGTGACGTCAGCCGCTAATTAATATTGATGGCAGGGGTGTCCATTTGGAAGACGTCACCTGCTCATGATTATTAATGAGGGGTGCTACATGTGGAGTGACGTCACCTGGTCACCTGCTCATGATTATTAATGAAGGCGCAGTCTATGTGGAGAACAGGAGAACGTCACCTGTTCATGATTATTAATGAGGGGGGCTGGTCGACGTGGAGTGACGTCACGCGCGGGACACACAGACATTATTGGCTCATAGCAGTAAATTCCTTGCAAATATTGATTGCCCCGTGAAGATGAGTGCTAACAAACCAGTGAGTAGTTTTCTGTTAGTCACTATCTACACCAGAAGCTAACCCATAATTTATTCCCAGTGATATGCCATACAGAACCATTTGCTACACACTACGATGCACGTGTGCATAGTAAAGGTGCAGCCCTTCAACTGCTTTCCCGCGCCTCTGCTGACGGAAGGGCCTCCACTTAGAGGCAGATCTAGAGAGCCCCTGTAGACTCTCTAGTGTGCGTTGGTCTTCTCTTCCATGCTGGCCAGACAACTTGGAGGATATCGGAGTAACCGCACTTTACCCTACCAAAGGCAACTTGCCAATGGACTAACTGTGGTGGTACTCGAACCGGCGACCTGACGATCCCAAGTCCAGTGCACTGACCACTGCACCGCAGCAGCATCCCAAGAATACAGGACATGCTCCTTAGGCCTCCTCTCTGAATATTTGTACTTGTCATAATGCTACCGGCGGCTTGTACGTACGTACATTGAGCTTCTTTCGCAGCATACATAGCCAACCGTGCTAATCGCAGGTGCGGTGGGAGAAGGATGACAAACTGCGTTGGCTCCTGTGGTGTTGGTGGTGATGCGCTGCCGTGCCGGTGTTTTCTGCGTTTGTTGCACAAGACGAGGAAGATGCTGCTGCAGCGCCGGAAATCGGCACCCGCGCTCAACGACAAGCGCTACGCCGGCTTCAGGCAAGCCTCTCCACGCCGTCACGCACATCACACAGCGACCCGGCTGGCCACCCCCAATTTAGTTTCGATAATTTGCTAAGTCTCCATCTCGTCTGGGGACGATTAGTCTTATTGAGCCGATTGATTGGGCGGAAAGATGAATAATGTATTCGTTTTTTTTTATTCAAGAAAAAATGCGTGGCCACTAGCTTAGCAGTGGTGCAAAAGTGCAGGTCGCAAATACTCAACACTGTCGTCACTAACTCTGCCCTAAAATAGGAAAATATATTTAAGTAACAATATATATAATTGTGGCTGTTTTTCTTCTTGGTTTTTTCGGTCAAGTCACGTTGAAGGAAAATAATAAAATAATAAAAATAAAACATAATAAAATAATTCTCACGACGTTTCGGCCACAACGCAAGCAGCCGTCCTCAGGTGAAGAACAGGTCTGTCGGGAAGGTGAAGAACAGGTCTGTCGGGAAGACAGAGTCTGTCTTCCCGACAGACCTGTTTAATTTTTATTATTTTATTATTTCCATTGTACATGACTTTACCGAAAGAACCAAGAAGATGAATCCCTGCAGTCACGAAAAATGGTGCTGTTTTGTTTCTTTAAATGACACGTGTCATGGTTGATTACTCGGGGGCCCCTTTAAAAATGGCGGCTTCCTTTGGAAGCCACGCTCGGCGTGACGTGTGTCCGATGATGCCAGTGACGTGATCAAACCCCCACCCATAACCTCCCGTCCAGCGGCACACATGGCAACGGACGGACGTGAGAATTTTTGTTCCCAAATATTTTCGTGTTATCCGAATCAATAATCAGTAGAGTAATCGATTAGGTAAATAATCTGGAGTACCCAACTCTGCTTTCCGTTGACAGCCAACTCGGGTTCAGTTAAGTGCACTTGAGTTGACTTGACTCGAGTGTCCTTTTCGTGGTGGTTACTTGAGTTCGTACTCGGGTTCGTAGGCTCGCGGAAATATACGGTATGAGAACGCGCAAAACTACCGCAATAACATATTTAATTGTAACCGCCTTTCCGTTCGTTATCTCCACGTAACGGTGAAACAACTGAATGTCTTGTCGGCCATTGAGGCTTTTGGACTTAGGTTAAACAGCAGCATGTGTTTGACCAAGAACATTCCGGAGCGGCCTCTTCCTGCTGGGTCTCCCGATGATAAAGCGCCCTTAAACTGCGTCATTTGTATGGGTTAGCATTGTCGAAGAGTTCTGGTAGAAACGGGAGGTTATGAGTTGAAGTCTCGGTCAAAGTCAACCCAGCCCACTATTTCATCCCTGGGGTCAGTAAATGAGTCATATGAATAGACTGGCCACTGCCATAGGCACGTGGAGTTCACACAATCATGGCCACAAATCAAATCCGTCGGCATTCTTTCATACAAATAGCTCGTGAAGATCATTTGGAACAGAATAATGAACAAGGCTAACCGACCAGTTGAACAAGCCAGATCCATACTATTAATCAAATGCAGGAAAAGACCAAATCAATGGAAATCAAATAACATTATTCATAGCCACTGCAGACTATAACTTGGCATTTTACTCTGTAGAAAATGATGCGGTCGTCCAAGCTCTCAAAACCATGGCTTAAATAAGTAAATAAAGTGTTGGGAAGTTATGAAACAAAAAACATTTTGTCTCAAGCAAATTGCATATCAGGGGGGAAGTCAGGCAAGGAGATACGCTGCTGCCTCAGAGTTATTCACGGCAACATTATAAGTTGTTTTGTGAAGAATTAGTTTAGAGCTACGAGGGCAAACACAAACGTGTAGCATTATGAACCATCTCATTTGCTGATAACAAAACAATCGTCAATCTGGCAACCTTTTGGGAAAACAATTCTGGGGATTGATCGAAGAACTCGGTTATGAAGGCCGTTCAGTTGGGCTCAAGATGGAACCGCTTCGTGGAACAAATGAAGGTAATTGTTGGAGGGCGGCACCGAGCACACCACGTGGCTGGGCCTTGAAGGCATTTCCGGATCAAATTGGCGAAGTAAAGGGACGGATGAGAACAAAACATCTTCTTGGTTCTTTCGGTAAAGTCAAGTAGAAGGGAAATAATAAAATAATAAAAATAAAACATAATCAAATAATTCTCACGACGTTTCGGCCACAACGCAAGCAGCCGTCCTCAGGTGAAGAACAGGTCTGTCGGAAAGACAGCGTCTGAATGAAACACCACCAGGCTTGGAGCGTATAATTAAGCTGGGTTGGAGGGGGAAGAGCGCCTTGACAAAAGAATTTGCAAATCAAGAGAACAAAACACTCGTTTATTTTTTTTATTTTACCATGGAAGGGCCACTGAGCGATAGAGCTCTTTTTCAGAAGCGAACCGGTCACAGATTATAGCTCAACGAAGTGGCTTATCACGTTGAAATTTATAGCTGCCAAATTCTCTAAACGCGTGTTTCTAAATGTGGAAGGAAAACCCGGAGGACCCGGATACAAATCCATCGGATGGGGGGGCGAGAGCGACGCAAACTCCAAATACACAGCAGGCATCTGGGTTGAGATGGAACCCATGACCTCCCGTATACCAGGCGAGGTAGTTAACTTCTCGCCACCGTGGCGACATGTTAACAGGTTGGGCAGTTTCTTAAAATAAAAAAAACTTGAATGGTAACCATGAATGTGTATGGCTGAAGCAGAGTTACTTTTAAACTGGCTTCTTCATTGACCAACAATCGACGTTACCTTCTTCCTCAAAGAACAGCCTCGACCGGGTTTTGGGTAAGAGTGAGTTGATAGGGTTGCAATTAATCATATTATTGTCAGCGCAGCAGCAGCTCGGTTCAAATATGAGGCCATTTCAGCTTAATTAGGATTGTGGCAGCGGTTAAGTTGAAACACGTAGAGAAATAATTAGAATTGTTGCGCTTGATTGGCGGATTGGATGAACAAAAAACTCTTATTGCAGCCTAATTATCCGCTTGCCTAGAATTAATAAAGTACCGCAGGCAGAGCCATTAGTCAAGTTAATGGTATATTTAAACCACGACAAGCATTTTCATCACTAGTATCAAGACGACTACATCGCCTTGTGCATTTTTACACAGGGTTATTAAAGGGTGATTTAAAGGCAGGCGAGTGGCTTATAATTCTTCAAATGTGTCTTTTGTTGCACAGTTTGCGCCTTGATGTGTGGCGAGCTCGTTATTCTTTTTTTTAGTTTTTATAAATCCTGTGGCTCTTGGGGGCGGTTAGAAGGCGGTTTTACAGAGAGGCGTTGTACCCTGCCGATAACCGGCCTCGCACAAGGAAGTCACGTTCCTGCAGGCCCCGACAGAAACGCAATCGTGAACGTTTGCCCGACGCTCCCACATCTGCGCGTGCCTGCCGTCGTTTTGAGACGTTCCCGGAGCCGTTTGCCGCCATGTGTCGCTCCTCGCACTGAACGTTGCTGTTCCCTCACTGGATTTATTCTCGATCGATCGATCGGACGAGAGTTGCCTTCATTACGATGAGGTACGTCTGAAAGTTTGTGGGGGGGGGGGGGTATTCCTCGCTCATTATCGTGCTTTTTTTTTTAAGGAACAGAGCTGTTTGTTAAATGGATTTGATCAAAACATTATGTAAAAGGCAAAGGTGCAGCCCTGCAATTGCTCGTCATTGCTGGCGGAAGGGCCTCCACAACAGTGTGAGTTGAGGGCCCCTCTACAGGGTTTTCTGGCCTAATCCACACTATCCAGATGTGGGAATTACCCACACTATCCCATCTAACTTGTCCTGCCAAAGCACAATGGGCTGAAGTGGCCAAGACAAATGAGTGGTGTGTCGTTTTCATTAATCCCGAGGAAGCCCAGCTATTTAGCACTGCAGTCAGCCAATACAAATATTGCATATTGGAAACACAGGTGTCTGTGTCAGTGTGGCTTTCTTGCATTACCCACATACACAGAGTCTTTGCTAACCTGGCGCCTTTCGCAACCAAACCTTGTTACTCAACGCGATCATAAAAAATAAAATTATGCAATATTTAAAAGGAAATATTGACACTTGTTTAAACAAATGTCAACATTTTTTTGAATGCCAAATTAAATGAACACAAAGCAGATATATGTGTATATGTCATAGTTTTTAAAATAAAGTTAAACTCTGTGCAGTTGCGCAGTCGTTTAAAAATATTGTTGTGCAAGACTTTAATATACCTTGTCTGAGTGTACACATGTATATATAATGTGTTAGTTTGCCAGTGGATTTGCACAATAGATTGTGGGAAATTACAATGAAATCCCACACTTTTCCGTCTGCCGCTGAGTAAAATAAGATGTTGATGTTTTGACTGATTCCTTGCTGAGAAAAAAAAAGATCTTCCTTTCTGCTGCTTTGTGACAAAATCCTGTTTTCATTTTACTTCACCTCTTACTTATTCCATACGCGTTATATGTAGACATGAAATATGCATGCAATTCTCATTTCTTTAGCATAATACTTCTGGGCTTAAATTATCACCGAATATTTTGCGGGTTCCTGGTCGACTGGAGGAGGCTGCATAGTATGAGCAGCCTCAGCCGCCTCTGAGTAGTATACTGGATGTGGTGTGCAGGGTGCTGAACGTGTTTTTCTCTCTTAGGCAACCAACCCAGGCAGACCCAGCTGAAATTAAACCCCGATCACACTTGCAAAGCATTTTGCGTAAATCTGTACATTTGAAACGGCTGCACTAGAATAAAATAAACAACATTCGTTTGCGACGCACCCTTAACGTTACAAACATCTCAGGATTTAGAATTACACCCAAAGCGTGGCAGGGAATGGGAGCGGGAGAGCATGGTAGCAATGAGCGGAGTCCGAAGGCACCGTTGACGAGGTCGGTTCTGTGGAGAGGCTTGAAAGCAAGAGAGAGAGAGGGGGGGGGGGCACATGGAGTGAACTGAGGAGGGTGCTGCGGTGATGAGAAGTTCACTACCTCGCCTGGTATACAGGAGGTCATGGCTTCGATCCCAACCCAGACGCTTGTATATATGGAGTTTGCGTGTCTCTCTCCCTCCGGTCGCTTGGATCTTTCTCCGGGTCCTCCGGGTTTTCCCTCCACATTTAGAATCAACATCACCACGTGTTTAGAGTATATGGCTGCTACACAATTCCATGTGATAAGCCACTTAATTGAGCTATAATTTGTGGTCAGATCGCTTCTAAAAAGTAGTTGTACAGCTCCGTGGGCATTACATGGTAAACAAAAAGGTAATTCCAGAGGGTGGGAGGCCATAATGGCTAAGAGAGAGTGGCCACGAGCATCATGATTTGCTAATCTTAACTTCTTTGACCTTCTGATTAATTCGCTTGCAGCGACGGCGTCCTGTCGCCGAGCTCGCCGCTCCAGTTGGGCCCGTGGAGGCTTGGGGAGGCCGGGACCACGGCCTCGCCTAGCAGCCCTCTCCCCAACAGCGTGAAACCGCGCTGGACGGACGTCCTGGCGCCGATGCAGCCAGGGGTGCACGGAGTGCAGCTCGTCAGCCACGTGACGCTGCACGTGGGCCTGCAGTCCCAGGAGCGGTGCCTCATCCTCTTCCCCAGCACCTTGATCGTCGCAAAATACAAGTAAGCCAAGCTGGTCATTTCGGATTATGGTGAATTTATTTGTTGTTGTTGCCTCTAGAAGCATCCAGCAGCATCCCGCCTCGTGTGATGTTACACCGAGGCAGCCCAACAACCGCTTATTTCTACTGGCGCGACGTAGTTCTGTTCATTCAATCGCGTTATATCTAAATCGCATCCGCGTTATAAAAAATGTGTTCCCCAATAAATCCATCGCGTTGTGTTAAATTCGCATAATGAAAACGTGGCGTCATAGGGGAAGTGACTGTATGTATGTGTGTATATATGTTGAACTTCTTTCGCACTGTACGTAGCCAACCATGCTAATCCGAGGTGCGTGGGAAGGACAACAAACTAAATGCAAAAAATCACTTGTAAGGAAACGAGTTGTCAATCCGAGTTGATTTAAAAGTGCATAGCTCCCTGTGGCTTCCTTTATATCAGAAGGAAGAGCGTTCCAGACGGCCGCAGAAGCGCACCTCAAAGCGCCGTGTGACGCGGTGCCCGCCATCTTGCTGCTCCATTGTTCGTCTTGACCAATCATCTGTCCCTCGTAGCTATCACGTGTCCCACCTAAGCTCGCTTACATGTGAACAATGACGTGTTCGTTCCTGTGCTGTCTCTCAATGCAATTCGAAGCTTGCAATCTCGCCATTGAATTTGGCTTCTGAGCACCAGTCTTTTCAAGTGGGATGGTAAAGCGGCAAGGTCAGTTAATTAGAAAATATTACATTATTCTGAATAATTAATACTCTGATGATGTCCATCAGGGAGTCAGTGAAGTCCTTTGCGAAATGCTGATCATGCAGTAGAGAAGATTAGGCTGCACGAAAAAACGGGCTGTGTAAGGAACGCAAGTCACCGCATCGACCTTTCATAACGATGACGATGATTAAATAAAATTGGGGCATTAATCATTGGCTCATGTTAAGAGCATTGTTGCAGGCTAAGATGTTCAGGAATTGTGCTCAGCACTGTACCACCGGGACGACAAAACAAATGATAGTGTGACCCTGAAATCTCTGCCAACTCTGCCAATTTAAATCTTTTTATAATGGCGTAGCAGTTTCTCAAAGCTAAAATTAGAACAAAAAATGTATTATATTTTTTTATATATACTGCGTATATAAAGCACTCTCATTATCTTTGAAAATCGGTGTGCACGAAAAGGGTTTAAAAATCTGCAGCTTTTTGCTTCAATTGTTTTGGTTCACAGCAAAAGGTTAAAGCCGCAGCCATGCAACTGCTTGCTCGCTCCACTGCTGGCAGAAGGGCATCCACCAGAGGGAGCTCTTGAGAGCCCCTGCCAGCACCGTGCTAATCGCACCTCCGATTAGCACGGTTCGCTCCATACGGTGCGAAAGAAGCTCTACGTACATACATACTGAAGGAGGGTGTTTTTCCCTAGTCTTCCACACTGGTCCAACATCTTTCACCCCACCACACGACTCACTCTGGTGATCGACTCACTCCGGTGGACACATTTATACTGCTCGGTGGACAGAGGCGGGGGAGTTAGAAGAAAAAAAACTCCTGCTGGGGGATCCACCCGGCCAACCTCTGGATTGCGATTCCATTGCGGGAGACCATTACACCTCCACGGCTGTCGTAACTCGCTGATCCACCCATACTGGACGTCTGTGAAAAAAAGAGCTTCTTGGCTCATCGGATTCCTCCGGCCTAAATGATCATCTCTGATCCTGAGGTCACGGTAATGGCGCTAACAAGGGTTTACAACAACAACAACAACTGGATCCCGTGCGTTGCCGGTGTTGGGGGACGATCTCTGCAGGTCGGGCGGCGTGAAGCCCAAGACGGCCGTGCGTCTCTGCGAGATGTGGACGGCCTCCTGCCTGGGCGACGTGTGCGAGGCCACCGTGCCGCCGCTCGCCTCCTTCGTCATGGGGTGGCCCACCACCAACCACGTCGTCACCTTCAGGTTTGGCGACGCTCACGGAGAAACCCGCCGCGTCCCTGGGGATCTCATCCGGGACGCGCGTTGAGCTGTCGGCTCCCTCACATCGTCTCGGTTGTTTTTTTTCAAGGTTTTTATTATCTGGTTTTTACGGCTTTTTTTTTGGGCTTCAAAGAAATTAACGTGAACGCCATTGTGTACTGCTACTGCTGCGTTCACATACACAACAACAAAAACACCCTCAAATACCCATCCCCTGCGTCAGCCCCATCACACACGAGAGCACCCTCTGTGGCCCAACGCGTCAAAAAGAATGGAACGCTCCCCCCCCACCGTCCCCCCCCCCCCACCATCCCCCCCCCACCATCCCCCCCCACCTTCTTGTTACCTCCCGTCAACTGAGCGTGGCGAAATTCCAGCCAAATTATAACATCTCCCTGCCCACATTTACACTCAATCACGAGCACCGCGCACACAGTGAGCGGCGGCCTCATTCTCTCTGATGTTTGCTACTCCAATAGGGCCCCCCCCCCACTTACGCCTCTGCCATCCCCACCCCCTACTCGGACAGCCCCTCCCTTGGCCCGTAGCACGAGTCGAGCACTAGGCCAGAATTGTCAAACCGGGGCAAATTTCCGCCCGTGAAAATGGGACTGCCAAAGCCGGGATATACCTTTCCACGCTTTAGCTCACACCGCGTGAGACCAGGAGTCTAGTTGACGGATTACTCTGGGTTTCTTAGCGGTTACAGTGGGTTGTCCTATTGACTTACCCCTGTCCATAGGAATGTGGAGTCTTCACTGCCCGGCTCGGGGTTGTAAACATGAGATGAGATACCCTGCCTGTGTTCACTTGATTAGGATATCACTTCGTCTTTTCACTCTCGAATACGTAGTTCCAGTTTTCAGCGTTTGATTGTGAATAGCTAAGGAGAAGTTTGGTTAACCGCAGTCACCCCTCGCAGTGAGGTGACGCACTGAGAGAGCCAAATTACGGAGAATCGCGTGTGAATGTTCACGTCTGTAGTAATAAAAACAACACACACACAAAGTGGTGGGAAAAAACTGTCAGCGGCCGTCCACTTCTGCCGGCCACTTCGTGGCTCTTTGTTCACCAAGTTTACCAAACACAGGCCCCACATGCCAAGCGACCGGCAACATCAAACAGCACTCTCCAAGAAGATTTATTGAATGACGGATGATCATTTGCTTACATTTGAGCCAGGTTTATTAAAATAATTTGAGGAAAAAGAAGCGATGGGTGGGAGTGGATCGGTGTGCGGGAAGCAGGAGAGGTGTTGCTGCCGACAGCGGGCATGGTGGTTCGAGGCAGTCAGTCTGGTAGACCGTGTTCTCAACTTGGGTGGAAGAATCGATGAGCGAAGCTCATGGGAACAGGAACCATGATCGTAGCGATAGAAGAGTGATGAGGCGAATGACCGCCCGGTTGAGTGGATGACCGCATGGAATTGGAGTGAACATTCTCGTTTCTGTATATGCATTGCATGTGACCAAATCATCACCTCCGATTAGCACGGCTGGCTATGTACTGTGCGAAAGAAGTTCAACATACATGCATCCATACTCCAGGACGCGTTCCATCTTGGTAACACGTTAATATCAAATTGGAGTGGAACAACGCGGACGCCCAGACAAACACATCATTCAAGACCCAAACATCTCACCTCCTGGCTTTCACTTCGTTCCTCAGAGTCGCCGGTGGTGGAACCATCAAGGGCATCAGAACATCAACAGCCCACTGCGCACAACTCCTTCACGATAAGAAAATTAAAGATACGAGCCACAGTAATTTAATTGTGGCCATGCAATCAAAACTATTGACCGTATAGTAAACCACTGTAGTCTGTGCTCCTTTACAATCAGAATATTTATTTTATACCGGAGGAATCCGATGAGCTATGAAGCTCTTTTCCACAGATGTCCAGTAGGGGCATGGGGTAAGAACGTTGTTATAACAACAAACAACACAAACACACGATGTTAGTGCAAAGTACAAGAAAGGTAAACAAATCACCCAAACACATTCAACGGAGGAGGAAGAGCAAAACTACACATTCTCTGATGCAGGCCTCTCGTGGCTGGCAGATCTCGACATTGGCATTGAGCTCTTGAACATATTGCCATCGTACGCAGGAACAGAATCGTAATATCTAATTCAATCTCAAAGCAAGTCTCCTTCTCCACAAGCTGTCGGGATATTCACCACCCCACTGCGCCGCTCAGTGCAGATCCGCTGTTAAACCATGGAAATACTTTGCCTTGGGTCAGTTTGCGGTTAATTAAATTGTGTTCTCGCCATCTGTGACGAATCGCATCCTGCAGTGGGCACGCTGTGGTATGGCGAACGTTGATATCTTCGTTACGGATCAAAAAGTTGTTTTGACAAACTCTCGCGCTATTTTTCGCTGAAGCTAAACCATCTTTTTCCTTATTTATTGGTCAGGAACAAAACAAAAGAAGCAAGCCAAAACAAGCATTCGTCTTCGACGGATAAGTTAGCCTGACCTTTTTACGTATGATATTTGAGTCTGCGGTAAATATTTTGGGTGCGTTCTCACTTGTACGGCGCACACCCTCCAGCGTAAAATGCGCTTGCCAAGTGGACCGGGTGTGCTCATAACGTATCACTTATCACGGTTTACTTTCACGTTTCTCTCTCGGAGCGCCGATCCACCAGAAATCCATGTCATGCGACTTAATTACACTGCCGCGTTTCTCTCAACCGTGAAGGGAATGGCGTTGGCACGTCTCTGCCCTTGTAAACGTGTCCGTCTGTCACAGCGGGCGGTTGCTCTCTGCCCGGGAGGGTGTCGGGATTGGCGATGCGGTCATGGAGAAAATAAATGTTGGAAAGAAGCAGTGAGAGAGACGCACGCTTGAAATGACATTGAGGAAGAGAGAGAGAGACGGAGGGGCACGCAGAGATGAGAGAACATACCCCGGTTGCCTTTGTTTATTCAGAATCAGAATCTTTATTTAGACTCCAGGAGGAAATCCGATGAGCCATGAAGTTCTTTTTCACAGATGTCCAGTATGGGACAGGTCAGCGAGTTACAACAACAATCAATACAACAAAAACGATAGAAGTGAAAAATAGAGAGAAAGTTTAGATCACTAAATATAAATACATAATAAATAAATTGATGTTTGCCACGCTTGGGCAAGGCAGCAAAAACAACAACAAAACATTCGCAGACCACACCAAGATACCGCCACATAGCAGTAGCAGTCCCTCAATCAAGTGGCACATTCACATTGCACTGTCCATATTACACAGGTCGGGATCACAGTTATCAATCACTTGCGCAAATGTGACGCCGTTCAAAGCTTGTGCAGGGCACACATCGCGAGAAGGGATTGGTGGCGGGCGCTTTACGCGGGAGAACGCGCCAGAGAGGATGCGACGCTGCGGGGATGCAGCGATGGAGCGAGGCCCTGTGCAGGCGTTGCATCGCAGGATTCGTGAGAGATGGTGGCAGCCTTGGGGGCGAGCCTTCATCCAGCAGTGGATTGACCATGGCCGACGAGAATAATGTGCGCGCAACTACGGCACCGAGTGGCTTTCTCTTATTTTTGCCGGCAACATTTGTCCACCTGCGTTGGCACTGCTGGCTTTTAGCGTCCGTTCATGTGTGTATGTTGAACTTCTTTTGCACCGTACGTAGCCAACCGTGCTCATCCTTCAGAGGCCGCAATATATCAATGGAAGTAGCCGCAGTGCAGCGGTGACAATTTTGAAGAGATTTTGGAAAGGCAGGCTCTCAGTTTGGTAAACTTTTTTTTTTGGCGATAGCCGGTGCACAGTATACAGCGTCACATGGCCCATATTTCGTTTTCATGGCCCTTAGTTGAGTAAACAGCGTTGCCTTCTGGGTCACAATCAGAATGTCTGCGGAAAATTATCGGTCGTGTGGGGTTTTTTTTTTCTCGGGAACTACTCGGGGTTCGAGAGTCTGCGGCTTGTGACGTCAAAACTTTACCGAAATCTGATCCAAACAAAGCGAGGCGAGGCGGGGTGGGTTGGGCTGTCGTAAAAAAGAATCGCACGTCAAAGAGAAATATCCGGCGGGCCTGTAAACAGAGCCCCGGGGGAATGGAAGGGTTCAGCTGTAAAGAAGATGAAGTTGCAGAGAAGGATCAGTGCTGGGGGTGGCGGCAGTGGTGGCGCTATCCGAGTAAAAGCAGCTCGATGGACTGCGGGCTCACGAAAATAGATTGTGGGTGAATTAAATA
Organism: Lampetra fluviatilis; assembly: GCF_964198595.1. Taxonomy (NCBI): domain Eukaryota; kingdom Metazoa; phylum Chordata; class Hyperoartia; order Petromyzontiformes; family Petromyzontidae; genus Lampetra; species Lampetra fluviatilis. The sequence continues at coordinate 1,169,027 of NC_136324.1, forward strand.
CCAGGGTCGTATTCAAACATTCGTATCAACATACTCAACACATGCATCGATAGTGCTGCTTTAAAAGGAATACTACACATATGACAGATGTCACTTCAGGCATTGGCCCCCCAGCAGAGAAATATTATTGGCTAGTTTGCCCAATTTATATATGTGGTATATGTGTATTTTTTTCACTTCTAGTTGTTAGCGCATGTGCTGAGTTGTGTTTTTTTTTGGTGTTATGCGCCACTGCCAATGCATTGTTTGTCCCATACCAGTAACGAGGTAATCAACTTGAAAAGAAAAGGAAATGCCCTCATCTCGAATCTTGTCCGCGTCTCTCTCCTCTCACCTCAACTCATCGCCACCTCTTGCCGATAGCTCTTCTGTCTTCTCACTAAGATTTTATGATTTTTAAGGGTAGTGGGGCTGGGGGGGGGCTAGCCCCCCAAAAGGAATCTCTGCCTTAGGGCCCCCGATGGGCAACGCGCAAACACCGCGTGTGTCAGCTGCTGCCCGCCCCAAACGGTGTTTTTGCGAAATCCTCCTCCTCCTGACTCGTTTTTTTTTCTCTTCCCTCCAAAAGCAGTGCTACTTTAGAAATGTGGACGTGAAACGGGGCTTCCTAAGTAAACAGCAGCAGCTGACTTTTTTGTTATTTTTGATGAGATCCCATGGAACAAATTGCGCCCACCCCCACCACCTCCATCGCCACCGCCGTCTCCATAATAGGAAGAGAAAGTGAACCGACTCCAAGAGCAACATCGCCGGGCTCCGGCATTCCGCGGCGTTCACGGATCGAGCGGCGTTGCGACTGTCGTCTGGTTTCCTGCGATAACGGCGGGACTAAAAAAAAGTCCCCCTGGGAAAGGGGGGGAGGGGTGGGGGTGCGAGGCAGGGGGGCACTGGGGGGGGGCACGAGGTGGAAGAAGAGTGGGGGGGGGTAGCAGCAGAGAAAGGGCTTCAGGGTTCAACAGGACAGGTTTCTGCAGCTGCCTGAATTTCCCTTGAGAAGTGCGATTGCAAGTATGGCCATGGTGCTCTCTCGCTCACTCGCACTCTCTCACTCGCACTCTCTCACTCGCACTCTCTCACTCTCTCACTCGCACACTCTCGCTCTCATTCGCTCGCACTCTCTCACTTTCTCTCACGTGCTCTCTCTCATTCGCTCACTCGCACTCTCTCGCTCGCACGCTCTCTCTCATTCGCTCGCTCTCTCTCGCCTCACGCTCTCATGATGACGGTGCTGTCGGTCCGAATTGCAATTCCAATGGGCGGAAGGATTCCGCGGCCCGTGGGAACAGTTTGTGGAATGAAGCGGACCAGGCTCGGAGCGAGGCACGCAATCTGCCGCGTCAGCGACGAGCACACATCCTGGCCACCCTGGCAACCAATTCAGTCATCGTTAATAATAATAAATCGTTATTAACAATAATACATCGTTATTAACAATAATAGAGGCACTGGGAAATTGAACGCGAGCGTTATGCAATCGCACGGCGATGTGTTTTTGTTGTTGGTGATGAAGCAATGCTCATAAATTAAATCAATTGAAGCGAATCAATCTCTGCATAAGATTGAATTCCATTCCCTGGGGCCAGTCCAAAAGAAGCATTGCGGTTATTTATGTTTTAGAGGTTTCATTATTTACTCATGTTGTGCATGCTGACGTGGTGCGGTGGTGAGCGCGCTGGACCCAAGTCCAACAACATCGAGTCCAAACTCGATGTTGTTCGTTCGATTTCCTGGCGCGGCAGCTGAAAGAGCAGTAGTTGCGGTGGCTAGGAGATGTTAACTCCCTCGGCTGGTATGCAGGAGGTCGTGGGTTCGATCCTGATCCAGACCCTGACGCCTGTATATTTGGAGTTTGCGTGTCTCTCTCACTGTGGTCGCGTGGATTTTTTTCCGGGTCCTCCGGTTTTTCCTTACACATTTGGAAATACGCGTTTCGAGCATTTGACTGCTAAAAATGTCCACGTGATAAGCCACTTCGTCGAGCTATCATTTGTGATAGCCATGTCACTTCTGAAAAAGAGCGATACATCTCAATGGGCTGTTACCTAATAAAATAATAAACACAAAATTTCATATTCTTGGTTCTTTCGGTAAAGTCACGTACAAGGGAAATAATTAAATAATAAACATTTAACATAATAAAATACAATTCTCACGACGTTTCGGCCACAACGCAAGCAGCCGTCCTCAGGTGAAGAACAGGGCTGTCGATAGACAGCGTTTAAATCGAAAAAGTGTAATAGTTTAGTCTTTTAAAGGTAATCAACGCATTCACCGCAGCGAGTCGATCGGTAGGTCGCGCATGTGGTGGGGTAAAGCGTGGGTGCTCCCCACCTCCTCCACGACGTGTGTCCCTGCGTGGAAGAGTAGGCCACAGATACCCTCCAGAGCGGCTCTCGTGAGCTCCCTCCCTCTCGAGGCGATCACGTTTTGTCAGCAGTCGCTGGCATCGCTCTACCTTTCACGTTAAAGTGATTCCGTGACGTTTTAACAAACAGGGAATACAGGTTATGTCCCTAATCAAAGGCTTCTCATGATTTGCCTCAGCAAAGGTTTCTTATTTTGTATATACGTATGTGGGGAGCGGTGGTGTAGCGGTCAGCGAGCTGCGCTACGAACCTGGCGACCCGGGTTCGATTCCCGCTCACGGCTAACACCAGTGACGATTATCTGAACCGGTCCTGGGCCTCCCCTAGGTCGACTCACCCTTAAATGAGTACCTGGTGCGGTGTGAAACATCGCCACTGGGGAGACAAAGGCGGTCGGGCGTGGTGCTGGCCACCCACCCCCTCGTGTACCGTTCCGGCCTTCATAGGTGCTCGCTAACAGCACTTGCCCCCTCAGTCTTTTAAAGCTATACGGGGGATCTTTATCTTCATATACGTATGTGCGCGGGCATGTTTACCTTCTGGCACATGTTTGTTGCTGATGCATGCGAATGGTCTTCTTGCACCGATCACCTATTTATGAATACTCCAGTAAGTTTGTACATGCCTGTGCATATTTGCATCTGCGCTCGTGGGTGCATGTGTAAATTCACCAAGGATTTTTGTTCACAAGAATATTCGCAGACAAATGTCATTTCCACTCAATATCACGGACACGTGTTTTTTTTTTCCGGCGGAAGTGATGATGTGGGAGCTTTCAACGCTTCGGCTGTGACATAGAAACCGGACATTAATCAGCTGTTTTCACAGGTATTGAAGCATTTTGGCGGAGGATATTGTGGTTCATACCATTGCACAGCGCTTTTGCCCTTGGGAAAAGATATGTTGCCAGTGCTGATTCAGTCAACATTTTATTTGTATTCTAGTTTTAGCCTGAGTCGAGTCGAGGACAACCTATTGATTTTTAGCCAAGTCTGCGCTTTAAATTGAGTCATTCCCTTAGTCCGTGTACGAAGCGCATGCCTTAAATGACTCTGAACCAGGCAAACTGAGTTTGATTCCCTGCCAAGGCGAACATCAGTGGTGAGTGTTATCTGAACCGGCACTGATCAACAGGATGACGTATCATCACATGACCCCCGTGACTGAACACGGATTGGGGAGATTTTCTTGCAACAGCAGCAGCAGATTGATAAAGGGCTGCAATTTATGACGACGGTGATGATGAGGATGACGACGACGGTGATGATGCATGCTCCTCTGTGTCGCCTACCTGATAGGTCTGAAGAGGACAAAGACGTATGGTTCGCCGAGCTCACCAGGTACGGCAGCTCTCACCGTTCGTGCCTCATACCCCCCCCCCCTCCCCCATCGGCAAGGGGAGCAACCCAGAACTTCGTCCGCACGCTTCGGTGCGTGAAGTTCGGGCAAGACTCGGTCGTCCGCCAGAAGCCCGAGGCTGTGTGCGTGATCGACACCACGTGATCGACACCGCGTGTGATCGACACCACGTGATCGACACCGCGTGTGATCGACACCACGTGATTGACACCACGTGATCGACAACGCACGCGATCGACACCACGTGATCGACACCGCACGCGCAAGGATAGATTGTCGTCTGGCCGACCGCGCCACCAAGCCGTGTCACCTTTACCTCTGCCCGTGCCCCCCACTTCACGTCGCCAGCCGTGTACTCGGCTGCCCCGTTTCTCCGACTCGTGAACGCAGGTGGAGACGTTTCCTTTGCCGTTGCCACTGCCGCGAGCGCGGATCAAACAAACAGAACGGCCGCCGCGACGTTTGCCGTCTCTCTTCTCCGCGCCGTAGCTGCGCGGTGAGGTAGCCGTGACCCCGCTAATTGGCGAGCTCGTTAGCTCGGCGGCGTGAGTTATGGCCGCGAGAATTGAGCCGACTCGCGCGCGTCGCGTTGCTTATCGCCGCTCGGTGTTAGTTTCAAACCAAAGCGTGCATTGCACCGATTTGGCCAACTTACATTTTATCCGCTAAAACACTTTAGATGCCTACAAAATATACAACGATCGTTAGATGAGTTTTTATTTTTATTTTACAACTTGCTGTGGGTATTTGGAGTTTTTATTTTTTTTAATGTGGGTTAAACAAAAAAATCTCGCGTTGGCCTTTCGCCGTCGGTATCCTGTTTGCCCAGACTAACGTTATCTAATATCCCCCTATACATTTACTGTAGATGAAAAAACAATGACCCTCCCATATATCCGTACGAGACTGGAGGGGCTGAGTGCTGTTCTGGAAGCCCGCTGTTAGGACCACTCCGCCCCTGGAGGTGGTACTCACACCGCTGATTATCACGGTTCGCTATATACAGTGCGAAAGACGTTAAACAAACACGATGGGATAGCACGGTCAGCACTGATATCACCACATTACTCATTTTAGTCTGAAATTGACATCGAGAGAGGTCCAGGACGTGAATCGACGGTGGTCGCTGATGCGTGCGGCTCGAGATGGAACTCTTGATCGCCGGGACCGGAGCGCAGCATGCCAATCATCGTAACGAGTGCGACAGCTCTGTGAGAAAAGGACGAAAGTTTCCCCCCTCTATCTCTACAGACTGTTGGGGCAAGTGTTGTTATCGATTATATCGACGAGGTACTCATTTAAGGCTGAGTTGACCTTGAGAAGGCCCCTGACCGGTTCAGGTATCCGCCGCTGATTTTAGCCGTGGCCTGGAATCGAACTCGGGATGTTAACAACCGTGCACTAATCGCTACGCCACCACTCCCCACAACACATATATGCACACGCGCACACACACACACTTATCAACCACTCTTACAAGACGTCCGGCTAGCGTTTCAGAGTCGGCCATATACCCTTCAGAGGGGCTCTCTGAAGCTCTGTCGAGTGGAAGCTGCACCGCCAGCATTGGCGTAGGCGAGCAAGCGCACACCTGCACCCTCTACATTTATATCCACTACTATTTTAATTTTTTTTTACCAGGTAAGGCTCACCGAGCTATAAAGCCCCTTTTTCAGAAGCGACCTGACCACCAGTGATAGCTGAACGAAAGTGGCTCATCGCGTGGACATGTGGGCAGGGCAGGTATTGAACACATCCAACCCACGTGTGCTCGCATGCAAACGTTAAAGGGCCGCGCTCATTTGCTGCCCGCAGGAGAATTGAAGCGGAGAAAGCCAAAGAGGAGCCGAAATCCATCCCGCTGAAGATCCTGGTGCAGGACATCCCGACGCCGGCTTTTGTGAGTCACCCAGCGTCTCTGTGCGCGATCGCGTGGCACAGCGTGCGATGTCTGCTGCTGCTGCCGCTGCTGCCGCCTTCGCTTCGCTGGACACGCTCTGCCTGGGTATCTGGGGACTCCCTCGACCTCGAAGACTTTGTGGTTTCGCATAACAGGCTGCGGCCTACACATACGGAAAAATTACGGATAGCTTTTGCACATGTAAACTAAACTTACACGACAAGATTTTGTATTTTACCAGCGAAGGCCCCGTTGAGCTGTTATAGTTCTTTTTCAGAAGCGACCTGGCCACAAATGATGGGTTACCATCACGTGGACATTTACGGCAGCCAAATACTCTAAACGCGTGTTGATTCTAAACGTGGAGGGAATGAAAACGGAGGACCCGGATATAAATCCACGCGACCACAAGCAGAATATGCAAACTCCAAATATCAAGGCGTCAGGGTTGGAATCAAACCCACGACCTCCTGCATAGCAGGCGAGGTAGTTAACATCTCGCCACTGCGTTGCCCCCGGAGGCTCAAGGACACTCCACGGTAGTGCGGTTGATGCGGCGAACATCTTCGCACGGTGGAACATCGAGTGAGCAACTCTGCACTGTCGCTCATTCCCCAGAAACGTCGGTGACGATCGCTCACTCTGTGCCTCCTGAAGCTCTTGGCTGGATGTCAAAACGTGTTGCGTAAAATGTTGTTGTTCCTCCAAACGATGTCATCGCCTAAGTGAAAATATGATGGCACTGGCTTGCAATTCAGTCTTAGTGCTATGAATAGTTGTTTTTGTCTTTTACCACATTTACAAAGTTGTTTGGGGAGTGGTGGTGCAGTGGTAATTGCATTGCGTCGTGAACACGACGACCCGACTTTCATTCCCGTCCGTGGCTGACACGAGTGGCGATTAATGTCTGAACCAGTCCTGGGTGCCCCCCCCCCAACACTTAACCAACCTGCACTGACCAGAGTGGTGAAGTATGTTCAAACAACCCCCATGACCAACAGTGCATGGGGAGACCTTGTATCCAGCGGTGAAATAACAATGGCTGTGGAGAAATATTAAAAGGGAAAAAAATAATGCACATCAGCTATGTTGGCACCTTGTCATTTGGAACTCTGGCAGAAAGCAGCCGCATCTGCCAACCCACGTGGGAAGTACGGTCTCTGAAGGGTGATGTCACACGACTACTTCCGAATTCCTCGCAATTGATTCTACTATTGGGAACGTCCGTCGCACGGCGATGAAACTTGAAACATTTTTCGTCGAGTGAAGTCAAAGACGACGGTTTGCCATCCTTGGTGGCCGGGCTGAGACCACCATTAGCTCGTCGTCTTTACCGATCACCGTGATCATAGTGCCATCATCCTCCTCCGTCTACGAATCATCAGTGTCATCTTTGTTGACCATGTGACCATCCCTCCATTGTGGTGTTTAGCGTATAAACGTTAGAAAAGTCATTTCCTGCCCTAATGAGCATTCAGGCGTTGCTCATCTCCGGTTTACAGTGCTCAGCACAGTGGTGGAAATCCCACATTCCTATGGCAGGGCCGGGGGGGGGTGGGAGTCTACGGGGAAAGTTTATATAACCAAGAACCTCATGGAAAAGTTTCCAACTTAATAACCTGGCTTGTTCATGGGGAGCAGAAATCCGGATTCCACTCCGAATGCCGATCCAGGTTTTCCAGCTTTGCTGGCGCGGTGTTCTCACGCATCAGATTATCCATCTGAGGCACGTGGCTGCCACCTCCATTGCAGATGTTACATTTTTAACGACTGCTGGCCATCGTCAAGGAGTCTGCGGCAGCTCCATGAGAGCCACAGGGCAAGCTGAGTCAGCCAGAGGCACCGCCGGTGTGAACAATGGCAACGTCTCTTGACAAACACCAAAATATTTCCCATTGTGGCTTGAAGATATGAGAAAGGTAAGCTGTAAATAAAGCACCCATTTTCTTTGAGCTAGTAAGTACATTTAAGGATAAACTTTAGCATCTCTCATGCCAATGTGACATTACAGTTGTCGATAGATCGCCAGGTTTATTTCGGTCGTTTCTTTATTTCGCCCCCCCTCCGTCCGCCCCCTACCAATGACTTTTGCGGCGCGTTAGTGCTCCAAGGCTGCCATTGCCCCGCGGTCTGCGTAAACACCCTCGCGCGATAACACCGCGTCGGCTCGACGTGGGCTGCCAGTGGCGGCAGGGGGCGGGTCGTCCTCAACCTCGTTTCCCTGCCACCGCTCCCCCCTGCTCTGTTGTGGCCGTGGCCGTGAGTGCGAGACGCTCAAGTCCGCCGTCAAAAACACTGCGGAGCCCGAACCCACTTCCTGCCGGCCACAAAGGGGGGAATGAGCGGCGGTGAATGCACGCTGACTCGCGTCAAAATTCGCCTTCCCTCCGTTTCCCTCTTTGTTGGCGTTCGTTTGCACTAACCTTCGGCCCCATGGCTGCCGGCGCGGGTCGCGTGGAGTCGCCCACGCCGACACGCCGACCCGCAAGTAGGCAGCGAGATGCCTGCAGGAGGCGGTGCAAAGCCGTCGGTGGCCGACCTGTCGTCGTAACGGGGAGCTTTTGATTCCTCGTCATGAGAATGGAATGTTACCTTACTTGCGCACGTGTGGGTGTTCTTCTGGAACTCGAGTTTCACGCCATTCTGAAAATATACTCGAGGTGGCACAGTTGCATTTTGGATGCTTGGTCAATCCAAATTGTAGCGTTGCTGTAATGAGGCATTGGACGGACATCTCGTGAAGAAGAGACTTGGCAGCCATTGAGGCCTTCCTGGATGAAGGACAATTGTATATGGGGGGGGGGGAAGAGGCACAGCAGGGGGGGGAGTGGTGGCACAGCGGTTTGCACACTGCTCTATGAACCCCAGCAGTCTTGAGTTGCGTGCATGGCTGACATCAGTGGCGAGTGATAGCCGAATTGGTCCTGGGGTTCCCCCTTGATCAACCTGGGCTGACCAGCATGGTGAAGTATGATCAAACAAACCTCGAAAGCATGGCCTAACAAGATGCGATTACCGATACGACATTGGGAGGTCTTCATACAGCAGCAGATTGACGAAGGGGCAGTAAATGATAATCGTTAATACGGAATGTACCAAACATCCAATAGCAGAAACTCCCTGAAAACGAGTCTTCAGACCCAGTTTTTTCTGGGTGAAGTACTATTTGTATATATGTACTGTTAATCGACAGACCCATGCAGCATACAGATTGCCATCCTCATCATCGACAGCCATTCTCTACCCGCTGATAGATGGAGGCCACACCAGGTTGCTGCGGTGGCGCGATGTTAACTCCCTCGCCTGGTATGCAGGAGGTTGTAGGTTCGATCCCGACCACGATGCTTATATGTTTGGAGTTTGCATGTCCTCCCCATGGTCACGTTGATTTTTCTCCAGGTCCTCCGGGTTTTTCTCCACATTTAGAAACAAGCGTTTAGAGCATTTGGCTGCTATAAATTTCCACGTGATAAGCCACTTGATTGAGCTGTCATCTGTGGCCAGGTCGCTTCTAGAAAAGAGCTGTATCGCTCATTGGGCTTTACCTGGTATATAACATTAACATGATTTAGTTGAAAGCAGTGTTCAGTGCTGAGCGCGTGCAAACCCTCACACTCCCTGCCCATTTGCGCTCTGCTTGTTTTCATTCCTGCTCGAAGGTTGTCCCCTTGACCCTCTTTCGGCTGCTGCTTTGTCATTGTATTTTGTCCGTGGTGTTTGGTTGTTGACGGTCCTCCGTCTGGACAAAACGGGAAACTCCTCTCTGCCGCCCCGCATGGCTCATTTACGCCGTCATTAAAGAGGGTGTGAATGTGAGGCACCGCATGACGACCACGTGTTCGGTAGGGGCCGATGCCTGTTGAAATAACACTAAAACTATTTGTTATTCTACCAGGTAAGGCCCACTGAGCTACACAGCTCTTTGTCAGAAGAGACTTGGCTGGAAGTGATAGCTCAACGAAGTGGCTCAGCATCACCTGGAAATGTAAAGCAGCGGCCAAATACTGTAAACGCGCGTTTATAAATGTGGAGGGGTAATCCGGAGGAGCCGGATAAAAATCTACGCGACCACGGGGAGAGAGACTCGCACACTCCAAATATACAGCAGGTGTCAGGGTCGGGATCGAACCCACGACCTCCTGCATACCAGGCGAGGTAGTTGACATCTCGCCACTGTGGCGTCCCCATACAAGTGTATAGGCGTTTAGATGTACCCTGAAGCTGGACGGACAGACAAACATGCAAACAGCTGTACGATAAAATCTTGATTTGAAGCTTTCGTGACTGCAGGAATCCATCCTCTGTGGTTCTTTCGGTAAAGTCACGTAGGTAGAAAAAAGCTGTACGAGAACCGGATTTCTGAATGTGCATTTTGAAACCGTACATTTACTTGGCTTCTGTATTTCTTTTCGCTTCGTTGTTGCGCTGGACTTGTGTTTATGTTGTTGCCTTTGTCCTATTTGTGACCCAGGTCACTCTTGCAAATGTGAGACTCATCCTGGTCTCGTGAGTTCTCACCTGTCTTCTTGGTTATTTCGGTAATGTCACGTAGAAGGGAAGTAATAAAATAATAAAAATAAAACATAATAAAATAATTTTATGTTTTATTTTTTTATTATTTTATTACTTCCCTTCTACGTGACTTTACCGAAAGAACCAAGAAGATGAATCCCTGCAGTCACGAAAGCTTTAAATCGAAATATAGTTCTCACCTGGTTCAACGAAATCAACTTGAAACCTGAAACCTTGCCATCATCGTCCTCCGTTGTCTGCAGGCTAAGACCCTGTGCGTTGGCAACACGGACACAGCACAGGAGGTGATCGCCATGGCCCTCAAGCAGTTCTCCATCACGGTGAGCGACGCGCACGCATTACGCACTTGGAATGGGCAGACGAACGCCACGGTACGATGGGCTATATTCAAGTCCCGTCTTGAAAACTCGCCCCTTTCAACTGGCCTTTACCCACAAGTTCTGAGCGTGAACCCTGCAGTTTCTGTTCATTTTCTGCTTTCTATGCATGGCACATTGGGATCTGTGGATGAAATGCGCCACTTTACAAATGTAAATTATTATAATCATTGTTACGATGTGGCCAAATCGCTTGGAATGCGCCCCTGATCTCGTCAGATTTTGGAAGCTAAGCCGGTTTGAGCCTGGATAACGCTTTCAAAGGGCGACCACTGTGTATACAGGGTTGGTGTAGGCTGCTGTGGAATTATGCGGTGCACAGGAGAGGGTAGTGCAGAAACATCCGTTGTCGCACCATACTTCTGTGCTCCCCGCCTTCGCCAACTCGCACTGACCCAGAGTGGTGAAGTATGGTCGAATAACCGCTCCGATCCGCACATTGTCCGGGACCTGGAGTCAACTTACACATTCCTGCGGAGGGAGCTGGTAGGAACGTTGGGTTGCTCGGTCAATGGCCAGGGTCAACGGCGGCGTGGTGTATTCCGCAAATATGCCCGACTGTGAGGGCGGGCACAAGCCGGCGTGAGTAGGTTAAACGTTGAGTTTTATAAGGGCACCACGGGGTGACCAGCCCCACCCTCCCCACCCAGCCCCTCCCCACCCTCCCCACCCTCCCCACCCAGCCCCTCCCCACCCTCCCCTCTTCACCCAGCCCTACCCCTCCCATTTTTAGATGCACGACGGACGGACACAATAATCCCCTGTGGGCTGGTGGAACCAGGTGGTTCCTACCAGTATAATTACTATTACAGCAGCTGGATTATCTAATATTGCCCTCATGTTGTAATTGCAATCTCATTACGAATGGCACAGTTAGGATGGTAATTGCGCTGTCGCGTCTGCTGGGGCCTGGGTGTGGTGGAACGTGCTGACGTGTGCGAATATTCTTTTCAGGGCCAATCCAGCGATTTCAAGCTGTGGGTTTACTCTGGCAAAGATGGGACTCCTTATCCACTCATAGGTAACGTTTGTTCTTTTCTATTTATAGCACCTGTTTAAAATATCGGACAGTATGACATGATTGCGATTTTTTTTATTCTATTTGCAGTTTGTGTACAAGGGTAATTCGAGGTTAAACTCTACCTATTTGTTCTAGATAATCGTAGGAGGGTGACGTCTTGATCATGTCGGCTGAGCGCTAGTGGCAATATTTATTAGCAACCTCTGTGTGAAATGATGCCACAGCTGCTGTGCAAAGCAGTTTGGGTATTTCCGAGATGACATTGTAGTGAAATTGTGATTCTACTAAAAGGATAATTTGGAAGAAAAAAATGAAAATTTTTAAACATTTTTTTATTAATGTTTGTGAAACACTTTAGTATGTAAATTCATATAAATTCAACTTGTTGACAATGTTGTTATCAGCGTTTTTGAGTGTTTACCCCTGGTGCCGTGACTCACCCTGCAAGGGGGCAGGGGGGACGCCACTACCACTTGTTGCAGGGGTGGCTCGTCACGTGGAGATGTCTTACAGCCAAATACTCAAAACGCGTTGTTCTAAATGTGGAGGGAAAATCCGGAGGATCCGGAGAAAATCCACGTGACCACGGGGAGAACATGGAAAAGCCAAATATACAGTAGGCTTCAGGGTCGGGATTGAACCCACCACCTCCTGTATACCGGGCAAGGTAGTAAACATCTCACCACTGCAGCACCCCTACTGGCAGACCATGTCCACCTGTTAAACATTGTGCCTTCGTGATAGCCTCTGCGCCACAGGACTGTTTGCATGCTCCTGAAAAAGTGGTTTTACTCTCTGGCATGCGCTAAATTCTCATTCAGAGTTCAGCCCAACATCCCAACGCAGTGTCCCTCGGCAAGAGAGCCTTGAAACACATTACAAGACTTGCTGGATAAATTAGAACCCCGTGGAGTGTTTCTGAATAAATAATGCGTTTGTGTATTCTCAAATTTTCCCAACACTGCACTATAACTGCACTCCCGCTCTCAGGCACGGACAGGTTGCGTTTTGCATTGTTAATCTTGGAGTCATTTTTCAATTCCGTATTCATTCTCTCCTCCCTGTAGGCATTGAACCACTCGCAGCCTTCTCTTGCAATGGTTTATATTTAGCATTAATCTAACGTTTTATCGCTTCGAAAAAAAAGAAGACAAAAACATTGCAAGCTGCTGCAACAGAGCGGCAGTAGAGATGCGCGTGTAATCTAGTCGATGTGACTAAAGTTGGGCAGCATGGGCGATGGCGCAACGTGCTGCGCGCAAGTCACCACAGCCACCGCATTCGATCGCAACATTTGTATGTTGAACTTCTTTCGCACCGTACGTAGCCAACCGTGCTAAATTACTGGATAATAATATTTTTTTAACCAGGTTAGGCCCACTGAGCTTTTTATATATCCAGAAGCGACCTGGCTACGGATGATGATAGCGCGGCGATGACGACGGCACCCTCGTCGTTGTTGCGCAACCCCTGGTGGGGGCCGTGGAGAGACCGGGGGGGGCGGGGGGGGGCAGGATGTGCGCTCTCACTTCTTGTTCCTCTTTTATTTATTTTTTTGCTTTGCTTATCAAAAACAACGCACGCTTGCGTCGTCGTATCGGAGTATGTATGTATATTTTTTAAACGACCAAGAAATGGGGGGGGGGGGTGTAGAGGGGCAGTGGGGGGAAGGGATGGGGAAGAGTAAAGGGGGCACGTGACAAGTAGACGCACAAACGGAAAAGAAATATAGGGCAAGTGTGATGTGATTAAGGAATCAACATCTGTTACAACACAAAACTCAGAGGCTCCAAGACCCTCTAGACTAACCAAATTTCCTTTCTTTATTCAGTAAGGCGCACTGAGCTACACGGCTCTTTTTACAGAAACAACGTGGCCACAAGTGATGGCTCGGCGAAGTGGCTTTTCAAGTGGCAATTTATAGCAGCCAAATACTTGATTCTAACGGTGGAGGTAAAAAACGGACCACGGGGAGAACGTGCAAACTCCAGATATACAGGCGTCAGGGTCGGGATCGAACACACGACCTCCTGCATACCAGGCGAGGTAGTTAACATCTCGCCACCGCGGTGCCTACAAACATTCTATCTGGGTGTTTTTCGGGTTGTGCCGTTGTTGCGCGTCATTGTTCGCGGTTGACTTCTGACCATTTCGCTCCCAAGTGCTGGCGGCTTCTTTCGGAACCGAATTGAAAAGCCTTGCAGGGGGTGGGGTGGAAGCGAAACGTCGGGATGGCACGCCGAGCGACGCAGGGGCCCGACCGGTAAAATGCCATGGGGCAAAACCGTAGCGAAAACCTCTATGCAAGTGGTTCCCGAACTGTGGTCCACGAAGCTCTAGTGGTCCCCTCATGAGCCCCTCGTGGGCCCCTCGTGGGCCCCTGGTGGGCCCCTGGTGGTCCCCTGGTGGGTCCCTAATGGGCCCCTGGTGGGCCTCTCGTGGGCCCCTGGTGGGCCCCTGGTGGTCCCCTGGTGGGCCCCTGGTGGGCACCTGGTGGTCCGCGGGCCTACTACCGGGGCAGGGGGGCCCACTGAAAAGAAGACAAACACCGTACTATCATCCTCACCAGGGAAATGTACAGCTTGAAACAACTAGTCGGACGCGGTGGTCCGCAACATTTTTGGAGGTTGAAAAGGCGGTCCGCGCACTCGACGAGGCTGGGAACTGTTGCTCCGCGCGGTCGCGTTCGTTGAGTAGACACAACGCCCACAGACCTCCAGTTCCCCTAAACGCGTTTCCGCGTGCACCTTCCCCCCCCCACCCCCCTCCCCCTGCTGTGCCCCACCAGGGCACGAGCAGCCGTACAGCGTGCGCATGAGGCACGTCCGCGACGCCGTCCAGTGCCTGGGCTCGGACGTCCGCGTGGGCGGCAGCTCCTTCCCCGTGGACGCTCGCTTCCCGGACGAGAGCCTGCCCCCCGACCTCCGCTGCCACTTCGTGCTCCGGGCCACGCAGCGGCGGCCATCGCAGCCGCCGCCAGCCGCGACCTCCGTTCGGGACGAGGCCGTCGGTGAGGGGAACGTGCGACCGCTCGTGTGCGTGCGTGTGTGTGTGCGTGTCGACTTGCCGTTGGTCGACTCGGCCTCAATTGAGTACCTGTGAACATCGCAACCGGTGAGGCAAGGTCGGCCGGGCGTGGTGCTGGCCAACCACTCCCTCGCGTGCCGTGCCGGCCTTCGTAGGTGCTCGCTAACAGCACTTGCCCCAGTAGTCTGTTAAGGCTATACGGGGAGGATCTTTGTATTTGCGGTGGCGTAGAGGTTAGCGCGTTGCACTACGAACCCTGCAACCCGAGTTCTATTCCCGCTCACGGCCAACACCAGCGACGATTATCATGGGCACCGACACCAGTTCCAACACTGTCTGGCCAGCATGCCAGAGGAGGCCAAAATTCCCTCGACAGACGGGGGAGAGGGCTCTCTGGAGCTTCGTCTCGTCTAGGCCCTTCCGCCAGCAGTGCAAGTGCAGGGCTGCCCCTTTGGGCCTCGTACGTACGTGGAACCCCTTGCACGCCGTACGTAGCCCAACCGTGCTAAACGGAGGCGCGGTGGCGGCCTGCGTGTGTGCGCGCAGACTCGAGTGGCGGCAAGCTGAGGAGGAAGCGGTCGCTGATGTCGTGGACGCTGCGACGGAGCTCCTCGCGCTCCGACTCGGACGCCCCCCTCTCGCCCCTCTCCCCCGCCGCCCCCTCCGCCGCCGGCGTCTTCGGGGTTCCCTTGTCCCTGCTGTGCCCGGATGGGGCGCCCCCCAGATCGATCATGGTACAGTCCACGTTTCAGTTAAACCAATGCCACGAATGCACGCGCTTGTTTAATAGAGTTGAAAAGAAAACGTCAAAAAAGATTAAAAGAAATGCAGGTAAAATATTTTGTTTGCAATGGCTTTAATGAAAGAATGACACTTCAGGCATCCCACTGTTCAGCTATTGCTCTTCTCGGGAATGTTTTGTCTATCCAATCCACCTGTCCGTCCTGCCGAGCACACCTCAGATGGGTTCACGAAAAACCCCAAGACGAAACGCTCTCCACCTTACTGCAAAGCTCACCAATAATAATAATGCCCACGTCGGTTTATGTTTTTTTTTCGGACAAGATTCGCAATTAACTACCGTAAAAAAACTGCATACTTTTTTAAAGAAATGTCAAGCTGCCGTAGCAACACGGATACAACTCGGGTGCATTTATCACTGCAGTGGCAAGGACGCGGCCTTGTCCACGGGAGTGATAAACTTCTCTCTCGGATTCTATTTTAAAATAAAGAGATGGGACTGTAACCCGGACAGATTTAATCTGTTGTAAGCAAATAAAGCAACGTGGGGACTCAAGATAAATACGAGTAAAACAAAAGTCACGTACAAACATTTTTTCGTGAAACATTTGGGAGGTATCTCTCCAAGATACACGGCAACAACGAGGAAACACACCAGACTATACATTATATACACGTTACATTTGAGGTGGAAACATGATGGGGTTATTTGTTAAGGCTGGTGGCCTTTGCCCATAACCCTGACCCTCTTACTGTTTGAAGGAACAAAGCGGTTTAATTTGACCGTGTGAAGTTCTACAACAAAGCGATGACGCGTAGAAATGTGTACACAATAGCACTCGCCCCTTGTGCATTCTGCAAAGAGCATCGAAAGTTTCTAAAGAACTGCATTGTGGTTCTTCTTGTCTGAGGAAACCCTCGAAGAACGCTGAGCAAATGTGATCGACTTATAGGTAGCAGTTAGATGGAGACACAACTGTCGACCGGTTTTGTCCCTTGTAGGACTCATCAGCTGAGTACCATCACCAGTGCTCGCTGATGCAAAGTCTGCCTCTGGGAACCATATATGTTGCAGCACCCACTTCTACAGACTTGGGTCCATAGCTTGGCTAATGCCAACCAACATTACATGTGTACATGACGAGAAAGCCCATCATAATTGCGTTGCGATGGGTTTTCGTGTCATCTACGGACACGCTCAATCGCGACGACACTGGTCTCTGTGCCGCAGCTAGAAGGAGAGTGGCATTGCGGTACTGTGAGAGACGGCTACTGCATGGGGAGGCCTTCATCCAGCAGTTGATAAAGCTTGACTGATGATAATTTGAATGAAGACGGAAAATTAAATCGATCGCACGTTTAGTTTTTTCTTATCCTACGTAGCGCCGCAACGTCACGAGTCCCTTTTAACGATGGCTTTACTAATCCCCCCCCCCCACCCGAAACTTAGGCCTTGCTGTCGGCAATATTCCGGGAGGGCCCCTTCACCCGGGGGATTTTCCGGAAGTCTGCGAACATGCGGCACTGCCGGACGCTGAGGGAGAGGCTGGCCTCTGGGGAGCACGTGGATTGGACGCAAGAGACACCGCACGTCGCTGCGGCAGTCTTCACGGTAACTGGGAGAGAGCCAAGCAAATACTGGCCTGGAAGGATGCCGAGAGGTCGATGGACTAAAATTTGCAATTACGGGAAGTCGTACCGCACCCCCCGCCCCCCCCCCCCCCCCGATTTAGGAACGGGTTCCGTTCCCCCGAGAGCCGTTCGTAAGTCGGAACGGTCCGTTAGTCGCAACAAAACCACGTGCCGTATTTAAATGCACGTGCGGTCAGTGTCGTAAAATGTGTTACGGTTCAACAGACAAAAGTGAAGGATTGTTAAACTCATAAATAAGGAGAAATATTTAACAATTGCACGTTTTCCAAACCAAAAAGTTCCACGGTTCGGTTCGCAAGTGTGAGTTCACGTTCGCAAGTCGGATGGTTAAAAAAGAGTGTCTCATGGTAGCTCGTTCGCAAGTGTGGATATTTGTAAGTTAGGCGTTTGAAATTCGGGGACTACCTGTAATACCTCGGTATACAAAGTAGATGCGTTCCCAGAGCTTTGTTCGTATTTTGAAACCTCGTAGATAGAATAAATTATAACATAAGTACTATGAGGATGCATTCCCAGCCTTCGAGACTTACCATGTAATACTGTAACACTTCGTAAATTACCATTCATATTGTAAACAAAGACAATTAATATGGAAAATAATATAATATACCGTACAGTATTTTATATTTAGATGTTTTTTACAAAGAGTGCAGATTTGATGGTAGTTCCTTTATAGTTGCTTCCAGGTAACAGGGGTTAGTTTAGAAATTAATATTTTTTTATGTCGTATTTGTTAAATTCAATATTATTGAGCCCTGCGGCCTTATTCATAGCAGGTGCTTTTGGCTTCACTACACAGGAGGCATAGTTAACCTAGGCGCCTGGCAATAATTAGCTCTGTGATTAATAATTGCACAGCTGCGTAAACAGACGTTGATTCATGAGGGAATGTCAGTATTTGTATGCCTCGTCACCTGTAAACACCTCAGCTGATTCAATTTGGTCACCACATCTAGAGGTAGGCTGCTTATTGCGGTGATATTGTGGAAATCATTTCGGATAAATATCGGCCATAAGAAGTGAGTGTGGGAGACAGAGAGAAGGTCACGTGGATTGGAGAACATACACCGGTGACATCTTGCTGACCATTCAGAAAATATTCATCGGCTTGGGGCAGGGCCCGTTGTGGGCTGGGATGATGGCCGGTGATGGTCAAGACTGACGACAGTGGCATCCAAAGGAGGGAACGTCGCAGAGATGGAGCAATGAGATCAGCTCGTGCGTGCAGGAGCTTGGGGAGGCCTTCCCCCTGCAGTGGCGAGATGTTAACTCCCTCGCCTGGTATGAGCCAGGGAGGGGTTAAGTAGTGGAGCGTGGGTTCGATCCCGACCCTGATGCCTATATATTTGGAGTTGCATTTTCTCCCTGGAGTCGTGTGGATTTTTCTCCCGGTTCTCCGGTTTTTCCCTCCACATTTAGAAACGTGTGTTCAGAGTATTTTGGCTGCAATAAATTTCCACGTGATGAGCCACTTCGTTCAGCTTGTATTTGTGGCCGGGTCCCATCTGAAAAAGAGCAACATAGCTCAGTGGGCCTTACCTGGTTAGAATAGAAATAGATGGTGGCCGACAATGATGATGAAAGGCCACAAATTGCAAACAATTAATAACACTCAGGGTTAAGATAATGTTGCAGGAGGATTATGCTTCGGATGTTTGAACCAAGTTTTTATTCATTCATTTTTGCTTGTGCGAGTGCCTGGAGAAAAGCCACGCATAGGAGGCGATGACGCCACTCAAAACCTGCGCATTAATCGCGAGGTACCTGCTCCACTGCCTCCTACAGGAAGATGCTGTCCGTGGTGGAACGTCCATCCCTGTGTTGACTCGACGCTGGTTCCCCGTGTCGTGTGTCGTGTGTCGTGTGTCGTGTGTCGTGTGACGTGTGTCGTGTGTCGTGTGCGCGACCGCCGCAGGACTTCCTGCGCAATGTGCCCGGGAGTCTCCTCTGCTCGGAGCTGTACCACGGCTGGCTCGAGGGCATTTCAGAGGAGCACCCCCAGGAGAGACTGCAGAGCGTACAAAGGTAAATAATTACAACCCTGGCCAAGTGGCTCAGGGGTTTAGAGCACTGAGGATGAAACTGCTGAAACCCGGGTTCTAATCCGTGAAGCCGCCTGTCGTTTAACCAGGTTTTTAAGTGTATCGGGGTGATGGACTTTGCCTGGTCACAATTTATTACGGATGATGGCGATATGTTTAGGAGCTAAATGCCAATGTCCAGGTTTGCTGGCCACGATGAGGGGGCTTCAGGAGAGAGTTCCTGTAGTTTTGCTATTCTTCCGTTGAAGGAGCGCAGACTGCAGTGGGTTTACAACATGGTTCGTAGTTTGGGTTGCTTGGCCACATTCCCACTGCTATTGTTTGTCTTTCATTTTCCATTCATGAAGAAGGGCGCATCGGCCTGTTCTGATGGGGGTTGATGGTTACGCCACCAGAGTGTTCGAGGAGCAATGTCAAAGCCAGGAGGTGCGGTGTTTGGGTCTCGAAGGACGTGTTTATTCTGGTCAATGACCGTACAATAAAAACATCCATCAGGTAATCTACAATGTTTGGTTTAACTGCCATGTGACATATCTCCATAATGGGCCATATTTGTGAAAGTGCAGTGCCCCGAGTGTGGACGAGGCAAAGGAATTAACCTCAGAAGCAGTTCTGCGTTATGGCTTTTTTCAGGTTGTTCTTTGACACAGGGCGATGCACCATTGTCCGCAGTCGTTCCAAATGGATGTGTTGCATCTCATGACGTAATGCCGATGAGCGTAATTGGAATGTAATTCGGATAAAGTGGAATTAAATTGGTCTATCCCCTAAATCCATTATTAAAAGTGTCAATGTCAAAGTGTTTACACTCGTAAATGAGCAATGTTCAGCGTATATCTCCAACATCTGTTCTGAGGCAGTAATACAAATTCCACGTAACTGTGGCAAGGGCCAGTCTCTCTCCATATGCAATACCCGCTGCTGTATACCCACAAAGCGGTCGTCGTTTTATTGACCAAGCATTGGCTCAACGTGCCGAGACCTACGAAATGATTTCCTAGCAACATCTGAAGGCGTGTTTACGGAAATGGCAGTTTGCTATCGCTGCGATCTGCTGGCTCGCAATAAATTTTATAAACAAAACATGAACAGATTAAATACCATTATTTTTTTTCTACTCCAGATCATTTGCTACGTTTTGCCGACCCATTATTCGGTTTGCCCTGCCGGGGTTGCCGCGACACCGTTTTTCACGACGCCACGCGACACAAATGTCTCTTAACCCGGCCCGCCGCCGCCGCCGCCCCCCCCGCAGTCGGTCTATCAGCAGGTCACGTGCGGTGGGGCAAAGTGTGGGTACTCCCACCTCTTCCAAGACGTCTGGCCAGCGTGGAAGAGTAGGCCAAGTTACGCTCCAGAGCGGCTGTCTAGAGCTTCCGCCAGCGTCGCCGTGAGCAGGCAATGCAGGGCTGAAATGGGGTGCCGCTGTGGCCAGATGTTAACTCCCTCGCCTGGTATGCAGGAGGTCGTGGGTTTGATCCCGACCCTGACACCTGCTGTATATTTGGAGTTTGCACGTTCTCCCTGTGGCCGCGTTGTTTTTTCTCTGGGTCCTCTGGTTTTCCCCTCCACATTTAGAATCAACATCGCGTTCAGAGTATTTCGCTGCTATAAATATCCACGTGATAAGCCACTTCGTTGAGCTATCGGTTGTTGCCAGGGTGCTTCTGAAAAAGAGCCATATCGCTCATTGGGCCTTACCTTGAAAAATGAAAATTAGTTTAGTTTCGAGGGTTTTGGAGCCCCTCAGAGTTTAGTTTTGTTACAGATGTAGTATCCTTAATCGTTGACCTTTTATTCCTCCAATTACCACGGTTGGCTACGTTTAGTTTTATTTTAGCTCACGTTGAGCTGAAATGTGGCCTGTACACTGTCCGATTCGGGGGTTGGTGGCGGTGGAGGAGGGGGGTGGAGGGGTGGGGATGTGCTCACGTGGGACCGTAGTACCACGATCGATTAGTTGAGATTAACCTTTTCATTCATCGCTTTCTTCCGCGAAGTATTCGCCACCGTTGTCGTGCAAACCAACCCGGAGTGAGTTCAACCCCCCTCCCTCCCTGCCCCCCCCTCCCCCCTCACCGCCCCCGGCGCAGGCTGCTGCGCCGCGTGCCGCCGTGCCACCACCTCTTGCTGCGTGCGCTGCTCTGCGTGCTGCACCACGTCGCGGCGCTGGCGCAGCACAACCACATGACGGCGGCGAACCTGGCGCGGTGTGTCGCGCCCAGCCTGCTGTGGCCGAGCTGTGGGGGGGAGCAGCAGCAGCAGCGCAGCGACACGCTGCAGGTAACGACGATGACGACGGCGGCGGCGACTAGGAACGACGTCGACGACAACATCGACAGCTCTCTCCGCGTGCTCGCATCGTCGCGTTGGCTCCCCCCGTGTTCCCTCCAGACGAGTGGAATTCAAGATCGTGCTGCTTGTCTTCGTAGGCCTTACGGAGGCTGTGGCTCCACGTTGTGTTGAGGAGCTACTTGTCAAGTGGCTTCACACAAAAACGAGGGACTACTTTTCGGTTTCGTGCCTTCGGTTTTTACTCGCCGCCGTCGCCGCCGCCGCCACCGAGCGTGTTCCGTGTGCCGTGTTGCCAGGTGGTGGAGCTGGTGGAGTTCCTGATCTGCCACTGCCAGGAGCTGTTCGGAGAGGACGTGACGACGATCTTCGGTCCTTTGCCCGAGCCGAGCCAAACGGACACCGACAATTCCGACTCATCAGGTTTGGGGAGCGCGCGAGTAATTAGAAATTTTCAACTATAGAACAGAGTCGGCCATATACCTTTCAGAGGGGCTCTCTTGAGCAAGCTTGCTCCCTCTACACTTCTATCCACTACTATCAGGGAAGGCCACGCTGAACTAGACAGCTCTTTTTCAGAAGCGAACTGGCCACAAATGATAGCTCAACTAAGTGGCTTATCGTCATGTGGAAATTTATTGCAGTCAAATTCTCTAAACGCATGATGTTGATTCTAAATGTGGAGGGAAAAAACGGAGGAGGACCCGGAGGAAAGTCCACGCCACCACGGGGAGAGAGAGAGAAATGAAAATTCCAAATAGACAGCAGGCGTCAGGGTTGGGATCGAACCACGACCTCCTGTATACCAGGCGAGGTAGTTCACATCTCACCACCATGGCACCAACTGAAGGGACAGTTTCACATCTTGATGAAAACAATGCAAACACACGGCCGTGGCTATTTGCGCCGTCATTGGTAAGGGACACAAAAAAGGGACAAAATAAAACATTCACCTAACGCCTGAATTGGGCCTTGTTGTTTCTGCAGGGTTCGTAGTCTGGGCGTTGACGGCGTATGTCTTGTAATGCACGGGCCTTGAAAACATCAGATCTGGACATTGCATTTCAATGAGTTATAATGAAGTGTTAAATGTATACGTGTGTGTGTGTCATTCAGTGGGGAGCGGTAGTGCAGCGGTTAGCGTGCCACTACGAACCCGGCGAAGCAAGTTCGATTCCCACTCAACGATTATTTGAACTGGTCCTGGGCCTCTCCTAGGTCGACTCGGCCTCAAATGGGTACTTGGTGCAGTTTGCAGTTAAAAATCGCCACTGAGGAAACAAAGGCGGCCGGGCGTGGTGCCGGCCTTCACGGCCGCTGCTCGCTAACAGCGCTTGCCCCAACAGTCTGCTACAGGCTACACGGGGGTGGACCTTTGTGACATTCGGTAAGCCCGCCTCTCGTCAGATGTTCCGAACGACGTGAATTAATTGTAAGTGGCACGCTCCCGCTGACGCCACCGGCACGCCGTCTTCTCCGTGTCCCCCGTGACCGCGCTAGACGCCTCCTCGTCCTTGCGCCAGCGCGACTCGTTGTGCGACGGAGTGCCCGCGGACCTTCACGACGACGGCCGTGGCGACGACGACTCCCAGCTGCTGTCTGAGTGCCTGCGGGCGCTCAGCTTCAGCCGCACGGCGCAGGCCCTCTTCCCCGACATGCTCTGCCACCTCGGCGTCAACCGGTGGCCGAACGCCGGCGGCTCGCGGCTCGACGCCTCCCCGGTCGGCGGCGACGACGGCGATGACGGCGCTCGCGGCCGGAGCCTCGACAACCCTAACAGCGGCGACAGCCCCGAGAAGAGCGGGCGTCGGCGCGTCGTCGGCAACGACCGCAACGGCAACGTGGAGTACGGCGACGGCGGCGACGACGACGACGACGTGTTTCGCGCCAACGGCATCGGGGGCCGTCCCCCGGCGAGCGCGGACACCCCCGCGAGCCGGGCGGCCAGGAGCCGCGTGCCGTTGTCCAGGCCGGCGTCGCTGAGGCTGAACTTCCCCTCCTACGGGCCGGGCTCGTCCTCCAACCTGTCGACGGGCGGAATGTCGACGTCCTCGCAAAGCTCGGCGGAGAGCCTCCTCTGCCTCTCGACGTCTCCCGACTCGCCGTCCGCGCCCAAGCTCGCCGACGGCCGGACCCGGGGTCGCGACGCCGCCGCAGCCGCCGAGCCGCTGAAGCGCTCGCTGTCCGCCAGCGGCCCCGGGCTCAACCTGTCGTTCGACTCCGCGTCGACGTTCTACCGAACCGAGAAGGCGGCCGCGTGGCCCGTGACGAGCGAAATGCGGAGGCGGCTGTTGAAGTCGTCGCAGAGCCTGAGCCCGGGGCCGCACGAGCCCACGCGGTCGGCCATCTTTTACCGGAACCGCTGCACCCCGCCCCCCTCCTCCTCCTGCTCCGTTGATTCGCTGCACTCCGACCACCCCGCCGCCGACCGCCCCCGCCCAGGAGCGAGCGTCGCCGGAGAGAGACGGCACGCGTGGTCCGCGGGGGCCTTGAACTCTCCCGAACGGCGGAGGACGCCCGGGCAGGATGGCTCCATGCAGGGCGTGGTGGAGTCGCTGCTCAGCCCGCTGGTGAACCGCTCCTGGTTCCGCACGGGCTCTTACACGTTCAAGAGGATGCCGAGCGGAGACGGGCGGCGGGGCACGGTGGTGCCGCGACGGGGGGAGGAGTCGCCGCTCTTCAGGGGCGACTGCGGGATCCTGGAGGCCGGAGCGGCCGGTCGCAGCGCCGGGACGCGCCCCCTCCCCTCGCTCTCGGATTCTCCCCGCAGGGGGGCCGCCCGTGGATTTGCCCCAGAAGGGTTGTTCTTTAGTGGACAGCGCTCGCCTGACCAGGAGTTGGACGCTCGTCTCCTGGCGAGCGGTGGTCGCGGTGGCGGTGGTGGCGGTGGTGGCGGTGATGGTTGCGGTGGTGGTGGCGGTGGCGGTGATGGCCGTGGCTGCTGTGCTCGGTGTCAGGACGGCGGATTGGCGGCCTGCCGCGGGTCGCCAGCGTGCGCCGGTTGTGGCCAAACGTGGACGGACGGCCCGGGCGACGGTGCAGTGGAGAGCCACGATTTGGAACGCAAAGCTTAACCCCCCCGCCGCAGGTGCATTGAGCATGCGGTGCATTCCTAGGCGTGTATACAACACGTGTGTTCTCACACACGTGTGTGTATACATACACACGTCCAGTGAAAGGTGAAGGCGCAGCCCTGCAGTGTCTTGCTGAGGCCACTGCTGGCTCAAAGGCCTCCGCTTGAGGGAGCTCTGAAGAGCCGTCTGGAAGGTAGTTTGGGCTGATCTATCGCTCTGGCCAGACTTCTCAGTGGGGGCGAGAGTACCCACACTTTACGCCACCTGCGGACCGACTGTGACGTACCTGTTTCATGCCGCAGAACGACACACGGTGATGTGTATGCTTGTGTGGTTTTTCAAGAGTGACACGGCACTGGGTGCACGGCTAGCTTGTGCGCTCACGCTTGTGCCTTCCAAGCCAAATCAGGTTGTTGGCGTGCTCGGCATCGGCGCCTTCCTTGGAGCGCAGCGCTCACGCGAGCGCAATCTATTCCGCAGAATTGTGGCGTCTGCGGTAGTTTAAAAGGGACGGAGCGATGTTGCTAAGTGACTTCACCAAATTAGGTAACTTGTGAGGTTTTTTTCTCTCCCAAATCTGGCAAATTTGGGCTGCGGCACCAGCATACACGGTCTACGCGCATGTACCTCTGAGTGAAAATCACTCGCTTGGGGCCAATGTTCCGGTGTCTTTGCAAGATCCAGCCCTTTTAATTTAACAATTTGGCGGCATTGTACATTTTTGTCAGGATTTTATGAACCATTGTATTTTCATTTCAAGCTTAGCCTGAATCCAGTATTGTTGTTCTAAGTGTTCGTAATTATTTTTCTTTATTACGAATTGACCGCATCAGAACGTCAACTGGCCGATGGACACAACTCCTTCGTGAATGGAAGATTAAAGACAAGCCACAGCATTGCGGCTGTGGCCACGCAACCCAAACTGTGGACCATTTAGTCAACCCACTGTCGTCTGCACTCCTCCAATGTAGGAGGAGCAGCAACACGACACAAACTCTCTCCTGAAGCCCTCTCACTGCTGGCAGATCTCAACATTGGCATTTATCTCCTGAACATATTGCCAAATGCAAGAAGAAAATAATGACAATTTATCGGAGGCACGTAACAACAGTCTTTAAAACTTGGCAAATGTCATGTCAATTTAATTAACGTCTTGGAATTAAAAAAATGGCATTTACCATATTTCAGTTATTTTGTAATTGCCACAGCTGCGCTTGACGATTAAAATGTAACACACTTTGGATGGTATTAAAAAGAAAATAACTTAAGTAACTAGAAAAGAACGTTAACTGACTGTGTCAATCCACTGCTGGATGAAAACCGTCCCCTGCTGGGTGGATGAAGGAGATTGTTTGAAGGGGGAATGCCTGGGACCAGTGGTTAGGATATCACTCGCTACTCACTTGACCCACGGCCAGCAATCAAATTTCTGGTCACCAGGTTTGGAGCGCAGCGCACAAAACCACTGCATCACAAAATTGCAACTGCAAGATTTGTATAACTTTTTAAATCACGATTTGCTTTGAATAGTTTTAAATATGGTACTGTACATTTGCGTGTTTTACATAAATTACAAATTGTAATCTATGCGGTTTTGAAAAAAGCACGCTTGGCTTGAATGTTTAAGTATCTCTTGTTTTACTTAATCATGGTTGGCTGGTCCAAGAACATTTATATTCACGATATTTACATTTAAATGCTTGTGTTAATGTTCATATTTCGAGAAAATGTAATTTGCATAAATATATTTTCTTACGTAACTGTAAGTCATATTTGTACTACTTTAAAGCCAATAAATCCTTGTTTGAACCTTTGAAATTAGAATATATTTTAAATGTGAATTTGCATTCCGCGCCATTCCACCACTACGTAGATCCGGGCCGGCGTTTGCAGCACGCTCTCGTATTCGGTAAATCCTGGAATGGAGACTGTTCTTTACAGAGTGGAGTTGTGCTTGTCATACACGTGTGCGTCTTTCCTCGGGTTTGAAGTTGCTGTGTAGTGCTCTGCGTTGTCAGAGGAGGGAGCCATAGCATTGTCAGGCTGGGTAAGTTCACACAGATCACACCAACGCCCGGCCGTAACCAGTCAAGTTGAAGGCATGAAGACTGAAAGTAGTCCCTCGATTAAAAAACACGTGTTTTAGGAGACGGTTGCAATCAGATAAAGTCGCCATCATCAGTCATGGATGAAGGCCTGCCGCTTTTCCCTTGCGAAATGGAGTCATTGTCATTTCATGCCCATCAATAGGGGCTACTGTACTTGTTTTTTTTCCCACTGCTGCTGTTACAACTCTGTGTCGTCATGTTGCTTATTGTTCACCCGGGTGTCTTGAAGCATCTCCGTTGCTCTGTTTGGACATTCCGAGTGCCGTTTCTTGCTCTCATCTCTTTCATTGCCCTCTTTACCCTTGCGACGGTAATAACCTCTGCCGTGTTTTACCATCTTCGTGCATGCGATGATCTGTGCCTTGTAAATATCGCAAACTTGTGTCCGTTTGCCATGGTTCTACCTGGGCTTGGACTGCTGGTTTTAAATATTTGAGTTTGAAATGGGTTTGTATTTTTTCATATTTAAGTTTAAATCCCGGGTAGTTTCCTGGGTTTAAACTCAGGATCTCAACGGAACTTGTCAAGCCACCCGGCCGACGCTGACGTGGATTGTTTCAAACAAGGGAGTGTTCCGCCTCTTGTTGTCGATGGCTGTCAACACACGCGATTTGAATGCGTGCCTTTTAAAGCCACCGGTTTACCGTCAATGTCGCCATGTCTGGGGACACTTTGTGAACCCCGTCGCCCTCGTAAACAGGGTGGAACCGCCACCTAAAGTTGACTGTGTAGGGCCGAGTTGCTTAACAAGTGTTTACAAAAAAAAATATTGAATGTAGGTGTTTACACGGAGATGTCAATTGTGTTTTACGTCTTGGGGTGGAGCGGTGACGCCGCGGTTATTTTCGCATCATCGCTGTCAAGATGAACGTGGCAACCCCACCAAGGCAGTGCTGGATTAGCCTCGTAGCACAAGTAGCTACACGTGTAGTAGCTACACGTGTAGCAGCTACAACACGTGCAGCAGCTACACCACGTGCAGCAGCTACACCACGTGCAGCAGCTACAACACGTGCAGCAGCTACAACACGTGCAGCAGCTACACCACGTGCAGCAGCTACAACACGTGCAGCAGCTACACCACGTGCAGCAGCTACAACACGTGCAGCAGCTACACCACGTGCAGCAGCTACACCACGTGCAGCAGCTACACCACGTGCAGCAGCTACACCACGTGCAGCAGCTACACCACGTGCAGCAGCTACACCACGTGCAGCAGCTACACCACGTGCAGCAGCTACACCACGTGCAGCAGCTACACCACGTGCAGCAGCTACACCACGTGCAGCAGCTACAACACGTGCAGCAGCTACACCACGTGCAGCAGCTACAACACGTGCAGCAGCTACAACACGTGCAGCAGCTACACCACGTGCAGCAGCTACACCACGTGCAGCAGCTACACCACGTGCAGCAGCTACACCACGTGCAGCAGCTACACAACGTGCAGCAGCTACACCACGTGCAGCAGCTACAACACGTGCAGCAGCTACACCACGTGCAGCAGCTACACCACGTGCAGCAGCTACAACACGTGCAGCAGCTACAACACGTGCAGCAGCTACACCACGTGCAGCAGCTACAACACGTGCAGCAGCTACACAACGTGCAGCAGCTACACCACGTGCAGCAGCTACAACACGTGCAGCAGCTACAACACGTGCAGCAGCTACACCACGTGCAGCAGCTACAACACGTGCAGCAGCTACAACACGTGCAGCAGCTACACCACGTGCAGCAGCTACAACACGTGCAGCAGCTACACCACGTGCAGCAGCTACACAACGTGCAGCAGCTACACCACGTGCAGCAGCTACACCACGTGCAGCAGCTACAACACGTGCAGCAGCTACAACACGTGTAGTAGCTACTATATAGTCGCTACGGCCCCAGCACTTTCAAGGGCCCCGCGCTAAATGCTTTCAAGCTATCAATTCCGGTTCAGTGATTATGCACTTGCTCTATTATTATAGTACTATACCGCCTTCAACTTTGATGAACGACTGGGTGTTTAAGGTCAGCGATTTGTCATATTATATGGCTGTATGCCAAATGAAAAAAACACAATTACTTTACTATGCAAGTGAAAAATTTGTGTTTTAATATTTGTGTTATTTTTATTTAGGGCCCCTTTAACACATTCCTGTGGAGGGAGCTGGTAGGAACGTTGGGTTGCTCGGTCAATGGCCAGGGTCAACGGCGGCGTGATGTATTCCGCAAATATGCCCGACTGTGAGGGCGGGCACAAGCCGGCGTGAGTAGGTTAAACGTTGAGTTTTATAAGGGCACCACGGGGTGACCAGCCCCTCCCCTCCCACCTCCACCCTCCCCACCCAGCCCGTCCCTCCCCACCCAGCCCCTCCCTGCACGACGGACGGACGGACACAATAATCCCCTGTGGGCTGGTGTAACCAGGAGGTTCCTACCAGTATAACAAACTCGCCTATAGCCCGTCCAAGCACGGGTGGACAATGCAGTTAATCTGAAATATGCAATCGACAATAGTGACTCGCTCATGATTATTAATGAGGGGGTGCCCCATGTGGTTTGACGTCACCCGCTCATGATTATTAATGAGGGGTGCGGCATGTGGAGTGACGTCATGCGCGGGACACATTCTTGGCTTATTACCGACTACACCCAGAAATGTCTCTCCGTCCTGCGCGTGACGTCACTCCACATGAGCCCCCCCCCCCCCCACCATTAATATTCATGCCCGCGTGGAAATTCACACTAACGCACAAGAAGGTCGCGCACTGCACATGCCGCACCCCTCCCCTCATTAATAATCATGGTATGGTGACGTCACTCCACATGCCGCACCCCTCCACAATAACGATTAGCGGGTGACGTCACTCCACATGCCGCACCCCTCCACAATAACGATTAGCGGGTGACGTCACTCCACATGCCGCACCCCTCCACAATAACCATTAGCGGGTGACGTCACTCCACATGCCGCACCCCTCCACAATAACGATTAGCGGGTGACGTCACTCCACATGCCGCACCCCTCCACAATAACGATTAGCGGGTGACGTCACTCCACATGCCGCACCCCTCCACAATAACCATTAGCGGGTGACGTCACTCCACATGGGGCACCACCCCCCCCTCGTTAATAATCATGAGCTGAACAATTTTTCTGTTGAATATTTCAGATTGACTGCAATCTCCACCCGTCCTCGGACGGGCACGAAAGCTGGTGTTAGTAATGCTCCTGGCACCGCACGAGATGAATCCGGCACTGCACCAAGTGGCGAGTGATGTCTGGACTGGTCTTACCTCCATCCCCCCTTCTTTTCGCCCCCCCCCCCCACTCGCTAGCTCATCATTGCTTCCAAAATGCACGCTGTTGATAACGCACAAAGGACGTGTAACTATACAAACGTTTAACTATTGTTTATTTTACCAGGTAAGGCCCACTGAGCTATGTAGGTCTTTTTCAGAAGCGGCGACCTGGCTATTACAAATGATAGCTCAACGAAGTGGCTTATCACGTGGACATTTCAAGCAGCCGAATACTCTAAACGCGTGGCGTTTATTCTAAATGTGGAGGGAAATACCGGGAGGTCCTGGAGAAAAATCTACGGGAAAAACATACAAACTCCAAATTTACAGCAGGCATCAAGGTCGGGATCGAACCCACAACCTCCTGCATACCAGGCGAGGGAATAAACGTCTCGCTTACACGCGATCAAGGACGTCCACTAATTGTGAAGGGGAAACCCCCGTTGATCGCAGAGATTTAGCGATGAGATCGACTCACTGGAGCGAGATGAAATTAATAATCGTAACTGCAATGTATACAGCGTCTTTAAAAAAACACCGTGGACATCTCCAAGGTGATGTCCCAGGCAGTACGACAGCACGCACATCACGTTCAGATTAAAGAGGTGAAACGATTCAAAACGAAAACAGGAGCTGGGCAGATGGACCGGTGGCGCAACTCCCCTGTGGCACAAGCCCTATCAACCACCAGATTGTAAATGTTGCGGGTTTACTCCCCAACACACCGGTGGTGCTGTACTCGTAACGAATTTGCATGTTTTGTTTACGCGACAAACCTTACTAATTGGCCGTGCCGGGTGGTGGCGGGTTTAACGACACATTTATTTTTAAGCGATCTAACCCAAAACACTTCTTATCAACCACAATAGCTCGAAACAAAACTTTTATTTTACCAGGTAAAGCCCACCGAATTATTAGAAGCTCACTGCGCTGTGACCCTGACGACCCGAGTTCGATTCCTGGCCCACGTCTCGCATCAGGTGGGGAGTGAAACCGGTGCCAGTGCTGGCAGGGCCCTGCCATCGAATTCCCCCTCCACCGACCGCCACTTGCCGGCCAGGTGATGTAATGATCAAAGAAACATCGCTCATCCAGCAGTGAATTCACAAAGGGGCTGAAAATAGTAAATTTATATCATGAATATGCCACTGGTCGAAACAACGATTCATTCAAGAGGACACACATTTTTTGATAAATTGTGTTTATGCCCGAATAAGTTGTCTACTCTCCCAGGTTGCGGACAACAACCCTGGGCTCCAGTCAACTACTTTTATATGGGTGCAGTGATTAGCAGAAAAAAAAGTCAGAGTTTCTGTGGGGCGAGCTGAACTGCACTCTGGCGAACAATCCTATTAGGACGGTCACGATAAAGCCACCCCCACCCCGTGACCTAAGAAACCCCAGGGTTCGCGATTAAATTCAAGAGTCAATTACTTTGTGAACATCGTGGTGCATAGTATCCTTGCGTTTACGCACTGCAGGATCGCCTAGGAATCGCAATGACACTGGACCTTCGTGAAGTGGTGGATAGATGGTGGATGATGATGATGAAGACGACAGGTTTATTCTGTTTGTGAGTAGGATGCCTTGTGTGGCGATACTCTCAACTCTTCCAAAATGCATGAGCCAGCATGGAAGAGTAGGCCAAATCTCCTCTGGAAGGGCTCTCCAGAGCTCCCTCTGCTCGTGGAGAGGCCCTGATGGCAACAGTGGGGTGAGCGAGTAATTTAAGGGCTGCACCCAATACATTTGTATTTGTCCGACCAATTTCGAAAGCAATGTATCTATGCATGAACGGAACTTCCTCGAATAAGAAGGTGAAATGTATTTAGTGTTGACATTATTCACCTACGAGTAGAGTGAGTGCACTTGCACTCAGTCGAGTGACGGTGTAGGTAAATATCTGCTACTTCTAACCAACCTGGGCACAATTGCAGGCAAATTATTCAGACCACGCCTTCAAATCCAAACTGGTGTCCCTCGATTTGACGAACGTTCGGTTGAATAAATTTCGCGTTCACGCAGTTTAACGAAATCGAATTTCCGCGTGAACGAAATTTCTCCACGGGAAGCTGCGGCGTCAATCCCTCCACGATAGCGTCACGGTGTCCCTGTGGTGCCACAGGGAACAACACCTCCACATCGCCTTGCCAGTCAACCCAACATGCAGCCGATCGTTTGGTGACTTCCCTGAAAAAGTCCGAAACACATTCCTAACGTTTAGTGTCACATGAATAGGACATTTCGTTTTCCACGTTTTTTTTTATGAACGCATCCCTTTCGTAAATCGGGAGATGCCTGTATACTCCACATGCTCTCAAATATCTTAATTGCCATATATGTTTTTGAATTGACACATTAATTATGTGAACGGCTATGTTGCTATGTTTCTCATCGAAAACCTACGCAACTGACCGATCTAGCAGTTGTGCTTTAATATTACACGTTCAAAAGTCATCATATGTGTCAATCCACCGCTGGATGATGGCCTCCCCACGCCGGATCGGTCACGGGGGTTGTTTGACCCTACTTCACCACGCTTGTCCGTGTGGGTTGATGATGGGAGGTGAGAAGGCCGAGACCAATTCAGATTTCACCTGTCACTGATATTAGCCGTGGCCAGTAATTGACTTCAGGTACCAGGTGTTCGTAACAGCGTCCTCACCGCTACGCCAACGCGGTCCCATGAGTATACTATTAGGCTTGTAAAAGCAAAAAAAATACCGTGCAAAATCGGAATTAAGTTTTTATCCAAATCTAGAATTACGTCTGTGCCACATGAACTGCAATGGATAGGAATCAATTGCCATTTCAAGGGGGAAAACATAGTTTTGGTTATGTTGAAAAGTATACTACAACCATTTGATGGAAACATTTTAGAACTGCAAGGTACAGCGAAATATTGCTGCGGGAGGGAACTTTGCATTTTCAAAGGGCATACGAGATGGCATGTGGTCACATGTCGAAACGTCCCAGTGCTAACCAGGTGGGTGCCCTTTGATATACAAATAGTTCTTCCAAAAGGCATGTGGGGGTCTTCCAAGCACAATCAATAGATTGATTTCTTTATTCAAAAAGCAAGTTGCGGCTCTCTTTGGATAGAACATTTCATTTTGCAAGAGAGATACCTGAATCTTTTATATAGACTCGATCGATTGTGTGTTTTATTCACAGAGAGGCATGTGTGTGCTTTGCAATCGAGATAAAAGGGGGTGGGGGTGGGGTGAATACAATATATAAAAAACCTTTCAAATCAAGCAAACTCGGATGACCCGGCAGTATGAACTCACTCTCACCTGGTCTAACCCGCTCGAGGCAGTCATTGCCCGTGTCACGTTTGCACGATCGTTTGCCGATTGTGCTGTCGGCATCGCGCCGCGAGACGCGGAATTCATCGCGATCTCTCGCCGAGAGGTGCTCGCTGGCACGCTAAGGGAACGGCCCGTGGAAGTGGACATCAAAGAGCCACCTCTCAGATCTCTTCACGTCACCGGCTGGTCTCTCGCTGCCCTTCATATAAGTAAGGATTGTCACGTGACATGTCAACCCGATATTCAACGTACCACAATTAATGTTCGATGCTTATATGTCTGATACAGTCGTTGGTGACCTGGCCGAGACCATCAGCTCGCTGACACTTGAGAACCCGGCTTAATCACGGGCGGCTGAAACCTGGAATCGAACACCAGTTTATCAGCGGTGCTGGCTGAGCGTATCACACCTCTCATAGCCGCACAGCCACATTGCGGGAGACATTCATCCACGTTTCTTTCGCCGATTGAGACACAACGCGGTTGTTCACCGTCGCCGTCTCGCCCCGGTGAATGCGATCTGTCGTAATTAATCTGGGACCTTCAGTGGCACATCAGCAGCAAGGGGAGGTAGGGGGCGTCATCTCACGACGTGATAGATTTTTTTCTTCACTCACTCGTTTAGCTCGCAGTGCAAAAGAAGCAAATTGTCGAGACAAGAAATTCAAAAACAACATATATATATTTTTTATGGGGTATTTTTTTCTTATCTCTGTTATTTGTGCGGGTTGTACCGTGGTGTCGTTCGGCATGATGTCACGAGTATCATTTCACATGTCTGGTTAGCGCTGGGATGTTGAACGGTGACCACATCACGCCACCTTATATAAAGTAAACAAAAATAACTTTAATATTTTACCAAGTAGGGCCCACTGAACTATACAGCTCTTTTCATAAGCCACCTGGCCACAAATGATAGCTCAACGAAGTGGCTTATCATCGTGTGGAAATTTATAGCAGCCAAATACTCTAAATGTGCAGGGGGAAAAACGGAGGACCCGGAGAAAATTCCACGCGACCACATGGAGAGAGATGGACACGCAAACTCCAAATATACAGCAGCTGGTGTCAGGGTTGGGAGCGAACCCACAACTTCGCGCATACCAGGCGAGGCCAGCATGGCGTCCCTATATGCCCCTTGAAGAAACAATTTCCCTCCAGCAGGATTGTTTTTCAGTTCCCTGGAGTTATAATTTGTTTCGGTTTTTTTCTAAACGGTTGTGGCATACTTTTCAAAAGAACAAAAAACATTTTTTCTAAGAATGCCGTCATGCCACTGGATCCCTAACCATTGCGGTTAATGTACCACAGATGCAATTATATATTTGCATAGAAACGTAAAACCGTTTTCGCATCGTAATTGTTTGTTTTGCTTATTGCGTGATAATGTAACATGCACACACACGCACACAAAAACACGTGGTAAATAAAACCTTCTCACGGTCGATTCGTTCGCACGTTTCAACGGATGCAGACCGTTCACGGCACCACTTTGTCGACGCGGAGGTGAGGATGTCAGCAGCGTCAACCCGTTTAGGGCCGACACATCACCACCCCGCGTTCTCCGGGAAAACACGCACCACAGAACAGCGCGGTGGGCCACGTACGGTGGGAAAGAAGTTGAACATGCGTACAGCGCAAATGTCCCACACACTGCCGCGTGCCTCGAGCCGTCGAATCGACGCCTAGATCGTAAAACGTTCGAGTGACTGAGGTATCCGGACGGACGCCAAAACTGGGGGCGTTGATTGGTTGACCATGTGGATAAGTCGAGGAACGGGGAGCGAGGGGTCCGCTGGAGTCGGTGTCAGGGGCGAGCGCTGAGCGCGAGATGAATGGACGCTGGGGTTTTGTGTTGAGGTGAAATTAAAAAATGAAGAGAGTGCGCGCGCACAGACATGGAGGGCGACTAAGCATCCTTAAGTACAATACCAAGGCGGGAAATGTTGTAGAATTAGTTCAATAAAGAGGGAGGGGGTGATCATTAGGGACCCAGGAACGCAATCCTCTTTTCCCCATAAGGTCTATCATTCTCTTTGTTTTTTTTCGGTAAAGTCACGTGACTTTACCGAAAAAAACCAAAAAAAAACAAAGAGTATGAATCCTTACAGTCACGAAAGTTTCAAATCTAGGTCTATCATTATTTGTCGAACGCGGTTTTGCCCAACGCGGCGTTTTACAGGAACGTAACCCCCCGCACGATCGGCGAGGTATCATATCCAGGACCTCAAAGGTCGCTGAGTGCAACATTAACTGTGCCACGTGATCCCTGGAGCTGATTCTGCATTTAGAGAAATCATGGCGCGCACACAATCAAACAACAAAGATCCCCCATATAGCTTGAACAGACTACTGGGGCAAGTGCTGTTAGCGAGCACCTATGAAGGCTGGCACGCGACACGAGGGGGTGGGTTGCCAACACCACACCCGGCCGCCTTTGTCTCCCGATGTTTACACACCGCACCAGGTACTCATTTGAGGCTGGGTCGACCTAGGGGAGGCCCATGACTGGTTCAGATACTCGTCACTGGTGTTGGCCGTGAGTGGGAATTGAACCCTGGTCGCCGGGTTCATAGCGCAGCGTAGCGCTCACCGCTACACCGCCGCTCCCCCCCACACATACAACCACACACAACCACACGCACACGCTAAATGTTAAATGACACCGTCCATATTCACCGCGACAACATCTGTCGGGCCACGCGCGAGGCGTCTCGACGACACGGCGAGATGTGACCGCGCGAGGACTGCGTTGTGCGTGGGGAGGGTCCTCCTGTCGGATCCAACCACGCCCGCGCATCATCGTCTGCCATCTGCCTACGGAGGGCCCCGCGGGATTGACACGATATGCCGGTTTGTGTCACATTCCTGCAGATGCTGGACATTCCTTGAGCTTTCATTTAAAACGCCGGAGCCCCTTTGGGGAGCTGAGATCATCGTTAAGTTCCCCGCCTGCTATGTGACCGGCCGCAACCCCCGTCCCACCTCTGCGCAAAAACAACAAAGAACAACAAACAACAAAATAAAACATTTCTACGCGTGTCCAAAACGGTACCGGAGCGACGGCGTGTCGAGAGATGCGCGCAGCCTGGAGCGGAGCGTGGGTCTCGCTGTGACCTACGAGCCGGTGACGGAGCGGCTCTGCACTTCTGCTCCTTCGACTGCTGCTGCTGCTGCGAGGGCGTCTGCTCGAGCAGTGTCTCTCGAACTTTTGAGTTTGGGATGCCGGCCGCTCGGCCGATGCAAAAGATTTCCCCGGACCACCCAGCCAGCCCCACACCCCTGGTGACAAAGCGCATTCAACTTCTCTCTCTAAATACCACTCATGCAAAATTATTCATATAGCCAAACACGGATATTTTTTAAACACGGAGATACTTTTTTTGTTAGGGGTGGCATGTAGATCTTACGATGAGGGTAGTTTAATCAGGGTAGTTTACACCGTTTGAGACTAGGCTCGAAAGAAAGCTGTCTCTGGTGTGGACCAATCAGTTTCAAAGACAATGCATATACTGTCAGAGTATGTTTTTGTTTGCATTCTGGCCACAGGCATTGTGGTTAATGCAGACATGATTCCTTGTAAAAGGTTTCAGTTTGGTGTTTTAACATCTTAACACCTGTTTTGTTTTCAGAAAAAAGTGGAAAACCTCATAGTTTACCTAACTTCATTTTTTTTAAAGATCATAAATTTTATATTAAATAATGTCCGAAACAAAGGGGGGTATTAACACGTAGGCTTTCGCGACCAATATTATTCATAATAAACGTTTATGGGTTAGATCGCGTTATTTATAAATGTGTCGTAACCCTCCACCACCCGACACGGCCAATCAGCAAAAAAGTGTCACGTTGACAAAAGACAAATAGTTCACTCCTCTAGCCCACCGGTGTGTTGAAGAGTGAAACCATGTTGTCTTTGTCAACGTGCCACTTTTTTGCTGATTGGCCGTGTCGGGTGGTGGAGGGTTACGACACATTTATAAATAACGCGATCTAACCCAAAAACGTTGATTATGAAGGGGGGTATAATAATATAATCGTTGCCGCTGTTGTCGGGATCAAGCTGCGTTCGCATCGCAGCCCCGCGGACCACCTGGAGGAGGCGTCCACGTGGCCCGCCACCCGCCCACTCTGTCGGCCACGCGCGTTGTGTGAACATTCTTCATGCGGCCCAGCGCAGGAGACCTCTGGGTTTACTCTTCAACGAAGCTCATGGTCCACCCTAAACCGCATCCACTGCACAAACCGTGACGGCAGATGCGGATACCTGATGATGCACAAATGGAAAATTAAAAACTCTCCAGCAGCAGTGTGCGACTTTAAACATCCAGACTAAACCGTAACAGCTTATAACGACACAATGCTCCGATCAACAAAGACAAAGGAGACATCACAGCGATGATGATACACTCCGCTACTGCTCCTGACGCTGTGGTTATCTGGGTCCTGACCACCCGAATGTGAATCACTGTAGTGGCTGCTCGGCCAGACGCGTGTTCCTGGCGCGATGCGCTAACCACTGTGCCACCACTCCACCGCCTTCCAAATTATCAAATCGAGATGGAATTTCGGTCGGGGATGGGGAGGGGGGGATTGTGTCAGCCAATCATCCCTCAAGGGTCGATAAAATGCATACCATCGTGGGGAGTCAACGGCGGTCATCCTATACATAGACTTGGCTCCTATTAATAGACGAGAATGTGGAACGCTCACGAATGGCTCAGAGACACCAGTGACTGAGTGCCTCCCTCTTGGCTGCCTTTGAACCGGGGAGCCACTCTGCCACTTTCACGAACTTCTCAACACCAATCGATCTGCAGCGATCAACTCTCTAATTAGCCGGTTCACCTAATCAACTGTGGCTATACCAACGAAACATACAATACGCACATCGCGCTATCTATATAAATATAAAGACCTCAATCTGTGTGTACGTCTCTACAACCTCGGGGATGCTTGCCGACAAGGTAGCAAGCTGAAATTGTGCACATAGGTAGCTGTTAGGACACAAACAACAGTAGGGGAAACACATACTAATTGACTGATTACTAACGTAGTTCTAGATTTGAAGCTTTCGTGACTGCAATGATTCATATTCTTAGGTTTTTTCGGTAACGTAGTATACAATTACAATAACCCCACCTCCGCCACCTCTGATTTCTGCACCTGATTGGGTTTAGTGATTGGGTTCACTAATTAAAAAATACACATTACGACTAATTACTAATCTACAACTGATTACTAATCATACCAATTAACCGATTACTAATCTATTATATAATTACAATATCCCCCCCCCTCTCCACCTCTGATCTCTGCGCCTGATTGGGTTAAACGATGACGTCACCCTGCTGCTGCTCTATTTAAGACCGGGAGCAAGTGGAGGGCTTCACCATTCTGGCAAATCGCCCGATGATGCCGGATGTAATTACCAGCGAAACGTCGTACTCCAAAATTGTAAATGTTGTGGATCCACTCTTCAACGCACCGGTGGGCTAAAGTAGTGAACTATTTGCCTGTTGTCAACGTGACACTTTTTTTTACTGATTGGCCGTGGAGGGCTACGACACATTTATAAATGACGCGATTTAACCTAAAAACCTTTATTATGAATAATATTGGTCGCGAAAGCCTACGTGTTAAACTGAGGACATCTGAAATTTCGAGATTTTTCATTTTAAGGTCCCCAAATCTCGATTTTGTGCCCCATAAACAGGTTTGTGCGTGGTGTCATTCAGAAATCGTTCAAAATATGATTGCGTGTTTTGTTTAGTTTGATAGAGCGTTAAACCGCAAATAAAGTGACAAACATTGTTCTATCTTTTTTGAACGAAAAAATACGCATTTTATGATATTCAAATCTGAATAATTCGAAAACGGTAAAAAGATAGGAGCCTCCCCTCACAGATGATTAAGTTGATAACTTTTTGTTCTTTATAATAAAAAAATAACGGAATCTTTAAATTGAGCGGTTTCCAATGGGTACGTCGTTAAATATAACAAGTTGAATCAAGTCGTCAAAAATGTGTTTTTCGTGGAAAAATACATTTTTGGAGTAGTTGTCAGTGTCTGATTGCAGATAAAAATAGTGAAGAAAAGTCACAAGGTTGCTTATTACATTAAAACGTTTTCGTGTCAAAGACAGGCTTCGTGAACTCGTATATTATTTATTATTATCATATAATATATCGTTCTTCCCACACGCAAGGCTGACCATGACCCGGGGTGCAGGTGGGCTGGGATCGGTGAGGTCACCACCACCTTGCCACGTGGTGACGTCACCTTGCCACGTGGTGAGGTCCCCGTCACCTTGCCACGTGGTGAGTCTCCCGAAAGTTTGGAGGCCGGTTTCGGCCCCCAGGACGCGACGTTTTTTTCGTTGGCTTACGTCGGGGGGTGGGGGAGGTTTAACGTTGCTTGAACGTTGCTTGAACGTTGGGCCGATATCAACCCAATGTTGGAACCGACAACGTTTGGCACGTTCACTTGAATCGTCGCTGCTGCAGGGTGCTCGGTTCGTTTCGCGCGCGTCGTGGCGACGAGACGCGTGCAGGTGAGACTCACCCGGCCCGCTCGAGTTCCCGCCCGGCTCGGCCGAGATGAGCGTGAGACCGCGCTGACTTTGTCCCGGTGGCAGGACGGCAATAGGACACTTCTGGTGACATCCACAGCTCGCCCTTGCTACCAAGGTATGTGCGGATATTCAGTTTCTACCGTCATAAAACACACACACACACTTTATTGCAATAAATATAAACCGACCGTTCGATTTAACCGAGTGTTTGTTTTAGCCCTACTCAACAGATGGCAATCAATTCACCTTGAACACATTCCTGCGGAGGGAGCTGGTAGGAACGTTGGGTTGCTCGGTTAATGGCCAGGGTCAACGGCGGCGTGGTGTATTCCGCAAATATGGCCGACTGTGAGGGCGGCC
Source organism: Lampetra fluviatilis (assembly GCF_964198595.1). Classification (NCBI taxonomy): domain Eukaryota; kingdom Metazoa; phylum Chordata; class Hyperoartia; order Petromyzontiformes; family Petromyzontidae; genus Lampetra; species Lampetra fluviatilis. The sequence goes on from NC_136324.1 coordinate 1,209,056, forward strand.
CAAGCCGGCGTGAGTAGGTTAAACGTTGAGTTTTATAAGGGCACCACGGGGTGACCAGCCCCTCCCCACCCAGCCCCACCCACCCCCCACCCAGACCCTTCCCACCCTCCCCACCCAGCCCCTCCCCACCCTCCCCTCTCCACCCAGCCCCACCCCTCCCATTTTTGGATTCACGACGGACGGACGGACACAATAATCCCCTGTGGGCTGGTGTAACCAGGAGGTTCCTACTGGTATTAAGTTCATTAAATAAATCACGCGGGGTTTTCTGCTCTTTACTGCAGTTACAGAGACCTCCGCCTGTGGGTGGCGCTGTAGCCCCAATTGTCTTACACCGTGCACGGGGCGATCCATTCGTAGATACCCCACTAAAATAATAATGATTAATACCATGCAGATCTTGCAGACAATGTGACTTTTCACGACAAATATTTCACGCGTCTACCACAAATCCCAATACAACCGATTACATCGTTTGACGCTCAGCTCACGCGGCTTTATCGATAGTAAATCACAATGTCCAATCATCCGTGGACAAGGAAGCCAAGGGGGGGGGGGTCGTTGACATCAGTGGAACGTCTATAAATGGATCACCCTATATATGTCACTGCGTACATATTACTCATTTACATATTCCTCGGCAACTCGTGCCTTCTAGGAAAAAAATAATATGGCCATGACTTTCTGTTCTGATGAAGGTCCCATCGCCCGATATAGACTATTACCGAGTTATGAATTTGAGGCATGGTCGTCGCAAGATCTCGCAGCTTTCTGCATCAACTGGGACCGCAGCTGCGCTAAGCAGCCTGGGTATTTTCAAGAGGGCAGCACGCGTGATGTCATGTGCTGTGTTTGCGGGGGGGGGGGGGGGCAGCGTTGTGTAAACACAGTGTCATTGGTGAAGAAGAATCTCACTGCAGAGCCGACGACTGTGGGGGCCGCAGGCAGCCACGTCCCAACAACAACAACATCCATGTCCCAACAACAACCACTTCCCAACAACAACAACAACCACGTCCCAACAACAACAACATCCATGTCCCAACAACAACAACAACAACAACCACTTCCCAACAACAACCACGTCCCAACAACAACAACGTCCCAACAACAACAACATCCACGTCCCAACAACAACAACATCCACGTCCCAACAACAACAACCACGTCCCAACAACAACCACGTCCCAACAACATCCACATCCCAACAACAACAACCGTGCCCCAACAGCAACCACCACATCCCAACAAAAAACAACTTCCCAACAACAACAACAACCATGTTCCAACAACAACAACATCCATATCCCAACAACAACGTCCCAACAACAAGAACCCTGACACAACCACGCGTACTGTGGTGGAACAAGCGGACTGCTCCACTCCGCTATCACCACGGATGCCGTCGAATGGCTCACAACACCAAACACACAATTGTGGCCTTGCGTTGAAACCTCGTGTAAAGAGAAGAATTGGTGAAGGATAAATGTCAAATCAGCTGAAATTACAGAAGGTTAGGGTTGGGTTGTCAGGCAGGGTTAGGGGGCTGTATGTAGGATTGAGTGGAATGTGTGTGTCTCTTGTGAACGAGTTTTGCGCAGATTTACAGCGGGGTAGTGGTAAAAATGCGATGATGTTAAAAAAAAACGACCTGAAATGGCTGCATACGCGGCGCTAAATGACCTCAATAATTATCTTGCCTTGTTGGCATTAAGACGTCGCAACACCGATGGAACACGTGTGCGCGTGTAGCACGGGAATACTCATCCGCGACAACGCAACACAACTGGAGGGGCGAGTTTTGTAGGCTTCACTTTATTTTCACAATTTATTCGACTAAAACTGCAGCTTCACCTCGAGACAACCTCCCTCGTGATTTGTACGCGTGATTGGATTTTTAAGAGTGGGGCGCCCGAGTGCGTTTTCCATGACCGAGAGTCTCACACGATCCTCCCACGTGGTGCACGACAAAAACAAGCAAATAAATGCATCGAGAGCCCCCGGACTTAGATGTCGAGTGTACAGGCGGTGCAACTACACGAGGGGTTGCCACATGTCCCGGATTGACTCCCCAAGTTCTCTCGTCGTCGTCTTCTTCTTAACGTGTGTGCCAGTCTCTTGCACTGCAGAGGGTGGCAACCCCAACCCCATGGGCCGCAGGGCTCCAAAGCACCTGGCTCTGATGAGGGGTAGAATTTAGACAGAGGGGCCACCAATTCGTTCCCTTTTGCCCGATACCAACCACGCTATGCTACTGACGACAAGCAAACGCAATTCTTACTACTATTATTATAAGAGTCGCTGTTTCGCTGTTTAATGACGCAACCTTGAGAAATTATTTCGTAAGCGCTTGTCCCTGGGTGTAAAGGTACGAGTCTTAAAGTCTATCGGTGTGCGCGTATTAGACGCTTGATTATTAATACGACGCGTACCGAGTGACTTATGTGCAGTAATTGGCAAAACGCGCGCCACTAAAGAACGCCTACAGGACACGAGCCTGCGGTTACCACCGTATGCTAATGGCTCAAATGAGTTATAACACATCCGTGACATTTCCACTATTGGCGGTAATCATTCTTTATTATGATGAATTAATTTCCCTGGGACATGCCGTAAAAAGCCACTCAGTGCAAAGTCTGTTCAACGAGCATTGGTGACAAATGTTTTCTCTCGCACGTCCGCAGACCACAGTCCTCCGTCAGCAACAGCTTGTAAGGGGTTTCAGCTCATTACTGCAGGTAACAAAAAACAACAACTTTATTTATAGGTTTTATGTCTTGGAATTCTAAAGCACAGGTGTGCAGGCATGTTGAAAGGCGCGTGCCGTCGTCCTCGTGGCACGCTTTTTTCGTGGCTCTATCGTATTTATTGCCGATAGTTAAATCGACAATTTACACCACCGCACAATGGCCCGGGCTGATGGAGTAAGGCAATGCGTCCTTAATGACCAAAGCAGGCAGATGTGGCCATTCGAGGCGTTTTTATTGAGCAATTCGTGGGATTTTTGACCCAGGCTACGAGGTCAACCCACCTGGCGGGCACATTAAGCAGCTCCCGCGGGATGACGGGTCTCATCGTCCTCCACAGTAGACGGGACCTCTGTTCAATCACATCTCGTTTCGCACACCCACAGCGCCCTTCTGTGCGAGTGTGGGCGAGAGGGCCTCTGCTCTCCGAGACGGGACGAGTGCAGACAGCTGATCATTGCTGAGCAAAGTGAGCAATTGACAACGGACAGCAAACGAGGCTCTATCCCCCGTGCTGTCGCCGATCTCGAGTACATTCCTCTGTTCCCAGAGGCAATTACGGCTCTGCCTTGCTGCTGGCTTTGAGTCTCCCGTTCAGAGTGTCGTAAATTCACTCCTCAATTTAACAATGGCTATTATGTGGTGTTTACGGGCAGCGTGTGCGTGGAATGCGATGATTATTTACGTAGGAAATAGAAGTGGCCGACAGTTTTTGTTTTATTATCAGCAATGCAATGTTCCGCAGCTCGCAAAAAAAACAACCCAAATGAGAAGCGGGAATGGGAACGTGAAGAATAATTTACGGTCCTTATTTGTGAACCATTTCTGGATGAAGGTCTCCTCGAGCCGTCTCGGTTATGGGGGTGGGGAGCGGTTTGACCATACTTCACCACGCTCTTGAGTGCATCTTGGTATAAATGGCGTGGGGGGGGGCAGCAGAATATCGCTCGCCACTGATGATAGCCGTGGCCAGGAATCGAACTCGGGCTGAATGCACAGCGCCCTAACCGAATCCGATTACCGTACTTTCAGACGCGCTTTCTGCGGCCGTCTGGAACGCTCTGCCTTCCGATATTAGGAAGCCACTCGGAGCTATGCACTTTCAAATGATCTCGCTTAAAAACTAATTTATTTTAGAACTGCGTTTTTGTGTCTAGTTTGTACCCCCCCACCCCTCCAATCATCGCCGTTGGCTACGCACGGTGCGAAAGAAGTTCAACATACATACATGCGTACTGATGACTTCATTAGGTAAACAAACAAAAAAATCCCCATTGGAAGAACACGTGCAATTAGGAGCTTGCCAAAAGGCCACCGCGGCGCTGCGGTCATAGGCGGCACAGATCCAAACATTGCTCACACAGCAGAGAGAGAGAGGCAGATCTCATTATTCCGTAGCTGCTGCAGAGTTAAAATTAACGATGACATCTCTACGGATCGAGCGAGCCCAGGGAGACGACACACACACACATCGCGCGGCCAAAAGTCGACACACACACGCACATGAGTACATCAGTAGTCCGAGGCCCTTTTAAAATCGCGGTCCTGATGATGCCAGCCCAAACACACGCGGCTTGGACATATACATACACACAGAGACACGCAATATACACCTGCAAGCGACGCACGTTGGGGACACGTTTAAAAGTTTAGGCGTTCAAAACCACGGCGCGCCCCTTGCTTCCACGTATCTCGAGAGGGCTTTTGAGTCGTTACACGCACGCCCGCCCGCCCGCCTGCCTGACTGCCCTGCCTGCATGCCTCCTCCACGACACCTACCTCGCCAGGCGCGCGCGATGTATTTATATAGCCGGGCTATTTTTAGACGGCTGCCAGCCATTGGCGGGTCCCGAAAGCCGTGGGATTGGCGCTGCTGCCTTTGGTGTGACGCCGGGGCCCTCCCGGGCGATGATTCATTGTCCCGCGAGGCACAGAGCCGCCGACGTCGTGCACGACGCGGGCGGGCGGGGGGTGGTGGTGGTGGTGCAACGCGGCCGTCGACGGCGAACCGAAGCCACCACCCCCGAGGGCAAGGGGAGACCGCTCCCCACATCGCACACCGACACGCAGTCTGTGACACACCCAAACACATGTGTCCCCATTCCTCAGTGCGCACAAAGACGCGCCCCCCTCCCCCCCACTATCGCAATGCAACTGTCGGGGGGGGGGGGTGTTAGCGAGTGGCACCAGATGAAGGTCAATGACGACCAGGCGGTGGTGGTGGTGGTGCGGCTGACTCGTGTCACCCCCCACCAGCCCCCATCGTTGATGATGTTTCAACGCGTCACGTGCACCACGTGTGCTCATTTACGGCTGAGTTAACCCAGGGGGAACCCAGGTGGGGGGGGGGCGGAGAGATGTTCGCCCCACCTTGACCTTGCCCGTGAGCAGGTGGATCGAGATCGGCTCAGCGCCGATCTCGGCGCTAACCTCTGCGCCACGCGGCTACACCCACGTCGTTCAAAGACCCCCCCCCGCACTGAACAAGTGCTGTTAGATCTTCATTTGAAGCTTTCGTGACTGCAGGCATCCATACTCTTTGGTTCTTTCGGTAAAGTCACGTAGATATAAATAAAATCAAATAACAAATTAAACAAATCACGACGTTTCGATCGCAACACAAGCGGTGTTGCGATCGAGACGTCGTGATTTTTTTACTTTTACGTGACTTTACCGAAAGAACCAAACAGCAAGTGCTGTGAGGCAGTGACACCTATGAAGGCCGGTACGGCACACGAGGGCGTGGGTGGTCAGCACCACGCCCGGCCGCCTTTGTCTCCCGCTAACCGCTACGCTACCGCTCCTGGTAGAGACACCCCCCCAGAGTCGACTGCGCGCTCATTACCAAGTGGAATGTGCTCAATATGCCTTGTGACGCACACAACACGCACAACTATTTAACATTCCAAGCCGATGTGCATTTGTGTATACAGTACATACCGTACGCCCATAACCTACGTGGTGTATGGCTACGGCCCAGGAGTCGTGTTTATCAATGTAATTATTGGAAGCATGATAGAGATTTCCCTTTAGGGGGGGGTGGAGGAAGGATAAATAATAATAATAAAGTGTCACTGTCAGATCTTTCAATGTACAGGTCACGCACCAGTGGTGGATATTCCACATTCCCATGGCAAGAGACTGGTTGGTCTCCTAAAAACTCCCACTGTTGATGAACCTTGCTTAAGAGTTACACTTGCAGTCTTACCAGAAGCCCCATCTGGTAAAGTCTTAGGTCCTACCAGCTGAGGTGTTACTTGGGAATGTTTAAACCAGCGGGGGTTCTATGTATGTGCAGTAAACACAAAGCGGTACCCAGATCATATAATGCTGAAAATCGATTCAGATGGCTTGGCCATGTCATTAGTAGAGAGGAACACCGCATTGGAAGGAAGGCGATTGACGTGGAAGCACCAGGGCCCCAAAGTGAGAGGCAGGCTTGGGGAGAGGTGGGTACAAAGCAGTGAACCTGGAGATGAAGGAATGTGGAGTGGACGTAGAGGTGACGACTCAGGAAAGGAGATGGTTGGGAAATCGGGACTGGGCAGAGGAAACTCCACTCGATTTGAGAAATACCTGAAAGAAATTGATATTTTTCTCGACAATACTCGATAATATTTGCATATGATTTTGAAGAGATGTTGAACGCTTCATTCCGTGTCTGTGTTTGGGATAGGAGCCATACTATGTAAATGAGCTCAACACTGAGTGAATTATGCCAAAATCAGGCATCTTGCCAGATCTCCAGATATCTGCAGATTTACTGAGACATGTTTACACTCCTAGTACTTGAAACATCCATTTATTCTGATCATTTTAACATTCCATTTATTGTAGTGATGAATTACAAGCTCTGCCGTAGTTACCATGATGCTACATTACATAACAATGGTGTACACGCACGTGCACGCAGCTTAGCCAGGATTTATTTCATATTGCATTTGATGACGCTGGTACCAGGCTATTTGCCGAGTGGTGATGAAATGTATAAAATCTTTGTCAGATGACAGAAGAGATATTAACAAGAGAGAGAGATAGAAAGATGCAGTGAGGTGAGAAAGATATACACAAAAAACCGAGATGTCATGCGATTCGAGAAGAGAGATTCAGAAAAGATAGCATTTACAGAGAGAAGTTTACTTTTTAACTTTAGTCCTGATGTGTATTCATACATTAATTTGAGCTGATATTTTAACCCTTATTTGGCTCATGGCGAGATGTTAACTACCTCGCCTGGTATGCAGGAGATCGTGGGTTCGATCCCGACCCTGACGCCTGCTGCTGTGTATTTAGAGTTTGCGTGTCTCTCTCCCCGTGGTCGCGTGGATTTGTCTCCGGGTCCTCCTCCGGTTTACCCCTCCACATTCAGAATCAACGTCACGCGTTTCGAGTATTTGGCTGCTAAACATTTCCACATGATAAGCCACTTCGTTGAGCTATCGTAAGTGGCTAGGTCGCTTCTGAAAATATCTATATAGCTCAGTGGACCTTACCTGGTAACATATAAAGAAAAAAAACTTCAAATCATGATAAAAAAAACAATTGCTTTGTTTTCGTTCACTTGGTGCGTTTTCTTGATTTGCTTATACTGCGCCTTTCGTTGCTGCCGGCAAGGTGGACCCAGATTAAAAGACTTGGGCCACACAGCACAAGGCAGGGATTCACACATTGGTGACATTGCCCTTGTATCTGTCGTGACCGATCAAAACCGAGGGCACGTTGCTAGCTCTCATCTACGCCTTGAGGCAGCCGAGTTAATGCGGAGATGCCTGTGTTTGATCATTGCCTTTGGCAGGATCGCAATGATGATGGTCGGCAAGACGAGAGGGCCTCCGTGAGAGAGGTTAAACCGGTGGCACTTCATGTTTTCTCAAAAAAAGAGCAAGGCCAGTTTTGATGTTAGCTACCTCGTGCCTTTCGCACTGCCCATTAAAACAAATCCACCGACCAATCATGAGTGCTCATCATCATGTTGAGCCATGATCAACTCACTGCTGGATGAAGTCTCCCATATCGGCCTTCCCCAACTCTCAATGTGAAGTAGCAATCCGCCTAGCACCTGCACGCGAGTAGATGGCATCGCTCCATGTCACACGTCTGCCCTAGACATCTTCTGGAGCACGGTATTCTCCCTTGGTTGACACAGTGAGGAGTGAGAGCTATAGGCGGATGACATGCGATACAATCTTCATACTGCAGCATGTGCGTTTGTATAGTTTTAACAGCCTAGCTCCAACTTCTAAGTATAACAGTTTTAAAGAGGAAGGCCCCTTTTTATGACACACTATAATATCCGATGGGGCGGCACTGCTTGAGTCACGAAAGTAACGCATCCTTGCTTACGTGAGACCTCGTTTATAGGTGTTGGCCTGCAGTAACATTTGCTTTAATTATCACCTCTTTATGTCACCACGGGCATAATATTTTTTTTAAACGACGCCGTGGCCATGTGACATGTTTCCAGTCTCCGTATCCTCTGCGAACCGAGTGACGTCTCAATAACGGGCCCGCTTCTGCCAGTGCACGAAAAGCGTTTCCAATTTTAGAGGCAATCGCACGGAAACGGGTGAAGCAGAGACACGCGCGAAGGGCAGTTGGAGGTGGAATTTTTTGTTGTTGTGGTGTGTTAAAAATATAAAAAAAATTGGCGCGATGTTTTTGGCTATGTGGTGGTCGAGGGATAGAAAATTAATCGCTGACATTTCACGTTTAACCCCTCTGCCGCCGGCGCCAAGGACCTTCCCAATGGCACCGGGTATTTCGGCGGAACGCTATCGATTTCTCTCCCATTCAATATGCTACTTTTGCTTCAGAGGCGAGCAATTGGTTCATGGTGCCACTGCAAAAGAGCCAAAGGAACTTCTTCCCTTCGGGCGATGGTTGATGCATTGAAGCAAAAGTCACGGAGTGTCAAGTATAAATCTCTTGAGATTATTTTCAAGAATGGTTTTTTTTTTAAATTGTCTTGTGCCCCGTCCAAACCACCTCAATGCCCCGTTTCATCTGCTCTGCCGTTATCTCGTTCCAGGCCCCTGCCTGCGACGGCAGATTCGGCTGCGCCTCCCAAGACAGAATCCACAAGGTCACGGCTCACATCAGATGACCCCGAAACGCAGAAGCTGTCCCAGTTGACTCCTCGTACATCGATCAACTCTGTGCTGAGCCATGGGGGAGGCCGTCACATTTTGTGGTTCTGCTCAGCCTAAGCATGGGTCAAAAGATTCTTGGAATCAAAGGTTAAAATCTTGACCTCCCCGTGCCATCGGGAACGACACTCGCACATCTTTCGGGCGATGTGTATTTTCCACATTAAAACTTTTGTAAAGTTTTAGACGTGTACTCTGAGTGTTTGTGGTACGATTCAGAATACTAATAATAACATTTTCTATATTTCCAGCCCTCTGCCAATCCACTGCGAGATGAAGGCATCTTCATGCCGCTGTGTCCGTCACGGGCGTTGCTTGGCGGTGCTTCACCGCACTGCTCCGTGTGGGCTCGTCAAGTGGGAGGGGGACCAGAGGCTGTTCTAGTTGTTTTTGTTGTTGCTGTTTTAGTCGTCACTCTCCACTCCAGTTAGCCGGAGCTGGGAATTGAACTCGGCCTGCACGGTTGATCGCTCGGTCCGCCAACTACCGCACCATTGGTCCCCATGATTAAGAATGTTACACCTTATATTAATTGGCACGTGACTTCGCAGATGTGTAAATGCGTGTGTGTCTTTGTTTAAATGTTAACAACGGCAATGGGCGTTGAGACCTAACATTGGTAACCAGGTGGTTTAGAAACGAGACGTCTTTAAGGCGGACACCGACACTTATTTTGGAAATCACCACAGATATTGTCCCGTGACCGCGGTATAAAGAATATTATAGCAATTACAAATGGTTATTCTGCGTGTGTTTTGACTATGGGTTTTGATTGTTTTCTGAACCACTGGCTAATCCTGCAGACCGCTGGTGATTCGTATAACAAATTAAGTCTAGAAACACGTCTTTTAAAGTTACGTGATACTGCAGCCGCACAAACATTCATGATAGCAGCGCATTTTCTGTACAATTGGGGGAATACCATTGACACTAAATATGTAGTGGTTATTTATGAGCTGGGGTTGATCTCATTTAATTTCTCCTCAGTGACGTGAAAGGGCAACTTTAGAGGTCCTCCGTCCAAAGAATGTTCATCGCGCCTCTGGCTAAACGAGGCTTTGCCCTTGCACAGGATACATTTGACACCCTACAGACTTCACCGCCCTGTTAGAACATGATCTTAGACCTTGACTCTGGGAGTCAATGGCAGAGTCAGCGTACAAAGCGATATCCTCGCTCAATAAATATGCATTGACCCACTGCTAAGCTGCTGCTTGCAGCCCCTGTAAGCTGTGGTGGAAATTGTACATTCCTTTGCCAGGGACGAATCTCTCCATTGCGACAACCGCTGGTTGACTTTCCCACCTAAAGTGGTACTAATTGTATCGACCCCGGAGTGAGGGATGATGGGCTCAGTCAGACTGCGCCCCCCCCGCTCACCCTCACTTCCACCCACAACCAGGAATTGAACTCGCCACGTTCCGATTGTGAGCCGTGGCTTGTCCTGCCGCTTGACGATGCTCGTACCGCAACTACGGCACGGTACAGGGCGATCCACTTACAGACGCCCCACTAATAGAACGTGACAAAATAAATGGCAGAGAAAAACAACTCGGGATCCATCGCCGTTCAATCAGCTGGTGATAATAAAGGTATGGGGGGGGGGATTTGAAATCATGGGTGTATCTATTAATGGATCACCTGTATGGCACAGTGCATTTTCTCTTTGGGCAGGGTCGGTGTTTTTCGATCGGCGTTGCGCTCACCTCCCAGACTCGCTTGACCGGCTTCGTCACATATCTTTAAAAAACTTAAATTTGCATGATTTTCCTTTGCGCGAGCGAGTTCCGTAATTTGCCTGCGTTACATCAAATCGTGCAGCGGTGGCATTATTCGCTTAGGCCACAGAACCCGTCGCCTCTATCTAGAACTGGCTGCGCGGTTGCGTTCACATTCCATCATTCTCATTCACGTCACCGGCCGTGTTCGTACGAACGGCGAGTGAACCCGGGAAGACATCGAAGGCTTTGTTTGCACGCTTTTGGAGAATTCTGGCACTGACCGGACATTTCCTTAAAAGCGATTTCGCCGAATTCGTTGGGCAGGTTTTGGTCAGATTCTCTGTGCAGAGTGAGTTGAGCCAGAATTCGCATTCTATTCACATTCTGATAATAGTTTTTCCACTTTTTTCTGGCTACAAAACAGGTGTTAAGATGTTAAACCACCAAACTGAAATCTTTAACAAGGAATCATGTCTGCATTAGCCACAATGTTTGCGGTCAGAATGCAAACAAAAAACATACTCTGATAATACATGCATTGCACTATGATAATAGGGGGAAAAACATATTTTGGTACTGGCAAAGGAGATCCCATGATGTATTCCCATTCTGGCTGGCCATCGGAAGAAAGACGCTCAGTGCATCGCACGCTCTCAGATGCACTTTTGCGGCCGTCTGGAATGCTCTTCCGTACGATGTTAGGAAGCTATGCCTTTTTGAAATCTAGCTTGAAAATTAATCTCTTTAGAACTGCTTCTTGTGTTTCGTTTGTCGGCTTTCCCTCGCACCTCTGATTCGCAAGGTTGGCTACGTACGGCGCGAAAGAAGTTCTACATACACACAATACTCTTTGTTTTTTTCGGTAAAGTCATGTAGGTAATACATGAAAAAACTAAATTAAATCCCGACGTTTCGGGCGCAACACAAGCGTCCTTCTTCAGGTGGGGACAACGTAGCGAAAGCACAACCGCTTGCAGCAGCCGATCTTCTCCACCATCAAGCCTCCTAGCGACGTATCCTGCCCCAGCCCTCTGCTCTGAACGGCCACTGTGATGCCCCATGATGCTCTATCCACTGCTGCATGAAGATAAAACGTGTCTAGCTACGGCTCAGTCCGTCTCACTCGCTCCGTACTCATGCTTTCGTGATTTACTGAACCTCCAACTTCCTTTTTTTGCTGCGTTCAAACTCATATCGCTTGTCATCACATCGCCATTCCTTTTGTGACAATGTGTTATGATTCCTTTCCTCATTCTTCATGCGTTGACAGTTTTGTATATTTCTCAACGTGTACAGATCGTTTGCCATTCGTTCCCCTTTCCAGATCTCCACTCTCCTCCCACGTGCTTTTAATACTTCCAGATAACGTTTTGCCCTTTGTCTTGTAAACTGAATTTGCTTTGCATGTAATTCGTGTTTGTCTCCCTCTGGCTACGTCGAAGTTGAATGTGCATTGTGATCAACAAGTTCCTGTGTTGGATTTGCCAAGGACAGAGACGTCCCTCGCACAAGCCGGGAAGGTGCTGGCCACCCACGCCCTCGCGTGCCGTGCCTTCGTAGGTGCTCGCGAAGGAGCGCTTCCTGCCCACAGTGTGTTAAGGCTGCACGGAGGATCTTTGTCTTGGTTTGTGTGTGTGTATGTGAGACTTTGAGCCAATCTCGTTCCTTAGGGTCGGTCAAGGTGCAGAAATGAGAAGATGATCGGTCAATTTTGCGTCGGGAGGCAGGTGAAAGGGAGGAGGATGTCTATCAGAGCTGCGAGCACGTGACGATAATTAACTTGAAATGTTTTCGATTTAAAGCTTTCGTGACTGCAGGGATTCATCTCCTTGGTTCTTTCGGTAAAGTCACGTAGAATGGAAATAATAAAATAATAAAAATAAAACATTATAACGTAAAAATTCTCACGTGCAAGCAGCCGTCCTCAGGTGGAGAACAGAGTCTGTCTCCTCGACAGACCTGTCCTCCACCTGAGGACGGCTGCTTGCGTTGTGGCCGAAACGTCGTGAGAATTATTTTTATTATGTTTTATTTTTATTATTTTATTATTTCCATTCTACGTGACTTTACCGAAAGAACCAAGAAGTTGAATTTTTCTTCCAAAAAATAGAGATTCTAATCGATGGGTATGTTTTGACGGGGGTAATGTGGGACGGTGTGGACCGCGTTCCTTTAACACCGCAGCGCAGCGGAAGGGAAGGGGAGCGTGCCTCACACCCACATCGTTACAATAACGAAACTATTCTTCTTGCTTTTTATTTCACCAGGTAAGGCTCACTGAGCTACGTAGCTCGTTTTCCGATGCGACCTGGCCACAAATGATAGGTCAACGAAGTGGCTCATACTCATAGGTTTTTTCGGTAAAGTCACGTAGGTAAAAAATAAATAATCAAAAATAAATAATAATAATAATAATAAATAATAGAATAAAATCACTTGATACAGCAATTGTGCTGTGACGATTCCACCTGAAGACGGAAGCTTGTGTTGCCTCCGAAACGTCGTGATTTATTACTTTATTTCTATTATTTATTCTATTATTTATTATTATTTATTTTTATTATTTATTTTTTACCTACGTGACTTTACCGGAAAAACCTAAGAGTATGAATCCTTGCAGTCACGAAAGCTTCAAATCTAGAAGTGGCTAATCACGCGGAAATGTATAGCAGTCAAATACTCTAAACGCGTGTTTCTAAATGTGGTGGGAAAAACCGGAGGACCCAGAGAAAAGTCCACGCGATCACGGGGAGAGAGACACGAAAACTCCAAAAATACCAGCGTCAGGGTCGGGATCGAACCCACGCCCATCCTGTATCGAGGGACTGGGCATTTCGCCCCCGTGTTCGTCAAGGTCAAGTCGGCACGCGTGCGGGAGTTGGGCTCTGCCTGGCCAGGCTGTTGGCGACAGCATCGGAGACCCGGCTGCGCACAGAATCAACAATGGCGAAGTCGTTCTCATTACCCATGCCCCCGGATGGGCCCCTGAATGTCCATTAGGATTTTTTTTTTGGGGGGGGGGAATAGTGAGCGCTGTGTTCCTGTTCCCCCGCTGGCTGCAAGCTCTAAAAGACATCCTACACTCTCTCTCTCGTAACCCGCTCCCATCTCTGCTCAATTTACCTGCTTTTGTTGTCAAGTGCTCTGCCCTGATATATATTTTTATGTGTCTAAGAATTCCACGCTGAGTCGTAGCAATAATTTTTTTCAGGCGTTGTCCTGCATTTGGTTTATATTTTAAGATATTTTCAGCCAATTAATGACGAGTGTTTATTCTACAGCGTGGGAGGAAGCCCACGCCTTGCGCGACTGGGTTACAGTCAGCAGGCACGTGCAGCAGCGAAGCCACCGCCACGCTTCATAGATTTGGTCCGTCTCTATGGCTCGGTGTTGAAACGTACAGTTGAATTAACTTTAACTTGTTAACTTGTCTTTAAAAAGCCTTGATGAGAGCCGGGAAACTCTTATCGGAAGTGCTGTTGAGTCCTACAAACTCACATCTCTGTCGACGCTCTCTCTAAGCTAGCAAAGATTTCCACTTTTTTTATGCGAATGATGTGGTCCCGTCCTCTTTCTTGTTAGAATGTCACACGTGTCTGGTGAGCCCCAGTCAGTTCGAAGCTCATGAATAAAGCCCCTTTGTGCTTGTGCATGAAGGATTACGCCGTCATACATCCCTCTGCATGGAAAGTTTCGCCTCTGGCATGTTTCACTCAGAGCAGCACATCGAAGGCCCTTTAATGTCTCAAAGCGAACACAAAAGTTTTATCGGGGGAGGGAAAAAAACCCACCGTGGGCGTTGTAGGATGTCAGCGGACGCAATGGGATTTCTAGGAATGTCAAGGCCTGGTCGCATTCCCACACACGCGGCCTCTGTCACGTTTTGCCGATCTTACGAAGCGTTTCGCAAATCCACACTCCGATGGAGAGGACGGGAATGGGTGGACGCAGCTTTCTTGTATCGAAGAGAACGCCTCTCCTGACTCAGCACAGCTCGGTGGCGGACACCCCGAGCGCAGTAGATTCATTGGAGGGTGGGAGGAGGGTGGAGTGTAACAATGCATGGACTCATCGTTTAAAAGTGGAATCTTGGGCTCTCGGTACATCCATTGAATTGTGAGAAATTATTAATTTCGATTCTAGGGTGAAGTGGTGGCGCAGCTGTTGTCGCACCGTGCCACAAACTCCCACGGCTTGGGTTTCATAGGCGGTCACGGCTCGTGGTGAGTGATGAGAGTTATCTGAATCATTCCTGTACCCCGCACAACCCCGCCTTCCCGCTCACACATTAACCAGCGTGGTGAAGTATGTCCAAACAACACCCACGGCCTACGTGGTGCGTGGAGACCTTTGTCCAATAGTCGATTTACAAAGACCAGCAAATTATTATTATATCGGAATGCCGTAGTGTAATGGTGAGCATGCTCGATCGGCAATCCAGAGGACTTTGGTTCAGCCCAATTTCCGGGTATGTCGGTTGAAACAACGGTGCAAGTTTTTCAATTCCCCCCCGCCCCCCCCAACAATTCTCTGTCCACCCGGTACTACAAATGGGTCGCACACAACGGCAGAGGGCGGTGCAGTAAGTGGACTCGTCGCCATCTGTTGTCCATCTGGACGGAGCTGGCGCGTTGTCCCCAGCTGTGCGTGGGGTTTTTGTTTTCTCCAGGTGCTCCGGTGTCCGCTCACAAACAACTCGTTCGTTGGCTGACAAAGTACGAAGCTAAAACCCAAGGCAAAAAAGAAACTTCTGAAAAAAGGGCATACGATGCAAGTGTGGCTTTTTATGGCTAAACAAGTACATTGCCATATTAAATATACATTAGTATAACGTATTATGAAGTGGAGGGTCCTTTACTCCCACAGCGGCATGAGCAGCAATTGCAGGGCTGCGCATTCCCCTTCATACTGCGAAAAAAAAGTTTTGCTGGCTGGATTCCTGGCTCGCGGGCACCACGGTGGCGACGGAAGGGCGTTTAGAGGGTATTTGGCCACAGATGTGATGCGAAGAGGTGGGAATACCCACACTTTACCCCACTCCACATGAAACGCCAAGTGATTGTCTGTGGTGTTTGCGCTCCTGTGCGCTGCTGGGAGGACCAGAAGGAAAAATCTGCCCCGCCGTTTTGACGTTTCAGTTCTGGCGCCGGTAGATGGAATCGAACCGATGTCCTGTTGGTTCGCCGAGTTCGGTGCGCTAACCAATCGCACCGTGCCGGCAGACGCATCAATATCGCGCGTCCAAATAACCACGCCTGAGGGCGCCCTCCATTCTCGATCAGTCCGTACGCGAGTTAAGCGAATGGCTTTGACCTCCGAGTATCCCCCGCGTGTGATTTTCATTCCGAGTGACTCATTCTGCGAGCGAGCGAGCCAGCCAGCCCGGCTTAGCGCCACGTGGGATGCACGTGAAACCGAATGCTGTATTTGCTCAGAGAACAGAGCCGGCCGGGTGAGTGGGCAGTGAACTCTTCAGTTTAACACACACACACAAAGCACACGTAGGACATATTTACCGTACTGTATATCATGACGTGAAATTAATATCACGCGGTCTTTTTTTTGTAATTAGGGGCCGTCCATTAATGACGTCACGCACCTAGGGGGGGGGGGGTGGTCAGACATTTGTGACGATGTGTGACGAGGGGGGGGGGAGTTGAGAAATGTGACGTCACATCAAAATGCGCAACTTTAATTAAATATAGACAACACGTTCTACTTAATTAAATAGACGTTTTAATAAATGTTTTCTCCTACAACATCAGAGTGCAGCGCCACATCAAATACGCACTACAATTACAATAGTTTAAAGCGATTTGAAGCATGTTTTTTTTGGGGGGGGGGGCAGAGCTTTGTGACGTCATATTTAATGGGAGGTCTGACTTATTGTGACGCCGTGTGACGAAGGAGGGGAGGGGGTCAAAAACCGTCCACAATCGCGTGACGTCATTTATGGGCGCCCCCTTTGTAAAGAGAACAACGGCACAAATCTGGACACCGCGGCGCGCAGTCGCTGTGGTCACTTCGACGTGGCGATGACCGTTGAGGTCTCGGGTCACCTGTGGGCGGACGAGAGTCGTAAAGCATCAAGCACGTGGGCTCCTGGCCACCGTTACCCCTCTGCGGATTCATACAAACAAACACAGCTGCAACCCAAAGACCTCTGTCATCCCCCAACCCACCGCCGCAACGGCCAACACGGAGAAACACCCATGGCTACGCATGTGCTCGCTCCCATTAAAATCAAGCAGCGAAAACAACCCTCGTCTCCAAGGGGACATGGGGGGGGGGGTGTGGAGGTGGTGGGGGGGGACAGGCGAACTGAGTCGGCCTACAGGGCGGGGATCTCCGCAGCGCAGCCCCGGTGATGCAATCACCTCGGTGACGCTCCACGCCACCAGGTGTCGGTGCGCAGCTGGGCGTGGACACGCGGGAGGAGGGGGAGGGGGGGTCGTGGGTCGTGGCTCAACATCGCCTGGTGTGCAGGGGGGGCCCCGCACGATCGGACAGTGAGGACAGGTGGGAAGGAGGTGGGGTGGAGATGCGTGGGATGGTTGGGGGGGGGCAGGAGATGGTGGAGGGGGGTGAGGGTGTGGCCGCATGTCCCTTTAACCACGGCGCTCCGTCCCACAGGTGCAGTCAGAGTGCTTGGAAGGTCGAGTGTTTGGAGGTGCAGCGGAGCGCATCGTCGTGCAGGCTACGTTCTTCGTCGAGGTC
Organism: Lampetra fluviatilis; assembly: GCF_964198595.1. Lineage (NCBI taxonomy): Eukaryota > Metazoa > Chordata > Hyperoartia > Petromyzontiformes > Petromyzontidae > Lampetra > Lampetra fluviatilis. Next base: position 1,226,387 of record NC_136324.1, read on the forward strand.
GCGTCGGCACGCGTGTGGGAGTGCGGCTTTTGTCTGGCCGGGCCAGTTGGCAAGAAAGCATCGGGAAAAGCGGCCGTGACCAGAATCAAAAATGCCTAAGCCGGTAAGTTGGAGACGTCGGTCTCTGCCCAGCTCAATGCTACGTGTATTTGCTGTGAGTGATATGATGAGTGTTCGCACTTTCAGGTAGCACCTTGTTTCTCGCAGTGTGTTTGTCCATAAACATCTCAACCTTCAACAAGTGTGTGCGCGTTTGTTTATTATATAGATCCAGCGGGTGGGATTTTTTTCTCAATTTTATCACGTTTAATATATTACCTGTGCTTGCTACATTGTATATGAATTTATATACTTCATATTATTTATTTTTCGTGTTTTGATTTATACTTTGCATTCCTATCGCTTTTTGTATTGTTATAACTTTTTGACCCTCCTCTGCTGAATGTATGTTGAAAAAGAGCTTCATAGCTCATCGGATTTCTCCAGGATAAATAAAGATTCTGATTCTGATTCTCTACATGGAGTCCGGATTATTAGAAACGCGTTTTAAAAAAAAATGCTTATTTAGCAATGGGGAGGCGCTCCTCCAACAGTGAATGTTGGTTTAAATATTTGTGCAATGGCTGGTCAGAAAGCCACTAAACTGGTTAGACGATGTAGGCACCCCCCCCCCCCCCTCTGTATTCCTGGAATGGAAGCTGAGAACATCGCTGTGAAATTTATTTTGACGAGAGAGCGAAGTGGCAGTCCAAACCACACTTTTCAAATTCCATTCTCAAAAAAAGCGTTCGAAACTTGTGTAAAGAAGTAAGCGCGTGTGTGGACAAATATTCAGAAGACTTACTCTTCGGTTCTTTCGGTAAAGTCACGTAGGTATAAAATAAAATAAATTAAATCAGACGTTTCGGGCGCAACACAATTGTCCGTCATCAGGTGGGACAACCACAGCAAGAAACTTTACCGAAAGAACCAAAGAGTATGGATCCCTGCAGTCAAGAAAACTTCAACTCTAGATTCAGAAGGACTTGTTTTTTCGCACAGAGTTGCTCGCCACAAGGCAGCTCTGTCGATGTTTATCGCAAATGGCGCCCTTGCGCTGACAGCTTTTTAAAGTGGCCGCATTTTTGCAAAAACTAAAATTGTTCGACAATAACATTTTACCTTTTCCATACATTCATATTCGTGCCATCAATGTTTTTAAAGTGCGCACTTAAAAAAAAGCAAGTATTCCACTCATGCACCAACGATCACATTGAGCTTTCCTGCTTTATTATAACAGCGCGCGTACATTGTTGGGTACGTTCTGCAAAAAAAAACAGGTTTCCTTAATTACGTGTTTGACAAAGCATCTCATATTTGCACAGTGCACTGTCATGTACACTCCCGTATCATTTGTTCTACGAGCACACACATAAAACACGCAGATCTCCCTGATAACCATGCAGAACAATTGGGGCAAATGCTGTTAGCGAGCACCTATTAAGGCCAAGCGGGTTGCGTCCCCCAGTGTTTATGTTAACACGCACACAGTGCACAAGGGCACTCTGTAAGCCTGAGTTGACCAACGTCCAGTGCAGCTAATTGCCACTATTGTCATCCGTGCTGCCAATTTATGGGGCTACGGTATCTGGTTTGTTGCGCTAACCACTGCTCTGCTGCTCCCTACACACCCACACACAAAAATAAAGTTGAAATATTGTTGTTGCTTTTGCTCTACAATGGGGAAAGCTGTTTTAGCAAGCGGCAGTTATGCTGGCGCTGTGTTCCAAGGCCATGTACGGCCACAAAAACCTGCACGGCTGCCTGCATCTGCTCAGCGCCGGTGTTGACTTGGTAATGTAAGGTCCATCCGTGCCAGCTACGGACACCAATTTCCACTGAACTTGCAGGTTTTTCTGGTCGCCTTCTGAACGCTCATAAACACGCTCCCCTTGGGGGAAGGTTGATGCCGCTGTTGCTGTTGCTGCTATTCTGCCAAAACCGATATTTCGTACGTGTCTCTCCTTAATAAAGTTGCAACATAACCGGTTGTCGGGCTTTTAACGAGGGTCAGAACAACCCAACCCCGAGGCCGAATCGCGCGCGTCAATCCCTTTTGGTAGAGAAAAAAACAAGTGTAAAGTCGATCCGTGTTGCATCGCGTCTGGCAATTTACCTTTAAAAGAAAATGCCGCGAGATCAAGAAAGGCACTTTTGATTATTTTATTCTGAGCGTCGTGAAGTTTCATTCACTCGCCCGAAGCGCCCGTTTACGTTTACGACGAGAGATACGTTTCCAGCGTACGAGGAAAAAAAAGTATTTCGCAGAAACTATGCGCCGAGGAGGAAAAAAAATAACACGGGGGGGGGGGGTGGGAGGGGCCCTTTTGTTGTTGTTGTAAACGCAGTGGAAATCCACCGAATTCAGCAGTTGTCAAAAAATGGCATGGTATATGTCTCGCCCCGCAGCGGTGCGTCTCATAATTGGTACAAGTCTCCAGATGGCCGTGTGTGCTTTCGTAGTGATTTTCAAACACTTTTAATCGAATAATGAAATGTACAGCTGTCAAGCAGGTGCTCAATAATCTACTCATTTGGCTACAATCGTCTGCCCACGTGCCTCCACTTGTTTATCGGTCATTTCTATTCGAATGCAATCTTTTAGCGGTAAAGGACACCCACGTGTTGACTTAACAAACGTGGGATTTCAACAGTGGCACATGAAGTGGGCAGCTCTTGAAAATCCATACACGAGACTCCAGCTTAACTATCACAAACGATAGCAATCACAACGTACAGCCCTTGGTCAATCCACTGCTGCATGAGGACCTCTACCCACACCGCGTCAGCGATGAGGGTCGTTTGGCCGTGCCTCGGTGAAGCTGAGACAGAGTCAACCCGTTTTGATTCGGCTCAGCCAGGGGTTGTCAGCCTGGATGAGCGGCTCTTCAATGACTGCTTCGTGACGTTACTTATTAAGCACCCACCGTCTCCTATTCACGTCCATTGAGACTCTTGAACATCTTCTTGGTTCTTTCGGTAAAGTCACGTAGAATGGAAATAATAAAATAATAAAAATAAAACATAATAAAATAATTCTCACGACGTTTCGGCCACAACGCAAGCAGCCGTCCTCAGGTGAAGAACAGGTCTGTCGATAAGACTCTGTCAGGTGAAGAACAGGTCTGTCGATAAGACAGAGTCTTAGACAGAGTCTTATCGACAGACCTGTTCTTCACCTGAGGACGGCTGCTTGCGTTGTGGCCGAAACGTCGTGAGAATTATTTGATTATGTTTTATTTTTTATTATTTTATTATTTCCATTCTACGTGACTTTACCGAAAGAACCAAGAAGATGAATCCCTGCAGTCACGAAAGCTTTAAATCGAAATTTAACTCTTGAAAATATTGAGAGGATTTTTTAGGTCTGGTTATTTTGATAGCCGATTCCTGCGCTAATCATTTAACATCTATTACTCACCTTGGAAATGTACAGGGGTATTTCTTTTTTCTTTTCTTTTAAATATGCTTTTTGGGTAAATGCGACAAATGTAATGTGAACTTGCTCCCTGATGTGAATGATGTCAAGGGGCAACCTCGTTTCCACTCGCTGAAAATGCTGACAGTGCACTTTGAGAAGTCCTTGTGGAAGTTCAAAGTAAGCGTAGGGTTAGAAGGTTTCCGTGGCCAGGCACTTGTTAAAGACTTGTAGGGGATAAAGAGGTCCTCTCGTGTGCCAGGCATCTGAAAATCGTACCCTTCGTATCCTTTGCGATGGACAACGAACGAATCCAATACTAAGAATATGAATCCAATAATAGTTTAAAAGCCATGGAAACTTAATTTAAACTCCGTACACAAATTAGCCTAGCTGGGTGTTGAGCCATGGGTGGCAATGTCACGTTCCTATGGCAGGGTCCAGTCCGTATGTTACTGTAGTTTAAAATTGTACCTTTATGAGTGAGTTGAGAATACAACCACAGCACTGCGCAGCTGGAAAACAATAATAATAATAATGGTAATTACAGTAATTCATAAGTTTACAGACTACCGCTGCGTCTGGATAGACACATAATGCTTTCATCTGTTCGTGTTAATTTATGCATTCATTAAATCTTTATGCATTCATTTCACTTGGTGCACAATTCTAATGATAATTGTTTACGCTCAGGGGTGAAGGCGCTGAATTAAAGTATAAACCCTTGGACGCAGCACGAGGTAACGCAGTCGTTTGCGTGCCGTGCTCTGAACCTGGCGGCCTGAGTTCTATTCCTGGCCATGCCTGACATCATACTGTGGATAGGGATGTCAGAACTGTTCTTGGGCTGGAACGGTGAAGTGTCGTTAAACAACCCCGTGACCAACAGCATGGAGATACCATCATCCAGCACTGTATTATCAAGGATTTTATTAATATTCACTTGACACTAGTGAATCACTACCACCCTGTTGTAAATATCCTAAACTAGCCACTCGTTAAAAAGCACGTGACATTTGGGGTGCATCTCAACAAATGTATTAGCTCATGAATGGGAGCACAAAAAATATTTGCTTTGGATCACAAAAATATTTACGAGCTAACATACGGGTGAATTTGCAGCCCTGAAATGTCTCGCTCAACGCCACGGCCGACGTCAGGGCCTCCACTAGAGGGAGTGCTAGCGGGGCTCTGAAGAGGCCCTCTCGTGGTTATGGGGCCTTCTCTCCCATGCTGGCCAGATGGCTTTGAAGAGGTGGGCTTACCCACATTTTACCCCACCACAGGTGGCATGCCAATTGACTACCTGTGGTGGACCCGTTTATAGTGCTAGGTGAGCAGAGGCAAGGTGGGATTTAAGAAGCTCGCACCCATATTTCAAATCCCATGCCAACGATCTCTGGATTGCAAGTCTTGTGTGTTGCTAACCAACATCGCCAAATACCGTCTGGCAATATCTTCTCAAATGCCCTCTCAATTCCGTTCATCGTTTGATACTTAACTTTGCTTTATTTGTAATTGCAATCACTGTGTCACGTGTGTGCCGAGCAGAAGTACAAACGTGTGACTTCTCTTCATGGATCGGGACATATTAAAGGGTATTTGATATTTAAATGCAAGATGTCTCACGTAGTTATTTGTTTTTACCTGTTCTTAATTGGGTCAGGTTTTACATCGGTCCGACGTTTGTTTTGTGGCAGCTTATTTTAGGAGCCAAAACGCCCAGCCAGGAATACCCCTGGCAAATAAAATCCAGTAAATGCAAACAACAACTGCACATCAATGATAACACGAAAATAATGCTGTACTAATGCTCACATTGCAATAACTGCATGAGAAAATTATAATAAAGATGACGTAGAGTGCTTCGGGAAATCCCCGCTGGATGAAGGCACAGTGTCAGTTAAGGTAAAGTTTTTTTTACCATAATTCACCATGCCGGTCAATGTGGGTTGGTGAAGGGGAGAGGGGTGTGTGGCAGGACCAGTTGAGATATCCACTCATTGTTAGCCACGGTCGATAATTATCAAACTCAAGTCTCAGGTCGCCGGGTTCAAAGCGGCATTATTTTAGTGGTTTAAAATTAGCGTTTAAGCGACCTTGTTCTCAGCGATCACGCGACACTCATTCGGATTTAAGAAGGAAGGATCTCAAAGGGCACTAGCGTCGTTTAATAAAGGACATCGATGAATAATAGTCACGCACCATACAACATGAAACGGATGGCACGGCAGTGGATACAATGAGCCCGTTTATTGAATCCCGCCGACCTCGTGGGCACACCGAGGCACACGTGGGCACACCGAGGCACACGTGGGCACACCGAGGCACACGTGGGCACACCGAGGCACACGTGGGCACACCGAGGCACACGTGGGCACACCGAGGCACACGTGGGCACACCGAGGCACACGTGGGCACACCGAGGCACACGTGGGCACACCGAGGCACACGTGGGCACACCGAGGCACACGTGGGCACACCGAGGCACACGTGGGCACACCGAGGCACACGTGGGCACACCGAGGCACACGTGGGCACACCGAGGCACACGTGGGCACACCGAGGCACACGTGGGCACACCGAGGCACACGTGGGCACACCGAGGGCACACGGGGGCACACGTGGGCACACGGGGGCACACGGGGGCACACGTGGGCACACGGGGGCACACGTGGGCACACGGGGGCACACGTGGGCACACGGGGGCACACGTGGGCACACGGGGGCACACCGAGGCACACGTGGGCACACGGGGGCACGTCGATTGGCAGGTTGCGTTTGGTGGGGGAAGTGTGGGTACGTCCACCCCATCGAAGACGTCTATCCAGCGTTGCAGAGGAGGCCAAAAATATCCTTGACGAAGCAGCTCTCTAGAACTCTTCCAACGGCAGTGCTATGAGCAAGTCATTGCAGGGCTGTACCTTTTTTTGAGTATAATTGATATAACATTGAGAACGACGAATTTACGTAAGTATTTTTTTTATCGGAGTCCGACTGTAATGCTAAAGGAGTGGAGCCACTCGAGTGAGTGAGCGGTGTGAGTGTGTGAGCGAGTGTGTGGTTGGCCGTGTTCTAAATGGCAAGGTCTTCCACGCAAGAGCGGCGATCACATTCCTGCGCCAGGTGTGGTAAACAGCCCTGGAGGGTCTGGCCACTCGTGGGAGCAGTGTTGAGAAAGAGCCCCTTGAGTAACTGCTCCAGGCCGAGGATTAAAATAAACTCCAGCTCCACCTCCTTGACGTTTTGGGGGATAAAACTGTTCTTGTTGTTTCTTCCCGGCTTGTTCCGTAGCGCCGATGTCAGCTTTTTTCAACCGCACCCGTCTGTAATATTTACAGCACGTACATTTGCCAAAAATTCTAGTGCCCGTACCTTTGTGGTTAACTTGCCGCTGTGAGTCAAATATTAACGTGGCCTCCTTGCTCAAACAATAATGGAGTAATCATCTTGGCCGAAAGTCCTGATGCAATGGTGGAAATTTTGAATTCATAATGACAAGGCCTGTGGGCATGCCCTGCGCTACATACATCCGGCACATGAGTTTGAATCCTGGCCGAGGCTACCGCCGTTAACGAATGACACCTGAATCGGTCCTTGCCAGTGCCGGATTAAGCTAGCGCAGGGCCTGTAGTATATGTTATGAAGGGGCACTAAATAAATAAATAAAACACGTACATTTTAAAACACACATTTTTTTTACTTGCATAGTAAAGTAATTGTATTTTTTCATTTGCTATACAGCCAGATAATACGACAAATCGCTAACCTTAAACACCCAGTCGTTCATAAAAGTTGAAGGCGGTATAGCACTATAGTAATAAAGCAAGTGCAGAATCACTGAACCGGAATTGATAGCTCGAAAGCATTTAGCGCGGGGCCTTTGAAAGTGCGGGGCCCGTAGCTACTACATAGTAGCTACTACACATGTAGCAGCTACTACACGTGTAGCAGCTACTACACGTGTAGTAGCTACTACATGTGTAGCTACTACACATGTTGTTGCTACTTGTGCTACTTGGAGAATCCGGCACTGCTCCTTGCCTCCTCTTCACCTTCACCAACCCGCACTGACCAGCATGGTGAAGTATGGTCAGTCAAACCCCGTGAACTACAGGATGGAGAGACCTTCATCCAACAGTGGATTGACAAAGGGCTGTAATATATAAATACAAACTCTTTGGTTATTTCGCTAAAGTCACGTAGGTAGAAATAATAATAGATCACGACATTTCGATCGCAACGAAAGCAATCGTCATCCGCCTGATGACGTCGTGATCTATTATATTTTCTACCTACGTGACTTTGCCGAAAGAACCAAAGAGTATGGATTCCTGCTGCAGTCACGAAAGCTTCAAATCAAGATATAAATACAAATTTAACACGTAGGCTTTCGCGAATAATAATATTATAAATTATGCCAAATCGCCCGATGAATCTGGTTGTAATCACCAGCGAAACGTCGTGCTCAATTGTAAATGTTGTGGGTTTACTCGCCATCACACCGATGTGCTGAAGTTATAGCGAATTGCCACGTTTAATTCACGTGACAAACCTTACTAATTGGCTGTGGTCGGGTGGTGGTGGGCTAACGACACAGCTTTTATATTTACGCGATCTAACCTAAAAAAAGCCTTTTATCGTGAATAAATACAAATCTTCATCCTTACAAGTCACATCAATTTGGACCGCAGAATAACTCGGAGAAGCCAGCGACGGGTTCCAGGTTGGAACCAACGTCCAACTTTTAGCGTTGAACGAGGCCCACGTTCCCAGCGGCGACGCCGACGATTTCGCTCTCCCTGGCTCCGTGCGGTCGTTCCCCAGGCGCGCCCTCTGCGCCATTCGCAACCATCCGCTTGGGCGTGGTGCTGTTGTTGACGTAATTCAGTGGTGAAGGGTCGGAGGAGTTATTCAAACACCAATGTAAAGGAACAATGACAGTCAATAGAAGTCTTAAGTGTCCCCCGTCGCTCGATCGAGAATTGGGGCGGTGCCCAACTCAGGTTGTTTGGTATCCGGGACAGTGGTGGAAATCCCAGGTTTTCTGCGGCAGGTGCGTGCATGTGTGTACGTTGAACTTCTCTCGCACCATACACAGCCAACCGTGCTGAATCGCAGAGTAAACGCCACAATTTAATTTGCGCTCGGATGCGTTTAAGCGCTTGCCACAAGCGTTGGTCGGCAAGGTGTCCTACGGTTCGCTATGCGTTGTACAACCCGAAAACGCGTCGACACGAAGAATAACACCTGCAGGGTATCATTGTATTATTATGCAGGAAAGCCAAGTCAATTCCGTACAGTCTTTAACAGGAAGGAGCTGCATCGGTCAATTCTTTAGCGATCTGTTTTGCATGTGGGAGAGAAATGGGAGTGCCCTGTGAAAATTCACACTCAGAAATCTGTACAAACAGGTCTGGTCATTTATCGTCTGTGCTGATATATTGTGCCCTGCAGCTAGTCCAACATCCTGGGAGTCTTACACGTAAGATAACACCTCCGTGATCCGCCAACCCTGCATCTAAAGTGTTTTATGTAGCCCAGGAGAGCCTGACTGAGTTTCAAGAATCCTGCACTGGGAAGTTTTTGAAAAATTTTATTTGATAAGCATTTGGCTTGAGGAGGTGTAACACTCAAAGCTCTGCATGGGCCGGTTGAACAATCCATTGCTGTGCTTCCACCTCCTGGTCACCCTCGTAGCTCGAGTCTACAGCACTTCGGATTGACAGTCAGGTGCTGAACCTCCACAGCTCCAGCTTACAGGGATATATAGTAAGAAGGTAAAGATGCAGTCCTGAAATTGTTTGAACATGTCACCGCTCACAGAAGGGCCTCCATTAAAGGGAGCTCTAGAGCAGTGTTCTTCAGAGGGGGGCACTTTCACCGATCAGACATCATCGGCTTGAGGGCCCCCACACCACCTGCAAGGGCCGCTTTCACTCGTTGCGGATTGTCGGGAGGCCGCGCGCCCGGGGCTGCACTCAAGGCCACCAGGGGCAGCCAGTGGCCCACGGGCCTTGCGATGAAGAACACCGCTCTACTCTTCCATGCTGGGCGCCACAGTGGCGAGATGTTAACTACCTCGCCTTGTATACAGGAGATCGTGGGTTGGATCCCGACCCTGACGCCTGCTGTGTATTTGAAGTTTACATGTGGTCCCCGTTCTCTCGTGGATTTTTCCCTGGGTTCTTTTAAAAACATGCGTTTTGAGTATTTGGCTGCAATATGTTTCCCCATGATAAGCGCCTAAGGTGAGCTATAATTTGTGGCCAGGTCGCTTCTGAAAAAGAGCCACATAGCTCAGTGGGCCTTACCTGGGAATATAAAAACAGTAAATAAATGGGAGTACCCAGTGTTTACCCAACCACATTGGACCAGACGATTTGACTTGTGTGCCCCTTCGTATCCTGCTGAAAGGACAGAGGTGAGGGGGGGGGTTTAAGAAACTTATACCATTGTTTCAACTGCAATATTCATGTAAAATTATAGAGATACAACTGCTTTAATAATATCGCCGTGTTTTGGAGTTTACATGCGGAATCCCCAAGTTGGCAAAGAAGCATACGTTTGATGATTTAAGAAGCATACATTTGATTGAAACGGTACGATCTGTGTCTCGGACAAAACAAACTTTCTTTGTAAAGTTGTTTTTGCGTTCGTCAAAATACCTAAACTGCTTTGAGGTTCATAGCGACTTTTCTAATGTGCACACACACTTTGTTTTCCAGAAACAATGGAGTTTGGCATCTTAATTCGATCACCGTGTGAATAAATGATTGACTCTTTTTATTCGAATATCGTAATTATTACTCTATGCTAACCATGGCAAGTTGAAATATATATTCCACACACTTATAATTGCAAAAGAGCAATTATTTGAATAAACATATTTTACGGTGGAGATAAAAGCGTGTGCGAAATTATTGTTCGTTCTTCATTTTTACAAAGCATTGTTTTAATCACTCTTGTCAACAGGAGCAAATGGCTGCTGTACAACTATATTTTACAGTTATGGCGTTATTGTTAGGCTTGGTTACAGACTTTATGAATATTTTACACGGCAGAGCATAAAGCAAAAAGTTCCATAAAATATGGAGCAGGTGGCTAACTTTGAAAATTGCTCAGCCAAATGCAGGCGGCGTCCAAGATCCCGTTAATTATTTAGATGGGACACATTAGTTGTGAACCCACGTGTTATACACAGAATAAGCCACTGAATGTTTGATCCACAGATAAAAGGAGGTTTGTCTCTTCAAGCGGTGGGGAGGGTAAGGCTGTGTTGTGAGACTGTTGTTGATCTCCATGAGAACTAAAACCACGGTTTATTACATGACACACAGTCCTATATGTATGGATGGGTATTCAACGTCTTTCGCACCGTGCGAATATGATGTGTGGGGGGGGGGGAGGAAACAAAAAATTCAAGACTATAAAACAATGAAAAAAAGATTTTAAAAGTTATATATAGCTTCTCGGCAAATAAGAGATGAAACAAAACAACGGAGCGTCTTTAATACAATGGCGCGAACGAGCGTACATTCACATAATATAAAGCAACTGAACCGTCGACGTTGTTAAATTGGGTGAGAAACGCAGGAGCGCTGGGCGAGTCTCATTAGCAAGCGTGGCCTGGGCCACCAGCATGACGCAGGCAAAGTACATCGTGGTCCCCGCCTGTCTTGTGACCTCCAATTAATTAATCCCTACCGTTTTTTGGCTTTTGTATATTCATTTCTGAGATGCTAACTACCTCGCCCGGTGTACATGAGGTCATGGGTTCGATCCCGACTCTGACGCCTGCTGCTGTATATTTGGAGTTTGCGTGTCTCTCTCCTCGTGGTCGCGTGGATTTTTCTCGGGGTCCTCTGGTTTTTCCTTCAACATTTCTAAATCAGCATTAACGCGATTTTATAGTATTTGGCTGCTATAGATTTCCACGTGATCAGCAACTTCGTTGAGCTATCATTTGTAGCCAGGTCGCTTCTGGAAAATAGCTATATAACTCAGTGGGCCCTACCATTGTAAAAAATAGTTAAGTTTTCTGTTTGAAATAAACCTTACTTTAAAATAATATATATTAAGCTTCAAAGAGTTAAATGTGGGTCACAAGACATCTGGACCACGCTGTCGAATACAGTGATTAAGTGAAGTGTTGCCCCCCATGCTGAGATGGCAACTTTCGCTGTCTGGGATCTGTGGATCGACGTGGCAGTAAATACCAGTGGGGAACCACCCCCAGACCGTGTGGGACCTGCGCTGGCACGGCTCGCTTGTGCCAGTGGAGAAAAGGGGGTGTTTGAGTTTGTTCATAAAAATGAAAAAAATAATGTATAAATTGTGTTGCACTGTGGAGTTAAAGCCACTCCATGGTCAGGCAGTAAATCCAGTTGCGTTGTGGGGTGTAAATCGGCTGCAATGTAATGGAAGTTCAAGGCTCACATTTAATATACAGCCCAGAGTGTTTGAGCTTAACTCTACAGCAAGGCGAATTATATTATGGGACCTCCTGCAGACACTACTGAATACTGTATCGGAACAATATTTTCCGTGATAATCTGAACTCATTCCTGTTAGTTGCCGGTGCTGCGCATACAAATTTCATGGACGTCCAACGACTTTCACACATTGCGTAGCCAATCGTGCTAATCGGCGGTGCGGGGCATGGCGAATAAATAAACTTCGTCATGTTACATAAGAATGGTGCATTTTCAAGCGCCGAGTGAATTGATGGCGCGATATTTGAGTGCCTTTCTAGCCTTTGGCAAACTGTCTGGTTTTAGTGGGGAACGTCTTTAACGCGAACACTTCGTGCGGCATCATCGCAGGAAAATATCGAATGGCGTCGGTGTTGCCATCACCTGCAGCGAACAGCGGCTTGTTTCGCGACTTCACGCGATTGAAAGTGATCGTAGATCGTTTTTTAGCCACCAGTTTACGACGGCGATCTCGCGCCATCTGTTGATCTCGTTCACACAACCTCGACAAGCATTCGTCAATAACACAGTGACCTTCAAAGGGAAATAATATATATAATAGGTGACATTTAGGGTTATTGTCCTTTCTTCAGAGCACATGATGTACCCTAAACTGCGCCTATTGTAAATACAAATGTTTCTTGTTAAGGCCACAGTGTTATTGCCGAACGTGAGTTTGTTGTTATTAATTGTGCTTGTGCACCGCTGCCAATGCATCGCTGCCAATGCATCGCCAAATAATAATCGTAATAAGTGCATCTCTGTACTATGCGCGAATCGCTAAAGGTGATCTTGGTGAAACACACACGGCGCGTGATTGTGTTCGAGAAATCTTACACGCACGCTGCCCTGCCCATCTTTGGTAACCTGCTCATCTGGTTTGGGTGCCAGTTCAGTTTTGCCTTTGGCTTAATCAGAGGAGGGGGGGGGGTAGGAAAAAAACACCGTCCATCGGAGGTTGTTGGCTGGTTCGATGGATAAAAGAGCGATATAGCGTCGACTTGGTCTCAGAGTCACGTACTCTCACCACACTTGTCATCATAGCATCACCATCATCATCATATGCCGGACGAATGGCTTCTCAAGCCGTCGCAATCACTTGAGCGGCACTTCAATGCAACAATCCAGGGTGCTGCTGGCTGCATACCTCTCGACACGTCTGTGCACTGTAACAATGCACCCGGTACCATCGGGTGTCGGAAGCTAAGGCGGTTTGAGTCTGGATAGTGCTTGATGAAAGCCATGCGTAAAATAGCTGTTGTGGGGGGTGGGGGGGTGGGCAGGTCAATTTCAGCAAAATCAATTGTGTTATATATCTTGCTACGCTCCAACGTCTACGTGTGCACTTTGAACTTCTTTCGCACCGTACGTAGCCGACCGTGCTAATCGGAGGTCTACAATTCCCCACCGAGAGCACGCGGCAGTGACCCGCGCGGTGAAGAATTCACGGCGCTTGGCAATCCGCTGCTAGATGGAGGCTCCCCTCCGCACACTCTGCGCAAACTGTGTGAGTGCGAGCGGGGGCAGCTGTAAACTTCCAAGGGTCCGATAGCTACGGGCTTGCCAGGAGGCACTGCCAACTCTCACTGAAGCTATTCCAGAATATGATTATAAAAAAAAATCTCAAAATATCCAATCATTAAAATCTCCCCGGAATTGCTTTCGATGGTCACCCGGTAAGGAGGCTGACACCCATCCTGCTGGAGACTCCCGGACAGTCCGGGAGGGGCTGCTGACCCCGGCTGCCACACGGACATCGCCAGGGAAGAACTGCGCACGTGCTTGTTGCACTGGAGGGCGAGTGCGAGCATCTGGTTGTGACTTCCGAGTCCAGAATTTAGCCCCCCCCCCAAACTCGCACTTCCCCCCCGAGAGGCTGTCAATCATTCATCTCTCTGGCCTCGCATATCTCGCATCAGGAATGTGGCAGGCAGGGCCGCGTTAAGATCCTCTTCCGCCTGAGCTCGCGAGGCAACAGGAAGGAATGCAATGTCGACATGCCGCGGTACATTCCGTCAGAAATGGAGACATCTCGTGGAGACCGCCAAGACGATTAAACCCGCACCTAAAGTACCACAGAACAATATAAAAAGGTAACTGGTATTTCATTGTCAAGCTTACAATGAAATATCCCAATGCTGACAAAAATATCTTGCGAATCACTCAATTGGGATAGTCTTAGTAGACTGTTGGGGCCTTTGTCTTCCCAGTGGTGATGTTTACACACCGCACCAGGCACTCATTTCAGGCTGAGTCGACCTAGGGGAGGCCCAGAACCGGTGCATGTATTTGTCAACTGGTGTTGGCTGTGAGCGGGAATCGAACTCTGGTTGCCAGGTTTGTAGTGCAGCGCGCTAACCGCTGAACCACCGCTCCCCATATTGGGATCACGCAGTAGCAGCAAGATTGCCTCCCCGCCCCCCGTGAAAACTTGGCAAAAGAGTCTTGGGACTCGGTGAGGCTTTCCTGGGCAAAACGAGCGCGACGATGGTCATCTTAATCTTAATAACAAAACGCAGCCAAAGATCGATCAGAGACGAACAGAGATGAACAGAGCCGAGGGATGCTGCCACGGTGGTGTTAGCGGTCAGCACGCTGGACTTGCAATCCAGAGGTCACTGGATATATTTCCAGCTCCCGGCGCGGTTATGTTGAAGCAACGGCGCGGGTTGCACACACCCACGGGCTCTGTCCAGCCAGCGGTATCAATGTGCACGGTGGGGCAGAGTGTGGGTACTCCCATTTTTTCCGAGACGTCGGGACCTCTCTTGAGGTTGCTCTCGAGCTGAGGATCATCATCTCGATTGATACTGGTGGAATCTGAAGAGCTATAAAGCACTTCTTTCTCCCTACAGATGTTCCCGTAGACGAGCTCCCTCTAGTGGAGAGGCAGGCCCCTTCCGTCACAGAGTGGCGTTTGCAAGCGATTGCATCTTTACTTTATTACAGAGAGAGGAACACGCGTATTGGTGGAACAAACGCTGGCTAATGACATCGCACTGACTGCTCAAGAAAATCGATTGGGCAGGATCGCACGTCGCTAGCAAGGATGATGGCCCACTAGTCGAGATTCACGATGGAGCGACAGTCGAGGGCAGGAACGCGCTCGAGGTGGAGCGATAGAATAAATTAATCCGCGTGCAGACGCTGGGGTGGATTTGCAATAGCTTGGGGAGGGAAGGCCTTCATCCAGCAGTTGATTGATCACGGCTCATAATTGGAACCAAGACGCACCCGGGCTGTTGGTGAGAACGCTTTCTACGCTCTGCGGCGTTTGCCATTCATTTGAACGCCGACCCGAAACGGCATGACCGCATGCCGCATGACAAACACCGCCGGTGAGATCGCAGATCAGCAGCTTTATTCAAATCCCGTTCAAACGAATGGCAGTACAAACATGTCTACAAAGACAAAGAGCCCCCGCATAGCCTGTAACAGACTGCTGGGGCAAGTGCTGTCAGCGAGAAACCTATGAAGGCCGGCGCCGCACACGAAGGGGTGGCTGGCCAGCACCACGCCTGCCCATTTATGTCTCCCTATTGGCGATGTTTACACACCGCGCCAGGTACTTATTTGTGGCCGAGTCGATCTGGGGGAGGCCCATGGCCGGTTCAGACAATCGTCACTGATGTTGGCCATGAGCGGGATTTGAATTTTAGTCGTCAGGTTCGTAGCGCAGTGCGCTAACCGCTACGCCACCGCTCCCCACAAACATGCTTACGCCCACACACACACAAGGCAGCACCCGAAATGAAGAATGCACCGGGCCGCACACACGGGCACACGCATCGCACGCACGCCCTGCCACCTGTGCAGAGCAGAGACCCACGATGCAAATGGAGCCCGGATATCCGATTTCATCAAGCAATGGATTTCCCTATTAATTGCCGGTTCGAGTATTCGACTAATTGGACAACACGAAAATGGGTTGTGGGGGGCGGGGGCGGAGTCTCACCTCAGGTGCACACGTGTGCCGCTGGCCGGGAGGTGTGTTGGGCAGAGCTTGGTAACAAGATGGGAATCAATAGCCACGTGGATTTTGCGTTGGGGCTCCGACCTTCTAGGGGCAGGAGGTCTGGGCTGCCCCCCATTTTTGAAAGGGGGGTCGAGTAATTTACCACAAATAAGAAGTAGTCGATTACAATCTTAAGTCGACTAATCCACTCATCGCCCCCCCCCCCTCTATATGTGTCTATAAGTGGACACAACTACCGCTGCACATCGCATTTCATTTAAGTACATGAAGCCAAGCCGAGCTCAGAAGCCAAATTCTTTGGGTCTTTCGGTAAAGTCACGTTGATAGAACGTTTTGCAACTTTGTCCCTTGGGGGAAATGCTTACGCTGTGTTGAGCGACTGTGAAGAGAACATACAAACTCCAAAAAGGGGCCTTAATCCAGCAGTGAATAGGTCACGGCTGCTGCTGCTGCTCATGATGATGACAAAGGGGCAGCATGATATCCTTGCTCCAACGAGGATTAGGTGGGTGCTCCTCTCTTCTTTAGTGGTGCCGAGTCAGTGGTCGACATCCCACGTTCAGCAACATCGTGCCACTGCCAGCAACCCGACAGACGACGTCCACTCGGCTGCACTCGCCCCCCCTCATTCTTTTCTTTGGCCAGCGCCTCGGCTGCGTCCAGCCCACGGCGTCAGCAATTGCACAACGTGGGCACGAATGACGGATCGCTACACTGCTGAGACGCGCCTCGACTCGGCTGTCCGCCCAAAAAAGACCCACCCCCCCCTCCCACTCGGCCACCCAGTTGTGCGAGGTGTGAGACAATAACATGGAGTCTCAAGCGACGAACCTCACTGAACACCCGACGCAGGGACAGAGCCCCTGGGTTCTCTCTGCTGCCTCAGTGACAGCGGGGACCGCTCTCAAACGTGTCCCGACAACAACAGCAGCAGCCACACATGGAAGAAGAAGGTGCGAGGGTATTTTATTCATAGATGGAAAGCCACGGAGACGACCAGACTGTGAACGTGTCGAGGTGCAAACCACCCCTGCTGACTGCCCCATGCAGCACGCGTACTCTGGTGGGATGAGCGGACTTCCCCACTGAGCTATCCCACACGATGCCATGGAATGGATAACAACATTAAACATACAGTTGTAGGATGTTGGGTTTTTTTCAAACGCCATATGAATGAAGAAGAACGTTGAAAAATTCCCCAGCTCTCAGCGGCTTCAAATAGAAGTCTTTAACAACAAAGGAAACGTTTATCGCAGATTTCCATCCATGCCGCCAATTACTTTTATATTTTACTCCAAAAACGATATTTTTATGTCATATTTCAGTATTTTTTCTTGCGACTGTCCAATTTACGTAGTCAAACATTAAGAGCAGACTCCTATTTGGTGACTTCAAGGATCACATGTTTGCCCGTCGTCCCACGCACGGTATGTGACGTATGCCCTCCAAGTGGATTTGTCGTCTCCCACGGAGTTGTGGAATATTCAATTTCAAGCACGAGTGACGCAATCGTGTTGGGGGATGTGCTTCCGGAAATTTTTCGGATTAACAAAACCATCCGAATATCAGGAACAGACATAACATTTTTGACTGTCAACCCCCCCTCCCCAACAACATTACTGTCAACCCATATGGGTTATTCCGTATTCTTATGCAGGGAAATTTAGTTTTCATGTCCATTCAGCTGAGAGCTGTTTCAATAGGGGCAAAAAACATTAGTTTTTGTCTTTGTGTTTATCCCTTGTGATGGGACTTTGTAGGATGAACGTTGAGATGTATAAGGGCGCGGGGTGGCCAATAAGGTCTGAATTGGTGTAATAAGGTAGGCACTGATAAGGGGTTGACAAGTATGCAACAATAACTGATAATTTTGAAGGGAAGTGATGTAAATTAAATGGTGGCAACTTCCACTGTTTTCCCGCCGAAAATTGTGTCACGTGGCATCATTTGATGTCACCTTTGCGAGTCAAACAATGCATTAAATAAATAACTTTAAGTAAAATATCTTTTTTTTATATCCAGCATTTTCCTTAAAATCCCAAATACTTTAAAATCCAAAAACTCATTCCAAAAGCATATGCATACATTACTTCAGGTTCTAGTCCTCATAATGAAATGTGACCTATTGATTTCAGACAAACACTTTACCCCTCTGACGATTCCTTCAAACCGGTCCCCACAACAACATCAGTATCCCGCGGTGTGAGGATATGTGATTATTGGTGGCGGGAGATGAGGAGACATGGTCCGAGATGTGACGACATGTGATTGGCGGCTGGGAATCGTGTGGCGGGGGATGGAAGGGGGTGAAATGAGAGAAGGCGACTGTGGGGGGAATAAGCTAGTGCGGGGCCTGTAGCATACGTTATAAAGGGGCCCTAAATAAATAAAAAAGCACAAATATTAAAACACAAATGTTTTACTTGTGTAGTGACAGAGAATCGGTCACTTAGCAGCATAGCGCTGGCTGCTGGCAGGGAAGGGGATCTGCAGCTTGCAGCAGCCCTGACTGACAGCAAGCCACGTGATCGACCCGAGAGCGATCGAGGGGAAAGGTCACTGAAGGGGCACATCGAGAACCCGCTAGAAGGTTCCAGAAGGGGGGCGTGTCCAGGGGCGGAGCCAGCAGGCCACGCTGGCAGTAGAAGAGGGGCCCCGGGAGGGGATCTCGGGGCTGTCGTGTGGAGTGGGGTCCCCGTCGTGCTGCTGCTGGAGTCTTCACCGTCTCGGCGTCGCCAGTCAGGCAGTCTGCCAGCCGTGCTGACTGGGAAATTTAGTCACCAAGTGTGAACTGTTAAGGGCGTTTAATAAACAGAGTGCCTCCTACTCTTAGTGTCCCTGAGTCACTACACTTGCATAGTAAAGTAATTTTATTTTTCCATTTGCTATACAGCGAGATAATACGACAAATCGCTAACCTTAAACACCCAGTCGTTCCTAAAAGTTTAAAGCGGTATAGTACTATAGCAATAGAGCAAGTGCAAAATCACTGAACCGGAATTGATAGCTTGAAAGCATTTAGCGCGGGGCCCTTGAAAGTGCGGGGCCCGTAGCTACATGTGTAGCTGCTTGTGCTACTAGGATAGTCCGGCGCTGGGTAAGGGTGCACGTCGTAGGAGGGACTGGAGGAGAGAGCGGGGGGTGAAGGAGGGAGCTGCGTGCTAGGGAGGTGTTGGCGAGGAGAGAGGTCCGCTAGGCCCCCGCGACACGCGAATTGCCAATCCGGTAACTGTGAACTCGTTTATTCAGCTGGGTGGACAGAGCTGTGAAGGAATTTAAGAACCTCGCTCCCCCCCCCCCACCATCTCTTTTTTTCCCAACTGCCGCGCCATCAGTTTTAAACGCCTACGTGGCTATTATTCATCGATGTCCATTGCTTAGCCAGTTTTGGTGCCCTTCGGAGGTCCGTCCTTCCCAAATCCAAATGAGTTGTCGCATGAACGCTTAGCGCAAGGTCACTTAAACGTGAATTTTACACCACTTAATTATGCCGCTATGAGCCCCCGTCGACCTGAAACTTGAGTTTGATGACCGGCCATGGCAAACAATGAGTGGTATCTCAGCTTGTCTTGTCACAGCGCCTCACCCCCCACCCCGAGCGTGGTGAAGTATGGCGGAATGATGCAAAGGTGCAGGTGGCCCTCATCCAGCAGTTGTGACAACATGGCAGTACGTGTGATTGTATTGCACACTAAAAAAAAAAGACGAAGATCCCCCGTACAGCCTGGACAGACTGTTGGGGTAAGTGCTTTCAGCAAGCACCAATGAAGGCCGCACTATACACCACACTACACACACATGCACACATACTTGTGTGTGTGTGTATGTGTGTATGACTCACGTCTGAATACTGAGCCAGTACTTCTCCGTGCCTGGTTCTCAGTCCCAGAAAAGGAACGTGATTTATTTGCTGTTATATTTATTATTTTTATATTTTAAAGCCCTTAGCAAAGCGCCCATAACAGGCAGTGACAAAATGAAAAATCTTCACTTTTTACCCAAAGCGGCCCCCAGAGTCGCGAGCGTCTCTCTCTCTCTATTGAGAGATTACGGGACTCCTCACAACATTTAATCAACATGCTCCATTACCCAACCCTCCTGCGTGCACCCAACTAGCAGGGGTCAGTAATTTCCATTTTCACTCTTGGTTGTCCTCCGTCACCTCCTGAGCTGAACCTGACCCAAGTCAAGTGACCCCCCCCCCCCCCATGCAATCTCGAGACGGTTTTGTGCGCGATGGTCAGTGACCAAGCCCAGATCATCAAACACACACTTGCGCACACAAAATGGCCCTTTTTTTTGCCGAGCAGAGGGAGCGGTGCTAATTTTTCGCTTGTCTGCCCCATGGGATCTCCAAGGGGGGGGCTGAATCGGTACCCTTACATGGAGGGGCATTGCTTCCTTGAGCCTGCCCAGTCACAGCAGTGGGTGGGGGGATAGTAGGGGGGGGGGGTGAAGATTTATAGCGATGTATTTCTCTCCGGCGGATCTTAAAGGGACGTCTCGCGTGGAAAACGCCTGATGGCCTCGGCCCAGTCGCTCGCAACGAGCGAGAGGGGAGAGATTGAGAGAGGGCCGTGCAGTGCAGAGCTCTCCCCTAGGTTGTGAAATTTGCACTTAATTCAGCCGCCCTAGATCAGAGAGGTCAAATGAGGCTACGGGGATGTCACGGCGGGAATTTATCTTCGGCGGCGGTAAATGTTGAGGATTTTAGGGATCGGCGTACTGTATATTGGTAGGCCATGCCTGCGAGAGAACAACCGCCGTGGAGATGGAGTGATGAAAATCAGCTCGTGCGCAGGTGCCACGGTGGATTACTACATTGTAGGATTGTGGAAGAGGGTGGCGGTTTTGGGGGAATCCCTTCATCCAGCAATGGATGGACCATGGCTGGTGATGGTGGTGACGATAGGGTCCCATAAAATTCCTTCCGAGGTAACGGATGGCTCGTTTTCCGCGGCGTAACGCTCGAATAGCGATACAAATGTGTGCTCGAATATCATTTACACCGAGTCTTCTCTGCGAGAGTGATCGTGCAGCCGCGTGTTGCAGACAGATCTAATGCGTTGATGCTTTCAACCTCGTTGCCTGCACATCTCGTGTTATGAATATGAGGTCGAAGCGAATTTGTTTGAACAAACGTGGACCGTCGCCGCATTAAAAATGTGCAGTGTTGTTTCGAGTCTCGATTTAATGGCTCCGACATCTTACCCCGCAACACCCGAGCTCGCTCCGGACACTTAAGACGGCGCTCGTTACGGGCGAATCCGCCATCGGTCCGCTGATGCGTATTGTGTCGTACAACAGGTGACCCTTGTTCCTGCACATAATTGAGCGGCTTCTGTTCATCCAATGTCACTCTATACTGTAGAGTGTCGTCAAGTTGCTCCTAATAGGTAAACAAAACACATTAGCCTTCGGTGCAAACAGATGCCCGTGCGTCAACGATCATTCGATAAACACCGTGTTATTCTTACATACAGCAATTGTTCGATATCCGCTAATGAGGATGTTCTTACAAACACAACATGTCAGCGTTTGCCCGCGTTATCGTATTCTTGCACGTTTTCAAAAGGCCCTCGACGGTAAGGAGAAGCTCGTAAGTGTGATGGGACGTACACGTTGCACCGTGTGCGTGTTTGTGTGCGTGGCCTTTGTGCAACAATGTTAAGATTGCGTTGTGCTGTTTGTCAGTGTTTGGCATGACCGCACGCATCTACGAAAACCCATCTGCTAAAACTTTGATGCCTGCATTTTTTGTGTTTTTTTTTCTTTCCCCGATGCCAACATGAACTTAATTCCCTTTGCTAGCCGGTTTTTTGAGCCACCAAACATTGATACACCAACTAGACTGACAACTGTATTGTTATGCACAACAATGTGTTGATCGCCGATACCCAATAACCCGTTTCCGTGAGGGTCGTTAGTTTGAAATAAAGGTTGACTTCAGGTCATAGGCTTGAAGGCTTTTGTGCCAAAACCACGTTTGTCATTTTGAATGCGTGGGGTTATTATTTAGTGTAAACGTACGCATTGTGCATTCGCAAGATTTTTTTATGGGTGATAAAAGTCAAAGTCTCACAAGCAGAATGTCTGGCCGAATTGTTTATTGCCTCTGACCAAATCACCCTCGAGGTGCCCAATCCCCGACGGATCTCAAAAGCTAAGCAGATTCGAGCCCAGCCAAGCCCTGGATATAGGTGGCGATGAAGGCTTGCCAGGTGTTGTAGGTGTTGGAGCAGTGGAGATGGCAGTGCTGGGTGTTACTACCTCAATGTGTGTAGGATGTTCTCCGTGTTCCTCAGCTCCCTGCTGTAACAAGAATAGCAACATCCCAATGCAGAATCCTCCTGAAAGAGAATCTTGAGACTTGGCATGGCTTCCTGGATAAATAATTATTCAATATTTTGATGGCCCCCTTTCTTGCTCGTAACGCGTACACGTGACGTACCAAATGCGTGGACGACCACATGCAAAGCGGCGTGCGGTTATTATCCGTATGCGGCTAGAGCACACAGAGTATTGTG
The DNA here is from genome assembly GCF_964198595.1 of Lampetra fluviatilis. Lineage (NCBI taxonomy): Eukaryota > Metazoa > Chordata > Hyperoartia > Petromyzontiformes > Petromyzontidae > Lampetra > Lampetra fluviatilis. The sequence goes on from NC_136324.1 coordinate 1,248,821, forward strand.
TAGAAACATTTTGTCCAGCGGCAAAACACGAGACCACGATTATTGGAATTCATGGGCTGACGAGGTTCTTCTGTGCTCTGTGCTCTCTGTCTGTGTTTGCAGATCAATGTTCGGGTGACCACCCTGGATGCGGAGATGGAATTCTCCATCCTGCACACCATTTACGGTCGGCAGCTCTTCGACCAGGTAACTCGCGGGTGTCTGTTGGTGGACGTGCGGTCTGCAGTTGGGAAGGGTGGGGGGGGGTGTGAGCGGTGGCGCAGTATGCACGGCAAGGAATGCTTGTCCGCATCGTCTCCTAAGGCTCAAGTGTGGGCTCTGTGCATCTGGTTCGTTGTGTCTGCGTGCGTGCGTGCGTGTGCGGTAGAAATTGTTGCATTAATCATTCGCCTTTTTTACCATCAAGTTCATGAAGAATAATAGCAGTGGCCCGCTCGCTGCCCATGCCTCCCAAACCTGGGCCGCCGTAACAGGACGGCCGAGCTCGCGTCCCTGCATGCGCATCGGCGCTTTAGCATCCACGTGCACATAGCCTGGCACCCGCGCCGTAGCGACATCACCAAGGCCACTCTATTAAAAAAAATGTTTACCAGGTAAGGCCCACTGAGCTATATAGCTGTTTTTAAGAAGTAACCTGGCTATCACAAATGATAGCTCAACGAAGGGGTTTATCGCGCGGAAATGTTTAGCAGCCAAATACTCAAAACGCATGTTGATTCAAAATGTGGAGGGAAAACCCCGGATTGCCCGGAGAAAAATCCACGCGACCACGTGGAGAGAGAGAGAGAGACGCAAACTCCAAACCAATACACTCAACAGGCGTCGGGGTCGGGGTCGGGATTGAACCCATGACCACCCGTACACCAGGCGAGGTAGTTAACATCTCGCCACCGTGGCGCCATTCACTCTCAAATGGCGGCGGTTGTTGTTCTGGTGGCGTCCACGTTAACCCCGAATCCGCCACTACCCTCACAATGCACTCCACCTGCATCCCGCCCCCCACCGCAACTCCCCACTTCCCCATCTCCTCTCCACCCACCTAAAGGGCATCACCCACATTAACCCTGCAGCAGCTGCAGCTGCTGCTGCTGCTGAAGCTGCTGCTGCTGCTGCTGATGGCAGCCGCCGCACTATTTACCTCCTCCTGCCCTTGAAGCCACTTCCCTTGCATCCGCTGCTCGCCCTTTGCAGCGCACACAACCCATCCCGTGCGCGGCAAGCACGCGGAACGGAACGATGAGGATCTCCCGGGGTCCATCCGGACGAGTGGGGGGTTTTATTAGAAATGAATGAATGACGTTCAGAACGGACGTTGTTCGTTGTTGGCGAGAGGCAAGATGACGTCCATGTTCTTGGCAGATTTGAGCTTTTTCCGCAAAATTATCGAGTGACGGGAAAATATCATATTTAATTAAAACGTATTGCATTCGCATATTTTGACCAAATCGCCTGGCATGCAACCGATGCCATATGATTTCAGAAGCTAAGCAGGTTTGGAGCCTGGAATTGGGCTTGAATGGGTGACCACCACCGTGCATCACCAGGACCTACCACCCACCCACCTGCACCCCCTCCGCCTCATCCCAATTCACAATCCGCACTGACCAGCGTGGTGAAGTATGGTCAAACAACTCCCCTGACCGACACGGCCTGGCGAGTGATATTAGTGATACGAGAACAACGAGGCGTTCATTCGGCAGCAGGTTGACAAACGTCTCTAAATTATTATTATTAGTTGATGATACGCATTGCGGCGACTGTGCACGTGGGTTACTAGACGGTAGGGATGCCACCTGCACGCAACATTTATTAGGCAATGGGCAGCGCATAATTCGGGTGGAAAGTCCACCCTCCTCCGCACTAATTAGACGAATGAAAGAGCTCGTGAAGGAGTTGTTGACTCGATTGTCCCACACGCAATTGCAGGCCAGGATGCGCGTCTCTGCGTCGTCGTTGCCTGAATTTTGTTCAATCCGAGGGCGATAACCCGGCAGGAGGGACAAATCGTTTTGCACTTAACTCTGCGACTCTGGATTATGTCCCCACCCTGACCCCAAACGACCCAGAGGATTGGGCCCCCCCATTTTGCTTCCCCCTTTCGTCCTTCCTCGGCGGTGGCAGCGGCAGAAGAAGAAGAATGGTGCTGGGAAACTCAGAAGTCGCACCGCGTGAAGCGGTCATGGCGTTCGCCGAAGAATGAAACAAATAGCGACGCTCGCAAATAAATAAAGAAGAACACAAAGACGCACGCACACACGAATGCTTGCTCACAAGTCACGACTTATGAGATTATACCGGTTTGGCTGGAGGCACACCTAGGGCGTGCTTATTCTCAAACAAAGCCCCTTGGAGCCGCTGAGGCCTGCCATCGCCTGCTGTGGCTGGCGTCAAGAATAGCCAACCTCCTAACCCCCCCCCCCCCCTTACTGCTGCCCGCTCACCCGCCCCTCACGTCCACTCCCAGTCGTGTGCCTCCCAGTTGCCATTTCACGGTCACCGCACCTCACCGCGTCGCACGGAGCTTCCAGGTGCACTTCTGCGGCCGTCTGGAACTCTCTTCCTTCCGATGTTAGGAAACCACTGGAGCTGTGCACTTTTAAATCATCGTCATCATCTGGATTGAAAACTCGTTTTTTTTTACTGCTTCGTTGTGTTTAGTTTGTTGTCCTTCCCCCCGCACCTCCGATTGGCACGCTTGGCTACGTACGGTGCGAAAGAAGTTCAACGTACACACGTACAGGTCACAGTTGTCTCTCTGTGTGTGTCACTGCTGCAGCCAGTCGCTTGAGAGGACCACAGTGCAAGATTAAAGTGTGGCATCTTTGAAAAAATAAAGCCCATTCGAGGGTTCACTTGTAACTTGCTGACGTGACCTGACTATAGACATTTGTGAAAAAGAGCTTCATAACCCATCGGATTCCTCTTCTAGTATAAATAAATATCCTGACTTCTAGCAGCCACGCTACTTGACACGAGCCCAGGGTTGTGTGTACGTGTGTACGTGTGTAAGTGCTTGGGGAGTGGTGGTGCCGTGACTCGCATGATGCGCTACGAACCCAGCAAACCGAGTTCGATTCCCGCTCATGGCCAACGCAAGTGACAATTATCTGAACCGGTTCTGGGCCTCCCCGTGGTCGACTCGGCCTCAAATGAGCACCTGGTGCAGTGAGTAAACATTGCCACTCAGCAGACAATCGTGGTCGGGCATGGTGCTGGCAACCAACCCCCTCGTGCTCCGTTGTGGTCTTAATAGGTGCTCGCTAACAGCACTTGCCCCAAAAGTTTGTTGTGGCTAAACAGGGAATCTTTGCCTTCAAGAATAAATTTGCATCATTTTGTGAGCGATTTAATCTATCAGAAGCACGATACATAACAACGCTGCCGCTTGCATAAACGTGTCGGATAAGTAAGCGCATAAATTTACGAATATTTGAAAATCCACTTTATCCGTCCGCTCGTCTATAAATCGCTTAACGTTTCCCCGTCCCGTGGCTCTTGACATTGGCAAAGAAACGAGAAAAGTTTTGCGTTTAATCAACTACTTGGTGAGTCGCATTGTAGCCAAGCCTCTGACGGGCTGACAAGTCCATGAGTAAACATTTGCTTTAAAAAATGACATCGCGTTCTCTCTCCCTGGAACGAGATAACGCCGCTGCCGCCGGATTACAGCAAATCCAGCAGGAGGGCAGTGCCCCGAGATTAAAATGTTCACGAAGTTGTGCATTGTTTAAAGGGCTGACTGAGGTTTTGCCGTAAAGCGGAGTAGATCAAATGAGCAGTTTAACACTTTCGCGACCGATGTTATTCATCACAATGGGTTTTTCGGGTTAGATCGCGTAAATATGAACGCTGTGTCGTTAACCTACTAACACCAAACCACTGCCAATTAGTAAGGTTTGTCACGTAAACAAAACGTGGCAATTAGTTACTGCTTCAGTACACCGCCGGTGTGTTGGAGAGTAAACCCAGCATAACATTTACAATGCTGGTTGTTATGACCAGTGTCGTACCCAAATTGATAATGTTGTGGGTTTGCTTTCCAACACACCGGCGGTGTGCTGACGTAGTAACTAATTGGCAGGTTTTGTTAACGTGACAAATCTTACTAATTGGCTGTGTCGAGTGGTGGAGGGTTAAGGACACATTTATATTTGTGCGATCTAACCCAAAACCCTTTATCGCGAAAATGAGCAGATTGAAATAGCAAATTGATTGTGTACCCTAAGTTCTATTCAATTTCTCTCAAACGATATTAACGTAGCCTATTTCTAGTTTCCTTTCACGTTCATTTAGCAAGAATGCCCTTGTATTTATCGGCCGCACGTTCAATTGCATTAGTATCAACTTTCAACACCACGCACCAAAAAAAAAAGAACCGAGTGAGTTCCGTGTCTCTGAAATATTGAGGTTTGCAACGCTTAACATTTGTTTTTTCGAAAACTACTTTACAAAAAAATTTGTACACAACTATATAAAAAAAAACTGCCCCATAAAATTCGGAACTGAAATGACAACCACACCTCCATCCCCAATGGATGCTAGAGTTGCAGCCCTCTGTGGAGGTTTACATTCTGCTCAGGTTTTACGAGCCCGATCCGCCATTGGGAAGCACGTGTGGGTAGGATTTTTAATCGACGAGCTACAAAGAAAAAAAAGCCAGGGACATATCGTCGGAAGAACCGGGAGAGTTCAAACATGTAAACACTTTGCATCGAGTGTCTTATCATCCATCACCGTCGGTTGTGATCACTCCACTGCTGGATGAAGGCGATCCTGGAAAAAGCAGGACGGGTGGCAACACCCTGACCTGTGGGATCAGTGGTGGTGTTTCGATGTAAAGCTTTCGTGACTGCAGGGATTCGTCTTCTTGGTTCTTTCGGTAAAGTCACGTAGAATGGAAATAATAAATACATAAAAATGAATAAAATGTATTGTATTATGTTTTATTTTTATTATTTTATTATTTCCATTCTACGTGACTTTACCGAAAGAACCAAGAAGATGAGTGGTGGTGTTGTTGGCCCAATTGGGGGCACCCTCGGGGATAGGAATGAGATGGGGATGTTGGTGCAAGGTGAGCGAGATTTCGTGAGATGAGAGAAGAGGGCTGCACATCAAATAGAACTGAGAGGGTCGATTTATCTTCTCCGTGTTCATTTTCTCATGTTCAGATCTGAATTAGAGCGAAATGTTTTGGTGCATTCCGATTCAAAATGTAATTTATCCGGAGGCCCCCTTGAGCCGCCTGGTTTTGCTTCGCCCCTCGTGCCGCCACTGTGCGGGAGCGCTGGGTGTCATGGCAGAGTTGAGGTGCTGACGGGGTCTCCTCTCTGTGCGCACGCGTGTGTGTGCGCATGTGTGTGTGTCCACGTGTGTGTGTGTGTGCACGTGTGTGTTTGTGCGTGTGTGTGTGCACGTGTGAGTGTGTGTGCACGTGTATGTTTGAGAATGTGTCTGTGAGCACGTGTGTGTGTGCATGTTTGTGTGTGTGCATGTGTGTGTGCACGTGTGTGTTCACGTGTGTGTGTTTCTGCGTGCGCATGTGTGTGTGTGCGTGTGTGTGTGTGTGCGCGTCTGTGCGCGTGTGTGCACGTGTGTGTGCACGTGTGTGTGTTTGTGCATGTGTGTGTGCATGTGTGTGTGCATGTGTGTGGGTGTGCATGCGTGTATGTGTGTGTGCGTGTGTGTGTGTGTGTGCACGTGTGTGGTCCGCAGTGTGGAGTGATATTGTAGTGGTTAGCGCTATGCTGCACTACGAACCTGGCGACCCGAGTTCGATTCCCGCTCACGGTCAATACCAGTGACGATTATCTGAACCGGTCCTGGGCCTCCCTGAGGAAGACTCTGCCTCAAATGAGTACCTGGTGCAGTGTATAAAAACATCGCCACTAGGGAAACAAAGGTGGTCGGGCGTGGTGCTGGTCACCCACCCCCTCGTGCGCCGTGCCGGTCTTCACAGGTGCTACTCGCTAACAGCACTTGCCCCAACAGTCTATCAAGGATAAACGGGGGATCTTTGTCTTTGTATTCCGCAAGGTCGTGCGCACCATCGGACTCCGCGAGGTCTGGTTCTTCGGCCTCCAGTACACGGACCTCAAGGGCTCCATCGGATGGCTCAAGATGGACAAGAAGGTACTTGCACACGTGACATCTCCCAGAAGCCCACGCAGCAGGGCCGCGTTATCCAATTTAAATAATGAAGTGATCGAGTAGCCGGCCGATTTGATCGATCGGATCGCTCGCAAATTAGTTGGGGAAGAGTTGCACCCCTGTTCCCACGTCGAGTGCCGCTTCACGGAAGCCTGACATGGAGCGTGGCTTGGGGACGTCGTCGGCGTCGTCGTGAATTGCATGACGCACGGCGTCGCTCACCGGGGCTCTCCTACCTTTGTTGAGGCAGCAAGGTGCATTGTGTGGGACGGCTTCCAAGTAATGGACCACAATAAAACAAAAACGTAATCCATTACAATCGTTAGTCGATTAATCTATGTAATCAACATCACCGTATAATGGTCCCTGCTCTACGACCACAGCCTGCATGGCACACAGGCAAATAAACTCACCCACACTTCATTAAGCAGTGTCGCGTGTGCTCACAGCTGCTGCTTGTAATGTTGTTGTTTTTCTCAATTCTCATTTCGGCTGTGTCCAGCGAAGATTTCCCAAGTGAAAATGGTGCTTGTGAGCGCACAAGTCAACTGTAATGTTTGGCCGGTCTTTTGGATTCGTACAAGGGTGAGAATTTCTAGAGATGACTGCTGCAATGGCCCAGCCCGAGTGCTGGCCAGCATCGTCGCTTTCGAGTTCTCATTCCGTCACTTCATTGGCGACATCGGCATTTGCCCGTGAAGGCTTTCGCAGCAAGAGGAATAGCCGGTATCGTAAAAGTAATTTATTTTTAAATGTTTGTAAATTATGCCGGCTGCGTTGTCCTCATTAAAATTCCGCCTGTGCCGTCAGCTTCCTGCCATGCACTGAACAACAATTCTATTTGGAACTCTAGTTGTGCCAGAGTACGGCCCCAGAATATGATGAAACAAAACTTCTTCCTTATCACCACAGTGTTGCTTCCTTATATTCCCTGCAAAAAAACCATCTTTGTCGCATGGCAATCAAACCAACATTTCGACATCTCGGAGCTGAAACGTGCCGAATTAAAGTGGAAAAACGAAAATTGGATGTGTTGGACACTGGCGAGACCATCAACGCACTACCCTTGTGTGTCCAGTTTAGTCACGGACGGATGAAACCTGAATTCAAACCCAGACGCCAGCAGTGTTGGCAACGTGCTATGACCCATTAGCCACTCTGTCGCTACCTGAGTGTGCTTATTTTTGTGAAACGTGAGTTTGTATTGAGCGGCTAAACTGGTATGCCCTCATTTGCCTTCTAGATACTACCGGCTAGCCGCTGTTGCTATGGAGATTGCACAAATATGTTTTGCTTGGGAAGAAGCTGAAATATGATGGCCGTTTCGGCGCATACAAGTGGGTTCGAGTGACCGTGCATTTCCCTCCCAGGTGAACTTGAGAGACAAAGAGTTTCCAAAATGTATAGCTCTATTAACGTGTAAATACTATGGGCATTGTGAGGCTCGGAGTACGATTTCTTCAGCTGCAGTGGCGTTAAACCCTGCACTCATGAAACAAATGCGGTTCAAAGCGATACCACTGTTCACGATGAAATTAGATTTTTTTTTGGTCTGCATTAATTTTCTTATCCAGTAATTATCTCAAACATGCCTTTGTTCTGGCGCCTCTGTGTACTGTACGGGTGGCGTGGTATCAATAATAAATGATGGCATCCCCGAACTGCCAAATATACTTATTTAAGCTTGTTACGTGGTCACAGTCCACCAGCCAGTGACAACAACACAGGCATCCTGGAAGAAACATCCCATCACTCTCAGCTCAGCCACCACCAATGACTGCACACACACAAACAAACAAATGACCCATTGTTATTCAATTTGGTTGGGCACAATTTGGCTCCATCACAGCTCTGGTAATGTAACATTACATAGGGTTTGATTGTCAGGCAGAGTGTTTTAGAAAGTGTGTGTTAAAGATACGCAGGCGACGAAGATGCTCTGTCAAATATTTGTTGTGCAGTCAATCACGGACACGTGGGGGTAGGATATTTTTCAAAATTGGATTTTTTTTCGTGTCGGTGACTCAACGCTGATAGAGCACCAGGAATAGTGTTGAGGAGAAGAGAAAAAAAAAATCACCCAAAAATATAGAAGCAAAATAAAATGTGGACGAGCCGAACAGTGTGATAAATTATTTTTTAATATTTTCTGAAGATTGAAAATATTGGATGTCACGCGATGCTCTGCTGGCTTTGAAATCCGCTCGGGAATTATTCTCATGACATGCTTGATTGGCATTGTAATTCGTAAAGAAGTCCAGAGACACGTATTATAAAAAGAAGAGGCAGTCGCCTGGAAAAATAAAAAACTCCATTAACGAATCTGTTTAGTTCTCTCGTTGTGGAGCGCTGTTCTCCCATTATAGCAACAACAACAAAGCAATCGAAACTCCTCATTTTTTTAAGATGGCCATTAAGAACCACATTAAGGAGATGATACTCATTTAGGAGGCATACTTATTTTTAAAAGCCCTCGCTGCATTCCGTAAGCAACGGCTACACGAATCCTCCGATTGGCTATTAGGGAGCGCCAATTAGCCTGACAGCACCGTGCCGTTGCTGTACTCTCCGCTGTGCCTCTATAAAAGACCCAGGTGTGTTACGGTGCGCGCAAAACGGCCGCGTGGTGTTCGGAGCGGGAGGCCGTCGTCCGGGGGGCAGAGAAGGCGACGAGCGATGGGCGCCTCCCGGGGGCGTTCGCATTTCTCAGGGGGCAGTTGGGGCCTGTCGGGGATTGAGCCCCGCCCCCAAATCGCCTGGCATGCAACCGATGCCATATGATTTCAGAAGCTAAGCAGGTTTGGAGCCTGGAATAGGGCTTGAATGGGTGACCACCACCGTGCGTCACCAGGACCTACCACCCACCCACCTGCACCCCCTCCGCCTCATCCCAATTCACAATCCGCACTGACCAGCGTGGTGAAGTATGGTCAAACAACTTCCCTGACCGACACGGCCTGGCGAGTGATATTAGTGATACGAGGACAACGAGGCGTTCATTCGGCAGCGGGTTGACAAACGTCTCTAAATTATTATTAGTTGATGATACGCATTGCGGCGACTGTGAACGTGGGTTATTAGATGGTAGGGATGCCACCTGCACGCAACATTTATTAGGCACAGTTAGCTGCTTCGCCGGAGAATATCGAGTGTCACCACGACACAGTCCGTTGAACGCTCGTTGGACACAATCCGAGCTCTGTGCAGCAGGAGAGTGACACTGAATAGCTCTGCAGGGGGTGATCTGGCATCGATGGCTGCGTGGTATCTAGCCGGCTGCTCTTCCTCGCTTAATGCCCTCCCTGTGAACTCCTGAGGGTAACGCCAAAAGTTTCAGGGCATCTTGCTTTGATGTTGGTGAAAAGGTGAAGATTAAGGGGCACCCCTGTAATTGCTTGTTCACGCCACTGCTGGTGGAAGAGGCCCTCGCGCTCGTTGCACACAAAGTGCTCGCCACAAATTAACCACGATCTCAGCTAGGAGCATAAACCATCACGCGAACTTTGGTCACCCTCGCAGCAGCAGCTTTTGGCTGGCCGTCGAAGAAAGACGGTCAGCGCATCGCACGCTTTCAGATGCGCTTCTGCGGCCGTCTGGAACGCTCTTCCTTCACAGATTAGGAAGCCACTGAAGCTATGCACTTTTAAATCATTTAGATTGAAAACTCACTTCTTTAGAACTGCTTTTTGTGTTTAGTTTGTTGTCCTTCCCTCCCGCACCTCCAATTAGCACGGTTGGCTACGTACGGTACGAAAGAAGTTCAGCATACATAGCAAACAGGAGAGAACACTTTCTCGAGCTAAATCTTTTCCTACTCTGCCACATGAGACCTGTCGATAGTCTAGAGGTGGTGGTGGGCGAGTTATTACTGCTGGGTGGAGAGAGGTGGGGGTATTTTAGAAACTGGCGCCATTATTTCAATTGCTGTGCCCAAATATTGAACCGGTGACCTGGATTGCAAGTCCGGCTTGCTAACCATGACATTCCAGCAGCATCCATCGCCTTTGAAATTGATGAGGCCTTATAATAACGCCGCTAGGCAGTAGTTTATTATTGTTTCTGAGGATAACATTTAATATTCTATAACTTTATCAACAACATAAAATTAAAAGTCCCGTGTGAGGGTGAAAAAGTCAGTGTTGTAAATTACAATTTGTACTCATGTCTGATACACTTTTGGTATTTAAAGTTCACAAACATAAAATAGATAAAAACTTTGAGGCACATATTAACCTGATAAACTTTTCTAGGAGTGTAAATAATTCCTGAACACACAGCTACCAGCACTCAAAGATGCTAAAATATTTAGACTGGAAATGTGTTTAACTTTGTATTAATTTTAAAAATATTTTTTGTCAGTTTCATGAGGGGAAATATTGTTATTCCATCCTAGTGAGCTCCATTTCACATAAATCCCACGTAGTCGTTTTGGTTATTTTTTTCACCTCTTAAATGTCAAAAGAAAAGGTCTTGGGTGTGAGATTATTTAAAAATGGCGGTGGCAGCTGTCTCATTCTGAAACAACAGTATTGCCTCGTGCGATACTCGCAGCAAACTGCGTGCTCTTCCATGAAATATGTGCTTGCCATCTGCACTTACCCTTCACATTGTCTTGGGCTATTTTATTTATGAAATGTCCCCATTGGGGAAACAATTCGGCGAACAGGCTCGTGTAAGCTCACAGGTCTTACTGGACTCAGTCCTTTTAAAAAAATATGTAACAAATGGGAACTCTTCCCCATGGACGTTCACTAAGTGCATTTTAGAAAACGGGAAAAAATAATTCGAATACTTTTTCCTCGCTGTTGAAGCCAGATAAGTAATATTTAACACGAATGCACATTCCCATTTGTCAGAGATCACCAAAGTGCATCGCGTTAGTTTGCCGGCTCAGCAGGAAAATCCGAGGCTTGTCTCGAGTAGCAATGTTTCATTTTCTAAAACTGCTCTCTTTCAAAAAGAGATTATTATGGACAGTTGTGAAAAAAATACTGCAAGGCCTCGTTGTGGAAGTGAAGCGTCTCTTTGATGTCACCTGTTAATCCATCAAAGGCCGGCTCTGAGCCTTGGCAAAACCAAGGTAACTTAGACAAAATACAAACCACGCATGCTGCTACTGCTGTGATAATTCTACAAGTCACTGGAATATATATTTATTACCAAACCAGAAATATCTAGCTTCAACATCGTCGTGCTCCAATGGGCCAGTGCACCGGACTTGCAATCCAGAGGTGGTGACCAGTTTGATTTTATCTCCTGCCATGGCAGTTTAAATATTTGAGCCTGTTGTGTTGTGAACCACCCCCTGCATCTCACACCATCTGCGCACCCAGCAGTACGCCAAAGTCATGGGTGGTGGGGTTAAAGTGTGGCACAATAGCCCAAAAACACCTTGTAGAGGTGCTGTCGAGTCGGTGCTCTGCCTAGTGAAGGCCCTTCTGCCAGCAGTGACATTATCAAGGCATTTTAGGGCTGCACCTTTACCTTTTACCATACGCAAACGTTTGAAGAAAACAAAATATGACAATCAACTAAGGCAGATGTAACAGCATCTAAATACGGATTGCAGCACTGTACACACTGTCCTGCCGTAGGAGGAGCTAATACTTGGCCTTCAGGTATTTATTTGAAATCTGGTGCTTGTGACCTAACTGCATTCCACTAAAATATGTCGCAGAACTGCATGTTTAGAATGTTTTCTAACCCAAGTTTATTGCCGTGCAAAGATGCCTAACGATCTTTTGACTATGACAGATGTTGAAAACAGCCTCGGGCTTCTGTTGTCTCAGCACACGTTTTAGCTGTGGTTGCTCCACACAATAGCAGCAGTGCGGCCTACATCAGGATATTGTTCCTGGGTTTCTGCGCTGTACAAAGGAACTTGCCGATAGAGGCATGAGTAGCAAAGTACATTGATCCTGCGTGAATGGCTCGATTTGACATGGAGGGTAATCGGTGGGCAGTAGAGGCCACAGTAGAGGTTTTTTTGGGGGTTAGATCGCGTAAATATAAATGTGTCTTTAAACCCACAACCACCCAACACAGCCAATTGGTAAGGGTTGTCACACAAACAAAAAGGCCAATTCGTTACTAGCAGTGGCGGCTCCTGCAAAATCTCTCAGGGGGGGCAAATGTCTGGATGATTGATAAGGATAAGGTCCACCCATGCAATGGATAAATTAACAGCTTAAGCATGTAAAGGCAACTTCACTTCTTTAATATTAATGAAAAATAAACTGACTCTTACAATACATCTTGTTTGTTTCTATACTCACTATTATTACAATCCACTCAGTTTCTTTTATTAAAGATTCCACTAGGTGGCGACAAATAGTATTGTTGACTGAAACGTGCTTACGTATGATGACGTAAGCACGTATGATGACGTAAGCACGTTAGTGCGAGCCCTCCCGGAAGCCATAGAGAATGCATTGCAGCGCCCGCCGTTCGAAAAAAAAACATCTTTGAATGTAAGTCTATGGGACCACTCGGGGCGATTCTCAGCTGGAGTGAAATCGCCCAAAAAGAGGCGGTACTCCACAGAACGTAGCATGACGCTGATTGGACTATATCCAGAGGCACAGTGACGGCTAGCGTGACTCTGTGGTTGAATGACATTGGTGGTGCGTCGCCCAATCGCCCTAATGAAGAAACCGCCCCTGGTTACTAGTACGGCACACCGGTGTGTTGGAGAGTAAACCCACAATATTTACAAAATGTTCTGCACTTCGAAACACCCATGTCAATGTGCCACACCTTTCCCAACCAATGCCACTGACCAGCATGGTGAAGTATGGTTAAATATCACCCACAACCCCACCCCACCCCCACCCTGTGTGGTGTGGGGAAGACCCTACTCCACCAGCGGATGAAGCAAAGGGCAGTTCTGTGTGTTATTCAACAACGTTTAAAAAAAGAAACATTACAAGTCAGTTGTTTTAGTTAGAAAATAAAATGTCGTATTTTTCGCTTCGGCATCGGCACATTTTTTTGTCGTTGCGTCGGTGTGGGTTGCAAAACCCTCTTACGGGGTCCTCACCAGTTGGAGGGTGTGGTACCCAGAGGTATGTTGCCCCGAGGTATGCTGCAAGGGTTGGTGGATGTGGTCCAAAGGCCGCCCGTTTTGTGTTTTGTCTCTTCACGTAAGTCGTGAAAAGGAATGCGCCATCGTCACCGTCCCAGCATTGGCACGTCCCAGTGCATCCGACGCTCTGATATTTTACAAGCGTTTTGAAACGCAACTAAAACTATTTTTATTTTGCCAGGTAAGTGCCCGCTGAGCTATATGGCTCTTTTTCAGAAACGACCTGGCTGTCACAAATGATAGCTCAAGGAAGTGGCTTATCACGAGGACATTTATAGGGGCCGAATACCCTAAACGCTCGTATCTCCCATATAGAGACAGGCACTCAGCCCAACTGTGCTCATATTTTTCTTGAGTTCAGGCCACTCTCAACAACACTAATATGCGGAGAGAACGTACGGATAAATCATTTACATTTTTCCCTCCTTTTCAGCCAGTGGAGGAGCTGATGACTCTACAAAGTCTCTTTTTCAAGTAGAATTTATAATGAACAATAATGTGCATTGTTCTTTATAATAAAAACTATAACACCCAGAAATAACCCATGTTTACAGATACCTGCATATTGATATGTCGTAGAAATCCACACGGAGGAATCCAGAGCCTACTTGGTGGACTAACAGGTGGCGGCTGCTCCAAGGGCCTACTCTTTGAGAGATCTCACGATGATTATTGCACCGTGAAACTCTACTTTACAGTCCTAAAAACTATGCCAAAGTAAATAAGCCACTTTCACGATTATACGAATGATTGATAATTACCAAACAACTTTACATTGCCTGAATAATCCTGGAACTGGCCACATGCACTTCCACTCCTGGCCACCGGATTAGTTCCCCCCCCCCCGTCTCCACGGGCACATTCGAGCCGTGTCAAGACAGGAACCTCGCAGTATTTTGCCGAGTTGGTAACCGAACCAAAGCGCGAAACTCTGGCCTCACGGGACGCGTGTGAATGTGGCTCGGAGGGGCCGAGCGGGGCCAGGCGTGGAATAGGAATGCCTTTTTAATGTCGGCGGCTCTAGATTATTTTTCACACTGCAGAACGCGCCACCACCACCATCCCGGCGTGGATGACCAAGTCGGCATGGCCGAGTACATCCGATGGCGCCTTCTGCAGTAGGAAAAAACAATCTAGAGCCAACATCCCGATCTGCGCCGGGCCGGCACAGCACGGGTCCCGGGCACGGCTCGGTTGTGTGGTGGAAAAAGAAAGGTGATGAGAGGGTGCCCACCTGGCCTGACGGAGCCGGCTAATTTCTCACCCCCCCCCGCCCCAACCTCCCCTCCAAGGTCTCCTCGCACGACATCCGCAAGGAGAACCCTGTGCAGTTCCGCTTTCGCGCCAAGTACTTCCCGGAGGACGTGTCCGAGGAGCTGATCCAGGAGGCCACGCAGCGACTCTTCTACCTGCAGATCAAGGAGGGCATCCTATCGGAGGAGATCTACTGCCCGCCTGAGACCGGCGTGCTGCTCGCCTCCTACGCCGTGCAGGCCAAGTACGGCGACTACAGCAAGGAGAAGAACCAGCCGGGGTACCTGGCCAATGAGAAGCTGCTGCCCTCACGGTGAGAGAGCGTTTTGTGTTTGCGCGTGTGTCCGTGTGTGTGTGCGGTAGTGGGGAGCGATAGTGTAGCGGTTAGCGCGCTGTGCTATGAACCCGGCGACACGGGTTCGATTCCAATTTGCAGCCAACACCGGTGACGGATACTTGAGCCGGTTCTGGGCCTCCCCTAGGTCGATTTCAGCCTTACACGAGTACCTGGCATGGTGTGTAAAGAGCAGCACAGCCTATGTTGATGACATGGGGATGTTTGCCTTTGTTCTACATCTGCCTATTACCTCGCCAACCGTGCTAAACGGAGGTGCGGGGAAGGACAACACGGCATGTTTGCCCACGTGACAACTTGATTTTATTGGCTCTGTCGGACGGTGGAGGGTTATAGTTAAATTTTTAAAAATGACATTATCCCTACACCATCTAGCCCAAAATAAACTATGAATCAAAGTATTTGTTGTGAAAGCCCGTGTAAGGTTAAGGTCATTGGAACAAAGGGTGTCAAATATAAGCACACGATGCTAATGGTAGAGTAACAATAACAACAACAGCAACAAGGGTGACGAGTGAGACCCGTTGAAGGTAGGCTACGAACGCTGTCAATTTAACATTTTACATGGTGGTCAGTCTACAGCTTGCGTGGGGTAAATTGTGGGTACTCTCACATCTTCCGAGATGTCTCGCCAATGTGAAAGAGAAGGCCAAATTATCTCTATAGGGGCTCTCCCTAGAGATCCCTGTAATGTAGCTGTGTCCCTTCTGCCAGCAGCAGCGGCAATAGCAGTAATTATTAGGGCTGCCCCTTTGCCATTCACGTGCCAAACTTGTGGAGCGCACTGTGGGTCGTAGGATGACAAAGGCAATGTCATGCGCGGGCTATCTACACGATCGCGCTTCTATTTCAATGTGCTGACACGACAGACTATGTTGATGGCGTAATAATTGCCCAGGGACTATGCCGTTCAATTAGACTGGCGTTGTCGTCCACAGGAAGGCACGCATTTCCGAGACATAATCCGGTTTATGTGCAAAGTAATTACGCTCTCTGTCGCCTTCGCGGTTACAACCCAGAGTGGGTGGGTGGGCAGGGCGGGGGCGGGTCGGTGGGGTGGCTGGGATTTTAAATGAAAGGTTCCGTCATACGACCGCTTGCCGCTCTCGCAGGCAAAACCGGGCCACGCGGCCGCCGTGAATTTGTGGGGCGAGGCGGCGCGGGCGGCAGTCGCTTGAACGCGGTCGCGCCATGCGGTAGCCCGTTTGTGTTTTTTTGTGCTCCCGTCGTAAAACGAGAAAATCGAGTGCAACGCTCAGCCGTTGGCGCCGCTCTTAAAACGCCGTTGCATAAAATGTGAACTCTGGCTTGGAGCGTGGGTGCCGGGACTCTAGGCCCGTTTCTGGGCGCGTTCCCCTGTTCCCTGTAAACCTCACAGCGATGAACGCCGAGGCTTGCAGTAGTAGCAAGCCCACGCTGCTAACACGGCACCGCGCTGACCGATTTACAAGACGAATGCAGTGGGGCTCTGTAAGTGAAACGATAATTATCGTTTAATACTTCACCTACACGCACCACTTATTAGTGGTGCGTGTAGGTGAAGTATTAAACTTCAGATTTAGTTTTTTAAATGATCGTTTCTTTTATTTTAAATTTGGCTTTCACATAAGCGACCCAATACATTTTTTTTAACTGCCGAGTGTATCACGGAATTGTTTTAGCTGTCGCGGCTATTAAAAGGAGTGCCCGCAACTTCAACGGCATAGTTGGCGTGTATAATTGCATGTGCTCGTGTCTTCGCTGTGAGTGAGGATTGTGTTACTTGTGCGTGCATCCCATTGTGGAATTGAATCGCAACACCTGCCATGCAGACCCCCACATTCAGTATGCGTACAGCAATTTGGCTGGCTTACACGATATGTTCTTCATGCAGAATTGATGTCATGCTGTAATGTAACCTTGGAAAGATTGACAATTGCTGCTTTGCACGGTTGTGTTATTGTATTTAATTGAATGCTGTGCCTCAATTAAGACGTCCGTTTGGTTTGGCGAGGCTCTGAAAAGCTAACGCGTATGCATTACAATGATTAAAATGCGAAATTATATTTGGCATAGAAAAATGTATATACGTATTACAAAAAAAACCTAATTAATATAATCTTCTGTCGCTACACTACAGGATCTTAGCAATCGAGCGCAATGGCGATTGCAATGCTGCTCCGTCACCGACGCTGCCCCACGGTGGCCTCGTGGTCAGATCACTGGACTAGCCATCCAGAGGTCGCCGGTTAGATTCTAGCTCCCAGCGCGGCAGTTTAAAACAATGATGCGAGTTTCTTAAATAACCTCTGTCCACCCAACGGTGTTTACATGGGTATGTTTACACGAGTATGCCCGCAGTTAGTCGGTCGACTGGTCGCGTGTGGCCGGATAAAATGTGGGTACTCCCACCCATTCCATGGCTTCTGACCAGCGTGAAAGAGTAGGCCAAAATACCCTCTAGACGGGCCGTCTAGACCTGCATCCAAGTGGGAGGCACCTTCCGCTAGCAGTTGCGTGAGCCACCAATTTTCCATGCCGGGGATTGAGCAAGCAGGAAATATCTTTGCCACGAGAAGCCAAATTTTACTTTCAAATCGGACATCTGGAAAGTGTCACGCAAATAAGCGGCAGACGGGTTAGCGCATTTGACCTCCTGTCGTGCCATCCAGATTCCTGCCGAAATCCCACGTCGCTTGTCCAAATGCCGCAGGTGTTAGATTTGCGTGGAGGGTTTTCTTTCAGGAGAATTGAACCGATTTATGTCGCGTCTCTTCCTGTTCACGTGAGATGCTCTGTCGCATTACCGCTGACCCGCTTGCGTACGTTTCGTTTACGGAGAACGTATATAATCATTTATGGCGGGCGTGCATGTGTTTTGGCTAACCGCTACACCGGCCGCTACAAACGCGCCGGTCCGAATTTCATGCCCGCCCACCGGGACAACATCTGCGGTGAACGTCTCAACCAGTCCCGGCCCACCTTTAGGTTGACTCGACCTTAAAAAATGAGTACCTGGTTTGGTGTGGGGAAAAGAAACCACCCCCCAAACTGAGGAGATGAAGGTGACCGGGCATGAGCGCTGGCCACACTCGCACCCTTGCGATGTGCTGTACCAACCTTCGTAGGGGTGCTCGCTGACAACACTCGCTGCCCCCACAGCTTGGGTGGGCTACGTGGGGGGAGGCGGGGGGAGGGGCAATTGGTCTCTCTTTTGCGTGTGACAAACATCCCACTGTTGAGCGAGCGGAGCCATTTCATTTTTTAGCGCGGCATTTTCCGTTTGCGCCTCCGTTTTGAAAGGTCAGGGGTGCACCCATTTTTGTGTCACCTCGCACAACGCCTCCAGGTGTTGACCATGGTAAGTAGCCATGACAATCGAGCGGCATTGTCACACCCGGATTGAAGGCCCCGTAGAAGCGCGACACAGTGGCACACCGTTCCAAGAATTTATGGGCAGCATGAAACGATACGTCCCGAACGTTGAGTAAGCGTTGTGCACAGCGCAAGAAGCCGCTTGCGATCGTTGCAGAGTGAATCGGCCAACTCCGCGTTACTCCAAAACGGCAGCGTGGCACCGTCTTGGAACGTTACCTTGTTAGCGCAAACATCCCGCAATGTCGATCACACTCACTGGCACGTGGGTTCCAATGAAACTCGGGACCAGGGGTTCCGCTGTTTAAAAGCGTGCAATGCAATGTGCTCGTGTGTGTGTGCGTGCGCACGTGTGTGTGTGCGCACGTGTGTGTGTGCGCACGTGTGTGTGTGTGCGCGTATATGTGTGTGTGCGCACGTGTGTGTGTGCGCACGTGTGTGTGTGTGCGCGTATATGTGTGTGTGCGCACGTGTGTGTGTGCGCACGTGTGTGTGTGTGCGCGTATATGTGTGTGTGCGCACGTGTGTGTGTGCGCACGTGTGCGTGTGCGCGGGGAGGTTTTAATAAACTAAACCTTTTTCTTTCTCCTTCCGCCTACTCTTTGAATGTGCAGTGTGTTGGAGCAGCACAAGCTATCAAATGCCCAGTGGGAGGAGAGGATACAAGCGTGGCATTCGGAGCACAATGGGATGTTGCGGTAAGAGAATCGTTCCGCTGCGTGCGCGTCGGGGACCGTGGTGGAAAGCTGCGGCATCGGGGTTTGCGCCCCAGACCCAAGTTCAATTCCCGCTCGCCGTCAACACCAGTGGCGAACATCTGAGGCCCTCTTCAATGAGTACTTGGCGCGCTGTATAAACGCTAGCACTGGGAGACGAAGGTGGCTGGGCATGGTGATGGCCACACGATATATACATTGATAAGCTGGCCTTAATCGGTGCTTCATAATGAAGGTTTTTGGGTTAGATCGCGTTATTATAAATGTGTTGCAACACTCCACCACCCGACACGGCCAATCAGTCAAAAATGTGTCACGTGAACAAAACGCCAATTCGGTGCTTATTTACCACATTGTTATTACAGTTCTCTGTCAATCTACTGCTGGATGAAGTGCCTCGTCCATGCCGTGTAGGGCCATGCCATGTAGACCATGACGGTTGTTTGACAACACTTCAATGCACCATGAACCCTGGTGACCCTGACTTCGATTCCCGGCCACAAGCTAAGATCCAGCGGTGAGTGACATCTGGACTGATCCTCGACACCTGCCCTCAGACAATCCACGCTACCCAGCGTGGTGAAGTATGGTCATGCGACTCTCATAACCACATTACATTCATCCACCCATCCATCGGCGAATTGTGACAATGGGCTCTAAACTCGGAAGGTGTTATTGGAACGTGACCAGAAGCGGCCGCTACGAGGGGTGACGTGCACGATCCAAACGTACTGACACAGAACGCGTTTATCCGTTAATGATGTTTTCATAATTCGTGTTCTTGATGGAGCGCCTCGGAGCGCTTTACACGGACACGCGATGGGCAACTTGCATCACATCTCATCTCAACACATTTGAAAGGGCACTCCCAGTGGCAGATGTCCCGGTGTGGCGCAAGGTGACGTGGCACCTGGCCCTGCAAGCGTTCGTTCCTTAGTCGGCCAGTCGGGGGCGATGGTTGCTATGTGGTTTAGCCTAGGGGCACCCCCAGTGGCAGCTGTCCCTAAGGCACAAGGTGACGCAGCACCTGGCCTGCAAGCGGGCCAGTAAGGGGCCGATGATTGCTGTTATGTTTAATCTCAATTGATTATATTTGCTTGGTCAAACATGCGCAGATGAATGAACGTGCATACTGTGCAATGTGGCTGGCAGAGGTGGGACAAAGTCATTGTTATGCAAGTCCAAGTCGAGTCGCAAGTCATCAAATTCATGACTCGAGTCTGACTCGAGTCCAAGTCACATGACTCGAGTCCACATCTCATAGGTGGGACAAAGTCATTGTTATGCAAGTCCAAGTCGAGTCGCAAGTCATCAAATTCATGACTCGAGTCTGACTCGAGTCCAAGTCACATGACTCGAGTTCACACCTCTGGTGGCTGGAAATATAAATATGCATGACAACAAGATGGGGGGGGGGGAGGGGTTGGAGGTGGGGGGGGTCCTTCCAAGCCTTTTATTTAAACGAGCAAACCGACATCTGAGACTAGAGCAAGGAGATCGTAGTCATCGTCCGTCCCAGGAAATGTGCTGGCTTCGTTCGTGGCCTCGGTTCGGAGAGCCGGCCCTGCGTTTTCACGGCGGTGGCTGCCCTGCCAATCCCGGACGCGGGGAGCGGCCTTGGTGAGGCGGCTCGCTCGGCTCCTTCGAAGTGCGGGAGCCACGCGCTTCACCCTGGGTCAACCGCCAAACCAGTTGTGAGGTCACGGGGTCAACGCAGAAACGGGATGCGCGCCTTCCAATGACGCCGCTTAATCAAGCGTGTGAGGGATTGCGTGAGTGCACAAATTCTATTTTCTATTTTATTTTTTATACACCATGGGGAATTTGCTCAAATAATAGTGAAGCAGCCCGACCTAATCAAATGCGGGTTCATAGCACAGTCGTGCGCCGTCAATACGTTCACATTCAAAGCTGCATGGAGACCTGACCCAAGACGATATTCTCACTGCTCAATCACCAGTCCTGCTCCTCCGTGCCACTTTCCCGCAAGGCTCATATCTCTAGCCTCAAGCGTTGACCGCTATAGTACGACGGCGATGCGGTTTGATAATTTAAAAAGTGAGATTATGGAGGTGACTGTGGTGGTGGCGACGGGGTCAGAGCGTTGAGCCGGCACGGCTGAGAATCGAATCCCGGGTGTGTGTGTGGGGAGCTTTCAGCAGCTCCTAATTCTAACTGGGCTCTCCAGTGCAAGCTCCCGGACCAGTCACACCAACGGCTTGCACAATAAAAACCATCAATGCATTTGCTTTTGCACTTTAATACCTTGGAAGATAAAAAAAACAAATTTGGTTTCAATGTTATGCACAAAAAAAGCAATCTCTTATGGGGAAACTGCAACAGCAACTGTGTGAGGGATTCTAGATTTGAAGCTTTCGTGACTGCAAGGATTCATACTCTTAGGGTTTTTTTCGGTAAAGTCACGTAGGTAAAAAATAAAAATAGAATAAGAAAAATAATAGATGTATTATTTTTATCTCTATTATTTCTATTATTTGTATTATTTTTTATTTTTACCCACGTGACTTTACCGAAAAAAAACCTAAGAGTATGTGTGAGGGGTGAAGATGCCGCTCCAAGGAATCTTTTTTGAGGCGAAGTCCCGCGAAAAAACGCCTTCCACGGCCGTCCTCTGATGCATGGGTTTCAAGTTGGTGATGAGGTGCAGAGATGAGGATACCTCACTTCCCATTAGCACGGTGGGCTACGTACGGTGCGAAAGAAGTTCCACGTGCAGTGGCAGCAGCCTTAATTTGCGACGGCGACGTGAGCCGTTAGTGTGCCGGTAGGGGGCGATGTTTGCTGCCGCGTGTGTGCGCGTTAGCCCGACCACCGAGTGATTTGCGTTGCGACTTTGGGATGGGGCAACGTTGGAACCCTGACGCCCGCCTACTCCAGCCCGTGGCATCGGTGGATCTTTCGAGTCCGCCGCGAGGCAGACGGTGTGCGGAGTGGTCACAGGATCTTTATGGCTATTGCACGCACAGCGGTCGCCATCGGGGTGGCCGAATTGCGCTGCCACCGGTCACTCTACCGCCAATGGCTCTGCGAGATTCCGAATGGATTTCTTCATCTCACGACACAACGCCCATCGTAGGATAATAACACATTGGTAAATAAACCAATATAACATATCCATTATTTATAAATGTGTCGTAACCCTCCACCACCCGACACGGCCAATCAGTAAAAAAGTGTCACGTTGACAAAAGACAAATAGTTCACTGGCGAATTGCCCGATGATGCTGGATGCAATTACCAGCGAAACGTCGTACTCAAACATTTTAAATGTTGTGGTTTCACGCTTCAACACACCGGTGGGCTAAAGTAGTGAACTATTTGTCTTTTGTCAACGAGACACTTTTTTTTACTGATTGGCCGTGTCGGGTGGTGGAGGGTTATGACACATTTAAAATAATGCGATCTAACCCAAAAACGTTGATTATGAATAACATATCCATGCGAAGTAAATCGCACTTTGTGTCATTTATCTTGTGACGAGCATTGTCCACAACGACACCCAATGATCATTTTTTCGTAACAACAAAGGAAGGTTGTGCATCTCATCTGAAGCGCATCTGAAGGTGCACATGTACGTGCAGAATGCACTTGCACGCCCTCAGATGTACAATCACACACGCACATACGATAGATCGTGTGGTTTGGTGGGAAGCTGAGCACAAGCCTTTGGCCCTGAATAAAATAGAAACACAACCGCTCCGTGGTATTTCTAAAGGGAGTGAACTTTTCATTACGACCGTGCACAGAACATTAGTCAAGGGGGCACTGGAGTGAAATGGTTAACGCGTTGTGGTGTCCATTTGTGTTTTGGGTTGATGTTCCATTACATGACTTGTCTGTTTTTTTGCGGACGCGGTCTTCAATTGATAATGTATTACGCCGGTGTGCGTTCATCCCCTAGGTCAGGGGTCGGCAACCAAAATAACAAGTAGAGCCATTTCTTTCCAATTCGGTACACAATTCAGTATTTCAAGAGCCGCAATGCATCTGAGTACATACTGTACATACGTACATATCGTCAAGAAGCAGCCCGTAAAGAGCCGCATGCGGCTCCGGAGCCGTAGGTTGCCGACCCCTGCCCTAGGTGTTAAAGTTTGTGTGTGTGTGTCTGGTCATATATGTGTGTGCTGTATATATTTGTGGGGAGCGTTGGGGGCAGTGGTTGGCCCGATGCACTACGAATCCATCAACTCCAAGTTTAATTCCCAGCCACGGCTGTCACCAGTGAGGAGTGATGTTAAGAGTAATTCTGGACAATTCTCTAACAAAATAAACGATCGGACAATGTGCATCCTTCACATGTTTTTACATAAATGCCACCTTCCCATATATAATCCCTGCACGTACCATATTTTAAAAGTATTTTTTAACGCATCTCATCAGCCACACACACGGCTGTCTCCGAGAACATAGCTTCCACAGCAACACAAGCAAACCCTGGACCGTCTTCAACGTTCATTGCTTCACCAGCAAAGCCAGACCATCGCTACGTTGAATCGGCCTTACATGTTCGCCTGGCGCTGCATTTGCACGTAAGCACTGGGGAGGCGACAACGGTGGCTGGGTGCGTTGGCGTGTACAACAACCACACGTTGCCGTTAGAGGTGTTCGTTTCAGCGTTATTTATTTATTTACCCCCACGGTTTGTTAAAGACGACAACTTGTGGGTGGACTTTGTCTTGTTTTTGTTCGTGTAAACCGCGTGCCAACCCAAAATGCATTGCTATAATCCACGTGAGTATAATTAATGTGGTTATTATTTTATTCTTAGGTTTTTTCGGTAAAGTCACGTGACTTTACCGAAAAAACCTCAGAATATGATTCCTTGCAGTCACGAAAGCTTCAAATCTGTGGTTATTATTATTCGGATTGTTGACACTTGATGCCAAGGACGGGTTGAACTGGAGCCAAGAAATACTGCTGCTGCTGCTGCCTGCACTTTTGCATTGCTCCTCCCTGTTTTGATTTGATAACAGTTGGGGGGCCTTGGCATAAGTGCTTATTATTGCACTGTGCCTTATGAAATACAGCTACCTGAGTTAGATTGCCAGCCATGGCTGGCATCGGTGCGTATCTCAAACAAATTCACGGCCCGCTATTTCACGAACTCTCAATGACCAGCACGGTGAAGTATGGTCAAACAACCCCCCTTTGACTGACACAGTATGGGGAAGGCATTCGTCCAGCAGTAGCTTGATTAAGGGCTGTGAAATGTGAATTATGATATCGCCTGCTCTGCATCAACCGAAACTAAATGCGCAGATCCTCACGAACGTGACCTAAAGTTTGTGGCTAGGTGTTCTAATTTTCAATTTGAGGCGTTACAAAGTAAAGGGACACTTTGTTTTTGCTGGGAGCGTCATTGTCCCAATTAACGGCTGAAGCTTTAATCTTAGCTTTGTTTCGTTTCGCTTGTGTTGTGGGCATGCTTTTACAGAACCGCATCACCCGCTCAACAAATCATATACATATTTTTTCCATCCAATCGCCATTATTTGCCGTTTAGCAAATGCATTACGTTAGATCATTGGCAAATACTTCAAAGCTCTAACCGATACGCATTAAAGAAGAATTTGCACTTTAATACAATAGGGATGGATAAGTACAAATATAACTGCACGGGGATTAAATTAAATCCATTACCGTTGCGCAGAGATGAGAGCCGTGGGTTTGAGCTGTTTAAACCTTCCCCTTTGCAATAAGATACTTTATTAAACGGCCTTTCTGATTCTCCCAGCAGACATGCAAATGCCCCATTATGCGGAAAGCCACCGGTGATGCCGACGGTCCCTTGTAGTGTATTTTATTTGGTTTTCAAATGAGGGTATTACCACCCCTCGCGCGGGGAGAGAGGAGAGTGCTTGCGTGAAGAATGCACGGAATACATGTTCTTATTTCAACCCCCTCCCTGCCCACTGCCTTACCCCACCTTCCTGGCATCGTAGCGCATGCTTCCAATTCGGTGCTTTGGAATTGTTGGTGGGGGTGGTTGGTGGCTCACACAAGGATCGTTTTGTGTTTGAGACTCCCCACTTTGCTGGGCCTAACGATGATGTTTATAGTATTTGGCTGCTATAAAATATCCACGCGATGAGCCGCTTCGTCGAGCTTTCATGTGTGGCGAGGTCGCTTCTGAGACAGAGCTACCTTACTCAGTGGGCCTTAACCTGGTCGGATAATTATAACTAGCGCCACGGAGATTGCAGCGCCAATAACATCGTGAGCGCCGTCTCTTCGCCCGCGCACGAGTCTCGCTCCACTTGATCCCGGTTTCCTCCCCCGTGCAATCTACTCGCTAAGCGGGCGATCACACGACCGGTTTGTTGCAGAGGTTCGTGGTTGAAGCTCAGCGGCAGCCCTGGTTAATGCTGCGGGGGTATTAACCGGCCACGTTGGGGGCCATCCCGTGACGTTATTTGAAAAAAGAAGATCAAGCCATGTGTTGGTCCCAGCATCACTTTCTGACTTTATCAAGTTCAAAAATGACGCACGCAAATTAGCCAATTGGGTAAAGCCACAGAGCAGCAACACCATCATAGTTGATGATGATGACGACCTGATGTTTGTCTGTTATTGTTATGTTTTTCACTCGCGTTTGTATTTGAGGAGTGCGACAGAGGAAATAATCACACAAACAAATATTCATTGTATATCTTTAGACCAAATGTCAGGACACATACGTTTAATTAATGTAAGTTAACACTGCCACTAAAACATTTAAATTATTAATTTAAGGGTAAACATTCTAATATAATGAATATCTATTTTTCTTTTTCCTTTTAAAATCACATTTGAAAATGGACAGAAAATGACTCAAGACGAACGAGTTAAATTAGTTTTTAAAAATCCTAACTTCATTGCAAAAGATAATTCATATTTGCGTGAATGTTAATAGAAGTCAGTTTAAACATTTGTTAAAATAAATGAAAAACCCTGTTTGATTTCTTACAATAAATATAAGAACTCCTGTACAATAACCCGACGTGTCCTGACTTTCGGGCCACGCTGTCCAAGCGCCCGATATGAGGCTGGCCACGGCACGCGAGAGCGTGGCAAGCGCCGTGCCTCCGGTGCGTTCCCCAGTGTTGCCCAGTCCGTGATGGCGCAGCGATTCACTGGGTCGTGCCCTCGGTGTCTTGCAGAGAGGACGCCATCATGGAGTACATGAAGATTGCTCAGGACCTGGAGATGTACGGGGTCAACTACTTTGACATCAAGAACAAGAAGGGCACCGACCTTCAGCTGGGCGTCGACGCGCTCGGCCTCAACATCTACGAGAAGAACGACAAGTACGACCCCCGCGCTCCCCCTGCTTGCTAAAGGGGGACAGTTTCGTTCGCGATCCCCCTGCTTGCTAAGGGGGACAGTTTCGTTCGGCCCGTTTGGCGATCCACCGCGGCCGTACGGAAACTCCCGCGTGCCGGGCCGATTAATTAATAATCGTGTGAAAATAATTATAAAGTCGGTTTTCTACAGCGTAATTCGCGCAAAGGCCTTCAAAGCGCCTGACATGATTCTTAAGGTTACGGAAAAGCCTGTTGTAAAAACAGGTGAGATTTAAGACAACGACACATTTATATTTACGCGATCGAACCCGAGTAAAAACCCCTGTATTTTGGATTTACGATGCGGTTTAAAAATCGTAACAGACTCGGGTTCCCTCGTGTACTGAGGAGGAAGGGAATGTCACTTCCGTGGGCCCTGGCTTCACTTCTTCAGCTGGGTCTGTCCGGGTCTCCGGACCCATAAAGCTACTTCTACACCCGGCACACCACGCCCAGTATACCCGCAGCTACGACTGTGGCTACCAATCGTGTGCCCGCTCCAGCCTATTGCCGTGCCAGTGGTATCCACAGCTGCAATCAGCTGCCAGTGATATGAGGGGCAATGACGTCGCAAGTGGTTAGTGCACCGCGCTGTCAGCTGCCTCAAGTTCGATCCCCAGCCATGGCTAACACGGTGACGAGAGTGACCATATGAAATGGGTTCTGGCACTGCCCCGTTCACCAGACCCGTCACCGCCCCCCTCGCCACAACCCGCACGACACCAGAGCGGTGAAGCATTGGTCGAAACGACCCTCTGGAGTGCACTCAGAGATAATGCCCTCGGTGTGATCTCTCCACACGCGACTGCCTCCGCGGCTCCGTTCCGTCCATTCACGAGGCATCCGGTCCGGGCTTTGCAGTGAGCCGGTACGCGTGTCGGTGTGTGCAGGTTGATTGTCGTAAAAAATTCCCGAGCGGATGGAGAGCGCTAATTAGGGGCGCGTGAAAATGACAATCAGCGGTGCGCGCGTGCAGTATTCATCATGGGCTGCTGGGTATTCAGCGTGACCTGGCGGGATATAGTGCTGCGCAACATGAAGAGGCATATATTTTGTATTCAACATGTTCTATGTTTATTGGCACACCGAATCATTAAATAATTTGCAACCAGACAGTAGTTTGAGCTAGGACGATGGAAGTGCAGTGCGCACGCACCTGGCCAGCGGTGTGAAGGCGGTGTAACTGCACCGGAGCCCACTGCCCCCAGGTGGGAGGGATACAAATAGTGGGGCGGGGATGGAGGAGGTGGGACTGGGCCCCGGTTTGGTGGGGGGGGGGGGCATTTAATTCCTTGTACCAGGGCCCTACACCAACCGTGCCGTGCCAGTGTGCCACTGGGCACCGCGAAGGATTTATCGCGTCGAGATCGGAAGAGGGTCCCTCGCATTGGTCAGCAACCGCGACTGCGGCTGCTTCCCCAACGCCTTGCGGTTTCTTCCAGTGCTTCTGCTGCACGCTGTTGAAAATCGCTGACGTTGTTTGCGGTTCACACAAACGTTTCGCGTGCATAAGGGAAATGTTGCCGAAGTTTGAAGTTGCTCAGTTCAAACTCGGTCGAATTGTAGTTTGTTCAATATTGGACGATACCTTTTTTATGGGCAACCCTGGACTATATATTCGTAGGGGTGCCACAGTGGTGAGATGTTCACTACCTCGCCTGGTAGGATCGATCCTAACCCTGACACCTGTATATTTGGGGTGTGCGTATTCTCTCTCTGGTCACGTGGATTTTTTTCTCCGGGTCCTCCAGTTTTTTCCTCCACTTTTAGAATCAACATCACGCATTCAGACTATTTGGCTGCTATAGATTTCCACGTGATAAGCCACTTCGTTGAGCTCTCATTTGTGGCCAGGTCGCTTCTGAAAAACGAACTGCATAGCTCAGTGGGCATTACCTGGTAAAAAAATTAGTAGATATATTTGTGGGCGTCTGCTTTAGTTCCCTTCCGGCTTTGTTTCGAGACACTGGGGTCTCTCCACCTCTGCCCATCTTGCGCCAGCTGTGCGGCTTCCTTGGAGATAATTTTCTTCAAACTCAAGACGCACGTTGTGTGCCGGGCCCCACGTGACCTTTTTTTCATATCGTTGTTTCAAGAAGCTTACTGTTATTTGTGCGCAAATTATAAAACGTTTTATTTGTTGCCTCCCTTGTGAAGTTCACATTTCTAATAACGTCCACAGTTCCAGCAAGCGGTGTATGTCGCAGAGTGACACGTTGTTATTTGAGCAAGGTCTTCCGACTGCCGAGGGTGATTTCTCCTTATTACTGGTAAGCTTCAGCTTTATCCGATCTTGCACACAGGCTGACTCCAAAGATCGGTTTTCCGTGGAGTGAGATCCGAAACATCTCCTTCACGGATAAGAAGTTCTGCATCAGACCCATCGACAAGAAGGCCCCGGTGAGTTTCCCTCTCAAGCCTCCTGATCTGCCACTTACACGGCTTGTTGACTTGACAGATTTAATGACTAAGTCAATTCTGTGTGTGTGTATATATATATTTGCGGGGAGCGGTGGTGAAGTGGTTAGAGCACTGCGCTATGAACCCGGCGACCTGAGTTCGATTACTGCTCATGGCCAACATTGGTGACAATTATCGCTTACCTGAACCAGTCCTGGGCCTCCGCTAGGTTGACTCAGCCTAAAATGAGTACCTGGTATGGTGTGTAAACATCGCCACTAAAGGCGGCCGGGCGTGGTGTTGGCCACCCACTCCCTCGTGTGCCGTGCTGGCCTTCATAAGTGCTCGCTAACAGCACTTGCCCCAACAGTCTGTTAAGGCTATACTGGGGAATTGTTGTCTGTATATATGTAAAGCGATATGTTTACTGAAGTGGGAAGAGCCAGCAAGGTGACTCGGCAATAGAGCGAGAAGCAACTTACGATCATAAGGTTGCGAGTTCAAATCCTAGTTGGGGGTTGACTTGGCCCATAATTCCTCTGGGGTCGATACAATGAGTACCTGTACCACTTGTTTGGGAAAGTCAACAGCGGGTATTCTTTGAAGAGACTCCATCCACACTTTGGGAATGTGGAATTTCCACCGCCGTGTTCAGGGCTGTAGACAGGCAATGAGTACCACCACCTTGATGCTCATTTGATGAAGAGAATCACTTTCAAGACCATTTTCATTCTAATCAATACAAAACCATTCACCCTGAATCTGCCTATTCTCTTCTGGTCTCAGAAGCTAAGCAGCACAAGTGTCTGGTTTGTAGGTGGATGAGCGGTTACTTGGGAATTCTGGATTCTTGAATCTATCTGTGTGGAACTTTGGTGGGTTTTCTCTGCTTTCCCAGTCTTCCTCCCACATGGCACCAAACTCTCAATCCTGGCATTGAGCAAACGCCTCGTTTCAGGGCCCTACTGAAATGTTTGAGACTGAGTGAGGCTTTTATGGATAAATATGTGGCACAATTACCATTATTATTTTTCTGCCCATTGTTGTAATTAGTCATTTCTACAATGTCACTTTGAGAGTGCTGCTTTCGGCTCATTAGAGCAGTGAGACTTTTTTTTATTTTAATTTGGCAATTGCCCCAATTTTAAAATAGCCCATTAAAAGCTCGTGCAAATGGCACCAAATTAAAGGGATAAAAGTCGCCACGGGTTTGGAAATATAATTTCACTGAAGCATTTGGCGACGCAGCATTGTAGATATTATCAGCGAGTGGAGATTGAGAGGAACGAGGCAAGTGCAGGAAGGAGGAGGGCAGATTATTGAGACAGCCATTGGAGTGACACTGGGGGAGGGGGTCGAGCAAAGGGAAGACACAAAGCTGGATGGTTAGATACTGTGAGAACGGACCATGAAGGTCGGGTACAAACTACTAAAAGTTTTTTATTTTACCAGATAAGGCCCACTGAGCGATATAGATTGTTTTCAGAAGCGACTGGGCCACAAATGATAGCCCATTGAACTGGGCCTATCACGTAGAAATTCATAGCAGCCTGGTAAAAATAAAAATAGTTTATAGTTAATATTGGCATAAAGGGAATTATGCTCGTCACAACTGACCCCTAATTGACGGAACAGTTGCGAGCACATTGAGACCCAAACCGAGGACGGACGCACGTTGAAGATGGCCGCGTCAGCCCGTGCGCAAAGCGTCGGTGATTCTCGTGGTGTACTGACCGTGCCCCCCCCCCCCCCACTCCGCGCAGGACTTTGTGTTCTACTCGCCGCGTCTGCAGACCAACAAGCGCATCCTGGCGCTGTGCATGGGCAACCACGAGCTGTACATGCGGCGGCGGCAGCCCGACTCCATCGAGGTGCAGCAGATGAGGGCGCAGGCCAAGGAGGAGAAGCACGTGAAGCTGCAGGAGAGGTGCGTGCGCCCTGCGCAATCGAAACCCGTCGGTCCGCCGTGTTGCCACGGAGTTTTGTGAGGCCACTCGGGAAGTGGTCGGGGGTACAGCCGGTGTCAATAAAGTTGTGCAAATCTGGTGGCTCGCGCGCACGGACACACGCGCGTGCCCGCGCGCCTACCGGATTATGAGTGCATCATAATTCAGAGAATGTGGTGGATGATGGAGGGAGTGATGGGGGGGAGGGTGCAGGGTTGGCGAAGGTTCACCCTCTGCATAGGACCGGCTGCCCTTCAGGCTTCATGATAAGAAACTTCATTTGTCAGCGAGTCGGTCTGTTAGTCACGCGCTTGCTTCGGTAATTTTCATAACATAAAGTCCAGCAAGGGCTCTTTTTATAATTGGAAGGAATCGTGAACTCGCGGTATTTGATGATCATCATAATGATGATTCACAATCTGACGTTATTACCTAGGTCACAAAAACCTTGGCAAAACAATTTCACCGTCTTGAGCTTTTCTGGTTTAAACCGTTTCTAGACTCCCTTTTAATTCTCCTGATTTTTAAGTTGAGAGTTGGGAATAATTTTGTAAAATGAAGACAATGTAGGGCCCACGATTATTGGAGGAGGAACTAAACTGTAAGATTGTAGAGGAATTAAGGCCCTTAAATGTTTGGTGACAAATATATTGAACTTTACTTTGTTTGTTTTTTGAACCAAGGGGTTAGAACTTTTTTTTTTACTCGGATGCTTTCTGGGTTGCCGAATCGAAAAATTCCGGCGTCATCACACTTTTAAGACTCCAGTTTTTCAGGCGCTCGTTGTAAGTGTGTGACTTCGAAGCCAATGGAAAGCGGGCGAAGCCCAGCGCTCGTTAGGAGCATGAGCGCACAAGAGGACGTGAACTTTGGAATGACACCCAGAGGTTGTGACCACGTCCATGTGATCAGTGTGCCCCCTGTCTGCAGAACTAATGTCTCTAGCAAGCAATACATCAACTTTACTTTTAGCCCTAACCTGCTGTCTGTTTTTTTAACCTTGGCCTATTTAAATACGTTGTTATTGTAATTATTAACGATCTGTTTTTTTACACTGAAGGTTAAGTGTAACTTTTAATTGGGGTGGTGAGGCATCATGTCAGCTAGTGTACTTGGCAGATTTGGAAAGGTGCATCTATGGGTCCTTTTTTGCCAGTTTCAAAATTACAAAAAAATATAAGAATAGGCTTTACCCTTTCTGGCAATAAAACGCCGAATAGATACCTTTTTTCAAGGCATCATGTCTGCATTAACCACACATATTTGTGGCAAAAACATTAGCCTACATCTCGTAACGTCTCTCTCCGTCGTGCCTTCCGAACGTTGCCACGTGTTGTTCGGCACGATGTCCGACGTTTCGCAGCACAGTGCTGAGAGCTTCTTGAAGAAGCTTCCAGCACGCCGTTGTTTTTACACAAACAACGACAACAACAACCAAACAACAACAACGTCGGAGAGTCGAGCCGATCGGCAGCATCAACAGCGGCCGTCAATCCGATGTTATCGAGGGATGAAGTGAGCGGCTCATTTCGCCTTCCGAAGGAGCACGTGGAGCGAAGTGTCGGATCTCTCGCAGCGAGCAGCGCGCACGCGCGGTACCGACCTGGAGAGGCATCGGTAGACAGCTGCAGAGCAGCACAATGGCCAAAACCCCCACAAAGGTTGTGTCGTGTAACATCAAATGTAACACGAGGTCGTTATTTCCCTCTAAGTCCATATCCCATCATTAAAAACAATCGCTCGCGAAACAGCAGCACATTAATAACCGCGTTCAACACTGAGGCTTCCCTTTTTGAGGGAAAATGGGCCTTAATAGCCTCCCAGCCGGGTAAATGAAAGTGCAATTGAATTATAAACTGCTACGTGTTGAGACGAGACAGATGGTCAGGCATATTTTTTTAAAGACTCTAATTCGATTACAACTCTTTGCCTGCTGGTTCAGTGCGAGAGTTCCAGACTTGCGATCAGAAGGCAGCGAGTGCGAGTTCACATGCCAGCCGAGGGTCAGATCAGGCCACCATTCATCTAGGATGATTAAAATGGGTGCTGCTTTTAAGGAAGTCAAGAGCTGTTCGAAAACGAGGAGACGGGTTCATGGCCTGAGGTCGCCATGTGGCTCAGAGCTCAGGAGCAGCCCAACCTAATCAAATGCGGGTTCATAGCACAGTCGTGCGGTCAATACGTTCACATTCAAAGCTGCATGGAGACCTGACCCAAGACGATATTCTCACTGCTCAATCACCAGTCCTGCTCCGCCGTACCACTTTCCCGCAAGGCTAATCTCTCTAGCCTCAAGCATTGACCGGTGTAGTACGACGGCGATGCGGTTTGATAATTTAAAAAGTGAGATTATGGAGGGTGATTGTGGCACGGCTGATAATCTTTGGGTGTGTGGGGAGCTTCCAGCAGCTCCAGATTTAAACTGGGCTCTCAGGTGTGGAGAGTTGAAGGTCCTCAGATGAGTCGCACCAACGACTGCGAAGGGAAAAAACGGGTGTGAGAGAGATCAGCGATTGTCACATGACAGTCGAGCCGTTATTCTTACTTCCTAGGGTTAGAAGTTCGGTGTGTGTTTCGTGCTGTTAATGGTGACCATTATTTCACTACACTCAAAAACCTGAATTAATAACGGGGCAGTGGAAACCTGGATTCAAACCCAGTTCAGGCTCCGCGCTCTGACCACTTGGCCGCTTTTGCCACACCTGACGGCTTCGCACGGATGATGATTATTATTATTTTACGAGCGGTGTAAATGTGTCGACCCCCATCCTGGCGCCGCAGGGCTTTCCTGGAGAACGAGAAGAAGAAGCGCGAGAATGCCGAGGTGGAGCGGCAGCAGTCGGAGAGGGAGAAGCGGGAGCTCATGGTTCGCCTGCAGCACGTGGAGGAGCAGACACGCATCGCCCAGAAAGGTGACGGGGGAGCGCTCGACGCGGGGTTGTTGTGTGCACAGCAACAACCGCCATTCACCACTAAGTGGCGGTGACGCCAGTTATGCGCGTGATTAACTTGCGTGCACTTTGAGGCCACGCGAAATGTCGAACGCCCGCCGGTGGAAGGTCACGGGGCTGACTGAGATTACCAGCACATGCACATGCGCTCCTTACTTACGCCGCACGCGCAAAGACAAAGATCCCCCGTGTAGTTCTTAGCAGACTGTTAGGGCAAGAGCTGTTAGCGATCACCTACGAAGGCCGGCACGACACACGTGGGGGCGGGTGGCCAGCACCGCGCCCAGCCGCCTTTGTCTCCCGAGGTGGTGACGCCGACACCGTCTGCTTCACGGCGGACTTTAAAGATCCATCGACACCATTGGCAGGAGTAGGCAATTGTGTGGCGAGCGTCAGGGTTCCAACGTTGCTCCATCCGAAAGTCGCACCCCAAATCACTCCATGGGAGACTAACGCGCACACACGCGGCAGCAAACATCACCCCCTACCGGCACACTAACGGCTCACGTCGCCATCGCAAATTAAGGCTGCTGCCACTGCACGTGGAACTTCTTTCGCACCGTACGTAGCCCACCGTGCTAATCCGAGGTGCGTGTTCCACGAACAAAAGATCTGGCCACACCAAACTTCCCAGTGCAGGGGGCCCTCCGTGAACCGTGCCACCTGTCCTTCCCCACGTAGAGCTGGACGAACAGATGCAGCGTGCCGCCCGCCTGGAGGAGGAGCGACGCAAGGCCCTGCAGGAGGCCAAGAAGCTGGAGGACCAGAAGAGGGCGGCCGAGGAGGCCAGGGCCAGGCTGGAGCACGAGACTCACAACCAGAGGATGTCTCAGGAGCAGCTGGTGAGACGCGTTCAAGAGGTCGACTAGTCAGGGGCCCAGAGGGAGTTTGGGAGTTTGAAGGGGGGGGGGGGTGTCTGACGTGAATTGTTCCCAGGAGGGATGTGTTCCCGATATTCTGATGAATCATTGTTTGGAAAAAAACTAAAATAGTAGTTTTGGATTGATCACGAAATGTTACGTGACTTGACAGGAAGTGACATCACTCCCATGATTTCATGTGCGCGCTTTTCCCGCCAAAGTTACCGTCATGCGATGTCGCTTTTGCTTAAATGATCAAACTGTAAAATGCGTAGACTAAAAAAAGGTAAAATTTTTAAAAGCTATTTACATATTTAAACAGATCATATTTCACAATGAAAGTTAATACAACTTTAAGAATTCAAATCTAAAAGTGTAACATCTTATCTGTGTATTGGGCCAAGAAAGTCAAACATTCAAGATCTAAAAAAGTGACATCCAATATACATTCTGAGTTGACGGTGGTTTTTAGTTCCATTACTGATAGGAGTACGGGAAGTTTGCCTCCTCCCACTCCATTGCAGATAAGAGAAATTCTACAGAACGAAAATTAAATTGACTTCACTCCACTACTGGCTACTGACTCGGTACCGAGTCTGCTCTTTTTGTGCTACGCACAAATCGTCAGGATTTCTGTCACTTTGTTGAAAGTAGAAAAAAAAGACTCGTAAATATCACTTTTTTTTTTCAAATTGTGCCGGTGTCGCTTGGCCGCTTGTAAAGATGTTGGGGTTGTCTGTGATCCCACGACACCCACACTGTGGCTGTGCTCGTGCTGTTTAGCAACACTGCTCCGCTTACCCCACCACCGCACGCTTGCTAGAGAACATCACGCGCGGTGTCAGAAACGACGCGCTTCCGTGGAATTAATTAACTTATTCATCGATTTTTGTCGACTGCCTGGTTCGTCGCCTGATTGCATTGAGAGATTTGTTTGATTGATTTCGAGCGACTGTGGATTTGACCGATTGCAAAATCTTTACTCGGGGCGGCTCCGTTAATTTTCATGGAGCCTGGCTGGTGATGAGCGCTTGCATCGTGTTTTGTGCCTCGGTCCCAAACCGCTACTTATTTGTTGCAGATAGAATGCTAATTCGCCCGTGAAATTCAGCACGCAAAATAATACCATTTCAGGTTCTAAGATCCATTGCATAGGCAAGACATTATCGCGAAAAACGCATCACTCTGTGGTTTGTCATTGCGGAGGGCCGAAGGGCCCATGACCTCTCAGAGTATTGACCTCGTGTCGGTGCCCTCCATAAAGAGGTCACAA
Organism: Lampetra fluviatilis; assembly: GCF_964198595.1. NCBI lineage: Eukaryota > Metazoa > Chordata > Hyperoartia > Petromyzontiformes > Petromyzontidae > Lampetra > Lampetra fluviatilis. Next base: position 1,284,510 of record NC_136324.1, read on the forward strand.
TCCTGCAGACACGCCTCTGTGCACTTCAATTACTTAAGGATTCCTGAACCAAAAAATTCATATTTCTTGATTCGATTAATCCGTTTAGTGGTATGAATAAATAACGGCCATCTCAGTGAGCGGCTTGCAATTGGAAGGTTCCGAGTTCAATTCCTGGTTGGGGTTGACTCAACCCATCATCTCTCCTGGGTCAAGAAAATGGGTACCGCTTTGTTGAAATTTCAGCAATGGTTGTCATATGGACATACTTGACCCTTGTCATAGGAATGTGGAATTCGAGCGTTGTAAACGGGGTATGAGCACGTCTCAACGCTCATTTGAGCAGGACATCGCTTTTTTAACGTGATAGTTGTTTTGTAGAAGCGTGGGCGTGTGTTGCTGTGTGTGTGTGTCTACAGGTCGTGTTGTTTAATTTATTATTTTAAAGTTATCCCTCGCTGCCATCAGAGATTAATTTAGATTGGGAATCAGTTATTTGGTAAATAAGCCAAATACATTTTGTAATTGCTGTAAGCAGTTAAAACAGTGATAACAAAACAAGATAAAAGCTCACAATATGGAACACCACATTATATATTTCGATTCTGCTTGTAGATTAAATACAATGTTTAGACTGGGAAATGTTGAGGTGCAAGCAAATTAAGGACCCAAGTAATTTGAACAATTCGATGCAACTGGGAGTATCGAATGCGAAGTAGTTCTTGAGTAAATTTCATGAACGGAGCTAAATGGAAGGCCGCGATCGCTGGCGTCATTGAGAAAGGATGTGGCACATGGAGATAGATTCCTTTTTAAGCAACCACGGCTAATCTACAACTCTGGTAATAATCCGTCAGCGGAAGATTGAGCGTTATCTGTGTGTGTTCGTCTGTGTAACGGGTGTGCGGGTTTGAGAGTGGGCACTGGTTGTAATGCGAACGGCCTCACGGTAAGTAATGAGTACGCGCGTGAGTGTTGCGTGCTTTCAAACAGCCTCTTGCCCCCTCTGCAGCCTTGATGGACCGATGGACCTTTTCCCTTTCGTTTGCAGGCAATCGAATTGGCTCAGTACACGCAGCAGATCTCCTTGCTCGAACAGGCCAAGCAGAACAAGGAGATGGAGGCCAAGGAGTGGCAACAGCAGGTACACGGCACAGACAAACACACACCGATCCAACAGCCAAGTCCACCCACCACGCTGAAAAACAGTGGTATAATCCGAATCGTATAAACTAGCGTATGTGCAGCAAAGCAGTGTATTGGATTTGGAGTGTACCATTATTTTTGTTTGTTATTGCAGGAGCGACAGGAATTCAATTGCGTCCGTAAATGATCGTTTGATTTGCTGTTATTTGACCCCTCGAGTCACCGCATTGCATTCCAAACTCAGTTCCGTGTTTATTGGCCCACAGGGCTTTGGGCATAAGACAGCCCCCTTAAGCTTGTGCGATGGATGATGTATGAATGCAGAAATTGTGTTTAGCTATTCAACGATGATGACCACCGAATTTAAATCGGCTATTTAAATCGGCTAACTGTTGGTGAATGCCAACACTTGGACCCCCTGATTACACGTGACCTCTAGATGCCAATGAATGGGAAACTCACCAGATGGGCGTGGGGGGAGGGTCTATTAAATGATATATTGGGAATGCGGGCTATATAAATGATTGGTAGTGCTTTTGAATTGTAGCAAATTGTGCAATTCTCGTGTGTGCCTGAACGCCGTCTGTTAGCTAAACACAATTGTTACGTTACGGCTGAGTAGGCCTTAGATTAAGCACATTTGGAAGTTGCACCATTACAATTTTGAAATATTCACGTTAAAATGAAATAATGTTCTCATCCGAAGCACATTTAATCCTTGTTTTATTCTGGTTGAACCAACTTGGCCAAGGTCTTTGATTTGAATGAGTTCTGCTTTGTGGAGGTGGCTGGGTGAGAGGTCACAGACACTAAGCTGACAATGGTTGAAATCATAGATTCAACTTCAGTCAACCTGAAATTTGTCAGGCTCCTCAAGTCTGTGGATTGTCTCATCCCAGTCACCGATGACTTCAAAACAACATCAGCCTTGTTTTTAAAGTTATGGAGGTGTGGCTCTGTGATTAGAGTACTTAACTTACAAATAGATCACATTACATTCCGATACATTCCAGCTCTCAGAATTAAAAACATCAGTTTGGCTGTCATGCTATGAACATTACCCAGGGCGAGTGGGAAAGTGCTGTCCCCTATTGCACGAACCAGAGATCAATTGAAGGGATCTCAGTAGTAGCTCTGTATCCGCTTCCTTCTGCCATTATCTATCTCATACAAAGGGTTGCACTCATCTGCGAGGTATCCAATCTAATGGTTGTCTCACGACACCGATAACACCCTCGCGATGAAACTGCTGGTAAAATAACGCCGTGCGTTTTTGTAACTTTCGTTTCGCTTTGACCATTCGTAGGCCGAGCTTGCTCAGGACAACCTCCTGAAAACCAAGAAGGAGCTTGACGAAGTGATGAAGGCCCCCAAGGTGGTGCCGCACAACAACTCGGCTCCCGCCCAGACCCTCATCCTCGTGGGCCAGCCCAACGTCCACTCGCCCGCTCCGCACGAGAAACAGTTCGGCTTCTCAGACCATGACATGATGTACGAAAACGCCCACGGCCGAAACGGAGGCTACGTGCAGCAGCACCAGCAGCAGCACCAGAATCAGATGCCTGGCCTGCCCAACCCACCGTCACCCTCCGACCTCTACGGGGACTACCAGGAGGACGGGGACGAGGGCAGTGCCGAGCTGCCCTCGTACGGCTACGGCTTCAACAACGACCGCAACGAGGAGAGGCGCGTCACCGAGATGATGAAGAACGAGCGCGTCAAGTTGCAGCTGCAGGTCCGTACAAAGACAAAGATTCCACCCTCCCTGTGTAGCCTTCGACGAGCCGTTAAGGGAACAAGTGGTGTTGGCAGGTTGGGCGTCGTGGTGGCGAAATGTTAACTCTCTCGCATGGTGAACAGGAAGTTGTGGGTTTGATCCCTATTTGTATATTTGGAGTTTGCGTGTCTTTCTCCTCGTGGTCAAGTGGATTTTTCTCCGGGTCCTCCATTTTTCCTCTTCACATTGAGAATCAAAGTGCGTTTAGAGTATTTGGCTGCTGCTATCAATGTCCCACGTGACAAGCCACTTCGTTGAGCCATCAGTTATGACCAGGTCGCTTCCTAAAAATAGCTGTATAGCTCAACGGACCTTACCTGGTAAAATAAAAAATAAATGTTGAAAATGGTTAGTTTAAGCTGAACAGAGGTGCCCTGTTGGAGAGATTGGAAATTACCAGACAAAGTTGGGCTAATGACAGCTTTCCGGTTTGATGGGGAATGATAGCAGAAGAGATGGGGGCAGGTGTGCAGATTTTTTAAGTGACTGAAGCATGGTATTTCAATTACCAGCTCCACTTGGTATATACACATCTATACGTGCTGTAAATGTGCTGAATATGTATTGGCATGTTGCCTTAAGGACAACGGAGTGTATATTTACTTTTGAAGTGATATTTACACGCCTCTTCAGCAGTCACGCCGGTAACAGAAAACGGTGTTGCGTAAATATCGGTTACGGCTACATTAGGTTGAAGAGAAGCCGAATAAATTATCGCAAAATTGACAGGCCTTCCCCACAAGGGCAACCACTTTTTTTTACTTCAACGTACTCTGGCACAGAGATCTCATAAATTATTTTGTGCTTGCCTGTGTGCGAGCGTGCCTGCGGGTGTGGCGCCCTTGACCTGTGTGATTACATTTTTTTGTTATTCTGTTTGTGCGTGTGCGCGTGCGTGCGTGCGTGGCTGACCTCAGGCACTCAATGACGAGCTGGCCAAGGCACGGGACGAGACGAAAAAGAATCAGATGGACATCCTGCACAGCGAGAACGTGAAGGCGGGCCGCGATAAGTACAAGACGCTCCGGCAGATCCGCCAGGGCAACACGAAGCAGCGCATCGACGAGTTCGAGGCCATGTGACGGGATTTCACGAACACAAAACGATTGCACAGCCCACACGAGCACCGACGTGGGAACACGCGCGCATCGCCAACGTGCCGTGACGGTGTGAGCACTCAAATTCATTCCGCACGCCGGTTGATTCAGATACTCGCAATGCACGTCCGCTAAAATGAGACTTGTCCTGGTTGCTTACGTTCACACCGGGTGAAACAAAATATAACCTTGGACCAATCGCATTATGTTGGAGTAGTGTACATGACATATCCCGTAGTGATTCTAGGACATACTAAACAGGGGGCACGAACAGGGCTACCAGCTAATGCAGTGCTTGCGACGCGGACTCATTTATATATTGTGTACATGCAAATTGTATTGTAATGCAAGCTGGGGTAGTGGTGGGGGTAGAGGAGGCACCTATGTACTCGGTGTGAAACTTCCTGAACATTTTCCCGTTCCGATGATGTACGTGTACGTCATCAGTTTTTCTTCCGGCTCTGTTCCAATGACGTTTCCAATGATGTACGTGAACGGAACAGGAAGAAAAATCTAATAACGTAACTTGATCGGTACTGAGGCTCCCACAAGGCCATGCGGGAGGGTGTGTAGCACTGTTTTGCGCAAGCTTTCGTAGAGTGCGGTCGTGTCGCTACGGTTCTCTGCGGTGAGTAACAATGTGTTTTAAAAACAACGGCGCTACCCCTCTCAATAAAATGAACAGTGAGCCGCTTGCGCGTTCTGAGATTCGGGTAGGGACGTCTCGGAATGGGAAAGGGTTAGGTGGGGGAAGTCTTTAACAGCAGACATTGGTGATGTTGTCTGCTGTGCGCCTGCAGCAAGATCTTGGAGGAGGAAGGAAGTGATGGAGACATTTGGTAGCCCTCAGCCACACTGTGACCCCTTGATGACCTTTTTAGATTTCACTATAGTGCCTTCCCATCCTTCGTGGTAGCATGTTTGCTCCTGCTGCAGAGGTTCACGGTTCGAATCCAGCGGGCTGCCCTGGATATTACTGCAATTGTATAAACCATACTACCCGTCGTCTGCTTCACAGTGGACTTGTAATTCGCAAGACTAGGCCATCGTGTACCGGCGTCATTGTCAAACATTGGTCACTTGTTTATTTTAACCTTCAAATTACTCAGTTAGTGACTATCCCTAGCAATCATTGCTCCCCCTACTGCGAATAATGTGGCAGTACCCTCTTGAACTATAGTCATGAGACTCGGAGAGGCTTTTCTGGGTTAAACAAGCGTAATAATAATATGAATACACCAAGAGGAGATCTTTCTGAATTTGGGGGGGTGGGCGGTTTAAGTTGGGGGGGGGGGTACTGATCTTCATTTTAGAGAGGAGGCATGTGAGGCCCCCCCCCACCCCCCATTAGAATCGCCACTCGCGCTAAATTGCATCACGTAGGTTCCCACGCGCACTTGCACGAGTAATCGCGCTGCTGCACAATGCAAAACAGTGCGAGTGTTTACGCTTTGCTCCCGTCCATGTAATCTGAGCAGTGAATTTATGAGAGTGGGCTAGCAGGGGCATATGTTTGCGCGTGAACCACGTTGTGCTGTGCCTGTGCAAATACCGTTCGGCTAAGAAGAAGTAAGGTTGAAAATTGTCCGATGCATCAATTGCATTGCATGCATGCGATATCGTTGTGCCTGCATACACACACCACCAATGGCCTTTCAAGTAACCAAAAATTATGAACATTGTATGCAATTTGTCCTATTTGGTTATAATATTTATATGTTCGTTTGGGTTTTACGGTGTATAATAGTTCACATTAAGAAATGTGGTTTTTTTAAATATAGCTTTTATATATGTTTCTGTTGGTTTAGTAGAATTAAGGGCTTTCAAATGGTTTCATTTCCTATTCGGGTCTAGCCATTAATATAAATCCTCCACTAAACGTAAGATAATTATTATATCCAGACTCAGTACAATATATAGCATTGGGTAAATGTGTACATACACAGCATGCATGTACATTAAAACTGTGTCTATGCTTGCCTATATATGTGAGGAGCAGTCAAAAAGATGTTTAAAATCAAACCCCTAAAATAAAGTTGCAATTACCTAATGATAAGCTTATGTTAATACTCACGTTTGTATGTTATGGTATAACTTAAGTGAATATTTTTTGACTTTCTCGTGTTTACACACACATTTATGTACCCTAACTCCAATACTGTAATAATAAAGGGCTTCTCAGGCCATGTCGGATAAGGCAGTTGTTTTACCATACTTCACCATCCTGGACAGCGCAGATTGGGGCAACCCAAAACCTATTCAGGTATCATTCACCACGTATTAGTTGTGGCCAGGAATCGAACTCGGGTCGCTGGGTTCATAGTGCAGTGGTGCGCTAACCACTGAGCCATCACTCCACCAACATATCCTTTGTGTGCTATTGCCCAGATGATCTGCTTCTAATATTTGATTAATTACTTTAAAAAACACATTAAAAATATTTTAAATATTTGCTAACATTTGTGGGAGCTAATGGGTTTAATCAACGATATATTTCTGTTTTTTATTGTAAAGTTAAATATTTTACAAATAACTTGATGATTAAGAACATTTTATTTTAACTATACGATGGTTTTTATGCAAATATATGATACTGTTAAAGTAACATTGATGATGATGATGATGTTGGCAATGAATTGAACAATATCATAACATGAGATCATCCGAGGTCCCAACGGTCTTAGCACCCCTCTACGAGTCTGACAGGCACAATCCATATTTCATGACTGTCAACTACAAGAATGTTACAATGATGACGTGCCTACTTGCACACGGGGGTGATTGTAGTATCGCCGTGTCTCCTTAAGAGATAGCAGTGTTACATTCTTACCCCTAGCAAGTGTAATGTGATCAGCACATCCTATTGACCAATGCCAAACAGCGCATGTATCATTTATTCCCCAACCTTGTCAAAAGGCTGCCAAAAACAGTGTAAATGTTTAATGCTTTGATTTGGTTTTTACTACTTTTTACGTGCATTCAATCGTCTATGACATGTACCGTCGTATTTCATCAATAAATGATGGCTTGGCATGCATATAATTACGAGTGGCACTAATGCTTTGTCGTTGCAAAGAGAGGGAGTTTGTTATTTTGCTACTGCTGTGATTTCGCGGCCAGACGGGCTACAAACACAATGCAGACCTCTGGAAGAGAACGTTGCAGGAGGTATGCGTTTGTAGATGTGATTAGGTGAGAAGTAATACACTGTGTAGCAAATACGTGCAGGCTCGAGCAGGGCTGATTACACTGGTCAACACACTTTTTCTGGCATAAGGTATTCCAACGGTGTGCTGATTCAAAATCTGGCATCAGTTTTTGTCTATCATATCAGGTTTTTGAGATATCAAATATTGCATTTTCAATAAAAACTGCAGAAGAAAAATATTAAATAAATGTGGATATCTACATAAAATGATATTATAAACACACTATCCTAAAAATACAGCACCATATTTTAACACTAAAGCAGTCACTGACTCGCAACAACTTGCAATCATAAGTGACAGAGTTAATTTCGGGTAAAATCAATGAAAATGGGGTATGCCGATAGCATAAAAATGATGTGATAGAGCAAATCTGAGATGAGATTTGGAATCAACACCCTGAAATTAGTCTAAAACAGCTGCAAAAGTCCAGGCCAGAATTTTTTTTTTTGACCATTGTTATTAAGACAGGTATTTGAGTCGTCTTGTCGAGTGCAGCGACCTCGGAGCAGACATGTGTCTATATGTAATGCGAGCAAGGATTGAGGGGGGGCGGAGTCTGGGTCACGTGGGGAGTGGGCGGAGTTAGGGTCACGTGGGAGAGAGGATTTAGGGGGAGAACCGGAAGGGGAAAGGGGAGTTGAGACGGAGTGAAACAGGAGGAGGCCACGCTGGGCAGGACGGAGAGAGTGGCGCGGTCGCCACGCGGTGGGAGACGTCGACACCGTCAGCCATCGGTGTCAGACGCAGAGAGCTAGCGGCTGTGGGAGGCTAGCTGTATACGGGGCAGCAGTGAAGCTAGAGAGCGGAGCAGCGGTGTGGCTGCAAGGCGGAGCAGCAGGGAGACTGCATATCGGAGCAGCAGGGAGACTGCATATCGGAGCAGCAGGGAGACTGCCTAACGGAGCAGCAGGGAGACTGCATATCGGAGCAGCCGAGTGGCTGTGGAGAGATCGTCGGGAGGGACGCGGGCCTGAGCGAGGACGCCGTGGTAACGAGATTCTACGAACCCAATAAAGGACAACGGAGATCGACATCTGAGAGAGAGTCCTTTATTACATACATATCTAAAATTATGTGTGTGTATGTAAAACTGATTGGCCGTGCAAACGTGTTTTTGAATCGAGGTAGTTAACGGTATTGTCTTGAAATGGCACAATTTGCAAATACCTCAATTCTATCTCCCCGGTTTTCCGTGTTAGGGGCCGTCCATAAATGATGTCACGCGATTTTGGACGATTTTTGACCCCCCCCCCCTCGTCACACGGCGTCACAAAAAGTCAGACCCCCCTCAAATATGACGTCACAAAGCTCTGCCCCCCTCCCCCCCCCCCCAAAAAAACATGCTTCAAATCGCTTTAAACTATTGTCATTGTAGTGCGTATTTAATGTGGCGCTGCACTCTGATGTTGTAGGAGAAAACATGTATTAAAAAGTCTATTTAATTAAGTAGAACGTGTTGTCTATATTTATTAAAAGTTGCGCATTTTCATGTGACGTCACGTTTCTCAACCCCCCCTCGTCACACATCGTCACAAATGTCTGACCCCCCCGCCCCCCTAGGTTCGTGAGGTCATTTATGGACGGCCCCTTAGCATATACACCAATCTACTAATTAAATAGGGCATTACACACTGTTGATTGGCAGGTCATTTGCCTGCTAGCAACAACGGTATTTTACATGCCTGCCAAAAGATAGGATGGGCAAAGTGCGACATTTTTACCTCGTACAAAAGAGGACGTCACAATGAGCCTGGTGTTTTTTGCCTTTAATGAATAAGGGCGAGGGGCGTGGTTCTCTTCCCTGTGCATCCACTAACCTGTGGACAGCCCTGGTCGTTTCTGAATTACCTTTATCAGTGTGTAATGTGACTGGTTTGCACAAGCAGGCCTGTGACATTACATCTAGGGGGTGTGCGTGCGTGCTGTGAATGCGGTGGTTCGTGCCGAATGTTACCCCCGGACGCGTGTAACTTTTGGCAAGTTTACAAATGCACATGAGGATTTAATTTAATCCTGACCCACAGCAAGAAAAATAAGTGCACCACACCATATGTTTACGTGTTGGCTTTAAGCTTCGTGCGTTCAAGTTTGCTTGCCCCTTCGGGGCCGTCCATAAATGACGTCACGCGATTTTGGACGATTTTTGACCCCCCCCCCCTCGTCACACGGCGTCACAAAAAGTCAGACCCCCCCTAAAATATGACGTCACAAAGCTCTGCCCCCCCCCCCCTCCAAATAAAATATGCTTCAAATCGCTTTAAACTATTGTCATTGTAGTGCGTATTTAATGTGGCGCTGCCCTCTGATGTTTACCCCCCCTCGTCACACATTGTCACAAATGTCTGACCCCCCCCCTAGGTGCGTGACGTCATTTATGGACGGCCCCTTCAACATTCTTCTCCCGAAACTGGACCGCTCTGTTGTTGAATTTTAAGGCCGAAGCTGTCCCGTAATTCTCTGTTTGGGTGCGTGTGTGGAAGGCGCAAGGCAATAACCTTAAACACTATCAGCTGGAGTACACCACGGATCCAGAGATATTGGTCATTGCTCTTGTTTTAAGAGATATTCACCATAAAGAGAAAGAGGCTATTAGATTCTTTTTTTTTGCAACTCACCCCCCCCCCCCCCCATCAAATATTGATTTTCCCCGTACAGTAGTAGGTGGAGCAAATGATGATTTGTGTGCGCGCACCTCCCATAAACTGGATTAGCAGAAAATATACGATAACTGACTTGCATACATGATGGGGCACCCTTTGTGATGTATGCATGTTGAACTTCTTTCGCACCGTTATGGCAATCCTGTCAAGATGGTTATCGGGTCTTGTCAATAGAGTTTGGGGACTTTAACCTTAAGCAACTGCAATTCTGTGAATAAATTACAGCAATGAACTTGACCACATTTAGAATTACAATACAACGGTTTAACACACCAATGAAGGCATGCATTGTGTAGCTAAGTAAAATAATTAATATTAATTAATACTTCGGCATGTGAATGAATGCTAAATATATTTCTAATAATAATGCAATTTATAACTCGCGCAAATTTGCGGATGTAACGGCCGCAACTCAGAGGCGCGGAGCCAAGCTCAGAGTCGCTCGAAAGCATGATTAAAGAGGTGAGTCTTTAAGTGTCTCTTGAAGGAGGCGATTGAGGTGATGCTGCGAATGTGCAGAGGGATGGCGTTCCAGACTGTTGGGGCTGCCACCGAGAAGCGGCGCATAGACGTGACCATCCTGGATCTTGGTATCAAGAGCAGGTCGTTAGTCGCGCTGCGCAGGCATCTGCCGTGTGCCGAGCTGCAAGTTGTCAATAATGAAGAGAGGTACGGCGGGCAGGCAGATGTGAAGGCATTGTGGCAGAGGCAGGCGATCTTGTATATGACCCTACTGGCGATGGGTAGCCAGTTGAGGGCACGGAGACAGGCAAGTGAGTCGAGACGGGGATGAGTGTGGCCAATGATGACGCGTGCTAGGTTGTTTTGTAGTCTTTGAAGTTTTTTTTAGTTTAAAGTAAATGTGCAGCTTTACAATTGCTTGCTTATGCCACCACTTTTGGTAGAAGGGCCTTGCCTTGAGCGAGATCTATTGAGCCCATCTAGAGAGCATTTCTCTTACTGTTTCACGCAGGCTGGATATATTAAATTAAATTATTGTTTATTTGATCAGATAATTCTAGATTTGAAGCTTTCGTGACTGCAAGGATTCATATTCTTAGGTTTTTTCGGTAAAGTCACGTAGGTAAAACATCAAAATTAATAAAAATAAAATAAAGATCACAACGTTTCGGAGGCAACACAAGTCTCCGCCATCAGGTGGGACCGTCACAGCCAGATTAGCTGCATCAAGTGAGGCAATGATTCAAGATGTAATCCCTTAAAAGCGAGTTGAGGGGGGAGGAGAGGGAGGGGGGAGCTCATCAGAATGTGGTAGCCAATGAATGGAACGTATCGGGAGGGAGGGGGGGGGGCGGGGCCAAAAGGGTGGGCGACGGCGTGGAAGCGATTGTGCGCAAGCGACAAACTGCTGCACACGCCAACGCATTGGACAATGCAGCAGTTTGTCGCTTGCGCACAATCGCTTCCACGCCGTCGCCCACCCTTTTGGCCCCGCCCCCCCTCCCTCCCGATACGTTCCATTCATTGGCTACCACATTCTGATGAGCTCCCCCCTCCCTCTCCTCCCCCCTCAACTCGCTTTTAAGGGATTACATCTTGAATCATTGCCTCACTTGATGCAGCTAATCTTGCTGTGACGGTCCCACCTGATGACGGAGACTTGTGTTGCCTCCGAAACGTCGTGATCTTTATTTTATTTTTTATTAATTTTGATGTTTTACCTACGTGACTTGATCAGATAAGGCCTACTGAGCTATATCGCTCTTTTTCAGAAGTGACCTGGCCACAGATGATAGCTGAACGAAGTGGCTTATCATGTAGAAATGTATAGCAGCCCAATACTATAAAAACATGTTTCAAAATGTGGAGGGAAAAACCGGAGAACCCAGAGAAATATCCACGCGACCATGGGGCGAACATGCAAACTCCAAATATACAGGCATCAGGGTCAGGGTTAGGATTGAACCCACGACCTCCTGTATACCAGGTGAGGTAAATAACATCTCGCCACTGCGGCGCCCATCATTAGAAAGGTGAGGATTACCCACGCTTTACCCCACCACACGCGGCCTGCCGATCGACTAACTGTTGGTCATAAGAACGTTTTTGGGTAAGATCGCGTTATTTATAAATGTGTCGTAACCCTCCACCACCCGACACGGCCAATCAGCAAAAAAGTGTCACATTGACAAAAGACAAATAGTTCACTACTTTACCCCACCGGTGCGTTGAAGAGTGAATCCACAACATTTACAATTCCGATGCCCGATGATGCTGGATATAATTACCAGCGAAACGTCGTACAAAAAAAACCTGTAAATGTTGTGGATCCACTTTTCAACACACCAGTGGGCTAAAGCAGTGAACTATTTGTCTTTTGTCAACGTGACACTTTTTGCTGATTGGCCGTGTCGGGTGGTGAAGGGTTACGACACATTTATAAATAACGCGATCTAAGCCTACGTGTTAAACTGTTAGTCTATACTTCACAATGCTGGCCAGAGTGGATTGGTGAAGGAATTGAACTGAGGTAGCTGAGTTTATAGCGGGCATAGCACTATCCATTACGCTACCAGACCAATGCTGTACAGTACGTGACGAGTGGTTGAAAAACAATTCTGTGAGTACATTCTGTGAGCGTAATGAAAGGTTAGAGACAAGTCTTTGAAGGATGGCACTTTAATTATTCATGACATGCAGTAAGACCCACACATGTACACACACATTCAAAAGTATGCACACATTGTAGCAAGAACGGATAACTACGTCTTAAATGCAATTAGCTCTCAATTTCAACCATGGATCTGTGTTTGAGAGTTGGGCAAATTGAAAATCCGTCTATTAATTCCGTTATACTTTCTAACATTAAGCAATACATTGGATAGTTCAATTGATTAGCACTGTGCAGTTACTGTAGTGGCAGCTAATGAAACGGTGTTTAATCAATGCATTTTTTTCATTCATTTATGTATACATACAATTAGAAACACATAATAGATCGTTTCATTATTTTTTCATTCATCCAGTTTTTGGGTAATTCTATTATTTACTTGTCATTCGCGCAATTAACGATGTCTTATAAATGTTGCTTAATCTTTCACGAATGTATTTTGTTCAAGCCACTTGAACCATTCAGAAATGACACTGCAATTTTACACACAAACAAACGGAGGTAACAACTTCTGAAACAAATCTTACATGTGCAACGATTGGGTAATGCGTTCCAAACGCATTTGTCATTGGAAGCATTTCATTCCCATTACGAAGGCAGTCAGGGGCAAAACCGTTTGCAAATATTAGCTGTTGACGGCCCATACTGACGTCTGTGGAAAAAAGCTGCACAGCTCATCGGATTCATGCAGTCTAAATGAAGATTATGATATTTGAACACAGCCCTCTTTGCTCTGGTTTATGTCCACAAATTTGGTGCAACCGTTTGATCAATATGGCCGGTTGTCAATGGGGTAAGTCCTTAATAGCGACACAACTTCATACGATAGTTGGGTGCATATTGGACCATCATGAAGAGAGTTATTGTGTCCTCCGTTACAGATGGATGGAGCAAGGTGATGCAAAAACGATTTCAACCTTGGTTGCAAAATGTTAAAGGCTCCACATCATTTCCTCCCAGGAGTTATTTTGCGAGTGTCCACGATGTCATTTAGACGAATGTCCTCTTTCAAAGAGTATGCAGCGGCAGGCGCTCGAGCAAACTTTGCATGCATGGCTTGGCGACGATGAGGGAGACGATGACTGCGATTGCTGAATGAGTGCCTTATAAGTAAATGTCACTGAATGGTTAATGGTGTAGGTATGTGGCAGTGTGCAATGATAATCATGACTGATTGGCTGTGTAAAAGTGTGAACATGACGGTGCTGATTACGGCATTTGGTCACCTTTTCAGTTGCTACAAAATGAATGATGTCCTAACGATGATTCATTCTATGGGCATTTGATCGTAGAAAAGATAATAACGGCGATGTTAATTGTTATGGAATCCTGTACTTACAAAAAAAATATTCACAATTACGAATGAACGCATTTAAATAATTTTACATTAGAAATTATTTGGATGATTAAATTAAATATCCTTCTCACGGATTTTAGTTTTTACAAGAAGTATAATTGATTGCACACTGCCAAATAATGAATGGCTGGATTAAGAAAAGATAGAATCAATGCAAGCATGATGTAACATCCTTTAATAAACGTCCACAATTATGATACTTAATACGGGAATGAATTAAACGTTCCTCGTAATTATCACAAAGTGCATGATTCTTATGAATGGTGGAACATTTGAACTACTGGGTTAATTAATGACTGAACGACTTAAATAGTTACGGTGTTAAAACCGACAGCATGTACATTCATGAATTAATCTGTGACTAAATGCATGTTATTATTAAATAACTTAAGTAACGACTGAAAAAGGCTGAACAACGAAAAACGCCACACAATATATAACAAATGTTACTAATTACGTGAATAAATAATTTACTGACTAAATCCATCAGCGACTGATTGCATCAATTAAACACTCCTTTATAACTGCCACGAAATGCATGATACCAGTGAAAGAACCATTGAATGAATTGCAAATCTTAAACGTGAACAAAAAAATCAATAAATTATCAAAATACCAAATAATTACTTGATTAACACGTTGGCTTTCGTGACCAAATATGGCTGCCGCCTGATGATGCTGGTTGTAATTACTGGCGAGACGCCGTAATTTAATTGTAAATACTCTATGGTTCTTTCGGTAAAGTCACGTAGGTAGAAAATAATAGATCACGACGTTTCCATCGCAACACAAGCAACCGTCAGCAGTTTCCCTGCTGTGATTGTCCCACCTGATGATGGTCGCTTGTGTTGCGATCGAAACGTCGTGATCTATTATTTTCTACCTACGTAACTGTACCGAAAGAACCAAAGAGTATGGATTCCTGTAGTCACGAAAGCTTCAAATCAAGATTGAGTTGTAAATGTTGAGGGTTTACTCTTCAACACAGCGGTGTGCTGAACTAGTAACGAATTGTCACGTTTTGTTTATGTAACAAACCTTGCTAATTGGCTGTGTCGGGTGGTGGTGGGTTTAATGACACATTTTATTTTATAGATTTGAAGCGTTCGTGACTGCAAGGATTCATACGCTTAGGTTTTTTCGGTAAAGTCACGTAGGTACAAAATAATAGAAATAAAATAATATAAAATGAAAATGAATCAATACATTTAATTGATTTATTTTCATTTATTATTATTATTTTATTTCGATTATTTTTTTACCTAAGTGACTTTACCGAAAAAACCCAAGAGTATTAATGACACATTTATATTTACGCAATCTAACCCAAAAACCGGTATTTATTAATGCCTTGACAAATTGATTGCACATATCAATAACTTTTAATTAATACATACATTAATGGAACACAATTCAAACAACTTTCAATCATCACATGAACGTTCCACGAATGTTGAAATGCCTTGAGGTGAATAAACGAGATACCAATTGACGGAATAACTGAACGACAGAAGGGCTGAACAGATTAATGAATGACCGAATGAAGGACTGGAAAAACAAAAAACCCGAACCAATTAACCCACCAATTAACACCCTAAGCTGATGAATAAAGAAGTCGTCAGTGACAAACCGCGTGCGCCAATGGGGAGGGCCCGTGTCGGTCACGTGCCCCCCCCCCCCCCTTGTACACCACGAGGGGGGAGAGGGAGGAGGTAGAGGAAGCCCCTAAAGCCGTCTTCGCCGGCTACAACAGCGACGCTCTCCCGCGTATCCCCCCCCCCGCCTCGTCATTACCGTCCTCCCCTCCCGTCTCCTTTCCACCCCGCGTAAGCCTCGGGACGTTGGTGGAACGTATGCGCCATCGCGCCACGTTGAGTGCAACTCGCTGCGAGGTAAAGCGGAACTTTTGTGGCGTGCGGCCTTGCACGGGGCGCAGGTTGTGACGGGCCTCGGATAAATTCCCCCGCCGGGCAATGTGCGTCCTGGTCCGGCCGCCGAGCACCCCCTACAAGGGGTGGTGTTGCCAATCGCCCTGGTGGTCGCGCCTTTGTGATAATCTTTGTGTTCTGTCGGCTGCTATGCGAAGTAATTAATACGAGCGAATTAAGCTCGTATCGGGTACGGTTAATTGCGGGTTTCACTGAAAACTGGTGCCGTTTAAGAGCCCTTGTTACTTTTTTTTTCGATGCTGTATGCAGTGACAGGCGAGCTGAACCACGGGTCCACCGGTTTAACGCCCTCTTGAGTCCTGTTGGTTGTGATTGGCTCCAGAGTAAGGGTTATATATGTTTGTGCGACTTGTGTACAGTTAGATTGGTTTTTCTTAATAGTAATGTCACTTCTATTTCAATACTGTATATGCTTTCATTAGGAGTTATTCAGTCAAATTAAGGACTCAAAGTTAAGTCATTCGGAATGTTTTACTGCTCAAATGAGCAGTCCTCAACTCTGTTGGATACCCAAAGCGTCATGGTGGAAATTACACATTCACACGGCATTAATCAGTCTATCAATAGGGCAAACAATGTGGTCGTCTTAGCCACATTGGAGCGGTGGCGCAGTGGGTTGCGCATTGCGCTCTGAACCACGAGGACAACGCCGTCAATGGCGAGTGACGACATATGATCCAGTCCACTGACCGGCGTGAAGTACTTTAGTCGATCGAACAACACCAACCAACCACGCCAGTGTTGGCAGGCATGGAGCAGTGGATTGGTAGAAACATGGCTGAAGAATAGCACCCAAATTTACTTTTCATTTTAAACTTTTATGTAATTTTGGAAGAAATGTGGCTATGCAGTATCACCACGCCCCAATAATCGCAAACGTTATTTTGCATTTTATATTTTACTTTGATAAAATGAAAAGTCATGTTAGTTTGAAGCATGTAGAGATGCATACTTGGAATCGTCCTAAGATAATGAACACTTACTTCAGTGAACACACACAAATCAGACATCTTTAAGTAAAGTGGGTATGGCAGGACACATCATTATAAATGGTGGTGGCTGACAGATAAGAGTAATGATGGGATGGCAACTAAAGAAGAGGATGCACCTCAGAAGGAGGCTGTCGCAGAGATGGAGCAATGAGATCAGTAAATGTGCAGGAGTAAGATGGATTGTATCATCACGGTACTTTCAAGGATTGCAGTGGAAAACATTACTTTGAGACCAATTTGTCGAGTCGTGCATGATAAGTGAAGTACGTAGTCTGTCTATGAACGGATTCTGTAAGCTCTTGACTCCCATTAGTCCATGTCCTGGGGTAAGTCACTGAATCACCTTCACAGCCAGACTACCGCTACACAAAAGGGCTATATCAAAATAGAACATTGCACCCAATAGAAAAGCGAATGATGCTCTCATAGGGAATTTCATGTTCAGAAACTTGTAAGATTCGTTGCTCATTTGTGGAATTGAGTTGTACATTTGCATGTGTAGAAACGTTTCTTTATTCGTGTGCAATGGATTAGTCTGCTTCCCTTTAGAATGTTGCATAAGACATGAGAATCAACTCCATACCCTTTTGACGAAAAATGGTACGGATTTTAACAAAGCGAACGCTACTTGGCCACTGAGGTTTCATGGGTTATATACTATAGTTTATTTATATCTAGCCCTTGTGATTCACCAAATGTATTGCCTTCATCGAGAAATTAAGTACTAACAATTTGAAATTAAGAGGTACGTTATTTTTTCAGTGATGTCCGATTCATCTTCATGGGGAAGACAGGCTGACAATTTTCTATCATCAATTACTTTAGCTCAATTGCTTGGCCTGGACATGACCAACACCGCTTAGCTCAGTTGCTGGTATCCGGCCAGTACTTGGTAATACTTTACAACGGCAGCCAGGGATTAGACACATGAATATACATGCGAATAGTGAGTATCACTATTTATCAATTGTAATCTTCATCAACCATCGTATTTCCCTGCTGGACGAAGGCTTCCTCCCTATGGCATTGCCATGTCTCACTGCACCGATCTTCCACAATCCATCTCACTCTCCTGCACATGAACTGATCTTATCGCTCCCATTTCTACTTTAGTTATCGTCTTGAGCACGTTTTCACCTTACCTTTGCCTTTCTGTCTCTAGTCTTGTTCATCAATCAGCCATCGTCTCTTTTTGCGATGTATCGTGCTCAAGCCCACATTGTTAGCAGTCGTGGTGTCTGATTTGCGTTTTCATTAATTCCGTGCTTCTCAAACTCCACGCATCTGCTGCACAATTCTTTGTGCCCTTTTTCAGCTTTTGTTCCCTTTTCTTTGTCAATGGCCATGTTTCAGGGCCATAAGTCAGAATGCAATGATAGACGATTTTCTTGTCAAGACACATCAGTGTGCTCTGTTCATGAAGCTAACGTTTACAATACATTTTAAATAACATAGGAATGTATACTGTGCAGGGCATAACGTACAGTACTGTATCTCAAGATAGTACACGAAGAGTCGGCTTTCCAAAATCTCTCAATCTTGCTCTTGTTTGCCTCTATTTAATAACTCCGATCCCAGTTCATCTTCAGTAGTTGCCCTCTAAATATTTTTTTTCATATATTCATCATCACCGCCATTAAGTCGACATTGTTAATTCAACTTTTCACATCAGCAATGCAATTTTCACCACGTACATTAACTTCCGTTACAAATTTGGTTTGTTTATAGAAAGGTAGATATGCGGTGACTACTTAGGTCTATCATTGTTACAGTTCTCTCAATTGATTCACTTAGGGCTTTCCATTATGGATTCAAGTGCGGCAGTATGTTTAAAGGGTCATATATGTTGCTGATGCTTTGAGAAAATTTACTTGCACAGCATATGTTTTCTCTCGCGTCTTTCCAATTCGCTTCATTGGCTTTCTGAAACTAGTCCACTTGAACCTTCATGATCTTTATCGAAGAGCAATTTAACTTGCACTAGTTGGCTTTAGTTTTCCCCACCCCACTCCCGTATAGAGTATATTAAAATCAACTTTCTAAGGGCAGTGTTTGGAGACTTGCAGCTTTTGGTACCAACAGCCGACTTGTACACAGCCACCTTCGGATCATAGCTTTAAGTTTGCTGTTGTCTGCTTGTTTTAAATTTACTGAACCTTTATAGGGGAAATAAATACAAGTTTACTTATGTTTTGAAGACTCTATTCACAGCTTAGCTTCCTTTTGCCATCGGTGTTGTTCAAGCGAAGCATTTAATTCTCACACTTTTACATAAGAAAGGCAGCATACATTTTTATCTGGTTTATTTTTAAAGTTGTTTGGTTGCGGAAGTGCTATACGTCACGTACTCCAAACCATTTCTAATATTAGCTTAGCACGCACTCATAAATTAAGTGTCAACGGGGTTATACCTCCCCACCTCTCATGTTAAAGTGAGTGTGGATCAGAGCGCATCTCCATTGGCAGTCCCAAGGCAGTGGAGGATATTCCACACTCCTATGCTGGGGCCAGACTCTTTATAGAACAACTTCAAAGTGATACGTTATTTAATACAATAACAGGTTATTTGTGTGGGCAGGGTGTGTCACTAATATTAAATCCGAGGTTGCGACATACCGATGAATCACCATCACTCACGTGCTTGACTTGGTTCGGACTGGTTATAGTATTCACACGCTACCCTCTGAACAAAATGTCCTGTGACCATGAGAGGCTGAGCTAGTAACCTCTTGCCAAGCGTCACACTTTATTATTTGTTACCCTCCTTCATACGGTGTGAGCATGTGTTGGTGGTGTGTGTTGTAGTGAGTGGGGAGTCGTGGAGCCGTTCGCGCTGCGCTACGAACCGGGCGACCCGAGTTCGATTCCCGCTCACGGCCATCACTGGTCACGATTATCTGAACCGGTCCTGGGCCTCCCCTATATCAACTCGGCCTCAAATGAGTACCTAGTGCGGTGTGTAAAACATCGCCACTGGAGAGACAAAGGCGGCCGGGCGTGGTTTTGGCCACCCAAGCCCTCTCGTGTGCCGTGCCGGCCTTTAAAGGTGCTCGCTACGAACAGCACTTGCCCAACAGTCTGCCAGGGCTATACGGGGGATCTTTGTCTTTCTGTTGAAGCGATTAGCGCTCCGAACCGGGCAAGCCACGAGTTCGGTTTGAGCACATGGCCAGCATCAGCTGCGAGATTGTGTGAACTGCTCTTGAACCTGTTCTCTGGTCGACTTGGCCTCGTATGGGTGTGACTGGAGCGGTGTGTAAACATCGGTAAAGTCCTGGGGAAATGCCGGGGGTGTGATGCTGATCACACAGCCTTAATAGCTGCTCACTAACAACACTTGCTCCGACAGCTTGTTAAAGTTTAACACGTAGGATTACGCGATCAATATCATCCATAATACAGGGTTTTTTTTTTGGGGGGGGGGGGGGGTAGATCGCGTAAATATCTAAATGTGTAACGACACATTTATATATTTGTGTAATGACACTATTATATATGGTCCGTGATCTAACCCAGAAAAGCTTGTTAAAGGCAATTCGGGGGGGGTCTTTTTGTGTACGTATTGTCGGCTGATAACTTGACCGAGACAATGCCGAGTTAAGGATTAATGAAGCAGATGCATGAGTATTGATTTTCGCTAAGAATGTAACATTTCAACCCCTCCCATGAGTCATTGAATGTTCATGATTTGGGTTCGTTGCTTGAGTCACAAAGCGAAAAGGTGTGTTTTAGTGTTGGGCGAGTGGGGTGCATGTAAGATGTAGAGGCTGCAGGGTTTATATGAACCGATGGCATGAAATATATATAAGAATACAAAATAATTGATTCTTGCACGCACTATTCAGTGTTAGTATGTGTTATGAGTGCTCGAATTGATTTTAGTTGAGGAATTATAATTAGATACGTTATGGCAGGCTTATCTAAATATAACTATATTTGAAGACATTTTAAGTGATCTTATGCATACTAGATGTACATAACAGTACAAACCATGTATGTACATGTTTAAAAAAAAGTTATTGGAAATGTATATCTTGATGATCGTGACTTTTAAATGCGGTGTCGTATCGTATTGTGTCAAATGATAGCGCAGCAGCCCGAGTGGTGGACGTGTTAGGGACAGCGCTTTGCTGAAACGCGCACACTTAAGTCCGCTTCATCGAGATGTTCTGTTATTGGAATGTTCGTAGTTGTAGGACACTGATTATATATCAGGATGCCGCTTGCCTTTTAACGGTTGGATGATCTGTAAAGAAAATAGTTCCTCCTTAATTAAGGTTGGCGACTTATTAACGTGACGCTTCCCACCCCCATACATTTTTTTCGGCGCCGCTTCGTTTCAAAATCGGGTCACAAATGGAACGAAAACAAACGACGTAAGTCAACATTCTGTGGGTGATTGCCGCCTGTGACTCTAACCACACCCACGTGTTGTACAGCGCATGGACATGGCGTTGCCAACGGGGGCCGGTTGCACAACTTGAGATGTTATAAGTGCCCAGGAGTGTTCGTCACCCTTTGTACAAAAAGGTAAAAATGTCTTGCAAGAATTGTGAACGGCACCCACAGTGCTGGCTCGAGTAAGCGCAGGGCTCTGAGTCGGTGAGGGTGGGCACGGTTGGTAGAATTTGACGAACGATGGCGAAATGAGTTTGTAGCTGCGAGCCCAGCCGACATCTGGAAAAGATGGTTTTCCCAGTATTGGCGCAGAGGCCTTCTTATTTAAAGCCAATAATTTGTTTTATTTTTTATATACGTTTATCAGAATGTGGTCAAATGGTGTTTTTTTACAAACTGTTGATTTGTTTCCAACCTGCACACACTTTTCTTTCTGAGCTTTTGATAATGTACGCCAAGTGTTAGAATATAATCAGTTCGAGTACTTATTCGAAATTGTATATTCTTAATTGTAACCACGAAAGCGCACATCAATGCATGATTTGTATTTAAGATTAGCCTTGACATTAAGCAGATCTGTTGGAGAGACACCAGATGTTATTTTTGTGCTGTTATCCCTTAAGATTATTTCTGATGAAGATGTCACTTTTCTCTGAGTACATGTATATCTGCAGCGCTTTTGTAAATCCGCTGCTGGATGAGAGTCTCTCCATGCCGTTCATGTCATCCGGGTTATTTTACTGTACTTGCTCAGCCTGGTCGGTGTGGGATGGTGAAGGCGAGTAGAATACACATTGGAGCATAGTACAGTACAACAAACAATGTTGCTTCTTATGCCCTCGGTTGCCGACAATGCAGGCCAAACAACAACAACAACAACAACCGCCATTCGCCACTAAGTGGCGGAGACGTCACAACTGCGCTTGTGCCAGGCTATGGTCACGTTAAGGCCGCGTGAAGTGTCGAACGCCCGCTGGCAGGAGGTCATGGACAGACCCAGGTGCCATGAGTTGCCTGACTGAGATGACTGGCTGATGCACCACCTGTTCCCCCTATTGTGTCCCAACTTGCTGTGCTTTAACCACCCGGCACTCCGCTCTTTGTTGTGAGAGTCGCTCCTCTGCCCTCCGTTGTTGTTGGAGGGCGACCGCCTCCAACTGCCCAGTAGCAGCGTCCTTCACGAGCCTTCCACAGAGGTTGATCTTGACACCGCTTGTACCAGTCATCGGCAAGTCCACTCAGCTCCACATCCTCCTGTACCACGTCAATCCATCTCTTCTCTAGCCCATGCCGTACCTGTTTAGCCACCTCTATCCGGCCAAACAAAATCTGTTTAGGCATGCGGTGGCTGGGCATGTGAACGACATGACCCAGCCTACAACACACACATCTGAAATGTGATTACTTTGAGTGCTGTGGTGGCGATGTTAACTACCTCACCTGATATACAGGAGGCTGTGGGTTCGATCCCGACTGACGCCTGCATACTTGGAGTTTGCATGTTCTACCCGTGGTCGTGTGGATTTTTCTCCGGGTCCTCCGGTTTTTCCCTCCACATTTAGAAACACGCCTTCAGAGTATTTGGCTGCTATACATTTCCACAAGAGAAGCCACTTCAGCAATAATTTTTGGCCAGGTCACTTTAGAAAAAGCGCTATATAGCTCTGTGGGCCTTACCTGGTAAAATATTAATAGCATTCTGAGTGATTTGGTCATAGGCTTGTTTCTGTCAGTAATGGACCAGAATAAACAACTTTCATATAGTTCAAAATTAGTTTAAATGGCTCCGTACTCAGATGTGCTGAGGAGTTGTTGTGTGTGCGGTTTGATTATGTGATTGAGGTGATTGGAGATTGGTGATGTCATTGTGATAGGTGGACATAGTTGATGTTATTTCAGTGGGTGGAGATTATTGTTGTAATCCAAGTGGATGCGAATAGATGTCCTCGTCGTCACTGTGTCACTCTGGGCGTGCATCGTGGTGACTTTGCTGCGTTTTGGTGGCCAGGTTCCCAGTGGCTGCCAAGTGGCCGTTATTAAATTAGAAGATATGTAATATATGAACGATTGCTCACTTGAATCCAAGAATCGTGACTTATAACAAAAACATGTTAAAATTGGCTTTTTAAAAGAATTGCAAACCTATTTTACCAGCTGTGATGTATACGTGGGTGTGTGTGTATACCGAGTTAGCTAGTCCTGTTATTTTATCTTTGTGGTCATCTCTCTCACCACTTTGGGAGCGATGCAACAGATTGGTTGGCATCTTGGCCGAACAGAATTTTGAATCGCGGCCAACAATAACAACACACATTAATACTAGCCAGATGGAGTGGCTTGAAGGCACACACGCACACAAAAACTGCCAGCGTGCTTTGAGCTATTTCTGTATTATTTTGGTGTATGTGGCAAGAGCCACAGATGCCTGTGCGCTCGCATCTGTTTATCATGAGCGGCAATGCTGGCTCGCCCCGACCAAGTGGTGGCAGAAACAAATGTCTTCAGTTGGAAACTGTCAGGCTATAAGTGATCAAGCTCACTTGGTTGGCTGGTGTTGACTGATTGGATAGCACTGTTAATAATTGATGCCAAGTGTCAATTCACAAAACCGTTGGTTACTATGCATGGTGATTGCAACCACAAGGGATGTAGAGGCGTGCGCGTGTTTGGTCTTTGGACAACTTGTCAATTAAATGTATTGATCGACTGATCATTTTAATTGACGACCCTTTGTGGTCAGTTATTCGAACGTTTTTAAAAATGGTGGCCACCCTGACATGCTGTCTCCTGGAGGTGGGAAACCCCTGACAAGCCACGCCCAGCATGACACGGCTTGTGATGTTGTTCATGTCACCTCCCGTCCAGCGCCACGTGGGAGAACAGAGATGTGCCTTTTTTTTCCCCAACCATTTTCACGTTATCCTACCAGTCGGATAATTGGTAGGGTAATTGCTTGCTTGTATGAACGGATAGGCCCCGCTATAATTTGATCTGAGTGCTAAATTTAACAGAATGTGGGCTCGGCACAACCTTTGCTTGCTTTGTGACCTGTATGAGAAAAGTGCCACCAAGGCATTTTCGTTTTAGTTGGAAAACAGCAAAAATTTAATGGCAGATTGTGTTTTTTTGGCGAACATAAAAATAAAAGCCGGTAACTAATACTATTTAAAGAACTGCATAAAAAAACTTGCGTTTTAAAAAAATGCACATTTTAGTGTAGTTAAAGTATCTACTTTTTTTGTTGAATGCCATTGAAGACTCTACTGCTTTTTAGAAATGTGGTCGTGCCATTTTAAATTTTGTCCTTCTGGATAAGGGAACCCTGACACCATCTCTTCAATTTATGTATGGGCAATATATATTCTGTCTCTTCTACTTTCTCTCCTGTAACCCTGAAAGATAGCGCTACATAAACACACCCCAACGATCCTCATAACCTCACATTGTTTTTTTTTCAGAAACTTGCTTCGCCACCACAGCGTTTACTTTCCTGAAATTGTGTTTAGGTTTACTTGAATAATACGCGTTTATTTAACATTTCTCATTTAAGCACCAAAATGGTCATGGCTGATTGCTGTTTAAAAAACCGTATCCAAGTGGCATGCTCCATGACTATTAAAATGTTCCGATAGAACTCTGCGTGTCCGTTCATTATTACAATAGTGGATGCGCACCATTGAGAATTGGGCCACGTTTCAGTCCCTGGAGTCTTAGCAGTTGAGGACACGAGGAGGAGGAGGAGGGCCTTGCTATGTGGATTTTATGATGGGTCAGCAGCCCGCTGTGATGGTAGCCTCTCAGCTTCTGCCACGGAGTCGCCCACAAGTCTTTATGCCTCTACAC
Source organism: Lampetra fluviatilis (assembly GCF_964198595.1). Lineage (NCBI taxonomy): Eukaryota > Metazoa > Chordata > Hyperoartia > Petromyzontiformes > Petromyzontidae > Lampetra > Lampetra fluviatilis. The sequence goes on from NC_136324.1 coordinate 1,309,549, forward strand.
ATATAATAACAGCAATAACCACAGTAATTACTCTTAAATGCCAGTGAAATTGAATTATGCTTGCGTGTGTGTGTCCTCGCCGGGAATGACAAAGGCAGCCGGGCGAAGTGCTGGTCACACCACCCTGTGTGCCACGATGGCCCTCGTGTATGTATGTTGAACTTCTTTCGCTGTGCAATTCGGAGGTGCTCGTAAACAGCACTTGCCCTCTATGGCTATACAGGGCATCTTTGTCTTGGTGTCTTTGACCGATGTGTATGTACTGTACTGTTGGTGTGGACAAAACAAAAGCTGTTCAAACTGCCCACCAATTTGAGCAATGTGTGTTGTACGTGTAGGACAGTATACGCACACAATGGGGAGTGCGAGCCAGACTGGGATGCCAGTGGCACAGGTTTGAGACTTGGTCATCCACACACAAGTTGGATTCGGAATCTAAATCTGACCTGGGCAACGATTAGGTTAACTCCCGCTTAAAATAAGTTACCTGTGCTGTGTGACAAACACTGATGCTGGAGAGACAAAGGCAAACTGGACGAGATGTTGGCTAAATGTACTCTGCTGATGATGAAGCCAAACGTGGTTTGTATAATTATAAAAACAAGCCTCTGTTGCTTGTAATGATATTGACCTTGGTGATTGGTGAAGGTCCATTAACTTTGGAGTCCATTTAATCTACGCTCGTGTAACTGTATCTTGTATATAGCTCAACAAATGTCGTTTATTTGGGAAGGTTGTATTTGTATTATTATTATTTAAGGTCATTATGCCAGTATTGTATATCAACTAAATTTAGAAAAGCTTGACGAGAGGGTGCCCCATTAATTTATTCTGGCTGTTTAAAATAACCAAACGAGGAACCCTCATTGATCGCGGAATGCCGATGAAGCAATTGCGGGAAGTTCACACAGTCTCTGGCGCCCTGCACGTTTCTAACAGGGTTCACCTCATGGCCACGTGCATGTAAATATAGTGCATCGTGCAACTAAGCGGGGGGGGGGGGGTTGTGATGCAGCATGATTAATGGGGGCATATATCGGGGGTTTTATTAAAAGCCTGGTCCGTGGGCTTGGAGCCTGCCTCCATAATTTTAAACCTGGCCAAGGAGCTTGTGCTGCACGCAGCTGTTTGCGTTAGACGGCCGGTGACGGTAAACCATTGGAAGTGCGGTGTGTGTGCCGTTTGCACCGATACTTTTGGAGAACATGGTTTACATACAGGCTGTTGTCGGATTCGGGTTTTACATTAATAAATGAAAACCATGTGTGTTTTGTGTTATGGCGTCTTATTGTACCACAACAACAACCGAGGTTATTGCATTCTCAGAAATCAAATGCCGTGTTAATTATTTAGTGAATCGTTAAAAGTAAAAGATCATCAGGTCAAGTCAACCATTGTTTCTCCAAAGAGGGAAGTAAAGGGATGGTTGTGTGACACTGGAGCGTCAGGTTTGCCTACATTTATAGACGTACACACACCATACGCGTTGGCACAAATGTTTGCACAACTTCTCTTGCCACAGTGCGTTCCATGCAACAAGCAGTGGCCACACAAAAACAAATAAAACACATCACCCAGGGTACAAGAATCTAATTCTAGATTTGAAGCTTTCGTGACTGCAAGGATTCGTATTCTTGGGTTTTTTCGGTAAAGTCACGTAGGTAAAAAATTAAAATTAATAAAATTAAATAAAAGAAAATTAATTTTTATTTTACTTTTATAAAGTTTAATTTAAAATATAATTTATTTTTATTTAACTTTTATTAATTTTAATTTTTTACCTACGTGACTTTACCGAAAAAACCCAAGAATCTAAACGGTCACAGTTGGTAGGAACGACCCATCCTGCTTCCTATTTTCTTAATATTTTGTGACGTGAATGTTGAGGTCTTCTGACCAAGTATAGCTCAGTTGTAACAAGGTTGTTTTTATTTTTGTAAACTGAACACGGTTCAAACTAAGACTTGCAGAGTGCCGTGTGGCCGAGTGACGAGAGTGTATGTGCAGTATTTAAGACTTAAGAGGAAGTGTGCCTTCACGCGAGGCTGCCCCGATAAGCCCTTGGGGGCTGAGGCTTCCGTGGCGATGAGGCCTCGTGACAGCTGCACTCGATGGGCCGCCAAGTGACTGATATCGCTCCGCACGTAGAGGCCACGGACCCACACGCACAGGATGTGGGGGGGGCGGTGCAGGGGCGGCATCTGTAGCAGTCCTGCCAGACGGAGAAGAATATTAGGGTACATATTTAGCCCATTGATTCGTTTTGTTACGTGGACTTATTATGCCACGGTGTATTGCTTCGCACAGTGGACTTGCAATCCAGGGGTCATCGGTTTGATCCAACTTTCCGTGGCACCGCAGTTAAAACAACGGTGCAAGTTTCTTCTATCACCCCCCCCCTCCCCGTCTCTGTCTACTGACACCGCAGTTAGTCGATTGGCAAGTCGCGTGCGGTGGAGTAAAATGTGGGGGTACTTGCGCATCATCGAAGACGTGTTTAGCCGGCATGGTAGCGTAGGCCAAATGCCCTCTACATGGGCTCTCTAGAGCTCCCTTTAGTGTACGCCTTTGATTCAGCAGTGGTGTGAGTGAGACATTTCAGGGCTGCAACTTTGTCACTCTTACCTTTTTATGTATAGTGATAGCAGCGTTGTACAATACTTATGAGGGCCCATATGCTTGTGTGACTGATCACATTAGCAGCTGGACGATGAAATCTAGTTCAATAATGTTTGGCCCAGTTTTAAATGTAAACAAGAAAGACTGATGGTGGGTTTTATTCCTGGGCTCCTTGCCGAGAACAAATGAATTTAGAATTAAAATCTAAACTGGTTCATATTCTTGTTTCTTTCGGTAAAGTCATGTAAATAGAAAACAAATACAAAATAATAAGACGAAATTTAAAATAAAATTAAATAAAAATAATAAATTTAAAATAATAAAAGAAAAAACCCACGACGTTTCGATCGCAATACACGTGGTCTTCATCAGGCGGCGGCGAGATGAAGACCGCTTGTGTTGCGATCGAAACGTCGTGGGTTTTTTGCTTTTATTATTTTCAATTTTTTAATTTTAATATTTTTATTTTATCTTATTATTTTTATTGTATTTTTTGTGTTCTATCTACGTGACTTTACCAAAAGAACCAAGAATATGAATTCCTACAGTCACAGAAGTTTTAAGTCTAAATCTCAACTGGTTGTCATGGAAATGTGTAAGTCTTCGAGGCTAGGGACCAGTTAACAACACACAGCTTGGAAATTATTTTACAATCCATGGAAAATAATGTTTTTAATTTGCACTATGTTATTCTCTTTGGTTGCTTTGAGTGAGTGTTTCTTAGAACATGCCACAATATTTATAATGAGGCATTTGAAATGATCCTTCGTCAAAGATTATCCCATTAGGCTGTTGTATCAGACAGATATTCAAACTTAAAAAATTGTTCATGAATGAAAGTTGGTTGCATTTGTACCTCGGTTTAAAATGGAATTTTAGGATTATTTCTATTTTAAACAAAGGTGGTGATTTTCCAAGTAAAATTTTGTCTCAGAATTGAACCATGTCCAATTACATTTAACAAATAAATAATTTTGGTCACAGACGGATTTAGGATTTAAAAGTTGCAACTTGGATGTTTTCCGAGTCAAAATTATTTTTTTTAAGTGTTTGAAATGTATTAAAACTAAACTTTTCTGGTAGTATAACTGAAATATTGAGTGGTGTTAAGTAAGATGTATATATTCTATATTTCCACTGTCATATGTGCCAAACATCCTAATGGAGGGCCACAGAGCTTGGGACATTGTTGGTGCCAATTCTGGCTGCCCTTTCCTGCTTGTATGTGGTGTCTCGCTTCTCTGTATCTAAGGAAAACTGCGTTTTACAAAATTTGCGTAATATACACCCTTTTTACCATATTACGGTATATAATGTTCACACATTATGTACCACATGCTGGTACGTTGTGTTTATCGGCCCACTACCGTACACTGTAGAAAACCAATGATAATTAAGTTACAAATGAAGAAAAGTGCTTTGTCGCTACAGTTATTAAATAACATAAAATCATGTTACTGCATTGCCAGTGATGTACAAGCATACATAACTAAAAATTCGTCACGTTTTTCAATACAATTGCCCTTAAAATTGGAAAAAAATAGATAATAGGCTGAGTTTTGGGCCATGGCCCTTAACATGAATGGCCGTTCTCTTGTGTGAAGATAAGCCATTGTCCAAAATATGTCCTATTACAGAGGTATTGAGTTTTCACTCTGCAGTGTTTAACTTAAATGAATATAATATTATACTATTGGGTGTTTGCTTAGAAATATATTGTTTGTGAAATGAGCACTTCCAAAAAAGTGATAGTTGATGATTTGTCCGCGATGCTCGTATGGTCCTAATCAGTCTCGAGTCCTCGACCAGGCTGCAGCCCGGAGCTGGGATGATCTCACAGCTCTTGGTCTTAATGCCTCATGGATGTGGCCTCGGTCCCAGGGATTGGCTTCGAGGCACTGGCCTTCATGCCGTCCCTCAGTCTAGATGATCTATGAACTAAACTATTGTGAGAAAGTAATTTGCATGACCAATTGCCCGTTCGTGCCACAGCTATAGCAGAAGGGCCTCCAGTCGAGGGAGTTCATGAGAGCCTCCCTCAAGGGTATTTGGCCTACTCCTCCACACTGGCCAGATGTCTTGGAAGATGTGGAAGTCGTCTAAACCGATACACAGCTCTCTTTCAGAAGCGACCTGGCCACAGCTGATAGCTCAACGAAGTGGCTTATCACGTGGACTTTTATAGGAGCCAAATACTCTAAACGCTTGTTGTTGATTCTAAATGTGGAAGGTAAAACCGGAGGACCCAGAGAAAAAAATCTACTCGACCACGTGGAGAAAATGCAAACTCCAAATATACAGGCGTCAGGGGTCGGTATCAAACCCACGACCTCCTGTATACCAGGCGAGGTAGTTAACATCTCGCCTCCGTGGCACCCCAATCTGGTGTTAATTGACTGACTTTGACACTAGCCTCCTGCACCTTGGCCACGTGATGTTCAGCCTCATCGTCACTTGGCCTCATGGATTCTGTTCTTCAATCCAAGACCGGAATTAATAAAGTAGAATTACTGCAAACGATCAACATTTTTAACCTGTAAGTTTCACAATGAAGTTAGCTGCAAAGTAATTGCTGTATGCTAATGCAGTATGTTAAAGGCATTTGTTGTTTTTTGGCAAATTAACACACTCACAGATGATTTAAGTATAAGATTTTAGGCTTTTAACAAAAGTTTGATTACTTTTGTGGTGCGGACATGATTTCCATGTGAATTTTAAAAATGTAAAACAAACATTAGTATGTACTCATACATTTTAATTAGGGTCTGATTGCAATGAATGTCTTTATTCATTGACCAATGTAACATTGCACTTGTTATTTTTTGTTTACTAGGCAACTAACTTGTAATAGTGTGTGCTTTTTGTGGTTAAAATATACAATATTTGTGTATTGTCAAAATCTATATGAAGAATACTAATGTATCCGAGTCTCATTTGGAGTACCAGAGCGCAACAATAATATCCAGTCTGTCTCGTGTATATAAGCTGATGCGAGTTTCCTCTTCCTCTTGTACATACATGGTAAGCTAAACAAAACACCCATGCTAGATTAATAATACATATGTTGAATAATACTGTTGTCATGTTTTATTTGAAGGTTCTGCATTCGGACACGTGTGCATGAAGAGAGCTGCTCCCTCTGACAAATGAACTGCACCGCTTGCAGTTTTGATATGCCAAGGAGTAAAGTCTAAATAGGTCACCAAGAAAGAAGGAGGTAAGCATGGCGCTGCGTCTTTACCCTCTCGGCTATGCATAGTGTATTTCTCTTTCGAGTGTGCTTCTGTCACAAGGTATCGAAGGGGGCTTTGAAGACAGCCCGTTGCAAGCTCAAATGTAGTGTCCGTAAATGTGAATTTGTGAAATTAACCAACGAAACGAACGCATGCTGTACCCATTTGTACTCTATGGGTGGGCGGGCAGAGGCGTTAAAGAGAATTGGGAAACTTGCTCACGAGTGAAAATGTATTTCTATATTGAAAACTGATTTCTTTAGAATTGATTTTTGTGTTCAGTTGTCATTCCCCCGCATCTTCGACGGCGTGAACGAAGTTCAACATGCCTACGTAATCATTTACAGCCTTGGGGGGGATTGTTTGACCATTCTTCAACATACAAATCGGTGTGGGTTGGTGAAGGGGAACGTGTGAGGTCAAGATCGATTCGGATATCACTGATCAACGGTGTTCGCTAAAACCCGCTAAGCAAACCTCTGTTTGCGAGATGCACAGTACAGTGTGATAACCAATGCATCGCTGTTCTCTTTGATCTTGCTATATGTATGTGAAGTACAGCATTGATGCAAGTTACAATGTAATCTGCATAAAAAAGAAGTTTCCATTCTATCAGTCCCATTCTCTAGACTAATTTTTTATGCACATGAATATTTTCTTTCTATCATTATGTCAGTGTGATAGCCCACCTCCCCTCCCCCATAATTATTCTCATTCAAGCTATTAAATGAGGTGCAAAAAAGCGGAGGTGATTTTGACATCCATTCTATTATCTGCACGGGAGAAGAATAAGTTCCGTGGAGAGAATGGAGAAATCACTGATGGGGCTGTGTGGCTTTCATTGTGTTCCTGTGTCGAAATCCCCTGGGGACTTGGCTGAGTTTAAAGACGTTTCTGAGCTTCCCAGAAAACGCCACGGAGCTCGATAATGGCACGTCATGTGGCAGCAGCAGCTCAGCAGTTTTCAAGGATTTGTATTTTTGTGATCATTAAAATAAAAATAAAATTTAGTTTAAACACTGTCTGGCTTGTCAATCATTTGGTCTGCAAAGCTGTGTTTGTGTCTGGCTTTAATACTTTTTTTACAATGATTCATACTTAAATAGGTTTATTATTATTATCACACATGCCCTCTTTGTACAAGCCAGAAAAAAAAATACAAATGAATGTATTTTTAAAAAATCCCATCGAAATGATCTTTTCTATTTATTTTAATTATTTGCTACTTACACCGAATGCAAATCCATGCTGTGCTCCATGTTTTGGAAAGCAATCTCAAGTGAAATGACGTCTGCCCAAGTCCACACTCCTCATCGTAAGGTTTTATAATTGGCTTCTAAATTAAAATTGCTCCGAGTTTGTGAGCGCCATTCCCAATACGCATATCGTTCTGTCAGACCGGCACGTTGTAGAACTACCGCAGCAAAGCCCCCGTTGAGTAATCCTACATTTTAAATTATCGTCATTTCATCCAGGGGAGCCTAGCTTAAATTATGCAAGTCCTTCTGATCTGCTCCCCTTTTAAAAACAAATACACGAATAACATTGACTTTTGGGAGACGTAAGTATGTATGTACCGGAGCGTGAAAACACACATACAATGAGAGTTCATGTTTTTCCCCACCGTTGGCAATGCCTGCCAATCGATAAGCTACAGTTTAAGCTTTGAGATGTTTTTTTTTGCCTCTGGGATGATTCGGTCACAGAAGCAGCAGCAGCAGCAGTCTCAGACAGATTGAGAGATTACGTGAAGGAATACCAATACCCCCTCTGTGAACCCTGTTTGTGCAGACACCCCATAGTATGCCAATTTAATACCAGTTGAAGGTATCCATTTGCTTGCTGCTAATCCTTTTGTTTGCAGACATGAGCATGTAGTTCTGAGATGTTGCACAAGTTGCATTTTTTGTTGTAACGCTGTGCAGTTTGATATATTTTTTTATAGTCTTCAAACAAAACATGTCCCATGCTGAATCGTTCGAAAATGGTGGTCTCTGTTGGGGTTACTGGAGCCATTGGTTGAAATTCCATATTTGTGGGATAAGTCTGCCACCTTATCATGACCACTTTCATTCATTACCACGACCAGTTCCCACCAAGTGGTGCCCAGCTGTTTGTGCTCGTGTTATTGACCCCAAGGGGATTATGGTTCGCTTTGACTCTGGCCATGAATTGAACTCGTGAGCGCTCATGTTTGCAAGCGCCAACCTAACTCTCTGTCCTGACTCGTGTGAAGCCATATGAAGCTAGAATTTCTAACGTTCTATCCAAGCGGGTCTGGCAGCACTCTGCATTTCAGAAATACATTTCTAAATGTCTAGGCTGAGAACAAGCTCGATATTTAACATCACAACTTGTATTAGCCCAGCTATACGAGGTTGAGATTTTTTACGCTGGAAATTTACTATTATCGTAAAAAATGATATGGAATACCTGCATAGTCTTGCCTCAAACATGAATAAGGCTGAATTAATATTGTGAAGAGGGATATAATTATTATTATTATTTAAAATGTTAATGTTTAAAAAAAATGAGCCTCTATAAGAGTCACTGTTGCAAGTGACCTGCTTGAAATTTTTAGTCATGAGGCACAATCACAGAAGCGATTCATGCGTGCACCACTGCTATGGCAACAGTTTTATGAATCCGCCTTCTTGGTGATGAGGTCATAACCGAGGCAGTAAAGTTTTATTAATAGTCGTTATCTGCATATTCCCTGCCTCATATCTGCACATCCAATGTAGAAATTTGACTCGTGTGGATATGGGCCTGGGTGGTGGATAGTGTTGAACATATAAATCGCGTAACGTAATTCCCTTTGATAGCTAAGCGACATTGAATTTCAAGCCTAAATTGCTTAGGATTATATTTTATGAGTTCATTTTGATCAATGCTGGAGGTGCTAAGATTGTTGAGAAATGTAGCACACGTAGCAGTCCTTTTTCTGAACTTTAAAAACCCATTGCCTTTGTGTGAGTTGGGAGAGCCATTGTTTTCATTGTGAAAAAAACATTTGCACGACCAAATTTTGTGCTCATGCCACAGCTAGAAAAAGGGGCCTCCAGTCGAGGGAGTTCAAGAGAGCCTCTCAAGGGTATTTGGCCTACTTCTCCACACTGGCCAGACGTCTTGAAAGATGTGAGAGTCGTCTAAAACTAAACCAATTTTATTTTACCATGTAAGGCCCACTGAGCTATAGAGACCTTTTTCAGAAGGGACCTGGACACAAACGATAGCTGAACGAAGTGGCTTATCACGTGCACATTTATAGCAGCCAAATACTCTAAAGGCGTGTTGGTGTTGATTATAATTACGGAGGGAAAAACTGGAGGACCCATAGAAAAATCCACGCCACCACGGGGAGAACATGCAAACTCCAAATATACAGGCCTCAGGGTTGGGTTCGAATCCACGACCTGCATACCAGGCAAGGCAGTTAACACTTTGCCACCTTGACTTGCTTATCAACTAAGTGTGGTGTAGTCCAATTTATACTGGACGTACAGAGGTGTGAGGTATTTAAGAAATTTGCGCTATTGCTTCAACTGTCGGGCCACGAGATTGAATAGACCCAACGACCTCTGGTTTGCAAATTCGGTGTGCTAACCATTCCACCGTGGTAGCATCCATCTCCCAACCCCCCCAGTGAAGAAGTTTCCTTGCGTAAAGCCGTATAATAGACTGCAAGTCTTTCAGCTGATTAGTTATTCCATTAACATTGTGGTAAGGCAATTTCAGTTATCGAGTTCACATTACGATCATTAATATTTAACGCTGCTAATCAATTTAATTTATCTACTTGGTCAAAAGTTAAATCACCCTTAGGTGTCAAAAATCGAAACTTGCTTCAAGAACCAAAACCATAACATACTTATAGAAGTTAAAGACCCCCCCCCCTTCCCTGCGTGTATTCTACTAGGCTGTTGGGGAAAATTCTGTTAGTGAGCACATATTAAGGCTTGCCTGGTGCTAGTGTGTAGTGTGCCAGCACCACACCTGACCACCTTTGTCTCCCAAGTCCTGGTTAAACACTGCACCAGGTATGTTTTGAAGGTCGAGTCGACCTGGAGGTGCTCCAGGACCGTTTCGTATAGCATTTGCCACTGATATTAGCGATGGCTGAGGATTGAACCCAGGTTTCTGGGTTCGTAGTGCACTACGTTAACCACTACGCTACCACCCTACATACGCGCTCGCACACAACGACAGCTTCCCTGTATAGCCATTACACACTGTTGGAAAGTAGTGTTGGCGAGCACCTATAAAGGCTGGCACGGCACGCAAGAGGGTGGTACGGCCAGCACCACACTCAAGTACACGGTGTCATTGACCAATTGCTCTGCGCTTTTTGAACAGTGGTGAGGGTTGTCCATTGAGAATAAAGACACACTGCCATGGCCCCCCAGTGACTTTTCTGGCATTGCCCACTGCGGGGAGAGCATGGCATTCATTCCCAGCGCAGTGTTGGTGTTGTACCCCTTCATTTCCAGGTGACCCCATCGCAGGGCACGTATTATGTCAACTTCTCGTCTTACGGCACTTGCTGGGTATTTTTGGCGTCATCCTCACGTCTCGGTTGTGGTGGTTTGGGGGAGGGGGAAATGCAGAGGGGCGCGTTAGGTAGTTCACGCGCGCGCGGAGATATCCTCTGCAGAATCCTTCAGCGGCTGTGTATCAGTGGGTTGTCACCTGAAGTGGCCCGTTCAATAATGAGAAGCTAAATATAACGGGGGGGGAGTGGAGGGAGTGGTTGGCCGAGTCGCTGTGGGGGGGGGAGGCTGGTGAAGTGCGTAGGCAACATGGGAGGGGGGTGCTCGTGTTGGTGGAAGCAGTGGTTGTTACCAAGGGGGAGTGGCAGCCAGGGCATGTTGGTGCACGGTCCATAAGTGTCAGTCTGACATTTTCCAACTTTAATCTCCAAAGCAGCTTACCAGTCATAAACCATAACATTGCTTTCTGTATCATAGGGGTTATTAGGGGGGGGGAGGATGGGGTGTGTTGTGTTTACGTTTCCTTTTGAAGGCTTATTTATTATCTTTGCTGCTTTTACGAGTACACTTGCATCTTTATTTCGGTATTCAATGTAAGGGATATTCTTCCGAAATGTGCAGTGATAACGGCTAAGCACTGCTATCACATGACGTGCGACAGGAGCCTGTTTGGCAGATTTGGGTCACGTAACAATGCTCTTTAGAGATATTGCGTGTTGAAGGCACACTCCATAAAATGACGATGGCATTGTAACTGATGTCGATATTTAACAATATTCTCAAGAAGAAACAGTATATATATTTCTCGTAAATGCCATGAAATATTATTCCATTGGGTTTCGAAAGGTGATTATTTCATTAATGAAAACATTGGAATTGCTCCTAAAAATTAAACAAGGGCTCTCTGAAAGATGCCTGAACATGAAGTGGCAACAATACACGACACTTGAGTCCTGTAGGCCCAGAGATGATCTATATCGGAGCAGGTACATATCGTGGACTGGTGAGTCCCACTCTCTGAGCTGGACCAGAGACGTCTTCTGATCGCGGTGGAATTGTCCCGGTGAGGGTGGAAATTGAGCGGCCACGGCGCTGGCCAGGATAGTGCCGCCACACTGCTGCCCTGGTGCCTTGATATGCACCCGCTGGTGCCTTGATATGCATCCTCCGCCGCCTTATCGAACGCCGGCCGCTTGTCTTTTTTTTTATTCCAGCGCTCCTCGTCTCGCAGAAAGAGGTGGGGGCACAAGCGTGCGATATTTGCCCCCCACCCGCCTACCGCTCGATGGGCTCCACCTGGGCTTGGGGCTCACGGCATCGCGTCTCCATGCACTGCGCCGCGATTGTTTTGTCCGTTGCCTGTGTTTTGCGAGCGTGCCTGGCGTACCGTCCGCGGCAAAACGGCTTGGTCCTGCCGTGCCTCGGCTATTGGGAATACAGTGAGGCAAGCATTTGGCTTGCTAGGGGGCTATGACTCTGCTTAAGTCGAGCTTAAAATAGGCCATATTTCCGTGATGCCGCATTGCTGTAATGTCTCCTACTGTCTCAGGGGCCCACCGCTCGGAATATGCGTGGTGGTGTTGTTGTTGGTCGTCTAATACCTGATTCTTATCAAATTTAATGACGCCACAACCTACATTCGATAGATCAGTGGCGTAAGGTAACAATGGTCACGCGTCGCCGGTGACGGAGCTTTTGGAGGTTTGTCACCAGAATGCACCTGGTCTGTAGAAGTGCTGCTCCCAGCCCTGCACCGTGTCTGCCTATTCCATGGAAGCTGTTGCATTCTTGAAGCATTTTTTTTCCATTTCATTTCCTGCCCAGTATTAATCAGTGTTAGAGCGAAATGACAGGAAAGTGACCTTGCTATGTTCCCACTTTGAAAACATAGTTTGTTTTTTTTCACGAGAAAATCAACAATATTTGTGCAATCTAACATGATGGCAGTGCTGATCAATGTTGCTTTGTTGCCTTGAGTCGGGCCATTATTCAGGTTTTTCGTTTGTAAATACATTCAGCATTTTTTATGACACGCGAGACATGTTATCAATCACCTTAATACCACCATGCATCATGGGCTACAGACGGGCACAGCGCTGTGCTTCTGAATTGGATAGGTCAAGTCCAATCAGGCGGGGTTGGGGGGGGGTCATCCCTATTCATGAGCAGGGTCAGATCCCAGCCGCCTGGGTCTGATGGTCACGCGACTCTTCGCATCCTCCTCTACGAGTTGCTTTTCACAAATAGACCTTTGCCAAAGGGGGCGGGGCGTGAGTGGCAAATTGATTGAAGTTGGGACTGAACGCAAATAAACCCCGCTGAACCGGGCATGCTTTCCCTGCACGCAAAGTCACCCTCGGTTCTCGCTATGAAATATTTACGTTGCAGAAACATTCTTAGGCAGACTTTTATACATAAGGTCAAATGGTCTCCCATGCTCAAATGCGCGCAAGTGTGGCACCCTATCTCAATTGGTGGCCCCCGACCAAGCTCGCGGTGGAAATTCCTCGTTCCCATGGCCGGCGGCGGGGGGGGGTGCATTCTTTCAACAGGATGACCACAGGTTAACTCCTCTCCCGTTCTGAGATGCCTGCAAGTGTCCCGTTCACCACTGAATCTCGGAACAAGCAAGCGGCTCGGCGTAAATTTTATTTAGAGGCATAGCGCTGTTATTGTTAAAGACCTTGTCCGCCCCGCAGATAACTGTAGCGAAACGACCGCACTCTTCGATATCTGGAGCCAAACTGTGCCACGCGCCCTCCTGCATGGCCTTGTGGGAGCCTCGGTACCCATAAAGTAATTTTTTTTCTTCTGATTCTCTTCCGATGACATGCGTCGTCACACGTCATCTGAATGGAATCGGAAGAAAAAAACCGACGACGTACGAGTACGTACACGTACGTCGTCGGAATGGCGAAGGGTTAAACGTGTGCCGTCCAAAGTAATGCTCGTTTTTACCGACAACCGGCGAGTCCGAGCGCTGCACCAGCAATGCTGCCTGGCCCTGAGAGAGAGAGAGCCCTTGAGGTGGCAGCAGCGGTGGCAGCAGCGGTGGCGGCAGCGTCGGCGGCAGCGTCGTACACGTCGACCGTAAAGATGGGCCTTGCTAATGGTGATGACTCGTGCGTCCCCGGCGTTCTCCCCTGTAATGTTGATGGATGTCTCTGCACGGCTTTGTTGATCGTGCACAAGTGTGCACAACTCATGTTGTGCCTGTGTACAGACGCGGAGATTGCGTCCACAGCAATCACACCATCTGGCCTCCCGCGCATTGTGTTTATTGCCTCTTATCTAGGAGTGATCCCTGCTGAAATTCAGATGTCGGCTGTAATGGGTTTTATGCAAATGCGTGGCGCTACGCTACCTGTGAAGGAGGACGATGTAATCATCTTACTAGGAAGGCGCTGCTATTAAAAAGCGCAAGTGAAGGTTAACATAAATGCTTAGAATTGAAACTCCTGGGGATAATTAATTAATTGTATGGCATATAGAGGTACTGTATTCCAATGCGTCATCTGTGCAACGAACGCTTGCTTTTCCACTCAATTAAAAGTATATTTACTGCGAAGACCAGTGTATAATATCCGTGTACTTGCTGCTATCCATTTGCTAATAAATTGGAATGTTCATATTGAATACATTTGTAAGTGTCTTGTAATGAATAACGATGAAATATTTCCTACCTCTATTTTAACACGAAGGTCTCTCCTCCCAGTGCAGTCATTCGAATTCAATCTCCGACTTTGTTTCGAACGTGAAGATTTTTTTTATAAAAAAAGCACCGATGTTTTAGTTGGTAAGACATTTCCCAACATCATCCAATTGTAATGGCATGTGTTGGCAAGGATTTGCATTAAAACGAAAACAAAATGTTTAATTTAGATGTTAATGTTTAACACCTTCGCAGATCAATTATTATGATATAGCGTTAAATGTGTTCACTAAGGTAAATTTGAAATGTTGTAAGATGATTTAATTTAGAGGAATTTTTTCGAGAATATACTGCAACTATGCGTCAATACCTTTTTCTCAGAGTTTTTAATTGCTATTTATGCGATAACATGTAATTAAAGGCTGAGAGACCTTGCAAATGGCAGGTATTTGCTCATTTCAAATATATCTGTGTAATTCATATTCCTCACTTTTATAATAAGCAATGCATCTCGTACCAACTAATTAACTTTTTCGCCGCACCAAGCAACTTGAACGATTTTATAATTTTAATGCTTCCCAATTTATGAAAAAAATTACTACAGCCTCATTCATAATGCAGTATACGTTAATTGATTTTTTTTTTACATAAAGTCAATTTATTGGCATCCTTAGATTTGTGCCTGGCCAGCTGCCCCATGATTAAAAGCCATATTCTCAAGTGTAGCAAGTTGATGGTCCTCAACCTGGTGACCAGTGGCTGTACAGAAATCATTGTGTGACATCTCGTTTCGCATTTGATATGGCCACAGTCCAGTTCTGAGCAAAAATAGCAAAATATCGACGTGACTGTCATGTGACTAACATTCTCTTCGCGGAGCCGGTTGGAATAGTGCACCCTCTTGCTATGTAGAGGGTAAAAAACATGAAGAATGCAATTTGTAGCACGCACGATGTTTCACGGACATAATCGACCGTACCTCTAAAGCGAGGACCCAAGCTCAGGCAGGAGGTGAGCCCTTTAAGTGTTTCTTAGAAGTCACAGTGGATTGAATGCTGCTGCTTTTTATGTCTATATTTTGAACTTAGCCAACCATGCTAATCTGAGGTGCGGGTGAAGGATAACAAACTAAACACAAACAGCAGTTCTAAATAAACAAGTTTTCAGTCGAGATGTAAACGTGCATAGCTCCAGTGACTTCCTAATATCGGAAGGAAGAGCGTTCCAGACGGCCGCAGAAGCGCATCTAAAAGCGTGCAATGCGGTGACCACCTTTGTTCGATGGCTAGCCAAAAGTCGCTGCTGCTGCTGCTGCGAGGATTACCGGAATTCGCTTGCTGGTTTATACTCCTTGACGATATCAGCAAGGTATTGTGGTTCGTTTGTGGCATGCACTTTGTGTGTAATGCTTGCGACCTCGTAATGTATTCGTTCGGCGACCGAAATCCATTGCAGCTATGAATGTGCAGCAGCACCAGTAGGATGATGATGATGGCCACGTTCCAGATGGCGGTGGCTGCCGCGGGGAAACGACGGCCGGCTGTGATGACGGCCCTGCTTTGGGGTGTAGAGACGAGCGTGTGAGTTGCGCTGCGGAGAGTTGAAAGAGGCCAGTTGAATTATGTTTTTTTTACGGAGAGTGCCGTGAAACCTCACTTTTGCGGGACCCATTCTGACCACGGCTTGCGCTGCCGTGCGAGATTTAGAATCGAATTCTTTATCTCGTTACCAGACGCTGATTGCTTGATTGTTATCAATTGGGAAACAATGAAATCATAAATTAAGGCGTAGATTATGTGGTTTTGTTTGGAAATATACAAAACTAGAGGTATGCGTGCTAAGTTTAGAACCCACAATTTTTTCCAAGTTATATTTTGCAAAGGCATAAGACTCCGCCCCCCCCGATTTGGGGGATGCTAGACATCATAATTATGGATTTTCTTTACTTACATGGGTGGCAATGTTCTGAGTGATTCGCACGTCTTGTGTGCATCTTCCTGCACAGAATCTGAATATGTATTTATACTGGAGGAATCCGATGAGCTATAAAGCTCTTTCACAGATGTCTGATAGGGTCACGGGATCAGAAACTTACAACAACAAACAATTCAGAACATCACAGGAGTGCAAAGTACAGGAAAGGTAAACAAATCACTTAAAAATATGCAAATAAAACTTAACAATTGTTTATCTTACCAGGTAAAGCCCACTGAGCTATTTGCTTTTTATCAGAAGCGACTTGGCCACAAATGATAGCTGAACGAAGTGGCTTATGTTGTAATTTATAGCAGCCAAATACTCTTAAACGCATGGTTCTAAATGTCGATGGAAAAACCAAAGGACCTGGAGAAAAAATCCACGTAACCATTGGGAGAACATGCAAACTAGGTGTCAGGGTCGAGTTTGAACTCCAGACCTCCTGCATACCAGGCGAGGTCGTTAACATCTCGCCACCGTGGCACATCTACCACTGACTTGTGCCCGTGCGTGAGTACGGCCGTTCGTGAATGCACACCAACCCGCCGGAATGCATTTGCAGCCATGTCCACCGAGCAAGGGATTTGTTTCGAGCCGTTTAGCAGCATCGTCAGGTTGCCTGCGCTGCGTGCGAGCGCACAGACCGTTTAGCGCCATCCGTGTGCCGTGGGAATCCGGGGCAGCGAGAAGTGGCACCCGCGTCGACCGCCTCTTATATTTAGCCGTGTGAAGTCACCAGTGCACATGCTGGCTACCTGAGCTTATATATATAAACCCACTCTTTCTGCCCTGCAGCCTTTCAGCCCGGGGAAAAAGCACTTCGCCGTGATTTCTTGCCACACGTCGTGTTGTTGGGCGCTGTGTTCGTAGGGCTCCAGCAGTGGGACAGATCGACCGCACTTGCAGACTCCGAACCTTGTCGAAGTGAGGTCAGCAACAACACAAGGGGGGGGGGGGGAGTTGAGTATTTTTTTTTGACGACCGCAGAAGTCCGTTTTGTGAGCGAGCAGCTCCGTTCGCGCAGGAACGGCTCTTTGAAAACCCATCTCCTTATCTCTCGCTGCCTGTGGAACCTTCACCGCCCCCCCCCTCCTTTCTTCCTTTCTCTTTCAGCGCCACGAATGAACGCAGCTGCTCAGGACGCTCAGCGGGATTTTCTTCTTAACCCGCGGCGGAAATACTGGCGCACTGGAGTTCCTCTGAGCGCCGTGAGTACGAGGCAATTAGAGCAAAAACGCACAGCACGCGGTCCTCGGCGGAGCCGGCGTGCACGCGAGCACGGCCGCTGACGTACGCTCCTATCGATCCGTGCCCTCCTTCCTCTACTCGTGCGCACGCACGCACATGCTCTGCATGCACATGCATGCTGTAACGACAAAAACTAAACGCGCGCATTGCCGGCCAGTGAACACTGTTGATATTGCCGGAGTTTGACGTTTGGTGCGCGTGTTCGTTTGAATGCAAGTTTTTTTCGCGCATTCGATAAATTGGCCTCCGATTTCAAAGTGTGCGGCCTTTTCACTAAAATGTCAACGACATTGAGTTGTAACGTGAAATAATTGCCGTCATTTCCTCCCGTCGGTCTCATTGGTACATCGTTCAGCGACGTCTTGCGGGGTATGCACCTAGGATTTTTTCGCATCTGGAAGCGTTGCCAACAACTGACACTCGGCACTTTGGCAAGGCGGGAGACAAAAGGATTCCGTCTTAATGTAATTGCATGGATACCGTTTTATGATGCAGCGCAATGAGTGAGCGAGTTTTGGACTGTGTCGATCCTCGTGAAAGAAATTTCCCAATTAGGGGAAAAAACTTGATGCATTGACCCAAAGCCTTTAATGCCAATAGCTTGATGTTGTTGTATGACAGTGTTTGCATTCGGTTAAAACCAACAGCAAAGTGAGGGTCAATATCTTTCAATTGTGGGATGGTGCTCATTCGTACCCCCACGAAAGGTCACCATCCGTGTGGCAGGGGCAAGGTTATCCTGAGCACGACGACTCCTGTCAGTGGGTTGGTCCGCGGGACGAACCGATGATTGGGATTTTGTATTTGCGACCTACACATGGGGTCAAGTCTCCCAGCCATAGCTCACCCAGCTGCATCGATCTTTAGTTGGCGGCATTTCTGATTCGCAGAGATGAGCTGTTCTTCTCGAACTGTCTCTCGTCAGTGCTTCAGTGGCACAAAGGGCTCGTTGGGATCCTGGTGCACACGTGACCAGCGGTGCCCGGTGCCCAGCGAATTAACGTGATCTTATCTTCTTATCTTAAGGGAATGTATATGGCGCCTTAATCAGGCGCTTTACAAAAGGAATTAACAACGCTGCAACATATGAATGTAATGGCGGCGATGAGGTGGATGAAATAGATGAGAGGAAGCAATCTGTGGCGCGTGAATTCGGTGAAAGCGAAATTGATGACGGTAGATTATGATGATGATGAATGGATTGAATGAATGGCGAATGAGTGAGCGAGAGCCATATAATGAGACTATGAAGAGGGAAGAGTATAACGGTGGTGGTTGAGGGGGAGATTAAGGGGGGTCGTGGGGTGAGCTAGAGAACAAGTGAGTTTTGAGTGAGGGGTGGAAACTAGTGAGTGAAGGTGACTTTAAGAGAGAGAGAGAGAGAGAGCGTGATTGAGCGTGAGAAGGAGAAACGGACAGAGACGGCAAATTATTGGGCGGTGTGCGGTAGTTTGCTCGCGATCCACTCGCGGCTTTGGCTGACAAATGTGAGGTCGCAGTGCTCTTGAAAGTATGGGCAAAGCTCGTCTATAACTCCGCAAGTGGACTCGTGAAGGTTGAAACCTGTTGTGCGTGCACGGTGTCGGCATCTCGTGTATAAATAATTATAATCCCCGCATCACTTACCCCGTCGTGAATTGCATCGATTCGGTCAAATTGGCCTGTCGTTCATTGACCGTCCTACAACCTCGTGTGGTATTTTTTGTTTCTGTATTTTTGTTGTCTCGTGTATAACTATTGTTCTTTGATTCTTGAGCCTTCAGCGGTCTACTGCGAAGTGAAACCACCGGAGCTGTGCGCCTTTAAATTTAGATTGAAAACGGATTTCTATAGAGCTGCTTTTTGTGTTTAGTTTGTGCTTCCACCGCACCTCCGATTCGCTCTGTTGGCTACGTACGGTGCGAAAGAAGTTATACACACATACATACATTTGTGGGGCTAAATTCATGCGTTCATTCTGTGAAGGTTCACAGACATCTGATAAATGTATTCCAAATGCATAAGTGAGTGAAGCCAAGCTGTGGCCAAGTTGAGGGTGCTTGTGAACACGAACGTCACCGTCCAGCAAGATGAAGGTTTGTCTGACAGAGAATTCAATGTCATCGTCGTCGTCATCACTATACTCGGCAATGATCAATCCACTGCTAGATGAAGGCCCCTTCAAACTGTCGGCATCTCTTATTACGGTCCTGTGGTGCAACAATGGACCTAGCACCTGCGCTCGAGCTGATTTCATCGCTCCATCTCCGCAGCGGACGTCCTCTTGGGCACAAGTCCTCGCTTAGCTGCCACCGTCCTTGGTCTCGAACGCCAATCGTCGTCCCGTCCAGCGACCAAGTGTGCTGCCGAAGCCCGTTTACTTTTCTCAGTGCTCAAGAGTGCCTTTATTTACTAACTTTAAGATGAAGAATAACACCTTTGGGACGTGCTGATTTTTGACATGTTTTCCAAATTAGTTTTTTTTTTCAAAAGCAATTCAGAAGTGTCAGAACATGCTAGGATATTGCTCAAAACATCCGTCCGAGAGCTTTTCAGATGAGATATTGATCAGAACGGTCAAGTAGTTGTGCAGAGTGAGATTCGTACAAAGATTAAAACTTCACCGTTACAGTACTTCATTGCTGTCATCATCATCATCCTGATTCTTGTCATCAATACATCATTTATCACAGCAGTTTCGCAGACGGATTGCAAATTGCTATAAGTAATTTCAACCATCGATTCAATTTAAAGTAATCATAGTGTAATACAGCTAAGCTGTGTTCAATTCATTCGCTGTCCAACTCAGTTTTTACTTTAATGTACCCTGTGGAATACATTTTTTTAATGTTTCCAACGGAGATGGAAACTGTTGAGGTATTAGCTCTGTCCATCTGCCTAAACCGTTGGGGGGGGGGGGGCGGGAGACACGGTTACTCTTGTGAAGACGATCCAATAGGCAACAACAACTTCAGTTGCTATCAGGGTCTTACCCTGCAGAAATCCGGCCACATTGATCAAAGGGTTGCAAGAAACATGAAGAGGAAAGCAGCACCACGAGGATCCGCCTTGCCGTTGATGCATTCTCTCGTTATTCGCGGTGAGGAATACGTTTTGGACATGTTTGTGATTTTAACACGGAGGCTTTCGCGACCAATATTATTCATAATATAGGTTTTTGGGTCAGATCGCGTTATTTATAAATGTGTCGTAACCCTCCACCACCCGACACGGCCAAACAGTAAAAAATGTGTCACGTTTTTCAAAGGACAAAATAATTCACTTCTTTAGCCCACCGGTGTGCTGAAGAGAGAATCAACAGCATTTTGAAATTTGAGTAGCACGACGTTTCGCTGATAATTACAATCAGCTTCATCGGGCAAGAATGAAGTCACCCTGATGCTGCTCTATTTTAGACCGGAAGCAACAGGAGAGCTTCACCATTCTTGCCCGATGAAGCTGATTGTAATTATCAGCGAAACGTCGTACTACTCAAATTTCAAAATGCTGTTGATTCTCTCTTCAGCACACCGGTGGGCTAAAGAAGTGAATAATTTTGTCCTTTGAAAAACGTGACACATTTTTTACTGTTTGGCCGTGTCGGGTGGTGGAGGGTTACGACACATTTATAAATAACGCGATCTGGCCCAAAAACCTATATTATGAATGCTTGTGAATAGCAAATTTCGCAGATTATGATATTGGCCTAGGAAAACGTTTTATTGAATACATGAAAATGACATATCACTTAATCTCATCAATGTCTCGCATCACTTTATCTCTCATCACTTTACGCTCCCCATGCAGTGGTATGTAGTTCCGCATGCGGTTCGCGGGGAGCCAAAATTGCGGCTCGCAGGTTCGTGAATATCGAGGGAATACTGCGCTGTGCATGCCTCATCATCGTGTGTGATGTCTCGTGACGTCACACTTCAGTCCTCCCTTCCCCGCGTTCCCGACGACGTCGTTACGTGCAATGTTCACACGCTCGCGCGCGCTGTTTGACATCTCGTTGCGCAGTCGTCAGTCCGAATTAAATACTCCATAGGACGTAATGCGTGCTATAAATTGTTACAGATTGATTGCACGGGCGCGATATTGTATCCTATGTTTTTAATTTTGCGTGGGGCTAATTGGTCCTTGACCTTTGCACACCACCGAATGCTTCCTGTGGCGACGGAGGGGGGTTGTGCTGTTCCAAGCAAGCACAACAATCGGCTGAGCCCATCCCCCTTCAGAGGATGAAGCAGCCTTTGATTCGGTGCCTGTTTTGCATGACCGAGGGGTAGCCCAAGCACGTGTTGTTGTTGACCTTTTGTTTTGTTGTTGATTTTGCGTTCCCATGCTGCACACCTCCGGGGCCGCACCCCTGGGGAGTCTAGACAAAACGTGTTCATTTGCCCTGTTAATGTCTCTTGCATTCCGTGATTCATAAGGAGGATTTTTGTTTTGATTCCACGCAGTTTAAGCGTTTATTCACGCCGACGTTGGCAGTGCGCGTCTTACGCGAGTATCGTTGCTGTTGCTCTCCGTTTATTGTTGCGTTGTTGTTGCAATTAAAATTCCATTAGTTCACACTTGGGCTGATAAATACAAATCACACAGCGCGCAGAAAGTTCATTTTCAGTACGTATATTGGGGGATGGTGAATGTGGTTTTTATTGGGAAGCAACAATTAAACTTGTGGTCAAACAACACACATACCAATCGGCCCTGACCAGCACGGTGAAGTATGGTCAAACAACCTCATCCACATGCCGTGACTGATACATTTACTGCCCATAGTAAAATCAATGCCGGGTAAAATTCTGTCCAAGTTGGTCGTGTGGGTTGTTTGACCATACTTCACCTCGCTGGTCAGTGGGGATTGGTGAAGGCCTGGCTGTGGCCATACTGGGTTCTATTGTAAACTAGCATTTTGCCCATCCTAGCACGGAAGCTGTAATATTAAAGAAAATTGTATCTTGTGTAAAAAATTTATGGCAGTGAATCTTGCACGAAAGTATGTCATCAAACACTTCACTGCATTTCACTGTAGCACTGTATTAATGGCAGTGAATCCAGCATAAAACGAAGTACTAAAACACTTCACTGCAGTTCACTGTAGCACTGTATATAACTGACCTTCAATTTGTTCAAATTCACTGCTCTGATACTTTATTCTCTTCTGCTTTCGGTCGCTGGGTTGAAATAATTTGGAATTCGATACAATATCTGGAAAATCACCGAGAAATGTCTATTTTACCATAACGTAGAAGCATAAATTAGACTTATCTTTTGGCTCAAGTGCTGAAGAAATTAATAAAGACACTAAATCCACTTTGTTGCTGCATAGAATTGTTTATTAGATTCACTTTCAATAAAGAAACGTCAAAACTTAAAGCGAATTTGCGACTTTTTTATATTTCCGCTCGACCTTCTACGTGAGTTTAAAAATCCACCCGCTCATGAATATTAATGACCGGGGGGAGGGGGGGGGTGCGGCATGTGGAGTGACGTCACGCGCGTTACACACAAACATACATTCTTGGCTCATCAAAGTAGCAATTGCCAGTAATGCAAGATGTAGCCAGAAACTGAACTCGGGCTACCGGGTTCATAGGGCAGTGGACGTACGACTACCCCACTGCCACCCCATCATATTGGAATATAAAATACTCATTAAATGTATTTAAAATCACTCATTTTATGTTTAAACATGTATACATGTACATAATGCTCATTTGTGTGTATTTAGAGTGTTTTTTTTTTCTCCTTCATACCATGCACTTTCATCAAGAATTAAATTGGTAGAGACAATATATACGTGCATTACTAGGCAAACACTAATATCGGTATTGTTTAAGTTTTGGATGACATTTCCAAGACCCATGCAGGAGCCTCTGTTCCCTTCTGTTGTTTTTTTGTCCCCATCTACCTTTGCACAGGATCACTTGATGCGTAACCCGCTCCCCGCTCTTACGCCCGGGCATCTTTATTACGGCAATGCACAGCAGCGCGATCTGCAGCTGGGGGGCCAGCCGCTCGCCATGAAGCTTAACCTCCAACCTTGAAGCAGCGCCACGGGCCACGCTGCCCCCATCGCTTCCCCCCGGCTCTCGTGCGGCGAGCTATCAAGAGCGCCAGCGCCTACGTCTCTTCCACTCGGGTGAGCTGGCGCCGCCGTCATTGCACCTCGCCGCGGCATTGACGAGCTCTGTGGATTTTACCCCGCGCCGGGTCGGTAGATTGAACCGCGGGGTTGTGAGGTAATGTTTCGGAAGCGTGCTCCGAACGGAGGGACGCCGCGGGTTGACGATTCAGAGCCCATGGTACGTGGGGTGTGCGGGAATGGGAAAAAAAGATGGTCAGACAAATCAAATGGAGCCGTCGCTGAGATGTGGTTTTGCTCGTTAACCTCGGTGACTCCCCTTCTCTGAATGCATGCGGAAATATAGTTGTAATGGCTTACATTGGCAGCTGCAACCGGTTTTCATTTTTTATTTCTTTATATGCCACAGCAAACTGTTCTTGAACCTGCATCCATCATTAGACACGCTTATTCGCTTGCGAGCGCTTGATAATAGACACATGCAGCAGGCATTAAAGTCCAATCGTATTCATTTTCCCTTCTGTTGCTCGGGAAAATGTAAGCACAGATGGCGGGAGAGGAAATAAAAACGGTGCCGTACGAGAAACGGTTAAACCCGCGTTAGTCCTGGGGCAGCCGTGTCACATGCGTTCTGTCCGACGTTAATTAAACGTGCCTCGGAGCCACCGTTTCATTGGGGGCAAATTGGACGATGTTGTCTTCGTCTCGGCTAGCGGTGCTGGGGCCATACTCGGAGGCTCTCTCCCTCATTGGGGAAAAATGCGCAGATGGTGCTCATTCCCATTTCCCCGTCGCACGCTTGCTCGCGCGTGCAGAAGCATGAAAGAAAAAAAATTGGGGCGCGGCTCCGACGGATGAGTCGCGTTCACGCAGAGAATAGTGAGGAGGGCTGCCTTCGAAAGCCCTTTCCGTGACGATGCCTTCGGCAAAAGGCTCAATTGCGAGACCTCCCCGGCGGTCCCGGCGGACTGAAGGCGATTCGTATTCAACTCCGGGAACCGCTCGTAAAAGGCGGCAGATATGGGGGAGAAGGACAGACCCCCCGCCCCCAGCAACCTCCACTCCCGCCACCTCCACCGACAAGTAAGCAAATAAATTCATAATGCTATAAATAAAAGGGGACAAAATGGCTTTGAACCATCTCGACTATGATAAAAAGCAATAATTTATATTTCGTCTCCGTGCTCACCATAAGCTTCAATTCTCTTAAGCCTCATTGCAACTTGCCCATGATTCGACTTGCGAGATAAATCAGATGTTGGCGGCTGGCAAATGCCACTGTTTGGGGCTTGTGGCTGGCCTCCCTGGCAAGGTGGAATGCTTCCGGCAGGCTTTCGAGATCACACTGCTGCCTGCTCGCACTTGCACAATGTCGGTGATCTTTTGCCAAAATCAGAAGATATGTTTTTCTATTCATCATTGAAGGCAAAAAAATCCCCAAAACTAATATTTTATTCGGATTGATATGTCCCGTAAGCTCAATTTGGTATTCCTTTGGTTCAATATGTAATTACGTTGTGAAACTTTTGTTTACGGTGGTCATTTCAATTAAGTATTTATTTTTCTTCAGCTGTACATTTCTTCTGCATTGCCTCAAAAAGCACATTAACTCAAGCACTGCATTACCACTGGCAGAAAGATAACAACAACAACAAGAACAACAAAACATCTCCTTTGTATTTAATGCACATAGAAAAACAGGTCACGTCTGAATTCCGCTTACGTACCGTCTACCTCATGCGTAACAAGCTTGCGTCTGATGCAAATGAGATGTGACATCTTCAGTCTGATTATGAAAAGAAACTGCATAGAAAGAAATCTCTCAAGGGTTATACATGAAAACTAGAACCAAGCTGCCTAATTAGGAAGCTTTGATGCACAGCATTTTCACTCGTTTAAAAATTAAACCGTTTTCTTCATTTTAACTTTGTATGCATTTATTTAGTAAAAAAAAATCCCAATAAAAATTAAGATTATACCTGCCAACTTGGGATTGTTGGCAGGCATATAAACTAAACAATTGTATTTCACTGAACTATTTTTTTTATTTTACCAGGTAATGCTCACTGAGCTGTACAGCTCTTTTTCAGAAGCGATCTAGCCACAAATGATAGCCCAATGAAGTGGCTTATCACTGTTGCGGTTTAAATTTGTGCCCTTCATGAGGTTGGCACACCCTTCAACAGTGGGATGGTGGGCTTGGGTTAGTAAAGATGAAAACAAATCTGTACAAAAAATAAAAGGACTAATGGAGATAATCTGTAACAGGTGACTAGCCTTATAGTGGTCACCCTAACTCCCTCGTGCACACAGTAGGCATAAGTGTAGTGTGTGGTCTTCTGTGTGTAGGGATTACGCTTCTGTATGTTGTTATTTTAAAAGGCTCAGGACCTGCAATTTCTTGCTCATGCCACTGCTGCCAAAAGGGCCTCCGCTAGTGGGAGCTCTGGAGAGCCTCACGATAGGGTATTTTGACCTGCGATTCCACGCTGGCCAGATGTGTCCTACACTTTACCCCACCACACGCGGTCTTGCCGATTGACTGACCCAGTTATATACTGCCGGGTGGACAGAGGTCGGGGGGGATTTAAGGAACGTGCGCCGTTGTTTCGGCTGCCATGCCGGGAGGTTGAACCGGCGACCGCTGGATTGTAAGTCCGGTGCGCTCACCATTACGCTTTTGTGGCAGCAACTCACTTGTGTGTGTGTTTTTATATGTTTTATAATTCTCCCTCAAGGTACACCCTGCTTCTAAGGGTGGCTTGCGACATTGGCAGATGACATTGGGGGGGATTGGTGGGGAAATAAACCGCAGAGCATTTATCACATGATAACGCTCTTTCGCACTTTTTCAATTTCCCAGTGAAACAATAGTGATATTCATCTCCAGATAGGCTGAGAATATGTAAAGGAGCGTCGCTATGGGAATGCAATGTGATTTGTTGGCTTTTAAAACCTAGCACTGACTAAATATGCTGAAAACGACACTTTTTTTTACATGATGGATAAAGGTGAAATTGGATTTTGCAGCTTTCCTGCTGTGAGACGATGCTTACTCTTACAGTTACCAAAATTAGATGTTAAGTGCATTATTTAGATGCAGTTTTACATAACGTTATTACCTTGATCTTCTTTCGAACTTTCTCAGAATTGTCCTCCCCTTGGGCACTAAACGGCTGTATAATTGACCGATGTATTGTATGCCGTTAGTAATTTACGCGGAGCAGAGCACATGAGATGATGATGATAATGATGCATGTGGGTTTGGCATAGTTGCTCCTCGCTGCTGGAATGACTGACCAGAGCGAAGTTGTTTTAGCACTCGTGGTCAAATGTGGTCCCGTACAACTGGTTCAGTTTTTGCCAATTTAAATAGAAACTGGCAGCCACTACATTGGCCACATCCGAAACTGTCATTTTGAACAAACTGAATCGGGCTTATTCGTTTGACATATGTGTTCAGTAATTATGTTCTGAGAATAATCTGCTTCTGACCTTCTACATTAGTAAATTGCTCGGCGCTCTGTAGTATCCAAGCAAATTCCAACAAATGCCTTGACAGGCACCCTTTGGTCAATGACTATATATTAATATTAATTTATGTGGCAATGCGCCACTGAGCGAGGCCAGCATTGATTCAACCAACCTGTGCATTACAGTCGACAGCTGTGTGAAGTTTGGTTCATCTTTGGAAAATGCAGTGTATACTCTTTGATTCTTTCGGTACACGATCATCATCATCTGATGATCTAATGATCATCATCTGATCATCATCTGATCATCATTTGATCATCATCTGATGATCTAATGATCATCATCTGATCATCATATAATGATCATCATCTGATCATCATCTGATGATCTAATGATCATCATCTGATCATCATCTGATGATCTAATGATCATCATCTGATCATCATCTGATGATCTAATGATCATCATCTGATCATCATCTGATGATCTAATGATCATCATCTGATCATCATCTGATGATCTAATGATCATCATCTGATGATCATCATCTGATGATCTAATGATCATCATCTGATGATCATCATCTGATGATCTGATGATGGATGCTTGTGTTGCGCCCGAAACGTCGTGATTTATTTTATTTCATACCTACGTAACTTTACCGAAAGAGCCAAAGAGTATGAATTCCTGCAGTCACGAAAGCTTCAAATCAAGATTAAATGCAGTGTATTTTAGATCAGGTCAATATGTATATTACAGTGCTTGGATTTAAACAGTAGGGCAGTGGAGGGATGGATAGAACAATACAAATTGGTGCAGCTCTGAGACGGTTTATACGTTAAGAGCACAATGCAAGTTGTTGTTGTAATTTGTACATTGGGGGCTGTGCAGTACTATTAAGGACTAAGAATAGGCGAGCATTACTTAAATATTTTTTTCCCCTTTCACTGTTATTACCTGCGCAATCAAAAATAATTACACAAAACATTAATAGGACGCTGCCGCGGTGTTGTGTCGCAGACGATCACAATCACGATGACGATGATTGTTATCCTGAGCAATGTCGGAGGCACACACACACAACCACAACAACTCCGTCAGGTGCCGAGGGGAGCACTGCATTCCCCCGGTGGTGTTGTGGAGCAGCGGCAGTTGCCGGGCACTTTCCAATGGTTGGTGGCCCTGCCGGTATTTGCTGCCCGGCAAGGTTACAGCCAGGCGGGCGCTGGAGGGCTGGGGGGGGGGATGTCAACGTTGGCGAGGCGTCTCTCGCCGCGTATCGGGTTTCGGTTATGACGTGCGTAGCCACCCCGTGCGCCTGCTCGTCACTTAAAGCCGTGCTTATGGCAGGAAAATTATGAGAGGTATCCATACGCGCTCGTTATAGTCGCAGGGGGCGGGCGGGCGGGGGCAAAGATTACCGTGTTAATCCCGCGCCTGGTGCCTCGCTAAAAAATAGCGGAAATGTAGCCCTCGGTCTGTACGCTATTAAGTGAGTGCTTGTTAACACATTTTGCCTCCCGTGTGGAATCGGCTGGGCACGTAAAAAAGCATGCGGCCGCGGCGGTCCCTCCGATTCGATAAGCGGTCGTCCTGCGCGCTTTCGTCGGGGTTGGTGGTGTTGGGTAATTAATTTAAAAGGTGAATTGGAAATTTTAAGTTGCTCATCGGATGCTTGTGTATTTGGTTCCACGTCCCGAGCAACAGACCAATACACCTGGCAGAAAACCAAGTGAGAGTGTTTTCAAGACAGCCTGCTAGCTGTGCACGAACTGCCGGCTATTATCGGCGTGCACCGTTAATCAACGGCTCGCACGAACTTCGAAAGGTAGCGCCTAGACTGAAAAACCTCTGCTGATCCCCAATTCATCAAGTCCGCGCTAACTGACAACACGTTTGCCCGCCGTGAATTGTTACCGTTATGTTATCATTACTGTCATTGCTGTTGGTAGTAATAGAGAAATGTCTCTCTCCGTCTCTCTCGAAACAAGAATTTGCGGCATGCCAATACAAAAGGAGGGGAAAGGATAGGAGGCGATAGCAAGAGAGACATAGAAGAGAGGTGGGGTGTAGGTGTTCCGTAAGGAGCACACTATTGAGAAAGGACTGTGATTGAGTGCGAGTTGGAAGAGATCTGTGTTTTGAGTTCCCATTGCTCCGTCAATCCCCACGTGTCAAGCCGCCCTCGGCATCCATCCTCACCGATTTTTCATTCAATTGGTGTTCCCCTCTCGCCCGCCGTAGCCTCGTCCTGTTCGCAATGCGTGCAGGCAGCGTCGAGGATGAGCGCTCTCGGCCTCGCTGGTCTCACTGATGGTGTGCTGTCGTAAACCTCTTGTGGTGCGGTAAATAACTTTCTGCATACAGTGTATGTAGCAGCGGCTAATCATGGCAACATGATTCTCATAAGTCGTGTAGACTAGGCACACGTGTGTCTCTAGGCACACTTGCGTCACTGTGTCTCACCCCTATTAGTGGCCTTCAATCAATAATGGAATTGTCCATGTGTGTTAGAAAAGGACGACCAATCTTGTCTTCCCACAATTTAGCATTGATCAATGAGGCTGTTGCAGTTTACTCTATGCTTAACACGGTTAATACCTGGTTTATTGTCTTGAAAATATCCACTTATTTATTTGAAAGATGCAGAGAAGAGTCCAGTTTAATAATGAAGATGGATAAAGCCTTGACAGGTCGTGGAATAACGGGGAGAGTTTTTTGCAGCGAAGGAAGAAAAAAAAGGCTTAGGTGTTTCATCTCAAACTTCAAAAACCTATGTTGGCAGTGTGGTATAGCAGCACTGGCTGAGAAAGAAACCGTTTCCACTGTCATCATTAGCTAACTCTCTTCTCTTCTGCTGCTCTGAAGTGTGCAAGATATCGACAGGGTGACCCAGTAGTCAGGACACAAAGGGTTATTATATTAATTTCAACAAATCAAATTCTTCTTCTTTCGTATGGCATTGTGAAAAGCAACAGTTTTTTTTTCTTAATGATCGTTCTAATTGAATGCAAAGGTTCCTCATCGAGTCCAATGATGTGGTTGACGCATTGTGGATTTCGGCGATACCGCCAGGATGTGCATGGATGGAGCATGCATCGGCGACGTGCTTGGATGGTTCGGTCTTCTCCACAGTCGCAGTCGGGCGATCCTTTGATCTTCCATTCATGGAACGTGTACGCGCATCTGCCGTGTCGTGTTCGAGCGCGGTTCAGCGTGGTCCATAGTCGTCGTGGAAAAGAGAATCCCGGTAATTCCACCGTCGCATCGTGAATTAGTTTTTGTTTGCCACGTCCATAGCCGCCCACGATTCAGAGCACCGAGTGGCCGTGTCTTCAAGTTCTGCTGCGAGAGCTGAGGCGCTTATCCAGAACGGTTTCCTGGATTTTAGCCTTGGGCAGCGTGGGGGTCCCTTTAGATGTTGACGGAGCGGCAGAGTGAAGTTCTTCATTATCTTGTTGTTGTACTCCCGTGTCCGTCGCATCATCGCGTCGCACGTTGGCCGGAGCGATCTTCGCCAGCACAGGAAGCCACGGGAGCGGAGTAGGCTTTAGGGAACCGCCGATGATACGAAGCGCGTTGTTTATTTCGGCGTCGACGAGGTTCGTGCGAGGGCTCGCACCCCACACCGGGGCACGGCGCTCCGTAGTGAGAGGGGCCTGCGTCGATGACTTCAACCTGCTGGCGTCGCTTCCACCAGGTTGTTCCTGCAAGTTTCTGAATAATATTCACTCGTGCTTTCATTTTACCTTCAGGGTTATTTAACTGTTCAAATTGACTTCCATGAATAATAATGCAGGCATTAATTTTCTTTTTAAATGAAATGAGGACTTTTTTTTATGATTACAGATGTACCATTTAGATGTTTGTCAAATTATTATGTTTAGTCTCCAGGATTTTGGGTAGAGTTTTGTAAACGACGGAATTGAGGTGACCCTCACAGGCAGAAGAAGAAATAGAGATATTGATAATGGGAAAACTAAATAAATAATTACCTACATCGCGCCGGTGTTAAAATACATGAAATAATCCTCTGTGTCCTGATGTTTGGGCCACCCTGTATATGTGAGAACATTGTTTGTCCAGGGGGCCTTCAGACATTTTCTGTTCTGAAGCAGAGCTGCTGCTGGGAGCATTCATCACTGTCATCATAATCAGCCACGATATATCCACTGCTGGATGAATGCCTCATACTTTCTTGCGTCGCAACCATCCATCCATCCGTCCGCCACCTGCACTCAAGCTGATTCCATCGCTTCACCTCCACGGTGGACGCCCTCGCTGGTACTTTTTCTGCTTTGGTTGCCACTCGGTCGTCAGTCTGAATAGTCGGCCATTATCCCTTGTTGCGACGTGCCCCGCACAAGCCCACTTTTCGTTTTATCCGTGGGCTTTCGCGACCAATATTATTCAAAATATATTTGTTTTGGGTTCGATCTTGTCGGTATCGTAGTCTTTTTGTTTTGCTGTAAGCCCCCCCCACCTCACGACAAAGCCAATTGAACGAGGTCGTCACGTGGGCAAGTATTCCAGTTGATTAGTTTTTTCAGCAAACTCGTGTTGAGAAGCAAATGCATATGTTAATTTGGAAATATTTTGCTTACTTTTCTTAACGGTCAATATGATGTCTTTACCTTGCATATATCATCGAATTCATTTGTTCCTCATTCTGTTTCTCGGTCTCATTTCGATCGTGCACCTCTTCTTTCCGCCTTGCACTCTTCAACTTTTGTATCTGTTTTACTTTTCCAGGTGTCTGATCCTTATATCGCAGCCGATAGTATGTGCTGATTAAATCATTCTTATTCAGGTATACTGATATGTTGCATTTCATTGCGAATTTCAGTTTTCTAAAAGCACTCATTCTCGTGTTTTTCTCTTTATTTCATCACGTTGGTGCCACTCCACCTTCAGTGACCGCCTGCGGAATTTTCCACTTGAGTCATTGCACGAATATTCTTCCGTCGTGGAGGCAAATTGTCGGATGCTACTTTGGTTTTGGTCGTATTGTTGTTGAGCCCCACTTGGCAGCTGTTTTTCTCAAGTTCTACTTGCAATTTCCTCCGTGTTTGTCTCTTGACTTTTTTTGAACATGTCATTCGCGAATCTGTGGTAGTTAACGTTAACTCAATTTCTTTTTGCGCCTTTGTTTCTCCAATCTAATTTTCGGAAAGCATCTTCGAATGGCGCTGTGAAAAACACATTTAAATTGTGTCTGCTAATTTTCTATTTGGTGCAATGTCAGTATATATGTTCTATTTTTAAAAAAATGTTGTTATTTTAAATATATTGTTTTATTTAGACCTTGGATTTTTGGAGAGCGTGGATAATTGCATACATTTCTATCGTGGTCTACAAAGGATGGGCATGATGGTATCTTAAATTAATTTGCCTTTTCCTGAATCTCATCTTATGGATGTATTTTATGGTAGATGAAGCCTTCATAAGTCCAGCCTCTGCTTATATGGTTCTCTGGCCTTGACATTTAACATTTATCTGTTTCCAATGAACTTCGTGAACAATTTATGTGCTTGCGATGAGAGGCTAATATGTCCTTAAATCTTGAGGTAATTTTTTATCTACCTTTTTTTGCATAGACATATGCACGAGAAAATTAATGTGGAGTAGTCCAAATGGGGACATTAGAAACACGGTTGACGTGATTCTAACAGGCAAACCCCACATCGTCAAGAGATGTCTCTCTACTCGACACAATTTGATGCAGCAAGTGACCATGACCTTGTGTGTGTCGCAAGTTTAGGGAGCGATAGTGTTAGCGGTTAGCGCGCTGCGCTACGAACCCGGTCACCCAAGTTTGATTCCCCGCTCACGGCCAACACCAGTGACATTTATCTGAAACGGTCCTGGGCCTCCCCTAGGTCGACTTAGGCTCAAATGAGTACCTCGTGCGGTGTGTAAACATCGCCACTAGGGAGACAAAGGCGGCTGGGCGTGGTGTTGGCCACCCACCCCCTCGTGCACCGTGCCGGCCTTCATAGGTGCTCGCTAACAGCACTTGCCTCAAAAGTCTGTTCAGGCTATCTGGGGAATCTTGGTCTTTTGTGTCGCAAGTTGAATTACGACATAGCCAAAGGGAGAGCAATGCTAATTACAGGCAAAAAAAAATCGTGAATATCAAATATCGAGGTTAGGCGTTGGAAATTTTGTAACTCTCAAGCAACAGATTCAAATGCCTCGAAGCAAAATCATTAAATGGAATGTCACTATTTCAATGCAATAACTATCGTCGTAACAGATTGTATAACTATTGTAGTTACAGTGTCTCGCAAGTGATGGAAAAAGTTCAAAAGAACAAACCTGACATTTTTTCTGAAACCACAAAACACTTGTTGAGGAAGAGGAAAGATGGAGATGCCTTACAAAATATGGAACTTGGAGATGGAGAAAAATTTGCTCGGGAAAGAATGAGGACAGTAGTCGAACTCAACAAACAATTTGCAGATGTCGTTGCAAGAAATGGGGGAAGCGTGAAAGCAGCAAAAAAAGGAGGATGACGATTGGCAATTCCCAGGAACCAATAATAATCTGCGTTTCAGATGAAGAAGAGTGTGTTCAAGATGTCGCACTTGAATGTGTAGCCAATGGTCTTCAGCGTATGAAAACATGAAATGCTCCCGGATAAGATGGTATAACGGGACATCGTTAAAGATGCACCACCGCTTCTTGGAACAAAGTTAGTGAGCCTGTTGGCTGATTTCACGGAATCCAGAGAAATAAATACCTCAAGAATGGAATTATGCCGATGATACCTCGATCATTATTTCTGGAATCATTAGCTTGCAATGAATGTTAGTTTATGACGCAGCACGTATTGCAATGACATTGGTCAAGGCTTTCTTTTGTTCAGCCAGAGGTTACTTGAATTGTTGACGTTTCCCTGCTATGGGGGGGGGGGCGGGAGGGACATTTAGAGTGGTAGCGTAGCAGAGTGGTGGCAGGGAATTTTTAATTAGGCCAAAACTTATCCCTGTGTATTTTTTCTAAGTTATAATTAGGGCACATTTGGTCTTTGGTGAATGGGTACTCTGTGTATAATTAAATAACGAATGATGCACACTTCCCTTGGGCCAATGTTTCTCCAACTAAGTGCACTGGTGATGTTTTTCATCGCTCTCTATTAAACTGTAACACCATCACATGTTTGGCTCGTTAGCCATACACCGCCGATTTTGATGAATCCCTAAATATTAACAACAGTTTCCTTTTTTTTTTTGCTTAAGGATAACCCATAAATGTGTGTGTGTGTACTTGTCTTTGTGTGTAGGGGAGCGGTCGTGAAGCGGTTTGCGCACTGCGTGACAAACCCGGCAACCCGAGTTCGATTCCCGCTCGCGGCCAACACCGCCAGTGACGATTTTCTGAACTGTTTCTGTTCCTCCCCTTGCCACAAATGAGTAACTCGTGCGGTGTGTAAACATCGCCACTCGGGAGACAAAGGCGGCCGTGTGTGGTGCTGATCACTCACCCCCTCGTGTGCTGTGCTGGCCTTTGGACGCGCTCACTCACAGCACTTGTCCAAAAAGTCTGCTAAGGCTATACGGGGGGATATCTGTCTTTTATTTTGTGTG
This sequence comes from Lampetra fluviatilis, assembly GCF_964198595.1. Classification (NCBI taxonomy): domain Eukaryota; kingdom Metazoa; phylum Chordata; class Hyperoartia; order Petromyzontiformes; family Petromyzontidae; genus Lampetra; species Lampetra fluviatilis. Next base: position 1,343,901 of record NC_136324.1, read on the forward strand.
TGTTGGTGCATCTACCATTCATCTCAAGTCGGTCAACCCATGGCACCTGGGACTGTTCCGTGACCTGCCAGTGGGCCTTCCACACTTCACGTGGCCCCAAAGTGCACCTAGTGTGACGCGCCGTGGTGACGTAACCGCCACTTAGTTGTGAACGGTAGTTGTTGTTGTTGTAGGTGTGTCTTTGGTGTAAAAGAAAGCTCATTGCCAAAACGGGTGTAATGGGGCTGGTGTAAAGTGAACTTAACGAGTTACAGACCAAACCTATAACTCAAACCCAAAAATAAACCTTCGTGTAAAGTTGTTAAGCAAAGATATTTCACTAACATGCATTTTACAGCACAGCATTGTTTATTAATGTTTGCTGTCAGCATAAGGATAAGTTGGGCACATTTATAACTCTGTTTGAGCCTCCTGTCACACTTTTATGTGCAGTGGATGGCTCCTTTTCTTTCCTCTCCTCTTCCCCCGTCCAGAAAGCCTTGCCTATATAGAGCTTTGAACATTGTGGCACATTGTGTTCCATGATATACCAGCCTGTACGCGTGTGCGTGTGTGCTGGACTCAGAAACTCGCCACAAGAGCACTTGCGCCTACAATCTGCAATACTAATTGAGGTTTCTTTGTGTGTGCCTAGCCGATGGAATTATACCGAACATATACTCCCTGTGGCTACTCATAATGTCTTTACTAAATTCTCATTATTAATCATTTGAGGGCTGTCACATCCGTATAATTACTATTTTTTTTTACTTTGTCACGCGGTGTGTCGTGTGGGCCGCACTTCTTTCACTTTTCCACCCGTGTTTAAATTAGTGTGCTGTCCCTGAGTAAATGTTCCCAGTGTGATAGAACTGTTTCCACACTGTTTGTAGCACTGGTTTCAAAAAGAAGAAAATGCACGACTCAACTCGGTTGGTTCCTTCAAATTCACCTTGTCCGCGCTGGTACGGAGTGTCGCGACCCAGCCAGCTGCCCAGATGCATTGCTCTTGTGCCAAGGTATTTTTGCGCAGCAGCGCCCAGCATTGCGTGGCCTATCTAAAGAGAACAGATGGTGCAGTGTTCTGCAGTGCCCGAGGATAAAAACGTGGGCTGCTCTGGCTGCTGCTCGCTCACCGTCCCGTTGTGTGCGCATGTGCCTCGCACATTGACCTTGCTAACAACTCTTGTCCCATTAAGACGGGGGGGGGGGGGATAGCTTTATATTTCAACAAGGAAGGAAAACAAATATTAAACACCATACACATTACTACTTTTACGTTTCCTCATGGTGTGTTAACCTTAACCCTTTACAGCAGCTGTGCGATTTATTTTAATTGATTTGGCTGCAAATCCAAATTGTCATTTAATTGCATATTAATAGAAAATTGTGTAGTTGTGGTTTAAAAAAAATAATTTCCCCCCCTAGGTGCAGTGTGCTTTGTATAGCGGCTGTAGATCTGGTGTATGAAAAAACACACGTGCATGGTGACCAATATCCCGACTTCATTTGTTTTGGGCGCCCAGAGAATTGTAAACGAAATGGTTAATGTGATTTTCATGGTGTTCCTTAGCACTACACTGAGAACAACATTGCAGGGAAACTTCAGAGCTCTCTGCACCCAGCATTGTATGTTAAATAATTTAAACTACAATGCTGCCAACATTCCCACCAACTTTAAAGCATTTGTGCCAATGTGCATAGGTGTGCGCGTAAGGAAATATTGTTCGTCATGCTGGATGTGTTGAACCCAGCTTGCCTTTCGCATTGAGCCGACATGCGGCTAGATCACCATTGCCATGATTTTTTATTGTGCCTTCCGCTCGTAAAACAAGTCTCGAGGCCCTGCCGTGGCATCACAGCAACTGCCAGCAGAGCACAGGATTGCAAATCGTACAGCGAATGGTCCGCTTGTTTAATTACAATTCATACTCGTCATCGTCATCATCCATCCTCCGCACCAGCTTCTCGCCGGGTTGGTCGACGTACACAGCTTCTCCAGATCAATGTATCTTCCCACACGTCCCTTTCCACCATTCCCCAGTCTTAATTTCCATCTTCTACCTCAACATTTCAATCCCATCGCTTTCTTGGATGTGTGTGTGTGTGTACGTTGCTCTTCTTTTGCACCGTACATAGCCAGCCCTGCTATTCTGGGGTGCGGGGGAAAGGACATCAAGTTAAATGGATGACCCCTTTGGTCTTGTCCACTTTTTTCCGCTTGATCCATCTCTGTTTTTTGACAGCCTGTTGCTTGCATTCTTATATATTTAATACCGCAGTTATCTTATTCAGTGTAAATCTGCAATTTGCATTGCGACCACGTAATGTGAATTGCATGTGTTTTGGCATTTCTGATTTGGCTTATTCACTCTATACATTGCACTTTAAAGTCAGTTGTAATCTATGATGATACTTTAACATTATAACGAATCTGCATCAGTGTGTACGTATTCTGAATTTTTATTTTGCCGTTTGATCTGCTCAATTTGCTTATACATTTGTTCGTAATGTCCTCCTGCAAACGCCCTTAGTCTTGTAATTTTTAAATGTTTTGAACCATTTTTACCTATCAAAGTCGGCAAGCAGCAATTGGTTTCTTAATTTTTGCCGTTTGCTTGACATTATTTTAAAATAAATACATTTCACCAGTGTATCAGCCGTGCTTCCAATCACTGCAGATTGCCAAGCACATTGGGTGTCCCATGCCTAATTAAGTATTCCTTAATTAAGTGAAAATGCCCAAGAGACAAGTCAGAAAAGATTCCCGGGAACATGCGTGTGCTGCACTTTTTTGACCAAGGCATGTTCATGAATATTAAAATTCATACTTATTATTGCATGTGTTTACTCCATTGTTCCGTACCCTGTACCGCTCTCTGTTGTGTGTTCATGTTGTGCCGTGTGTTGTTCTCCACGATGTCCGACATTTTGCTCCAACTGCTTGGCGCTTCAGGATTTTAACTGAAGAAGCATCCAACAAGTGGAGCTAATTTTGATGCTGGAAAAAAGGTCCCATTTTGTAGCTGCTCACCCCGAGCTCTAAATGCTCTGATAGTGGCATTATCTTTGTGCTTGTTCGCCTTTTGGCGTCCTCTGGTCTTGACACTGGTGAGGCTGTCTCTGGTGTAGGCCAATCAGTTTCAAAGACAATGCTTATACAGGTAGTCATCTACTTACGATTGAGATGCGTTACGACGACCCCATCGTAAGTCGAAAATATCATAAGTCGAAGATGGCCTAGCCTCGATTTAAAGCTTTCGTGAATGCAGGGATTCATCTTCTTGGTTCTTTCGGTAAAGTCACGTAGAAGGGAAGTAATAAAATAAGAAAAATAAAACATAATAAAAAATTCTCACCATGTTTCGGCCACAACGCAAGTAGCCGTCCTCAGGTGCCTCGACAGACCTCAGGTGCCTCGACAGACCTGGTTTTCACCTGAGGACGGCTGCTTGCGTTGTGGCCGAAACGTCGTGAGAATTGTTTTATTATGTTTTATTTTTATTATTTTATTACTTCCCTTCTACGTGACTTTACCGAAAGAACCAAGAAGATGGCCTAGCCTGCCCAGGAGTCTTAAAGAATGGTGATAATTTAGCAAAACAGAGCCATTTACAGTACCGTACTTTATAAACTATATACTGTATGTATTTATTAATTACAATACTGTATTGCACAGTAAAATTTAAAGTAAAAACAAGGTAAATTCTTAGCCTACCTATATGGACTGCAATTTAATAGAAAGTTTTTTCAGGAAACAATCCTATCTGATATAAAAACTTTTAACATTCATTGAACGTATGTATCGTATCGTGGTAACCCTAAAATAAAATCGCTAAAGCTACGTATCACACATGCATTGAACGTATCGTAACGTATCATATTGTATTGTACTCACCAAGATTCTGTCCGTCGTCTGCATACTTGAACGATGCGAGGTTGTTGATGGCTACATTAACTTAGTTGTCCGAAGAGGAGGATGGCAATGATAAAGTACAGTATCGTACCTCGTACACTGCTGCGTTTGCCTGCCGCGCGAAATGTAAAATATTTAACAATTTTGTCATATCGCTATCGCCATCGTAAGATCGAAATATCGTAAGTCGGACCATCGTAACTCGGGGACTTACCTGTATTATCAGAGCATGTTTGTTTGCATGTTCACCACAAGTGTACGTGCGGTTAATGCAGACTTGAGGTTTCTGTTTGGTGTTTGAACATCTTAACACCTTTTTTATTGCCAGATAGGGTCAAATCTGTTCTTATTTTTTCGTAAGTGGAGCTAAACTTAATACGATGCCAAGCGGCATGTGCGGGACGACTGGAATATATATCAGAGAAATATTAATCATTTCTGCGTGGCTGCTGTAAGTGATCCTTGCCCTCATTCTAAAACCTCCTTCTGAGTGGATTTTCTCAATGCAGCAATGGAGAGGGGCTCGGTCTGGAAGTGCTCATTTGGCGCTTGACAGCCTATGAATGTTAGGCTCCTACCAGGCCGATTGCACATTCTCAAACACGGCTTTAGCCAAGCCACCTCTGGAAGATCGCAGGTTAACCACAGAACATTGATTGCATCTACTATTTTACATTGTTGCCCATGAGTAAATTGGGTGAACTTTATGGTCAACTGTTAAGGAGTGGCAGCCAAGGAATGGAACACCTCTGCTTTGTTGTGTTTGGCTACGTACGGTGTGAAAGAAGTTCAACATGCATGCATACAGATGTAGTGGTGTAATCGGTCTCGTGTGAGAATGCTAAGTGGATTGTTGCATTGCAGAACCGTGAGAGATGGTGACACCTTGTGGAGGCCTAAATCCTGCAGTGGATTGATCATGTCTGATAATAATGCTTTGTGTAACAATCCATTAAAAGTGTTCACACATATGGGGCAAAAGGAGAGTTAAATATATGAAGTACCTGCTGGTAACTTCATGTTATATGATTTCACTCTCACTAGCTTTACAGCCTTCAGCCGGCAGTGGATTGACAGCTGATTTTTTATTGCTTTTATTTTATGTTATCCATTTTATGGAAAGGAAGCCTTTGCAAATACCTAACCGTGTTCTCGCTATTCTTTGGTTCTTTCGGTAAAGTCACGTTGATAGACAAATAATAATAAAGTGAATAAAAACAAACCACGACGTTTCGATCGCAACACAAGCGGTCGTCATCAGGAAAAGGGGGTTAGCCTCTAAAGGCAAACTGTTTATAAAGGTTTAAGATGGGCGTAGCCCAAGTGTCAGCAGCATGGGCGGGGCAGCGACGGCGCCGGTGGTGGGTTTCCACCAATTAAAGGGCTGCCAGGTAATCATTGCACCTCGCTTTACACACTCACACTGGTGACGGTGGAGGTTGCTGCTAGAGGTGATGGTAGTAGTGGGTAATTATGGTGCTGGTGGTGGGCTTCCACCAATTAAAGGGCTTCCAGGTCTAAAATGGAAACACAACAGCCAGTTATTACTTAGACTGGTTAATAACGTCCTTCCAGTGATTGCTTAGTTTGTACCCATCTTCTCAGTTGAAATTGTGTCCATCTGTATGGATGGCTTCATGAATTAATATTTGTTGATAGCCAGTGGGTTTGCAAAGTACCTTTGTCTTGGAGAAATCAATTTCGTATGATCCAGCCGCATTAAATTAATGATCGGCCATTGCAGAAGTATTAGTCGTACCGTGTTTCAAATCTGCCTTATGCTCACGAACACGGTCCGAGACATGTCGCTTAGTTTCCCCAATGTAACTGCTGCCACAGATACAGCTTAGTTTGTAGACGCCGGGGTATTGCATGTCAGGGATCACATCCTTCACAGATGGGATAGAGCTTTATGGTGTAGATTTTTGATGAGGGAATTCTTCTGGGATGGATGGTGGTGGGAGTCAGGTTTTAGGTAGGCATCAGTATGGGTTGCTTTCCTGTAGACAGAATTGCTCATTGAGTCACCTGGTCTCTTTTTGATTAGGACATCCAAGAAAGGTAGCTTGCCATCCTTTTCTACCTCCATGGTGAATTTGATGGCTGGGTGTATGGAATTGATGTGGTTGAGGAATTGGTTCAGAGCCGGTCGGCCATGTGGCCAGATGACGAACGTGTCATCTACGTACCCCTTCTACAACGACGGGTGTAGAGTGGATGCCTGGATGGCGTCAGTCTTAAATTTTTCCATGAAAACATTGGCTACAACCGGAGACAAGGGAGAACCCATTGGGGTGCCTTCAGTTTGTAGATTGTTCCTTTCCAGGTGAAGTATGTATTGGTGAGGCAGTGTCTCACCAGGGCCGGTACATCAACATTCAATTCATGTTGGACCAAATCTTCAATGATTGCAATGGTGTCGGATACAGGAATTTTGGTGAACAAAGAAACTACATCGAAACTAACGAGCAAATCACCTGCGGACATTGAGATGTCCTTAATTGACGATACCAGGTGAGTTAAGTGCAAAAGAGGTGGTCTTACCAGTGAATGGCTGTAAGGTCTCAGACAGATATCGGACCAGTTTGTAGGTGGGTGAGTCAGTGGTGGAGACGATGGGACGAAGGGGTGTACGTACCTTCTTTATGGATTTTTGGTAAGCCATATAATCTGGGTGGTCTAGCAGCAGAGGGTTTTAAGGAAAACCGTTGGTTCTGTTCAATTAATGAAGCTGAATCGGTGATTATACTGTTCGTTTTTGTAACGAGGCTGTTGGTGGGATCTCTTAAAATGTTTGTGTATTCACCATTATTAACTAGGTTCTGTTGAGGCTATTTGTGACCTGGGCGTAATCGTGCTAACATCAGAAATTTTGATTGACTGAAATTTCATTGGCAATTGTACCTTTTCAAGCCGTGGCCGATACGTTGGCGTTAGGCAGTGAGTGGTACACGTTTGAGAGTCTGCGCTCTCGAGACGCTGCCTGACGTTGGGCCACTTGCACCGGGGCCCGTTGAGACCGCTCAATTTTGATCCGTGGCTTTTGGAAGTCATTCACACGCGAGATTGCTGTGTGTCCGATGTGGCGTGGCATAATGAAATCTGTCGAATATAGCCGCTCGGAGGTCGTAAAAAGTGCTTAGGAGAATTCCACGATCTTGATCTGTACACTCGAGAGCTATTGTTTGAATATTAGCCTTAATGGGGACATTGTGCTTTCCTACCAATGAGAGCGCATTTTAAAAGATAAGCTGTGCTGCCCTAAGATGGTCTTCTAAAGACCGAAGTGATTCATGTGAAAGAGGCAATAGCAGGTGAGGCAGAGGCTGCGTTCCATCTCATTGTAGTTTATCTCGGTGGAGCACTGGGTGGCTTAAGATCAATGGAGCATACATATTCTATTGTCTGCCTGCAGCAAAAACAAATTGCTTTTGTGTCTAAGCTGCGGAAAAAATACAGAGGATGTTATAACATAGGCTTATTTAAATTGCTGTTTGATAAGGTAAATAAAACAAATATTAAACGAATACACAAATTGCGAAAATTGCTCCGGCACTTTCTGTCTGGATACAAATTGGCGTCGACTGGAGTGCAAGCAGACACATTAACAGGGGGCTGGCCAATTCCTTGCTGCTGAAGAGCTTCTTTTTCTGAATGCCAATCTCTGGATTAGGGTTACAGACCATTGAACCGCCCACAGACGAACCCACGTAATCACCGCTTGGGTTGTGACTCACTTAAATGAGAGCTACATCTTGAAGGAAGTTCCTTAATCTGTGTCATGCCCTATCATCAGTTTAGCACGCGGTGTTAGAAGACGCGCCGTTGGCTCCCGCTGTTTGAAACCATTGGAAGGAAATACAAAGTGAGGTTTGCTTCATTGTTTTATTGCATTTGTTTATTGACGTTCCTTTTGGCCCATTAAGGCAGTGGTCGTCACTCATTTTAAGAGGGGGGGCCACTTTCACTGATAAGACATGACCGACGGTTTCAAAGACATTTGAAACCGTTGGGGTTGACAGCACTATGATGGGGGGGGAGTGTTTTCACGTGTGTATTGTCGATTGCCGCACGAAAGGTCACCAGGGCCACTAGTGACCCGCGGGCCTTGCAATTAAGACCACTACATGAAGACAAACAGCCCAGTATTAAGGAAGCCCCGTTCCTCCCTCTAGTGGAGAACTTTGACGCTGCAGGCAACATTTAATCGAGAAAAAATTGACTGCCGGCACACGATTGCCTATGCTTGTGAAGGATGTAGTGCGATCTTTATTCCTTTTGACAGTGAAGTACATTTGGCAGCAGTCTCAGCATCGGGATCGCTGATGGAACTTGTGTTCTTGTCGTAGCACAACTTTGTGAAACCAAGACAAATTCTCTTAACCACAGAATAAGTGGAGAGAGCTTGCAACCACTGCACGTTCGGGCCACCAATCTTGTCCCCACGTTAGAGTATAATTGAGAATTGCATCGGAAGCGCGAAAAGGCTTCTTTTGTTCATTAGACACAAGGCACCTTGGTGTTTCGGCCCAGCAATTTCGTAAATCACATTGTGCCACGATGTAAATAAGTTACGGGGCGGGCGTGATATTTGTGGCCTGGACAAGAACGCAAAGATAATTTCTACTGCCTCATTTGCCAGCAGCCAGGGTGGCGGCACACACGAAGCGAAGCTGGATAAACCCACGTGGGTAATTTAATGGCTCCGCTCCTATTTCCTGCTCCACGATAAATTTTGCCAAGGCCACTAGCCCTGAAGAAACTGGGCGACTAATTAAATGGCTTCTTCCCGCCCCATATATTTTTTTCTTACTCTAATGATGAATGGTAGCCTGGGCGTGCAGCTCCGTTTAAGCCATGCAAATGCGGCGATGACATGGGGCAATCGTAAACGGTGGTGGTGCCTCGAGTTAAAATGCAGCGATCTCCAGGGAGATTGTAATCATTGTTTTATTTGGGTTATTGAACGGTCGCTACATAGTTCCTCGAAAAATCGAAGATATAAAAATTAAGTGAATAATTGAGGAGCAGAGTTTCGGCAAAAGTAAAGCTGCAATTTCATAATCGTGCTTTTACGATGGTGATATGATCCATGCTTGGTTGGCACCATAGGCTACATCTTTTTTAACTACGTTACTTATCAAAGAAAACGTATGCAAACTTATATCTGTACGCAAATGGGGCATGCATTGTGTTAAAAGGTAAAGGTTCAGCCCTGCAATTGCTTTGCCATGCCACTGCTCGTGGTGGAACAGCCCCTGTTGTGGAGGGTATTTGTCCGACTTCTATGCTGGCCAGACGTCCAAACTAACTCAATTTTTATTTATTTAAACAAATGATTAAAAGGTGTATCCTGTGTTTTAGTCTTGCTAAATATTGCATTACTGTGCCAAAACGTGCCTGAAAAAGTGCCGTTTGAGCCTGATTTTCCAGGCTCTGTAACGTTTACAAATGGTTCGCTGTGCGGTGTTGTGGCAGGCAGTGTGATGGTAGTGGCGGCGGAATGAATCCTCGCGCTTGCCACGTTTGTTGATTCGCTTGATGTCGAAGACGGGAGTGCCCAGAGGCAAAGAATTGTCCGGTGAGTAATTATTTCCAAGTCTGGCAGAGAGGAGACTAATGCCCCTCGCAGCCTTGCCTGGTGTTAAAAAAAAAAACTCTTTTGAATGTCAGGTTTTTGCCTTGTGACTTCACGCGCATGATTTAGCACACCTGTCCACTCAGATCCGAGGGTCCCTTTTATACCTGTGTTCGGAGACTGAATGGTTTTTCTTTCTTTCTCAATGCGAGCGCTGCAGGCTGTTGCCGTCGCATAAGAGCGAGCGTCGTGGCTGGAGCCTGCGTGGCCGTGCCGCGGCGTTCGCGATTTACGCGCTCGTCCGCAGGCACCGGCAAACGTGTGCGCCAAGCCGCCTGTATAATCAAGAGGAAGGGGAAGAAAAAAAATGGATACAGTGGGCCCCATTAGCACTTACAGGTTGTCATTAGAACTGTGGCCGTTCGCTGACGCCTGGCTTTGTTCTGGCGCTTTCCTGGGCATCGTCGTGTGTGTGGTGAGGCCAGTGTGGGGAGTGGTAGTGTAGCGGATTAGCGTGCTGCGCAATGAACCTGGAGACCCGAGTTTGATTTCCGCTCATGGCCGACACCAGTTACGATTATCTGAACCGGTCCTGGGCTTCCCCATCGGTCGACTCTGCCTCAAATGAGTACCTGGTGCGGTGTGTAAACATCGCCACTTGGGAGACAAAGGTGTGTGGTGCTGGCCACCCACCCCCTCGTGTGCTGTGCTAGCCTTCATAGGTACTTGCTAACAGCACTTGCCCTGACAGCCTGTTAAGGCTATACGGGAGATCTTTGTCTTTGGTGAGGCCAGTGTCCATGCTAACAAAGTGTCTGGTCAACCCAATGTTTACAAGTGTTATATTCCAGTGCACTATATTTGTCTGGAACCTCAAGTGTTTTCCGGTAGTTTGTGACTTGATATATATTCGAGGGAGAGAGTGCAGTGCTGGCTTTTACAAGCCCGCCACAAGATTACATTTTTGGGCTAATCGGAAAGGTATAAATTAAATAACCGATGACGCATTGTTGCAGGGAAGAGAGAAGGAGCAGTGGGGGACTGGGAAAGTTCATAGCGCAAGTGTTAAACAAAATTTCGTCTTAAGCCTGGCACAATGATAATGTACTGCATGAAATTACAGTCGTTTGAGTATTTTATGGTTTTTGAGTTCAAGAGAGCATAGCAGTTGTAGCTCTCCGCCTTAATTTGTTGCACATGGCTACGTGGCTATTGTGCAAGTGTTGTGTTTTTTATTTTGATTGTTTAGTTCCAGGTGGCATTCGCCGTTGGTACAAAAACAAATATTTTTAGCAACATTTAAAACACAATTACTGGCTCTCACAGGTGTAGAGGCCACCTGCTCAGGTAAAACGATACAATGTGGGCCGTACTTTGCTGACAGCATTAATACTTGTCAGAGTATTAACATGCTGTGGTTTCAATCGGCCGAGGAATTCTAGGAATTGGCGTAAAATGGATGCTTGCGTTTTGTTTCCCTCCCTTCGCACGGAAACTGAGAACTTTGTGAAAAATATAATAATAATACAGTGCGTTCACATATTAATGGGATTAAAGACATGCGGTTATGTTCTGCTTCCCCCTCACTAAATGTGCTGTTTAAATCTACGGCACTTATGGGTTTTCGTCTGTTTTATGTACATTCGGGCCTGTTGGCATCGTGCTTGCCTGCCCTTGGGATGAGGAGCTTTTGAGAGAGTGTTCGTCTCATTGACGTATCCAGCAGATAGGCTCTCCCGCTAAATTTGTAACCGCCTATTTATAATGGCTCATATGTAGGCGCCTTGAAATGAAGGTGGGCAAAAGCACATCGTATCCAGTGCCATATAAACTGGAATAGCATAAATGTAATAAATGATCGATTGTTCTGAAACCTTCGTAAGATCGCACAACTGCTTTAGGGTGTTTTTACAAATCGAGGGTTTCTAATCATGCAATAAGCATGGCTGTATTTTCTATTCCATTGATTTCACTCTTGAGTCAGTAATGTCTCTACTGTGTGCGGCAATATATTCAGTGTTGTGCTGCACTTTGAATCCACAAACTTAATGTTTCCCTGCCGCCTTGACCAAGCCGCATTGACTAGGGTGGTGAAGTATGGGTGAAAATAACCTCCACAAACTGCACGGTCTTTAAGGCTGTCATCCAGCAGTGGATTAATAAAGGGCTGCACAGAAATTGACTGCCTTTATTCTCTTCACAATTTACAACGAGGTTTAGCTCAATTGATTGACATCAACACACTTTCAAGCCAAGTATAAATTGTGTCTATTTTGAGATTATCTGTTAGTTTATATGTACATGTTCAGCCATTTCTCAATTTATTGCAGGATGAAGGCCTCCCCACACTGCGGATCATGGGGGTTATTGGACCATAATTCACCTTGCTGGTCTGTGCGTCTTGGTGAGGGCGTGGAGGATAGACGTGGGAAGCATAGGGACTTACAGTACTGCACAGAATTAGATCTTGCACCACAGCCGTACGTTGTCCACAAACATGGCCCTGCAGCCTATAACAACCCGGTGTACATGGTGGTCACCTATCCAAACACTCTCCGAGCTCCACCCTGCTGCTTGGCTTTTGAGGTCCGATGAGATCAGGCACATTGAGGGTTATTTAGTTGATAGGCTCTTCTACTTTAATAGTATAAAATGAAGTAATAATTGTGTGTCCAACCAAATTATAAAGACATCACTAATATTCCAAACCCTTGCTGTTGCCAGACGAACTCGGCTCCACCCAATAGGCTGAGTCCTTAGGGAGTGTTCATGCTTCCTAGTGGCTCCACTTTATAAATAAGCTGTCTGCAGCACGTAAAGGAAAGTGCCCAGCATGCCATGCTTCCTGTTGGCAATGTACAAGCACTGGCATTGCCCTTCTGCCCTCTGCAAATACAAACGATAAATGAATGTCAATTGTCCTGAAGATTTTAACATTGTGGCCCGTGCAGTTCACAGTATCTTTGGGCCACACGCTGCCAGGGAACACTTGTTTGTTGGCGTGGCCTCACCTCCAGCTATTTTAGTTTCCATTTCCACCAGTGTTTTTTTGCAGTGGTGTCTATTCATTTCTGGCTGAGTAGACCTGGAGGGAAGCCCACAACAGGACACCGGAATGGAAGCCGCGCAACTGGCTTGAACTTTTCTCAGTGCCGTGAGCCACTGTGCCACATCGCTACTTGGTAATTTACTTGGGGGTAAAATCATGCCACTATGTCAGCAATATAAATTCTAAAGGTCGTGCTTGCTTTACTGTCTCGCTATCATATCTTTCACGAGGACAGCAAAGAAAATAAGACAAGCGTGCGAGTGTAGTTGCTCAACGTTGGAAACAAGCACTTGCCGATTTATTTTTTTAATCCATTTCCCTGGCTTCTGGTATCGCGGTTTCATCGCTAAAAAAGGTGCGATCTTGGGAGGGCTCCTGAATAATTTAAATGCAAATGCATGAAATTGCTACGCGTTAGCGGGCCCCCGTAATATTGCGTCTGGCCATTCCTGCGCCGCTCTGTTTCTCTCATGATTTTGATTGAAATTTATGAGGAGTGACTTAAAAAGAATTCCCTGCGTTTCCTTGCCACACCGGGGAAGCAGGAGCCGGGAAATTGAGTTTACGTGTTTTTTACGCCACTGCTCCCCCCCCCCCCCCCCCAATGTGTTTCCGTCCTTAAAACCGTTGATGCATGCCCCTTACCTCGAAGACACTTTTAGCCGCCAGTGTTTTGTTAACCCTACTGCGAACGCCTCCGCCGTGAGGCGCCTTTCTTGTTTTGTTTTGCTCTTTTGAAAGGGGTTGTGGCCCATCGGGGCGGCGTTCGTGTTTGCGATTGTCGGGGAGAATCGTCTGTGATCACGCTGCTTAGGGAGTTGTGATTAGACCGCAGAGCGAAAATTGCAGACTGTACTCTCGCTGTAATCGCCGCCAATATATTTATATTTTAAATAGTGCATGGACATTACACACGTACAGATTCACGTGAGCCATGTTGTTGGGTGTATGTGTCGGCACAACGTAGGGCTATTTGTTTATTATAATAATTGCACATTGGCTGCTTTAATTACAAATTATGCTGATGAGTGAGCTATATTTGTCCATCATTGTAAATGTCTCCAATAACAATTAGAGGCTGTGGTGGCTTAAAACTGATCATCCACAGCAGCTGTGGGGCTCATGCTAATGCCGATGTGATGTATAATCAATTACACATCGCATCTATAAGTACTTAATGTATATCTAAGTGCCCAGATTAATATTAATCAATTCTAAAGTATCTGTTCTAGTTAAAATTGTAATAACATTATTTCAGTGGAAAATTAGAAAATGATGCAAATATGTACAATTTGTAATATATTATGATATATATGCAAGGCCTGTCCTCCAATCCGCATTATTTGTTCTTTTCAGTTTAACATTTACTTAAGCCTGATTAATGCAAACGGATACGTAGATAATTTGTGTAAGGGATACCGCGCCGACGTTTGTCAACGACCACTTCAATGTCAAGGGTAAATGTAAATCTGCAGAGTCCTGGCTGGAGGTTGCGAGGTCTCTCTTTGCCTTGAACGCCAGTCATCCTGACCTTGCTCATAATTTAGTGCAATCTTCGCACGTTACGGATGGGTTAAAGAGACAAGTGAGACTCGCAGTCGTCCTCCCAGGGCTGAGTGACATTTTCCAAGGCAACGCACCCTGCTGCACCCTGCTGCACCCTGCTGCACCCTGCTGCACCCTGCTGCACCCTGCTGCACCCTGCTGCACCCTGCTGCATCCTGCTGCACCCTGCTGCACCCTGCTGCACCCTGCTGCACCCTGCTGCACCCTGTATAAGGTTACGCAAGGGGGGGCATCGCCCAAGTTGGAAGCCGGGGATGTGCATTGCTCATTCTGCCGCAAGTAGCAAGCCGGTCGCACGCGTGCCAATTCAGACGGCGGACATCGGGCGCCCACATAAGGAACTTGCCTTACAAGTGCGTGGCCGCAGTCAACCACGTGTGTTTTGTGCATTCATATGGCATTGTTTAACACTGCAATTGTTTACTGTTTAGCTGGCCCTATGGCTCGGCGGTGGAGCAAGCGGGTCGCAGTCGGAAGGTTTGCGGGCTCAAATCCTGATTGGTATTATGACTCGGCCCATCATCCCTCTCGGGTCAATAAAATGGGTGCCATTTTGTGGGTAAGTCAGAAGTGGTCGTCCTATGGAGAGACTCACCCCCGGCATAGGATTGTGGAATGTCCGTTCATGCCCGAGGGCTGTAAAAAGGAGATGAGCACCATCAGAATGCTCATTTGAGCTGTAAATCACTTTAAATTTTACTCCAAACCCAGCACTTTAGACTTGTCTTCAGAGACGACAGCCACCTGCGTGCTATTGGCTACATACCCCCCGCATCCTCCGCAATCCGCTGCATGGGAGCCTGGGTGGCCGCGGTGGTGGAGGTGATGGGCGAGGGGGGGGGCATGGCGGTGAAGGGGGGGGGGTGCGCGACCTCCCTCTTTAGCCCCGTCCTCCCGCACGGCATCTGTGATGATGTCCTCAGGCAGTAACAAA
Organism: Lampetra fluviatilis; assembly: GCF_964198595.1. Taxonomy (NCBI): domain Eukaryota; kingdom Metazoa; phylum Chordata; class Hyperoartia; order Petromyzontiformes; family Petromyzontidae; genus Lampetra; species Lampetra fluviatilis. The sequence continues at coordinate 1,358,923 of NC_136324.1, forward strand.
CGAGAACCCCGCTGCCCCACGCGCACCCGCTTCCCTGCTTAACACTCTGCCGGGGTTTTGTCCCGGGGTTTTTTTTTTTTTGGCCGATCGATGGCGGTCAATACGGTCAAGACTAATTGCCTGTCAGAGGGCCCTGTCCCTGAGAGACCGCCGCTTTGTAATGGCACATGCGACTGTTTTTGTTGTGCCACACCAAACTCTGCTGGTTGAATGGGGCTTATGAAGTTTATTTTACTTCAGCGGCGCGGTGTGTCGTCATGTTATTTGGTTTTCGGGTTTGTCCACTTTGCCGGCTGCATTTGTTCACCTTTGAAAGAGTCGAACCCAAATCGAGGGTGTATTGATGGTTTTTAATGTGGTCTACCTCGTCTTTAACATTGCACAATAACCTTGTCGATATGTCCCATTACGGTGCCTTAGTTTGGTTCATTAAACCGTAGCGTGTTACAGCGAGTTCTAATAAACAAAATAACCTTTGTGTGCTAAATATAAATTGATTGCTTTAAACCAGTATGATTAAGTGTAACTACTGTTTTTTCAGAGCATCCTCTTTACCTGTGTTTTTTATATACCCAGTTACATGGGTATATTCTTAGCAAGCCCATTATCACACGAAACTTATTACATTTTGTGTTTGTGAGTGCTGTAGAAACCGCTATTATTTAGCCCTATACTGCTTATAGATGAAGGAATATTGGTTCATTAAAACAGCGTGCCCTACAAAGCGATATTTCCTGTTTAGTAATTACTTAGGCATGCACTGTGGGCGTTATTCATCTTTGAAACTGTACACGATATTTTATTTCAGCGTTTACAAGCTAATTAATAAGTGGGTCACCATGAAAACAACCTTATTTCCTTCGGGCACTTTTATCAGTCGGATACATTATTAATACACTAATGTTAACATAAAATATATTTCTTAAATCGCCAGACCGTTCACACATTTTCCAGATGTGCACCTGACATTTTCTGCTTTTTTCACCTGACGCATTTTCCAGCGAATTCTTAGCAGCGCAACGGTAGTCGGTTGCGGTGCCGTTGCTTCCTGTTTTCATTTTCCCCGCATGAGAAACACAAGCTCGTGCCATTAAGAAACTAACTGCGCCAATAAATCGTGGACGAGTGTTTCCGCCTGTCTGTGCTCTTTGAGGACACATTAATTGAGAATAACTTTTCTATTGGCGATCAAATAAATACATAACAGATGGAGCTGGAAGACCAAAAGCACTGGGCCTTATGAGGGAGGCAAGTGTGTGTGTGCTTAGTTCAGTTGTGCTTCAGGGTAAGCGATGCATCACATGACGGCGATATGGAGTGACTGGGAGGATGGCAAGTGTTAAAAATAACGGCGTATTTAAGCATGTGTTACAATATATTGTTTCATATTTCTTCAAAATTGCGTCACAATCTTGAGTTTTTCCAATTCATATCGGTGCACGTTTGGGATTACGCAGGGGCAAAAAGAGCAACACGTGGATTCGAGAACATAGATCGATTCATGATGTAATGTTGATCTTTAAAAGCGGGGCCGGTGTACGACGTGTCGCTGGAAGGGATGACGCCTGGCGGGGGATGATAGCGACAGAGTGGCAGCCGAAGGAGGGAACTTGTGCGGAGGTGCGTCCGCCGCACAGATGAAACGATGAAATTGTCTCATTTGCAGGCGCTTAGGCGGATTGTTACATCGCAAGACCCTGTCAAAGGTGGCGTCGGCTTGGGGAGGCCTTCATACAGCACTGCATTGATTATGGCTGGCGATGGTGGTGGTGATGCATGTTCGATATGAATCTTGGATGTTTTAAATGGAAGTCACAACTGTGGACGTGCATACAGGCGCGCACGCTTGTGGAGCGATGGCAGTGGAGATCACTCCGGTGCATGCGCGCGGCCGGGCCGGCGCTTGCGGGTGCTTGGGTCTGGGGCAGGTGGCCAGGCCCGGTACTTGCGGCCAGGTGGCAGGAGCCATCGCTTGCGCGGACGGGCAGACCGCGCGCGGGGTTGTTGGCGACTCGGACGCTCGCGCGAGCGGTCACGTTTCTGGACGTCGAGCCAGCGCGCAAGTGGGTCACCGGCTCGCTCGTTCGCACGCACGCGTCGTGCGCTGCTAGGGTGGGGAAGCGGGAGACGGATGTGTGTGCGGGTGTAATGAGGTGCTAGACAGGCAACCTGCGGGCAAGCTCGCTTGTTAGATATTGGCCGGGTTGGCGCGTTCGTCTCATTGCTCGCTGCCGCCCGCGCCACCTGAGCCTCTCCTTCTGCAAACCCCCCCCCGCCCAACGCTCCGTTTTTTCCCCCACTGTCCTTGCCCGTGTCCCCCAGCGTTCGCACCGATGCTCTTGTCCACCTCTGTGACCGACTGCTTTCGCTGCATCTGCATGTGCCTCCGCCCCGTGCCGCGGCGGGTGCTGCTGATGCTATTTGTGTACGTGAGTGAGTTATAGCGGGTCATACCACAAGGCCGTAAAATATGATGTATCGTGTTGAGAGAGTGCAAGTGTAATTCCCACAGGACATGCTTCTGGGCACCGGCACAACTAATCCACATTCTCTGTAGTCATATTTTTCATCAGCCCCTGTGACTTGCAATATTAATGCAATGAATTCATTTTTCCTGGTTTTATTATTTTTTATCAGCCACGTTTGGGCACAATGAAAACTGCCAGTTATAATTTGCCCTTAAAAGCACCTCTATATTTTTTCTGTTGCTTTTGATTATTTGATGGTATTTGTGATTTTATTTTAGTCTGGAAGATAGTTTTTTTTACTTCTTATTTACCCATAATCAGCCATTTCTTCTACTTCTTTAAATGTGCCCCATCTCCCGCTCCACTTTCTTTACCCACCAAAGCGTCGCCACTTCTATTTTTCTAATCTTTTCAATAGCCTTATCGCAGTTGTAAAGCAATTATAGACGTACGACCGCGTTATTACGGCGCGCATTTATTAACGCTTTGGAGAAAGATGTCGACTGGAACGCGTCTCTTGTTCCAGTTGTCTCCGCCCCTGTGTGTCGGTGAGAGATTACGAAATATTGATGGCTATTACACCAAGGAGATAAGCCTTACCCCTCCGTGCCGACGGCCTGGCGGTGGAGCAGTACAACCGTGCGGCGGAATCTCATTAGCAAGACGCCGGCAATGCCTTTAAAAAAAAAGAACCTCCCTGAAAAAAAAACCCGCGTCGTTGGGTTCTGTTGAAGGCGGCATGGCCGCGTCTCGTGGAGTGGGGGGGAGAGAGACAAGGGGGTTGGGCTAGTTCTACGGGAGGGGAACCAGGGAAGGGGTAGAGAGCGGTTGCGGCAGTCTCGGTGGCAACAGAATGAAAAAACCTACGGTCGGTTAAAGCCGCTCGCTGCGCCGAGGGCTCTCGCTCGCTCGCTCACTCCCGACACGCCGAGTGCCGAGAGGGATTAGCCAGCGCCGGCAGCGACGTTCCCGGCGCGGTCGTCGTGTCGCGAAGCGTCTCGCGAAATCGGGCCACCCCCCCACCCACCTCCGAAGGGCAGACGGTGCAACTCTTGATGTGGCCGGCACGGGGAGGGGGCTGCCGGGTGGCGGTGTCCGGTTCCGTCGGCGGGTAAATATGAAGAAAATCGTACCGTGCCTGACCTGCTGTATCGGCGGCACTCGCGAGTTCGGCGCACAAGACTACATGTACGTCTCTAGCAGGTACTGCTGGCACGCTACCAGCGCCGGTGTTCCTAGTGAGGGATTGCGCGAGAACTTGTGTGTGTGTGTTGGTGAGTGCTCGCTCGCAGCACTTGTCCCCAACAGTCTGTTTGGCTATACAGGGGGGGGGGACCTTTGTCTCTGTAAAATAGTGGGAAGCGGTAATGCAGCGCTGAGCGCGCTGCGCTACGAACCGGGGCGACCTGCGTTCGATTCCCGTTCGTGGTCACTATCGGGGATCAATGTCTGGAGAAGCGGTCCTGGGGCCTCTTCGTTTGACTCAACCTTAAATGAGCAGTACCTGATGTGGTTCTTAAACATCGCCACTTGGGAGACAAAGGTGGCCGGGTCTGCTGCTGGCAACATCATCCCTTGGCATGCAATGCCCGTCTTTATAGGCGTTCGCTAACAGCACTTGCTCCAACAGTCTATATCCCTGTGTAAATGATGTTTGTGTAACACAGCTGTGTGCATAAAGTAGCACTTGACTGTGTGTGTGTGCGCGCGTGCGTGTGGCTTTTGAATGAGTTCAGCTTATACACAACTGCCTGGGTGTGCGCGTGTTTCTCCAGTACGTGTGCGTGCGTAGCAGTTCCCATTGCGCGAACACGTGCCCTTGCGTCCACTCGCGTCCGCTCAACATGATTGCCACCTTGCTTTGTTCCCTCGTCAAACGCAGGCGAGCGCTTGCCTCTGCGAAATAAATTACGGGGGGGGGGGGTTGAAAACATACACGAAGCGCCTGCTTTGCTTAGTTGCATGCACGGTGGGGGGATAATAAGTCGAGAAAAATAATGAAGATGATGGTAAGATATCAAATAAAAATGGTTAACTACTCGTGGATTCGTCTTGCTTACGGTCAGGGTATTGGTTTTTGTGGCTGGCTGCCATCGTGTGGCCCTCCCCTCATCGCCCCCACACTCCCAGTCTCCCATGCATCTGTTGTTTTGTATGTTGCGATGCCTTAACATTGAGCACATCTGATGAGGCGCATCTGCTGCCAACAGCAATCTCACACTCATCACCGCCCAAAACTCTCCCTTGTTAGGTTTCAACTCCCGTTGTGTCGCCACCTGAAGAAAAAAAATGTACAGCCGATCCTGTTTCTTATTTTTGTTGTGTTTAATCCATTTCTCGTTTCATCTGGTTGTGTGTGCTGTCGTCACTATGAATTTTCTGGGTTGCTTTTTTTATGAAATAGCTCACGAAATATATTTTATTATATGATACTTTCACGAAACATCGGTGATGCTTTGCATAGAAATTTACATTTTGCGCGTGCTTTTTGTGGCACTCGTGTGTGCCGAATAGATTGGTGAGATGTTTGTGGGTTGGCCTGTTTCTGCCTTTCCGATCGCAATTCATGAATGGCTGTGTCATAAAATGCCATTTATTATCCCCTTGAACATTTATAACTTTCACGGAGAGCTTCTGTGATATATCGTGCAATTGCTATGCAGCAGAGCAAGCAAACTATAAGTCTTGTGCGCCTTTCAAGACCTGTGTCGCTCTCCCGTGATGGAGCTATCCCAGACAGATTGGAAAGACGTCGCTCCTCGTTAACATCGTCTGTTCGTTGTTTTCCCCGGTGTTGCGTTGGCAGCTGCTCCAGAGTCCGAACGGATACGCATGGCGCGTGCTTTGGAGCATTTTAGACCCGGGTCATGTGCCCAGTCCAAGTGTTGCTTTGGCCTCTCCAAACATAAATATTCCATTCAGCTATGATGCCGAATTTAAAAATACGTACGCACGCGCACACACACACGCACAGCCCCCCTCGATAGATCTCTTAAAGCACGTATCCGCAGCGTTTGTAAAATAGCTCGTTAGTTTATTATCTCAGAAGCATAACAATAGGTTGATATTTTACTAAGGAGGGTATGTGAGGGTACGTGCTATTTCTGGTGGCATGTGTGACCAAATGAGCTAATGGGAATGCACATGCACAGTAATACATTGGAGACAAATATCACCGTGTCCCATGTGCCCATTTTCTCTGAGATCAATTGATGTGCCTGTTCCGCTAAATACAGACACGCTGGCTCCGATTGTTACGGTTAGGGAAATAATATTCTTCAAAATGCAACGCATTTCTTGCCCTGTTGTTAGTCTTCACCTCTTACTTAAATGAGGATTGTGTTACACTCACCGCTGTTGGCAGTCCTGAGATTGTGGAATAAATTCTACAGTACAACACAATGTGTAAGCATTTAGTGGGACCACAACTCAAGATTCTGTACAGAAACAGTGGGTCTAATCATTTTATACGGAGGTAGAGTAAAACAAGTTAAGGTCATGAGGCCGGACTTCAAAATGGACAGGAGGTTGACAGTTCTGATAGCTGTGGAAATTGGGCTCCAGACTCTGCGGTCATCAGAGCAGAGCATGAGCAACCTCCCACAGATCGAACCTTATATGGGGGCTTCAACAGAAAGTTACTGGAGCTGAGAGTCCACGAAAGGTAGCAGAGTAAGGTGAGAGGTAGGCAGGGGTGAGTTTGTGTAAAGATTTTGAAGATGGTGAGAGCACAACCTTAAAATTGATCCGGGATTGGAGTGGGAGCCGGCGGAGGGATCTGAGCATCGTCTTGACATGGCCCCGTTTACAGCATTTGAGATGATCTGGAGTTTGGCGATGGGGAGATTTGGTAAGGCCGCGGTGGGGAGGAGAGGGAGTTGCCAAGCACAAAGTGGTACTCTTCAACCCAGACTGGGAGTTGAACTCACGACCCCCTGAACCGGGTGCTGCAGTGAAGTCAGATTGCATGATGTTGTTGTCCATACATCTCAAAATGTAATGGCTGTTGTAAACTGCTGTTAGATTGCGGTGTGAAGAGACTATCCTAGGGCTGCCAGGAGAGACTGAAATCACAGGGAATTGTAAAGTACTTCACTAAAAAAGGTCCTCTGTGGCTTTGTCCCTGCGTGGACAAGGACAGGCCGACACTTTGAGCAGGAAATACGTTTGAGGCTATTTTTCTGCAGCTGCAGACCGCATATGTGTGATGTCTTCAGTTAAACTGCACATACATTTTTTTGCCAATATCCTCAAGGGCTTTGGAGGGGACACCTTGTAAATAAGAATGTGCCGGACTGTGCGTGCGTCTGTACATTTGGTTATTTTATTTATTTTAATGGGGTATTTTCTATTTATTTGAACATGTTAAATCTGACTTCCATTAACATGAATGCACGCGTTAATTTTGTTTGGAAAGAAATGTAGGACTTTTTTTTTTAAAGATAAGTATAATATTTGAACGTAGATGATATTTTGTCTCAAGCCATTCAGGGATCTTGGTTAAGTTTAGTAAACAACAGATTTGAGGTGAACCCCACAGGTAGAAGAAAAATTAGATGTGAAAATTATAAAAGATTAAATATTAACCTGAATAATAATCAATTCAAACGTTTTAATACCTGTGGTGAAATAAATGAAATAACTGGGTCCTGACTTTTGGTCCACCCTGTATGCACGGTAAAATTTCCGTTAAATAGATGTGGACAAATTGGGCTGTAATTTAGCATCCAGACTGTGAATCACAATGGGATTTGATTTGAAAAATTATCCTTGCGTCATCTTGTTTTGTATTCACATAATAGGTTGTGACTGTTAAATATAACCGCACGTATTGATTAGTCTGAATCGATTCTTATAGTCTATGATAAAAAAAATTCCCACTGAGCTATATCTCTTGAATGTTTTTGCACATAGTGAGGACTTTGCTAATAATATGTTAGGTCGATCCCGTTTTTTATGCATACGCACAAGCATTTTTCGCTTTCAGTACGTAGCTTGCAAATTTTATAAATGAAGACCAGCTTCCAGTTGACATGACAAGTCTGTATTAATGGTTCTTGTTCTGGAAGAAATTAGGGAGTGAGTGTTCAAGTAATTTCACTTTTTTTCTACAGCATGCTCAAGAAGTCTGCACTGAATCATTGATTCAAGCTCAAGACTTACATATCGTATCTGTATTTTTATATTTACTGTGGATGAAAAGAATATTCTTCAAAAGACTTTAAATTATATATTCATTGCCTGGTCTGGGATTAATATTATGACAATGGGATATTTCATACGATGGTTTTTTTTGGCGTACACATCTGATATTGCTCCCGATAATACGTTATAATCACATAATGGAGCGTCAGAAAAAGCATGCTATTAGGTGTATGATACTTTTATGGACACTGCTCCAAATCCAATGGATAGTCTTACCAATCGCTTGTTTACAGACGTCTGACTTCGCTTCTAGATCTTTCCATAAGTGCGTAGTGGTCAGCATATGTGCCAACTCGCAACAAGGTGGTGTGTGGAAACATTTCGCACGAACACTTCCTCATCAGCTGAATTCTGCAGAACCTCGCATCAATATTCTCCAAAGTGTACAAATAAATTAAAAAAAATTTTCTTACACCGGAAAGCACCAAAGGGTGAAAAGACCGATTTATTTTAGCAGTCGACATTGTCTTGTCTTACATTAATTGTTTAAGCGGCGATCAATTCAAGAAGGCGTTTGTTTTATTGTGAAACTGCAAACGCCGCTGTTTGTTCCGGCTATTGCCCGGCTCATTGGCATGCTGGATGGACTGGGCTTGTGTGACGGGCTACAGCCTGGCCCGGCGAGTGATTGACGCTCCTTTCGAATGTGATCATGGCCAGCTTAGGCTTGCTGCCGGCCCCACTTCCCCACACCGCACCGCACCGCGCCATGCCATATACCGCAATACCACCCTCATCCTGGCCTCTTCGGGTAAATGGTTTTCAAGTCCTTGAGGTTTCGCACATGGGTCTGCCAATAGCCCGCCACTGTCTTGGTTGCCAAATGTTGCACGCGTCGGCTGCGTGAGCCGTCACGTTGGAGAGATTCAAAAAGCCCCTCCTCGCTTTCCCCCCCCCCCCCCCCGATATTTCAAAGCAAAAGCGCGAGAGCGTACACGCTTGTTTACTAATTTAGAGAAAGAAAATTGCGGAGCAAAATTTAAAACGCGCGTTTTTCCATGCGATTGAAAAGGTAAATGAAATGTAAAAAAAGCTAATAATTTTTCAAAATTATAGTAATAAAGGCTGTAAAAAAAATAACGTTCCTTTGATCAGTGAATGCCACACTAAAGACATGGCTTTGAATATGGGAGATGTGTTGATTCCACCTCAGACAGCATTTCCTTTTGTCTTTCCAATGCCCAAGCTGCTGTGCTGCCATCATCTCTTCCCCTCCCCACTTGGAAACAAATATTAATTTTTACCCCTATTCAATGCCTTTCATTCTCGTAGAGCGTGTGGCGGGAGGGAACGACGCGCTAAATGTTATCGTTTTGCGTGCCTCTGACCATGTTCCCGGCTTGTGCCGTAAATTATTCATTTGGGATTCTAAAGCGGCTTGCATAATTTATGCGGAGCGCCTTGTGGGTTTCCAGTCGGGTGTCTCGTCGTCCCTCCAGACGGCCGTGCCTGTAATGCGACCGTGTTGGCCCCACCGCAAATATTGATTGTTTTTGCGAGGGGGCATCTTTATTTACATGACAACATTCGCCGGTCGCGTGGCCGCTTGCTTGTGCAACGCGTGATGGGTTACCGAAGCCAGCAGGTCTCATCGTCGGTCTGAATTCCTGTTCGTGATGGCAAGTTGCAAGGGCAAAACATTCCCATTTGCCTTCATCCCTGCTGAAAATGTTATTGAGTGATGGCAGTTTTGTGGTCTCATGTCCGTCATTGATGGGCTCCACTTTTAATGCTGGCGCCCAATGTCTCTTATTTTGAAAATGAGCCATAAACGAGTAGCGAGAGAAGCCGTGTGCGGCGTTATTGGACAAAATGCATTGAGACGGTGCCCTCTGAAACGATGAGTTATAAAAGGTGGATTTTGACTTAAAACTTTCGTGACTGCAGGAATTCATTTTTTTGGTTCTTTTGGTAAAGTCACGTACCAAAAAAATATAATTAAACATTTTTGGAAAATAATCAAAGCAAAAACCCCACAATAAAAATAGTAAAATAAAATTCTAAATAAAAATAATGCAAAATTATAAAAGCAAAACATTTTTAAATTTCTTTTAATTTTTCATTTTATTTTATTATTTTTTATTTTTATTGTGGGTTTTTTGCTTTTATTATTTTCTATTTATTTATATTTTCACTTTTATTTTATTATTTTTATCTATGGGATTTTACCAAAAGAACCAAGAATATTATTCAAGGTGGCATTAATTACGTATTCATCTCAGTTTTGCGTGGAGTTGTGAATTGACCCAGTGCATGACTTAACAGTTCACAAATGCAAGAGTAACTTACTATTGTTTAATTTTAACACATTAGAAAATATTTATTTAAGTAAAATCATGTCACCGCTTTATTGAAATGAATTAAACGGATGGAACAAATTTGTAACTGTTAATTATTGTGAGACACTGATTGTACCTGTTATGTAAATAACTATTTTTTTGACACACATGGCTGAAATATTTAGCATTACCATTTAAAATAAGTCGTTATGGAAGCATATGTCATCTTCTGTTCTTTCGTAACTGTTCTTATAATTTGGCATCTTAGTATTTTCTATGCAGTTTTTTGTACAACATTATCTTGATGCTTCACAAATTTCCAATTAGTCTGCACGAGTTTACTTATGTTTGTGCTCATGACAAGCAGTACCATGTGTCCAAGCAGCATTTGAAGAGTTCAGTTTATCACTCATGTTAAACCCACACATTTCAACTGTAAAATAAATGGAATAAACACATTTTGTTAATATTTAATGCTCCATGCCGAATTAGATTTCATGTCGTCTGGCGGCGGATCCAACCAGACTGGACGTCTCGAAGACATGGCATGATGTTGGGTGTAACAAGATATCTGCATGGAGTGGTAACCTGTCATTGGCATGAACCTTTGCCAACAGCTTGGCTACTGCTTCCTGTCGACGGAGATGTGGCGGTAGGATGTTGCCGAGTACTGGCAGCCATGGTAGTGGAGTTGGGCACAGCGTCCCAGTTATGGTACTCATAGATGTATTGAGTTGCACGTCAGCTAGCTTGGAGTGGGACGATCTGGGCCAGACTGGAGCACAGCAGTTTAACACGTAGGCTTTCGTGACCAGTATTATTCATAATAAAGGTTTTTGGGTTAGATGGCGTTATTTATTATGGAGCACAGTACTCCGCTGTTGAATAACACAGAGGCAGCGCTGTTGTCTGGGCGCCCCAACTTGTACCAGCCAGTTTCCGGAGTAGATTGTTCCGAGTGCTGACTTTTTCTGCTGTTTTCTTCAGGTGTTCGTCAGCGATGTGTCCAAGGTCACGCCTATGTGAACCGGATTCGGGTCACGCTTGATACGCTGACCTTTGAGGGTAGATGTTGAGTTCCTGCTTTGCTTTCGCGTTGTGCAAATGAAAAACACTGGAGACTGTTTTGATTGCGCTTGGTTGTCATCGCCATCTACTGAGGTACCTCCGCCATCATCTCCACGTCTCTCTCTACCTCGGTGAATGCGCGACTTTGGGTTCCAAGGCAAATATTCATCGGCATAGATGAATTTGCGTGACAGTCACTGGAAGATCGTTGATGTAGACGTTGAAGAAGCTTGGAGATGGGACTGAACCCTTCGTTTGTCTTCTCCAAGAGCTGCACTTGTTTCCCATGTGCACTCGAAATCGTCTATTGTGGAGGAAAAGTTAGAAAATTTCTACTGCCCAGCGTGGCATCACTCTGGATAGCTTCAACAACAGGCCTGCATGCTATGTCAAGTCACCGATCAAGATAAAATATAGAACTCTGACGTTTGCACAATGCTTAAGTCAAAGTGTGCCCTATACTCACAACATTCTTGGGGCAGTGCACATTTGAATGTATGGTTCTGAGCAGGTGGCAAAAAAAATCCTAATTCCCTTGAAGGAGACCAGTCTATCCATTGCTAAACTCCTTTAAGCGAAAACAAACTACGCATTTTAATTTTAATAACACATCCCGTGGATTTTCAAGATAACGCACAAATGTACAACTGCAGCTGCCAAGATATGAAATTGCTCATGTTCATGTTTGGCGGCAGCAGTGCTGTAACTCACGCCAAGGGCAAGGAGAGCGAGAGAGAGAGAGATGTGCTTCCTGCTTTGCCTTCAGGGCATGGAGGGGGAGGTGTTTGAGCAAGAGGAGAGTTGAGGCCGGGTGGTTTACGGTGGGGTAGGGTGCAGAGAAGGACCGCCGGGTTCGGGTGAGGAGGCGATGAAATCTCAAGAGCTCACGACTTGCCGCCTCGCTCGCTCGGTGTCTGCGCGGTGACAAATGCACCGAGCGCCCATCCCCTCTCGCCCGCTTTCACTTCCTTCAAATGGATGTCCTCGCTGCCAGCGAGAACCTGCTTCACCGTATCTTCATGGGTTTCTATTTATCGTTGCTCTCTCATCGGCTTCAGAAAATGTTGGCTTGTTCGACAAGCTCTGCGCTGTTCCTCTACTCCTTTTTTTTATTTGAAGCCCTGGCAATTTATGGTCTGGGTGGGTTCTGCTTATCAACTCTACTCAACAGCATTGGATGGAAGGGTTGGCAAAGATATACCGCAGTGGTGGTCTCCAGTGAAAGATGAACCTGGTACTTTATACTAGTGCTGTGTCGATTTACTGCTGTTAAAATTAAAATGCCACATTTGTTTAAGGGTTATTTATGGGAGGTATCTTGAACAAGCTGCATGTGATCTGATAGGGGCTTGCATGGCATTGGGGTTATTTAACATGACACTTTCTGGCTAGTTTTTTAACGTTATTTTCTATTACTTGGTAGTTCATGTTCTTCGCCTGAACGTGTAGAGCAGGGCCTTCCGCAGGTCGATTAAATCGGATGTCATCGTTTTTATTGTCACGTATAATTTATGCAAGTGTGTCGTCTCGTAGCCTTGTTGAAGCTCATTTATGAGTTTCCTCCACTGAGCTAATTCCATAATTTAGGTAATTATCCGTAGAGAAAAGCTTGCCGTTGTTGGGTCTCACCCTTAATTTGGCTGGCAAAACGAAGCAAGTCCGGGCTAGCAGTGTGTGTGGTTCACAGACTTTGTAATTACTCATCATTGGCAGAACCGTTAATTGAAGACATTGAAGACCAAATATAGTTATTACATTTTACTATTGCTCTTCGAGTTATGCGGGTGGGTTGCAATATGGGTAGATCAAATATATATTGTCAACGGTTCATTTTGAGATTTATTTTGCAATACACGTATCCTATTTTCGACATTTTAGTTTTGTTTGATATCAGCGCATCAATACAAAATGTGAGCCTTGAGGTATTTAATTAAACTATATTTGCAACAAACATCAATGATTGGCCTGCAAGTGCATTATTGGGTGTAGTTTTCACCATTTTTGACATTCAACATTAACACTACAAGCCAGAAATTAATGCATTTGAATTCATAATTTTTTGAAACGCACAGCTGGCCCACCTTAATCCCATCCCACCTGGATCTCACGAACGTGCGAAGATAAATTGAGTTGTCACTAAACGGCGCTGAACCAAGGTACTTATTTGAATGTCACGGAAGTATTTTTCTTCGTCCCACCATATCGCATGCATACTCTGGCTCGCTAAACTGCGCTATCAAGTCACGGGCAATTCTGCTAATTTTTGGAGCCGAGCATTAACGCCTTCTTAAGCCATTACTTAAAATCAATTTCGATGGTGCGGTATTTTTAAATCCCGGTCACGGCTAAGCAATGTAACTAATATTGGCAGGCTTTAGTATTTTTTGGATTCGGCCTCGTTGAGTGAAAGAAGGATCCTCCCACTCTGGCAGCAGTTCTTAACCTTTACTGCAGCCTTGCACCCCTTGCTTTCTCAATCGTTAATAAAAGTACAATGTTAATAAATACAGAAGTTGGATGAAACAAAGTAGTTGTACTTACATGCCCGTGCTTAATTTACCTTCTCAAAGAATCTGGCCATATCTCGCACCCCCAGAGCGTGTGTGCACCCCAGCTTAAGAACCACTGCAGTATGGGGGTCACGAGTTTGACGTGCAGTGTTGGACCTCAAGGGTGCAGAGGTTAATGAAGGTGTAAATTACACGCACGGCCGATGCAGCAATGCAAACGTAAACAGACATGAGCTGGGTCTTCCCATCTCACCAGGTCACCAGGTTTATGAATGGATTTATTAATCCTATGTGTGTCCACCCATACCCTTGACATCCCACCCCAGTGGCTAATATCCTACACATTAGTAATTGTTTGCATTTGAATGCATTGACACTTCACTGTATCACTGTGTTCACATGCAGTGCATGCAGCGTGCATGTAAGCTGTCCATATAGCAAGGTTTCGAAATAAAAATGGTCAACGAAATATGAAGCTATATCGAACCCAAACATTTTTTATTACTTCCCATGTAACAGGAACCACTTTGTTTTCCAGGGTTTCAATATTACAGTATATAGCGATTGATATATCGGTGTGCAGTTTGGAGCATTTTCGACTATGTATTTCCTAATACACATGTATAATATAATTAGGGCTGGAACAATGCATCAATGGAAAACGATTCTTGACCCAAATGATACATCCATCAAATTCCTTTACCAACATCCCCCTCCTGTCCATCTCTGCAAATATAATGTATATGGAAATATGCTAATGCTATTTTAGTGTACGCACCAACGTGGCATTGGGAGCCTCGCGACGTGTGACGGGGGGTAGAGATCAAATGGGACAAAGTCCTGCAGGGATGAACGCAATCAAAAAAATACCAAGTACAAAAGACAAGAGTAGACGATACATTAAAGACGGTACAAAAGGCGTGACGGTGCACGAAAGACGTTTTGATAAGACAGGACGGTACAACACGGACGGTCGAAAAATATTACGGACTAGACGAAATATATAATTCAAGAAGGTACGAAGGAGACGTCGCAGCAACAGTAGGCACACATCACAGCTGTCGGGGATCTATCAATCCGGACAAGACGGCTGTAAGTATATGGTAGGAAACGCCCGAGGCCAATGTGTTCAGTGTGTTTTTCTGGTTGCAACGGAATTCGGGGGATATTCGTTTAGTTTCCTATTGTGTTCTTGCGTACTCGTATTATCAACAATACATAATATCGTAAAACAGTTCACTGCAATTCACTGTCACTTAGAAACAAAAATATGTAATTCCATGATCGCCTAGCCAGGGGGTTAAGTTGTCCCGGCTGTCGTTATAATAATATCCTAATAAACCTATATGTGTGCAAAGCTCCATAGATTCTGAGATATGTGATGGGGAGCAGGTGGGGGGGGTGTGATTGAGAGGAAAATAACAACGTTCTTTTGCATCTCAAAATGTTTCCAGGCAGTCAACTGGGCACTATTCATCATGTCTGAAACACCTTAATTAAATTTGAGGAACATTTTAAGCTTGCGGGATTACAATTTAAAATTAAACATAGCCTTTGCGGATTGTTTGCCGTGATGTTTTAGGGTGGCTGTCCTGCAGCGTCGTCGCAGCGCTCTGTGAATGGGCCTTCTTTTTCACCATTTGGCTCCGCAGGTCTCGGAGGTAATTGCATCAAGCCAGAGGCCAGTGTGTCTCATGGCGGTTTCATGCGTATAAATTTGATTCTATGAAGGCGAAGATTTTACCTGCTCAAGACCAATGCTCTGTATTGCACATTAAAATCATACTGGGTACAAAACGTGAAAAAATACTTCTCTGCTATCAATCAGTTGCCGTGAAAATATAACACAGGCTCGTTTTACCTAATTTCCAGGGACACAGTGTCATGATTCGTAGCGTAGTGGGTGATTATAGGTGCATGGTGCGCAAGAGATGTAATAAAAATGCAATGTTGCTTTGATACCACCCTGAATTTGTAATTTCATTATGCATCCACTATGTACATGATTGAGTGTGGCCCCTGCCTCTCTCAAATGTGAAGGAGTTCTTCTATTAGTATTGCTCTCCTTTGTCTCCACCTCTCACTGCCCTGCCCCCCCCCCCATCTTGACCCCCTTCACTTCATTGAACATTGCACGCAATGACATTGGCATTGTGCTCAGTCATTCTCCCAACAGTCTTCTTGAGCAAGGCATAAAACATATTTATTTAGAGCTCTCTAGATTCTGAACCCAGAGCCGTACCTTGAATGCAGTTGCTTTTCAACCGAGTAAGTGTTGTTTCCCAAAAAGAATATGGAAAGCCCCGCACGCACACATGTGTACGTCTGGGATATGCGATGTTTATAGATTAATAAATAATGAAACATTTCTATACATCAGTCCGGATGCAGCCGCTGTATTGAAGTTTCCTTGCATCCTGTTTGGCTAATGGGCAAGTTGAACACATTTTCAAATAGGGGGTAAGGATAACCTCAGCTGTGAAGAGTTCAGTGTTGAAATAGTTGTTGTTGTATGTGCTGTAAAACATCCTTGTTTCCATTCAAACATTACACTCATTGTATTTTCCACCATTTGTATTTTAGCATTTTGTCTGTGCAAGAATGTCACATTGGGTAGTGAATTGTAACTCCATATTGAATTGAACTTTGAACGCAAGACCAATTTTGCGCATTCTTAAGTCGTAGCCGATCACGAATTCATCAGCAATGTCAGGGCTGAACGTGTCACGAAAAACCGAGCTCATTAAAACTAAAACGTGATGACACAGAAGTTTTGCCACCAATAGTTTTGCTGACGAGTTGCGGCACGCACTGCTTGATGTGATGCTCGGATGAATTTAATTTTGTGCTTTGAGGCTTCTCAACGACTTGACCCCCTCGGTCTCAAGGCGGGAAGTGGGGGGGGGCTAAGACTTTGCACGTGAAGTTTGGAAAATGAGTTGTAAAAGCGCAGGTCACATGCTCTAATGAGACAAACCATAGAAATGTGCCTTATGCTGTTGTCATGCTTGGGTTTGAGTTTGGGCTGCAGAGGGTCTTTGGAAATGGCAATAATGTGACTTTTAATTGTGGACATATTATGCCTTCCGCCGAGAATAAGATACTGTGATGGTAATATCATGTAGACTGAATGTGATGTTTAAGAACGTTCACTTTTGGTCAACGGTGTTTATATAGAGAGTAATTAAAATCTCGCGCATTGTCAATTAATTTCATTGCACCTGAATGTGTTGGTGCGACAGTTTAACCCGGGGGGTAACGATGCAATATTTAGCTGAAGCTACGGAGCAAGAGTTCCTATCTCTAGTGCTCAGGGCCAACACATTCTCACTTTCAGCAACAAGTTGTAAATAAATTAATTACAATTGTGTTATCTGATTTACATACAAATGTGGGTGGCTGGTTGGTACGGGAAATTGAACTGGATTTTCTCATTTTGGCATGGAGTTGTGCTCCTCCACTTGACAAGCCAGCGCGTAAAATATTTGATGAGCATTTATTTGCGTGGCATGGGAAATGCTCCCCACGGTAAGGCTGTGGTGGGATTGTATTCCAATATTTTCAGTGGAACTGTCCCTTTTACAGGAGCTGATTATTATATTTATTTTGCCGGATGGTGCATTGCAAATGATCGCACGCACAGCGTCTGTGGCCAAATTTTAAGGCCATTGTCTCAGTGCAGAATGAGGTTGGGGTCTGGCAGGATTTTCGATGCGTTTGGCATTTATGCCATGCGTCGCACAAATGGAACTTTGGGGATTTTGCAGGTGTCTCATCACCATTGTGATTGTCTTCAGAATTTGGTTATTCAGCATCACATCCCCATTCCTTCCACCGATAAGTTGACGAAGACTCAGACGTGCCCACCACAGTGTTTGCAGTTCTTTTCATGGATGTATGTTGAACTTCTTTCGCATCGTGCATAGCCAACAGTGCTAATCACACCCCTCTCCACCCACCTACAACCACGACTCCTAAAAATTTAAATCAGCAAAATGAGTACGGTAATTGAAAAGCGAACATAAATTAATGACGGTGTGGAAATAATATTTTGCCACCGAATAGATTATTGCGGTGAGGTGGTGGTGTTATTATTTACTGACACTTTTGAGAAGCAGTGAAGTGGATGTGAACGGCTGTAACTATGGTTATAATGCACACGCGATATCCCTTTCGCTCTAATAAATACCTAGAGCCGTTCCTGTGGGACCTTTAAACCATTGTCAGCTTCACATTTTCGGATCCCTCCAAATATCCAACGAGATCCACTTGGACCCTGGCTTTTCAAATCCTTTTTTCTGTGATCAGTACTTACCCTGTGAGGGTTAACTTGCATACCATGCTGTGGCCGAACTTTTCTAGTCGGTCGCCTTTGGGACTTGTCAAAGGGGTGACTGCAAATAGCTCGGACTGGCTATTGATGGTACCCCTTGGATTCCGACATAAAGCCTGCTGAACAACACTGAAACATTAACCCATTTCTCTCATCTCACTTGATTTGATGTTCCTGCCCACTGTGCGTTCGAAATCTTTGCTGTCTCTTGCTGTTCCTCCTCCGTGCGCACAGTCTCGGTTTCGCTCAATCTCTCTTCTAGCCCCTCTTCACTGGAATCAACTGCCCTTGCACGTCAAACAATCACCCCCCTCTCACTACCTTGCTCTCTTCTTGCCCACCCTTCCTTCGCCCCTCGTTGTCCTCCCCATTCGTACTAACGCCTTCCCTGTCCCCAACTTCCCGTGGTCTCACCCATCATCAACCCACCCACGTGATTTACATCTTCGTTTACTCCACGCATCGTCACCACCGCCTCACTTTACACGCATGTCACATCCACTCGTCTCACTTCATCTCGCCAACCGTCTTGTACCGTAGTTAGTTCACTGTACAGTGCCTTAGTTAAGGCGCTATATAAGTGTATGATAAGATAATATTTCATTATAGCCACCTCGGTTATTTTTCGTCTCTTAAGTAGACCATCACTTCCGCTGAACCTCTGTAATAGAAAAGTCTACCTGCAGTCGTTTCTGCTTTTTCAGTTTTGGGGCCCAGTGGGGGAGGTATGAAATATTGTTGTCTTCTGACCGGCACAATGTATGATTAGAGTCGGTTTTTCAACTATGAATTGATTCAATCCATGTGGTCATAATGAGCCTCCTACAGGTCGACTCGGCCTCAAATGAGAAGTTGGTGCGATATGTAAGCGTCGCCACGAGGGTGCTTACCACCGACCGCCTCGTTTTGCGTGGGGCTTTCATAGGTGCTTGCTCATGGCACTTGCCACAATAGTCTTGTAAGGCTATACAGGGGATCTTTGTCTTTGTATACATACATATGCACAAGGGTAAACTGACTTGGTATTAGAAAAAAAAATGCCCTCCATGCAGATCATTGCTATTCATAAATATGAACCAAGTTGTTTACCACGTTTGTAATGATTTTTTTGTGCCGTAGTTTTTTTCCTTTAAATTAGAATTTTTCAAGGTGCCCTTTTGTTTTGTGTTTTTTCTTTTGAGTACGCTGTGGATTTTTTTTTATACAAAGGCAATGCTGCTGTGAGCTTCCCCCTACCCCAGCTCCTGCTAATGTGTTTTGCCGGTCAGCAGAAGACCATCTCTGTAAGGAGGGGCTTGCCCCATTCTCAGCACTGGCTGGCCCTTCTGGCTCGTAAATATTGAACGCTTTCATCCAACGGGTGCTTTCGTGACCACGGCAGATTTGAGCACGCTTTATTTTTACCCAACCTAAGGCAGCAACGCTTTGTACAACCGATGGATAGTGTGTGTTTTGTGGTGCGTAAGCGTGCTGATGTGCAAGTTGAATTATGATATTTTGCATGCATATGTATGCATCTTTGTATTAACCTGTTGAGGTGGTCACGTGATTAGGTATACCTATTTAAGAGTTCCTGCTTAGAGGGGACCCCCAAACAATGAATTCCTCATACAGAAGATTGCTACCTGCTACTGTAACTCTGTGTTGTACAAATATTTACGTGCCTTAATATGTTGTGACACAACAATGCTAGTTAATTTTGAGTCTTGAGTTATCAATATTTATGAGTGATGAACTGAAGTGTTATTTAAACCAGTTTAGGCAAGTTGCATTTGGGAGGATGTACGAGTCTCCTATACCACCGGATCTCAGTCTAAACACACAGCGTCATGCCTGAATCCGCTTCAGAGTTGAATATTAACAACTTGAGCACATTCGGAAGGAGCCGGGTGCAGGTTTTCAAGGAACATTGAATAAAAAAAAAGCCAAAGATGTAAATGTTTTCGCTCCGGTGGAGTGATCGAAAATGAATACACGTCGCAAAAAAAAAAGCCACCTAATTTCTTCATCTCTATTCTGCGTGTTGAAGCGAGGCCTCCATCGAAAGGGCTAGTGTAAATTTTCGGTCATCTGACACGAATAGAAATCGTTGAAATGTGCACTACAAAGATGCTCTGTCGGAATGCTTTTGGCCGTGCGTAGCAGCTGTCCATATGCATTTTCATCGCCGGAGCGCTAAGTGCAAGTTGTAAGAGAGAGAGAGGGGGGGGGAGAGAGAAAGCAAAGGCTTGATCATTAAATCACATTACACTCGATACATTTTATTTTTTCACAACAGTGTGGCCGCTCGTGTGTCCATCTTCATCATCCTCAACGATAGCAAATCCTCTGGCGCCACAGGTGCTGTCGTCCGCACACAGATTAAATGGGCAGCCCACCCCACCCGCACTGTGTGGGGAGACTCCCCATCGCTTTCACCTCCTGGCTTCTGCGCATCTGGACGTCGCTGGATTTCCCGCACTCCTTTTGCACCGTTCCTCCACTGTTCTCTTAACAGACTCGAGATGTCCCAGAGACCAGTGCAGGGAAGGGCTTCTACTTGTCGCTAGATGAGAGCTTCATCGCACATTGGATTCCTCCAACATGAAGAGAAAACATATTCTAGATATATAGATTATTCATACGGTAACCGCCGACACACTGCAAATGTAGACATCGGAACACCATTCTGGTATCCAGTACTTGGGGAAAACCCAGGTAATGCATTTTTGTATATGCATGAACATTAGGTATAGGGGGTGGCCTTTTATTTATGTGAGCAGGAAGGGCCCAACGAACTGATCGTCCCTGTTTCACGGTCATCCTGCAAGGGTACAGTTGTTGCAAGGTACAGATATTAGTGACGCAATCATGACTTGCATATCTCGCGATACAAATGGCTATTAGTATTGGCATGCACATTGCTTGTTACAGCAATAAGGAACCGTTAAAAAATGCAAAGCAAGACCAATCTTTTACAAACAAAAATAAAGGAAGAGGAACAAAAAAAATGCCACGAAGCGAGAAAACACGGACTGCCAGCAAAGAAAGTGGGAGGCTTGGAGAGAGACACTTAATTTATTTTGCATCATTTATTTGTACGTTTGGGGGGATTCTTACGTTTAAAATGGAATCCCCTCCATCAGAAAGACACTTCAACCAGCCGTGTGACTCGCAAGCCCGTCTGTCGAGGCACAGTCCCAGGGCAAACATTTGATCACGGTTGTGGTCTTTCCTATTGGGGGGGCCGGCTTCAACCCCCAAGGGTAGTCATGATAATTCTAATCGTACAAAGTAGGATATTTGAGATTTAAATAATTCAACGTCTACCCATACATACCTCGATGAGCTCCTCGTCAGAGCTGCCTCCATTTTATAAAGTCCGCGCGGGACTACCCAAGTGGATCCTCAACCTCCCGCGTGTGCACGATAGCGCTATCTCCTTCACCCTATGCCGATCCCAGATGTCTGTAAGTTGCAGGTCAGGTGTCCCGTACACCTCTGAATCTCGCAAACGCGCAAGCGGCTCAGAATCGCGGTGTTTACAGCAATTTTGCAGACACGTGGCTGAGAACCACTGCTCTCGAGCAAAAAGATGCGTCCTGAAAGAGCCTCTAAGGTGAAATTGGCCTAATTTCTGCAGGGGCAGTGCACTGGTTTGTTACCAGCTTGGTGTGCCAAGATGACGCTTTTTGAGTGGTTCAGGCTCACTCGCCAAGAGGGATTGTGTGACATCGCCGGCGGGGGGGGGGTGTCTTTAGAAGGCTTTATTGAAAGCAGGCACGCGGCACTTTGCCAACACTTGAAGTACGTTGTTACTTCCTGGATTCACACTCGCGTCTCACGACGCGGAATGCTGCATGGTGGGCACTATCAGCAGCCGTGACTTGACCGTCTGTCTGCCTCAAGCGACTCCAGCTCTGGAACTTGCCGTATGTGAAAATTAAGCAGATAAATGTGGACATCTGCTTGAATACAAATGTGAGGAAAATGTTTTATGCTTCTGTTAAATGTTTTTTTTTTCAATGCCGGCTACTTTGTTACACCTTCCAATTCTCCCATCAGCAGAGAGCTAATGATTTAACATTGCATGGTTGTTTGTTTAATGACCATATATTATATTCTACAGATTCATTTTAATACTAGATTTGAAGTTTTAATGACTGCAAGGAATCATACCCTTTGGTTCTTTCGGTAAAGTCACGTAGGTGAAGAAAAAGAAAAAAAGAAAATAATAAAAGTTTAATTGAAAATTAAAATAACTAAATTAAATCACGACGTTTCGGGCGCAGCAGTATGCCGTACTCCAGCGATTGTTTTCTCGCTGACGGACACTTGTGTTGCGCCCGAAACGGTGTGATTTAATTTAGTTATTTTTCTTTAAACTTTTATTATTATTTTTTATGTTCACCTACGTGACTTTCCCGAAAGAACCAAAGAGTATTTATTTTGATAGTTGGATAATACTCTGCAATATTCGCAGTTTATGTCGCTGTCTTATGCAAATACTTGATGCAAGTTTTCAAGTTGATTTTACCAGAGTAACCTGGTGCATTAGTCTGCCAGTAGGAGGGCGGTGGTTTGCTGCTGTGTGTACAATCCCAACTGAGTAAGTAATATGGTGGTATAATTTTCGAATTTGGAAAATTGGTAACCCCCTGACACCGGCAACGTCACGAGCCACTCAGGGCATTTTCTACTCTAAAGCAGACGGCTCGTTGTATGGTTACGGCTATTGCACCCACCGTGATAATAATCGATGGTAAGCATTGCAGTAAATGTTTACGGTTCGTATATTCACTATTTTGTTTATTATCAATAACTTTGATTTTCGCAATATACATGGAACACAAGTGGTTAATTTTAATACCATCCGATGGCCGATGACCAAATTGCCCAGAATTCTCGCAATCTTTTTGATCTCGGAAGCTAAGCAGGGTTTTGTAGCCTGTATAGTGCTTGGACGGGTGACGACAACTATGCACGCCAGGTTTTTCGCAGGTTTCAGTTCAGTTTCAGTTCATTTATTAGGTATAGCCCTGTGAGCCATGCGCCTCTTGAATCGGGTGCAACCGCAACAAACAAAAACACGAACACGAAACATCTCAAAGTGACTACGCAGGTGACTGCAGAGCAAAAGCAAATGATAATTTCAGGTTACAAAGAAAGAGGAATACCATCACAACCGGAGTAAGTTGCCACGGTGCACACCAGGACCACGCTTGGGATGCTTTGGCTCCAACCAAAAGGCCCCGACTGCCAAAGAGCCGCAAACGGATTGAAGGTCCGAAGAGTAGCGGGAGCCGTGCCGTGCCGAGTGGCTGCGCTGTCTTATCTGTGGCTCAAATGAAGTACGGCACTTTACTCAAAAAAACCCCATCGTTCATCCAAAGTGGCATTCCAGTGATAATCGTGCATTTGCAAAAATGGGTAAAAGTTCTAAATGAAGATGTGTATTAAAAGCGTTGGCCTAATGGTGGATTCATTAAAACGAGTGTTCACTGGTTATTTTATTTGACGGATGGTTGGTTTATGAATTTCAGCTGTCCATTTATATGTTTAACTCACATTTTCCATGCGGTCTTTGTTTCCCTCGTGTTCCCCATGTCTGTGTTGCAAAGATATGCATTTAATTACGTTCATTCAAGACCTGAACAAAATATGAATCGGGCAGCCAGACCAGTTCCGTGTGAATAGGAAGCATGGCATGCAGCTTCTCAGGCTTTGCCGGTTAAATTCACACTTTCTCTGATTTCCACCACAAAAAAATTAAGGCCTCGATTGTATGTATGTTGAACTTCTTTCGCACCGTACGTAGCCAAGCGTGCTTATCGGAGGTGTGTGGGAAGGACAACAAACTAAACACAAAAAGCAGTTCTAAAGAAATGAGTTTTCAATCTAGATTATTTTAAAGTGACTAGCTCTAGTGACGTCCTAATATCGGAAGGAAGGGCATTCCAGACGGCCGCAGAAGCGCATTTGAAAGCGCGTGATGCAGTGGACCGTCTTTGTTCGATGGTCAGCCAAAAGCTGCTGCTGCGAAGATGATTAAAATGAGAAGAGCTGAATGGTGATCAAAGGAATAAACAACCAGCAGCCCATCGTTCTTAGCCCTCAGCCATTCCACACTCGCAAATGGCAAAGCCATCCAGGCACCCGACAGAGTAATGGAGCATTAATTCTAGATTTGAAGCTTTCGTGACTGCAAGGAATCATCTTCTTAGGTTTTTTCGGTAAAGTCACGTAGGTAAAACATCAAAATGAATGAAAATAAAATAAAATAAAAAATCACGACGTTGCCTCCGAAACGTCGTGATTTTTTATTTTATTTTATTTTCATTCATTTTGATGTTTTACCTACGTGACTTTACCGAAAAAACCTAAGAAGATAATGGAGCATTACCCCATAACTCAAAACTCACTCGGCACCGCTGGTGTACAAATTAATTACCACAATTAAGCAATTTTGGGGTTGTTTTACTCCTGTGTTTCTTGTGGTTCTTCAGACATTGGTTTCGGCATGGTTGGGCTGTGTATTTCTCTTCCATGTGTCTGGCATTTTTGCTTTATTAAACAAGAAATTGGTTGTTTTTATTCGTATGCATTTGAGCACCTGCATACTCGAGGTTGATTTGTAAACACAGTGCTTCGTTTGTTATTGGTTTCTCAGTAATGATCAAAACCTTTGTCGTTGTACTCTAACCCTCTGGACTCAAGCAATGAATGTAACATTTGTAAGATAACACAAAACAAGCAAACAAATAAATGGTTCATGATAGGAAAAAAATAATGATCAATTTCTGCCTCCATATAGGAAATTTTGATATGCAAATTGCATGGAATTCAAGCATGCAAATGTGATTTTGGAAAAACCCCGACTGCCACCATCAATGCCACCTTGTTACAGAAAACACATATATAGCGGACAACGGTCCTTTTTCTTGCCACGCGATATACATGTCTTCGCCTGAAATATTACGCGGGTCGTATGATTATCTGTCGAGGTTAAGATAAAGGTGCGGGCCTTGCAACTGCTTGCTCACACCACTGCTTGCAGAACGGCCTTCCACCGGAGGGAGCTCTAGAGAGCCCCTCGATAAAGTATATCTTGTTATTCATTGTTGACAGTGCTAGTGTTGTGGGGGTTGGGGGGGGTGCAGTCACATCTTGGGGTATGGAAAAGCGGTTGAGAGGGGTGTCGTAGGAAGTGGTTAACTCAGATTGCTGGAGCTCGCGTGAGAGTGTGGGTGTTTGATTTTGCATTGCCTTGACGGCCAGTAAATAGGGTCTCCCCGGGTTCCAGTGGTGAAAAGTAGAATATTACAGGAAGGAGATAAGCCAAGGGTGGTATTTCCACTTAGTTTTGCCGCATTTGAACACAAAGCCTGCATTGATGTCTGTTTCCAACGTATTGCATCCAAGGCAGATTCGATTTCCATAATCCCCTATTTCTTTGCAGCTGTAAAAATCCCATTTCAGACTTACAGTAATGTTATCGTTTAGTTACGCCTGAAATTCTATGGGATTTTCTTCCAAAGTAAATTGTTTTTGCTACCTGTTTGTAATATTGCAAAAAATATATGTTGTTTATCATGCTTTATTAAGTGTCAAAAGAAAAAGGTTGAGTATAATTGCCTTTTGCTAAGGAGTGACGTGTTTGAATAATGTTCTTATTGGTACACAAACATCAGAGTGGACGATGTTAAAATCCTTGATGAGCAACAAAGGCTGTGAGCCGTCATGGCAAGGCAAGGGGTGACGCACAATGAGCTTTCAGCGGTGACGTGGCTGGAGCGGCAGCGGCAAAATGGACGTTAAAAAGCTCGTGCTGTTATTCTAAAAAAGAATAGGCCAATGTCTGTCTCCGTCCAAATTTGACAAATTACCCTCGAATTACTCAATTGGGTAAAACCACATGGTCCCCTACGTGTTTAGACTGTACATGTCAGTGTAACAGTACCGTCATGGTCGCCTCCGTGCTGTGAGAATGACACACATACTAAATGTGGTGCTAAATTTAATAATGTTAAAAGTAATGCACTGCACGCAGCAAAGAAAACACATGCTGCATTTGTTTGTAACCATGCTATACAGACGCTACACAAGTAAGAAATCCCTGCTGGATCCAGACTTACGACTCACGATGGAAAGTCCTGAGGCTTCACTTCCATAACTTGTGGACTCGTCTGAAAACCAAAAATGGTGGTTTATTCATACAATGGTTCCATTCTGGTGGCTGACAATAGCAGGGGAAAATGAGTGACTTCCAATCGCAGAGAGACCCAGGCAAGGAATTTTTTTTTAGCAGAGAGAGTATAGATAGAAGGAAATTCATGCATTTTTTGTAGGGATTGTGGAGCGAAATTCATTAATTTGTGTATGAATTTAAGCTGCCCCACTTGATACAGTAATTTTGCTGTGATGGTGCTACCTGAAGACGGAAGCTTGTGTTGCCTCCGAAACGTCGTGATTAAAAAAAAAATAACCTACGTGACTTTACCGAAAAAACTAAAGAGTATGGACCCTTGCAGTCACGAAAACTTCAAATCTAGAATGAATTGAAGCGTTTACTCTCGGGCTTTTCCACTGCACCTTCCATATTCAGTGTCTTGTAGATTGGGGCATAATTACATTCTTTTTCAGGAATGAAAGTGTGAATAGCCATTCTCGAAACGGTTCCGCCCAAGTTTGTCAGACTGCTGAGTGATGATACTGGGCGTAAAAAAAAAAAATCCATAAATTATTTTTGGAGTGTGCGTTGTTGAATATGTTTGATATAAATGAGTCGCAAATATTAATAGCAGCCATATATCATGTTTTTGCAAGGGTGGGTAACCATCGCTATTTGAATTTGTGTGTATTTGTAGGGCGCCACAGTGGCGATATGCTATCTCCCTCACCCGGGATGCAGGAGGTCGTGGGTTCGATCCCGAACCCTGACGATGCCTGTTGGATATTTGTAGTTCGCGTGTTCTCGCTCTCTTTGAATTTTTCTTCAGGCCCTCTGATTTTGGTCCCCTCCACATTTGCAAACATGCTTTTAGATTATTTGGCCGCGACTATCAATTCCCACATCTCGATGAGCTGCCGTGTGTGGCTAATGTCACCTTTGAAAAAAAGTTGAAAGCTGAGTGGGATTTACCTAGTAAAAAAAAGTTGTTGAGTTTTAGTTGCTTTAACACGTGGAAAAATCACCACTTTTAAGCTGACCACTGTGGAGGAGATGGGTTTGTGCAGGTTATTGAACAGCAGCAGACTGCAAGGGATATTCATTACAGTGTACCTTATAAGAATGCTAGTTGGTGGCATGCCCGCACATTTCCAAACCTTGTAACAAAATCGGTCAAATTCAGCCTTTAAAAGTGTTCAATATCTGTAAGCGTTGGTGGAGTTGATTTATTAATTAAACACTATATTCTAAAATCCCTATGCATGGGTGTGCGGCTGCACACTGAACGTTGACTTGAATCCAATACTTTGGTTAACAATTTTTTGTTGGTAGCCGTCCACCTGGTAATGTCCAAAACTTTTTCAAGGTGCGGATGAAACCCCTTTGAGCTGTGACTTAAATATTTTGAGATAAACAAACAAAGTTACAATCAAACGAAAGCATTCAGAATGTAATTATAAGATATGCGTACATTTTCTGATTCCATATTGGCAACTTTGTTAATTAAATTACCACGCAGTTCAAGTACGCAAATTGACTTGCACGTCGCGTACGGTTCGGCAATTGACAACACAGCAATGATTTCCAAAGATATAATTGAAGCAAAGCCTGCACCGTCACCCCTGTTAGCAAGGCCCCCATGTCCCTGCAGGGACCGATGCTTGGCTGGACCTCAGTGCTCATCGACCCGTTCCTTGAACTACATGATCCTGCAGACGCTGCTACCGCCACCGTCTCCGCCAGGATCGCACAGAGCCCTCTCTCTTGTCCCACGCCCCTCTGTGAGCTCGGTACCGTCATGTTCTGAGCTTTCACGGCGTCCTCTCTGCTGCATGCCAGCATGAGATGGTGTGAATGGGATGTCTGGCGGTACGCAAAGATCCCCCACCCACTCACGAACGCACGCCCCATTGTGCTGCTGTTCCATGAACCCCTGCCATGTCTTTTTATTTCTTATTTAAAGTATCAGAATATGTATTTATACTGGAGGAATCCCATGAGCTGCAGGTCAGAACGATAAAACAACAATCCAAAAACACGATTGTGGTGCACAGTATAGGACAGGTAAACAACAACAAAAATATATACAAATATCACAAAACTTTTGTTTTCTTACCAGATAAAGCCCACTGAGCCATTAGCTTTTTCAGAAACGACCTGGCCACAAATGATAGCTCAACAAAATTGCTTATCACGTGTAAATTTATCACAGCCAAATACTATAAGTAATCTAAATAATTTGTAACGTCGGTCATTGGGAGAGATGATATGGTGGCCGGAGGTGGAGTGGTGGGCAGTGAGGCAGTCACTCGTGCTATGAGTCAGACCGTTTTTTGTTTGCCAGGTTTTATTTATTTATTCCTTGTTCCTTCGTTATTGCGAGCTGGCTTAGCAGAGAGATGTGAAGGACATCCCGTCGTCGTCGCTGCTGCTGCCCTCGCCGCCGCCACTGCAGATGCATGCGTCATCGTGGCGATTCGAATCGCAAGGCAACAAAATGATACGTCCACAAATATGCGTGCAATTGGAGCGATTTTAAAGAGGCATCGCCAGCCAACGCAAATAATAATGACCAATGCAGCAAGGTGCATTCAAATAACGCTTTGTATTAATAATGTAATAATTAATAGTTTTAATGCATTATTGTTGATATTGTTATTTGTGTTGTTATTTACGTGTTATTTTTTTCCGGTACCTCCGACGCGTTCTGATGTTACCCGGTCCTCCGTGCAGATCGCTGATGATGATGATGATCTTGTTCTGTGCACATGCACCACGGGATCTCCCTTGCAAACTAGCTGGGGGTAACTGGCTGCTCGGGATTTTCCATGTACGACATTGATTTGTTCATTCTAATTTAATTGTTCAAGGCTATTGTAATAAGCATCAGCAGACATAACATTTTTCTATGTATTTTTTTAATGTAATAAGCATTTTATGTCGTTTAACCTGCGGTTACTAAGCAGTGTTTGTCATTTCACACTTCTTTGCCTTTACACGCAAACACAAGTTGTTAAATACTTACTTATTTTGTAGAGTTGTTAGAAATTATTTTAATCCTGGTTCTTTTTGTGGCATGGCAACAGTTATAGTTTGCACTCGTTCCTTGTTTTTTCATTTTCTAGTTAAGTAAATTGTAGTTGGCAAATAACAATAGAAAAAATATTCACGTTGCGTAACATTCACCTCACCCCCCATGTGATAAATCCCATCGGTTTTATCCACTTTGGTGGGATGGGGGGGAGGAACCGGTTAAGGTGGTGGTCTGTTTTTCTCCGTTGGTCTTGCTGGTGATTCGGTTGATTGTGCTTGGGGTTGCAAGGAGCATTGGTTAACATCGTTTCTTTGAATTGTGTGCGTTGTTTTCGACCCGTTGCACCGTTGTTTCCGATTGAACTGAGCCCTACGCGGTGCGCTGTTTAGTTGTGAATTATTTTCTGGTTGTGAACGATGATGATGATAATTTTTCAACTCGTGAATGTTGCTTAATAGTCAGTGTCGTGTTAGAAACTACCGTCGCACCGTTACCCCCTCATTGTCATTCCTTTGATAATGGCAGAAATTTTTTTTGCCTCGTGGCTTTCAAAGCATCGATTTAAAAAAATAATTGTTGGACAGACACAGTTGGAAAACACAATTTATTTTTTAAAGGCTGGATGGGGGTCAAAATGATGAAATGAAGGGGTGAGGCAATGGAGGTTGGATTGCTACTAAATAATTAAATTTGATCATGAAAAGCAACAAGCCAATGTGCCTGAAGAGGAAAGTTTTAAATCGTTGACTGTTACACTGCTATGGCAGGGATCGAAAACACAGGATGCTGACAGAGGTAATGGGACAGAGCTGAAAAGTACGCAAATAGATTTGCATGCTCACAATTACTCTTAATAGACGGAGAGAGATGACCGCAGATCAGAAAATCGAAACGTCACATTGACTTTTAAGAAACGTTAGTGGTCTTGGGAAAGACGCTTTTATTCGAAGAGATGATGACCATCGTGGAGATGGAGCGATGAGATCAGGTCATGTGCAGGGGCGACATGGATTGTGGATTTGCAGGGCGGTTAGTGATGTTGACGACATGAGGAGGAAGCCATCAGGCAAGTGGATAGATCATGTCGACCGTTGATGATGATGGTTTTTAAACGCACGGTGTTGTCGAACAGATTTCGTAACTGCGACGCTCTCGTGTCTTCCCCCCTCCCGCCCCCGTGTGTCTCAGGTCACTGATAGATTCTGGGGAGGGCGAGTCACTTCTCACCATGTCGCTGGCTAGCGAGCCTGGCGTCGTGAGCCGAGGCCAGGCCGGCAAGCCCCCCGGGGGTCCCATACCGTCGTGCCCTCCCAGCGGCACCAAGCTCTTCACCAGCACCGTCCACTGCACTGCCGTGCTGGAGGTAAAGCCGGAGAGCGGTGGTGGTACTCGAAGTGCGGTCCCCGGACCACCGTCGGGGTCTGTGATGCTCCTTCAGGTGGTCCGCAGGGCTGTGATGCAAACGCAGCTTGATGCCGACAACAATGACAACGCTTACACCTTTTGCTTTGGCCGTTAATTTATATTTTACTCGTGATATTTAATTTTTAAATGAAGTTAAGTAAATTACCTTGATTAAACTACGCTCACCCTAAAATATGAATGCCCCCCCACCCCGAAATAAAAATTTAAAAAACCTTGCTGCGTAAAAAAACTAAATTCGATGGTGTTTTGTATCCAGTCATTTGTGACTCGGTTTAAATTTGCTTTAGTCACAGGGGGTTGAATTCTAGATTTAAACCAATAATTCTGCAGTGTTACCGATTGCTCTTGACACCTTAAATTAACTGACAACCCACCCCGCAATGTGACATTTACATTTTATTCTCGCGTGTTTCAGCAACAACACTAAACAGAGTCAGCATGGTTGACAAAGTAAAACACAGTAATACAGTACAGCCAACAAAAAAAAAATGTGCCTTAACCGTGTCCAAACATGCAACATCCATGCCTTACTCCTTCCCATCGGATTATCAGGCGTGTAATTAACAATATCCGAAACACAGAATAATCACTGTCATAGATTACACAATATCCAAAAAATTAATGGAGAAAGCCTGCCATGCAATGCCATATTGTTGTGGATTGCATCTAATTAAAAGGGGCTATAGATAAATGAAGCGTGTATCAGAAAAATAGATATTGCGTTCAAAATACAACAATTGTCAATTACAGTACCCTTGAATTGTTAACCTAAGCATAGATGTTGCCTTGTGATCGTTCTGCTAGAGCTGTAGAGATGTTTTTTGTGGAATGGAGAAACCCCCCCACCTCCCTTTGGATCCTGTAAACTCTTGTGACAATTCCACGTCAATTTGGGGACAC
Organism: Lampetra fluviatilis; assembly: GCF_964198595.1. Taxonomy (NCBI): domain Eukaryota; kingdom Metazoa; phylum Chordata; class Hyperoartia; order Petromyzontiformes; family Petromyzontidae; genus Lampetra; species Lampetra fluviatilis. Next base: position 1,390,294 of record NC_136324.1, read on the forward strand.
GCGCACTAAAGAATCGTTGAAACGCTGTTTAACTGGAGTAGCCACAGCTGTGCTTGTGCATGCCGCAACGTGCATTCGGCCGGCTGATTGCCACGCGGCGCTGCACGCAGCTAAGTTAGTCGGTAATATCACTTAATCAGTGTTTGCTCTGCGTACATACGCACTGGAGGATGTTGCATGTCGCAACCTGCATTCAGTCTGCTTGTCACACGGTATCACACGGCGGGGGGGGGGGGTTAGGTTAGCCTGCAGGCTTCCCGGTTTAACGGATTTTAACTTTGTTTAAAAGGCACGAAATACGCAGTGCAGCTTGAAAAATTAGGCTTAGGGTGCAGCGGAGGAAGAGGTCGGTGATACTTGACCCTTCATCGCAAGTCCACGTGATGTCCCCCAGTCCAGCGATTTGCAACGACAAATGTAATGATCCTGGTCTTTAGAAGTCTCGCCTTGTAAAAAAAATACACTTGACTTGACACTTCCATTTACACATTGCACATTCTATTTTGCAGGGCATCCATAATGGTATCGACGAGTATTGATGAGTAGTAATTAGGTAGCAGTTTCAAATACACGGTTGAATGTTGCTTATGGGAAGCATGTTGGCGAGACGTTATCTCACTCGCCGGCTATGCAGGAGGTCGTGGGTTTGATCCTGAATCTGATGCCTGTATATTTGGAATATGCCTGTTCTTTTTCATGATGAATGCATTAAATGACATCATAGTTGAAGTTGATTCTTTACTTATGGTGACGGATGTGACTGAATGTCCGTGACCAGGAGGAATACACCGTGCACTCCAAAAGCTGTGATATTTCTCTTCTTGGTTCTTTCGGTAAAGTCACGTAGAAGGGAAGTAATAAAATAATAAAAATTAAACATAATAAAATAAATCTCACGAGACGCTGTCTCCCCGACAGACCTGGTCTTCACCTGAGGACGGCTGCTTGCGTTGTGGCCGAAACGTCGTGAGAATTATTTTATTATGTTTTATTTTTATTATTTTATTACTTCCCTTTTACGTGACTTTACCGAAAGAACCAAGAAGATGAATCCCTGCAGTCACGAAAGCTGTGATATTATTTGGCGAGCATTTCTAGAGACGAAACTCAACACTCGCTGAAAATGATAGGTTGCACATTTTCCTTGAAACATTTCTTGTTTTGGTTACACTGGATAGGAGGCCATTCCATAGCTTCGGTGCAACCACCGAAAATTTGCCCGCTCTGCAATTGTGCCGTCGGTCCGACGCTGCTGCATTGCTAATAGAGACATGCGTTACAGCTAAGACAATCTGTGGCAGGGTCAGCAAGATTCTTCGTGTTGCATTATCACAATGTCAAGATAGCTTGTTGGGCTGCTGAACCTTGGTGATAGAGGGCAGAACACTTGGCTCCCACGTTGCTTTGGCCACTTGGAAAAAGAGTCGTTGGCTGCAGTCGACTTTTAAATACAGCTTAACTGAAGTAGTGGCACATTTTCTGCTTAAATGTTGCAACTGGAGGTTAATACACATGTTAATTGGTGCAATTATCCTCAACGCAATGTAAATTGCACTTAAAGTGGCAGTGTTTAACCCGAAGCATTGCAGTGAAAAGCAATGTCGCACAGCGCATTTACGTGCAGTGTGCCGCAAACCCAACAGCGCAATTCACGGCACGAGCAGCATTGTTTCAGTGATCTCAATACAGATGCGCACATTTCTGGCAATGGCTTTGCACTTGACTATTCATAGACGACCTCTGTGCATAAATCAGCTATTCATGCAGCTCTACAATTTGTGAAGCTGCCTTTGTGACTGCTCGCTACGTACGTACGTACATACGTTGAACTTTTTCTCGCCGTACATAGCCAACAGTGCTAATCGGTGGTACAATGTCCAACAATATCACAGCTGGCAAAGTGTTCCCATTTGACGATGTTTATTTGTGCTTTGGGTAAATTCTCTGTCCGACCTATCGTTTGCTAATGTTTAACATTAATTAAGGGGCCCAGAGGCACCGTGAGAATAATTAACATTCGACCTGCACACTTGTTCAAATCCTTACGCATAGCTTGCGAATAGTTGCCCCTCCCCAAGTGTAAAAATAAAAGTAAGGCAAACCTGAGCTTCGAGCATTGTGACTTGTCCCGTGTTGACGTCTGTGTTTTGTTTGAGGCGTGTGTGCTTTCACACAGCCAGTCAAGTGCATTTCGGAGCATAAATTGTTAATGTTTACCGACTGTTACTCTCCTTTGTTCTCCAATAGGGGTTTGAGCGTTTGAGGCAGGACGGTCTGCTGTGTGACGTGTCCCTTCTGCCGGGCGACGGGGAGGAAAGTTTCCCCGTGCACCGTGCCATGATGGCCTCGTCCAGCGATTACTTCAAAGCCATGTTCACCGGTAAAGCAACCTTTCAGCTTCTGACCCGCGCAGCAAAACACGCAAAAACACGATTGCGTTGGATTTTTTTACGGTGTGGTTTTTTGTTGTTGCGTAAAGTGTGAAACTAACCACGGCGAAAAGTTTTGTAAAAAAAATGATTTGCGCGTTTGGAGACTCTTTTTTAAGGAGTTGTATTTAGCTGATTCCGTGGCGGAGTGTTTATTTGTATGGTTGAGGATCACGAAATGCAATACGTTGCAATCGTTGTCCACGGAAGCCGACTGCCGTAGCGCTAGATTGCAAACACACAGTCGTGGATCCTCATGACATTCTTTTTTGCGTGATTAATTTTTACTGCGGTAAGTGAATCAAGGCCACCCAGTGTGTGTGGGATTAAAGCTGAGGGTGCTGTGTTGTTTTCAAAAAAAAATTAACGGAGTCTCGCAGGTTACAGCTATTGCCTTATCAGTCCGCTTTTGAAAATGAAAGTTGTTTGCGATTCTAATGACATCGAATAAGATCTTGGTTTGCTTCATCAATTAATGCTAAAATAATGTTTTGATTATGAAAAAGTTATAGAGTGCAAATGTTTCATATCATGTTACACTCTTATGTAATGGTCTTGCAACAACATAGGACAGAATTAGCAAAAATAACGCTGCCTTAAAAAATTCACATTTTTACAACAAGTTTTGGGTAATGGCCCCGCTTCCCTGAGCACATGCATAGAGGAGGGGCCAGAGTGATGGTTAATGAGGGTTGGAGACTGCACTTAACACTGGGGCCTGATGAAAGAAGATCAATGGCCAGTTTTTTAATTGGCATGTGGATAGTTACTTAATAGCCTCTAAGTAACATACCAACCCTTCCACTAATCAGAACGTATGACTGAAATAAATTCGTATGAAACTGCAATAGCAGCTTGCAGTATAGAAATGACCTCCGCATGCATTATGCACTCTTGAGTGAAAGGCCGTTTCCATTCATACCGGAGAAGAAACGTTGTCCCAATGCATCCCGAATCATTAATTAAGCACTTCCCCTCTCCTCTGCCTTTGAACCACCGTCAAAACTGTCACCCCTATGGTGACACCTCTCGCCTTGCCATCGTTTCTTGTTTAATTACCCACATTCATCTTTGACCTCTGTAAAACCGTATTGCCTTGCCCACCCTTTTGCCCTCCACCACCACCGTGTCACGTTCCTTCGCCCCCCTCTGACACAACCTCCGTCGGCCATCGCGTCGCCCCCCCCCCCACGCAGGCGGCATGAAAGAGCAGGACCTGACTCAGATTAAGCTGCACGGGGTGAGCGGCATGGGGCTTCGTCAGATCATCGACTTTGTGTACACGGCCAAGCTGTCGCTGAGCATGGAAAGCCTGCACGAGACGCTCGAGGCAGCAAGTTTCCTGCAGGTGCTGCCCGTGCTCGACTTCTGCACGGAGTTCCTCATCTCGGAGGTGAGCAAAGCCGCACACGACGACAACAGCAACAACAACAACAACCTTCTCAATACCTCGCCGATCTCGTCAAAGGGGCATGAACCACCATCACGGGAACCCGGTCATTTGCTACTAAGTGGCGGTGACGTCACCACGGTGCTTGTGCTGGGCAAAGTGTGCCTTGAGGCCGCGTGAAGTGTAGATGGCTTGCTTCCAGGAGGTCATGGAACAGGCCCAGGTGGTATGGGTTAACTGACCGAGTTGTCTAGCGGACACAAATACAAAGAATCCTAGAAAGGCCGGCACTTCTCATGAGAGGGTGGTGTAGATGTAGAACCACACCGTACCAGGCACTGATTTAAGGCTTAGTCAATCTAGGGGAGGCCCAGGACCGGTTCATATTTTCGCCACTGTTATTGCTCGAGAGCTGGAATTGAACTCGGATCGCCGGCAATGTGGTGCAGGGCACTAACTACTACAGTACAGCTCCCCTTGGGGACACACATGCAATTGCACGCTAGCTGACCGGCAGCCAGATATTGCATGTTACCAACCCTCTGTTATCTGGGGTCAGTGGGTTAAGGATACACGACCGTTCATGTGGCTTGGTGAATACTTGCACCTCTTCCTAGACATCTAGCCAGTGCGCAAGAGTTGTGGTCAAAGTGTCCCGTAATGAATCAGAATCAGAATATGTATTTACCCTGGAGGAATCTGATGAGCTATAAAGCTCTTCTTCACAGATGTCCAGTAGGGACGGGTCCTAACGTTACAACAACAAACAATACAAAAAGCACAATAGGAGTGCAAATTATAGGAAAGTAAAAAAATAAGATACAAATAAAACTAAATTATGTTTATCTTACCAGGTAAAGCCCAATGAGCTATTAGGTTTTTATTTAAGTAACCTGGCCGCAAATGATAGCTCAACGAAGTGGCTTATCACCTGGAAATACATAGCAGCAAAATAATCAAAACAATGAAGACTCGGTAGGAAAACAAGAGATGAACGCAAGCGATTGCAGGGCCCACACCTTTACCCGCACCCCCCTTTTCCCCTTTATCCACGTTCCACCCTTTTCCCCTTTATCCACGTTCCACGCGGCGCTCGCCCAGACGACGCTGGAGAACTGCGTGGAGGTGGGCCGCATCGCCAACACGTACCACCTGGCGGCCGTCGACCGCTTCGTCGACGGCTTCATCCTGCGCAACTTCGGCGCGCTGTCGCAGACCGCCGGCTTCCTGCGGCTGCCGGCCGAGCGGCTGGAGCGCGCCCTCGCCAGCGACTCGCTCAAGCGCTGCACCGAGCTGCAGCTCTTCCGCGCCACCTGCCGCTGGCTGCGGCACAGCGAAGCGGCCGACACTGGCGACGCGACGGTGGTGCCAGCGGGAAGCAGCGGCGCCGGCGCTGCGGGCGGTGCCGGAGGTGGCGCAGGTGGCAGTGGCGGTAGCAGTGGCGGCAGCAGCAGCAGCGGCAGCAGCAGCGGCAGCGGCGCGTTCGGGGTGGGCAGTGGCACGGGCAGCCTGGCCCGGCACAGGGCATCGAGCAGCGACACCCTACCCAGGCAGAAGACTGATGTAGACTCATCATCCGTGGGTTATTTGTATTACTTTTTCGTTGATTTATGTTTTGAATTGGTAATTTGTTGCTCTTGTTAACGCTGTGTAAATTTACTCGCGTGCCTAATGTTGGTTTTGTTTGACTCTCACACATCCCCTGTGTGAGAGCACTTGACTCAATCAAATCTTGGTTGGGGGGTGGGCTCAATTCTTCATTCCTCCGGGTGAGAATTTAAGAGACCACGATGAGTCTCATTTGCAGGAATTACCCGGGGAATTTAGTCCGCTAGTTAGGGGTAGATAGATAGATGATTGCTGCTGTGCTTAATCCCAATAGAGTTATTCGCGGTGTCATTTCCAAATTTGGTGAATTTGCATCCTGGCACCGGCACACAGTTGAACTGCTCTTTCCGAGTGACATCTGGGGATCTTTAATATCCACTGTAAAACAGGACGGCACCTATTATGGGTATTGCATGCACAGAAATTGGTCGGTAAAATCTGTGATCAATAAAATGAGGAATTCATTGCAGGACCTTTGTAGGAAATCAATTGTCATCCTATAGAGAGACTCATGTGTGTTGATCCCCAGCAATGGGGATGAACACAATTCAAGTTTATATGAGCTTGCTGGTAATTTTTTTTTTTAACTCTTGAAGTGCATAAAGTTGGTACTTTCAATTTCTCACGTTTGCACGTGAGGAATGACGCACCATTTGAGCGTGTACATATCCACACATTGCCATATAAATCATATAAACTTGAGAGCTCACTCGGCTGACTGTCCATCAGCGGAAGTGAGTGCAATAGTGTCACCAAACCGGTCACACTTGGTTCGTTAGCTTTGTGGGTCAATGTTCCCTGTAATTGTCGGAATGCTGATAGTGGAGGCACATGACAGTGGGCCAATTTTGTAATGCCGCAAAATTATCGCGCGCTTTCAGGTGCGCTTCTGCGGCCGTCTGGAGCGATCTTCCTTCCGATGTCAGGAAGCCACTGGAGTTACGCATTTTTCAATCATCTAGATTGAAAACGAATTTCTTTAGAACTGCTTTTTGTGTTTTATTTGTTGTCCTTCACCCGGCACCTCTGCTTAATACGGTTGACGTTCAACATATATTATTCTTGATACATACGAGTGCATTTGCCCCCCCCCACCCCCCCATGGGCGTGTGTTCCCCTTTTGTTCGTTCGTCCCCTTGCAGGCCGCTAATCCGTTCGTGCGTCTGTGTGTGTATGTCCGCGTGCGGCTATCCGCGTGCCCCTGCTCGTCTGGTTTGGTTTCGTGCAGACGATGTCGCGCTGCAAGGGGGACGGGGAGCCGCACGGAAGCCGCATGCGACAAGCCTCCCGTCTCATGTCCCGCATCCGCTTTCCGCTCATGTCCCCGCAGGAGCTGCTGCACGAAGTCCAAACGGTCAGTGCCACGCCGCGTCGCTCCCCTGCCGTGCCCCTATTACCGTCACAGATCTGTTGGCGGGGAGAGCCGACTCTTGACCACATTTGCAATGTCAGGCGTAACGTACGCGCTATATCCTGTCTGTTTATGTATCCGTCTGCTTTTATTGCCTCTTTTCATATCCCTTTTATAATCTTTTATCAGAATCTGTATTATTTAGACTGGAGGAATCCGATACGCTGTGAAGCTCTTTTTCACAGATGTACAGTATTTAAATGCTCACTCGCGCTGTCCCAAGTCGTGGCCGAGACGAACACGTTAATTTTTGGTAAAATCTCGCGACGCCCATCGCCACGACGTTTGAGCAGAAAGCGGCCGTCCCTGGAAGACGCCGCAGAATTGTGACTTCGTAGTTTGCCCCTAGACACACCGGCTTCTTCACTCCCCACGAGGGGACATCTTTTACGTAGGCCCTGCAAAGAGCACGTGCCGCCTAGCAATCGGCGCTACACTTTTCCTTCTTGGAACTGGAATAAGCTTAATTCCGTGAAGATGAAGAGGAAAAAAATGTAATTGAATGGCTTTTGTAAAGTGATTTTTGACTTAACTGAGACCATCGGCTCCCACTCCACTTGGCAACTTGGTTTGATCAGCGGTGCCTGGCTCGGATGCAACCGCCAGATGTAAGTGATGCTGACGCGCGGGGCTCTGAGCCACCCGATCAGTGGCACGTCCTCGTTAATTAATGCATTTCTCGGTGCCCGTGTGCTGGTTATTGCAGTGAAATTGCAGAGATTAAAATAAAAAAGCCACCTTGAAATGATTAAAAAAGTACATGCTGAGCTGAGGAAATGTCATTTTTTTATTCTTTTGCCACACAGCATTTTTCTTGTTGCAGAGTCAGCACTGAAGTTTTGACGGATCAGTCTTTGCTAAAGTGGCCGCGATGGTTTTTTTAAGAGAAAACCTTCCATGTTTCTCCCCCGGGTGTCAATGTCTGTTGAGAGTAATTAACTAACTTGGAATATTGTAATACATGTATACACCAAGCTTAATTATACTGGAAAGTGGAACGTGTTTCATTAATTTTTATTCCATATCACCAAAAATGTGGCTATACAGCCTGTGGGGGGGTATGCTTGATCGTTGTGCAAAGCTCTCTTGAGGCACCTGCTTCTGTAAAAGCTATTACAAAGCACACCGATGACAACTGGTGAATTTACACTGACAACTTTGGCTAATCCCATTCATCCTCATCATTAACACATTCTCGGCCGCGGTCGTCTTTGTTCGTGGACAGCTCGGACATCTTGACACTGAACCAGAGTCTTCAATATTGGTACACGCCGAGAATGGTAGGGATTTTATTGCAGGGTAGGGTAAGAAACAAGCAATGGAAATATTGTCAGTGTAACCTGAGAGAGGAGGTTGTTGCCATGGTGGATTACATGCGCAGGGTGGAGGAGGGCAGCTTTCCAAGACAGGCTTGGGAGTTGCAGCCAAAGGGAAGCCCTGAAGCCAGATGATGTGATTCTGTAAGATCAGACTTTGGGAGGACGGGTGTCAACTCTTCAACAGTCGACGGTGTGGCCATGGCGGGAATACATTTTTGGCCGTGCTGACCTTTCGACCTCCCCCCCCCCTTCCCGAACCCAACTGCTCCACGCGCAGGTGGAGTTCATGCGCTCAGACGCCGCCTGCGTCAACTTGCTCCTGGAGGCCAGCAACTACCAGATGCTGCCGCCCATGCAGCCGGTGCTGCAGTCGGAGCGAACGCGCATCCGCTCGGACGCGACGCACCTGCTGGCGTTGGGCGGCGTGCTGCGCCAGCAGCTGCTCGTGTCCAAGGAGCTGCGCTTGTACGACGAGCGCACGCGGCTCTGGCGCTGCCTGGCGCCCATGGAGGCGCCGCGGTACCAGCACGGCATCGCCGTGGTCGGCAACTTCCTCTTTGTCGTCGGTGGGCAGAGCAACTACGACACGAAGGTGAGTGCCTTGCCTGCCTGCTAGCAGTGTGACGGCTGCAAAGGACAAAGGGGGCCTTTTATCAACAAGCTCCTTTGCTGTTGCGCGTCTACTTTCTACTCTTTTCCCTTAATCTATTTTGTCTTTGATTTTCTACTTTTTAACCTTTTTGTTGTTCTCTCCTCCCCCGTGGGCAAAGAGAAGGCTCACTCGCGCTGTCCCCTACAATGCGGGTGTCTGCCCAGTTGCAAAAAAAATAACAGCTTGTGCTTACAAAGTTGTGTCGTGCATCTTGTTCAGTGTAACATGTCCATTAGCGTCTCATTACAGTGATTTGTTTTGGCTTCTGATTATCTCCGAGCCTTTGGCGATTCCTCTGAATGCCAAGATAATTGTTTTCTTCCACGGCATTGACTCAAGCTGATCAGCAGTGCCAATATCTGTACAGCGGTTGAGTTGGTCTGCTCTTGAGCCTGTAACGCCATCAAAATATTCCGAGTTTACCTTGATGGCTTCGTTGTTACGGAATGGGACGTCGGGATTGTTAGCAACAATCGACAAAAGCACCGTGGATAACACAGTTTTTAGATGCCTTCATTGGAGCCGTAATTAATCTTGCGCATACCTAGCAATAATGCACCGTGATTATATTTTGCTGGTTGCAGTCATTGGTAGCAGCTGTCGTGAATGTCTTTACGTTTCGCCCGCTGCGCGCTTGGGTGGCCAGGGCAAGACGGCGGTGGACACGGTCTTCCGGTACGACCCACGCTACAACCGCTGGGCGCAGGTGGCACCGCTCAACGAGAAGCGCACCTTCTTCCACCTGAGCGCGCTCAACGGGCGCCTGTACGCCGTGGGCGGCCGCAACGCCGCCGGTGAACTGGGTACGGAGCCGCGTGCTGGCACACAAAGACAGTGATTCACCCGTATAGCCCTTGGATAGACTGTTGGGGCAAGGGGTCTAGGCGAGTACTTTAAAGGGCGACACTGCATACGAGGCCGTGGTGTTGTCTTGGATGAAAAAGAGCTTTATAGCTCATCGGATTCCTCGAGTATGAATGAATAATCTGATTTTGAGTTTCTGGTGCGGAATGCAAACGTCCGCACTCGGGAAACAAACATGGTCACGCATGATTCTGAGCACACCACCACTCGTGTGCCGGCCTTCATCGGTGCTCGCTAACAGCACTGACCTCGACGGTGCACAGAGCCCAACTACATAAAGGATCTTTATGAATGTGGAGCTCCAAAACATGGTCAGGAACTTGCGAGAGTTCAGAAATGTTTGTTTAGCAGCAACATACAATTTACATAATCAGCAAAAAAGTGTCACGTTGACAAAAGACAAATAGTTCACTACTTTAGCCCACTGGTGTGTTGAAGCGTGAAACCACAACATTTACAATTTTTGAGTACGACGTTTCACTGGTAATTGCATCCAGCATCATCGGGCAATTCGCCAGAATGGTGAGGCTCTGCTCTTGCTCCCGGTCTTAAATTGCAGTATACATTTACGGGACGCCTAACTGCGACCGCGTCTCGCGTCGTTGCAATGGAACGCAGCGTAGACTCGCGCAGCGTCTCGTTGCAACGCGCATCCCGAGCACGCACCTGCCGCCGAGTTTGCGGCTTCCCCCCCCCCCCTTCCGTGTGCACGCACATCACGCTCGTCCGCGTGCGCGTTTTGGCATGCAGCGACGGTGGAGTGCTACGACCCGAGCAGTAACGAGTGGACGTACGTGGCACGCATGGCCGAGCCCCACTACGGCCACGCCGGCACCGTCTACGGCAACCTCATGTACATCTCTGGTAAGCGACGCCACGCGTGCGGGGGCCAGCCACCGCTGCTCGCACTGGGAGAGATGGGAGACGGAGAGAGAGGATATTTCCTGCTGCCCACTGCCGATCGCCCAAAGCCAGAGCGTGAACACACCACAGGCCTGTCGAGTGAGCGGATCCTCAGCACCGTCCCCGGCAACGCTCGGGGGGGGGGGGGGGGAGTACCTTGTGGGTGGAGGAAGCCGAGGGACCAGCCACAAGGGAGAGATCCCTATGAAGGGAGTTCACTTTGGGGGCTTTACCAGGTGGGGACCCCGAGAATGGGAAATCGCTTGTGGGGGCTTAGGGGCAGAAGGGACCCCTAGGAAGGGGGCTCACTTGGGGACTTGCGGCTGGGAGGGGTCTCCTTGGAAGGGGACTTGGTTTTTGGGGCTTAAATCTGGCAATTGAAGGTGGACCTGGTGTGGTACTGGCCACACCTCCACCTTGCATGCCACACTAGCCTCAATAAATATAACCTGTGGGTGAAGGAGCGCCAGTGCGTTGTGAGTTGTGGGAGTTACTTGACCATGCTTCACCACTCTGGTCGGTGCGGGTTTCTGAAAGCGGCGGGGGACCAGGGACTGGTTGAGACATCACTCGCCCCACCGATGTTAGCCGTGACCGGGACCCAAACTGGGGTCTCCGGGCTCGTAACGCAGCTCCTTGAACACTGCACTATCTCTCCGCGCGCCAGAATGAATAGCGCTCCCTAAAACCTCTCCCGCCAATATCAATGCAACTCATTCAATACTTTAAGACTCTCCTGATGTGCTTTGCCCAACAGAGCCGTTGTGATATCCTCACTACATTTAATGACGCCTTAGCCGAGGTGCAGTTACCAATCACTAAACTGTAGCCCATGGAGTACGCACTCTGCCCCCCTTTGATCATTTGCCAGCAGCTGTGTTTGGGACATTCACGAGGCTACGTCTGCAGCCGTCCCACCGGCTCACTCGCCAGCCTCGACGTGAACGTGTAGAAATGCTGCCGGTCAAATCCCCACCAGGCAAAAGGAAATGAGAGGGTCATCAGTGGGACCCTTCGTTTGATTCGTTCCTGATGTGACCCTCCCCCACTAATGCAATCTCTTCCATCCGTTTCTGTTTATTTATTTAGTTTCCCCTATTTCTGCTTTTGTCCTATTTCTTTCCCTCTTGCTCTCACTCTTGCCTACTCCTGAGATCATAGCCGGGGATTTCTACGACTATGCGCATTTGCGTTGGTCACTTGGAAGATGTGTACCTCGGTTCCTTGTTTTGCTGTATCGTTGTGTAAAAAAAAAAAAATTCCTAAAATAAAATTGGAACAATGGGGGGGGGATAGCTATGTTGCCCATAGGGTCCCGTGTGGCTGGACCGGACGTCCGTGTGTTTGCGTCCTCCCTTTGTTCACGCGCCCACCACCCGCGTACTCAACTTCCCCCCCCCCCCGCATCCGCACGCGCCGCCCCGTGTCCCGCAGGCGGCATCACGCACGACACCTTCCAGAAGGAGCTGCTGTGCTACGACCCGGAGTCGGACCGCTGGACGCAGCGCGCTCCCATGTCGACGGTGCGTGGCCTGCACTGCATGTGCACCGTGCGCGACCGCCTCTACGTCATCGGGGGCAACCACTTCCGCGGCGCCAGCGACTACGCCGACGTGCTCTCCTGCGAGTTCTACTCGCCGGCGGCCGACAACTGGACGTCGGCCGCCCCCATGCTGCGCGGACAGAGCGACGTGGGAGTGGCCGTCTTCCAGGTGACTCGGCGGGGGGCGGGGAAACCCGTAGTGGGGGTGCGACGTTCGCGCCTCCCGATTGGCGCGGTTTTGCTACGTACGGTGTGCGGAAGAACGAGTCGAACGCATGTGCGCGTTTACGCACATCCTTCGCGCTTGATGAACCAATCGTTTATTTTTACGTGCCAATACCGGATGCACGAGTCGTCCGTGCCCCCGACATATTGTGTGTGTGTCTCTGTCACGGCTCGCTGACGGTCTGTCTAGGAAGGGTGTGCTCTGCTATTGCTGACCCGTTGCTAGCTTTTTCATCGGTTCACCCTGTCGTGAACTCAATCAATCAGTCAATCTTTACTTTACATGCCAATATCGCCCTCAGTAAAGTAGGCATCAGTGCACATTACAGTGGAACGGGAACGGTTACAGGGAGCATGGAGCAACGGGAACGAAAAATAAAACCCGTCACGACCTCGGCGGCTAACGCCAACTGAGCAGAGCAAATTGCAACCGTGCGCAAAATAACGCGCAACCTTTAAAACTGATTGGCTTACACCAGAGACAGCCTTTTTCATGCTCTTGACTCTGGTGTAGGTCAATCGGTTTAAAAGACAATGCATATATCATCAGAGCATGTTTGTATGTTTTTGCCACAAGTATGTGTGCTTAATGCAGACTTGACGCGTTGCAATAGCGCTCAGTCTTTGGTGTTTAAACGTCTTTAACACAACTCCTGTTATATTGCCAGAAAGGCTAAAGCCTGTTCTTTTTTATTTTCATCAAAAGTGCAACCGTTCCCCCACATGGCGTCCCCCCGTACGCTCTATCTTCCCCTACTTGCGTTTTTTCTCTTAAATAAAATATTTCTGGTTAAGGGGGGATGCTTGCAAACACTCTGGACCGACAACAGACAAATGTGAGCCCCATTGCTTGCTTGAGCTGTGGGACAAGCTGTGACTTGGAGTGTTTGTAAAGATGCAAGTCTGAGAATAGCATTGGTCTTATTTGTTTGTTGTTTGCACTTTGTGTATATTTCGCGTAAATACGTGAAAGCGGTGAGCTCATTCGAATTATGGTCCGCGCTTGATACGCACACACGCGTGTGGACTAAAACTTTCGTGGTTTTTTTTGGGTTGTCGTTGCAAGCGTCCACGGAGCTCTCTTATTGTTACGTTAGCATCGCCCCGCAAGGTCACGAACGCTACGTTTTACCTGCATTTAAATTACAATTTATCTTTCTGTTAAAATGCATGTCACGTTAATTACAAGCCAGCGCTCTTAGCCATGGAGTCATTTTAGCACGTGAAAATGTGCTTGTATCTAAAGTTATGACTTCCATGTTTTACTTACACAGTTCGTAAAACTTTCATGTTTTACTTGCTCGGTTCATAAAACTGACCATGTATGGGATTTGAATTAACGACGTCGATTTAGCCTCGATGGCGATATTACTTGTGTTTAAGGTAGCACAAGACTCGAACATTGAAATTCCTCGAAGACACTATAGGTGTGACCATTAACCGCACAAGAACATCAACGGACTGATGCGGACCTCTCCGTCATTGATTCATGGAAAATTAAAGGCAAGCCGCAGTGCGTCTTTGGCCATGCAACCCAAACTATGGAACGTATAGGAAGTAAACCACTGTAGTCTGCGCTCCTTCAACAAGGGAGTAGCAAAGCTACACGAACTCCCGACAGAAATCCTCTCGTTGCGAGCAAACCTCGACGTTGCCATTTGGCTCCCTGAAAAGAATGTCACGTGCAAGAAACTTTATAGCGACTTATCGACGGTCCTACGAGAGTAGCGGGAGCAACATCCCAAACTCCCCCGGCAGCTGCCTTGTAATACAATCTTTCTGGATAGGACAATTATCTTCGCGTCAGGCGAGGCTTGTCCAGCCCACAGCATCGTCAGCACCTTGACTTCTAACACCATTGCCCTGCCAGTGCACCTCTATTTGCTCAGTCGGGAGATTGCCCCCTTCCCTGCTCTACTGCGTCCATTTCCAGTGCACAATTTGGTCCTGTCTGTTGATCTCCCCCCTCCCCTCCCGCCGGCCGGCCCACCCGCCCCCTTCTGAGCCGAGTACAATCACACGGAGGGGACAGATTAAAGCCCGCACTTGTCCTTGAGACCACACACTCAACGGAGCTGGTTCAGCGCTCTGGCGGGGCTCTCATTCGCGATGGCCGTCCGACCACCGAGGTTTAATGTTGACTTCTAACTGCATCGGTGTGTTTTTCAAATCCCGCTTTCCCCACCCAACGAAGATTATTTTTTTTATTTGAACATTAAAAATCGTCGTTCGTCGCACTGAATTAGCTGACATCGCGACTCCAGAAACATTGGATGATGTGTTGCCGCAGAGAACAACACACACTTGAAATAAAGTGATGAATTATGCATATTTGTGGTGCAAGATAAAAAGTTATAATTTTGATCTAGGAGGTGAATTTTATTTTCATTCTAATTAGTTACATTTGCATTCAGCTTATTTTCGTCCATCAAATTTAAGTATCACTTGCTTTTTAAAGCTGAGAAGGTGAAATATTATGAATAATAATACGAAATTGTCTTTCGTGGGACCGGGGAGACATTTCTTGCGATAATAATTTCACCATTGGTGCCTGGAAGCCAAGTAATTGTTAAATAAAATTGTCAAAAACAAGTTGAAGTGTAGGGTTTCGCATCTATAAATAGGAAGTTAATCTTCTGCATATTTTGCTGGGTTTCTGTTTACAAAAAAGACAATACATTATATCTTCTATCAGGCTTGCTGTAGGCTATGCTGACTTAACAGCCCGATCATATATCATTGCTGTCTGTTTACAAGTTCGTGTCGTAAATTCTACTCCTGATTTACAGATTTCTGTTCATCAGTTGCCAAATTATGCTCCAGTAACAGAGTATATAATTATCAGAGTGTTTTTTGTTTGCATTCTGACCACAAGCATTGTGGTTAATGCAGACATGATTCCTTGTAAAAGGTGTCAGTTTGGTGTTTTAACATCTTAACACCTGTTCTGTTGGCAGAAAAAAGGGTGAAAACCCTATTATAATATTATATAACCTTGGGCGCAAATAACCACTTTCACATTTGTGCACCCTCAATGCCGGTTGCAGCCGAGTCGGTTATAAATACTGGGCCACGAGGCGATTTACCCTTTGGCGGCCGTCGGCAATGCTTGCGTAGTCATAAAGTTGACTCCGTGGCCCGCATGCCAAAAGTGGAACCAGAGAAATGGATGCCCTGAGGGGGTTACCTGCCAGGTCTGAGGGGCCTCCTGCCAGGCCTGAGGGGGCCACCTGGCAGGTCCTGAGGGGGTCACCTGCCAGGCCTGAGGGGGCCACCTGGCAGGTCTGAGGGGGTCACCTTCCAGGCCTGAGGGGGCCACCTGGCAGGCCTGAGGAGGCCACCTGGCAGGTCTGAGGGGGTCACCTTCCAGGCCTGAGGGGGCCACCTGGCAGGCCTGAGGGGGTCACCTGGCAGGTCTGAGGGGGCCACCTGGCAGGTTTGAGGGGGCCACCTGCCAGGTCTGAGGGGGTCACCTGGTAGGTCTGAGGGGGCCACCTGGCAGGCCTGAGGGGGGTCACCTGCCAGGTCTGAGGGGGTCACCTGCCAGGTCTGAGGGGGTCACCTGCCAGGTCTTGAGGGGGCCACCTGCCAGGTCTGAGGGGGCCACCTGGCAGGTTTGAGGGGGTCACCTGGCAGGTTTGAGGGGGGCCACCTGCCAGGTTTGAGGGGCCACCTGGCAGGTCTGAGGGGGTCACCTGCCAGGCCTGAGGGGGCCACCTGGCAGGCCTGAGGGGGTCACCTGCCAGGTCTGAGGGGGCCACCTGCCAGGTCTAAGGGGTCACCTGCCAGGTCTGAGGGGGCCACCTGGCAGGTCTGAGGGGGTCACCTGCCAGGTCTGAGGGGGTCACCTGCCAGGTCTGAGGGGGCCACCTGGCAGGTCTGAGGGGGTCACCTGGCAGGCCTGAGGGGGTCACCTGCCAGGTCTGAGGGGGTCACCTGCCAGGTCTGAGGGGGTCACCTGCCAGGTCTTGAGGGGGCCACCTGCCAGGTCCTGAGGAGGCCACCTGGCAGGTCTGAGGGGGTCACCTGGCAGGTTTGAGGGGGCCACCTGCCAGGTCTGAGGGGGTCACCTGCCAGGTCTGAGGGGGCCACCTGCCAGGTCTGAGGCCCAAGCCGCCACCGCTCTTCTCAGAGCCGTCAGTGCTTGGCGGCAGCACGGACGTTGAGCGACCCCCTCCGCACCGCGTCCGTTTTCCTGATTTTTGCACCCTAAGAAGCGAGAGGTGTCACGGAAGTCGGCAATGACAAAGTAAATATGAGGCCGATAATGATTATTTGCCTAACCGCGTGATTCGATAAATTGTCACGATTCGGCAAAAAAGGATTTATTCCAAGAATATATTCGTATTGGTTTCGTTTGTACCGTTTCGTTTATAATTGTTTTTGACGTAAAAATTATTCCTGTTACCCTGAAGGTAACATTCAAATGTAATATGACCAGCATATGTTTTAAAGCAATATTGCCAGTTAATTTGATGTATGTATCGTGAGAGAAAGAACCTATTAAATTCATGAATAGGTAATGAATATGGAAAAATTATTTAGCCAAACGTTGCAAGGAGGTCAGTAAATTTATTTTAAACGTTCTTGTAAAAAAACAAAACGAGTCGTGTAAAAGCACCTTCTGTTTGGTGTTATTTGAGAGCCGTTTTTGTAACATCTTGGTGTTTCGTTTACTCCGATGCCATCGCCAGGGCCGCATCTACGTGGTGGGCGGCTACTCTTGGAACAGCCGCTGCATGGTGGAGATGGTGCAGCGCTACGACCCCGAGCGCGACGAGTGGCAGAAGGTGTTCGACCTCCCCGAGTCTCTGGGCGGCATCCGCGCGTGCACCCTCACCGTGCACCCCCCTCCGGACGACGACGCCCAGCACCCGGACGACGACGACCGCGGAGGCGGTGGTGGCGGTGGCGGCGGAGGCGGTGGTGGCGGTGCCGGTGGCGGCGGTGGTGGTGGCGGCAGCGGCAGTGGCGGCAGCGGCGGTAGCATCGGCGGCGGTAGCATCAGCGGCGGTAACGGCAGCGCGGGAGCTGGGGGAACGGGCGCCGGGATGGGAGACCCGCTCAACACGCCCTAACGCGGGGGGCGCCCGCTCATCGACGGGACGATGCGGCAAGCTGAGCGCGGCGCCGGCTCGGCACCGGCAGGGCCTCTTCCCCCGAGAGGTTTTGGGCATCCGAGGCGTTGCGCTGCCATCTCCGCGAGGGTGTCCCCCTCCTCCCGCCCCCCCCCCCCCCTGTCCGATGACTGCGCCCGAGTCAAAGCAGCATCCTTAGTGACCACACCCCGTCTCTCGAGCGGCCGTCGACGCTACGGAGGAAGCCGGCCGCCCTTTTAGCGCGCGCTGAATCGCGTGGGGGTCACGCAAACGCCTCCCCCCAACCCCCCCGCTGTGCTCGCCGTCTCGCGCGACGAGTGTCCTGATTGAATTTGCGGACACTGGCAAGCGGTGCCGTCCCCCACCCCCCTCCCCCCGTCTCTTCTCACACCACACCTCTCGCTGTCGGCGTGAAACTGCACTTACTTTTATATTACCTGACAATGGGGTGGGTCGCCCCAATGCATTTCAGATTCCAGGTTATTTTTTTTTTTTCAAATGCAGGACAAAGAGAAATTGATCCCATGGCCCCGTGAACGCTTCACCGAGCGTGTGATGCACTTGGTCGTCGCGCACTTACGGAGAGGAATTGGTTCTGCGCTGGTGCCCTATAAAAATAAAATGTCCAATTTTAGCCCCAACCAATGGTCATGTAAAATGCTTTGGTTGTTCTCGATTTCCATCCCGCGGGGGCGACACCACCATTAACATTTCAGCTTTCCATGCTGGCACCTATCTTTCATTCATTCATAATATCAGTGTCCCCCTGCATGTGCAAGACGCATACCTCGGCGCATTGCTGGAGGGACATGGAAAGCCGCCAGATGAGTGTGGTGGTCTCTGAGGAAGCAGTTGGCTTCCACCTTGTGAGCACTGCTGGACATGTAGGGTCACTGCTACGGCTGAAGCCCGAGTGAAGCTGTGCACGCATGGAATGCCTTTTGGCCTTTCGAGAATGAATGCGACAATTCATTGCAAAACTAAATCCAACTCTCCACTTAGGGTTGGGGGGACCCTTTATTATCCCTTTTGGAAAAGTTTAATTTTGCTAGACCACTGCCTTCATCGGTTCATTGTTAGCAAATTGCAATGTTAAAAATGCTATGATGGTTAGTACATAAGATGGTTTACTTGGACAAATCGATAATAAAATAATACTTAAATCTCGGTTCATGTTTAAAGCTCTGTCAAAGCCATGTGACTTAAAGATTTTCACGTACAGATTTGCTGTTGGTATTTTTTTTTACAATTTTTTTCTTCATATTTTTCAGCTCATTTTGATATGAGCTGCTAATTTGCAGCAGTCGCATGGTGCTCGTAGAATTGGTGACCTTCACCAACAGCTGCACTGCAGAAAACTTTGCGTTCAACTACCAGTGACTGATAAATTCTGCATTTCCAAAATAATTGTATGGGGGCACGGTGGAGGAGGGTGGGGGGGGTGGTGTGCATTGAGTGCTCGAGGCTGCACTGACCGTTGCATTGCAGTTAAATTCCTGGCCACTCTTAAAATACGGTAATCACAATTTGGGGGGTAAAATCATCGCAGAAGTGCTTGGGCTCATCCATTCGCCAGGAAATCTCGATGCATCAAGTTCCGAGCCCTTACCGCCACAAAAAGCGTGAAAGACAGTCATCCGAGTTGCAGCGCGTGGCTATTGTTTCTGTTCACGGTGTCTAAAAGCAACGTACACGTTTCACGTAAAGCAGCGGGGACAGTATGTGAGTTGCAATTCAATGTTGTTATCTTGCCGATGTTGTTATCACCTGTTCCGTGTGTGAGGAGCCCAGGGCCAAGAGGTGTCACCTCTTCCCTGGGATGGTTGTTTGCCGGTTGGAGTGTTGTTGTGGTCCATCTATTGTCCATCGCTCGGGCGAGATGGAATTGGTTAGCTTCGTGATTACCACACCGCTTGCCATAGAGGCAGCCCTCTCAGGAGTCTATTACAGCAGCGAGGCGCGGACGCGAGAGTCGATTGCGTCTGAAATGTCACAATCATAACAGGTTTACGCGATCGCTGGAGGGGACCACGTCCCGGTGGTTGAGACCAATGGTGGAATGGCGACCAATGGGGTGAACGTGCACGAGAGGGCCTCCATGGACAGGATGGAGCCAATTGATATCAGCTCCCTTGCAGGTAATAGATGGACTGTGACAGGCAGACGCAGGGCAGAGAGATTGGAACATCTTGGGCAGGCATCCATCGTGGCTGGTGATGATGATGATAGTCGCTGTTATCCTGGTCTACCTTGCGATAAAAATTATCTCAATAGACTCTCTGATAACGTAATCACGATAAATACAATTCATACTTCTCACTGCATTGCTCTTTGGCCAATTGACAGGCTGCAACCATTGGAAATGTAACATATTTTAAAGACAGAACATTATCTCTTGAGGCATATTCCTTTTTGGTTGCTTCGGTGTGTTAATTAAAGGATTGGCCGAACAAGAGTGCGTGATTGAGTTAAATAAAGCTACGCGAGGGGGAACCTTGGACACGGCCTTGGCCACCACCCACTGAGCAACTCGAGTGCGGTGGGATCAAGCGTGGCTACTCGCACCTCTCCCAGGATGTCTGGTGAGTGAGTGCCAAAGAGTCGGCCGGCCCAAGTGCCCTCCAGAGCCACCCCTCTGTTGGAGGCCCTTCTGCCTGCAGTGGTGGGAGCAAGAAATTAAATGGCTGCGCCTTTTACGTGAGAAGTGCCCAGTGGCTGAACTTTTGTCACGTATTTAATTTGTTTCAAAGTTTGAAGTACGTAACTAAATGCTCCAAGATGCCTGCAGAGCCCAACACTGTTCCAGTGCTGCACCGTGTGTGTAACGAATTGGTGCCGTGGTTTTCTGTTGTGACGGGGCGCGTATTTGTGTTATCTCGTCAACGTCGGTAGTTGTCCTCGTTCCACATTGTGCACAAACTCAACTTGTGTGCGGATGCCCATTTTTGTTATTTCAATTTTCTGCTTTCTTTACCGCAGGCCCTTAAAAAGGACTTGTCTCGGAATAGAGCATTGACACGTTTGAAGGCGGTGGTCACGTGTTAAAAATAGCGCGCGTTTTTATTTTTAAGTGTTGTCCCTCATGGTTTCGTAATGTCTTATTTTACCACGTCCCCTTTGAAGAGTGTACAGGCTGCGTGTGTGTAATGGGATGTCCACGCTTTGTTGGTGTAAACTTTACTTTGGCATTTTTCAAGGAGAATCAATGTTAGCCTGCGATGAGAACAAAGACCCCGGTACAATTCCGTTCCCCTTGTCGTAAAAGAGATGCTGTAATTGTTACGCAAAAAGAGAAGTGACTCTCCTTTGACCTTACATGCCTTCTTTCTACGTTATCGCTTTATTTTGCTGCTGTTGTTTTGCGCTTGGCAGAGTTTAACCGCTTTTGCCCGGAAAAATGTTTTTATATGAAAAAAAAAAAGTTATTCGTTTACCGGTTACAAGAGCAGGTGGAAACAATTTATTGAAAGTTTCTAAACAATTAATAATAGTACAACAACAAAAACCCTATACGGTAGTTTAACTTGAACGCGCGTTCACATGGCACCGCAAAAAAAAAGGACCGCAGCTGTACGGAGTTTGAAGGACTGCTTTGACTTTCACAAGAACTCTTTATTCTTAGTTTTTTTTTTTAAAGCGCTCACTGCCGCCGGATGGAGGGGAATCGTGGATTTTGCGTTCCCCCTTCCCCAAGCGATAAACCCGCGTGTGCGCACGGCAGCGTGAAGTACGAAAGCACGGGGCGTTATTTTTAAACGCCTCGCGGTTTACTTGAAGGTCAGACACTGTGGGCGGCATGGATGAGAGCGTCCCCCTTCCCCACAACCCCTCCATCAATTTAGTCTCTTTTTCCTCCTCCTCCCTCGTCTGAAAATAAGAACAAGCGTGCACTCCGAAATGGTGATGAGCAAAAGAAAAACTAGAAACGGAACGCATTCTTTCGTGAGAACTCATGTAACAAACATCACAGGACCCGGGAAGCTCGACGAAGGATAGGTGTACATTTAAAGCTTCGCGGGATGCAAGTACAAAGCCGTGTCTTCTGCGTTCGACAAGACTTCCGCAGGAGGAAAACGAACGATCGTCAAATCCGCTCTCGTGCGAGGACGGGGGTGGGGGAGGACCTCCCTTGCATGGTTTGCCGTAAAAAAAAAGATTCTCTGAACGCTGCTAAAAAGTGCCAGTGCCATTTTTATTTCGGTTTCTTATTTTCGTTGGCCTTTTGCTGACGCTCTCTTCAATTTTTATTTGCCAAAATGATCTTCAGAAATAAGTGGCGGGTTGTACAAAACGCGACGTGTCCGAGAGATTGACGCGAAGAGAGTTGCATCGCGCTCATCTTTGCGACGCAGCATTTCTGCATGTCCTAACATCGTTTATTTACAGACGACGGATGCCTGCGTGTTTTTTTTGCGAATGCTTAATGAGGACGTTTGAAACGGGAGCCGGATAAGACGAGACGATGCGGCAGTGCGATGGGCAGATCGGCCACCGTGATGACCGTTACTCTTCCGCGGATGGTTTCGAGGTCATATCGTAATGGTGCATGATGCGGTGCCAATGTGGCTTCTGCGATATAGATACCAAGATGGTTACTTGTCCCTGCCCCATTCGCTGCTGATACTATAAACGAGGCATCGTCAGGATCCTTGGTTGCAACCGTGAGTTGCCACCAAATGTATATTAAGTGCGAAGAAGTACGCGCATTTCGCAGTTGGGACGTTTTTACCAACAGTGATATTGCCAACAGTAAAATTCACCCATCGCGCAAATCAAATGTTGGGCAGAGAATCTCAAAGCGGCATTTTGTCTCCATCCAGTTACAACGGCACATGTACGTTAAATTCGTTGTATCGTGGTGGAGGATTTCCACTTGTAACATGCTTGCAGGTGGCGGTGAAACAACCGCGTGTGGACACACATGGAGAGCCACGTCTCAACATGAGTTTTCAAAGCTCGTGAAGGCTTGGGATCTTGCTGGCAGATGTGCGCACATCAGACTCTTAACTTTGCCTTTCAGTCACATCCGAGACTGCATTATTCACCCGCTCCCCCTGGAGAGCTCCGGGCTTGTCGACAGGAGTGTGTGGCTCTTAATAAGGTGGTCGCGAGGAGCTGGCAGTGGGTGCCTTCTGTTTAACCCCGTTACTTAAACCTACAGCTGAAAAGTTCAGGGCTTGGGGGGGATGCCCGCATCGTTCATGCTCGGATTGTGCCGTGGCCACATTTCCATGCGGCGTTTGTTGCACACGATCTGTTTTGTCGTTTATTTCTAGACTTTTGGAAACACTGGTTAAAAAAAAAAACCGAAAGAGAGCTTATGTCATGGCTCAAAGGCAAAGTTATAATGGTAGAAGTGTCTATTTTTAACATCCACCAATAATTGACATGCAAAGTGTCGGCGTGGCTCTAATATATTTACGTACCAGACTGCATTGTGTGCAAACCTATGTATAGTGTGCTCGTGACATGCATTGTACAATTGTTGCCACCAGTCAAGTGCTAAGTTATACTGTGTATGGATTAAAAGGAAATACTTGCAGTTTTGCATAAACGTATAATATATAGGGTAGTGTGCTTAAGGCCGTGTATATAGAGCTGTGTTGCGCAAGATGGGATTATTGCCAAATCTGTTTAAGATATATCTTTTTATGGAAAGTTTGCAAGACTGGGAATTTTGAATTAAAACTAAGGAGAGCAGAAAAGAGATTGTATCAAAGTTGCTGCGTGGTCTACTGTGTTCAGTGCAGGTTGTGAGTAGGTCTCTCAAGGGGGAATTTCACAGATGCCTTATCGTAACAACGTAGCCCTTGTAAATTACGTAACCCTGCAGCACATAGCAGCTGCCTGCACCATTTCTCGTGAACATTGGCGAGTTGTGGATCTCTGCTTTGCTTTGGTAAAAAGTTGTGTCATTGCCCGGCGTCTGTACATAGATTCGTTCTAAGCTTTATCGATTGCAGTTGGGGGGTATAATAACAGTCGAGCGACCATATTGGGTCGTGTTGACATGCACTGTGTAGCTTGATCAATGACAGCACTGTGTATGTTGTATGTTGATTCGGGGCAATATGTGTGTGTTTGCTGTGCGATCAGTTCATGGGATGGGTATATGTTGCACAGGCTTGTGGGTTGGTTATTGATTCTATATCTCCCGGGGTAGACAGGTTGCGCTTATACCATTTTGGCTCCAGACAGTGCAATCGTAGTCGTCACGTCATAGACTGGGCACGCGTAGAATCGGCCCAATCATCCTTCGCGTCTGTCCTCTGGAACCCTGTAATGCTCTGGAAGTGTTGCTTGAGTTGAATTATAATAAAAAAAAAATGACGATAAGAATTAATGAAATATACCAATGTGTTATTGTCTTTTTTCTATTTTGCTTGAATAAACTTCCCAGGATATACAGCCATTGTCAATCCCACTGCTGGATGAAGACCTCCCCCACGCTTGCGTCCGTGATGGGTGGTGTTTGACCATACTTCACCGAACCGTGCGGGTTGGTAAAGAGCCGGCTGAGATCGCTCGCCACTGATGTTAACCATGGCTAGGAATCGAACTCGGGTCTCTGGATTCGTAAGCACTCTACTCGAACCCATTTTTTTTATAACTGTGGACTTTAATATTGGGGAATTGTCATGCTGAGTATATGAAATTTCGGCGTATTATTGGTGCAACAATTTGCCTTCACGATTCAATGAAATGTATATGCGATTCAAGCATAGATGATTGCGCCTCTAGTGGATGCAGGGTTTACATAAACACATTGCAGTGTTGATGAATTACTAAAAAACATCGATCCTTACATGATTCAGTGCGCGTATCGTGACATCGATATTAGTAGAGGAAACGTTGCTTCGTTACACTTGTGATATTTAGGGTGACACGAGGCATTTTAGGATATGGTTAGCCACTCACCCTGCTGCTGATGTGTGGGTGAATTTGCATCCGGCATACGTCAGTCCACAGTGGAGCTGGTGGATCACACACGGATGGAGCCATCGTGTGCATGAGAGACGCCAATATACAGGACGGAGAGAGAGAGAGAGAGCGGTGTCTGTCGGACGCAGTACACGAAGTCAGTCCTCGACCTCAAGGATCTGCAGAGATGTCTGTCCACACATTTTCCTTTCAACATATTCAGTGAGAGAATTTCGACGAGACGTACTCTCCCAAACGGGGTCTTAAAGGCTCCGCGAGGTTTCTCCGGGTTAAACGGATTGTTTTTTTTTGCAATTGGCAGCGACTGCCTCCCACGGCAGTATTGATGGACTTCTCTCGTCTACCTCCGGTTGCTCTGCCCTTCGTGGCAGCTCATTGGCTGCGGGGACCTTCTTTGCGTCCTTTGAGCATCAACAACTTCGCCGTCCGATTTCCACGCGCTCCCACCGCGCCCACCGGTTCGCTGCGGTGAGGCCGCGGGTTGAGGTCGCAGCAGAGGTTGTTGTTGGGTTGAGGCAAGGCCGGAGCCATGGAGTCAACATTGGGGGGGACCAAATGTTCCAGGGGGTCTGGGGTCCCCCCCCCCCCAGAAAAAAAAATCTAAATTTGAAAACTCATTTCCTGCCTCAAATATTTAAAATGTCACGAACACATGGGATGGACTTTTTATTTATTTTTACAATAATGTCTAATAGTGTATTACATTGCTCTGTTTTTTTCTTTTTCTTTTTTACCTTTTCTTGTTTCGTTGTATGTAATGGCAGAGATTAGGGATTAATAAAGTACAACCATAACCACAATGATATCAACAGAAATCTATTTTATAGCGATATTGGGGGGGGGGGGGCATTTTTAGCATATTTGAATATGGGGGGGGGGTGTGTCCCCCCCCCCACCCCCAAATATATATTATGATTACGGCCTTGGGTCGAGGTGTCCGTGCGGTCTCCGCGTTCGCCCCCTTTGCTTGCTGAGGTTCGCGGGGATTCGAGAACCAAACGGTTTCTAGCTTGGCCCTGGGTGAAGACTGGCAGGCGTCTTCGCCGTACATCCGTGCCTACCGCCGCTTCGTAGCGGATATTAAAGATGCGACGTTATTCTCGAAAATGCTGAGCCTCGTGGGGCGACAGGCATCACGATACAATTTTTGAAATAGTAACCGTAAACTCTTCTTGGTTCTTTCGGTAAAGTCACGTAGAAGGGAAATAATAAAATAATAAAAATTTTACATAAAATACAATTCTCACGACGTTTCGGCCACAACGCAAGCAGCCGTCCTCTTGTGGCCGAAATGTCGTGAGAATTTTATTTTATTATGTTTTATTTTTATTATTTTATTATTTCCCTTCTACGTGACTTTACCGAATGAACCAAGAACATGAATCCCGGCAGTCACGAAAGCTTTAAATCGAAATTTAACCGCAAATTAGTATACATTTAAGTTGCGTGCAGTAATTGGTCAGCACCTTAGCAACATCGCTCCTCCCCCCCCATTCTGGCTATCACAAAGGTGCGAATGAATGGTGCTAATGCCAAATGAAGTAATTATTTTGGCGCAGCGTTAGACATTAGCAAAATTGGCCCGGGGTAAAAAAACAATAATCCACAGGATCCTTTAAAAAGCTCCACTCTTGACATTCGCCTTGCTCTGCTGCTGTTACTGCACCGCAGAACGTATCCCACACGCAGGTAATGAAGTCGATAAATAATAACAATAATAGCCGCCCTCTTCAAGATTGCCGTGGCTCTCGACAGACGCGCGGACTCGATGATTACGGGGCAATTCATTTCGCACGGGTCGGCAGAGTTCCAATTGCGACGGGGTGGTAACAGCGGCTCATTGGAGCAGCACCACTCATTAATTGAGCATGTTTACCCTTAACTAGGGCGTTGTAAACCTAGAGATGCTTGTATAGGAACAACAAATGTAACCATTAATAACCGTGGCAAAATGTATTCCGCTGCATGTAATCATATTAATTTAGCACCAATTAAAAGAACTTCGAATTTGTTGAGCCGAGGGCCGCGATGATTGACGCAGCACCAGTGTGCCGTGTTGTTTTAACGACTGAAACAATCGCGTTCTAATTAGGTTCGCAAATAATAGTTGTACTGGTTGGGGAGGTGGAATGAACTCTTTAGTTCAATTCGCCAGCTGCGGCTTGCTGCTGCCGCTATGATTATTGTCTTGTGCGTTGATGACTCTCTTCTTGGGCAACGTGAAGGGTTTGGGCAAGTCGCATTTCACGTTCGTGTCCTTTGTTGACGCATTAAAATGCCAGCAGCGCGCGTCACCAGAGACATCTCGCCGACGAGATGGAGCGATGAAATGAATTCATCTGTGTGCAGGTGCCACGTGGATTCACGACATACAGCCCCGTGGGCCTATGAGAGATTGGCACCGCCGAATGGAGAACATCTCCACAATCGAGGTGTTTGTGGGTGAGATCGCGTGCATGTGTCGTTCGACCCGCCACCACCACTCTACAGCCACATTGTAAGGTTTGTCACGCACACACAACGTGCCAACTCGTTACTAGTCCAGCACACCGCTTGTGTGTTGGAGAGTTTACTAATTGGCTGTGTCGGATGGCGGGCGGGTTTAACGACAGATTTATGTTTACGCGATCTAACCCAAAAACCTATTATGAATAATATTGGTCGCGAAAGCCCACGTGTTCAACTGGAGCAAATCTGTCATAGTACCGATGCGTTCCTATGGCTATTTGATAATCCCTACTCATTTCAAACTCGTATCACATACATCACTGTTGTTGACCACATGAAGAAATTGGAACCGCTAAAGTTACGCCGCCCAAATAAAATATATGGTTATGGGCACGTTCACTAATCACAGGACGATGACAGATTGCAGAAGATTAGGGTAGCCTTCATCCAGCAGTCGATTGACCATGGCTGATTATGATGATGTGACATTTTTTAACAGCAGAGGTTCGCGAGCTCCATATGGCCCTCATGTGGCGTTGCTTCTCTTGACCACTCCTCCTCCCCATTGTCCTGAATTATCGACAGCTTCCATTGAGGGCAAGCCCGCGACCAAGAGGCAACACGCATGGCTTGAGAGCTTCGGTTCTGTATGAGCGTCACGCCAAGCGTACACTCACACGGGTATCACGTTACCGTACGCGAGGCTAATGTAGAGAATGCAAAAGGAGGAGAGTCAATTTGCTGACCTTTAGTTTTAGAGCGTGCACATGACTGATGGGGGCAATGACGGTGGTAATGATGGTGATGATTAATATAATAGTCAAGGCGGTGACGACGATGACGAGAATGATATTGGCAGAGGCAAGCGGCTCTGGCCAGAACCATTTTAACGTTCCTTAAGCAATTTTCTCCGCACCTCGCATCTCCAGTATTTCCACACATAACCACCAATTCCCAAATCCATAATAAATCTCTTTAATCAAGTCAGGGGCGGGAGAGAAAAAAAATTGCTATTTTAAGCAACCTTTTTTGTTACTTTACAATATTGATCAAGATATTGATTGCGTTATCAAGGGTTGAGGATTGGGGGCCTGACAGCTTATAATTGGATCGTGGCAACGGAGGTTCCCCTGGGATGTGTGTCTCGGGTTGAGTGTATTGGCCTCTGAGCCGAGGGATCACAGGCTTTAGGAAATTATTCATTTATTTTGTGCTAAGTAGCCAATGTATGTAGATTGGCCGCTAACATAAAAAAAATCATCGTTAAACTTCCATTGTGGGTGCCTGCACGTTGCCTTGATTATCTTTTAGAAATGCATCCTCGACACTTTCAGTGATTGCAGGTCCTGCACTCAGCTGGGTGTGCGTTACGGTGATGATGGAAGACAAATGGTGAGGCGATGTTTTGGACAATTGATCTTTGTCCTGCAGAGGACCATCAATTACGCTGCTATTAATTATCGCGGCCATTTATCTCCGTGTGTGTCATTCATTCGCCCTGGCTGTGACTGCGATTATGTGAACGCTCCTGTTTCATTATTCATTGCTGGAGTGTCGTGGAGTATTTCAATTAGGGTGCAGAATTCGCCTTTGGTAAGACGTCCTCTAAAAAAAGACAAAACCTCCAAACATTTTAATTAGTGTCCTCCTGGAATGAGTAATTTTAATTTACGCGGGACGACTGGAGCACCTCGGGTGGGAGCTGTCGCAGTGGTCTGCGCGCCACACAATCAACAGAGCGGCCTGCGTTCGAGTTTCAAAGGTTTAATTTGAAGTGCAACAATAAAATGTATTCACATTTGTAAGGCGCATTTCATCCGCAGATACAAATGCGCCTTGTAAGGAAAGCCAGGCATTAAATAGAACCTGCAGGGTAAACGGTCACAACGAGCGTACAAGACAGATTGAAACGGCTCTCACGACCCCGATTGTGTTGTTAGCAAAGGCACAAAGCGTTGCTCCATAGTCCGAGAGCTGCACTGGCAGAAGCGCGACCACCTCAGGAATTGAGCCTTGGACCTTAGAGTACCCCCAACCACAGGCTAACATTCATAGTGGAATCCTGAGAAGCCCTCTTCACCCATCTGCACGGACCAGCGTGGTGAAGTATGGTCAAACAACCTCCCACCCCCCACCCCGTGAGCAACGTAACACTGTGAAGCCTTCTCCAGCAGATGATTGAGGGCACGAGCTGTAAATGAATCACGATTTGAGTGTTCCCTCTTGGATTTCCTTCAGGATGAAGTAAAGAAAATGAGGTTATGAGTAACTTTGCCAAAGGGTATCATGTGTTCTTGCATTATCTGTTGGCACCCACACAATCCTTAAGGCTAACATAGAACAGAAGTCAGTTGCAGCCCGCTGTCAAATTCATAGCGGCCTGAACGTCAGTTTGCGTTAGTTATTTCGACCGTACTTCACCACGATGGTCAGTGAGGATTAACAAAGGAGGTGGGCAGGACTGCTTCACATATCGATATGGCTGCTCAAGTCATGTCAACTTCTTTCGCACCGCACGTAGCCAACCGTGATAATCGAAGGTGCGAGGGAAGGACAAAAAAAGCAGTTCTAACAATGAGTTTTCAATCTAGAGAATTTAAAAGTGCATATCTCCAGTGGCTTCCTAATATCGGAAGAGCGTTCCAGACGGCCGCAGAAGGCCATCTGAATGCGCGCGCTGTAGTCGACTTTAAGTGGAATGTACTTGTATAAATGCCCTTATCTGCGTGTCTGTTTCGCTACTTCGTCTTTGTTTCTCTCCTTTGTCTTATTTGCCATCATTTATTCATGGCACCGGAGCCAGCGTGCGCAGCTGGGTGTTGTAGCAGCACGCGTTGAAGCTGACACGCATGGCCAGAAGGCCCAGAGCGATGGATGTGATGTCAGTCTGCTTCCCTCGTCCTGCATCCTGACGAGAGGCGAGGGGAGGGAGGTGAATCGTGATGGCATCGAGGGTGATTTTCAGAGGGTGGCGCTCGGTATTACAGGAAGCCAAGCAAAGCCCGCGGGGCCCCAATCAATTCAAGGGACTCTGGGTTCATGGATCTAGGGATAAAGGGAACACAAAATCGAAGTCAGAACCGTATGAAAATGAAAAAAAAAGTTCGTAATTCTAATAACATAAAAATCCGTCAATATACAGTGTGCCGTATGCTTCACAGCCGACCTTCTATGCCCAGTGGCGTCACTCACAAGAGTTGGCCACCATGGTGTGCCGGCGTCATTCTTCCACATTATTAACTATAATCATCAAGAAATGTCTGTCCGTCCCGCGCGTGACGTCACTCCACGTGAGGCCCACCCCCCTAATTAATATTCATGAGTGGGTGGATTTTTACACGAACGTATTGTCGAGCTGAAGTGAATAATTTAATAAGCAAAGTCGCTTCAAATGTGACGTTTCTTTACAGAAAGTGACGGTAAAAAATAAATCTACGCAACAGTGCTACATTAGTGCGTGATGTCACTGCAAAAGAGCCCCCCCCCCCCCTTCATTAATATTCATGTTCGCGTGGAAATTTACACTAACACACAAGAGGGTCGCGCACTCCACATGCCGCACCCCTCCGCTCATTAATAATCATGAGCGGGTGACGTCACTCCACATGCCGCACCCCTCCCCAATAACCATTAGCGGGTGACGTCACTCCACATGGGGTAACCCCCCCCCCCCCCCTCATTAATAATCATGAGCTGAACAATTTTTCTGTTGAATATTTCAGATTTACTGCAATCTCCACCCATCCTTGGACGGGCAAAAAAGCTGGTGTTCAATATTCAAGAGGGATTATATACGGTACACAATGACTCCTGCCTAACGAGCATTGTAACAACATATTTGTAACGACTGTTAGTCTATGAACTGAATTATCTCACACAACTGTAATATACTTAAGTAGCTTGTACATTATAATGTTTGAAATCACGCGACGCATCCACACATCACTGCTGCTCGTGGCCGCACCTCCGATTAGCACGATTGGCTACGTACGGTGCGAAAAAAGTTCAACATACGTTACACGCGTACAGAGGGCCCACTCTGGACTGGTGGTCTCGCATTGAACATTCCACTCTGAGACTCTAGGCTCAGAAGAGGCTATTAATTCTAGATTTGAAGCTTTCGTGACTGCACTGATTCATATTCTTAGGTTTTTTCGGTAAAGTCACGTAGGTAAAAACATTAAAAAGTAAAATAAAATAAAAATAAAAATCACGACGTTTCGGAGGCAACGCAGTCTATTCTTAGTCTCAAACCTCACCTTACCATATTAATAATAAGTATGCGGCCCTTGCCCCACCACCTTCTCCAACCATTATATAAACGCAGTGGTAACTCCTGCAATCTCTCATTTACTTGATACAGCTGTCGTGGCTGTGACGGTACCACCTGAAGACGGAAGCTTGTGTTGCCTCCGAAACGTCGTGATTTTTATTTTTATTTTACTTTTTAATGTTTTTACCTACGTGACTTTACCGAAAAAACCTAAGAATATGAATCAGAAGAGGCTGCTGGCTGGAGCTTGCAAGGGGAGGCTGCCCTCTGCTGTTATCAGCCAGCTATTGCGAGTTGACCCCCATGCAGTTTGCAAAGCTGAATGGAGTTCAAGAGAACACCTTGTGAAAGATTCAACCGCAGAAGATCCCTCTGGGTTTGATCTTCCACGAAGCTCATGGTCCACCCTGAACCGCATCCACTGCACAAACCGTGACAGATGCGCCAATGTAAAATTAAAAACTCTCCAGCAGCAGTGTGCGACTGTAATCATCCAGACGAGACCGTGCACCTTATAATGACGCAATGCCCCGATCAACAGACGAAGGAAACATCACAGCGATGTCTTCTTGGTTCTTTCAGTAAAGTCACGTAGAAGGGAAGTAATAAAACTAATAAAAATAAAACATAATAAAATAATATAATAATATGATATATTTTATTTTTATTATTCTATTACTTCCCTTCTACGTGACTTTACCGAAAGAACCAAGAAGATGAATCCCTGCAGTCACGAAAGCTTTAAATCAAAATTTATCACAGCGATGATGATGCACTCCGCTACTGCTCCTGACGCTGTGGTTATCTGGGGCCTGACCACCCGAATGTCAAATTGTAGTGGTTGCTCTGCATCTACGTCAGCCGTACGAAATACGAAGAAGGTATTATCACGGCCTTTAAACTAAACGTGTTACTTTACCAGGTAAGGCCCACTGAGCTATACGGCCACAAAAGACTTCACGTCCTTTGCTGGAGATGTCTAAGCTGATGCGGAGCAAGCCGTCTCTGTTAGAGGCTGGGATTTGGTGGTGCTGTGAAAACACCCGCGGATTATAATTGTCTAACGAGGTTGAGTTGAATTCCTTCAATCGGTGGCTCGCTACTTAAAATTAACTTCGGTTAAAGGTAAAGTCGCGGCCCTGCAATTTCACCGTCCGCACCACTCCTCTGCGCTGGACAGATATCTTGTAAGAAGTGTGATCACCCACGCCTTCCCCCACCACCACCCACCACACGTCACCTGCCGATCAACTCGACTGGGGTGCCCCCAATTATTCTGCTGGGTGGACAGGCGCGGTGTGGGGAGGGGGAGGGGCTGTGTTAAGAAACTCGCGTCGTTTAAACTGCCGCACCGGGAGATCAAATCGAGCCGATGACCTCTGGATTGCAAGTCGAGCATGCGCTGCTGATTGTACAGCCGTGGGCAGCATGAAAACAAAAAGGGGCGTTTGTCAATGATGTAGTTCCACACTTGCTGTGTATAACACCGTGGGAATTCAATTGTTCAGATGTGTTGAGTTGCCTAATTAACGAGTACACGCGTAAGGAATGTTGAAGTTCCCCGGGGGGCACAGGTCAGTGATGGTCAGCGGAGATCGTGCCAGGCAACTCTTCCAATCTAAGTTACATTCATTTCATTTGTTAGCCTGGCCGCGGATAATTAGGGCATTGTGCCCCACCTGCAGGAGTTACAATTGAAAAGTGTGCAGCTGCCACGATACATTAGTGTAATTGGTGCTTAGTTTAATTTCCTCGGTTGGATTGTGCCAAAGAACACAACTTTTGCATTCATTGCACAATACAGAAATGAGATTGTTTTTTTGCTAGACGGTGCTGCAGCATCTACGATGCTTGGCCAAGTCTATAAACGACTGTTTGGAATGTCGGCAAGTGACCTGGAGGAGCTGGCAAACAAATAATCCACGCATACAAGGGGATTCACAACCTCAGCACTGAGAGATGCAGGCGTTCCTTGCTGTAATGTCATCTGGCAAATTTCACTTCGAAACATTTAACATCTGGCATTCGCAAGAGCCAACCTCCACGACCAAAAACCTTCATCCATGGTGCACATCGGAGTAAGTCCAAGAATACGTTTTTTTTCTGAGGCACAATCAACCAGTTTTTATTTTCTTACATAGTTGCTGAGCCACAGGCTAACAGCGTCTAACGGACAGTAACAACGCAGCACTTTTGATTTAAAGCTTTCGTGACTGCAGGAATTCATATTCTTGGTTCTTTTGGTAAAGTCACGTAGAAGGGAAACAATAAAATAAGAAAAATATAAACCAAAACAATTATCAGCAAGCAATCATCATTAGCTGTGAAAACACACCTGATGATGATTGCTTGTGTTGCAGTCGAAACCTCGTGAGAATTTTATTGTTTCATATTTTTATTCTTTAATTGTTTCCCTTCTACGTGGCTTTACCGAAATAACCAAGAATTTGAACGCAGCACTTCTTACACTCGAGCAAGGCTAAAGGGATTGGGGAAGCAGACGATGGGAGGGAATTCCAACTCAAGAGGAAGAGAATCAGTCTGCCCTGCAGCGTGGGTGGTTGAACACAGCGCGGGCGAGATGAAAGCCAGGCACGGGTAGTAGATGCGTTTCAAAAAATGGGCGTAGCAAATCGAAACCGCTCAGCATGAACCGCATAGAAACCCAACCCGCAATGCTGCCTGCCGAGTAGCACACACAGTACACACACAGCACACACAGAGCACACAGCACACAAACAGCACGCACACACAGCACACACATCACACACAGTACACACACCGCACACACGCAGTATACACATAGTACGCACACAATATACACCCAGTAGGCACACAGTGCGGTGTCTGGGTATGTGTCACGCGCGAGTTCGATTCCCGCTCACGTGGCAAATATTTGTCGACTCAGCCTCAAACGAGTACCTGGTGCGGTGCGTAAACATCGCCACTAAGGAGACAAAGGCGGTCGGGCGTGGAGCTGGCCACCCATCCCCCTCGTGTGCCGTGCCGGCCTTCATAAGTGCTAACAACACTTGCCCCTACAGTCTTACTCTGTGCGTGTCCGTGGGTATCTTAGTGTGTCCGTGGGTCTCTGTGCGTCTCCGAGTCCAAAGTGTCCACGCATTGTAAGCATGAAATTGGACGCAATAATTCATGCAAAGTTGCACAACAATGTTTTCCCCATGATAGATCTAACAATCACGCTCTCATACGACCGCCAGACGGCGCTCCCTCACTGTTCAGTCGGCCTCAGTTTCACTCAAAGAGTCAGAACCACAAGGGGCCATTTCATATTCGCACACAAGCACCAAGATCCCCCCTTAAAGCCATTGACAGGCTGTCTGGGGGGGGGGGTGTGGCCAACAACCACTCCCGATCACCTTCGTGTCCCCAGTGCTGATGTATGCACACCGCACCGGGGATTAATTCAAGGCTGAGTCGAGATGAATATCTTGAGTGGTTCAGATATTCACGACTGTTGCTTGTGAGCGGGAATCGAACGCGGGTCGCCGTGTTCATGGTGGCGCCGCGCGATAAACCGCTGCACTGCCGCTAGCCCGTGCCGCCTTCACAGACTGTTGGGGCAAGTGCTGTGAGCGACTAGCACCTATGAAGCCCACACAGACACCCCCCCCCCATTCACGAGCACACGTGCGTGCAATGAATGACATGCAGAGTCTTCATGCCAGACACGTGTGAAGTAACGCATGCAATAAACGTGTCCACGCGTTGCAAAGTATAAACACAACGTGTGTTATCCATCTGTGAGCAAGAGCTGTACAGCTCATCGGATTCATGCAGTGTTTGTAAACATTCTGATTCTGACGCATTCTAACGATGGCACAAGTGAAGATGAAAGTCTGACGTTGTTTGCGCACGGAGCCTGCACTAGAGAGAGCTCTGCTCAGGTGCAGGCAGACCTCGCTTAGCGCACAAGATGACTTCCTGGAGAAGGGAGCGCTAATCGAATCAGCGCTACAAATTGGGCCATTATAGCCACCGCAAACATGGAGTTGTATTACTTCTTACGTATGAGCAGCGCTAATAATAATACAGATGGTAACGATTTTATTTTCTGTAATTAAAACGAGTATTATCATCATAACATCAGTGCGCGCTGGGGTAATGGGCTATTCATTCAGCCTGGCCACAGATGTGTCGGAGGAAGAGGGAGTAGACCCACACTCTTCCTCACCACACCACACAGACACGCACAGACACGCACAGACACACTGCCACAGTTACATTGAGCAGATCTGGTTTGGGCCACAGCTATTGCAGTGTCTAACATTTGAATGTTCGCACCGCAAAGGTGTATACGATCGAATGTCCATTTACACGACAAAAACAAGAACACCAACAATAACAGCCGTTCCCCAACTAAATGTGGTGACGTTATACGACTTCGCTCGTGCCACGCTTGGCTTGGTGCCAGGCTAGGTGTACTTTGAAGTGTCGAACGCGCGTTGGGCTGGTCACAAAGACAGACCCCAGGTGTTGCATAAACATTTACACAACAAACACCAATCGTCAATCACCACCACCAACTACCACGCTTGTGCCAAGGCTAGACTTGGGTGTCCAGGATAGCTGCACTTTGAAGTGTCGAAGGCGCGTTGGCAGAACACGAGGTCACCAGCCTGACCCAGGTGTTGTGCGTTAACAGACTTGAGATGACGTGCAGACACAGACAACCACATGTCCCCCCCCCCGCCCCCACCCTGTGCCACCTACGAATCCGTGATCAACCCTTCTCGGAGATGTTTGTCACTTTATTTTTGACGATATGTCGAAAGCAAAATCGTTGCAGCACCTTCCTCGTCACGCGCTGCTCGCGACACGCGCACGGCCGCTGGGCCGCGGGCAGTTGGCGCGGCGAAGACCCCCCCACGGCTTCTGCGTAAAGAGCGCGCAATGGAACAGCCGACTTTTACGCACAGCTTATCCCCGCAGTGACGCGCGCTGCAGATGAAAGATTCCATCAATCTTTGGGGCGGAGGTGGGGCTAGGGGGGTGGTTGAGGCAAGAGCAAACACAAGCAACAACCACAGCCACCACCACCATCACCGCCACCTCCTCCTCGCTAAGCCCCCCGTACTTCCTCCATTCCTCTCGCTCCCCTCCCAATCCTCACTCCGATGGTCTTTTTGTGCCAAGACGAGACTCATCCAACCGCGCAGGGCGGCGTGCGTGCGCGCTCCAACCCGCCCCTGTCGAGTGGTGGAGGCGCATGCATGTGTGCAAACAGCCTCAGCACCCTCCCCTATAATTTCGGCACTTGGGGTTGCACTATCGCAGTCACGGGGCTAAGCTGCTGGCACATGGATGCTCGATACGACGAGAACGCACACGAGCAGTAGAGCGAGAGAGAGAGGAAAGTTGCTGGACGGACTGACTGCGCCGGACAGAGAGATAGGACACACACACACCACACACCACTCGCTCTCACACGCCCAGCCGGGACGAGAAGTCCAGCAGCGCACGTGTTCAACAAACTTCTCCCCACGCGTCCAGACAGCCCAAGGCGTGCTCGAAGACATCAGCAGCAGCAGCAGCAACAGCAGCAACAACATGACAATGTATTCATGAGCACGCGCGCATAACTCCACAAAAGTTGCAAGCAAATAAAAGCATTTTTTTTGTTCTTACAAAATCAATTCTAACGAGGATTTCTCCCCGCCAGACACACTGCTATGGTGACCCATGTCCTGCTTGTGCTGGTGATGGCCGTACTAGCGGGGTCTGCTGTTCACAGAGGTGAGTCACAGGGAACGCATCATCGGGACACTCCGGCACGTGGCAATTGCAACGATGATAAACAAACACCTCGGGGTATATTGGCTTTCTTTAACAACAACAACAATACCACCCAGCAACATTTGTGCACGCATGCAAAGTCTCAAGACCGGTTTCGACCTGGGTCTCGTCGAAAACAAATGCTGCCCTGAGTTCGAATTGGCAAGAGAAAGCCGCATGCGTTAAACCCACGTTGCAGAATGGCAATAAACCTAATTCTGCTGATATTCAGAATGCCGCGTTTGCTTGCTTAAGCAACAAATGCTGCTGGACAATGTTTTATCCCGTGAAGCCAATAGGCCGACGTGACTAAAACGTACCTTTATTTAGCTCTGCAGACACAGAATGGAATGCCGCTTATATTTCGTTTTGCTTATAATGTTCTACAACCACACGTACTCGGGTTGTAGACACATTTAACCGAATACATGGCAATGTATAAGATGTTTGCATTAGTGAACATGCATATATGAAATATCGGGTTAATGTAAAATACTGTACACGTACAAACGTATTGCGTCGCGCGGATCAGTTAGGGGTTGATGAAGGTGGGGGGCATAGAAAGAGCATGGTGCATACAGTACAACACTAGATTTTTCCGCACTCTCGTCTGCTGACAGCATACAAATAATCGCAGGGTTGTTTTATACTGCCAGCTGAGTAAAGGAGGATCGTGACGTTTTGGGCGACTGACCTTTTTCAGGACATATTGAGGTTTATACAGAGAGGCTTGCACGGTCTTGCTAAGTGAAGATTGGTTGGTGGCAGCCGTCGGATTACAGACTCGCTGGGGTGTGAGCAACGAGGCATAGGGTTTGACAACGCGGCTTGGAATGGGTTACAGAAGTTAATATG
The DNA here is from genome assembly GCF_964198595.1 of Lampetra fluviatilis. Lineage (NCBI taxonomy): Eukaryota > Metazoa > Chordata > Hyperoartia > Petromyzontiformes > Petromyzontidae > Lampetra > Lampetra fluviatilis. Next base: position 1,428,051 of record NC_136324.1, read on the forward strand.
CAGATTTTTCTGATGCAGGGAGACAAGCGTGACTTGAGCGACTGCTGTCAATTCTAGTGACGTTCTAGAAGGGCTGGAAACCACAGTTTTAAAATTAAAATCTCCCTCTCCACTCACGACAACCGCCCCCACCGAGAGGCTTGTTTGGCTTCACTCACAGGGAAGTGCCAACCTCAACTCATAGATTGCTTTAATTCTCACGTCAGTGAATCGGGTAACTCGCATAACTTTGGATGTTTCTGCGACGAAAATCTGATCGAAAGTGGAAGAAGGTTCTTAACTAGCAGAGCATATGCCGGACACGCGAATATTGGCTGGGCAGTGGTGGCTATACACGTCCGTGACACTTCAGCACTGTGGAGGTAGCGAGGCTTGGTGGATCAGGCAAAATGTTGGGCGTCCAGGAGGTTGCCATACTGTGAACTAATCTCTATCTGTGCCTTCTACATGGGATAGAGCGTTGCTTCCTCAGAAGCGTGGGTTTCTCCCTGCGTGTATAACAAACTCATTATTTGGACGAATGTATCTTAATCGAGGACTGCAGAGCTTGGGGAATTTGTTGACGTCGACTCACGGCTTGGTGGTTTTCCCCCTCGCGCCTCCAAGGCATTCTCTCTGCCTTTGAGAGCGAGCGAATACTAAAGAGAATGGTTTTGTGAGTGCTTCCAAGTTGTAAAAACAACTAGTGAGCACACATGGAGGGTGGCGTGAAGATTGCCTTGGCCTTTGTCACGTGATTGAAGTTTGCACATATAACCGGAGAAGTATGTTCTGATTATCTAAGTCGTTTTTGTTTTAGTCAATTGGCCTCTTGACTTTCCAGATCGATATCCAGCATAATTTGTTTAAACAAGAAAACTCTGGAACAGTTTCGACTCTCTGGATCTCCACAAAAACCTCTATTGCGGATATTGGTCGCAAACGCCTACGTGTTAAACTGTCTGGGTTTCATCAGTAGAGTCGGGTTTCTTAAACAGATGCTGCCAGGTTATCAGATGTTTGTTTGGACAGAGCAAGAACCCAAAACAATTCCGTTCTATTCAATGCAAAAAATCAATCTTGTATATCAGCTCATAATGCATTGTTGTGGAGTATCGTGATTCAAAGCACATTTAAGCAAACTTCTTTCCGTCTCCAAATAAAACATATTGTTATATTTGAGGATTTTTTTTTACTCCCAGTGTGCTAGCATATAAACCAGGCGTGTATTCCCAACACGCGGAGCGGAGTGAATGTTGGGAATGCGAACCGCTGTTTTTTGCCAAGAGCTCCATCGCAGCAAACTCCATGCTCCGTGCATGAACCGTGCCGCGTGTTCGCAGCTCCCGACTACTGAGCCAACACGAACGGCAACCTCCACTGGTTCGGCGTTCAGCCCGACTACTCGTGATTAAACCGCGTTGCCAAGTGTAGCAGCGAGTTGATAGTTCTAGCCAGAGGGATAACGACATCAGCTCAGGTGGTACAGAAATCGCTCAGGTGGGGGGCCCCAATATTTGATTCGTATCGCACGGTCGAACCCAGGATGTTCTACACCCCGGCTCCTCTAGCCTCACCACATCGTTGCGCTCACGGTCTCGAACACTTAACGCTGTATGGGGCGCTCCGTCTTCGCAAAATAAGCGTTGTTGGCGTTCTTTGACACGGTGGTTGTCAAGGGGGCCTCCACTCGTAGCTCTGGCCACCAAGGGGTGGTCACGGAAGCTCCCAGTGCCTGCCACTGTCTCGAGCCCGAATCACCAAGGAGCACACAAAACACGCACCGCGTTTAGATGCGGGGTCGTTACTTAATCCGGCTCAAAAAAAGATCCATCTCTGAGATTCTTAAACATTTGATTGCCATGCGACCAACGCTCTTTGCAGAGCGGGCAAAGTGGTGTGCCTCGAGTCGTGTGGATAAACGAGACCTGAATGACTTTCAGAAGTAGTTCTATGGTGTCTTCTTCCAGACCCGCTGCGCAGCCACCGAGTTTCACACTCGGTAGCTGCGGCTCGTGACTCAACGGTGTACGAACAATTGGAATATAATTAAGATTTTAAAACATATATTTGTGTATACGTCTCACAGCGCGGATGACAGTTACCGCGTGTACGATCGCACGGAAAACTTTCCCCCGATAACGGTGATAGCTGCCAGTCGCGTCCGCTTACACAGAGTCGCCCCTTGAAGCTGCAATAATGATGATGACGATAAAGGGGAAGTGCCTTCGTTGTGAGGGTTAGCACACGGGACTTGCAATGCTGGCATCGCCTGTCCGATCTCCCGGGCACGGCAGTTGAAACAATGGTGCAAGATTCTAAAACCCCTTTGACTCTGTCCACCCAGCAGGTCAGTCTAACTGAGCACTCCACAGTTGTGTGGCAGGTCGCGTGCGGTAGGGTAAAAACGTGGGTAACGCCCACCTCTCACAAGACGTCTGGCCAGATGTCTCGGAAGAGTAGGCCAAGAGATTGTCGAGAAGGTGCCTTCTAGAGCACCCTCTGGTTGTATATGATGATAATGTTCAACTCGTCGCTCGAGTGGAGAGCGACTCAGAGAGGTGGGAAGGCAGCAGCCACGCGGCAGTGAGCCGGCGTCAACTCTCGCCCAAGCTCTGCGGTCCTCTACGTACGAAGGCGTTACAGGGAGCTGAATGAGCGCCGCATTTACATGTGGGAGGACGTTTGAGCACCCGTTCCGCCAGCAGTGGCGTGAGCAAAGCAATTGCAGGACTGCACCTTTACGCATTGATGGATAATAATGTCGATGATACGGAAAGCGCCACAGCCTTCAGCACCGTCACACAGCGCGAGACGCAAATGAGCACAGTCCGTGTTGATGGTGCCAGCGCCAGATCATCACGGGAGCGAGTTGAGACAGAGGGCGCTGGGCTCGGTACCGACGCCGCGTGTCACGACCTTCGGGAGACAAAGGCGGCTGTGCGTCACCCACCCCCATCGAGTGCAGTTCCGACCTTAATAGGTGCTCGCTAACAGCACTTTATCTTGCAGTGTATGCTTGTGATACATATTTGCAGCTGTGCCAAGTTGGTAGAGTTTACGCACAGAGAATGTTTACTGAAGCACGTTAACTAAAGGAAAATCACAGGTTCAGTTAATGTACGCAGGCGATGGAGCGGTGGTGCAGCGGTTAGCGCACTGCGCTGCAAACTCGTCCACCCGAGTTTGACTTCGGGCCGCGGCGAACATCAGTGGCGAGTAGTAACTGAACCGCTCCTCGTTCTCTCCCTTAACTGCCCCCCCTTCCCCATTTAAAAACCCGCATCGACCAGCGTGGTGAAGTATGGTCAAACAACCCCCACGACCCACGTGTCATCCCCCAGTGGATTGGCACACGCCTTTAAATGAGTATAAGAACAAAAAACATCGATTTGAAACGGAGTCAATTTGGCATGTAAGCGTTCGGCGACTGTGTTTGGCGTCTTTAATTAATATTGCAGCAGCAAGGAAACGCGAGTCGCGTTTGAAAGTTAACCCGCTGATAACAAAAGCAACAGCAACAAGGGTGGCGGATCCCAGATGTATTCGATGGCATTGCACCAATCGGACGAGGGGGGAGGAGGGTGAAACAGTGTGCGTCCATTTATAACCGAGTCGAGTCCAAGAGCGTGAATTACCGTGAGAGAAAATAAAAATATAACTTCAACTCCAAATCTTATTTTCGTGGAACACGCGCCCTGTGATGCAACAACAGCTCGCCTCGGCCAGCGCCTCTCTCAATCATTCTTCTTCCCACTCCTCTCTCACACGCTCTTTCGATCCGGCTCGATCAAGCGAGGGATGTGAGAGGCCCGGCGGTGGGGGCTGTGACGGCTGTGTTCCCGGGCCGCCTCCAAATGGGAGATCGGTCACTGAACTGCACGGCGAGTTCGTCTCTGCCGTAGCTCACGAACAGTGACGTTCTACTACAATTACAAAATGTCACGCAGTGCACGGCACACCGGTTATGAAGAGCTGGCCACGGGGCTTCGTGATGTAGCCATCGAGTGTGCAGACGGTGCAACTGCGTAGGCACGAAGCGCCCAAACATTCTTGATTTGAAGCTTTCGTGACCGCAGGAATCCATACTCTTTAGTTCTTTCGGTAAAGTCACGTAGATGGGAAATTAATAGATCACGACGTTTCGATCGCAACACAAGCACTCGTCATCAGGTGAGACAAACACGGCAAGACAATTTAACATTTTTCAAATTTGATTGTTTGTGTTGCAGTCCAAACGTCGTGAGAATTTGTATTGTTTTATATTTATATTATTTTGTTATTTCCCTTCTACGTGACTTTACCGAAAGAACCAATAACATGTGTCAAGTGTTGATCGCAACACAAGCATTCGTCATCAGGTGAGACAAACACCCATACACTATTGCCCACGGCTAACATTAGCAACCATTGTGGTGAAGGAAGGCCAAAACAACTCCATGGGGAGGCCTTCGTCCAGCAGTGCATAGACAAAGGGCTGTAATCTTCTTGGTTCTTTCGGTAAAGTCACGTAGAAGGGAAGTAATAAAATAATAAAAATAAAACATAATAAAATAATTCTCACGACGTTTCGGCCACAACGCAAGCAGCCGTCCTCAGGTGAAGACCAGGTCTGTCTGGGAGACGCTGTCTACGTGACTTTACCAGTCACGAAAGCTTTAAATCGAAATAAAAGGCCTGTAAGTTCTAGGAGTATTTTACCGGGTGATAAGTTACGATTGTACTGCAGTCAATGATGAAAACACGACTTTGCAATGCAGTGCAAATGCACGCGTTTCATCACGATCCAAGGCGCACGGTGATTGTAAACGTCCACACAGACGCCTTCAGAGGCATTCTTTTCTGTTTAAGAGCGATGCAAAAACGCCAGACCCCCCCCCCCCAAGAACGACGCGTGGCAGGGCCATTTACCAACTATTTCAACAGCAGCAGCTGGGCATACACAAAGCACTGGAGGTCTTAGGTAGTCACATTTTGAAATGGCAGCATTGCGTGAACCAACAGCTCCCTTGACTCCGGCCTCTCTGGAGAAGGTGTTCATAATTTGACCGCGCCAGAGCGAAGCAGCGAACCCGAGTTCGACTCCCGGCTACGGCCAGCACCACGCCCGGCCGCCTTTGTCTCTCTACTGCTGATGTTTACGCACCAGGTACTCGTTTGAGGCTGAGTCGACCTAGGGGAGACCCAGGACCGGTTAATATGATCTTCGCTGGTGTTGGCCCGTGATCTGGGATCGAGCTCGTGTCGCGCTACCCGCTACACTACCGCTCACATATTCACACGGGGGTGAACTCCACATAGCCTTTTTCACAGATTGTTAGTGAGCGCCTATTAAGGCAGGCATGGGGCACAAGCACGAACTTCTGTGCGGGAAAGAAGTCCGTGAAGCGTGCACGGCAGACAACAAGACGATCGTATCGCAGCTCATTCTATTAAGCCTCTAACATGTGTTTAAAGTTTAAACACCGACTGTTGTAACCCCCCCCCTCGCTCCTTAATCAAAGTCACGCTACAGGGTTACACGCCACGGCTTACTTTCAGCCGGAATTAGTCCACAAAGCTGTTCGTATAATTATTTTAAATAGGCACTCGGCCACATGCATGTATCCATCCATCTCACCGTATGTTGTCTCTTAATGATACTCATACACCTGTGCGCACGTGGTTAACGGAATGTGGTGTCCAGTAAGACAAGCTCGTTATGGATGGCCGCACAATGTACGCCCCCCCCCCCCCCCAATTAATTAACCTCTAACATTTTTGTCCTTTGCATATTAATTTTAGTATTAAATACACCTTCCTTCACATTTATATTACGTTTTAGAGAATTCAGAACGAGAAGAATATTTATTTTTACCGCACTGGAGCAAACCTACGAGGCTATAAGCTCTTTTTCACAGATGTCCAGTATTAATTAAATTGGGGTCACAAGGCATTTGGACCGCCCTGTACCCTCGTGGTAGTGCCTTACGCCACCAACCCCCCCTCCTCTCAAGCCAGCCTAGCTCGAGAGACAAACAAAATCTCAGAGAGAGAAATCCATTCTAGATTTGAAGCTTTCGTGACTGCAAGGATTCATATTCTTAGATTTTTTTCGGTAAAGTCACGTAGGTAAAACATTAAAATTAATAAAAGTAAAATAAAATTAAAATATAATAAAAATCACGACACAAGCTTCCGTCTACGGTTCCACCTGAAGACGGAAGCTTGTGTTGCCTCCGAAACGTCGTGATTTTTATTTTATTTTACTTTTATTAATTTTATTTTTTACCTACGTGACTTTACCGAAAAAACCTAAGAATAAGAGAAATCCATGCCGGGTTTCACCCCCCCCCCCAAACCCCTTTGCCTTCGCAGAGAAACGCGAGCCGCTTACGCTCCGGATCCACTCGGGAGGAGACGGAGTCACCTTCAACTTCCACCCGGGATCCACGGGGGGAGACGCGGTGGACGAGGTGGAGGAGGTGGCCCCCCCGCCCAGACGGCGTCAGAACCACGGCCCCGTGCTGCAGGGCGCCGCGGGGAACCCGGCGGCTCACGGCCGCGCCGCGGCCTCCTTTCTGCACCGCCAGGGGGCATCGCAGCTCGGTGAGTGGCACAGGGCCAGAGCCAGCCCCGCCCCCCCGCCTCTCTCTTCTCTCGCTTGCGTTGCTGAACGAGTCCGTCCGTCTGCCTGCGCGGTGCGTTTTTGTGTTCGCCGATGTTCAGAGGGGTGGGCCACTGTCGCCGATGAGGCATCACCCGGTGTAGGTGAGGACCGACACGCACCCAAACCATTGGGGGATTGACAGCAGAGCGATGATGCTGGTGGTGATGATGGTGATTCAGGTGGGGAGGGGTTCACTCGTTGTGTATCGTCAGTGACTGCACTAGAAGGCCACCAGGGCACGCCAGTGGCCCACGGGCCTTGCAACGAAGAAGACCGCTCACTGGTGGCGAGTTGCCTTCCTGTCGCTCTTCCATGGCTACCGCCATGGGTCACTGCTCCCAAAAACTTCACTCACTGAGCCCTCCACCCATGTTGAGGACTGCATCTACCAGACTGGATCTACCAGACAGAATGGATCTACCAGACTGACTGGATCTACCAGATTGACTGGATCTACCAGACTGGCTGGATCTACCAGACTGACCGCTTCGTCTCATCCTGAATCTGAATCAGTATTTATACTGCTGGAGGAATCCGATGAGCTATAAAGCTCTTTTTTCACAGGTGTTCAGTAGGGGTGGGTCAGGTCGTTACAACAACAACACAATACAAAAACACAACAGGAGTGCAAAGTATAGGAAAGTTAAACACATTGCTGAAAATATATACAATATATACAAAAATATATACAAATAAACTAAAATTTTCGTGCTACCAGGTAAATCCCACTAAGCTATTTTAGCTTATTTTTTCAGAAGCGACCTGGCCACAAATGATAGCTCAGCGAAGTGGTTTTTCGCGTGGAAATGTATAGCAGCAAAATAATCTAAAGAGAATGGTGGAGCAGATAACATGAATATTCGTCCAAACGGTGTCTTACAAAGCACCGAATCCGGCACGCGGTTATCTCCTCGGGTCACTTAATAAGACACCAACAAAAAAGTTAGCCGACCTAAAACAATGAAAGATAGCTGCCAAATTCAAAGGTGGTCACAGCCAAAAATCGTTGATATCTTGGGGGGGAAATGCAGTCATGTTTGATTTTAGGTGGCCGACATTGTTTTTTGTTTATCAAAAGATACACGGCTGTGAATGCCCCTAGCAAATCTTGACTTAAAGCTTTCATGACTGCAGGAATACATATCGCAACACAAGCAATCGTCTTCACCTGAAGACGATTGCTTGTGTTGCGATCGAAACGTCGTGATATTTTTTATTTATTTTTATATCTACGTGGCTTTACCGAAAGACCCATAGAATATATTTCCCTAGCAAGTTTCATGCTTGTATCACGCTTGAAACAATTATTGTGGGAGAAAAAAAAAATGCACTTTATCCACTCCGCAAAAGGGGAGCTCGAAAGCGAACCCAGCGGTCTCCACTGCTGAAGGTAACACAAAGTCTTAGAAAAACGTAAACTTTGCCGACTGCTGGCAGTTTGCAAATCTGTGGGAAGTGGTCCGCGGAAATTTCTGCAGACACGATTCGTTTCTCCTTCACAAAACACTGTCATCTGAGTTGCCTGATGGTCCCATGAGCAGTGTTTGAAGTTTGACAGAAGTCCACAGGTCTAGACAAAGTTGGGAACCACTGCTCTATAGAGACTATTTTGGCCTACTCTTTCACACTGGCCAGGCGTCTTGAAAAAAGTGGGACTACCCGTACTGGGATTTTTGCACACAGCGTTGAACGTACGGTGTTTTTTTTCTGGAAGATTTGCTGGTTTATCCAGGATGTTTCGGTTGCGCGTCGTCGCTTTAAGATGTTCTCTGTTCATATTTTGTTTGTTGCGGTTGCACCCAACTTAAGAGCCGCATGGCTCACAGGGCTATAACGAATAAATGAAACTTGAACTTGAGGGCTTAATTTCTGATAGAATATTTGCGGATGCTCCCCCAGTCACTCAACCAAGGAGCAAAAAACAGGATTGGGTCACACAGCGAGTCAATTACTCGTACGACGAACGTTGTGTAATCCCAAGGCGGTACTCATTTCTATCTGATCCATAGACTACTTGGGGGGAAAAAATACGTATATGTGTTGTGAGCATTTCCAATTGTATACCACAGGTCCCTTGGGGTTTGTATTTGGCGACGTGACACTTTGGTTAGAGTGTTCGCCTTTCAGTCTCTGGGAACAGTGTGAGTTTAAATTCAGGTCAGTTTGTTGAAACAGCCCATCATTTTCATCCTCCCTTCAGGGCTGATGAAATGAATACCACATTTTGTGGAGTCAAACGTGGTGGTTCTATGGGATTGGCTGGGCCCTGCGATAGAAATTAGAATGTTTCATCACTCGCCAGTGTATATGAGAATAATAATAATTATAATTATGATGTCCTTTATGTGTTATGCCCCGTATGCTCGTGGGTTTTGCAGTCTCCTCCCACGCTTATAAACACTCATTAATGGGGTTGGCCAAACACCAAAAGACTATAGGAACACAGAGCTTGGGCAATTGTAAGTGCCAGTTCTGGATGCCTTCTCACTTGGTCTGTGGTTTCCGTGCATCTCAATCTATATTTCTAAAACCTCGATTGAAAATAAATTTCTCTAGAACTGATTTTTGTGTTTAATTTGTCATCCTTCCCCAATTAGCACGGTTGGCTACGTACAGTGCGAAAGAAGTTCAACATGGACATAAACATCTCTGTGTAAAAACTGTGCACGTTACACATTCTTCAGGGTGTTGAGATGCAATTTGCATGAATGACGCTTCGTAGAAAAATAAATAAGAAACCGAATGTGGCGTGCAACCATCAGCAACGGGGGTGACAAAAGTGACCTGGCCACACACCCTCCCCCTCGTACGCTGCGGCGGCCTTCATAGACGCCCGCTGACAGCACCTGCTCCAACAATCTTCCATTTGCATCCGTGCGTGTGTGTGTACCATATTTGTGTGCGCTTGTGTCCGTAAATAGGTGCAGGCCCTCGCACAATTCACGTGCTGGCGATCCGCTCTCAGGGCCGGGCGGGCTCGGCTGCCCAACGACCACACCACCTGAGCACAGGTGAGGTCACGGGGTCAGGCTCGCTGTCGGCAAAAAGGCGCCGCTGATTGCAGACGCCGCATTGATTTGTGGAAGGAGACTTTTATAAATCTTCACTCGACGTTGTTTTGTGCAACCGGTCACAGGCCGCGCTGCTGCGTGTTTGCCGGCCACTTGACGTTCTGGGGGTCTTTAATGCTTTGCGCTCAGAAATTGTGTTTAAGATAAAATAAATAAAATAACCCGACAGTTTCCACCCGAACCGGGGTTCACCGTACGTGCGTTGTCTGTGATGGTGCTCATGGGGGTATCTAATAGTGTGTAAGGGATTGGGAAGTTTGGCAAGCAGGTTTGTGGCCGACATGTTCGCATTTGAGTGTTACCTTCTCATTCAAGTACGGCTTCCTCCAGGCACTTAGATTTTCTTCCACGAACAAAAAAAAAATCTTGAAAAGGAATTGGCCATCAACACCAAAGCAGGGTGCTCCTGAGAATGTCACGAGACTCAAGTATGGCTTTCCTGGATAAAAACACGTGATTGTTGCTTTGTGTTATTTGAAAAAAAAAAATCTATATGGTTTCCTGCTCAATTGAGCATGGGGTAACACTCATGCCCCGTTTACGGCTTTGAGCCAGCGGTGGAAATTCTACATTCCTATTTTTTGTGGCAAGTTTATCCAGAGGACAACCGCTCTTGATTTCCCCAACAAAGTAGTATGCGTTTTGTGAACTCCGGACAGATGATGTCGACCTGGATTTACACGTGCACGTGTGTGCGTGTGCGTCGGGGAGCGGTGGCACAGTGGTTAGCACGCTGCACTGCTACCCCGGAGGCCCGAGTCCAACTCCTGCTTACGGCAGTCATCGGTGATGATTATCTGAACCGATCCTGGGCCTCCTTTATGTCGACTCAGCCTCCAATGAGTACCTGGTGCGATGCATAAACATCGCCACTGGTGGAGACAAAGGCGGCCGGGCGTGGTGCTGGCCACCCACCCCCTCGTGTGCCATACCGGCCTTTATTAGGTGCTCGCTAACAGCACGTGCCCCAACAGTCTGTTAAGGCTACACGGGGTGGGGGGGAATCTTTGTCTTCTGTCGCGGCTCAGACGAGCGAGTGTCGATGCTGAAGGACGTGCGGGTGGAGATGCTGAGCCCCGTGTCGGTGCTCATCACGTGGCGGGATCCTCTGTACAGCGCCGAGCACGAGCAGGGCAGCACGCAGCGGTGAGCCAAGCGCGCACGCGGCACCCACCATCGAATGAGGGCAAGGGGGTAAAGAACTGCATTCGGGGCCGACGTGAGGGCCCATCACTTCCAAACGGTCCGCAAACAAATCACCGCGGTCATCTTAGACTTCGACGCACCCACTGTTGTGTCGCTCGCTCACCGATACACGTGATCGGCGCGGGCTCGTGGCTATCCTGCTCCCCCACGTCGACCGATCAGCCGCAGCCGTCCAAGCGACTTCAGCCGGGGCTCCACGAACTGCCTTGAACTGCGTGTGGGCCAACCTTGGAGCCCGGGTGGCAGTCTTTGCCCCAGGGCCTGTGCCGCATGATCGGGCAGCAGCGGCAGAGGTTGAGAGTGGCATGATCAGAGGTTGAGAGTGGCATGATCTGGCATGTCTTCAGACATCTGTCTGACGTGTCCAAACTAATCGGGTACGAGACGGGAATATTTTCGACCTGGCAAAAGCAATCAATGTGCTCCTGGTTTTAACGCACTCAGTCATTTGCCATCACTTGGCACGAAGCACCAGCAAGCGACGGACACGGATGGCTGTGAAGGGATGTGCAGTCCTGCGAGAGATCTGAATGGGGTTTTCATCTAATAATATGACGGCCAATAGCACAATTGGGATTCAATTTGAGAAAAGGATGAGACCAAAAAATCAGGTTTAAGTTTTGCAGACCCAGTGACCGGAGTTCACCTTCTGGCTCACAGCCAACACAAGTGTGACAATTATCTGAACCAGTTCTGGGCCTGCCCCGAGGTCAACTCAGCCTCAAATGAATACCCTGGTGCATTGTTTAATCATCGACACAAGGGAGATATAGGTGGTCCGGTGTGGTGCTGGCCACCCACCCCTTTGTGTGCCAGACCGGGCCCCATAGGTGTTCGCTAACAGCACTTGCCCCAGTTAAAAAGGCTATACGGGGAGTCTTTGTCTTTGTAGACACACACACAGATTGGTGCCAGAAAGACGTGAAACTACTTGAGCATATTGGCACAAGACAGAGGAGAGTGGAAACAAATGACGAAATGTGCAGTGGCCACCAACGGGCTGCCCAGGGATCGTGATGACGATGATGATGACACACACATATCTTCAATAGCTGGTTTAACACGGAGGCTTTCACGACCAATATTATGTTTAACAATTCTGGCTAATCGCCTGATGAAGCTGGTTGTTATGACGGGCAAAACGACGTACTCGAATTGTAAATATTGTGGGTATATTCTCCAACACACCGTTGTGCTCAAGTAGTAACTAATTGGCACTTTTTTTTTTACGTGACAAACCTCACTAATTGGCTGTAGCTGATAGCCACCAAGACATCACTCGAGCAAGAATCTGCGAGACGGAGAAAACATTTCAAGGAGCACGCGGGAGCGATGAGATGCCTTTCATCCAGCAGAATATCTCGGCCCGCAGCGTCCCCTTCAAAAGGTCAGACGGTTCGAAGAGGAGAGGATCTTCTGTCTGTGCGGCCCCCTCTTGTCTGGCTGCGCCCGCAGGTACTACACGGTGCGCTACCGGGAGCAGGTGCCCACCGCCATGTGGGCCTACCGCACCGTGAGCCGGCCTCACCTCGTGCTGGGGAACCTGCGGCCGCGCGCCGAGTACGAGTACGCGGTGCGCGTGTCGGAAGGCCGAGTCGACGGAGACTGGTGTGGTCCGTCAAAGCAAAAGCAGCAGCAGCACCAACACGTCGCGAGTAAGTGTCTGTGTCTGTGAGTGTGTCTGTGTGTGTGTGTCTGTGTGTGTGTGTCTGTGTGGGAGCGATAGTGTAGCGGTTAGCGCGCTGCGCTATGAACCCGGCGACACGAGTTCGATTCCCGCTCTAGGCCAACACCAGTGACGATTATCTGAACCGGTCCCAGGTCTCCCCTAGGTCGACTCAGCCTCAAATGAGTACCTGGTGCGGTGTGTAAACATCGCCACTAGGGAGACAAAGGCGGTCGGGCGCGGTGCTGGCCACCCACCCCCTCGTGTGCCGTTCCGGCCTTCATAGGTGCTCGCCAACAGCACTTGCCCCTACAGTCTGTTAAGGCTATATGGGGGATCTTTGTCTATCTTTGTGTGTCTGTGTGTGTGTGTGCAAGCGACACACGGGCCACAAGCAGCAGCAGCGGCAGCATCAGAACTTTGGGTTCAGGTTTTTAACCGATTATTCATTTGACAGGTAGGATTTCGCAGCCAATATTACGACTGCCTTGGATGTGTTTTTTTACATTCTAATTTTGCCCCGTATCTTGTCCTGATGATGCTGATGATGTTTGACGTGAGTTGCAAGCGAAATGTCGTGTCTACATGGCCGATGGTCGTTGTTCGACTTGCAGGTGAGCGAAAATAATAATAATTACAGCGTTAAACGTGGAAATTCAGTTATTAAATTCGCCATGAATACAAAAACATTGCAGCTAGACAATAAAAAATGCAGCTGAGTTTAATTGGATTTAGAATAGTTAATAGCTCCCTAAAATTGCCGGTTAAAATTCCTGCAGTGGCACGGACAAGCAATTGCAGGGCTATACCTACAACATTCCACACCTATATCATTAAACAGAATAGAAAATAATTTATGATCAAAATCAGCTTCTGAGGTAATGACTTCAAGGCAAGAGAGCGATTTAGAGGGAAGATTGATTTAGAGGGAAGATTGTAACGCAAACGGTTATTAACTCCTGGAACAGAACATTGTGATGTTGAAAAATGTCTGAGGCTTCAAAAACTTAGGTCCGGAAGGAGTAAACTAGATAGGCTGACGGGACGGAGGGTACAAGTGATCATAATAATGATAATAATAATCTTTGCATTTAAATGCCTCAGCATTTCAACCATTCAAAGGGAACCCTACAGTGGCAGCTGCCCCTGTGTGGCACAAGGTAATGAGCACCAGCCTGAAAGTGGGCATTGGGTGCGGCAGGGGGTGAATAATTTAGTTAATTGTCGACAACAACGACAACAACGATTATTTTACCCAGCAGAAATGGACAAATAATGAAGTGAACATCTAAACATGTCGCCGGAGCTATTGAACTAATCCAGCGCTTGACAGAAATGATAGAGGTTTCCAATTTAAACCGCAATACCCACGTTCAACACTTGACACATGTTATTGGTTCTTTCGGTAAAGTCACGTAGAAGGTAAATAACAACATAGTATAAATATAAAACAATAAAAAAAAGAAAATTTGAAATTTTTCAAATTTTCTTGCTGTGGATTTCACACCTGATGATGATTGCTTGTGTTGCAGTCGAAACGTCGTAAGCATTTTTGAAATTTGAAATTTTTCAAATTTTCTTGCTGTGGATTTCACACCTGATGACGATTGCTTGTGTTGCAGTCGAAACGTCGTGATAATTTGTATTGTTTTATATTTATATTATTTTGTTTTTTCCCTTCTACGTGACTTTACCGAAAGAACCAAGAATATGAATCCCTGTAGTCACGAAAGCTTTAAATCAAAATTTTACACATGTTGTCACAGCAATGCTGTTTTGGGCACGGGTGCGTTGAGAGCTGTAATCTAAATACAGTTTTACGCACGGCTACTGTTCCGGGTGTTCATGTTATATTGCACAAGTGGGCATTAAAACTAGATGAAAACGGACCATTTTTCAGGGTGACACGGAGCTAATAGTAAGCCCCGAAGCAATCACAGGATTAGATTGCAAGGTCTTTGTTCGGCATTAAGGAGTAAGGAAAAATGGCTAAACTGTAAGGGATCATTATTTTGATCGCTGTGTATTATATTTAATTAGCGCGATACATATTCATCGTCAAAATGATCCACATCCGCAAAAATCGGCACGCGCGTGGTGGCCCCAACGAAAAATAATCTCATCCAATTATAATTTGACAAGACACAATATCTCGGTGGTGGTGTAGTATTACATTTTTATTACGTAGCAGTGGGTTGCACCCCTGCCTTTTGGATTCGTAAACTTGAGTTCAATTCCCGACCATGGCTTTACAATGAGTGGCGAGCATGCTGGAGTACGATGGAAACAAACCCCACGACCATGAGGAAGCCTTCATCAAGCAGTGGATTATTGACAGATGGCTGTGCACAATTGTTTTTACCATCATAATAAATTGACACCCTTTGTCAATCCACTGCAGGACGAAGGCTTCCTCATGTCTTGCTGGTCATGGGCAATGTTTGGCCATACTTCATCGTGCTGGCCAGTGCCGTGGTCAGGATAAAAAACAGGTTTTGCTGGTTTCATAGTGCACCGTGGCAAAACCACTGCACCACTACTGTCCTACCACATTTGTATTTACAATTCACCAAGATCATTTGGGTTTGTACCTATCTTGGATTTCCCAGGATAGTCCTGTTTTTGAGGTAGTGGCTGTACTGGGAAATCTGTCTTCCTGGAGCATGAATGGTCCCAGTTTTGTGTCAGCTGCGTATTAATAGCGCGTCGCTCAAGACGACGTATTTCCGTCGTGTCTTCTGGTATTCTGAGATATCCTCATGCCCGTGAGATGTCCCGGCTCTTATTTTCCTACCCCAGAGATGGGAACCCTAGCCACCAAACCTGGGTCGGCATGAGTTCAACCCCGCTTAGGGGTCGACTCAACCCATCATTGCCATCTCCACAGGCCATCGCGTGCATCGTTACTAGCCAATGGGAAGAGCAGCCACGGATACGGTGTGGTGTCAGCACGTTTGCCTCCGGTTTCCAACCTCTGCTTTCACTTACAGGGCCACTGAACGCTGACCCGTCCTCCGTCATAGGGCCTCGCTCGGCCTCTGCTAAGGCACCCAAGGCGCTGAGCAATTCCATCCGTCGGAAGTCGCCCGGAAAGAATGGTTATCTTCACCTCCTCCACCTCCTCCTCCTCTACCTCTTCCTTCTTCACCTCCTCCTTCACCTCTTCCACCTCCTTCCCATGCACCATCCCTAGCGTTGTCAACTTCGAGATTTTGTTGAGGATTTCGCAGTGACTTTGGGATGCTACTGTGGTGTAATGGTTCTCACACTGGACAATCCAGAGATCACTGAGTTGATTCAATGTCCCGGCGCAACAGTTGAAACAATGAACATGTTTCTTAAGTCTACCCGCCTCTGTCTGCCCTGCAGTCTAAATGTTTCCACTCGTGGTTAGTTGATTGGCAGGTCGCGTGTGGCGGGGTAAAGTGTGTGTGCTCGCACCTCTCCCAAGACATCTGTCCAGCATGGAAGCGTGGGCCAAATATCCTCTCGAGGGGACTCTCTCGAGCTCCCTCTAGTGGAGGGCGTTCTGCTAGCAGTGGCGTGCGAAAGCAATTGCAGGGCTGCGCCTTGACGTTTAACCAAAGCGACGAGCGACCAATCTAACGACTTTCTGGGACGAGGACGTGATGCACATTTAGGAGCAATTTGCAGGAACGTAATAAGAATGCTGTATCAGTTTACAATGCTCTGAGCACTTTGTAAATAGTCCAGCGGCATGCCACGGCTTGAAAAGGTCTGTCCAGTGACATTTAGAGACTTTTTTTTGCGGTACGCTTGGCGAATTTCGGCTTTAAGAAGTTGGCCTCAATTGGCCATCCATCCCGCCAGCGTGCACTGATCTCTCTCTAACTACAAACAGAAGAGCTCGTTTTCGCGTTTGCTTTTCCAGAGCAACGCTCGTCACACGGCACTGCCGTGCCCAGATGCTTTCAAGCAAGAAGTCGCTGACTCGGCAAACAGCCTCCTGGCCCCCGGTTGCTTAACAAAATTGATGGTGTGGACACGTGCCCTTCTACCACATACATCAAACAACATAGACACATGCGTGTGTGTATGGTGTATGTGTGTGTGAAGAGGGACCGGTAGGGGAGCGGTTCGCACGCTGCGTTATGAACCCGGCAACCGGAGTTTGATTCCCGCTCACGGTCAACACCAGTGACGATTATCCGAATCGGTCCTGGGCCTCCCCTAGGTCGACTCAGCCTCAAATGAGTACTTGGTGCGGTGTGTAAACATCGCCACTGGGGAAACAAAGGCGACCGGGCGCGGTGCTGGCCACCCACCCCCTCATGTGCCGTTCCGACTTCATAGGTGCTCGCTAACAGCACTTGCCCCAACAGTCTGTTACAGGCTACACGGGGAACTTTGTGTGTGTGTGAATAGGGAGTGGTAGGGTAGTGGTTGGCGCACTGCGCTACAAACCCGGCTACCAGAGTTCGATTTGCCGGCCACGGCCAAGATCAGCGGCAATAATCTGAACCAGTCCATGGGCATCACCTAAGTCTGCTCAGCCTTAAACCAGCAATCGGTGTGTTGGGGAAGGATCAGCACAATTATATATGGGCGAGAGAGATGGACATTGTGCATACGTTCCACTTAACAAGCAAGACAATAGCGGCATCGTATTCTAGTTGCTCTACCCAATCAGTTGGAGGCCCCTGGCTTGTTGCAGCCCTGCCACGCTTACCCACGTGGAAGAGACCACTTGCTCTCGTGGGCTTATTGTAGGTGTACATATACAGTGGTCGGAACGTGCCGCTATTGGATGAACCCCCCCGTACTCCTGTGTTTCTGCAGAGGGGGAACGGCATTGTCGACGTGGACTTGAGGACAAACAGCTTTCGTAGCAGGACTTGTAACATTTCCGTTTTGACCATTACCACCATCTGGCCCGGTCATTCTGCCGCTTGAATCAAGGTCTCCCCCCCCTCTCCCCGCCACCTCCACTGTCTCTCGCCATCCCGCGGCGACGTCGCATTCTGCCCGCTGCCTGCAAGCCTCTCCCCGGTCGACGTCCGCTGGGACCCATTCCGTCCCTTGGCTCCCATTCCATCGCTGTGCTTTGACCATCGTCCGTCGTCCATTCGAATGACGTATCCTGCCCCAAGCCCCGCATACTTGTATTAACACTTTGAACGGTGTCATTAATCTGCGTATGTTTTCTAATCCATGTGTTCCTCTTCATATATACATATACTTACATATGACAAAAGACCTACATACTGTATGTCAGGGGTGAGGAACCTATGGCCTGCAAGGCCATATCTGGCTCACGAATTAATATCATAGAGCCCGTGGCCACACAATGCCACATCGGAAAGGCCCACAAAATAAATGTATTTGTCACGACAAGCATGTCAGCTGTACTAATTGGGTACTAAAGGCGAATATGGTCAACCTGACAACACCGTGTTTCTACTATTAGCTCGCTCAGTTACTTATATCACTGCAAAGCAGTCATATTCGATCCCAAGTAAGATTTTCGACCCCGGCCATTCGCGTAGAGTGAAGGTGGAGTGGGATGGGGTGGTCGCGCAGTGGTAATCACGCTGTTCTATAAACCACGAGGTCTGAGTTCAATTCCTGGCCTTGGCCCACATCAGCGATGAGTGACAGCTGACAGTGCGTGTACTCCCACCTCTTCTAAGACATCTGGCCACTGTGGAAGAGTAGGCCAGACATTCCCTCCAGAGGGCCTCTCTCAAGCGGCGGCTCGAGAGAGCAATTGCAGGGCCTTCATCCCGAGGGGAGATTCAACTGAGGACATGGGTCATCCCGTCTGCAGGAAAAAACGGGAAGTCGGAGCTGGGTCCGCGGACGGACAAGAAGGAGAGGCCTCCTCCCAAAACGCAGAGCGCCATCCCCGACAAAAAGTCCCACTTCGCCGAAAACAATCTCATCGGGAAATGGGTACGTGTTGAGCCTCCACGCATTCACGAGAGGGCACTTTGTCACTCACAAGCGCAGGTCGGATGGATCAGAGAAGCACCGTCGAAATGGCGTTGTTTATGCATTCACGGGAAGCTGTTGCATGACCGCATGTAAACACCGGCGGCGTACTTTTCTGTCGCACCTCCGATTAGCACGGTTGGCCACGTGTGGTGCAAAAGAAGTTCAACATACATACGTGCATGTTCTTAATACGCCCGGGTGGCTCAACGGTTGAGCAAGCGGCTCGTAGGCGGAAGATTGCGAGTTCAAATCCTGGTCGGGGGTCGACTCAGCCCCATCGCTCCTTTGGAGTTGATAAATATGAAATATGAGCACTTCATTGTGGCAAGAGAATAGTGGCTGTCCTATGGACAGACTCACCCCCATCATAGGAATGGGGAATATCCACCACTGGTTAAGTGGCTGTCATCAGGAGATGAGCCACAGACTCAATGCTCATTTGAGCAGGAAGTCACTGACATTTTAGGCCCTATATTCTTTGTTGTAATTATGTTTCTGCATAATCGATAACATCAACAATAAGTGTATGTTCTATTGCTCACTTAAACGAATGCTGCTGGGTAACATTGGTCTGGAGAGCCAGTAAGCTGATTGGCCAAAAATATTCAATTTTATAAATGGAGATACAGGATGGAGGCATATATCTGTACCATGGGTGCATTAAACCTGTAAGTGTTTCTGTCCTTGTATTGCTATAACAGATTGGTCGTTTTTCAGGACGCTGTGGCTCAGGTGATATTATGAAATGGTGGCGTAGCTGACTTTACAATCGTCCCTCAGAATTACGCCTTGAAAACGATCGTAAAATCCCAACCCAGCCCCTTTCTTCTCAGCGGTAAAGTGAGATGTGTCCATTAACTCTGCCGTCCGACTGTTACTCTGATTTCGAACAGATGATCGACCCAAACACCAAAGTTCTGTTCACGCCAGATGGCAACATGGTTTATGATCAGCACGGAAAACCAGTGAAGCTGTGCATTGGACACGATGGAAGCTCAGTGGCAGGTATTTATCCATCATTCATCCTGTCGCCAATTCAGCATTTTGTTTATCCTTCCCAACACTGATCCATCCGCTCTTCCATCTGTCCACCCATTTTACGATCTGTCCACCGTAGCATTTTAACAACTCGCTTAGTTTTGATCTGGAGCTGCCAGGAATGAAATGGTCACGTGGCAACATGTCTATTGGTGTATCCCTTGTGGTGGGGAATAATACGGTTACACCGTCTCTTGTCCAAATTCACAAGCCAGATATGTACTACATATGTGGGAGGCTCTTCCTATGCAATGATGCTACAGTTAAGTTGATAAATAAATCACGTCTGGTGGGGTAATGAGTGGGTGCTCAATACATCTTCTGAGTCATCTGGCCAGCATGAAAGAGCAGGCCAAGTCATGCGCAGAGAGGCTGTACAGAGCTACTCCGAGTGGAGGCCCTTCCACCAACAGTAGCGTGAGCGAGCAATGCCAGGGCCTACAAATGCAGGATGGTCTGGATTTATAGCGCGTCTAAATGCAAATGCAGAAAGCACAAGATTGGGGACCATGCGAATTACAGGTGACGAAACGGGGAGGTGTTCCCGTTTCGTAAGTAAGTTGTGATTGGAATCAATTTATGGATGGGAGACAGTCAAATCGTAAGCCGAGGGGAAAGAGGCAGGCGCTGAGCCTGGATTGGAACAGGGGGCAGGGAGCGTTGGGCAGCGGAGATAACCAGGAGGAGATTATTACAGACACAGTTGTCTTCTCCAGAGGGCCTCGGTTGCTGGAGCTGAGAGCACATGAAAAGGAGTGGGTGCTTCGGGAATTATTTTATACTCGTGTGAGGAGTGATATCAAGTAATATATGATGATGATGATTATGATGATGAGTAAATGGAGAATTTGGCCATGGTCGTTCATACAGTCTATTTACTCCATCGTTGCGTTTAAAGTCATCAGGTGGTAGAACTGGCACACAAGTTGTAATTCAATTCGCGTAGGTAATTAATTCCGTGATAAAAGCCTTGAATAAAAAAAAGCAGCGGCTGCATGGGTAATTTCATCTGCAGCTCAACGGCCATTAAAACCCCAAGCCAAACTCGCACTGAGATGCATACGGAGCCGGGGCATCAATTGTGGTAATTATATAACGTTACCACGTAGGTTTCCACCAATTGCGCTCTATAACCCTCCGATGTGGGTTTTTTTCGGGGTTACCACGCGTCGTTCGGCACGATAAAACGACGTTTCACTCCACGTGCTGGGCAGCTTCGTTAGGAACCAAATTATTGTGTTCCAGAATGATGATAATAATACTGTAGTTATAGTCATAGTATTGATACGTGCGGTTTACAGCGCTTGGAGAAGTCGTGCAGCGGGTTGTTGGCACAAATCGGAGCGACTCGTTGCACGGCCGTGAAACTCTTACGCAGAAATAAATTAACGTCTGTTTTTACAATAAATGATCAAATTCAGCCTTTTGATCCTAACATTAACTAGCTTCAGTAAGCTTTTACTACCACCCCCATTTACAGAGACTTGGTCGATCTTTATAAGTGACAATATTTAGCTTCAAACCTTTCTTGCAGCTATAACACGTTCACGATCACAAAGAAGTGAATGCCACGCAGCGTGCGGAGCGATTTTGACGGATATCACAGAGTGCCACTGGCCAACACACCGGAGCGATAATGCATGCCGTGCGTTGTAGTTGTTGTTGTTGTCGCTGTTGTTGTTGACGACCTTCGTTTGCCCGACCACGCCGCTGTGCCCGCACAACCCCTGCCGCGCAGATGTGAATGGGCAGGCGATCCTCGGACACAATGGCTCTCTGCTGTACGGCTACGGGCCGAGCGGCAAGCCGCTGGTGGACACAACGTCGAGCCCGATTGTGACCACGGCCGCCAGGATCCTCCCCAGAGCCCGTGCCCCCAAACCCACGAGCAGGCCGAGAAGACCCGCAGCCACCACAACTACAGCCGAACCCACCACGACGACGACCACAACGGTACCCACGAGCACCACCTCAACCCAACCGACCACCGCAGTGCATGAGGCCACCGCGGCCGCGAGCGAATCGTCGTCCGTCGCGGCTGAACCGACCACCGCAGTGCATGAGCTCGCCACCGTAATCACCCGGGCAGCCACCGTCACAAAGGGACGGTCCACAAAAGTGCATGAGACCACCACGGCCGCGACTGAGCCTACGGCGGAACAGACCTCCGCAGTGCATGAACCTTCCACTAGAACCCCGAAACGGACCTCCGTTACAGAGGGACAGGCAAGCACGGTGCATGAACAAACCACAGTCGCAGACAAACTCACCACACGTCCGACCGAGCCTACAACAACTACCACAGCAGCACCCACCCACGTAGTCACCGTGGCCACGACCGCCGCCACTACCACAACCATCACGACCGCCACCACCACCACCACAACCATGCCTACCACCACCTCCACATCTATACCCACCACCACTGCATCCACTGCCACCGCAAGCACAAGTGTTGCAACCACCACTGTCCCAACGACCACGCAGCCCGCCACAACCACAACGGAAGCGCCGGCGACCACCGCTACCACGGCCACCAGCACAACCACAACCGCCACCACCACCACCGCCGCCGCCGCCGTCACCACAACCACCACCGCCGCCACCACCACCACCACCACCAAGAAGACCGTGGCAACGACGGTGAAACCGCAAGCGGTTACCACCGTGCGCAGCACCCTGGCGCCCCGCACCAAGAAGCAGCCCACTGCCAAGCCCACCCCGAGGCCAATCAGCCGCACGCAAGCCAGACTCAACCCGAGCCAGACCTTCCAAGGTAACCCCATCACTTAAATTTCGATTTAAAGCTTTCGTGACTACAGGGATTCATCTTCTTGGTTCTTTCGGTAAAGTCGCGTAGAAGGGAAGTAATAAAATAATAAAAATAAAACATAATAAAATATACGCTCCAAGCGTGGTGGTATTTCATTCAGACGCTGTCTCCCCGACAGACCTGGTCTTCACCTGAGGACGGCTGCTTGCGTTGTGGCCGAAACGTCGTGAGAATTATTTTATTATGTTTTATTTTTATTATTTTATTACTTCCCTTCTACGTGACTTTACCGAAAGAACCAAGAAGATGAATCCCATCACTTGTTGTCCCAAAGTGGCCCGGAGATTCACAGGGGCCACTTTTTTTTAAAGCATTGCTGGCAGTGGATCGATGAAGGAGCGTAATGTACTCTCGTTATCTTCATGGTGCGGTTTTTGTTTTACAATTTGCAGTTGCAGGTACTTTGAAAAGTGACCATGTGTGAAAGTGATGCGCAATGAGATTGATTCACCAACGACTGAGCTACGTTGTGCACATATGGTGAATGCAATTACAGGACAGTGCAATGCCACGTATCTGCCCTGACCAATTAACCGCCCACACCCAGTGCAGTATTTATTGACGGT
The DNA here is from genome assembly GCF_964198595.1 of Lampetra fluviatilis. Classification (NCBI taxonomy): domain Eukaryota; kingdom Metazoa; phylum Chordata; class Hyperoartia; order Petromyzontiformes; family Petromyzontidae; genus Lampetra; species Lampetra fluviatilis. The sequence continues at coordinate 1,451,014 of NC_136324.1, forward strand.
GTAGCTGTCATTTGATATCGACGTTCACATCTCGGACTTTTCCACACATCCACCTATAACTCAGTCCGCACGTAAATCAGATATATTATGTACGGTACTGTGTGTATCCAGGTAATTATAGAGGCTGGTCTTGGTTGCAACTGGCTACGTGGGGTGGATTTGCTCAAGTCTGCCCAATGTCTGGGACCTTCCACTGGGACACGCGGCGAGCTGCCAGCCCCGCCTACTTTTACTTAGACACGCCCACTCACCCCTAGCCCCGCCTACTTTTACTTAACCACGCCCACTCAACCACTAACCACGCCTACTTTTACTTAGACACGCCCACTCACCCACTAGACCCGCCCACTTTTACTTAGCCACGCCCACTCACCCACTAGACCCGCTTACTTTTATTTAGACACGCCCACTCACCCACTAGCCCCGCTTACTTTTACGTAGACACGCCTACTTACCCACTAGCCTCGTCTATTTTTACTTAGCCACGCCCACTCACCCACTAGCCTCGTCTATTTTTACTTAACCACGCCCCCTCACCCACTAGCCCCGCCCACACCGTGAGTGGCCTCCCCTTCTCTATTCGTGACGTTAGCTCTGACTACTGCAAACCAAAGATCCCCCGTGTAGCCTGTGACAGACTGTTGGGGCAAGTGCTGTGAGCGAGCATCGATGAACAGCACACGAGGGGGCGGGTGGCCACCACCACGCCCGGCCGCCTTTGTCCCCCTTTGCGGTGATGTTTGCACACCGCACCAGGTACTCATTTGAGGCCGAGTCGACCTAGGGGAGGCACAGGACCGGTTCAGATAATCGTCACTGGCGTCAGCCGTGAGCGAGAATCGAACTCGGTTCGCCGAGTTCGTAGCGCAGCGTAGCGCTAACCGCTACGCCAACGCTCCTACACGCCCCACCTACTGCTCTACCAACGGAGCCAGCACTACTGCTCAGGTAGTGGGGGCCTTAGTGGCCATTATCATGAGTCGATCGTGAGGTCAGAAATCAAAAAAATAAGCGGAACAATTTGCAGATTTGCCCACAAACTTCAGGACACCGGGACTGTTCCGGTCAAACAGGGACGCCTTGGGTTTCGCTGTGGGAGAACATCCCACTCCCAATCTCAAGGCTGAGCGTTCATCACCTGGTCCTGGGTCGACTCGAGCTATCATTCATCCAGGGCTGATGAAAGGAGAGCTACTTTTTAGCTGAGGTCAACAGCGGTTCTGTAGATGGACTTTGTCCCCAGCTAGTGTGGAATTTCGCGTCACTGGCTTGAGACGTTGAGCCTTGCCCAATGCCCATTGGGTACGTGGGTAGGCAGCGTGCTGAAAGTATTTTATTGCGCGTGCAAGTAGGTAGCAGCAGCGACGTGTTGGTCGTGCGCTGAGCTATGAACTACACTGGTCAACAAAAAAAAACTTTCTGGCCTGGACTTTTGCAGCTGTTTTAGACTAATTTCAGGGTGCTGATTCCAAATCTGATCTCAGATTTGCTGTATCACATCTCATTTTTATGCTATCGGCATACCCCATTTTCATTGATTTTACCCGCAATTAACTCTGTCGCTTATGATTGCAAGTTGTTGCGAGTCAGTGACTGCTTTAGTGTTAAAATATGGTGCTGTATTTTTAGGATAGTGTGTTTATAATATCATTTTATGTAGATATCCACATTTATTTATTATTTTTCTTCTGCAGTTTTGATTGAAAATGCAATATTTGATATCTCAAAAACCTGATGTGATAGACAAAAACTGATTTGGAATCAGCACCCCAAAATTACCTTAAAACCGTTGGAATACCTTATGCCAGAAAAAGTGTGTTGACCAGTGATATCCTCACTCCTCCTGTTATCCGATGCCCGACCGCAGCTAAGAGCCACATCTAAGCGGTTTCCTGGGCCACCCTCTTGCCACCAAACTTCACCAAACGGTCAAAAAAACCCCATCAGGACTGGCACGATATGGTTGTTGAGCCCTTCATCCAACAGTGGATTGACAAAGGTACAGGAGCAATTGACGGGTGGGAATTGCTATATTTATTAATACGTCCTCATTATATTTTTGTGCGTGCATGTGCCGTGGCTACTCTGTTATAACTCTGGCACAGCTCGAGTTATATGTTCATGTAATTACAGTAAGAATGTTGTATGAAAGGTTGAAGTGTTGCCAGCTGGGCATATCCAATGGCAAGCCCCACGCTCCCTGCAGGTGGAAAGCCCAATTTTTGCTATTTCCCTTTGCTCTGCCAAATGGTCAAATGCAGAATGGAAATCTGATTCCCCAGTACGGGCTTCCTGCCATTGAAGGTTACTGGAAATGTTCCCTGGTGGACGATATTATTTGATACACTGGCCGTGGACTATCGGAATAGGTTTTTAAGATAAACTGATCGCGTTTGCTCTGCGTCGTAGTTTCTACGCGGTGATGGTTTCCTTTGTATGTAATCGTCAGCTGCAAGCTGCTGGATAATGACCCTCCCCTGTTTAACCACCATCTCTCGCGATTCTGCAGAGTAATAATCCACCAAGCACCTGCATCCCAGCTGATTTAATCGCTCCATCTCCTGGGCGGCCGTCCTCTACACAACGATACCTAAATAATTATAGTAATCACCACAATGCACGGCTGCGATGTTTCTGTCTGCTCGATGCGGTCAGAGGAATTCCGTGCGCTCTTTGCTCAAATTTCAGATAAGGCTCTGCATTGAGGGGCGAGAGAAACTTTTCAAAACCTGATTTATGGGCTCTCTCCATCATAGTTCTCCTGCCCCAAATGGACTCGCGAGCAATTTCCACCCTTCATCTGTTGCTGCTTAAATTCCTGAGGCTCAGTGCAGCCCAGCAAGAGGGGGCAAAGGATATTGTCTGAAGATACATTTTATTATTTATTCTATCCATGACTTGGCCGAGAACTGTAAACTTACCAGACGTGACGGTATTATCAGATGAGAAAGCAACGCCGATTGTATAGTTTAATTCGCCAGCCTTTGGCATTGAACCCAACTCGCATAGATACTGGAGAAATATATCGATCAAATATATTAAACAATATTGACCAGTATTCTCCTCTGGGTCACCCAGCCAGTTTTAAATTAATACGATATATCATTAACAACAAATAACAGTGCGTTATTTTTGGTCATTAAATGTTTTGTGTTAAATAAAATTTCATGGTTTTTGAAAACTAATATAAGTTTATAACGTAAGGAATATAAAATGTGGTTTATTAAGGTACGGCATAATAGAGATGCACACCATCCCATTACTCATATGAGCAACGTGACGCTCCGACTTTAGTTTAAATTAACAATGTAATTACTTGCTAATTTCATTCAATTTTAATACAAACCAGCTTCAATGAGATGAATGCCATTAATAAGAAATAATCGTATTTTTAAAGCAAAATTATTTAATAACGGTAGGGTTTTTACCGCTGCTGTCCTAGACATTTCCACCTACCTTTCTAAGACCGCTCCTACTGATGCGAGAGCTCGACTGCGAATCTCTTTTCATTTGTTGAGCGTCTTTATAATTTTTCTTTCCGAGCTCGCGGACTCTGATGGTTTTTGTTGTTCCTAAAGCTCTCTGGCAGGCTCCGCTGATGAACTTCGTTCACATTGCCCCAGCGCACGTGGCCAAGGCTTTGTTAGTGCTGTTCTCACTTCAATCACGTGCACTGTGTATTTTTTTCCGTATTCCGTGCTTATTTTTCATAGTAAACTGTCTTTCTGGAAATACGGAGTTGACGTGAAACACATTGTTTACATTACAGTGTCCCGTGACCACATGCCAATTATGGCATTACAGATAAGACATGCAGTAAATTTCTAAAGCACGCTCTCCGAAATGCCACAACATTGTAAATAATGTGAGTTCGGGAAAGGGAACTGGTCGCAGATGTAGGACATTTAAGGTCATTACAGAAATATCATTATACGTAGGCGCAGAGGCGTGGGTTTTCTTTTCGACGGAGAATATTTAAGATGATTTAAACCGAAATAAACATGTTGACATTGGTAGAGGTTCTACTCACGATGTTATGTAAATGTTTTAAATGCTAATGCGTAAAATTAGCCCCAAGCCAAAGGGCTGCATATGGCAGTTATTAATGTAGGCCTAATAACCCAGCGGTGTGGTTTAAGCGGGGGGGGGAAAGTTGCTGTTTAGGCACGCGGGGAGATGCAATAAAGGGGAGAGACAGCTTCGGGGGTTGATGTAGTGCGGCTAAAATGCGTGAGGTGCACTGAGCGGATTGACCACACGGCTATTAGACGGTCCCTGCGTGACTCGCGACGCTTGAAGAAGAGGGGGAGGAGGGGACCCTGAAGAAACACGGCCTTGAGGGGATTTTCACCGAGGCCCTCTGCGTTGAAGCGATGCAATTCTACTGTTTCGGCTGCAGACTAACACATGGGCCTGCATTGCTTTTTGGCAGGAAAGAAACGTGTTTATATATATATGAAACAAACCAAGTGAGGGTGAGACTTTAGTGGGGGTAAGAAAATTAGACAGAGGCAACATTAGTGTGTGGGCCGGCTAGGAGATTGTTAGTTCTCGCTCCACAGTAATTGAGGAATTTCTCTGCGAGGCCATTGTGATCAGCGCTGACCAACCGTGCAACCTTCCCCCAGCCACACTGCTCATCAAAATAATAAACAGTTCAAGTAGCGGCTCTCTCCAGCGAGCACTCCTGACTGAGTAATACATTACTTCAAGACCTTTGAACACCGCGTATCGCGTCGAGGAATGAGTGAGCGAGCGAGCGAGCGAGCGCTCCAGAACATTGACTTGCAACGTAAGGCTCGTCAGATTGGTCTCGCGATGTGTATATTCATCCTAACTGCTTAGCCGCGTCGCGGTGCCACCGGTCACCGAGGGACATCGCCCACTCCCGCACACTTTGCTGCAAGAACGTTTGGTAAGTGGGACATTAAGCCTGCCGTCTCATTTGTAAATTGGTCTGAGAGTCAATGTTGACTCTTTTCCGCTAGATGGTGGGACTGGCCACAAGGGCAACATTAAGAGCGTGTGGATCACTGTGAGAATGGAGTTTACGTGCACTGGAGATATTTACAGCTTCCATAATGTACTCGACGATCTTTCAATATAGACAACAATCTCAACACCCCTGCCAATAACACCGGGTGACGTTTCAAGCCATGTGCCTTCTTCACAGCACGTAAATAGAGGGGCCAGAGAGACAGAGTGGATAATGAGAGGTAGCAGAGATTGCACTTTACACCTTGGGGCTCGATACGAATTTTGATTCAAAAACCTCATCTATTATGTATGTTTCCTTTAAAGCCACGGTGTTCTTGACAAAGGTTTGTTTGGTATTTGTTATTTGTGCTTGAGCACCAATGGCGATGCAGCATCACCAAATTACTTGTCAAAGCGTGGACCACTGCGGTGCAACATCATCCATCCAGCCGTCCAGATATCTGTACACAGCTCACTGCAATGGCCGCGCGCCTGCGTGAGTCACAGTAATAAAGGTCCATTGATTGTCCACGGCAGTGTAAAGATGCTCCCACCCGGGTGCCTCTTGAACTTCGTCTTCATTACGTCTTCCGCACGACGCGTCACGCGTCAGGGAATCGCTCCGTTCAGCCCCTCCCCCCCAACCCCTTTCTGTCTCTCCGTTCATTCTCTTCCCCAACCTTCCTGGAACTTTCTACGACTTTCCACCAATCACATTTCATTTCTCCTCGACGGTCTCCCAGCCGACCCCCTCGTTTCCGCTTAGTCTTCCCTTTGATGGCCAATGCGACGTGAATGTTCTGCACCTTCAACTCCGGGCCCCCTGCGTCGTCGGCTCTCCCTGTCATTGCCCCTCACCGACAAGGATCCGGCGGCGCTATTCGAACTCACGAGCAGCCGCTAGACCCGGCGCGTGGATGTTATTTATTTCCTAATAGGGGTTTGCCTCTCGGTATCCCTTACAAAAGTAAGACAGTATTATCCATCCCATATTCATCGACGATATGGGTCACTGCAGCAGCCAATGAAAATTCAGCACTTGCGTATATATGTGTAAGAATTTATTGAAGAACTTAACAAAGAAGGGCTGCACAGTTTGGGCTCGATAAACTTGAGCAGAAAACGAATTTCAAAAAGAACAAAGGTTTATAATATAAATAAATAAAATCATTGTTGATGATGAGAATGATGAGGATGATTTTCCAGGAAACAATCACCGAGTCTCCAGGAAGCAAGGGAACAAATGGCAATGAGTGAATTGGTGAGTGAAGGAGCTTCAATCATGCCCACTGCCACACGTGGGATCCCATCGAGAAGTCAGATAGTAAACTATGAGCTCCACCTCAGGATTGATAAAAACATGTCAACCTGAGCCAAACTAGTACATTGAACAGCAGTATCAACTGATCAGAGGTGAGGAAGGCTTTGGCAGGAAAAGAAAACCAAAGTTCTTCGAGAACCTACCACGGCATGGGCATTCACAGTTGTGTCTCGTAGCTCTCCAGCGCATTCTCGGGTTGTGCAATGTAATTGCTCGGCACGAAGTGCAATGTTTCATTCCACTTTCTGGGACCTACTTCAGAATCCATAGCTCAAAGTCGGATTAAGATCAGCAAGAATTCACTTCCTGAAGAAGCTTTAAGCGCGTGGAGCGAAACGTTGGACACGATGCCGAACAAAACGCGGTGCAAGCGGAAGTCGCGACTGGTAGCTACTCTGCTACCTCTGCAGCAGCATCTGGGACCGACGGATGTGGTCGAGTTAGAAAGCGTGCGATGCGTGCTCCACATCGCGACCGAACCAGACGTTTGCCTCCCTCCACCGCAGGCAGTCAAAGCAAACAAGGCGCGCACCCTCTCAAAGCGGCGGTAACGCTACCTCCACACGACGCTCACGAGCACAACGAAAGTACTCTTTGGTTCGTTCGGTAAAGTCACTTTACTGAAAGAACCAAAGAGTAATTCCTGCAGTCACGAAAGCTCCAAATTAAGTTTTCACAACGAAAGCGCCATCGGCTGCCGTGTAGCGGTGATGGTCAAACGACGCCAATACCGCCATCGTTGACACCTGCGTCCGGATGGTCGCAATCCGCTTGGGCCAGGGGAAGTGAATAATGATAATAGTAATATTTGTTTGAAAACGCCATCTGTATAGTCCACGGTTTGAAGTGGATGGAATGTTTCGCAACGTTATTATTCTACTTGGATTTGGACTCAGCTTTTGGTGAAATCTCTTGGCAGCGGACGAGCGTCCATTGGGAAGACTCCGCTATGTGCGTGCTGTTGGCGATGCTGGGACGATGGGGTCCTGAGACATACACACATTTTCTTGGAATCTAGGCCACATTGCAAATGCTGTCAGTATTTTCTTACACGCCATGGCCAGAACTCACAAATGCCATATCTTGGACTATGTCCTTGGTCAGATTTCCATGTGCAAGTACTCTGTGTAATACAGATTATACAGTAAATATAGGGTAACTTAAGCAAAGACATCTTGAGCAGGTTTGAAGCCAGTGGAATGGAATTTAAGATCGATTTTTTTTGGCAGCCATTTGTCAATCCGCTACTGGATGATGGGCTTCCCATGCCTTATCGGTCGTGGGTGTTGTTTGAGCATCCTTCGCCACGCTCGTCAGCGCAGATTGGTGGAAGACCGATTCACACGGAGAGAGGGACCCTGACGCATTAACGCTTCACGACCTCAGTTGGAGAGCATCGATAAAACATACGTGGAGAAGATTGTACCTCTTACCGCATCACCCAGGCGTCGTGGGCACACACCATGAAACACATTTTCGGCTCATGAATTAAGCATACTGTTGACAGAATGTTGTGTTCCGATGCCAGGTATTCAGAAACGCCGTTGGCCTTGGATAATTGATGAGCGGCCAGCGTAGCGGCCACCCGTGTGCGTCTTCTCTCCACATGTCCATTATTGACCAGCACCAACTTGAAACAAAAGTTGAAGCAGCGAAGTCCCTTTACTTGAGCCCCATGAAATCTAAAGCTTGACGCAAAGGAGATTTCCCACAGTTGCACGTGATATGCACAGTCTGAAAGAAGACGAAAAAACACTCGTGCACAAATATGCACGCAATATTGGAAGTCGGTGGGAAATATCCTTGGGCGTTTTGTTTGCGTGGCAAACCTCACTGGCTGTGTCTGGTGGTGCAGCGTTACGTTACATTTATACTTACGCGATCTAACCCAAAAACATTTTTTATGGATCCTTTGGCGGTTGGTGAAATTTTTTTTCTTATAAATGTAATTTGAAAAATATACATGTGAATTTATTTTTGAAAATTCATGTCCACAAACGAGAGAATGCAAGGTTACCACTTGCAAAGCACGTGGTCGACTGAGTGACCCGCGGGTTCACTCATTCCATCAGTCTACCACGTGCTCGTCTCGCAGGCGACCAGCCATCTCCGTCTTTGAATGGTCATTATCTCAACGAATTCAATTGCACGGCTTCGCCAACTGCGATCGTTTATCGCACGCTCCGCTCGTGGTGTGATCTAGAACTCTCTCGCCGTGTGCTTGCGTGATGGGGACACGTGGAGGCGCTTTTTTTCTATCTTATACCGTGAACACCTGGTGCCACTTACGGAAAGTAACGCGTAATCTCCGAGCCACGTCCTGGCGAGCCAAGGATGGCTGAGACGGGCAAAAAGGGGTGGAAGAAGCAGCCGGCACGTTCGGGGCAGGGATGCGGGGCGGGCGGGGGGGGGTCTCTTAATTCCTCTCCGTTTTCACCCTCTTAGTGAAATTACATCGCACTCTGTCACTGCGCGTCAACAAAGCAGCTGGGGCCTTGTGAATATAAAAAAAAGAAACCTGCCGTGGAGCACCTGCGCAAAGCAGATCGCCGTGGATTGCGTCGAATTGTCACGGGAACGTACACTGTCGAAAATAGCGCACTCCATTATCCCAAAAAAAGCTGCCATTAGGAACGCGCACGTCGGCTTTTAACAGTTTCGATTATACACCGCACACTGCATTTGTCATCTCAGAAGCAAAGCTTGGGAAAAAAATATTTTTTGTCCACAGCTAACAAAAAAAGGGCATACATTAGGAATGAGGGGCGATTCGACAAGCTTTTGAAAAGGAATGTTGCCCGATGCACCACTTCACCATGAGTCTTTTAATTATTTGGGATAAGATAGCGGAAGCCGCTTTGTTCCATGAATGGAACCCACAGCTTTATAGCCGTGTGGCACAGCAGTGGAGACAGTGTTACGTCAAGAGTAGCGATGTGTAGCACGACGCAGATTAATGGATTACATAGATTATTTTTAATAATTGTTATGCTCACATTATGTATGTATGTTGAGCTTCTTTCGCACCGTACGTAGCCCACCGTGACTCTTGCTGCCACTAGGGGCTGCTACATTCACATCGTAATCGCGACCACCCCCCCTGAATCGTGGAAATGTATTGAATTCTAAAGGTGTGTGTTGGGAGGTGAATTGTAAACAGGCCTGTGCCATAGAGATGTGGAATGTATGCTCTTGCTCAGAACCACCAATGGAGATGAGCACCACCCTTTCGAATTTGGGTAAAGGGCAGCGCTGCAATTGCTTCCTCGTGCCACTGCTGATGGAAGCACCTCCACTCGAAGAAGCGATAGAGAGCCCCCTATAGAGGGCATTTAACACGGTTGGCTACGTACGGTGCGAAAGAAGTTCAACATACATTTGGCCTCCTCTTTCATGCTGGACAAATGTCTTGGAAGAGGTGGGAGCAGCCACAATGTACCCCACCACACAGGACCTGCCGATGGACTAACTGCGGTTGTACCTGTTTATTATTCTGCTGGGCAGGCAAAGAGGGGGAGTGGGGAGCTTGGAGGAGAGAGGTTATTTAAGAAACTTGCTCCATTGCTTCAACTGCCACGCCTGGAGACTGAACCGAACCATCGACATCTGGAATCCAGGTCCAGTTTGCAGGAGCGTGTTTAACGGGCGACAAAAAAAGATGTATTTTTTTGACCGCGCGAGTCTCTACGAAAACACAAATATTTGTTTTTTCCAGAACAACAAAAAAACAACACGTTTCTTCAAAATGTCAACACGTTAGTGGAAAACCAAACCCATCACCGGAGCCATGACAAGCTCAGTGCGAGGTCACATCTACAGAGAGCTTCTTTGCTTTCTTATGATTCTGTCTTACACGAGTCTGCGGGTCTTATGGGTGCCATTAGGACGGGGGGATGCAAGTGTCTGCTGATTGCCAACTGTTCCAGCACAAATACAAGATATGAACCTTCGGTAACATATGGTAGAAGTGTTTCATGCAGTCCACTCACTGTACAAGGTTGTTTGTCTGTCTCGATAGGGCATCATGTGATTCTGGGTTTTATATATATATTTTCATTTTCAGCTGACCTATATTTCTTATTCTAGTTATAATTATTACTTTTAAAGTTCCATCCCCCTCCCCCCCTGAAAAAACTGTATCTGGCATTTTGTCTGCGTGTGAGTGTGTGTCATCTAGTGATTTATGTCAAAACATCGTTTTCTACTGTAACACGTGAACACATTCCAAGTCTGTATGGAAAACTCGGCGGTTGAAAATATCAGCTGGAGCTCATCAGTAACACACACACACAAAACGTATATTTGCTGCACACGATAGAATGTGAATTGTTTCCCATGATTAATATTGAACAGAGACACTTAAAAGTACGTCTGGCCAAAAGTGGCCTGGCATATTTCACCTACGGTCAATGAACCTGGAAAATAATATAATAATATTCTAGTGAGATTGATTGTTTTATGTTTGTAGCTTTCAATCGTGTAGATTTTTTTTACTGTTACATCAGTGGTGCGGATTGGAAAAATAGAGAGACATTCATTTGTTGAAAGTCCCCGTCTTGACGCTCCACACTGCGTCTACAAAACTCATCAAGGCTCTGTAAACACACGCACAGACGTACAATTTGGCAGTTGACCAAGTAGCCATACGCTCCAGAAAGTAAGATGCGCTCCAAACTTGTGTTCCATGTAGTTAGAAAAATCTGGTCAACAACAGTCGCCATTCGCCACTAAGTGGCGGTGACGTCACCACGGCGCTTGTGCCAGGCTAGGTGCACCTCGAGGCCACGTGAAGTGTTGACTGACTGAGATGACTGGCAGATGCACCACCTGTGCTCTATATTGTGCCAAAATCTGGTCACTCTCACGCACGAGGGGGTGGGTGGCCAGCACCACGCCCGGCCACCTTTTCTCCCTCGTAGCGATGTTTACACACCGCGCCAGGTACTCAATTTGAGTCGATCTCAGGGAGGCCCGGGACCAGTTCAAATCATCGTCAGTGGTGTTGGCTGTGAACGGGAATCGAACCCGGGTGGGCCAGGTTCGTAGCACAGCGCGCGTAACCGCTACGTAACCCGCTCCCCACAACTCACATACCAACACACACATACACCGGATTATGAGACACACCGTCAAACTTCTGCTTAAACATTACAGGGGTGGGAAGTGTGTCTTATAATGCAGAGAATACGGCAACGCCTAAACATGCACACGGCAGCCCCAAGCACGCAAGGAGTCATTCCGATTGCAAAGCTGCGCTACCACAATGCAAGCAGGTGCTTCTATTGGCCACTCTCCTCAATTAAATCCCTTCCCAGGCGGCCTTGATGTGTTGTTTTCTTTTTGTTTACGCACATCAAAGACGTCCAGGCGTGGTGGTTGCAAAGGCGACAATCCGTCGACTTGAGAGAGAGGGTTGATGGCTCACGTAGACACGCGGAAACACCACGCGTCTCGCAGGCGGTACAGAACGTAGGATTCATAACGCATCTTGCGTCAGTGTTCGCTCCTGCCCTGTGGGAGGAGGGAGGGGAGGGGTTGATATTAATTTCGTCTTTTTATGTTTAGATACACACCATCTAGTAAGTAAATATCTCTTCAAAAAGATCATTCAACAGAAAATTTGTGCCAGGTCCAGCCATATTTGCCACTGTGGTTTGAAGCTATTAACCTTACCCATGATATGGAGAGTTGAATTTTAAAGTGGAATGTAATCAAGGAACTGTGTTGTCTTGATGCTGTTTTTGTTGTTGTTGTTTTGCTGCCTTGCCCAAACTTGCAGTCTATCTTGTCAAATCTGCAGGAATGTGTGTACGAGTTTTTGACAAGATGTGTACTTCAGTGCTTCACATGTATTCACTTATTTATTCATTTTGTCGTGACTTGGTTCAACTTTTCTCCACCTTACTCTCATATCCTCCTTTTTTTACATAACTTTCCTGACCTGCACCGAATAGACATCTGCGAAAAAGAGCTTCATAACTCATCAGATTCCTCCAGGATGAATACAGATTTAGTTTCCGATCTCCCCTTCCCCCCACCCCCACCTCATTTGATTTTTTGTGATCTATCGCTATCACGCGAAGAACCATTCCAAAATCCCCCAGAGCAGCGGTGTGGAAACACACTTCGGGTGGCCCTTATTTGTTGTTTTAGCATTCATCAATTGGGAGCACAATTTCCCAGACACTGCTACAAGAATGGCTCTTCATCCCTGAGATAGCCAAACCAAAATTTTAATTCTCACAGAGCTGGAAACCACTTATTAAGATTCTTAGGTTTTTTCGGTAAAGTCACTTTACCGAAAAAACCTAAGAATATGAATCCTTGCAGTCACGAAAGCTTCAAATCTAGAATCACTTATTAAGAGTGGGCAATTTGTGTGTGTGTGTATGCATATAACCTGCTACGCTTGCAAAGTCGGTTTCTTTATTTGGCGCGGCAAAAGCCTTGGATTTTAAAACCTCAGGATCTGAGCAGTGCTGCTTCAACGCTCTGACCTCTGAGCCACCTGGCCCACCTCGTGTGAGAAGGAGGGGGGGGGGTGTCTCTCTCCACCTTTGTTTCCCACACTTCGCGTCGACGCTCCATCAGTCAGGAAATCAATCAAAACAACCCAAGCAGGACTCTCCTCCCGTAAAGCAAACAAAAAAAATCTCCACCATCCAAGAGTGGAGGCTCTCCTGGATATTCACGGAATTACTCGCGCAGATGTTCTGTAGATTCAACGGAGATGTATGAACGAGACTTAAATTCCCCTTCCAAACGTGCCTTAGCCTAGCTTTTCAAGAAACCCCCCATCTGGTTTCGTGGCCTGTTATTATTTTGCCCTGGGCTTTTTCGGCAAAAGTCTTAGAGATAACCGAGAGGCATTGCTGCCACAAATTGGGGGGGGGGGGGGTGCTTCTGTGCCGTGTGAGGACTTTGTGCAACAACAACAACAAAGACTCGTGGCGGAGCCCGATAACATCGCACAGCATGCTTCCAGCAACAAAAAAAAATCATGCGAAATAACGTCAAACTGCAGCCCTCCTAATTTACAACCAAGCTGCATTATCAGCCGGGAGAGTTACAAAAAAATAAATGCCGGGCACATTTTTTTCTGACAAGGGGTTTAGTCCACCGAGTCGAGTGACCACGGCAGACGGGAACGATTTAAATGCAATGTAGTGCCCAGGATATTGAGCGTCACTCACGAGCGCGGTTCAGCCGCACGGCACGAGGAGTCAGTAAATGTTCATCGTTTTTGAAAAGAATCACATTACACTGCGCGAACGCATTGTACGGGCGTGCTCAGTTGGTCGTAGCGATGCTTGTTTCGTTTGCAGCTCTACACGCTTCACGCATTGCCTTGTTTGTCGCTACGAGCAAACGTGGCCAGGGGCAATTTGCGGGTCACGATTAAGAAAGCCTCTAAATTTGTAAAGTGGCTTTGTGTTTTCACTGTGAAATTACTGGTCACGTGACAGAGGAGATGTACAGGCACTGCAAAATTGGCCATCCAATGCTGGATGAGTGGGCCTCCCAAACGCTGCGCGGCATCACGGGAGTTATTTGACCATACTTCACAACGCTGGTCAATGCGGGTTGGTCAAGGTGCCTTGACTCGAATCCTAGCCAAGGGTCAACAACATGTCTGATATCTCAAAGGTTGCTAAAACGTACGAAGGCAATGGTTCCTGTCATTGGAATGTGGAATTTCCACAACTGGCTGAGGACTGTGGTCGTCGCTTATACAGTACATATTTTAATTCAAATCACTATAAATCACCCTGAATGCACACAGCCTCATATGACCTGAGAAGCTAAGCAGGCTTGGAGCCTGGTTGGTACTCGCACAAGCGACTGTCGGTGTGAGGCTGCGATGAGGCCAGGAGACGGCAGTGGTCGTGCTGAATGTTGATACTCATCGCGTGTTTTCTGGGTGAACTAATGTTGTTGTTGTTGTTGTGACGAGGTTATAACTTCCTGATGCTTGGCAAAGGCCTCCCAAATGACTTCCAGTCCTCCCTCTCCTCATTTGTTCTTGTTTGGTGACGGGCTCCGAATCCAGAATCAAAATCTTTAATTAAACTGAAGGAATCCGATGAGCTATGAAGCAATTTTTCACAGATGTCCAGTCGGGTGAAAATTTTCGATTTTTAAAAATAAAAATCCTTTGATTTCATGGGAGAATAAATAACTGGCATCGTTAACATTCACTTGAGTTTGTGGAAAGTTCCTTTAAATAAATCAGAGCTCATAGTGCCAAGGGCGAAAGAGAGAGAGAGAGAGGATGGGGGAGCGAGATGATGTGAACACATTGGCGAGAGAGAGATGATGGGAGAGAGAGATGTGAGCACATTGGCGAGAGAGAGCGAGCGTACGGGCGAGCGAGATGATGTGAACACATTGGCGAGAGAGATGATGGGAGAGAGATGTGAGCACATTGGCGAGAGAGAGCGAGCGTACGGGCGAGCGAGATGATGTGAACACATTGGCGAGAGAGATGATGGGAGAGAGATGTGAGCACATTGGCGAGAGAGAGCGAGCGTACGGGCGAGCGAGATGATGTGAACACATTGGCGAGAGAGATGATGGGAGAGAGAGATGTGAGCACATTGGCGAGAGAGAGAGCGAGCGTACGGGCGAGCGAGATGATGTGAACACATTGGCGAGAGAGATGATGGGAGAGAGATGTGAGCACATTGGCGAGAGAGAGAGCGAGCGTACGGGCGAGCGAGATGATGTGAACACCTCAGCAAAGTGTCTCCGTGCCGTTTGTTCAGCCAACCTGACGTCCTCATCACCCTGGGAGCTCGGCACGCTGAGCTCCACTCCCTTCACCGAGTTTGACATCGCCGGCAAGAAGCGCTTCACCGGTGAGACACTACTCCATTTCACTGCACGCGCCTCCTGACATCCAATCAGACACCAAGTGTCCCCCTCTACACACGCCCACGGGAAAGGACGGAGAGTTACCGAGGCGACAGGCAATTCTACAGGATAGCCCAGTGGGGAACGCCCCTCCCCCAAGTGAATGTGTCCACTGCATCCCCTCTGGATGGGTCGGGGTGCAACTCAGATTCTTCTGGTCACGTGGCACTCCGCGGGTGGCTTCCTGCCGTGTGCCAGACACCGCAGAAAGTTGATCTCCGCCGATGTTCGAAGCTAAGCGATGATGAGACTGATTAGTACTTGAATGGGTGACCGCCTGGGAATACAAGCCGAGGATGACTGTGAGCCGGCGGCAAGATGCTCTGAGCGTGATCCCACTCGTGTGCATTGTGTGTTTTTCTTCAGGCACTTATGATAATAAAAACACATTTGATATTTGCCAATAACACAGCCATATTGACGAATGTGTTGGCGTTCCCTTTTGGTGATTTGTGCCAAAGCTGCATCACCGAATAATCCGGGTCCTCTTGGTTTCCTTCTGCATGCCAAACAACTCGTTCAATTGTAAATGGACACCTTCCGTGGACTGTTGAATGCACCATTGTCGTTGTTGTGAAGCGAACGCTTCACAACAACGACAAAAATACTGGACAATGCTAATACTAAAGATTTGTACTCATGACTTGCTGGTACCAATTTCTGTTCTGGCCCCTTGGATTAGCTTTAACTGACTTGTGTTTGTCGAGGCTATACAGGGGATCTTTGTCCGTATGTTCGTATGTATCTTGAACTTCTTTCGCATCGTACGCAGCCAACCGCGCAAATCGGAGTTGCGGTGAGCGGGGCAAGAACAAACTAAATGCAAAACAAAAAACACTTCCAAAGAAATGAGTTTTCAATCTAGACGATTTAAATGCGCATAGCTCCCAGTGGCTTCCTAACATCGAATTTGTCCGCGTTGAACAGCGCCACACGTCAAGTTCATCAACAAGGAGCCGAGCGTGCCGTGCTCCATCACGGAGACGATCGAGCGCCTGCGTGGGGAGGGAGAGAGCTGGTCGGGCGCGGGTCACTCCTTCAACGACTCGCTCAACGTGACGGTGGTCGCCATCGAGGGCTGCCACTCCTTCATCGTCCTGGACTGGGAGAAGCCCAACAACGACAGCGGCAACATCACCGGTGGGGCTTCGCGTGACACCGACGCTCCGCGCGATATCCCCGCCGGCCGCGTGGCTCCAGCAGTGGAGCGAGCGGCGAGCGGGTGGAAGGTCCGCGGACCTTTAGACCCGCTTGGGAGTTGACTAAGCCCATCATCCCTCTGGGGTCGATAAAATGGTTACCACTTCGTGGGGGAAGTCAACAGTGGTTGTCCAGTGGATTTTACACCGATGGCTCGAAGATGAGCATCACCTCAATGCTCATGTGAGCAAGGAATCACGTTGACTTTTGAATCGCACTGTCGTTTGTTTTGGTTGTATAAACATATAAATATATAGCAGTGAGCGACGTCCCCCCCCCCCCACCTCTGGGTGCTCCCCCCTCGTGTGTGTGTCCCCCACCCACCCCCCTCACTGCAGCCCCCCCCCACCCTTCCCTGCCAATCAGAACGCTGGGAACAGACAGAATGACAGACACGTTTCGTTCTTTGTACAAAATGATGACGATATCCCACTTCCTGATGAAATGAACACAATTTTTTTATTGCTATAAATTCAAACCTGGTTGGGTATCAACTCAATCCATCAACTGTCTGGGGGGAGGGGGTGGGGTCAATAAAATGCTTAGCAATATGCGGCATTGCTTCCACTGGTTCATGGGGTCACCAGTGGAGACGTGCATCGCCATGCACACAATTGAGCACGGGACAACGTTGCCTCTCATTATAATTATTGTTATATACGTGACACATTTACATACGCAACGGGAAAAAAAAATCTAGGGCAGCAAGTAGCTGACTTTAGGTTAACGATGAGCAACATTCAAATGCCTGGAGGATCAAATTGAATATACTATGTCACCACTTTGACAATTGAATATAACGAGCATGGCAATTGATAGGCATTGAAGCAATGGATTTACAATAACTGATGATGCTGATGATGATATACTAAGATGCCTGTGTCCTTTTCAAAAATAATTTATGGTATATTATGATTTAAAACACGGGTTTTTCCGCCCGGTTTCAATACTCGCTCCCAGCTCTCGACACAGAGAGAGAGAGAGGAAAAAATGCACGTGCTTCGCGCAGCGAAGATCGGCACATTAGTCAGACCGCGCTCGAATTATTCAGATTCAGGCCCTTTAATGACAAAGAGATGACACCTGGAAGAGCTTCACTCTAATTCGCTGTAATTGATGTATTGCCTACTTAACGAGGACAAAATGAGACCCAGCAGAGGCATTGTATGATCACCTCCAATTAAAACACTTGCGGGGATCATTAACGAGAGCGAGATGACACCTGGGCGGCGATCCACTTTTGAGGCGACCTACCACTGCCGACGCACCGCCAACCCCAAGGTCCGCTCGCACACGGCGGCGGGAGGGCATCGGCAGCTGCGCCACCTTTGCGGAGTCGAATGCCCTCGGCACAAGAGCTGAACGTGCGACCATATCGTCGTCGTCGTCGTCGTCGTCGTCGTTGTTGTTATTGTTATTACTACGACTGCTTGGACGACAAATTCCCTTTCTATTTATTTCCAGCCCTCGCGCGCATTTTCCTGTTTGCTACGGACTTAATCATTGGCAGAAAGTGCTGGATTTCGGACATCACCCTGAGCTCGATGATCAACATTCAAAAGCCCGTTAGCTCTGCAGCCGTTTGAGCTGGCTTTCAAAGCAATCGGGTGGGGGTTTTTTTGTTCTACCTCTGACCAACTTGTTTGGCCTCCCTTCATCGCCTCCTCAAGGAAACACGAAAAGACACACACACTCACACGTGTGTAGAAATTGATTTGCGACTGCCCCGGTGGTAATTTTGCTTTACCAGGCAGGGGTACACGTACGTGTGCAACGGTGTCGGCGGTACGCTGATGACGTCCACTTGCGAGACCGTGAACTTTAACTGGCCCAGGGAGTAATTGGAAAGGAGCGAATACTTTCCCGTGTCTGTGACGTCCGTATAGCGAGTGAAAATATTTTTATTTTCACAATCTAACGTGACATGTGCTCCTCATTAACGTTAAATGAAGCAATTTAAATTCAGATTACATGCGCAAGGGGCATGAGGTACCATTTTGTGAATTATACATAAACCGCACGTGTGTATATGTATGTACCGTACGCGCAAACATTTGTACACGAAATGTAGAGCGAGCAAAATATTACCTCGTCGTTTTATTCTCCCATCTGACAGCAATTATACCAAAATTTTACTAATTTTAAATTTTCATCCCTTGTTTATTTTGTTTCCTCTCTCTCTCTCTCTTACGTTACTGTAAGTGACCCAATAATATCTGAAAATTCACATGTGCAAAGCTCGTCAGGCACTTGAAGCCGTTGCTTAATGTTAAAAACATGCACACGAGATCAATCAAAGGCCCCTTCCCATGCTCTGGCGAGAGCGCCGTGCGGGAGAGGGGAGAATTTTTTATTTTTCGTTTGGGTTCGGGGGGCCCATTCCGGTAAGAGTGTAACACTGTCCACGCTTGGCCTCATAAACACTCCCCGCTACAGGAGCAGCTGCGTCCCAGCAGAGAGTAGGAAACCTCCAGCCAAAGAGAAAACGCATTTGGGTTAAATCCCCAGCTGTTTCTCTCCCCGCAATGACCTCTGCTACAGCCTTGCGGTCTGTCTCGACGTCTCGGATCATTCGGGACTTCTCCGCTCGCCTCCGCCGCTGCCCCTGCCACCTTTCACGTGGCGTTTGTCCAGAGGCCCTCTCCGCTCGCACGAGGCGCCTCGTCAAAAACAGTCGCGGCGGCCGCCTTGATTTTGACGCACAGCCTCGGCCCCCGATCGCCGTCTTTTTTAATTCAAAGAAACGTTCCGCGCGACTCCACACACTTCGCCGACATAACCTTCGGGGGATTCGCACAAGATAAATATATAAAATGTAAATAAATTACACGCATGAGTTTCACACGAGAGTTACGCTGGCAGCTGCTTCATTTGTAAAAAAAAAAAAAGCTCAGCAAAAACATTCAGTCTGAATTTGCACGTGGCATAGAGGGAAGGAAAAACTGAAGAAAAAAATCTGTCATTTTCTGTGAGCCTCACGACAACTGGAAATTGACAACCATGGGTGCACGCACAGACATCGGGAGCGGAGACTGGAATCGGAGTCGAAAGTGCGCCCGCGCGCGGGCATTCCGCATGACCCCCAGAGCGGCATGCGAGCCGCGCGAATGCGAGGAAGTCGGCAGTGTTTCAAAGAATAAAGGTCAGAGCGGAATTGCGCTTGTAGAGTTGAAGGGAGGGGGGGGGGCAAAATAAATAAATAAGAAGCAAGCGCAGAGGTCATTAATTTGATTTTAAAAGTGCACTCGCATTAGCGACTCTAAAGCGTGCAAGCTGTGCGCGGTTTTAAAATTTTAAAATAAAATAAATATGTCGTGGTCGATGCACCGCGTCTCTTTGTAGTTCACTCCAGTCACGTGTTGATGGCCAGACTGATTTCACGAGCGTGGTCTGCGAGCACTTGATTAAAGCAATTGGTTGCGAAGGTATAATTTACACGACGGCCAATATATGTTGATAGCCATCACATCGCTAACATTGACATGCACTATAGGCATCAAAATAATAAGAGACTTGTTTAAAGTGTCGGTGTGCATCTCTCAATATCTCGTCGGGATCTCCTCTTATCTGGGATGTATAGCTGAAGTGTGCAGGATGCTGTTCGAATTGACGATTAAAATGATAAGTGCAGAATATTAAATATAATTAACGTTGACTCTTCAAATGGCTAACATTAATATTGTTTTACCTAGAGTTTTATCAATAATACAAATATTTTTCTCAAATCTTTTTTCGATGGAGTTATACATCTATCCGTAATTTGAACTAAAACTACCTTGTTATGGCCACTCAAATGAGAGAGAATGGTGGTGGTTAACACACTGTAGTGGTTAGCACAATGTAAACATGGCAACCTGTGTTTGATTCCCAGCTATGGATAGCCATCAATGGTGAGTGATGTCTGAACTCGTCTTATGCCCCCTACCCCCACAAATTTAACTCACACTATCACCAGCATGGTGAAGTATTGTCAAACCACGTTTCACTCGCTCGTTCCTTCGCGCATATTGAATCTACCAGACCGTCTCGTCTCAACCACGCCGTGTTCAGCCACCGCACTCCAAGTCACGACGCATCTCGCTCGGTTTCTTCCCTGGCGCTGCTTGCCAATGCAATCCCTTGCCATCGTCTATTTTCTCAAGTTATCATCGCCTTGCTCAATAAAAAAAAATGTTGACCCTCTTTGAAGCACCTCATGGCTAAATGTGTCTTATGCGCATCAACAAATGAAAAACAACAACAACAACCATTTCACCTTCAATAGCGCTCATATTTTTTTCTTCTGGCCGCTTGGCATTTTGGGTTTTATTTTGGGCCTGGCACTCAGCGGCCGCTATTTAAAAAAAGAAAAGGGTCACCCATATGAACTGCGTCTCCCTCACGCCGACCCGGTGACCCTCGCCCCAGGATACGTGGTGAGCAGCGCCACGACGGAAGGAGCCAAGATGAACAAGTGGCTCCAGGCGAACGTGAGCAACGACACGATCTTCCCCGTGGAAAACTTGCAGCCCAACACCAAGTGAGTTCGACCGACTCACGCGTGGCTCAGCGGCGGATTCGAGGGCGGCTCACCGCACTCCACACCGACTGAGTTGAAGGCGCCAATGGGAAATCGCGAAAAGCACTGAGGGGCCGTCCATAAATGACGTCACGCACCTAGGGAGGGGGGGGGTCAGACATTTGTGTCGATGTGTGACGAGGGGGGGGGGGGTTGACAAATGTGACGTCACATCAAAATTCGCAACTATAAATAAATATAGACAACACGCTCTACTGAATTAAATAGACTTTTTAATAAATGTTTTCTCCTACAACATCAGAGGGAAGCGCCACATTAAATACGCACTACAATGACAATAGTTTAAAGCGATTTGAAGCATGTTTTATTTTCAAAATGGAAATATGGTTTTGGGGGGTGGGCGGCAGAGCTTTGTGACGTCATATCTGACTTTTTGTGACGCCGTGTGACGAGGGGGGGTGGGTAAAAAATCGTCCAAAATCGCATGACGTCATTTATGGACGGCCCCTGAGGACGCCCTACAGCAGTCGCTTTGCGCAGCCCTACAAAAACAAAGCGAGTACTACGCAGAATTTTATTTCGCCGCCCGTTCAGTTTTAGTTTCCCGATATCCTCAATTATTGGAAGCATAACATTTGCTTTAAAGGGCATCCGGTGCTTCCATGTTTCTGCGTTTACCTCTGAAGTAGCACAGGCCCAACGCCGTGGGTTTTAAATGCACTACTCAATGATGTGGAAATGCACAATTAAATTGATACGTAATATAAACATTCATTGAGATAGATTTTTGACATTTTTTTTTTTTATCGCAGGCCCGAAGGGATAAAATACACACTGGCCAGCAACTAGGAAAATAAGAATATTCTAGATAATAATAAATTACTAACACATGATTGCATTGAACAAAAGTGGTAGTTAACTTGGGGAAAAAATATTATAGGAGTTCCAAAGTCAAGCAGCGCAATGAAAATAGGAAGATATTTTACCTCTAATTATGCAGGAAACCCTACGTGTAAAGATGATTTTCAGGAGGATCCTGCTTAGGTAAGGCTATCAAATTTGTGGCAGGCTCAGCAGCAACATATCGTGAGCTGGCAGCCGTCTGTCAAGCTCGACCCACATTAACATAGACACGGCCACTCACAGCTCCCCCCCCTTCTGCTCTCCCAACCCCACCCACTAATCAGCTGGCCCCGCCCACTCCTTTATAACCCCGCCCACTACTCACCTGGCCCCGCCTACTCCTCCCTAACCCCGCCCACTACTCACCTGGCCCCACCCACTTCTCCCCAACTTCCGCCCACTACTCACCTGGCGCCGCCTACTCCTCCCTAACCCCGCCCACTACTCACCTGGCCCCGGCCCCTGACAAAAGCCCGACCCACATTAACATAGACACGGCCACTCACAGCCCCCCCCCCTCTGCTCTCCCAACCACGCCCACTACTCACTTTCCACCTGAAGACGGAAGCTTGTGTTGCCTCCGAAACGTCGTGATTTTTATTTTATTTTAATTTTACTTTTATTAATTTTAATTTTTTACCTACGTGACTTTACCGAAAAAAAACCTAAGAATAAAAAAGCCACGTGCCAGAAAAATGTAAAACAAAATTCCGACTTTTGTTGTAATTGTTTCGGGACAACGGGGTAGACTTTTTCAAGTCAAGACAAGGAGTGTCTGTCCAAGCTGGGACATTGAACAATTTTAACATCAACTGATTGGCATGCAGAACGAACCCAGTTTGCCCGAAGTAACCCCACTCAGGGGCCATCCATTTAGTCCGTACGCAAAAATCTGCCAAAACTTGACCCTTCCCCCGCTCCCTGTACGCACGCGTACTTTTTACACCCCCCCCCCCCCCCACCTGCGTACGTACGCTTAACGCACCCCCCCCGAATCCTATAGAACGGCCGATATTGTATCCACGCAGAAACGATCAAGGAGTAATAATATTAACGTGTTTAAGTCATTTGAAGGCCAATGTCGACAAATTATTATCGAGGCTTCACCCCCCCCCCCGTTTCCTGTGCGTACATTGTCAGTAGACCCCCCATACGCAAGCGAACGCATTTGGGTTAACCCCCCCTCCCCCCTCCATGCATACGTATTAAATGGATGGCCCCTAAGCGTATGAGGGTGTTAACATTCAAAGCTGTGCAGAAATGTATTTGAATATCAATCTCTGTCGAGCCATTACCTGAGCACCTTCAGGCAAGCTCTTGAGAGGAACACATCCCTGATATGGGTGAAAGTATCAGGGAATAAAGTACACACCTTGATTGCTGGTATTTTACAGATAATAAAGGTACGACATTACACTTCTTCTGCTGAATGACATCGTGTGCAGTGTAAGCCCCATGAAGTATTCGCAAGTTTGCTTGCGAAAGAGCCCCCAACGTAACACACACGCTTTCGCCACCAATATCATCCACAAGATAGGGGGGGGGGAGTTTTGGGCTGTCGGGTGGTGGCGAGTTTAACGACACATTCATATTGACGTAATATCACCCGAACAAAAAACTACATTATTGAACAGGAGTGTTTGCACATTTGGCGCAGGTCACTTCTTACTACGGCGCGCGTTCGCAGATGACTTTGTTGTGAAGTCTTCTGTATTCACGGCCGAATGTCCAACACGATCGCACACTCGATGTCCATAGCGAGGCCTGGGATGATGACTTGAAGTAAACAACGATGTGAGTGGAAGCGAGCTCAGGAAAGCTGTTGCCTCTTCAGCCACTGGAAGAAGAAACATCCCAAATAGGGCAGCAAAGCTTATAGGCCGTGCCACGAGCTCAGAATCATTGCACAAACAAAGCCTCTCATGACGACCGACTATAGAAGCCTCGTGGCTGCAGCGGGCTTGGGGGGGGGGGGGGCTGGAAGTGGCTGAGCCCCCCCCTACTTGAAGACCCAGGCCCCCTTATAAATATAGAGGGGGTCGGGGGCAAAACCAGGAGGAATCTGGAGAAAAATCCACGCGACCGCCATGGGGAGAGAGAACACACGAACTCTCCAAATATACAGGCATCATCAGGGTCAGGATCGAACGCATGCCCTCCTTCAAAGTAGGTGAGGGAGACTGGTCTACAGGCGTCACGGAGATCAAGGGTCATTTGGTTTGAAGTTTTGAACCCTCATCGCCTTTTTAGCCGACTTTTTAAAAGAGCATGCCATCTATTCTAGATTTGAAGCTTTCGTGACTGCAAGGATTCATACTCTTAGTTCTTTCGGTAAAGTCACGTAGGTAAAAAATGAAATTAAAGTTAATAAAAAATAAAATAAAAATCACGACGTTTCGGAGACAACACAAGTCTCCGTCATCAGGTGGGACCGTCATTTTTTACCTACGTGACTTTACCGAAAGAACTAAGAGTAAGCATGCCATCTGTTTGCAGACTTTCAATGCAATTCGGGGTTTGAGAATAAATAATAGCCTTTGCAAGTTTTATGGGCAGGTCATCGCTTATGGCATTGCGCTTATATTAAACATTAAGAAGTAAATAGGGGTCGTGCACTGAAGATTAACGGGAGCTCAGGCAGGAACAAGTTTACGTGTATCATGGGATACCTTTATGCCAGTATCAAAGTATGAAACATACGAATAGCTTCTACCCTTTCTGGCAATAAAACACGTGTTAAGATGTTCAAACACCAAATAGAAACATTTTGCAAGGAATCTAGTCTGCATTAACCACACGTACATGTTTGGCCTACACCAGTTTCAAAGACATTGCATATATGATCAAAGCATGTTTGTTTGCATGTTCACCACAAGTACGTGTGGTTAATGCAGACTTGATTCCTTGAAAAAAGTTTATCTTTGGTGCTTGAACATCTTAACACCTGTTTTATTTCCAGAAAGGGTAAACTGTATTCTTATATTTTATAAGTTTACGTGTGTGAGTGTATAACTCAGTGCTGCTGTAACAAAACATGAAAGACACATTGCCTAGACCACAATACCTGCAATCATAATGCAAACAAAAAACATAACTCTGATAATGTGTGCACTGTCCTTGAAGTTGATTGGTCCACACCCGAGACAGCTTTCCTTAGAGCCTAGTCTCAGTTTTGTTGCCAGATAGAAGGGTAAAAACCAATTATCATATTTTTTACTGGCAAATGAGGTTCCAATGGAGACACATTGCCCTCAATGTAATTGCTACGTGGTGAAATCTGTGTGGTAAAGTACACGTATTGCCCGATGATGTTTTCCCTAAAAAAATTATCTTCTTCTTAATACATTGAGTCGTTTTTTTTTTACCTAAAATGTTGTTGTTAAAATACAATTCTTTGGTTCAAAGTTATCAATGAGCCCCAGAGGAAACAACAAACGCAAAGGTTCATCTTCTTGGTTCTTTCGGTAAAGTCACGTAGAAGGGAAGTAATAAAATAATAAAAATAAAACATACTAAAATAATTCTCACGACGTTTCGGCCACAACGCAAGCAGCCGTCCTCAGGTTGCTTGCGTTGTGGCCGAAACGTCGTGAGAATTATTTTATTATGTTTTATTTTTATTATTTTATTACTTCCCTTCTACGTGACTTTACCGAAAGAACCAAGAAGATGAATCCCTGCAGTCACGAAAGCTTTAAATCGAAATTTAAACGCTAAGGTGTGCTCACTAACTAACAGCAGGATGACACGACTCCCATCATGCCTTGGCGTGCATATCATGTGACCACCACATTATGCTCTCAGCCTTGTCTAAACCACCCACTCAATAGAGCTGAATGCGTGGCCGTATTAGTGTTCATGTTTGCCTACTTCTTTCCAGCCTGCACGACACGAGAAGTTTTCTCGTCGCTTACGGAAAGTGTTATAGTTGACTCAGGCCCTCTGCAAAACACATCTGAAATCCAATGTTCTTACTCCAACTCCAATGTAGTACAACTGCTTATGATACTTCATCAGGGCAACATTTGGATCCAGTTGTCTTGACTTTGGGTCTCAATCATGAAGGCTGAATTATGCATAATTACCCATTGTAGTCACATGTCTCTGACACAGCCAAGGTACTTAAATAACCTCAACGACATCGCAATGATGCAACGAAGAAAAGAAAAAACCTGTACCCAATAATTACGAGGAAATCCATTCCACAATTCCCATGACCTCAGTGCTTAAACCATCAGCATTCCTCTTTCCCTCTCTCTCTCTCACACCCCCCCCACAGTCCTGTCTCCAGATGTAAAGCTACGATTACATTTGCCGCTCAAAATGCGAAGTATGCAACCCACATCGAGAGACAAAGACGATGTAGCAACAAGAGAGGAGATGATAAACACAAAACTTGTATAATTTCTACTTAATGTCCCGCTCACGATGGAGTTGCAGCCGAAGTGGTTCGTGCCCTGCACGATGAACATTGCCACCCGAGTTCATTTGCGCTTCTGCGGCCGTCTGGAACGCTCTTCCTTCTGATATTAGGCAGCCACCGGAGCTACGCACTTTTAATTCTAGACTGAAAATCATTTTCGTAAAATTGATATTTGTATTTCGTTTGTTGTCCTTCCCGCGCACTTTCGATTACCGTGGTTGGCTACGTACGGTGCCAAAGAAGTTCGACGTACAGTACACTTCCCAGCCAGTGATAACATCAGTGGCGAGTGATATCAGGACCGGTTCTGGGGAAACTCTCTCTTTTTCCTTCACCAACCCCACACTGACCAGCGTGGTGAATAATGGTCAAACAACATCTCGTGTGACTGACACAGCAAGGGGTGGCCTTTATCCAGCATTGGTTTAACAAGCAGCTGCAGAATAATAAGTCATATTCATGATTTAACACCTGGGTTTTCACAGCCGAAGTTATGGTTCATAAATTGATTTTTGGACTTGGCCAAATCAGAATGTTCTGTTCTGGTTTTCTGACGAAGCTTGGTGAATTTTCAAGCGAAACGTCGCATATGTAAGCACTCAATCTGGTCGTGAGAATAATTATTTAACTTCCTGGTAAGCTGAAACAATAACAACTGGTGCGTCGATTTGTTTGGCCGTGTCAGGTGGAGGAGGGTTTCAGGAAATACATTTGGCCAGATCATTACGTGGCCTAAAACCCAATAATCCAATTATAATTCGATGTGTATGATGAAGTACAGTATTTAATTTTAACACTCGTGTGTTTTCTTCTTGCAGGTATGTGTTTAAAGTGCAGGCAAAGAATGAAGACACACTCGGGCCTCCGTCTGACACTGTTTCTTTCACTACAGAGTCTGGCAAGTCAGATACTACTTAGAAATGTGTAGTTTGTTTTCCTATTGAGGCTTCACAAAAAAAGTATTTCTTAAATTGTTCTCGGGGTCCCTAAAGAAGGATTGCCACTGGTGCCTGAATCTCATGGCTTGGCTTAAATTCAACTTGTTGAGATTGTTAGCGAGGTGGTTGCAGTTGCAGTGGTTCTTGTTATGCACTTAAAACCTGGAGAACGGAGTTCGATTCCGAGCCATGGTTAACATCAGTGGCGAGTGATGCCCGAACCAAACCTTCTCACCCCTTCATCAACCTGCACTGACCAAACAACCTCCAAGACCAACGTTGCCCAGGGAAAGCTCTCGTCCGTTGGTGGATTGAGAACGACTGGACTTTTTTGAAATGTTTATTTAAAATGAGATTCATACATCATTCTGTGATTTGTAGCTTTCATCGTTGTTCAGGACAAGGCAATCCAGGGAGTCAGAGTTTATGATAGATATTTATTTCTTTTTATGTATACCTTTATAGTAACAATATATTTGTACATAAAGATCGGTCTCTAGATCAATGGGGCAAGTTTATGAGACCCCTCCCCCCATCTCGCACCACCTCTATCCATCCAGCAGCGTAATCAGCTTCACCGCAACTCGTCCATAGACAGGTCACGTGGGGGTGGGGTAAAGTGTGGGTACTCTCACCTCTTCCAACAAATTTGGCCAGCCGGGAAGGGTGGGACAAAAAAAACACCCTCAATCGGGGCTCTCGATAACTCCCTGTAGTGGAGTCCCTTCTGCCAGCAGTGGTTGTGAGCAAGCAATTGCAGGGCTGCCCCTTTTATCATTTTACCTACAGATGCAGGACCGTTCTGAAAGTACGTATTGACACTCAGTGACGCCTTTTGAGATAAATAAAATGGTTATTATCATCAACAAAACTTTAACCACCTTTTTTACATCGATACAAGGCATTTGCAATTGCAAACTCATTAATGCCTGCAACATACCCACTTGGGTTACTGAGCAAGGCATGGCTATTCATAATCTCACTTATTTGACTGCCCTGTTATTCGACTGTCCTGCTCAGATTGTATAACCCTTAAACCCAAGCACATGTGACCGCGGGCTCACTTCGTGGCATTCTCTTGCAAGACCATTGAATTTATGTCACATTTTAACAATGAGGATATTTAAACAGGGCCCACCTAACCATAAATCCTTTATACAGCCGTTAGGTGTTCACTCGTTAGGCGTCGGTGTGGAATAAACACCGCTATGTGGGGTGGTAGGAGGGGTGGCGCGTTTCCATCGCTTCTTTTGTTTCATTATTTTTCGTTTGAATGCAACCCTTATGTCTGCAGATTCCCTTCGTGAGAACTGACGCACTTGTTATTTTTTTTTTACACATTTGTGTTGCAGAAAACTCGGTGATATTTGATCGGTCATCTGGTGAGTACAAAAAAAACTTTATATATTTTTTGAAAGACATTTCATTCGTTCAAGATAACTCACACACTCCGTTGCAGACCCTCCCGTCCTCACTTCCCCTCGCACAAAAAAAATGTAATATCACGAGGGGATTAAAAGTCAGGGCGGGTGCTGCCTGCTCGCAATTCTTACTAAATGAGACCCAGTGTTGTGCCGTAAAAGTCTGCTCCATACTTATCTGGAAACCAGACCTCCTTGCTCTCATAATTCTCCAGAAATTGCCAAACAAACCAGATAAGTTAAACCGAAGGTGGGGGAGGGGGTAAAGCTCAGACGCTTCTTGTGTGAAAAACATTTTTGGGTGGGGGGGGGAGAGGAAGCGGTCGCTTTGTAGAGTCTCAGCCAGTGCTAAATTGAAAAATGTCCGTGATAAAGAAGCGACGCCTTTCACTGGGGGTTGGTGGTGGTGGGGGGGTGTCTGGAGCACGCATTGCACGACTGGTTCGTTTGATTTTTTTGAGGGGTTTCATGGCACCTTTACAAAACCATAGCCCTGCCTCTACCTTTTAATGCCGCTATTTTCCAGCCGAGTGTTGGATAACTTTAGCGCAGGCTACCATCTGAGCTTCCCCTGAGCGGCCCGTCTGACACAGTGCACGGGGTTACCGCGATTAAATGCGCTGCGAGAGAACAGAAATCGATTCGCTACCATTCTCTTGAGGATTTGGCTTAAATTAAGCAAGTGTAAATATAAATAGCGTACTTCACAAGAAAGCAAGAACATTGTGTTGCGACGACCGTGTCGGTTTTCCAAACGTTCGTGACCATTTAACACTTTTTTTTTAACGATCCAACAGACGTTTTTTTTTTTCCGCGGCGGTATTTAGTAGTCCAAACACAAAATTTATCAGCCGAAAGAAAACAACTGCATGCGTGACTGGTCAAAGGATGCTTGCTGACCGCGGTGTCACGGTCAGCGCACCGGACTTGTGGTCTGGAGGTCTCCAGTTCCATACCCTCTCCATACACGGCAGTTGCAACAACGGGGGAGGTTTCTTAAATCCCTCCGACCGCCCACCCAGCGATATAAATGGGTTCATCACTACAATCGATTGGCAGGCCATGTATGGTGCCGTGAAGCGTGGGGGGGGGGGTACCTCTTCCAATTCTATTGACCAACACGGAAGAGTGGGCCAAACACCCTCATCCGCTAGCAGTAGCATGAGCAAGTACATGCAGGGCTGCACCTTTACCTCCACCTTCTACGATTGTTTGAGCTTAGCCGCGGGCGAGAGCGTGTGCCCGCGTGCGTGTGTGTATGTGTGTATGTGTGTGTCTGCGTGTGTGTGTGTCTGCGTGTGTGTGTGTGTCTGCGTGTGTGTGTGTCCGCGTGCGTGTGTGTGTGTGCGTGTGTATGGGTCTGCCCCGTGACCTCCTGCCAGCGGGCGTTCGACACTTCACGTGGCCTCAAGGTGCACATGGCCTGGCACAAGCGTCGTGGTGACGTCACCGCCACTTAGTGGCGAATGGCGGTTGTTGTTGTAGTTGTGTGTGTGTGTGTATGTATGTGTGTGTGCGTGTGTGTATGTGTGTGTATGTGTGTGGGTATGTGTGTATGTATGTATGTGTGTGCGTGTGTATGTATGTGTGTGTGCGTGTGTGTATGTGTGTGTATGTGTGTGGGTATGTGTGTGGGTATTTGTGTATGTATGTGTGTGTGTATGTGTGTGTGTGCGTGTGTGTGTGTCCGCGTGCGTGTGTGTCCGGATGTGTGTGTGGCCTCAAGGTGCACTTGGCCTGGCACAAGCGTCGTGGTGACGTCACCGCCACTTAGTGGCGAATGGCGGTTGTGTTGTGGATGTGTGTATGTGCGTGTGTATTCGTGTGCACAATTGACGTTCGCTTCGATCTAATGACGCTGGGTGCTCGCGCGCAGGCACGGAGCCGATCTGGACGCAGTTTCCCTTCCGCTACGACGACTCGCACACCGAGTGCCGGGGCAAGCAGTTCGTCAAGCGCACGTGGTATCGCAAGTTCGTGGGCGTCGTTCTATGCAACTCTCTCCGCTACAAGATCTTCATCAGCAACTCTCTGGGAGGCAAGACGCACGCCGGGCACAATCTCGTTGCCGACGCTGATGTGACACCTTCCTCCGAGACGCAATCCGCTGTGTAACATTCGAGTTCGGGGGGGGGAGGGGAAGGGAGTGGTGGCACGGTGGTCTGCGTACTCAGAATCAGAATCTGTATTTATACTGGAGGAAGAATCCGATGAGCTATGAAGCTCTTTTCCCACATATGCCCAGAACGTTCCAACAACAAACAATCCAAACACGCGATAGGAGTGCAAAGTACGGGAGAGAGATGAACAAATCACTAAAAAAATAAATGCAAATTAAACCAAACAATGTTTTGTCTTACCAGGTGAGGCCCACTGAGCTATTAGCTTCTTGTGGCTACCTGCCCACGTGAGTTCAAATCCTAGCCACGACTGTCAAAGGGTCGAGTACCTGACGTTATTATTGTTACTGTGACGCGTGCAACGCAGCATGGTTCATGCAATTCCATACACAGATAGAGAACTTAAACAATGCAATACAATGCGGTGCAATGTGAAACGATGAAAACGCTGCGTGTCCAACCTCATGCAAACTGAAGTCAGAAAACCCCTACACAGTTCGACACATTGCAATGAAACACATTCATTATACCGCGATACAATAACATCTATACATACAGTTGAACTATTTATATTTATAATTCTACGCTATTAATTACATGGAAACACAATCAATCACCTGGCAGAGCTGAAAATGGGCTAAAATGTTGGACAGAAATAATGCCAAAGGAACTGAGTTATTAGTCACCGGCATTTGGAGGTTGCTTACTGTGAAATCTGAATTTGAAAAATGAGATTGGGTCAGCATAGCGCACCAAAGGGGACTCCGTTCCAAGCGGCGGAGAAAGGCACGGGGTGGGCTGGAGATGCCCCCTTGTAACCGTCTCCCCGATGGTGCGGAGATGGATTAAGGGGGTAAAGGGTAAAGCAGAGGTCCCTGTAGGATCGAGATGGTTATGGTCGAGAGAGGGGGAGATTAGGTCAGTGAGATAGGTTTCTGCGGGGCCAGGGAGAGATTTGGAGACTGCAAAGGGCATCTCGTGTCTAATCTGCTTGTAGGTGCCTAGACGACCATGGGACTGGCTTGCACCACCGGTTGACATTTAAATTGCTGCAAACACCTCCTCTGTGCAAAGTAATAATTATTACTGTGCCGCAACATCGATGTAAAGTGGTCTTTTAAAGACTTTGGATCACCCATTGCTAGTGGAGGTTATTTGATTTCATAAGCAAAAACATAAATGAATCAAAGTTACTGCAAATGTAATTTTCGTGATAAAACTGTTTATCCATCTTATTCTTTAGAAAACATATCACTCTCCACGAGTTTTTATGCGCTTAATTTGTCAATATTTAGTTTTGAGAATTTAGACTATTGGTATGAATGCCGTGAAACCGTGCAACGTACATTTCCCTCTGAATCCCGCGACCCAATCCATCTGAGGGGCTCGGTTTCTGACACAGCGCGATGCAACCTCTGCTCGTCTCCAGCTATGACAGCGACAGCACGATTTGCATAACAATGGAAATAGAGACGAAGCATTGTTATGCTGTCCTCCAGCTAACTTGGCATTGCTGGCTACAACATGCATTGCAATCCACTGTTTTATTTTTATTTCATTATTTTCTATCTACGTGACTTTACCGAAAGAACAAAAGAATTTGAATTCCTGCAGTCACGAAAGTTTTAAGTCAAGATGTAATCCACTGCCTGGAATTTTTCATTTGAAACATTATTGTGCATTCGTCCAGGCTATTTATGTTTCTAGTTTGTGGACCTGTTTTACCACTCGCGGCATGCGGCCAATCGTGGTGCACACGTGGCCGATCGATTACACGTGGCTCTATGAACAGATCTAACGCGCTGTCATCGAGGCCTGACATTAAGCCTCCGGATTGCTGGACATTTGATTGGATTGGAAGTCCCGCGGGATGGAGGAGGGCACTCCGCACGGATGCCCGCTCACATCTTCATTGCCTCAGTCTTTAAGTGGAACAGACTAATGTACTGTCAGCTCAGAACTGCATTTTACCCACCGCTATGGCGTGGCAAATGCACAGCAATTATTTTCGATTTACCGCGGGTTTCTTTTCTACCACCGTCAAATGAAATTGTATACTCTGTCCAAATAACTGCTGCAAAATAACTGCAATTTGCAAGACATTAAAATTGTTATTTTTTTTCTTAAATAGGGATTGCATTACATAGTCCTCGCTGTTTGGTACAGCTCCGTTTTATTTCTTGCGTGCCTTAGTGTTTCTTCTGCTCTCGGACGCTAGTATATTGAGACAATTCTCACATCCTGTAGCGATCAACTAACCCCAGCCCATGAGCATGTTGATTAGGATCCATGTCATTGCCGCTTTTAAAGCGCATCAACTGCCTCCACATCAGAGTCAAATATGTGTTCATATCCACCTGCATTTGTTCAAGAAAACAAACTTTGAACCGATTTCGATGATCTGGGTCTGGCCCATTAACAATGAGTGCTGCTGAGTATCTAGATATTATTGGCAAGAGCACTCCATCTCCACCATGGGGTCCTCTTCAACACCAAATGCAACGGCGCATACAAGCAGCCCATAATGCGTAGTTGTGGAGCATTATTGGTAAAAAAAAACAGGAGAACTCTGTTCTGTGTCTCGACAAATAAATAAACTACATCTTTATTTGTTTGGGAAGTCAATAGCCGTCAAACAAAGCTACTTATCCGCATTGGTATCCTCACGCCGTGTAAAACTGGAGATGCCAAGCAGAATTAGGCTTATCCCAGCATCAGCACCAGCTCACGAAACAATTACTCTAGCAGTCAGGCTCTTACAGTGGCCAGTTTCTGTGTGGAACGTGGGATGAATTAGCTAGCAATAACAACGGTGGGCTGGAGATTATAGCAAACGTGTGATGCGTATCACAAACAAGTGCAGGTTAAAGGGCAGTGAAATGTCTGCATCAGCACAAATATGGCTACAGGCGCCTGGGGACAATCCACACGTATGACGGAATGCCTCTTTGGCACCACACAACGAGTCCTTAGTCCAGCAATGTACTTGCTGTTCTGGCTGCTGCCGGTTGATGTATCGCACAGGCCTCCTCTGTGTATGTCATCCGTCAACTCTGCCACGCAGCCACTGGATTACAGATGCCCATCACATCAACCGCATCGATATCATCAGCCATTACAATCCACTGTTGGATGAAGGCCTCCCCACGCTTTCGCCGCGTCTCTCATTTCCCCACGAAGCGGCAAACCAACCAAGCAACTGCACACGATCTGATTTCATCTCACGGTCCCCGCTTTCTCTCCCTTGGCTGGGACTCCATCATCAGTCTTGACCACCCGCTATCGGCGGGAGTATTACACCCGACACCACCGTGACGTCGAAGCACGGGCCCCCCAAAGCGCGGGGCCCGGGGCGGTCGTCCCGATTCACCGAACCCCACGGCATGGCTCTGGCTAAGTCGCGGGAGTGTGAGGTCTCCGATTCCGCACCACCGATTTGCACGGCTGTCTACGTATGGTGCGAAAGAAGCTGAACGTACTACATACGAGCATCTCTTTCAGGCGACGTGGCCTGTCCGAGCCGACTTACTTTTTCTTCATGGTCAAACAGATGCCTCCGAATTGCAGACAGTACATTCTCCGATCCCCAAGTGCTCCTCGTACCGTCTCTCTCGATGCAATTCCTAGCAATCGGTCGTCTCCGCGCTTCTTTGCGCACAGCCACGGTGCGTGTAGATGATCACACGTCTTCTGGTTTCTGATAGATGTCCGTGTGCGTTCGTGTGTGTGTGTATGTGGGCAGGTCTGTTTTACAATGTCGGTGATGGATATGGACACGCGGAAGACCACTGCGAGTTTGTCGATTCATTCCTGGATGGGCGGACAGGACCTCGGCTGGATGAAAACCAACTGCCCATCACACAAGGTCTTGCCACACAGAGATCAATGCATTTGTTCGTCTCCACCATTATCACCACCATCGTCGATCCTTGAAATGCGTTGAAGTCCTGAGTAGCCATATTGGATGAGGGCAACCATTACCAGTCAGGCACTCAGTGAGACTTGAGACGAGATGGATCATGTTCCCTTCACCAATCCACACTGACCAAAGTGGTGAAGTATGGTCAACCGCTCCACCATGACCGGTGCACCTAAACCACGGCCCCTTCTTGACTCTGGATCCACAAACCCCGGTGTCAGCTGGGCAGGTGGAGGAGCACGGGATGTGAAGAACCACTGGCTTTGAACAGAGACGCATTCTGCATATTAATAGCATACTACTACGTAACAAAGACAAAGATCCCTCCCGTATAGACTAAGCAGACTGTTGGGGCAAGTGCTGTCAGTGAGCACCTTTGAAGGTCGACACGACGCACGAGGGGGTGGGTAGCCAGCACCACGCCCGGCCGCCTTTGTCTCCCCAGCGGCAATTTTTACACACCGCACCAGGTACTCGTTTAAGGCTGAGTCGACCTAGGGGGTTCAGATAATCGTCA
Organism: Lampetra fluviatilis; assembly: GCF_964198595.1. Taxonomy (NCBI): domain Eukaryota; kingdom Metazoa; phylum Chordata; class Hyperoartia; order Petromyzontiformes; family Petromyzontidae; genus Lampetra; species Lampetra fluviatilis. The sequence continues at coordinate 1,486,185 of NC_136324.1, forward strand.
CCGGTGTTGGCACGTGAGCGGGAATCGAACTCGGGTCGCCAGGTTAATAGCGTGGCGCACTGACCGCTACACTACCGCTATATAAACGCGCGCACACACACACAATGGAATCTAGATTTGAGAACGCCTTCTATAAGCACAGTACTTGTATAAGCAGCGCAGGCTTACATTATACTGCTGGGGTGAAGGCAAAGGGCAAGTTGTGACACGAGTATACGGGAGATATGAGCAGTGTTGGCCTTGCTCTCGAAGGGGTGTGCTGACATCTGGCTCCGACTATATATACACAATGATTGGGGTGGAGAGTGGTCACAATTGTCAGTGCACTCTGTTGTGAACCTGGCGACCCCGGGTTTAATTTCAGGCGACGGCTAACATCAGTGGTGGAGTGAATATCCGAACGGGTCCTGGATCCCCTCGCTCCCGAAGCAACCTGCACTGACCAACGTGGTGAAGTAGGGTCAGACAACCCCTGACGGCTGAGAGTCTGGGGGACCCTTCATCCAGCAGTGGAATCACAGGGGCTGTACATTATTATATTTGTTCATATGTACTACGTGATTTTTGTCCCAAATCAAATCAGAAAATTCACTTACACAATGTATTAAACACTCTTCTCACATATCTCTGGGCTAAATGTTATAAAAAGGATATTTTCCTTAAGCCGTGTTTTCTGGTTGCACTTAAGTGATTTTTTTTACGAAGAGATGTACATTTAATTTGTCTAAGCTTTGAAGTGAAGCAGTGGTTGTCCGATGTACAGGATGTCCCTGCTATGTGAACCAGGAATTTTCCACCACAGGTTTATGGCACACATCAGAGACACATGCTGCCCAATAGACATTTAAACATATTTTTCCGCGCAAAAAAAATCTAACCAGAAAAATTCCCTCGATGGTTACACACGACAACATATTAAATAAGCGCAGGGTTTGTTCATCGAATAAATCGTTTTTTTTCCTCCGAGTCTATTTCAATCACACCGCCAGTCTCATACTAGGAGACTAATGGCTGCAGCTATTTTCGGCTTAATCACACAAGTCTATTATTGCAGAACGATGGAAAAACAGCAAAACGGTCCCATTCCTCAATTTTGCCGATTCCATACAAAACATTCACCCATTCCACCACGATTCATGCTAAGATTTTGAAATGGCCCACAGTGGGTAGAATCGCTTCTGCAAAATTGGCTGGCTAATACCGAAAATTTTACAAAAGTGTCAGAACAAACGTTACATGAATTGGGTCCTAAGTGTCCATTCAGAACTCTTGCAGCGAAGAGTGCATCATCTGTCCCACAGAATGACATATTACAGAACTACTTCTGAAATCCCTTCAAATGGCATCTTGTGCTGCACTATCTCACGTGACCTCTGTTGTTTGTGAATGCGGTGCATGGCAGACATAAGTGCTCTGACCCCTGACCCCTTAGCCAGGAGCATAAACTATCACGTGAACTCTGGTCATCCTCGCAGCAGCTTTTAGCGAGTCATCGAACAAAGACGGTTACTGCACTGGGCGCGTTCAGATGCACTTCTGTGGCCGTCTGGAACGCTCTTCCAAAATTAGAAAGCCACTGGAACGGTGCATTTAAAAATCTATATTGAAAATAATTTCTTTAAAACTGCTTTTTGTGTTTCGTTTGTTGTCCTTCCCCGCACCTCCGATTAGCGTGGTTGGCTACGTACGGTGCGAAAGAAGTTCAACACACGTACACACCCATATGCACGGCGCCACATCTGATATCTGCGCTGCTCTCTGCGCTCACCACAGGTTTCTACCGGCGGTACCGTCAGGAACCGCTGAACTTCGGCTCGATCGGCGGCGGCGTTTACCAGCACGGGGGCAGCGGCAACTACTACGTGGCCTGGTACGAGTGCGGGGTGCCCATCCCCGGCGTCTGGTGGTAAAAGGGCGGGCAGCCAACGCCTCCGCTGGGCCGCCTCTCTTCCCACCGTTGTGCCGCCCGGGTGCCGAGCTGGAGGAACGCCGCGATCGCCGTCGACGGATTGACGTCGGAACCCCCCCCCCCCCCACTCGCGTCGCTGGAGGAGTGTGCGCGCGAGCGTCGTCGTGCCACCTTGCCGAACGCGAGCAGTCCAGACGGTCGAGGGCAAAGCGGCGTCAGCCGGGGGGCTGGAAGGAAATTGGCTGTTCGGCGCTTTCCTTTCACAGTTTAGTTTTTTGCCCCCCCACCTCCCCCCTTTAAGCTCGGTAAATTGTCTTCTCTGGTTGCACGTGTGGCTCTGTTGCTCGTGCCTCGGCTCTTTTGGGGGCAGGAGACGCCAGATGATGCGCGTGTCTCGTCTCACGGCGCATTGGCAGCTTTGCGGCGCAACAAATAGAAGAGTGCCATTCACTGCAGTTCACCTGAAGGGTTGGTGACTGATCTATTCACAACTGCTTTTTGACTGGCGATCCGCATTCTAATATTGGTAAAAAGGAATGCCGTTTTAAACTATATAAATATAATTTGTCCATGAGACTACGGTGTCACTAAGACTGATGTAACGATAATAATGCAAAAAACGAAAAAGTAAGAAATGATAACCAACTAAGAATAATAAATACAAGCTCTTTAGCCACGTGTCAATGTCAATGGTGCTAGTGATACTACTTTCATTGGTTTCCATCATTATACTGTAACCATCACACCGTGCCATGTCCGTTGCTATGTTTGTCCAACTCTTAGTTTGTCTACCCAGCATTCATAATTAGCTTGCCAAAATAATGTTTTTTTAAAGTAACACAACTGGCCAAGTATTGAGTGTATAACTGTTACATTTTCTGTCAGACTTAACAAAATAGGCCTGGGCTGTACATGTATAAACTGGGTAGGTACTCTGAGCAAAGTCTAGTGTCAACAAATAACAAACGTTGGTTCTCCTGCATATTCGTTCCACCGATGACAAATATTTGGTGAACATTTATAACAGCAAAAAAGTACGGGTCACAAATATCGATGAGTGGAATTGATATGCCCAAGTCTTGGTTCCTTAGAGGGAAAACATTTGAGGGAGGGGGGGGGAAAGAGACATTCCCTCCCTGGTGTTTACAACAGGAACCTCTCTGCTCATAAAACGGATTCATTCTTCAAAAGGAAGTGATAAACGGTCACTCCATCGGCCCTTTACTGTCCCAGATGTTCGGTTGAGCCAAAAAATTGTTGGGCAGAATCACTTACTTCAAACAGATGTGGGATAAAAAGAGAGACGTGTTCCCTCTGGCTGCGCATGGCATCATCACTGGCTGAATGTGGTCTGCGATGAGCCTTGATGATATATAACAAAAACCCCATGCAGTGGCTATCCCCAGATATTTACGATCGACAGAAAAATTAGCGCAAAGTTGCAAAAGGTTCTGATGGTGCGCTGCAGGTTTTACTACTTTAAATACGAAGCTTGTGGAAGTGTATCGTTCAAAGGATCGTTCCATGGCCTTCCTTCTCATATCTAATGCAAGTAAAAACAAACACCACAACGTGATGCAAGCAATAGTGTACAATAGCTGATACTAACAACAAATGCCTGCTCTGCTTACATTCAGCTAGACACAGCTCGACTCAATGATCATAGAACACAATATAACTGCATTAATCTGACTCTTAGCACGACAAAAAGGGCAAGGACCATCCCGCATAGCTCTTAACAGACTGTTGGGGACAAGTGCTATGAGCGAGCACCTATGAAGGCTGGAATGGCACACAATGCGGGCGGGTAAACAACGCCATGCCCGGCCACCTTTGTCTCCCCAGTGCTGATGTGTACACACAGCACCAGGTACGCGCTCACACACACCCCCCCACATTATCCACATGGGCCATTTCGAAGCAACGGAATTACAGGATTGACGCGGGCGAATTTAAGACACGGGGAATGTAATGGGCTCCTATGGTGTATCAGACCGGCATTGCCATCTAAGAACATTTTGAAAGCTTGAATTGAGTAAGTCTCAGCAAATAAGTCTGAACGTTTGTTATCGCGTACTGTTGAGATGGCAGGGGTTGTACTTACCATTACCGTGGGCTGGAAAGTCTATAGAGAGTCCAGCGCAGAAAATTAACGGACTCGACGCAATTGTCAAGCATTAGACCCAAAAGTATCCTGTCCTTAGAAAGTGTTTTTTTTTGTTAAATATATGCGAAATCAAAGATTAATCGTTTGAAAATAATTATTCCGTCAGGAAGGGTAGGGTGTTTAAACAAGAATCGCAGCCTTAGATTCACTCCTGATCGTCTTTGCATTTAAACTTATCAGTAACTTGATCGTAGGAAGCCGCTCGTCTTGCTGTTTGAAGCATTTAATTCAGTTTTTGTTTTGTTTTACTTATTACATTGTACAGAGTATGTGCCGGCTTGAATGTAATCTTAATGTAGTTTATTTTGTATCAGATTATAATTTTGTAAAACACGTGTTGCTCTCCCAGCTTTGTGTCATGGTTGTTTAAAGAAGTGTTGATAGTATGAAAAGCTATAACAAAAATAAATAACAAATATAAATAACAAATATAAATAACAACATGTGTTGTTTATCAAATATTTTTCTTTTTTTGTGTGCACACAATTTCGTATGTAACAATGAATAAATAAAACATTCTCCAAGTAGGAACATTTAATATTGGATTTATAATACGACAATTGGGAAATGCCCAACGTGTTTTTCTACGCAAAGATATAAAAAAAACGTTAAGCGAAGCAATTGAATCTTCTAATCAAGTTTGTGCCAATTGGCAGGTTTTCGCGGGCAAAATGAGCATCTTGATTCAGTATGTATGGTCTGATCCTGGGAATATGCCACGTTGGTTTGGAATGTATACACATTGTTCAACATTGATTAGTATAATGTTCATATGAAAACTCTCTACGTAGTGCATTGCACCAAGCAGGAGTTTGTGTGCCCAAAGAGTATGTTAACTTTCTCTCTCTCCCATGATGAGTGCGTGTTACAATTGTGTATAAGTGTACAATATGTTCCGCGAGACGTTCAATATCATATACATTTAAATTCGTGCCGGATCACGATTACAAAGTGTCGCGTGTGCAAGAGCATCGCGTAACAGATATCAATGCACACATTAAGAGTGTGGACGCCTGACACTTACATTTGTACCGCATACTTAAGTAGATTTCCATACAAAAAAAGCTGTCTTTTGTTTTAAGTGAAACTTTTTTTTGTCTTCTATTCGAACAATTTTATATTGACTAAGATAGTATAAATGGTCAAGAGGATATTATATATTTTAAAAGGATGGGTCTTTAAGCCGTACCTTATCGCTCTAATAAAGGAAATATATTTTCTGCTCTTGCATACAGATGTTGCATGACTATACATCTTTTGCCTGATTATAAAAAATGTCTATATTAATAAATTATTATTGTACATGGCATGTTGTGAGGTTGCATTTTTTTTTCAAACATTACACAGCATGCGTTACAAAATACTCACCCAAGGAACCATTTATTTGTGGAAAATATTCTAAATATACCAGATACAAGTTGTATATCAAGAAGATAGAACTTACTGTGGTGACGTATTTCGTGAGATGTTTGTCGTTATTATTTTTTGTATATTTTGTAAGTTATTTATATTTTGGCAGACTATAGCCACTGAGATGTTTTAGTTTTCATGCCAACTTTTTTTTTTCCCAGCATGCGTTTGCCACTGCATGATCCCTGTGGACATGGAGAAAACACATCTATGGGCCAGATTACGGCTCATGCATCAGACAGACAGTCCCTCTGCACATTAACGATAATCATAACGATAATTACACATTTGTCTCATTCCTCGGAGATTAAAACAAATAAACACCCTCAGTGCAGATAACTATAGGATGCCAGTTAGTCAGTTTCTCTGCACCCAACTGCAGAATGCACACATACAAAGAACACCCGTGTATCCTACAACAGAGTCTTGGAGCAAGTGCTATGAAGGCCAGCATGGCGCACGAGGCGGAGGTGTAGCAAACAGCACGGCTGGCCACCTTTGTCTCCCGGGAACTGATGTTTACACACCACGCCAGGCACTTCTGTAAGGTTCAATTAACCTCGTGAAGGGTCCAGTACCGGTTCAGATAGTAGTCCTGGCTGAGAATCAAACTTGGATGGTGGGATTTGGGGATGACGCACCCGAACCACCAAACTACGACTCCCCACTTCACACAGTGAACGGTTCTGCACGGCTGCAATGCCAAAGAATATAGGATGGCAGTTTGTCCATTAGTCAATTGTCAGTACATTGAATGAGTCACTGTAGCGTGTGGCGCTGGGAGATTAGTAGACAATGGAATTAGGGGTAGCAGCCCGTTCTGCCAGTTGGACCTGTGGGCCAAGCGCGGAGCCTTCTGGGGGATCCAGAAGGGGGCGTAGCCGAGGGCGGAGCCTGGCCACGCTGCGGAGAATAAAAAGCAGCTCCGACTCACAGTCGGGGCTGCTGCCATCGGGAGAGGGACTCCTCGTGCTGCTGTCGTCGTGGTCTTCGCGTATTCAGGCTGTGGGTCTGGAAGCATGTTGGTTATCCCTACCCGGTATGGAGTTATGCAATATGGCTGTGAGAGCCATCAAAATCAAGAGGGATAACGCCTCCTACTAGTGTCTCTGAATTAGTACACTACACACACACCCATGCCACAATCATGAAATCAATGTAAAAATAGACAACAGTATGACACTAAAATATGGTCTGAAAACCTCTGAAGAAAAAACGCTCCATACTGGACCCTCCTGAAACCGTTTTCTGGGTAAATAAGTAATCATCATTATGAGACCTCCTTTGCCAGTACCAAAATATAAGAATAGGTTTTTTTCCCTTTTCCCCCCTTTTTTTCTGGCAACAAAAGGTTTCAGATTTGTTGCCAGAAAAAAGGGGAAAAAAATCTATTCTTATAATTACTTTTGACTTAAAACTTTCGTGACTGCAGGAATTCATATTCTTTGGTTCTTTCGTTCAAGTCCTGTAGATAGAAAATAAAAACAAAAAACCCACGACGTTTTGATCGCAACTCAAGCGTCGTCATCCTGATATATATAACAGGATATGGAAGGTTCAGACGATCCTGAAGGTCACCACAGAACCCCAATCTCTTTGACATTGCTCGTGAAACTGAAGAGGATTGTTGTACTATTATAAGACAATTGCAACGTATATAGAGTTTTACAATTAAGTGGCCAATTTTTTTTTTTATTCCAAACTGTTTAAATTACAATTTTACCCACACTATGGTGCTGAAATGGATTATGCGATCGAGGTAACACGGGACGCACAATCGTGTTTGCAGAATACGAACAACACTACATGTGACCTGAATGCGCAACTATTTTGTACAGGGAAAGAAAAAAAAGTGGCAAAATATGAAAACAAATGTTGGTTGAAGGCCATGGCGAGGCTTAATCTACAAGCCCAGTTGAGAAGCGAATTGACCATCGCTACCGTGCAGAGCAGCGCCGTGCATCGTGGTGCCGATAGCGGGATCCGTATGTCACGTTTCCATCGCCCTCGCGCTATTTATTATCTTCGTAATCACAAAAAAAAGTATCGTCATATTCCCTCTTTAATCATAGACACAAACACTGCGTTTGCAGAACGTATGTATGTACATTGAACTTCTTTCGCACAGCATGTAGCCACCCGCCCTAATCGGAGCCACTAAAGATCAAACAAACATCTCGAATTTCTACACAGCGTGTTTCACAAGCGGCCTGCCATGAAGGAGCTGGCTGTTATCATCTATGCTTACCGCCAGCAGATTGATGCAGTGTGCAGGTGAGACTCACGGTGGTGTCACCATTGACTCAGTGTGCAGGTGAGGTCCACGGTGGTGTCACCATTGACTCAGTGTGCAGGTGAGGTCCACGATGGTGTCACCATTGAATCAGTGTGCAGGTGAGGTCCACGATGGTGTCACCATTGACTCAGTGTGCAGGTGAGGTCCACGATGGTGTCACCATTGAATCAGTGTGCAGGTGAGACTCACGGTGGTGTCACCATTGACTCAGTGTGCAGGTGAGGTCCACGATGGTGTCACCATTGAATCAGTGTGCAGGTGAGGCCCACGGTGGTGTCACCATTGATTGAGTGTGCAGGTGAGGCCCACGGTGGTGTCACCATTGATTGAGTGTGCAGGTGAGGCCCACGGTGGTGTCACCATTGACTCAGTGTGCAGGTGAGGCCCACGGTGGTGTCACCATTGATTGAGTGTGCAGGTGAGGCCCACAGTGGTGTCACCATTGACTCAGTGTGCAGGTGAGGCCCACGGTGATGTCACCATTGACTCAGTGTGCAGGTGAGGCCCACGATGGTGTCACCATTGACTCAGTGTGCAGGTGAGGCCCACGGTGGTGTCACCATTGATTGAGTGTGCAGGTGAGGTCCACGATGGTGTCACCATTGACTCAGTGTGCAGGTGAGGCCCACAGTGGTGTCACCATTGACTCAGTGTGCAGGTGAGGCCCACGGTGGTGTCACCATTGATTGAGTGTGCAGGTGAGGTCCACGATGGTGTCACCATTGACTCAGTGTGCAGGTGAGGCCCACGATGGTGTCACCATTGATTGAGTGTGCAGGTGAGGTCCACGATGGTGTCACCATTGATTGAGTGTGCAGGTGAGGTCCACGATGGTGTCACCATTGACTCAGTGTGCAGGTGAGGCCCACGGTGGTGTCACCATTGATTGAGTGTGCAGGTGAGGTCCACGATGGTGTCACCATTGACTCAGTGTGCAGGTGAGGCCCACAGTGGTGTCACCATTGACTCAGTGTGCAGGTGAGGCCCACGGTGATGTCACCATTGACTCAGTGTGCAGGTGAGGCCCACAGTGGTGTCACCATTGACTCAGTGTGCAGGTGAGGCCCACGGTGGTGTCACCATTGACTCAGTGTGCAGGTGAGGCCCACGGTGGTGTCACCATTGACTCAGAGTGCAGGTGAGGTCCACGGTGATGTCACCATTGACTCAGTGTGCAGGTGAGGCCCACGGTGGTGTCACCATTGACTCAGTGTGCAGGTGAGGCCCACGGTGGTGTCACCATTGACTCAGAGTGCAGGTGAGGTCCACGATGGTGTCATCATTGACTCAGTGTGCAGGTGAGACCCACGGTGGTGTCCCCATTGATTCAGTGTGCAGGTGAGGAATTGCTTACTCATAACCACTGCTGATGTAAGTGCCTCCACTCATGACAATTCGAGAGAGAGTCCCTTTCCAGGGCAGTTGGTCTACAGTTCCACGTGACCGAAAATGCAATACTGTGCTTATATTAGAGCGCAAGATGGCAGCCAGGGCCATCGAAGAGAATTATTTATTTTGAGCCAAACGATAAACTCGACTCCACAAAGAGTGGAGTGTTGATAGCTCTACGAGTGATGCCCTATGGGGACATGATGGCCTGTCGTCTCGCATTGCATCCTTAACTGGTTGTTGTCTCCGTCATCTCTTCTGCTTGGTTTCCTCCACGCAAATGGAATCGAACGGATAATTTCGATTTGCAAATTTCCCACCCTCTGTGAAATGGCATGAAATTCACAGGGCAACTCTGGCTCCAGTTGCAGTTGAGTGAGCCGGCCCCAGCCGCAATGGTTCACGACTGCTGCTCTGTTTGCCCTGTCACCCACGGAAACAGCTGCCCTCGGCCGATAACGGGTAACGCCCTTCAGACATAAAAATAACCTTGTGCATTAGTGCAACCCAGCAGGGTGTGACCGATGGGGAGGATACGGGGCAGAATGCCACGTAACCCACTGGAATATTGCCGGTACAAATCCACCCATTGGCATCTGGCGAATGCCCGGGGGGTGAGAGTTTCATATAAATATTGTTATTTCAGATTATGCAGCAGAAAGAGAGAGAAAAAAGACCGACGCATTGTCAAGTAGTCAAATTCTTCAGAGATTATGGTCAATTGCAGCAGCATTTAATTACACTGGCATTGGTGTCAAAATAACTTTGCTACTTGCTGTGTGGATGTTGGACTTGCAATGCTGAGGGCCGCACAGCGCAGCAGTTGAAGAAACGATTTATTTTAATGACAAATTAATATATTTACGCAATCTAACCCAAAAAACCTCTTATGGATGATATTGGTCATGAAAGCCTACTACGTGTTAAAAAGCCTTCTACGTATTAAACTTTCTTACATACCCCCGCTGCCTCTGTCCAGCCAGCTGTATCAATGGGTGCAACTGCAGTTGGTCCATCGGTGAGTCGTGTGCGGTGGGGTAAAGTGTGGGTGCTCACTGGTCAGGGTGGAAGAATCGGCCAAATAAACTTCGATAGGGCCCTCTAGAGCTCCCTCGAATAGCGCCCCTTTTCTGCAGCAGACGCATGAGCAAAGTCATCGCAGGGCGAAACCTTCGCCACCTTTACGGAACAAAATATGACGATAGTAAATACATAGACAATGTTATCGTCGCACTCGTGATGAGTTTCTCGGGATATTAAGTGCCCCTTTCCGACCCACTGCTGGCCACCCATCGCCATGACGGTCACGATGGTTTGTGTTTGGCCACCATTCTGGTCGGTGTTGTCTTGGTGCAGGTGGAGACGCAGCGGTGTAGTGGTTAGCGCACTGTATTATGAACCCAATGGCCTGAGAATTACATTCCTGGTAACGGCTAAAATCAGCGGCGGGTGATATCTGAACTTGTCCTGGGTGACTCCCTTTCATAACCTGCACTAAGGTGAAGTACTGTATGGTAAAGTAACAAAAAAACCCCACGACTAATCAAGAGTATTGGCAACGGGATATAAATTATTGTAGCATTGTTACGTTCAGTGTATGGTTATCTATACAGCATGCGCACAAGTTCGCATGAACACAAGGTAAAAGTTATGAAAGTGAACACCTGCGAACGCTTGACTAAATACACACGTATTTGAGGCATGAAACAACACGGCACGAGATGAAAGGTTCACTGCTGGATTGAAAGGTAAGCTCCCTCAACGACGACTCGTGTTGTAACACAACGACAAGTGACATCGAGACACCCACTTGCTGCCTCCGGACGCTGCTTTTAACGGGACCAAATTTTTTCAGATGAAAGAGTCTAAATTCCTAAGAAGAAATGTGCTGAAGCCAAATGTAACCGTTTTAAGTTATACCAAGTTATGCGAATAGCATCTGAAACAAATTCCACATTGGCTTTTAGCTCTCATCAAACGCAATGTGTGCGATCTGAGGATTGCAAAGAGTGCATTTCTTTGGAGCAAACTTGCATAATTTCTTCGCTTCAGCTTGTAAAACAATGCCCGTGACATGTTTTGAATTAGGTCTCGCAGGTATTAAGTCCCCGCACAATCGGCTACTTGAGAGCGTGTGGAGGAAGGGGCAGAACAATGACCCCTTTCACATTAATTCATCACAATTTGCAAGAGTGAATAGAAAAGCAAAAGAAATAAAAGCTTTTTTCCGCACAAACAGAAATGTTCATTAATGCCTTGTAGGTATTTCACGATCGGCCGACTTATTGTCGACGGCTAAAAAAGGTTTTGTAGTTTTTTCTGCAATAATTCATCACAAGTTGGTAGCATGCACCTGGGTGAAAATAATAACTCTGCACAAAGCGTAACTTTCTCGGTTAAGTATTCAACGTGGCAGCTTGGCAAGGAGAAGCGCGGCTCCTTAAAGCATGAAATCCCAAGCTGTCGCTGAACAAGACGACATCAGCACACAATCTACAATTGTGCAGATTTTCAACAACAACAGCAGTCAGAAAATCAGAAGTCAATGTTTGCAACCGTGTATCTGCCAAGTCGTCTCAGTCACACTGCGCTCTGGAACTTTCACGTGATTGTTATTGATTCAAGGCCTTGCGGTTTGTCCAAAGCAACTAAACTTTTCCTAAGTGAAACATCTCTCCCAAAAAAATTGCAAATAAATGATGATTTTACAAATAATCTTCCCATAATCATTTTCTCTTAAAACGTACTCTGTCCCCTAAAATGTACAAAACCATTGTTTATAGCCCTTTGTCGATCCACTGATGGATGAAGACCTACCTCCCTGCGCCATGCTTCACCACGCCGGTCAGTACGCGTTGGTGAAACTAAGGGCCCAGGAGGCGTCCAGATATCGCTCGCCGCTGATGGTGGCTGTGGCCAGGAATTTGACCGAGGTCATCGGGCTCATCATTCAGTGCCAATCAGCACATCGTCGCTCCCCTTCAGTATATCCACCGACGGCTATAAGCAGAGCATCCACTGCTCCGCTCGAAAAAAAACAAGATAACAATAAATACATTACATATACCATTTAACAAAAATGCTTTGCCCATTCAATCTTCAACATTAACACGTGACTTATTCTATCGATGGAACCAGGAACGGTGCACGCAGCATTTGCTCAAATGAAGCCTCTCTGATTGTTGTCCTTTAGCTGTCAGCCCTTCATGCCGTGCAACCAAACCACGTGCTGCGTATATGGATCATTACTCAGTTAGCACGTCGATTAATGGACAACTTGGAAATAGAAAAATCACACAGGTGCAAAGCGTTTCTAAAAAAAATCAGTGGTGGTTAAAATAAGATACCGTGACCAGAACATCAACGGTGGGTTTAAATATTGACATGGCGGTGTCAGATCGCCTACAACCAATTGAGGATCCAGCAAAAGCAATGGCAACGTTGGTTTAAGGTCACAGAGGTAGAGGATGACCAGAACAACAGATGGACTGATGTAGTGGAGGAGGAAGAGGAATGTATATTCAACTTCTTTCGCACCGTACGTCGCCAACCGTGCACATTGGAGGTGGGAGAAACATGGAAATGACGTGGAAACATCAACGACAGATGGAAGATAAGTGGGGGAATGATATTCTTAGCTCGTGGACAAGGATGACCTCCGTAAAGGAAGAGTGAGAGAAGACACGAGCAGCTTTGTGACCAGAGGGCAATGCAGCTATGGATTCCTGTATCAATTTGTGTGGAGCCCTTGGTGTTACCGCCTCAAGTGCACAGTGGGGTTTCTCCATTTACTTAAGTTTTCCTTCCGATTACAAATGAATCAAAATCGGGGATCTTCCAAGGGGAACCAGATTACCCTGAGAAGAGGCGCAGTGCATGATGGGTAACACTAAAACTCCACATAGAATGGCCACCACGTAGTGGTTATGAGATTAATTGAACAAAAGTACAAATATCTAATCCCACAGAAACTTCACGTTTGCATGCATATAGAAATTCTTATACTTTTTGCTCTGCCAAACCACTAACATCTTAGCCAAATGCCCTTTATTTAATTTACAACACACTTTGAGAAATTCTGGCAGAATTTTAGTTCAAGCAATGAAATGCAACCAGATTGATAACCAAAAAAAGATCCGTATCCAACCATAATCTGGATTGCCTTTGACTGTGTAGTCATGGCAGCAATGGGCTTAATGCCATCCCTCAGACGTCTTTCATATGAACTATTTATTTTAGTCACCATTACATAACTTAGATTTTTGAATATTGTTATAATTATTCACTGCGATGGCTTGTGTATTGATTTCTGTGGTGCCGTATACACTTTGCTGCTCTTCCAAAATGTAAAAGCTTTTCATGCCACAGATGATTAAATACATGTCTGATTGTTTACAACGATTACAAAATGTTGGCCAAGCTAAAAAGCTTTTGTTGGTAATGTTTCATTTCAATGTCACCAAATAATAATGATTTTGTTGAATAGCACATGAACTATGGATTGAGTATTTGTTTTTTTATTAAACAATGGGGTAGTTGTGTAACCCAGCTGTAAATAAACGTGCCTCTGAATCATGTACACAAATCCAACTTTAACTTCTCGTAATGTGCTCCACAAACATTATTAAACTGGCCTTAAAACAACACAAAAGTATAATTCGCAGCTCATTTGTCAATCTGCTGCTCAATGAAGGATCCACACGCCATGTTGGTCACCAGAATTGGCCATAAAGTGGAGATGATCCCAGTGTCAGTGATGTTCGAAGTGCCTGTGGATTAAACAACGGGTTGCAAAGTCCATAAAAGAGCAGTCCTCTAACCACTGCTCTATAAATCCAGCAAACTGATTCATTTACATTATGATATTTCATAGCACAACGGCGCCAATTGTATGAATAATACGGGCAAAATTATAGCCTGCAATATCTAAATTCATAACCATTTGCTATGCCTCCCAATGTGAGCATTGTGCCATAACCATGATAATGAACTCAATTTCCGCATGAATACAGATCACAACGGCCAATGTCGATGGCTGACAAAAGAAATTGTAGTGTGAAATAGAAAAACGACAAACTCGACAGTGGCGATCTTCGAGAATGTTGATCGCAAAATGAGTTTGGAAAGCGCCCGTCCAGCGATAATCACCAAAGCGTCGCATGCGTCTCCAGAGCAGCAGCCACACGCACGAGAGTAAAACCCCTCGCTGGGAAAAGTCTGCACAAATTATGTCACCCAAGAGAACAAATAAATGTCTTCCCAATAAATAAAAGAGCACGAAATACCAAATCGTGAAAATGGCAGTACTCTACGGACTGTTCACGAAGTGCTGCGGAAATCGCAATAACCGAGAACACACACAAACACTTACCAAACAAGAACGTGTCACATAAATAAGATTAACAGAGTGTACGTCAAGCAGTGCTCTGACAATGCGCAGCACGCATCGAGAATTTGGTCCAGAGCATTGTGGTTATCAATCATTCCGCAAACAAGGGTCATTTTAATGCCATTAAATGTGCTTTAAACGTGCAATGGAATCACATAGCGTGAAATTTTGGCGCGAATAAACAAAAGGACAATTAACTAAAACATGCCTGAGGATTACGTTGGGTGTAATGTGAATATATATATTTTTAAGAATATTTGGACAAAGATTAAGTGGGCGGTTTGATGTTGCGCTATTGAAAGCAGATGGGCTCTGTGGTTTGGGGATGGTACGTCACAGGCTCTCACTGGGCACTGTTCATCACCGTAGAGGTCACACAGACTGAGCGTTGCCTCATTCTATTCTAAATTGTCTCATAACCAGCAAATAGACTTCAACTGGGTTCCAATATCCTTTGTCCTCTGGGAAAGGATAACGTAGAATAAGCAATTCGCTTCTCTTAAATAAAATATACAATTTGCAACAATTATTTAACAAAACCTTACTCAAATAACCATCACTAAATGGCTAAATGGGGCATTTGCTAAATCTCTATAGGACATATGTTTAACAAACTCATAGTCACGTGGCATTACTGCCCATACTCATGAGCAATGAATGTTGGGTTTTAATGTTTGCGTTAAACCCGTTTTCAAATATGATCACCAACACGCTCCGATTGGGAATGAATTGAACTCCTTCCCCTGCCAGGCACCCATAAACTCATTAATATATTTATCATTTTACGTTTAGTGCCATGTGAGCCCCCCACCCCACGCCCCCCAGCACACGACCCCTCCGCCTCCAGTTCCTCAGTGACGTCCACAGTGCAGTGTAGCTAAGTCGATCGCATCAGAGACGTCATCACTTATGCATCTTCAAGTGAATGGAAGACCGGTTCGACCGAACGTAGGAAACGAAACAACACAGCCGTGAAATGTCCTATTATGTAAGTAAGTAATCGAACCTCACGCACTCCCGGCAACCACTTTCCTCCTTCAAGAATACAAAAAAACTTGTTTAGCAGGGATGAAGGAAGAGATGCGGAGCGTGTCGGTGACCAACTATGAAATCCGAGCTTAAAGTCGTACTAAAACCCACTTTCTTCATCAATTAGTCACCAACAAAATCTGATTAGCTACCGATTGAAGCTATGCTGAAGCTTCGTCAGAGGCGTGGATAACAGATTGATCTTCCAAACGCATACTTATTGAAGCACTGCAGCTGAGAGGCAGGGCCAGATCATTGTCCCGTGAGGCCCCTGGGCAACATGTATTTTGGAGGCCGCCCCCCTGCTTTTCTATATTGGTGTCTTTCTTGCTTCCTCCTCGCAAAATCATCCACTAGATCGTCAAAATCTCGCCGTCTGACAAGGTCTGACATAAGTGACAATGAGCTGAGATGTGTTTGGCACATGCTACTCAGCAGCTCATGTTTTATTCTGCCTCAGAGGGAAAATCTCCGCTCACCCTGGCAGTTTGTCACTGGCAAAGTTAGAAAAATCCGAAGTGCCACGAAAACCTTGGGGAACACTGACTGCAGATTAAGTGCCTGCAACGTCTCAAGCAATTTAGTTGGGCACTTCTCACCCTCAGAGTCAGACATGAAAGACTTGAATTGGATTAGTTCAATCTTAATTTTAGAACTTTCGTGACTGCAGGAATTATTATTTGGTTCTTTCGGTTAAGTCACGTCTAAAGATAAAATAATAAATTAAATTAAATAATAGAATACGACGTTTCGATTGCAACACAAGCAATCATCATCAGGTATAATGAAATAGCGACATAAAATCTAACCAGAAAACTATAGACAGACATATTAGCAGACAGATATCACCAAGATACATAGCGGGAGCAACACAGGTAACAGAGAGGGGTGATCGTCTCTGTGTGGTGGCCTTAAATAGACAGAGGGGGGGCGGATGCAGAGAGAAGGAAGGGGGGTTAGAGAAAAAATTAGCATATCAATGAGTGGTCAACAGACGTGGTGCTGCACGGAAAGTAAGCCTGAAAATCAGGAGGACACACTAAAATTAAATAATCTAGTAAAATATCGAAATGTAATGTAATACAACACAGAGGGTCGGTCAACACACAATTAACGCATAGCCTGGTTGATTACGTATTTCAAAGATTGCTAAGTTAGAATTTAAGTGTGAACAATCTAAAAAGAGGACACAGGCAGAGAAAACAAGTCGCCAGAGAGAGAGAAAAAAGATAAGCTTAAAACTTCCCGTAGAAGTGGTTCAATCTTAATTTTAGAACTTTCGTGACTGCAGGAATTATTATTTGGTTCTTTCGGTTAAGTCACGTCTAAAGATAAAATAATAAATTAAATAATAGAATACGACGTTTCGATTGCAACACAAGCAATCATCATCAGGTATAATGAAATAGCGACATAAAATCTAACCAGAAAACTATAGACAGACATATTAGCAGACAGATATCACCAAGATACATAGCGGGAGCAACACTTAAATTCTAACTTAGCAATCTTTGAAATCCGTAATCAACCAGGCTATGCGTTAATTGTGTGTTGACCGACCCTCTGTGTTGTATTACATTACATTTCGATATTTTACTAGGTTATTTAATTTTAGTGTGTCCTCCTGATTTTCAGGCTTACTTGCCGTGCAGCACCACGTCTGTTGACCACTCATTGATATGCTAATTTTTTCTCTAACCCCCCTTCCTTCTCTCTGCCTCCGCCCCTCCCTCTGTCTATTTAAGGCCACCCCACAGAGACGATCACCCCTCTCTGTTACCTGTGTTGCTCCCGTATCTTGGTGATATCTGTCTGCTAATATGTCTGTCTATAGTTTTCTGGTTAGATTTTATGTCGCTATTTCATTATACCTGATGATGATTGCTTGTGTTGCAATCGAAACGTCGTATTCTATTATTTAATTTAATTTATTATTTTATCTTTAGACGTGACCTAACCGAAAGAACCAAATAATAATAATAATTGGATTAGTTCGTTGGCAAAGTTCATGCCCAGGTCGTACGGACATGCAGCGTATAGTGCATGTACCCTTCCCACTATTACATCACTGTTAGACGCCTGATCTGACATAAACAGAACTCCAAAGAGACTTGTCAAACGCTTGTAAGCGTCCACAGCAATGTTCAAGGCATGCCACTAGCTTATCAATGACCACATAAAATGTTTCTATTTTGAACTTCTGCCTGACACAGAGAGAATTTTGTTGCTTGAAATTCAAAAGGTAACTTTTTTTTCATTGGCTGAACAAGCAACAAAGGTTTTTGATAAGTCAGTGAAATGACTTGGCAGAGACCATGCACAAAGGCCACACCCCATCGATGGGGAGGGGAAAAAAAGACGTCGTAAGAACTGTCGACAATGTGCACGTCAACATTAGCATAGAACTACTTCCGTGGATCTAAAAACAGATGGTCTATGAAAATAATGGAGTTTTCCTTAATCTTTAAGTATGGATTAGGCCTCTTATATATGTGTTAGTGTATGAAAAAATATAACTTTTGGCATATTTTTTAATGCTTCACAAACCGCGGTCTCGAGATCTTGCATCCCCCCACTTTCTCGAAGGTTCCTTGACCCACTTTCCCTCCAGCCAATCACCTTCCAATCTTTATTTGAAGCTTTCGTGACTGCAGGAATCCGTACACTTTGGTTCTTTCAGTAAAGTCACGTGGGTGTAAAATAAAATAAATCACGACGTTTCGATTGCAACGCAAGCGGTCGTGCACTTTGTCGAACAGATCTCAACCGACCTCCCTGTCAATCGTCCTCCATGTCCCGCTCTTTTCATTTGCATTTCTCCTTAAATCCCCTTAAATTTCCCTGCCCTTTCAGGCCTGTTAAATACCAATAATAGGGCTTTTTTTTACTTCTTGATTATCCGTGTCACGTGGTGCCCACCACGTCAGGTGAGCATCACTGGTCGTGATAAAATCTCTACACAAGTGCCCCAGGCCCCTCCACCACTGGCCAGACATGACACATGCATGATCACGTCCTCCGCTTCACAGAACCTTGGGACACACCACCTCGCGACTGCATTTTCTCTGGAGGTGAACCGGTTTTGAGTCGTGCTCTTCGAGCCTCCTGATGATCCGATGGAAGACCTCCGGGAGCAGTGACCACTCGCAGGGGTTCTAGGGTCTCCCGACTCGGCATGGAGTTTGGTTCTCCGCTCTCGGTGAGGTTCCGAGCCAGCGGCCGTACCCTCTTGTTCTCCAGCCACGTTCGGAAGCCAGATAATTCCCACACAATCTTGTCAGCCCTCTTCTGATCCCACGTAAGGGCCTCCTCACTGGTTCTCTTGGCTCCCCACGCTTAGCGTTAAACTCCCCCTGGGACTCGACGATTTCCCATGCCAAGTCGGCAAGGGATGATGGGGCCGCGTGCGCATTTCCGCTCCTAAATCTGCCCTCCTGGTTGCTGATCTCTGCAGGGCCGCCACTCAGCGGCACTTCCCAGGACTCCGTTTGGGCCTTAGCTAGCTTCGGCACTGTCAAAACGGACACCCCTCAGTGTCCCTTGGGGGGGGGGGGGCGGGGGAGGTGCACGATCTGGCTACTGAATTTGAATCCCGACTCACATCCTCAGTGCATCGTGATTTGCGATGGCGCGCAAAGGGATGCTCGTGCGTTTTTTTCATTCTTTCTCTCTCGCCGCCAGCACGATGAGAGAGTTGGTGCTCAATGCCAGGCGGCACGACGCTGCAACAGCAGCCGGCGTGTGGAAACGTGCACCCCTATTATTGACGCGTCGTCGAGTCGAACGTCAACAGCGTCGCGCCTCCCCTTTGGAGAGGAACGTTCGGCTGCGGGCTCCCGCGACGCGTCGTCGCGAGTGTAGAGTTCTCCGAGGCCACGGTTCACGCGGGGTAAATATCAGAACGCTATCGCGGGACGCCTTCAAGATTTCAGGTCTCTCTGAAACAAGCGTTCAATTGTTCAGACGAGACGGAGTTGTAAGGCAGCTGTGCCGCATTAACCAAACAAGCCCCAACTCCCGTTTACATCCGTAGGCGCCGATGAGAAGAAGAATTAAACAATCACCCTGATGTGTTTAGGGGTTGTACGACGTGTTGTTCAGCACGATGTCCGATGTTTCGTTCCACGTGGTGGAAGCTTCTTCATCGATTGAATTCGGTTACGGAAGAAGCTCTTGGCATGGGGAGCGAAAAGTCCGGACATAAATTAGTATCCTATAAAAGCTCACAGAACGTGGTGTGAATCATCAGACATTGTGCCGAACAGCATGTGGTACAGCCTGAGAAATAGATCTAAGGTTAATCTCGCGGTACAACTGCGATAACCAACACAGTAGTACTCTATCCTAGTTCTATAGGTGTCGACCAGACGAATAAAATACATTTTAAAACTGACGAGTGGGTGGTTCAGAGGGCTAATCTCTGCATCAGCTCACTGTGTCCTGGGCTTAAAAAGTGTAAAACATGAAAACAAATTGACAAGCCGCTTTTATTATCTGGCATTGAGATGATGGCGATCACTTAGTGAAGGAACATCCATTAAATGTTTGCAGAAGTCATGTGCAGCGAGAGACATTCTGTTCGTGTTGATCTTTCAAGCAAAAATAAAGTTCCCATCCAAAAACTGAAATTTACAACGGATCTTTAACCATCTTAAGATGGTCTGTTTGAAGTCTTGCCGCCCTATGCATCATCATCATCATCATCTTGTCTGGGCGCCACACCGATTTAGTCTTGCCCCGTAGCTAATTAGCCACGAAAGGAATGCGAACTACTACCATCGGGAATTGTGATACTGCCGCGTGCCTGTCGGCCTCATGTTAATGGGCTCCCGTTGAGCTGAGTTTGATTCTGGGCCAGGGAAGAAATGGCTGGAACTCATTCCCCGCTCGCAACAGTTGAAGCATTCCATGTGTGGGAAGCCTAAAGGTCCCCGGACTCGTGGCCCGTGGACCTTTATTGCACGCCGCAAAAAAAAAAACTCCCTTCAGATCAAGGTGTTGACAGATAAATTTGCCATCTCGAGTCTGAGAGGCTTATGGAGCAGCCTCAAAAGAAAGGAGATTGATTGATGATTGAGCAGAGATAACACTGGAAGCTTAGGCACGAGCACATCGGCAAAAATGCGGCTGTGGCTCACTGATAGGAAGGGTCTGGAGTTGTGCTTGTTTTTTTGTTTCCATTTTCCTCCAGTTTCATCCTGATTGTGCTGTCCGAATCGTGCCTTGAGATGAAGTATCCATTCGGGCTTTCTTCCACAGCAACGCAACCATTCGTGTCATCGTACGGTCCTCCGGAAGAGTAGAGCGCACATCCACCTCTGAAATCCATTTAATTGACCTCTGGTTCACACAATTGAAGGCAGCACTCTCCCACCCGCTATGCTACGGACACATGTTTGTTGCATAGCAATCAAACTGATCTTTAATTCTCAGAGCTGAAATTTAGCCAAAGGAAACCGCAGAGCCATATTTTACGTGATGGTTATTTTTGTACAGTCACTGGCGATCAGGCTGAAACGATCCACTCATGACACTTGAGAAGCTGGTTTTAATCACAGACCGCTGCTTGGATTCGAACCCAGAATCTCAGCTGTGCCACCTCAGCGCTCTGACCTCTGAGCAACCAAGTCGCCTCGGCGCTTTTATTTTTTACTTTTCAAACGTCAACCCCCCAAAAAACTCCACTCTGCTTCCTTGAACGGTGAATTAAGATTGGCACCAATTATGAAAATGCAATTTGAAAGTGTGGGAAAACACATACCTAAACAAAATGAGCATGAGAATAAAACAACAAACCGCTTGCCTTGAAAGGCAGGGCTGCTGTGGCAGGAGTTCGTGACTGGCACATGAGGGAGATCGCTTGTACCTGCCGGGCGTGATTGATGTTCGTTTGATGCCTTGTGCCAACTCCGCTGCCGTACACGAGAGGATCGGGCGATGTTTATGGCAATTATTAGCCCGGCTCGGTGGGGAATGGGTCTGCTGAGGGAGCCGTGTGTGAGGTGAGGCCTTCGTTAGAACAAACAAAGCGAGGCCGTGTCATGAAACGGCCAGCAGCATTCTCGGACAACACGTTGTCTCCACATTTGAGCTGCTAAGGGCGAGTTATTCAAACCCACCGTCCCAGACTCCAGCCCCTGTGGACTTGCCCTCAATAATGTGTAATGGCTCTTGTTTATATTCGCGGTACCGAATGTTTTGGCGAAAGGGCTGCTTTTAAAGTTTAATGGACGCGGGCGTGTGGAAGAGAACTCGGTCATTGTTTCCTCATAAACACTAGAAACAAGATGAACTAAACTTCAGCACTGATCCAAGCCAGAAAGCACTCGTGTAATTTCACACTTGTACGCTATAAAATAGCTGGTTAACCAAAGTTCAGATGGTTTTTTTTATTCTCTTCATTCCGCGTGATGTTTCCACTATTATTGTTTTGAAAAAAGTGTCGAAATCAAAACTAAGAACAGCATTTAATTTGGGCTGAACTATTGCAATGTGGCATACATTGCATTTGCCAAATGGATTGACATTAATTTAAGGACTTGCTACTCAAAGTCGACGGGTGGATCAAGGGTCATAGCATTGAGCCAGCACTGTTGAGAGAGGAACCTGGGTTCAATCTGGGGTTCAGCCACAGCACCCTAGGGAAGCAGAGTGGCTGAGAGCAAGACTTACCTGGGTTCGATTACCCACTCAGTTACCTTTCTGTGTGGAGATTGTATGCGGGTATCACGGTTGCGAAATGTTAACTCCCTCGCCTGGTATGCAGGAGGTCGTGGGTTCGATCCCAACCCTGACGCCTGCTGCTGTATATTTGGAGTTTGCATGTTTATCTCCTCATGATCGCGTAGATTTTTTTCCTGGTCCTCCGGTTTTTCCCCTCCACATTTAGAAACACGTGTTTAGAGTATTTGGCTGCAACAAATTTCCACTTGATAAGCCACATCGTTGATCTATCATTTGTGGCCAGGTCGTTTCTGAAAAAGAAGCTGAGAGCTCAGTGGGCCTTACCAAGTTTAAATGTTCTCCTCCTTTGATGTTGCTAATCCTGCATAATGCACGGGCATAATGACTTTAAACCCCTCGCCAAACCTCCTACGCATTTCACAAGTAGTACTAATCGCATATCTGCATTTCCCATAAATATGCTAAATTACTCTTGATATGCAAATTATTTTGTCAAAGCGCTCTTCGCCCCTCCATCCCAGCTTAAATAGTCGCTCCAAGCCTGGGGCTTGTCATTCAGACTCTGTCTCCTCGACAGACCTGTTCTCCACCTGAGGACGGCTACTTGCGTTGTGGCCGAAACGTCGTGAGAATTATTTTATTATGTTTTATTTTTATTATTTTATTGTTTCTATTCTACGTGACTTTACCGAAAGAACCAAGAAGATGTTCTCCTCGTGTTTTTCATGAGTTTCCTCTGGGTATTCTGGTTTCCTCACGAAGCAAAACAAATTGATACACGAAAAAGTGGCAATGGTCAAACATCCCAATCCTCAACAAATACCTGGACATTAATAAATTTGGATTATGTGTAGCAACATCTCCCCCCTATTGCGAAAACCTGGCATGACCCTTCTGAAAAAGAGTCGTTCAGACTCAGTGAGGCTTTCCTGAGTAAAACAAACGTGACAATAAAAAAACGACCACTTGTGATGATACCAGCATCACAAGTGTCGGTGAGATGATCATCGTAGCATGGTCACCAATGAACAAATCGTCACTTTACAGACTTGTATTTTCATTTAAATTGGCTGAGAAAAAAAAATATCTACATATATATATAACACCAGCTTTACCACCATGCGATGAGCATTCATTTCCGGTGCTGCGTGCGATTTGTAAGAGATTTTAGAAGCAGTTTTGCGATGTCGCCATCCTGTGACTCTTCTGGTAGTGATGTTACCACTCTAAGCGAGCTTCAGATGGATACTTGGTTTCATAACACGACAACAGCAACATTGTAATGAAGCTGGAATAAAAAAAAATTGAACACATACTTTTTAATTAATTACCAAGTTAGATTGAAATATTTTGTTGTAATTTAAGTTGTCCTCAGTTCATTTGGGTTCATTTTTGTTTCATTTAAATTTAAATTATTGCTCTTCACAACACATTCCTGCTGTTCAGCTGCTGGATCTTCCTCTCCATCTGCTCTCTAAAGCAGGCAGGCACGCAAATAAATACACGAGAACACGGCGAGCATTTGTACATCTGCGCGGTGATCATTCAGAACCGCCGACGTAAATTAAAACGAGCTGCAAAAACATGTACTTACCAAGATGAAAAACTGTACATATGGTGTCTTTCTTAGGAATGTGGGACAGCAGAAATCGACAAACCATCGTGGCCACAATACCTGAACTCTCGTGTTTTTGTTCCCTGCCTGCAATTTTCTCTTGCGCAAATCTGCAATTATTTAACCAATTATATTTACCAGCCCCCCCCCCTCCCAAAAGTTAACTTAATCAAGAGCTGATTTCACAGCTGGTTGTAAATGTGAATTACAAAGAGGGTTTTTTTGTGTGTTCACGGTAAGTGGTACTTAATTAAAGAAAAAAATTCTCGCATGTGAATTCTAACGATTAATTCACGATGACGTTAAGAGTTCTTTAACCCCACCTCCCCTCCCCTTAAAGAACCGTGACAAAGAGTGCATATCTAATCCAACACAAACATTCCAGCGATTACCGAGAAACGCAACTCGTCATAATGGGCTTAGCAGGGCCTTACATATGGACTCTTAGAATGACCCCAGAGGGGACACTTTAGTACTTTTATTGCCCAAAGGACAGTAGCCGCGTCCAGTACACTCCGCACTTGTGTCAGCCTCGCCAGTTGCGTTACGTCACTCGCTCTTTACTGTTGTGTCATTTGTGGTCTTCTTCTTCTAAACAACAAACCCACGAACGTGCCAAATCAAACCAAGCGGGTACATATTCAATGTCGACAATTATTGTGTAACTGGCGGCTTGTTTTGCACGCTGCGTTTTTATGCACGCTCTAATAAAGCGTTTGAAATGCTCTTCACGATCAACAAATTACGGGTTGCGGTGAGAAACTGACCAGCACCTCGTGCAATATTTATGTTTTAAACGTTAAGTTATAACTTGAATGTAAAACAACGCGTCTCTCAGTGTTGTTGTTGAACTGCAATCTCGTTCTCCCATCCCGACTACATTCCAGTTCCATGAAAAAGCTGCCAGCGCGTGGGGAGCGAAACGTCGGACATCACGGCAAACGCCACGTGGTAACAACGCTGAGAGCACATCGGGGAGGTGCCCAGCAGAGCCGTGGCAAACTTGCACAGTCGGAGCGAGCAGACTGTGGGAATGCGAGCGTAGACTCCGCGAGAAGGGGAGGGGGTGTCTGTGACCCTGTAAAACATCCCCCGTGATTGCACTCATTCTACAGCTGCGCCAGTTGAAGGTTATTTCATGCTACGCTGTGTAGTAGAAAGCATTAGGGTATAGCAAAATGTTCACATTACTCAGTGGACTTTTTGAAAACCCAACGTTGATTATTTTGGACCCCCTGAATGAAAGCTCTTTTTTTCATATCCCCACCTTTTTTCTTTTTTTAAACCCACAGGTATTGGCTCCCAAGCTCAACAGCACTGACTGGCGTTGCGCTAAAGTATTCTGGTTGCAAGAGCAACATTGGGGCGTAGGGGGCCTTCGTTTCCCCATGGGCAAAGGGGAAATAAAAAATACTTTTCAATAAATGTCTGCAGAAATAAGCAAAGCCATTAATGGCAATCACAAAAGAAAAACAACTCGGCATCCGCGAGAATAAATCGTTAAGAAATACCGACGATCGTGATTGCGTCAAAACTGAATTACAGAAAGGAATACAAGGTTCGTAAGATATGGTCGTTTGAAGAGAAAGCAGACCATAAGGTACAGAATAACCGCAGTTTGTCTTGGTCAATGTGGAAGAATTATGGCAATGCCACAGCACTTAAGAGTCAAAAGTGAATTTAAACGGTAAAGTTACTCGAGGAAAGTTATGAATTTGATTAAACAGCTTTCACTCAAAACTTAATTGAAGCTCCCTACAATACATTTATATTCGGAGAATAAAACTCCGCTCGCTTTTGGAGGATCGTGATTACAAAACGCTCTGAATTAATGTGTACAATGAAGATTGGTTGTGCTCCAGCTATGGAGTTCTATGTAATGCACACAAGTTTGTATTGAACAAATCATTGGCTGATAATGCAATGGCAGTACGCACAGATAACAAATACAACTCAAATGTATCAATAACACCGTCTTAAAATCAAAATACATAACAGGATACTTTTCGGGCAATGGCCCTTCTTTGTTGTATCTTTTTGTATTGTAGTTGTTGTCACTTTGTGGACCCGCCCCGACTGGATACCTGTGACAAAGAGCTCCGTAGCCCATTGGATTCCTCCACGATAGATACAGACTCTGATTATTTATAGGACACGTGTATCCTTTTCAGTCAATGTTATTGACGAATGTGTTGCGTTTTGCTGTAAACTGGTAACCGTGATTTCATTTTACATTTGCGTACAGTTTGAATCATTGCACTATGTAATACAATTTTTGTTCCTGGGTAGTAAGTGTTATTTATTAAATGTTTATGCCTAAAAAGACTAGAAAATTGCTATTATTCCCCACAAACTTTGCTTTTGTGACCAGGACAGTGATATTTTGCAATTTACCTATTTTCAATAAGAAAACAGGAAAAATGTTTTCTTTTCGTTCACATAAAGTCAGAAAAAAAACATGAATCAAAATGACCATGTATTTATAATAAAGTAATACAAAAATGACTACAAATGATTTAGAAGTGAGTAGTTTTTCGAGATTTACAATTATACTGTAAATCACTTTCACGAATCAACATTTTTCATATATATATTTTTTCAATAACATTGAAAATTGTAAAATATTTTACATTTAAAAACTTTAACAATTTTCATAACGTAAAATTCCGAGCAAAAATTGTCCATCTAACCTTTCAGAGAGTTTTTTTGCATTGCTCGCAGGTGGAAGGAAGTGCCCAGGGTTTGTCTTGATCCCTGACAGGCATGCCGAAATATGCCCTGTAGGCCTCACACATCTTAGCAGATGCTTTCACAGAGTACTTTTTCGCTCTTGTCTTGATAAATTGGCCACAGACATCGCAAAATGTGTCTGCCAGATGCTTGAAGCCTCTTGATGCCATCTCGGATAAATGCAGATATGTATCCACTTAGGCAGCTGGAACTAAACTGAACTGGTGGGCTTAAGGCCCCTGTATTTATACCACTATTTATATTATTGGAAAATTCTCTAATGTTCTAGAAGTTACTCCAAGTTTACTGAGTACTGAATCTATCTGGAATGTTCTGGAAAAAAGGTAAATTCAAAATATCACTGTCCTGGTCACAAAAGTAAAGTTTGTGGGTAATAGCCATTTTCTGTACTTTTGAGGTATAAGCAATTAGGAAAAAATCCACTGCTGAATGAAAGGCACTCCCAGGCCATCACCATCTCTCACGATCCTGCAATGCACCTCTTCAAGAGCCGAATTCATCGCTCCATCTCCTTGGTTCGACGTAGTCTCTTATACGCCTTCCATGCCTTGAACTGAAAACGAATTTTATTTTACCAGATAATGCCCAGTGAGCTATAGCCCTTTCTCAAAAGCAACCTGGGCAAAAATGATAGCTCAACGAAGTGGCTTATCATCACGTGGACCTTTATAGCAGCCAAATACTCTGAACGCATGTTTATAAATGTGGAGGGAAAACCCGGAGGCCTGGAAAAAAATCCACGTGACCACGGGAAGAGAAACACGCAAACTCCAAATATACAGCAGGCGTCAGGCTTGGGATCGAACCCACGACATCCTGCATACCAGGCGAGGTAGTTAACATCTCACCACCGTGGCTAACACTCCATCATTATCCTTAACCATCGCACAACCATCTCTTCCAGTAGCGTGTCCTGCCCAAGCCCACTTACTTTTATGAACAATTTGTATTACCTCTTTGACCTGAGTATGTTTTCGACTCCGTGTGTTCGTCTTTTGTATCTCAGGGTAATTCCAAGCGTGCATCTCTTTGGTGCTCATCTTGCACTTTTCAGCTTTTGTTATTTACTTTTTCAATGCACAATGTGGGTTCACAAACATTGTCATATACGGTTGAACAGCCTCCGAAATTTGGCATACTTTACTTTTTTTTGCATGATTGTGGGATTTTGCAAATAGTTGTTTTGGTCATCTCCTGTGAATAAAGTTCCGACTCGAAGTATTTGAATTCTATTTGTTTGTTAACTTTACCAACAATACATTAATTAGGTCAGTGCACAAAAACGTGGCGCCAATTGAGGTGTCAGGATTTTCCAAAGGTTCCTTTGCAATTTCTTATGATCAGTGGGACGTTACTCCATGGCTGCTGCACTGAAACTGAAGTCCATTCGCATGCAGTGGCATGACCAAGCCCCAGGGATACTCAAACACAGGGGCGCGTGAAAGGGAAACCTTCAACATCCCGGTCCGCCACTGCCTGTGGAGCGACATCTACCACAATCAGCCATGCATGTGCATGTACGTGTGCACTGGTGCTGGCTAACAGCACTTACCTCAACACTCTGTCAAGGCTACGTGGGGGAGCTTTGTCTTTGCAAGGGCACGCGGTAGTGTCGCAGTTAGCGCGCTGCGCTGCAAATCCGGCGACCCGAGTTCAATTCCCGCTCATGGCCAACACCGGTGACGATTATCTAAACCGGTTCTGGGCCTCCCCTAGGTCGACGCAACCTCAAATGAGTACCTGGTGAGATGCATAAGCATCGCCACTGGGGAGACAAAGGCGGCCGGGTGTGGTGTTGGCCACCAGCCCGCTCGTGTGCCGTGCCGGCCTTCATAGGTGCTCGCTAACAGCACTTGCCCCAACAGTCTTTGCACTGGTCAAAATGAGCAATATACTCAGACACTCTTAGCATTTGATTTGTGTGCCACGAACAAAAGCCATTGCCCAAAACGTCGCCTGGAGTAAAACAGAAATGTGGGCAGTGTTATTGACGAATGTGTTGCCCTCTCTTCACGAGCTTCCAGTAAACGTGTAGAGTGGCGTTTAACATTGTCCTTCCAGCACACGAGGCGGCTCTCGAAAGTGGACAAAACAAAAGTTATCTCACGAATTTCACCGTTCCCCCCCCCCTCCTTCTGGGCGGTGACGGTGTCCTCCATCTGTTGCGCCTCTCCCCACGGTTGTGGAACGCCTTGCCCGGTCGTGTCCGCGATCCGGCCAGATGTTAACGACCTCGCCTGGTATACAAGAAGTGGTGGCGCGTTCCATCCCGACCCCGATGCCTGTTATATATTTTAGAGTCTGCGTGTCTCTCTCTCTCTCTCTCCGCGTGGTCCCGAGTGGAATTTTCTCCGTGTCCTCCAGTTTTTTCCCCTCCACATTTAGAAGAAAAAATGCGTTCAGAGTATTTGGCTGCTATACATGTCCACGTGAGGATAATCCACTTCGTTGAGCTGTCATGTGTGGCCAGTTCGCTTCTGAAAACGAGTTACACAGCTCAGTGGGACTTACCTGGTAAAATAAAAAGTTTAGTTTAGTTTGTACCCAGCCTCCAGAGCATTTCGTTATTTAATTTATTCAGATTTCGGGTCTCTAAATTAGCTTCTATGCTTCTCAGTTTGTCCTGCCATTGGCCAACACTTTATTTAGTGATGTACAGCATCCTGAGTACCTTCAGAATCAGAACATGTATTGATACTGGAGGAATCCGAAGAGCTATAAAACACTTTTTCACAGATGCCCAGTAGCTATGACGCCATTTACGACCTTGTAGAAAGGCACTATTAATGCAATTTGTTATGATTATTATTCAATGAGTGGGGTGTGTTTTGGTTTGCATGATTGTTATTTCGTCAGCAGCAATTTTTCGAGTTAAACAGTAACGGCCCAGGTAGGCCTGTGTCAAGGTGCAACGCTGAAAGTGCTTGACCACGTCACTGCTGGTGGAAGGGCCTCCATTAAGGGGAACTCTACAGATCTCCGCTGGAGAACATGTTGCCCTATTCTTCCATGCTGGATCTTGGAAGAGGTAGGCGTTACCCACTCGCTAACCACACGCTAACCACACGCTAACCACACGCTAACCACACGCTAATCACACACCAACATTGACGGCAGTGGTGTATAAACAAATCTCCCCGACAGACCTGGTCTTCACCCGAGGACGGCTGCTTGCGTTGTGGCCGAAACGTCGTGAGAATTATTTTATTATGTTTTATTGTATTATTTTATTACTTCCCTTCTACGTGACTTTACCGAAAGAACCAAGAAGTTGCAGGAAAGGTTAATAACCACTGCACTCAACAAAGCTCGCGGGAGTCCTTCCGGAGGAATGTGGCCCACTCTCAGGCCCTGGCCAGATATCTTCGGAGTGATAGGGGCACCCACGCTTTGCCCCACCACACACGGCCTGCCGATCAAACTATTTAGAATCTACCACGTAGGGCCCACTGAGCTATTTAGCTCTTTTTCAGAAGCAAGCTGGACAGAATTGAAAGCTCAACTAAG
This sequence comes from Lampetra fluviatilis, assembly GCF_964198595.1. Lineage (NCBI taxonomy): Eukaryota > Metazoa > Chordata > Hyperoartia > Petromyzontiformes > Petromyzontidae > Lampetra > Lampetra fluviatilis. Next base: position 1,516,331 of record NC_136324.1, read on the forward strand.
TGGCCTATTAGCACGTGGGAATTTATAGCAGCCAAATACTCTAAAAGCACGTTTCTAAAACAACTGTAGTCTACCCATATATACTTCTGGGTGTCGGTAGACAAGGCGGGGGGGGGGATAATGAATGTGCCCATTGCCTCTAAATAGCTGTGGTTCCATTAACACCGACACTCAAACAGGTGTTTTGTTTTAGCAGTGACAGTCGCAACACGAAAACAAGATATCACACGATGTTGTGTTCACTGGAGGTGGAAATTCCACAGATTGTTGTTTGTGCTGTGGTGTAATAACTCAAAGCACAGCGCGGCAGAGCGAAACGTCAACAGCGTGTGAAAATGTGCAAGCCAGGGCATTTAAAAGAGCCCCATCCGGTGCGGTCAGAACAGTTAACCGAATGATTGATCATTTCACTTTAACAATACTGAGCACACCTGATGTGAGTATATATGTTTAAAAATGTTAATCCTTAGTGGCTCATTCTTTGAAACACATGTGTGAGTATATATATGTAGCAGGGGATGAATGAGTCACCCTCTGGAATTTTCATTTTGATGCGTTGTTGTCTTGATTCAGGGTCACGATTCAATTCTGGAATCAATTCGTGACATTGTGATGATTGGTAGCGGCCTCTAGTGGCTGCAGGGGTGACATGAACCCATCACATAAAGCATAACAATAGATGAAGGGGCAGGCCAGCAATTGCCTGCTTGTGGCACTGCTGGCAGTAGGGCCCCCACAGTTCGACAAAGCCCTCATCAGGGTATTCGGCCTACTCTTCCACGATGTTGCCAAACATATTGAAAAAGAGTACCAACACTTTACCCCACCACATGCAACTTGCCTATTGACCAACTGTGCCAGACCCATGTATACAGCTGGGTTAAGAGGCGGGGAGACCACGTAGAGTTTGCCAAGTGTTTCAACTGCTGGCGGAGCCGGGAGAAGGGCGCCATGGTGGCCAGATGTTAACTACCTCGCCTGGTATACAGGAGGTCGTGGGTTCGGTTCCGACCCTGAAGCCTTTATATTTTGAGTTTGCACGTTCGCCCCGTGGTCGTGTGGATTTTTTCCGGATCCTCCCGGTTTTTCCCTCTACATTTAGAAGTATGCGTTCAGAGTATTTGGCTGCTTATCCACATGGTGAGCCACTTCGTAGGACGATCATTTGTGGTCAGATCGCTTCTGCAAAAGAGCTACGTAGCTCAGTGGGCCTTGCCTAGTAAAATAAAATATTGTTTAGTTTATGAAATCGAACTGGATTGCAATTTTTCGGTGTGCAAACCGTGACACCACGGTGGCATCCATACATACACCATACATGACATTGCTTGTTACACATGTGGGTTGATACGCCTATCATGAGCTTAGGAATATATATTCATGGGTGAATCAATGGGTTGTGCTAGCGCTGCTGTGCCGTCTCGTATTCAACTCTCATCAACGGAGAGCAGCTGTGCCGTAATTACCAAGTTCAAATTCCAAATAATTTCATGTACTTTGTGCACAAGGTGTTTCCCATTACCTGGTTCTAAATAAAGTTCCCCGATTAACTTCACATCAGAAGGAACTGAAAATGTGCATGCGCACGGTTTAACTTTAGACGTAAGTATTCCAACGACGTGTCTGCACATATTCCCTCGCACGCGCGCACACACGCAAGCACTGGACACATAAGAAGAACAACATTGCAACCTCGGAATCTGTCCTTTTCAATTTTTCAAACGAAGCTCACAGAAAAGTGGTTAGGTCAACTTCGCTCGGGAAAGAATTTGGCCCACGCCTTGTGCACGTGGAGCCGGGAGGAGCAAAAAAAAAAATCTACGTGGTTTTTGTGAGCCGAAAAATAAAACGAGGCGAGGCTAAAAGACAGACACCGTTGTTTTTTGTGCAGACATTTACAAAAACAGCCACATTCATCGTTCAATAAAACGTTCGCATCGGCTCCAAAAAATCAGATGTAGGGTCCTTTTGTATTGCTCAACCCTGAATCCATTTACAAGAGCTCTGCTTGACGTTACATAATAAATGTGCAACATATGCCGGCTTTGAAACAGCCTGCCATTATTTGTGAACGGACGAGAAACATGAAATAATTGACCGGTGCTCATTAACATCACGCGCCTTCGCTTTTAACTCCACAACTGCGTCCTGCACGCGTTTCTTGTAGGCCGACGTTGTCTCGCGCGACTCCCTCGCAGTGCAGAGCCGCCGCGGTTGTGCGATCGTCACGATGCTGTGCGGAAAGGCCTCTGACGCCGACGGGGGAAGTGGGTTTGCATTTCATCATCGGTGCAGTGACCCTCGGGCACCTGTGCACGTGTGGAATAGGTGCAGACGTCACCGAGATTTGCGAGTGCCACAAGGCAGGGTACTAACTAATGAGGACTTTGATGAATACATTTCAAATAGATTTCGCATCTCTTTGAAGTCGAATAGATTTCACATCTGTCTGAAGTTTAATAGATTTCACATATATTTAATGCCAGAAAGATCGCACATCCATTTCACGTGGGCTTTGTATACAGTATATATGTGTATGGATGGTGCGGTGTTGTAATGGACCGCGACATTGGACTTATAATCCAAAGGTCACCAGTTCGATCCGAGTTTTTCGGTTTGGCCATGTTTGTTTGTTGTAGTACAGAGTTAGACTGATGGCCTTAATCTAAGTTGTCTTGTGGTTGTTGTTGTTTGACTTGCATCCCACTGGGATTTTTGCACACAGCGTTGGTGTACGGTGCTTTTTCTGCAATATTTTGCTGCCTTTTCTTGGATTTTCTGTTTGCACTTAGTCACTTTAAGATGTTTTCTTGTTCATGTTTTTGTTTTTTTGTTTGTTGCGGTTGCACCCGATTCAAGAGCCGAATGGCTCTCAGGGCTATACCTAATAAATGAATCTTGAAATGAAATTAAACTTGACGGAAACACTCGTTGAAACAATGGTGCATCTTTCTTCAATACCGCAGGCCTCTGTCCACCCAGCAGTGCAATTGTGAGCACCACAGCCAGTCCGCCTGCATGTCGCGCGTGTGGTGGGGCTGAAGATGGAGCGCTTCAGACGCCTGGCCAACGTGGAATCAGGCCAGATATTGTTTCGAGCAGTGGTTCTCAACCGGGGGTCACGCGGACCACTGCGGGTACGTGCCAAGTCCCAGGGCGTTCGTGACGTGAGCCATCCATGTGTGTGATCTTATATCATGCGTGGCAGGCATTGGTGAATAAACATGTATTAATCTGCCAAAATGAATAAATTACGATTACATTTAAATCAACATGGTAACCTAAAACGATATAAAAGACCTTTTAAAACTCAATGAGCACAAATAATAATGATGTTTCCAAGAGTAGCTGTCATCAAGGGCGAACAAATTCCGTCACGCATGCACAACGTCCGTTGGATTTATTTTTATTTGCTTGCACCGACATAGCCAGATAGTATGCCTCAGAAAAAATAGACAATTGGTGAACGCATTAACGTTCATTATTGATACATTGATTTCTGAGAACTATGTTGGGTACTCTTTGATTCTTTCGGTAAAGTCACGCAGGTGAAAATAAAATAAAAATAAAACAACCAAATTATATCACGACGTTTCGGAGGCAACACAAGCTTTCGTCATCAGGTGGAACAACCACAGCAATTTTTTTCACTGTAGTGGGCAATGTTGGGGTCAAGGCAAGGGGATACTCTGTTGATACAAAATACAAAAAGGTAGCCAAATAAAGGCTCGAGAATCACTGGTCTAGAGGGGCCGTGCAGAGCTCCGTCTGACGGGGCCCTTCCGCCAGCAGCGATGCGAGCGAGTGCTGGCCGGCTGGACCGTTACACCTTTACCTCTAACGCAGTGGCGGCTCCTGCAAAATCTCTCAGGGGGGGCAAATGTCTGGATGATTGATAAGGATAAGGTCCACCCATGCAATGGATAAATTAACAGCTTAAGCATGTAAAGGCAACTTCACTGCTTTAATATTAATGAAAAATAAAGTGACTCTTACAATACATCTTGTTTGTTTCTATACTCACTATTAATACAATCCACTCAAGTTTATTTTATTAAAGATTCCACTAGGTGGCGACAAATTATATTGTAGGATGAAACGTGCTTACGTATGATGACGTAAGCACGTTAGTGTGAGCCCTCCCGGAAGCCATAGAGAATGCATTGCAGCGCCCCCCGTTCGAAAAAAAACATATTTGAATGTAAGTCTATGGGGCCACTCGGGGCGATTCTCAGCCGAAGTGAAATCGCCCAAAAAGAGGCGGTACTCCGCAGAACGTGACATGACGCTGATTGGACTATATCCAGAGGCACAGTGACGGCTAGCGTGACTCTGTGGTTGAATGACATTGGTGGTGCGTCGCCCAATCGCCCTAATGAAGAAACCGCCCCTGCTCTAACGTGAAGGAGATGTCACATCCATTTCGCATAGGTCTGTTGTGCGTCTCTCACTGATCTCATCATCTAATCAACAACCACAAAAAGACTCCCACCGTCAACAACATTGCCTTGAAAATAACAAAATCAGCGACGTTTTGGGCAATAGCCCATTGTCATGATGCCACACGTCTAGTTAATGCGCAACAGATTTCGCATGAAATTCACGTAGGTCATACAATATTTATTTATTTATATCACATCTAGTTAACATGAAACAGACCACACAACGAGTTCGCACAGCCCCGTACCCACATGTCTCACGTATCTCATCTCGCGTTCAAGTGAAACGGACTTCAAATCTCTATCACATCAAAGGGACTTCACGTCTCTTTTGCCTGAGCAGCAAGTAAGCCGTCGTGAAACGGCAACAGCAGCCAGTGACACAGCCCAGGAGCGATTGTTTCTGCACCGCAGGACATTCGCATCAACACGTCCGCCCAACGCAACACACTTTCTTTTTTTGATGGCAAGATCAGGTTGTGTTCCCGCACGCAACGCTTTGATTCCGGAGCGTAATGATGAATGGCACGCGGTTTGCAGCCACCCAGAGAAAGCGAAGGCGCGAACCGTTGCAAAAGTTCCGCCGGTGACGACCGAGCGGCAAACGAGCGTCCTGGAGTGGCTGCCGAGCGATTCGTAGACGACAGCGCTCGCCGATTTATATCAATGAGGGCAAAGCAGCAACAAAACCAACAGCTGTGGATTTGAACATTGAAACGGGTGGAACTGCGGTGACCCTGCGTCACGTGGGGGGATTCGTCCTCACGCCGGGTGAAGGGGGGGGGAGAGTTTACAACGCTGTGGATTTAAACTAAAAATATTAATCGCATTTTATTTGTAAAGCGCACGTTGAAAACCAGAACCGGAAAAACAAAGAGATGACCGCGTATGAATTTAGAGCAGTAGAGCTTTAAACCTGGGGTGCACACGCTGTACCACCTGGGGGAGCGAGACGTGGCCAGATTTTTATAGCAGATAAATAATTATAATCTACACACATTAATTAAGCAGGGGCACGTAAGTACAACTGCTTAGTTTCAGCAAACCTTTGTGTTTATTCACGTAAAAATACGATTGAGAGCCCAAGCGTTGCAAGGCTGCAGGAAAGGTGAAGAACCAGCGGTTTAGACGAACGGATTGAAATAACCCCCCTGCATTCTGAGTCTTTTCTTGGGTATGATGGCAATATGTTCAGCAGCCAAACGCTAATGCCGAGGTGTACCAGCCGCGAGATGGCTTCTGGAGTTGGGTTCCTGTAGTGTTGCTCTTCCTCCGCTGAGAGAGCGCGTACTGGAGCGGCTTACAATATGGTCCTGAGTTTGCACTGCATGGGAACAAATGACACCACCGCGGCTTGTAATCTTTAATTGCCCGTTCGTGGAGGAGATTGTGTGCATTGGGCTGCTGGTGTTCCGATGCGGTTAACGCGATATAAAAATAGCAACGAGAAGCAGTGGAGAAAGCAGGGACGAGGAGAGAGAACGATGAGTGGGGAGTTCACAACGGGGGGAACCGATGAAGAAGCTGGATCAGCAAAAGGCAGAGCAACACCCTGGCCTGTAAGACCATCAGCGATGCCGTGAGAGGCACGCAACATGTTGGAGCACGGACGCCGCTGTGCATCGGATTCCGTCAATGTTCGCAAGTGGGTCAGGTAGATCGCGACTCGCTCCTGTTTCGATTTGTGTCTGTTAAACAACAACAACAGAAAATGAACCTGGGTATCACACGATAGGATAAAAGTTCACAGCGGTAAAAGTATTGATTTTGCAAACACCGCCGTTTGCTCGTCTATAAACGTGTTTGATGACAGAATTTACTTTGGCAATAACCAAATAAATACGTAACAAAATCTGTTCTGCGAGCCCTCGCCCAGGACCCACTCTCCGCACAACATCTCCAAGCCAAATTGCAGTGTTTGGAGGAGACAAAATCGCCTTTTGAGGCAAAACATTACCAAATTGCATTGTAGGGGCCACTTTTGGACAATTTTGGGTAGAGGGTGGGTGGGGGGGGTAGCAAAGTGCAGGATGAGGTGGCAATTTGTCTGTCCAAGGATGAGAAGGGACCCTGCCCAAGGCTGGAAGCCCTGTTTGCGGCACACGCGGTTATTTCGCTTGCCCTGAAACGTGGGGAACGTGCCGTGCAGCGGCAACTTTCGAGCGGCGTCGTGAGATGCTTCCAAGGAGCTCAATGCAAATGGAGCACGGCGAAGCACCTTTGACCCTTTCACGGCTAATATATTGCTTTGGCTTTCTTACGAGTGAGAAAAACAAACCGATTACACCTCGTTAGTTCTGAAGTGGCAATGTATTCCCATTTTTTTTATTTCGGCGTAATACCCATATTAATTGTATTACACGACCATCGTCACCATCAGCTAATTTTCGCCGCTGCTTTACGAAGGCCTCTACGTGCTGTCGTCATTCTCTCGTGGCCCTGCGCTGCAATAATCCATCTCCCTGCTTGCTGCAACGTGAGCTGATCTTATCGTTCCATCTTCGTGGTAGCGGTGGTGCCGTCACCGCGTGCATTACCTCAAATGGCTTCGTCCCTGCACTTTATTTTCCAGAAGTCAAGATGTCATCACGGCCAATGCCGTAGATGCCGCCACCACCACCACCACGCCATCTACCCTTGGCCAGATCCCACAGCGGCTACAGCAGGCCTCCAGTGTTTTTATTAAATGTTTTTTTTTTATGTTGTAGTAAGAACGCGAGTCTGGTAGAACGTGCTGGAGATCTCTCTGAGGGTATCCCATTCTGGCCTTGGGTTGTCAATTCGGTTTCCAGTCTCGTGGAGACTATTCCAGTACCTGTCGAGGCAACGGGCCCTCTTTCTACCCCGTACACGTCCCAACCCAGCGCTATCTCGAGTGGCTAATCGGTGTTTTGTTTTTGATCAGTTACTGTAATTTGCTTTGACCTTCAAGATCGCACTTAGACTCTTCGCACGTGTTTGCATGGGGACATTATGGGACGTGACTATGCGATGATCACCAGCCATGGAACAACTCTACCGATGGTGACAATTCATAAGCCACAGACTTCAAATCGCAGATTTTTAAGTGGTAACGTGTAAAAAAAAAGATAAATAAACGTGTTAATTTGTCAATGTATTCATCCATGATCCTAAAGGCTACCATTGGTCGCCACATTTTTTCATCATTTTGATACTGCCAAAAATGTCCCATCGATATTAATAAACACTATAGACTAAACATCTCAGTGTAGGAATCTCCCAAAAAGTGATCCTTGAGACTCATTGTGGGTTTCCTGACAAACATAAATCGATAGAAGAATTACTAATATGCATCTCTATTTGTGGTCCTGGCCACAATTTGGAAATTCCATATTCCTATGACAGAATCGAGCGTCTCTGGAGGGAAACCACTAGTGGCAGAATAATAATAAAATATCGGTGCCGAGGCTGGCGTCTCTGATCACCGCTATCAACCAGACATGCTGCTCACTCTTCCTTCCGCGAAGGACTCGGTGCACAACTGCGTCATTTTACAAAAACCCTCCACGATGTGGCTTTGGCTTGTGTCTCGCGTGCCCTTCGGCACGGTGTCCGACGATTCGTGCCGAACGGCACGCGGCACAAACCTGAAAACACGTCAGAGCCGGACAGCACACCCGTGGCAAAACACGCAGCAGTGTTTACAGATACTAAACAGGATCATCTGCAATCCTCTTCTTGGTTATTTATGATCCAATCCAAGTTCCCCACCATTTGGGTGAGTCCTAACCACTTTTGGCTTTTTTGACTACTCTATTGATTGTATTAAATATGTATCAGTTACAGAGCTGGCCACAGAGATCCTTTATTTAAACCAGGTGATACATCATTGAGGCAATGTGTCTCCTTTGCAAGAGAGATCCTGGGTAGGATAGACTCGAAATGAAATGCGCGAAAGGATGCTTAGTAGTGTGAATTAGAAAAACTAAATACAAAGACCAAACGCCACGTAAGAAATTTAAATTAATGTAAAAAACGCAAAGATGGCTTAATTTTTACATTTTGGGATAATAATTATTCACAGATATTAATAACAACAATTCTGTACAGCCCTTTGCTGGATGAAGGCGTCCGCATGTCGAGTTGATCATGAGGGTTTCTCTGACCATACTTCACCATACTTAGTTGATGCGTCAGTGAAGGAAGGGAGGGTCCTGCAGGGCTGGTTCAGATATTACTCGTCACTGACGCTCGCTGTGGCCAGGAATAGAACTCAGGTCGTTGAGTTCCTCACGCAGTGTGCTCACCACAAAACGAACCACGACGCCATAATTATTTTATTATTGACGTGCAAAAACAAAACAAAATGTTTCTATCAACAGAAATAATAACGTCTGTTCCGCATAAACTGAAATGAAAAGCCACCGACAAATGCTATTCTTCCGTGTAATTTTCCTTTCTGCGTTTCAATCTCGTTGCATTTCTCCATGCGCTGAAGCTGAAATAAGTAAAGAAAATGGTTTGCATCCATTCACTCTTTAAAGACGCAAACCTTGTTGCCCTACTTCATCTGCAGCAAACATAATTTTCCTCTGAATTCGCAGACAAGATATATACGGAGCGGGTCATTTCAAATAGTTAAAATTGATAACACTCAACATTCGGTTGTCAATCTTTTGCTGGATGAAGGCCTCTCCACACTGTGCGTTGCGGGGTTGTTTGACCATGATTCACCACACGCAAGTTGGATAAAGAAACGGAGGCAGGACCGGTCCAGATATCGCTCTCCACCGAGGGCTCGAACTCAGCTGTTTGAAGTTCACCGTGTCGTGTGCCAACTACCGCACCACCACTCCACAACCAGATTTGAATGATGACATTTTTAAAAGAGCTGGACGTCTTTTCTTTTTTAAAATCTCGTAAATATATTTGGTACGCAAATAATCAGGTTTATGCACGTGCCAAAAAAAACCGATCCATAATTTTTACCCAAAATCCTCTTCGGGAAAAAAACTGGTCTATGTTATTTAATTCACTTTACCTGCATATAGGCGATGGAAATAGTGTGTGAACAGCGCTGTGATCCAGGCGACACAAGTTTAATTCCCCACCAAAGCTAACATTATTGGCAAGCGATATCCGAACCAATCCCGGGCACTCCCCTTTCACCGATCCACAGTGATCAGTGTGATGAAGTATGGTCAAACAACTCCTATCAACGACGTGGCACGGGAAAGGCTTCATTCAGCAGTGGATTTTCAAAGAGCGTAATTTTACATTTTATCTCCATGTGATTGACCATTGTAGCAGATGCACCGTTTTTTTTACTTTTACCAGGTAAGGCCCACTGAGCTATACAGCTCTGGTTCAGAAGCGACCTGGCCGCAAATGATAGCTCATCGAAGTTGCTTATCACGTGGAAATGTGAAGCAGCAAAATACTCTAAACGCGTGATGTTGATTCTAAATTGCGGAGGGAAAAACTGGAGGACCCGGAGAAAAATCTACACGACTACAGGGAGAATACGCAAACTTCAAATATACAGCAGCAGGGTCAGAATCAAACACATAACCTCCTGTACACCAGGAGGGGCGGTCAACAATCTCGCCTCCATGGAGCCCCTACTGTGTTAGCTCCTATAATAGTACTCTCATAATAGTACTGTGCCTATAACTGTGACTATAAACCTATGGAAGTGTAATCCCCTGACGGTCCCGTACCACAGCATGTACGCTTCCTTCCCCTAAGTGAAAATTAACGAAGCGGACAGCTACACCAGTGGCTGTGTTGAAAAAAAAAGCAAAAACTGATCAAAACACAATCATACACGTGAAGACATTACGGCGATTCATCGCACACCAATTCACCAATTCGTAAAGCAACATGCGGTGCAATGCGAAAGCACAATCAGAGGGCAGTGCAGCACCACCGTGAAAAAAATTAACCCGTAAAAAAAAATTTCACTATAAATCCTTTATATGCGTGGCGGCTAGAGTCCTCTCGTCCTCTGGCTTGAGATGGCTGCCACCTATGGGTCAGATGATTGCCTGGCAGCATTAAGCAATTGGTAATTAAATATAAATTTTTTCCTAAAAAGTGTAAAATTTAGCAAACATTTTTTCACGAAAATTAATTGTCACGCACAACGAGTCTGTGTGCAAAATGTCAGCTCGATTGGATCACGGGAAGTGGGTTAAAAAACGACGAAAGATGTGCACGGTCGTAAGCGCGCAAGCAGGCAAGCAAGCGAACTTAATATAAAGGATTTAAATAAAAAACGACCGAAAGATTTGCACGGTCGTAAGCGCGCAAGCAAGCAAGCAAACAAGCAAACTTAATATAAAGGATTTAAATAAAAAACGACCGAAAGATTTGCACAGTCGTAAGCGCGCAAGCAAGCAAGCGAACTTAATATAAAGGATTTAAAAAACACTACGCAGTGGTATAACTGCTCCTTCCCTTCGTTAACAAACCAAAAAAACATCCAGTGAAGTCGATTACAAAGTACCAACGGAAAATGCCCAGCTCCCGACATCCCTCTTACAGAAGAGGCCTCTTGTACCGACCCATGGAGAGCAACACGAGGCAAATATTTCTTCAGGAATTGCGAACTCTGAAACCTGGTTATCACATACGCCTCATATCGCTGGCACCAGATCTCCCTCACATCCACCTTGGACATGGCTTCAGGGCCCAACTGGGGGAAGTAAATGTTTTTTACGATTTCACTTGTAATCATATGAAACAGATGGCAGCTTGAACGAAAGCAAAGATGAAAACGAATATACGGATGGGAGGAGAAGAAATGTCTGTAAACATTTCGGGGAAAAGAAAAAAAATATTTAAAAAAAATTGGAGTTTCTTTCGAAAGGAATACAAGAATGTTCGAATGTACAAATAAATACTATTAGTAATAAACACCACAAGCGCTGATTAGTGCTGGCACATCTCTCAAAATGTTTCGTCTTGTTAATTCATTCATCAAACCATGAGCATAAAAAAACAGCTTGAAAAGTAATAATGTGCGCTCATGATATTAGCATTAGCGTTGAAAGAAAAACCGTCCGTAGCGCTGGGGAGGTTTTCACGGTTGTGCTGTACGGCTCTGCAACGCGTGCTCACGTCTGTGCTGCGCGTTGCTCAGCATGCTGTCCTGACGTTATTCGCCACGTCCTGATGAAGCTCCCAGGACGTGCATGGAAACGTCGGACATCGTGGCGAACAACACGAGGCGTCTGTCAAAGGCTGTAAATTTCGTTCAACAAACCGGCATGCATTTCGATTTAAAGCTTTCGTGACTGCAGGGATTCATCTTCTTGGTTCTTTCGGTAAAGTCACGTGACTTTACCGAAAGAACCAAGAAAGATAAACCGGCATGCACACAAGCACAGCCCTTTTGTAGCTAAAAATAAACTAAACTATTTTTTTTATTCGACCAGGTAAAGCCCACTAAACTCGACAGCTTTATTTCAGAAGCGACCTGGCCACAAATGATAGCTCAACGAGAAGTGGCTTATCATGTTGGAAATGTATAGCAGCAGCCACATACTCTAAAACGCATGTTTTTAAATGTGGAAGGCAATCCCGGAGGACTCGGAGAAAATTCCATGCGACCACCGGGAAAACATTCAAACTCCCAATATACAGCAGCAGGCGTCAGGGTTAAGGATTGAACCTACGTGCTCCTGCATACCAGGTGAGGCAGGCAACATCTTGCCAGCGTGGCGAAGTGTTAACTACCTCGTCAATCCACTGCTGGATGAGGGCCTTCCCACGCCGTGCGGGTGTTTGAATAGCAATGCTGCATCTCGCTGGATTGAGGTGGTACTCCCAGCTCTTCACAACATGGACCACCCCCCACCACCCACCTCCTCAGGCTGCTGTCCGCAGCAAAATGTATCGGCCTCATCTCCTCCGTCGGCCCCGAAAGCCGTCTGATTGTTGCCACAGTTGACTGTGCATCTTCCAGAAACACCACGCCACCGGGCGGGGCCCTGCCAATGGCATAAACACCACGCCACCGTATCCTAGCGCGGCAGTGCCATGTAATGAGGGATGTCCATGAGAGGTTTCCGCGTAAATCAGAGGTCACAAACGGGTTTTGATTCCTTACCCGTACCCGGCAGCACCAGGGTCGCAAATGGGGCCCGTACCCGGCCGGGTACGGGTACCCGTTCCCTACCCGTACCCTACCCGAAATTAGTGACAAACGGTTACTCACCAGTGACTCACGGCCTACCTGTACCCGTACCCGGCCGGGTACGGGTAGCCGGGTATCGGGTAGGGTACGGGTATCGGGTACCCGTTTGCGACCCCTGGCGTAAGTGTAGAAATGTGTCGTTAAAAACCCGCCACCACCCGACACAACCAACTAGTAAGGGTTGTCACGTAAACAGAACGTGGGGAATTCATCACTAGTACAGCACACTGGTGTGTTGGAGAGCCAAGCCACAACATTTACAATCTGAGAATGACGTTTCGCCAGTAATTACAACCAGCTTCATCAGGCGACAGCCAGATTTGTGGAAAAGTCTTCCTGTTTCGTTCCTTATATAGAGGCGTAGGTGTGTTGACCACCCTTAATTGATATATTTAAGCGATCTAACCCAAAAACCTCTATTATGGATGATATTGGTCGCGGAAGCCTACGTGTTAAAATGAGGGATGTGTCAAACTCGTTGGGAAATCCACTTTATTTGAAGCGCGTGTCACCTTCCAGAATCAATCTGGACTAACCGTATCGGTTGGGTCTGTCCAGCAGACTGTCCATCCGTGCAGGCGTGAGCTGCGCCGCAGTCGGGCACTCTGTTGCCGAAGAGCGGTGCGTGGGTTTGTCAGGCGCACGAGGAAGAGGGCTCGCCACTTCAACTAAACATTGTCTCTTTGCACGGGGAGACGTGACGAGATGGGCAACATTTGTGTGATTTGGTGTCGCGCCTGCCTCATGCTAACAGACACAAATGCTAATTTAAGTTCTGCGTCTTAAACGGGTCAAAATTGCAGTTTACTATATTTAAAAAAACAATAAGGCTTGAATCTTGATTTGAATCTTTCGTGACTGCAGGAATCCATACTCTTTTGTTCTTTACCGAAATAACCAAAAAATAAGGCTTGAATTATGTGCCAGTTAAACATTTGCTGCACTGCTTAAAAAAGTTCGTGCTTGAAATATAAAAACGCGAGAGTGAGATGCGTGCAAGCGAGTGATGACAAGCAGATCATGCGGTGCTTGAAAAAGAAATATACGTAGCAGAGGACTCGAATAGATGTGATCATGCATAATTTTTGTGCATTTCTAGTCCTTATTGTATATTTTGGAATGTTATTGTTTGGGGGCAAATGTATCGCATAACATGCACCGGGGAAGGCATTGTAATTTTACTTATATATTTTTATGGAGTCATTGTTACTGTGAATGGGAGTGAGCCAATCCATTGTCATTGTGACCACCACACGCGTGATACAGCTGGCATACATAAAACCTCAGAACCAACAAAGAAATGAGTTATTTAAACATTATTCATTGCCATTACCACACTGAGTCACCAAGCCATATTAGGTTACCAAAGAAACGTTCAATTCATGTTCTACAGAGAATGTAAAGTATTATATGTGGCCGCCTATTAGTGCAACTCATAAGCTGTGCACAAAAAGACAAATATAAAGATCCCCCGTATAGCCTTTACAGACTGTAGGGGCAAGTGCTGTTAGCGAGCACAGTTGTACACAAACACGCGCACACATACATGCAAATGCATGCACAAAGACAAAGATCCCCCGTGTAGCCCTAACAGACTGTTGGGGCAAATGCAGCTAGCGAGCACCTATGAAGGCCAGTACGGCACACAAGGGGGTGGGTGGCAAACACCACGCCCTGGCCGCCTTTGTCTCCACCGTGGCGACGTTTACACACCGCACCAGGTACTCATGTGAGGCTGAGTCGACCTCGGGGAGGCCCAAGACCGGTTCAGATAATCGTCACCGGTGTTGGCAGTGAGCGGGAATTGAACTCGGGCAGCTGAGTTCGTAGCGCAGCGCTGCACCACCGCTCCCCATACGCATGCACACACGTGCTCATACCTGCATACGCATGCACACACGTGCTCGTACATGCATACGCGTGCACACACGTGCTCATACCTGCATACGCGTGCACACACGTGCTCGTACATGCATACGCTTGTTGTAAGCTACAACATACATGGTGACGTCAATATAACTTAGCAGCTATAAACGCATTTCCAGAATGACCAACAATTGGGAAACACGCAGTTAAAAGCATTATTTATAGAAGCACAGATTACATTTTTAAAATCTGCAGCCAGCAAGGCTGGCCTTGGCAGTACAGCTTGGCGTCACGACCCATGGCTCAAGTGTTCAACTTTTCCAAGTTGTCTGGACAACCCCAATGTTATGGCATTTGAAAACGAGTGATACGTTCCAATGCGCGAAAATACCTCGATATAATCGCAAAGAGATAAACACTTACAAGTGACCCACTCCACTTCGTGCAAACAACGGAGGCAATAATGTAGGGTTTTGACATTTTTTTTTCCGATGTGGAATAATAACGGATGTAAACATTCACACTCTTGGGGATTGTATGCTGGCACGCATTTTTATTCTACTGCTTAATTTTGTCATCATCTTGGATACTGCCAAAAAAGGTCCCGTAGATATAACTGCTCAAGCCGAGCTGTAAATGTTCTTATATGCACATTATCTTTGTACTGTTCGCTTTTTGGCATTCTCTGGTCTGACACTGGTGAGAGAAGTCCCTAAGGAAGGCTGCCTCTGGTGTAGGCCAATCAGTTTCAAAAACAATGCGAATATTATCAGAGCATACTCTTTGGTTTTTTCGGTAAAGTACCCACGTGACTTTACTGATTGAACTAAAGAGTATGGATTCCTGCAGTCACGAAAGCTTCAAATCAAGATTATCAGAGCATGTTTGTTTGCATGTTTTGCCAGAAGTATGTGTGGTTAATGCAGCCTTGATGCCTTTAAAAAAGGTAACTATTTGGTGTTTGAACATCTTAAAGCCTCCTGTTTTAATTCTAGAAAGGGTAAAACCTCTTCTTATGTTTTCATCACATTATTATTTATTGTCAACAGTGGCCTAGTCATGCACAAATAAAACATGCGTAGGTACCCCCACCAAATTCAAGAAGTCTGGTCACCATGGAAGAGAAGGCCAACATCCCTCCACAGGTGTTCTCTATAGCTCCTTCTCGTTAAAGGCTCTTTCTCCAGCAGTGACATGAGCAGCAATCAGACGGATGCACCTTTTACCTTTTACCAGAAGACACATCTCCACACCACAGTAACAGTGTGGCACTCTGAGGCCAGAACATCGCAGGGAAAATCTTTTAATTCTGTTGTTGGTTCTCTAAATTAATTACGTGTGCTAATTTAATTCGCTCAGCATATTCCCTCCTCCATAGGTATGTAGTAGAAAGAGCCAGAACCGGGTCTTGCAGCCGACCCTAAAGTATTTGGTGACACCCTGGCATTAATTTTCTATAAATGCCGAAAGAATGAAACAAATGTATTATGGCAGGTAATTTTTTATGAATTGCTTCCTGTGTTTCGGATTGATTTCGGGCAGGTGAAAGTATCATTACACAAAGGAGGCACTCATTGCAGCCGCATTCTGCAATAAATGTTCTCGCTGTGTCAGAACATTTGTCCTGGCTTTAATTTGGCGCAAAGCAGAGAGGTCCATTGGCCCGAGTTTTGCCATGAGGCCTCGTGCCCTCTCAAGTAGGCAACAGCAATAATTGTGGGTAGTCATCCACAAATAGATTTTTGCACAATGCCATTATTCACACTATTGCCAAGGACCCCGTTGTGTTGACTTCAAAATAAAATAATCCCGAGTAATGTATGTTATTATCTACTCTGGAAAGCCTTGGGGAGTCTCAAAAAAGTTTTTGTCGTATTTTTCTCAGGAGGGTCATGCATTGGAATGCTTTTGTTTAATTATCTAAAATTAGTGGTTGGCTTTTGGAAATAAACTGTAAGAATTGGAGAAAACTTACGATGCATAGGACAAAACCAAAAACACTCAAAGTTCTGTACAGATCGATTCAATAATCCCTTGTTTTCCTCCATCTCCTCACCATCTGGCAGCTCAAGTCCACAACACCTGGTATATCGAAGAAGCTTCCAACCCAATTGTACTCACCAGGCTCATTGGCTCAACCCTGCTTGGTTTACAAGATCTCAAATAATGGGAGGCATTTGAGATAGCCCAGAGGAAACCCACAACTCCTGGCCTCCTTGCAGCCACACACGCGCAACACCCTGTTAACCCTGTAAGATGGTAATCCATGCAAAAACTAATGAGGCACAACCTTGCTTTATATTGGAACAAGTTCAGACACTCATGAACCCTGCACTCGGGAGGCAAATGCATGTTTTTTGTTGTTGTTGTCACCCAGGTCACCTGCCCTAACGATGAATGCGTTCTGGAAAAATCTTTTTCCTCAGCCTCCGCATTGCCTCCACAAGGAGGATGTGTCATCGATGCAGGCGTAGAGCTCGGACACAGAGCCGTGATTCACTGCCCACGAGTGCCACCTCGCCACATGCTCCAGCATCTTTCCACTTTGTCCGTGGAAACATCAGCCTGCAAGCTCGGAGCCAAAGTAAACGGTAGGACTACCCCCCACCCCTCCCACGACACACCCCCCCCCCCCCGACCTGGCTTCACACACTCTCACACACACTCACACACACTCACTCACTCACACACACACTCACTCTCACACACACACTCACACACACTCACTCACACACACACTCACTCACACTCACACACACTCACTCTCACACACACACATTCTCACTCACACTCTCACGCACACTTTCACACACTCACACTCACTCACACTCACTCACACACACACACTCACTCACACACACACTCTCACTCTCACACACAAACACTCACACACACTCACACACACTCACACACTCTCACACAGACTCACTCACACACACACTCACTCACACTCTCACACACACACTCACACACACTCACTCTCACTCTCACACACACATTCTCACTCACACTCTCACGCACACTTTCACACACTCACACTCACTCACACTCACTCACACACACACACTCACTCACACACACACTCTCACTCTCACACACACACACTCACACACACTCACACACACTCTCACACTCTCACACAGACTCACTCACACACACACTCACTCACACTCTCACACACACACTCACACACACACTCACAAACACTCACACACACACTCTTACACACTCTCACACACACATTCTCACACACACACTCACACACACTCTCACACTCACTCACACTCTCACACACACACTCACACTCACTCACACTCACACACTCTCACACACTCTCACACACACTCACTCACACACACACTCACTCACTCTCACACACACTCACTCTCACACACTCACACTCTCACACACTCACACTCTCACACACACTCACACACTCATTCTCACACACACTCACTCACACTCTCACACACACTCATTCTCACACACACTCACTCACACTCTCACACACACACACTATCTCACACACACTCACACACACACTCTCACACACACTCACTCACACTCTCACACACACTCACACACACTCACTCACACACACTCACTCACACTCTCACACACACACACTATCTCACACACACTCCCACACACACTCTCACACACACTCACTCACACTCTCACACACACTCACACACACTCACTCACACACACTCACTCACACTCATTCTCACACACACTCACTCACACTCTCACACACTCACACTCTCACACACACTCACACACACTCACTCACACACACTCACACACACTCCAAGATCCACTCCGCCACAACAAGAAGAAGAAGACGCAAACCCGGCGTCGCTCAACGCACGCTTGCACAACTCAATAACAGCTCTCACGACCGACACGGTTGTTTTCGACGCAGTCATTGCTCATTTAGTCGTGCACTCATTCACACGTTTAATTATTCATGGACTCAAACGACTATTTTGTAACTTTTGTTCCAAAATATTCCTTCCTGCCTTACTTTCAAAGTCCAATATTTATTGTCTGTGATCAAATTAGCCTGAAATATGCCCGATCTTGTCAGATCTCGGAAGCTAGCTTGCAGGTGAACGGGAGACTGCCCGGCAACACAACGTTCCCAACACCACCGAGGTGCCATGCCCTCGAGGTCGTACAGGCACAGAGGAATATTCCTACACAGAAATATGCCGATACATACCAAATCGCCCTGAATGTGCCCAATGTCATCTGATTTTTGAAGCTAAGAATTGAGCCTGGATATTACTCATATGTGAGACTACCTGGGCATGTAAGGTGTTATAGGCATGGCCTGCATGGTGGCTGATATGGCAAAAAAAATCTATGGTTTCGTGAACCCATCTGTGCACAGCTTTGTTACACCTATGCGTGAGTTGTCTCCCGAGTGCTTCCATTTCTTCCTGGACATCACTCTGTGCATGTTGAGTATTTGGCTGCGATAAATAGAAATATCCACGTGGTGATGAGCCACTTCGTTGAGCTATCATTTGTGGCCAGGTCGCTTCTGAAAAAGAGATGTATTGCTCAGTGGGGGCCTTAGCTTGTAGAATAAATAAAAAATAGTTAATTTTCTTGGTTCTTTCGGTAAAGTCACGTAGAAGGGAAATAATAAAATAACAAAAATAATAAAAATACAAAATTTCTCATGACGTTTTGACTGCAACACAAGCAATCATCATCAGGTGTGAAATTCACAGCAAAAAAAATTGACATTTTCTTGCTGTGGATTTCACAAAATTAGAAATTTTCTTGCTGTGGATTTCACACCTGATGATGACTGCTTGTGTTGCAGTCGAAACGTCGTGATATTTTTTATTGTTTTATATTTTTATTATTTTATTATTTCCCTTCTACGTTACTTTACCGAAAGAACCAAGAATATGAATCCCTGCAGTCACGAAAGCTTTAAGTAAAAATTAAAAATAGTTTAGTTTATTTTTACTCATTGAGGTATTCCTCATGTAAAGAACATTATTAGTATGAAACATTTTTGAATGGTGCTTTTAACGTTAATAAGCAATGATAATAATAATCATTAATATACTGTGACACGTGTTGAGAAGTGCTCATCTCGATTTGGTCAGATCAAATTGTGCAAAATCCCACGGTCTTCTTATTGCAACCAGTCTCTCGATTGCAATCAGTGCTGAAGTCATGTAATCTGGTACTAACATAATAGGACCCACCCCACCAAAGAGTATAATACGTGAGGTTGAACCCCACTTTGGAAAACAATGATGCCTTACAGAGCACAGTCCCAAAGGCCCAAACCGCAAAGCAAGCCAGCAAACAGTAGCCCTTTAACAGCTGTAACAGATAAACGCATTTCTCGAATTGAGCAAGGTTATAGGGACTTAGCAAAGAGACGATGAGAGGGAATCCCAAATTCGAGCAGAGGGAGAAATCAACTCGAATGAGAAGTGCTCTGAGCTGCGGTGCGGTGGTCCAACACAGTGTGGGTGAGGAGGGACATGCAAGCGTGGGCGGAGGGAATCAATGAGCAAAGTTCACAGACACACCAGGCACGGTGGTCGTGATAGAAGCGTAATGAGGAGCCGACTGACCGCCGGCTGGAGTGCGTCGGTGAATTAAACTCCGAATCGAATGTCCGTTCATCTCATCTCAGGGCAGGACAAGTGAGCGGACAGAAGTGGCAAATCAATCGTGGAAGAATCACAGAAGATACACACGTTCAAGTAGAATGTCACTATTTGCAATCCAAATATCACTCTTTGGTTCTTTCGTTAAAGGGCTCGCCCACTTCAGCAATTGTTTCTTGCTGTGGTTGTCCCACCTGATGACGGATGCTTGTGTTGCGCCCGAAACGTCGTGATTTAATTTATTTTATTTTATACCTACGTGACTTTACCGGAAGAACCAAAGAGTATGGATCCCTGCAGTCACGAAAACTTTAAATCTAAATCAAAATATTATTTTGACAAAATTACAACAATGAATAATTGTTTTTGTCATTCAGTTTATCGCCGAATTTATTTTTGAGATTAATTTTAATAGCCCCAGATTGTGCAAGCTTTGCATTCTCACATAAATCATTCACGTTGCCTTTTGCACCACGGCCAAGAATGGTGTTCATGGTTAGGGATGAGGTTGGGTTAGAATGATGGTTAGAAGGTTGGGGTTGGGTTAGGGGTTGGGTAAGGATTGGGTTAGAATTAGGGTTAAGATTGCACGCGAAAGAAGGCAACTCACATGCACAAACACTTAACGCTACGCAGTGAAGCGATGTCTATATGGAGAGGAGTCCCCTGCTGCTGAAGCAGGTAATAAAACAGACTTGACAAGGCTTGCCCCTCTCCCTTCCGTTGGCAAACCCCTCTTCTGCCGGCATTCTTTGACAGTGCACAGGTCTGTCTCGCGAGTTGCCTTTCTGCCAAGACTCCCAGCAAGTAAAAAAAAGCACTGAAAGTTGAAATATTTGTTAACGAGGGGCGACGACATTCACAATCGTTTCAATTTAAAAATGTATGACGGTGCAATGGGCACAACACTCTGTTTAAATCTTAGATTGAAAACTTTTTTTTTTAGAAGTGCTTCGTGTTTAGTTTGTTGTCCTTCCCACGTAACATCCGATGAGCACGGTTGACTGCGTACTGAGCGAAATAAGTTCAGCGTACGCACAAATCACAAGTTTCAAAGCTGCATTGACGTATACGTTACGATGATGAACCAAGCTCTGCATGAAGGTGACGTCCGCTGTGTGTCCGTGGCGTTAACGTCACCCGTGCTTTCGGTGCAACGAATCCATTAATCAGACCGCAATGACGATACCCCTGAAAAAGTTATTGTTGGCCTAATTCAATTTCGAGCAAATAAATATATTAACTTATAATACAATTGGCCGTTCTGTGTCTCACACTCGTGGCCTATTAAAAAGTTCGGGCAGGATTTAGGTGAAGATTGTTCTTGGCTCCCCAGCGCCCCTGCAGGGTCCAAGAAACATATTTTTCGTGACAGCACGGGAAGAGCTTGCGGGTTATTTATTGGAGTCTAGCTGTGCCGAAAGACAACCTTAGGCCAAGAGTACAGGCAACGCACCCACAGATGGTTGACCGTAATAGAGTGCAGTTTCTCTCGATAATAGTTAGAGGCCATCAATAATTATCAATTTCTCGGGCACACAAAGAGCCCTTTTTCGTGGTGATGTCGGTGGATGGTCCCAAGGGACCACTTTGTTTTTTGTTCCGTGGCCATGTAAAACAAAAATGGCGACACAAAGTCACACACAGAGGGCAGCACTTTTACATGCGCATTCGTTCTTACCTCTTTGTTCATGTCTGCGCTTGTTGATATGTAAACTCCTGTGTCAAGGCGCTAATATACGCTGCCAAGCTTGGCGGTGTTCATTGGGACGCTGTCTTTCCGACAGCTCTGTTTCTTCACCTGAGGACGGCTGCTTTTATTGTGGCCGAAACGTCGTGAGAATTTTTATTTTATCATGTTTTATTTTTATTATTTCCCTTCTACGTGACTTTACGGAAAGAACCAAGAAGATGAATCCCTGCAGTCACGAAAGCTTTAAATCGAAATTTATATATGAATAATTTACTCTGGAATAGTACGTAAGAATTTTCGTTGTAATTCGTCTGACAATTAATGCGTTATTCATAGAAACAAATTTGCATATGCTAAATTAGCACTGGATAGTACTTTTCATTTGGAGATCCTGAACCAGTGATTAAATTTCCACATTCCTCTGGTGGAGACCAATCTCTATAAGATGTTCATTGCTGGCTTCCCCCCAAAAAATCGTACTCATTTTATCGACCACTAAAGGAACGTGGGTTCAGTCGATGTCCACCTTGGATTCAAACTAAAAACCCTCTCCGAGACAAACACTGCTTCAATGCCACCCGAATAGAAACCACGTGGAGCTCCAGTGTCATGGTGTTATCACACTGGAGTCGCAATTCAGAGGTTACCAGTTCGATTTGATCTCCAGGTGCGGCAACCGATACAAAGGAGCGAGTCTCTAAAATGCCCCCGCCTTAGTCCACCCAGCTGCATGAATGTGAGACTCCCTGGGAATGTCAGGTGGTGGGGTAAAGTGCGAGAACTCCAACTTACTCCAAAACATGATCAACGTGGAAGAGTAGGCCAACATACCTGCTGAAAGGTACTCTTCAGATCTCCCTCTAGTGGAGGCCCTCCACTAGAGGGAGCGGCGTGAGCAAGACATCGCACCTTTGACATTTGCACACAGCACGCCGCATTGCAAGTGAGTGCGGGGCCAAGGCTGCAAGGCGTCGCCACATTTTACAATTAATCAAGCAGCGTCGTTGAGGTCCCACGGCACTTAATAGGCGAGAGATCAGGCGGGGTTCACGCAGCTTGGAAACCTTACACCGCCGTACAAGCGTTGCTACCTTTTAGACCATCTGACCCTTGCCCGCACACGGAGTTCTGCGTGGCGATTATGTCACAGTGTGTACCCACAAATTGTGCCGAGTAGCAGGCGCGCGCACACAAACACAAGCAACAGCTGTGTGCAACTCGAAAGCATTTCACATTACGAGCCGAGTTACAGCTTTGACGAGAGGGGGTCTCGGGAAGAAACGTTAGTGTGCCAGGCATCGTGCTCGGCTGCCTTTGGCGGTGCGGTCATTCCTCGAGCCACTGCGCCGACAGAGTTTGTCATTTATCACTTCGTAAACCGCGGTGGCTCCACATTGCGAGCGAAGTGGCGAATCGTCGCTGTGAACGGTCATTTAGCGTACGATGTTACGTCTGGAAGAAAAAAAAAACAGAAAGCATCGAACTGTGGGCATTAACGGCACATGGCCACGTGGGATATTTAACCGCTACAAAAATTGCGCCGTAGACAAAATAGGTATTTGAACCAAATATTACGTAGGTCGTAATTCCACTCGTGAGCTGAAATTTAAAATCAAATGAGCCATGGGTTGGAGAGTATATTATGCAGGCTCTTGAACAAAATAAAAGTGCATACTAAATGCAATTTCATTTTGTTTCAAACTAAAATCACAATGCGCTATATACATACACACACGTCTGCCCCATCAGAGATGGATTGGCAGCCATTGCGAGCATCATCAGTGGCAAGTGATGCCGACAACACGTTCTACTTAATGAAAGACTTTTTAATAAATGTTTTCTCCTACAACATCAGAATGCAGCGCCACATTTAATACGCACTACAATGACAATAGTTTAAAGCGATTTGAAGCATGTTTTTTTGGGGGGGTAGGGGGGGAACAGAGCTTTGTGACGTCATATTTAAGGGGGGCCTGACTTTTTGTGACGCTGTGTGACGAGGGGGGGGGGGGGGGTCAAAATCGTCAAAAATCGCGTGACGTCATTTATGGACGGCCCCAAACACGAAGTGTTACTTTTTCTTAAGCTTGGCTGTTAAGCTTTTTAAACACAAGTCAGCAAACACATAATAACTTGAGGAATCCAAGTCCCCTTGATAATTGCGATATAATTACTTGACCGGATTTCAACTGTTGAGAATATTGAGTAATGGCACGGGATAAACTATTTCGCAACAGTGAATTTACAACGGTAATTCGTGAACCCACGTTTAATCACCGCTCCAAGAGGAAGCGTCCCTGTGAAATTAGTTGAGGAGGAAGAAAAAAAATACAAATCCCAGTAGACTCAACTACTCGGTGGAAGAATTACGATGGAGGAAGCATATTGATGTGTGTAGCTTTAAACAAGACCCCCTCCCGCCCACTAGACACCTGTGGAAGTTTCTCCCATTTAAGCCTTTCTCAAATAACAGTCCCATTGCACGGTCCCAACTACCGGTTGCGCTTACGAACCCGGTTAACCCGAGTTCGATTCCCGCTCACGGCCACCGACACTAGTGACGATTATCCGAACCGATCCTGGGTCTCCCCTAGGTCTACTCAGCCTCAAACGAGTACCTGGTGCGATGTGTAGCCATCGACAATAGGGACGCAGAGGTGGCCGTGACAGGTGCCGGTGCTGGTCACCCACCTCCTCCATGTGCCTTGACGGCCTTCGTAAGGTGCTTGAAGGTGCTCGCTAAGAGCACTTGCCCCGAAAAGTCTGCCAAAGGCTATGCAGGGGACCTTTGCCTTGTTGCGTGTGCCTGAGTCAAGTGGCTCGGCAGACGGTTGCGAGCCCAAATTCTCCTTCGAGGGTCGACTCAGTCAACAATCCCTCCAGCATCAAGACAACGAGTACCACTTTGTGGGGAGATCAACAGTGGTTGTATGAATATACTCGCCCCCGCCATAGGAACATGGATTTTGCACCATTGGCTCAGTGCTGCAAACAGAAGAGCAGCATCACAATGCTCACTTGAGCATAACATCATTTTGACTTTTTTCATATTCAAGGCCAGATTCATATTTGTCCTGTAAATTTGACCCGATTTGTGCTATCGATATCATTCTCTGGCAGGGCAGTGCAACGTTTTAGTTGGGGAATAGCCCGAGGAAGCAGATATAAACAGGACCCTGCGGGGTGGGCTGGTAGAAATGATACTAATACCGGTACAGGGATATCGACCGGGTATAGAGGAGTTAAAAACAAAATGATTTGTGCATGGGGGGTGAGCGATGACGTCCACACCCCCCTCCCCACTGACCCGCGCGCCCACAGAGCGATGACGTCTACACCCCCCTCCCCACTGACTCGCGCGCCCACAGAGCAAGTATTGCAACAGGCGATGTCATTGGCTGCGCCGGATGCGACGGCCATCTTGTTTAGTTCATTTAGTTCACGGATCGCAGGGGGAGCGGGCGGCCATCTTGTCGGACAGACGGACAGTCGGACGGACGGACGGACGGACACATTAATCTATTGGTGGTCTGGTCCACTTCGTTCCTACCAGTACAAAGCTCCCTCTGAGAGTCCTTCAAGTGAGATCTGGTTCACACAGGCAGGGGACAGCACTTTCGCATCCACTCTGCCGAGTCAAACGGATATTAATTCTCAGAGATGGAACTTATCCAAAATAAGCACAGATCTAAAGTTAATATGATGGCTTTATTGTGCAGTCAATCGCGACCGGGCTGAAACCATCAACTTGATACACTTGAGAACCCAGTTTAACCAGACCCTGGATCCAAACCCAGGACCTCAACGATGCTAGCACAGCACTTTGATCATTGAGCTATCCAGGCACCTCCGTGCCAGCTTTAAATATCAATGAAACAGCCAAACCACATAATTGGCAATTTGTCCCATAGTTGGTAATGCCAGAATTGATTGCCATGGTTTTTTTTCGCCAAGAATCTGACTAAAATAACAACACTTAATTCCGGCATTTAACGTCTCCATACTCAAGTCAATGTTGGGAAATGTTCACCTCCGATTGCTGCCATTGAGTAGGAATCCCACATTCTTCAGGCTGGGACCAGTGTTCCTCATAAAACAACCACTCTCAACTGTCCCCCAGAATAGTATGTATTTTATCTGTCCTGAAGACATGATAGGCCGAATCCAGCCTCTAACTGGGTTATATGAACTCTTTGAACTGTTTTGGGGTAAAACATTGGCCATTACTCAAGAACTACTTCCTTGGAAAGTTGGCAGACTTTAATTCAGGTGAATACGTAGAGCTTTTGATAGCTTCGCCAGAATGGATAACTTGTTTTTGGTTATTTGTGTGTGTGTGCATGTGCGCACTTACATCCGAACATCTATCCATATGGTTTTTCATGAGGCATATAATTTTCCAACCGCAATATCTTGATAATGGTTAAAACAATTGTTTTCACAATCCGGCTCTTTATTGAACGAGGTATGTGCTAGTTTAACTCTTGCTAGGGCGTCCTTTGTTGGAATCCATAGTAATATCTGCTAGCTGGGCATTAATATACACACTACCAAGCAAAAGTTTAATTAGTAAACACCACAGACAATGGAGCAGGAGATTTCTAATACCATGCGCTCTTCATTGTTTGGCCACAATAATGTACGCGCTGTACAGCACATTCTAAATCAAAATTCAACTCGCCCGTATAAACTAGGGCAGCATTTTCTCTTTAAATTACAACATCCTGAGACACCTTTCGGGGAAACCTGCAAATATAAATCTTCTTTGAAACACGACGAGATTAGACTCCCAAAAGAGATCATCTTTAATTTCCTTCAACAATAACTCTGAAAACAGATAACATTTTAATGTACTATGGAAGAGCTTTAGCATTTTATAATTATTCTCATATAATAGAAGCACAATACTTTTTATTGCACAATATATATGTTGTATTTGGCAGTCTACCTATTAATTTTAGCTTAGTTTGCAAAGATCCTACGAGATATGTCACGAGGTGTTACATTATGAATGCCATCGGAAGAAAAGTAGCATGATCGTAACTGCATTAAATTATTAGCTCAAAATATAATGGAAACTGGTGCATGGAATACGGAAAAGAAGAAAGCCTCGGACCACATGGGAAGACTTAGCAGATAGACTTGACACAATGAGATTTACAGCAATAACCGCAAAGGCGGTGGCAAAAGATCGGAAAAGGTGGTGGGACCTCGTGTCGACAGGCACAAGTGGAGTAATAATAACCATAAATTAAATTTATGAAGCGCCTTTCCATATCAGAGTACCTGACGACGATAATGGATAGAAGGGTTGATGACCAATCGTAAAATAGTGGCAACTCAGTGACGGAACCTGTCCGAGGGTTTGGCCACTGAAGAGATGGAACGATAGAATCATCTTCTGGGCGGGTAGTACGTGGATTTTTGTATTGCTTAATTGTCAAAGAGCTCGTGGCGGATTGGGGAGGCCTTTAGCCAGCAGTGGACTGACCATGTCCGATGGTGATTCATCGCATGATGGCAATACCACAATTGGAATATAATTAGGAGAAACATTTATTTAAAAGGAAACCTCACTGAGTTGGAAAACCTTTCAGGAGGTTCCCCTACTTGGGATGTTTAGGAAATTTCCTTTTGAATAGCTGTCCATGTGGAAGGAAACCAGAGTTCCTGCTGAACAACAGACAACCGAAACACGAGGAAGGGAACAACTCAAACCGCACATTTAGGTCAGCAATCTACTTGCCATCCTACCTCCGACAAAAAAAAACATGTCTGTCCGCTCGTAAGATGGATGGACCACACATGTGAACACTTTGCACGATCTACTGACAGGAGCCTCTACGAGGTCACGAGTCACCGGATTACGAGTGCGTGGGACGCTGCCACAGTGTGGTGGTTCGCTTGCAAATCCAGAGATCGCTGGTTCGATTCCATCTATCCCAGGTTGATTTACGAAAGCTGAAAAAGTGGGTAAGTTACTAATAATCTCTGTCCACTCAGTGGTATAATTTAAAACTATAAATTATTTATAATTTTTTACCAGGCAAGGCCCACTGAGCTATGTAGCTCTTTTTCAGAAGCGACCTGGCCACGAATGACAGTTCAAGGAAGTGGAGTATCGCGTGGAAATTTATAGCAGCCAAATACTCTAAACCCATGTCGATTCTAAATGTGGAGGGAAAAACCAGAGGAAACTCCACGTGACCACGGGGAGATTATGGAAACTCCAAATATACAGGCAACAGGAACTGGATCGAACTCACGACCTCCTGTATACCAGGCGAGGTAGTTAACATCTCGCCACCATAGCGCTACAATTGAGTAACACGAGTTTGTGTGCTGTGGGGTAAAGTGTGGGTTACTCACACCTCTTCAAAGACGTCTGGCCAGCGTGGAATAGTCGGCAAAAATATCCTCGAGAGGGGCTCTATAGAGCTCCCTCCAGTAGAGGCCCTTCTCCCAGTAGTGGCATGATGAGCAAGACATGTCAGGGCTGCACCTTTACCTTTGACCACGACGGAAGGCACCATTCTAACCAGGTTGGTATAGTACAGTGCTGGTCTGAACACACACACGCGCTGGCTTTTTCCAAAATGCTTAAAAACAACAACCGGTCTTGAGACCTCGGCAGAGATGGGAAATACATTTTTCTCGTATCTGTTCCCAATCGGATCCAATTTATAAGTGAGTCACAGTGTTTTACGCATTTAACTCAATGCAGGACTGTATGTGTTGTGATCAAATATGATTTACAGGCTGTTTCCCATTGCAAACATTGGTGCACAATGTTTTGTGCTGTTGCGTTTAATAATAAACACATTCACAGACCCTCAGAGTGTCTCCTACAACAAACCGTGCGCCATAGATGCCTGTTTTCTGATCGTAAATTGAATGCCCTTCTGTACAATGCTAGGAGCACATTTTTATCAGAATCAAAATCTACGAGGACATTATTATTCAGGCTACCACGCGAAATGAGCTTTCGTGATATTACACTTATCGTTATATCAGTTTGCCATAACTCTAACTGGATTCAGCAAATTAAATGTGTAATTTATGTTTGTACTTCGCTGGACTTCCAGTACAAATAACAATCACTTAAAATCATTCAACTGTAGTTCACTGAGCGTAAGCCTGCCATGAATCTTCTAATTAACGCAACCTATAAAATTCTTGTAACATGCACGTTGTCAGTTACAAAACTAAGCAATTAAATGAATTACACATATTATGAGTTCATAAACAAACAAATGGCATCAATTACTTAGGAACACTTTTTGCAAAAAAAAGACACGTAGCGGGTAACAGCTATTCATTTCGAACTTTAATTTGTGTGTTTTGTAAATATTTTGTCAGGAAGTATAACTAATACATCTGTTTTAAAATAAGCAACATAGCAATAATTGTTTTCAGCTAACAACACGATTCTTGTTCATCACAGCAAATCTAGAATCTACCACGATTCCATTTGCACATGCTGCAAAATTCGAGCGATGCAATGAACTACCGGACGAGCTGCTGCACGCTACGGGGGTGACAACCCAATCGCCGTGAATGTGCGCCCACACTTCTCAGAGCGCCTGAAGCCAAAGCTGGGTCGAGCCCAGTTAATTTTCGAAGGCAGAGGAGCGCCTGAGAATAATACCACAGGCGTCATAGGACGAGGCGGCGTGGTAACCACCTCGAGATGGCAGCACAACGGATTCTTGAATCGATCTATCCTCGATCCGGAGACTTGAGCGTTTACCTGCTCATACGAGGTGGTCGAGACTCGTGGCGGTCAACAACAGGCAGCGTGGCCTCAGAGGACGTCCACCGCAGAGATTTCAATAAGCAAAGCAACCGGTTCGTGCGGAGGCGCTAAACAGATTGTTGCATCGCGGAACCCGGAGGGTTGGCGATGGCTTGGTGCGGGAAGGGGTATCAACCAGCAGTGGATTTATCCAAGGGTGATAATCGTAATGTTTGCGTCTCAATGTATTGTTTTCACTCATGTTGAATTGCACAATTATGGCGTCGGGAACATAGGACATAAACGCAACATCGATCACTCATATCGCTCGGCTCTAGATTATTTAGGCATCCTTTGTGAGTGAGCGCCTATTAAGGGCAGCCACAGGCACGCCCGTCAGCCTGGTCTCCCCAGTGACGATTGTTTACACAACGCAGTAGATGCTCATTTAAGCCTCTAACTATCACTGGAGAAGGCCAAGAACCAGTTTTAAAAAATCAGTGATGTTAGCAGCGGCACGCTACCCATCACGCCACTGCTCTCTCACACACACACACACCGTTCATACACACAACAATTGAAAGTAAGCGATAGGGGGGTTTTTTTCTCCCCCCAATCTGTTGGGTAAAAAAATAAAAACAACCACTCGAGGGAGGCGGAGAGTGCAAGCGAATGCACAATGCCGATGATTGATATCCAATGGTCTTGACCTCAACTCGGGCCGTGATAAAACAATGGAGTCTCATGTGGAAAATAAACATCTATGGAAACTGGTTTTGCACAATGTTAATGATTAAAATCACACATTCATGTCCGCAGCTTGAAGCCCACTGGTTTACCATATGGTTTTATTAAACGGACCTCTGGTAGACTCATTTTGTTGAACTTGGGAGCTCAATGTTTTTACGCATTAAGTGCTCACAAGTGAAACGCGGCGTTGCGCAGGCTGGCGTTCGCTTCTGCCCAGTCTCGGCACGAGGCTGCAACTACGCTGAAAGCACGGATTATTGAACTCGGTTTTCTTTTGAAATAAATCATTTCAACTAATGATGTCAGATATTTTTCCACTTAGCAGCAGGCCTATGGGGTGCAATGCATTATGAATGACACGCTTTGAAGGACTGACTTTGTTGTCGGTATTTGAGATGCCCCAATAACATGCCCCCATTAGCATGCCTGGATGCACAGTAGCATTAGCGCTCTACGATTCTTCTATCAGTTTTAGCGTCACACTCAAAATAAGTGATAAAAATGTGTTTCAATCATGACGGGGATTGTATAGTGTCACGTGTTTAACACGAGACTGAAGCCATCTCAAACTCTAGGCTAACCCTGCACCATTAGTGACATCAATCTGGGCAGTATTTTTAGGGACAATTTATTTGGCAAAAATCAGATTTTTCTACGAATAAGCCACAGTCAACATGAGTGGCGAATAATATCTGTGCCACTCCTCACCCCCCTTCATTTCACCAAAACTGCTGGCCGTGGTCAAGTTTGGTCAACCATCCCTCACAAGAGTCAGAGCATGGAAAGCCTTCATCCAGCAGATTGACAAAGCATTGAACATTTTTGGGGGAATTAATTATTAATAATAGCATGGCCTCCACTGTATATGTGCCAACTTTCCATTCACTCTAGCTGTTGCAAAACATCAATGGGATTTTAGTCATTCGCTCACTCGGTCACGATTGCCCACTGCATCAGATAACAAGGCCAATAACGTACAACGCGGTG
Source organism: Lampetra fluviatilis (assembly GCF_964198595.1). Lineage (NCBI taxonomy): Eukaryota > Metazoa > Chordata > Hyperoartia > Petromyzontiformes > Petromyzontidae > Lampetra > Lampetra fluviatilis. The sequence goes on from NC_136324.1 coordinate 1,547,607, forward strand.
CCATGAGGGACATGGCCTTTCCAGCGTGGCGAGATGTTATCTGCCTCGTCTGGTAAGCAAGAGATTGTGGGTTCAACCCCGACCCTGGTGCCTGTAGCTTTGGAGTTTGCACGTTCTCCCCATGGTGGCTTGGAATTTTCTCCTGGTTCTCCGCTTTTTCCCTCCACGTTAAGAATCAACATCAAGCCTTCGGAGTATTTGGCTGTTATACATTTCCACGTGGTGATAAGCCACTTCGTTGAGCTATCATTTATGGCCAGGTCGCTTCCCAAAAAGGGCCAGTGGGCCTTACCTAGTACAATAAAAAAAATCATCATCATCCTACTTCTCCAATTCACCAGGTATGATTGAAAGCATGCGCCGACCACTCAGTCGGTTCACAGCTGGGGTCCGTTGTATCGATCCGCGACGACCCCTCTCCGCATGTGACCTCATGCCGAGTCTCGTTAGCAATGGCGGACGCGGAGTTGTCGGTGGTGGATTTGAGATAGGCTGGGGGGCGACTGCGAGAGGACCGGGGGGTCTTCACCAGTTCGGTGAGGGACGTCTGCCCGATCTGACGCCAGTGGTGAGATTTATAGCGAGAGTGCAATGTTTTCGAAGAGAGCGAGTCATCGACGGCTGATCAATGCTTCATGGCCACGTTCCCCCCCCCCACACCCATAGTGTGCTTGTCATCCGTGTCACACAATGGGTTATACCACTCTACACCAAGAACACGTTATCGCTAACCCATGTAGATTCCCTTCTCTCGCTTCAAGTCACTCTTCAGTAACTCTCACGAGTCGGATCGATATAAAAACGCGAAGGTAGCACACATTTCTGATCGCAATTTTTTTTTGCTGTTACCAGGTCACGGTTTGAATTGTAACCTCGGCCTCCACAGTTAACTCTTTGCAGATTTAGCGAAAGGAAACGCACATCCGGCAATCACCTTCCCAAGGAACACATTATGTCCATTATTAAACATTCCTCTAATGGGATAACCGTTTACTTGCATATCTTGCGCGACTGTTTCACCTGCCAGACTCTGAACCTTTTCTCCCTGGTACAGAACCGACAGAATACGAAGCGAGGCAGCTTTTGTCTCAAAGCGCCTCAAGCGCAGATTCCAAACGTTTTGTCTGCTCGCCACAGAGGGTCAAATCGCCTGCCAAGTCATGAACTGCGGAGGTGATGTTGCCCGAGACAAGATCTTGCGCCGGCTGTCTTGCCGGACATCAGTTGCGGTGCAGAACCGTTGTGACACTTCCCCGTCTACTCTGTGCCCGCGCGAAAGATCACGTGTTAAGTTCGGCAGGGTATTTGCTACGCCGCTGCTTCTGAAATCCATCTCTATCTATGGAATTCAAAGGCAGATTTCAATTCGCAGCAAGGCGACATATAAAGGGTTATTCAATTACCGGAGTTTCTGTGCCAGTTTCCCGGGGCTGAGTGCAGCATCCATGGTTGATCGACCAGCAGTGAAACCGGAATATTTCTGAGTGATGTTTAAGAAGACAGCAGCAGCAGCAGCAGTTGATCTGCAATGACGTGAACGGACAATAACTTCCGCAGTCTTTGAGTGATGAAGCTGTACGTTTGCAACAGTAATATAATGATACAGGTGGCGACATGGCCTAGTGCAGTGATCGGAAACCAAAATTCGGTAAAACAAAAAACCCCACCAATATTTCAAGAGCCCAGAATGCGCGTGGCCAATACGAGAGAGTCACGAAGCGATCCTGAAGAGCAGCTCTACGCACAGCTCCGGAGCTGCCTCGGGGCAATGCCGCCTGTTGCCGGATGTGCACGGTTCAAATCCAGCAGCCGCCCTGATCACTACCGTGGGCATAATAGCCGTGGTGATACTACGCGCCATCTGCCGCACGGTGGACGTTAAAGACACCCCGGCGTTACTTTCAAGAGTAGGCCATTGGGTGCCGGCATCAAGGTCCACATTCGAAATGTATTTGCTCAATTATTTAATTGCGATTATACATAGCAATCATTGGCCCCCCTCCCCTCCCCCTACTCGCAGATCAGTACCTCCAGGCACTCTTGCAAATTAGACTGCCCCAGTCTCCTGAAATCTCACCTGCTTCAAACAAAGTCAACTCGAAAACGTGTCGCTTCCCTCTTTCTACTCAGCTGTGAGTTTTCCGGCCACCCGTACTCTCCGAAACAGCTTTTTGTGGAGCGGCGCGACCGTGGTCGGTCCAGCTCGCACACCTCGGCCGCTCCGTCAGCGTGGTGTCACATTCGTCCACGCGACTCGACTGCAACTTCCTCCGCATGGCTGCTCGCACCTCGTGCAGTGAATGACAGCAGAAGAGTCCGTGTCATCGACTGCAGTTGAAGCCACGTGCCAATGTTCAGCCTCAAGGTGCAATATTACTCATTACAGGATGGACATAACAATCAACACGTACACAGTTATTGATGTAATGTGTCTGGCTGAATAGCAGAATCCACTTCCACGAGAGATCCTGCCTTGCCTATCCTCCTCGTGATGTCTGGCATCTGACGTCAAGGATACAGAGCTGAAGTCGATGACGAGGTAGAAGAAAACAACGTGTGCCATTAAAAACTATATAACAATGTGCAGAATTGTGTCAGTCCACTGCCAGATGGAGGCCTTCCTATGCCATATCAGTCATGGGTGTTGTTTGACTACACTTCATCACACTGGTCAGTGCGGGTTGGCGATGTGCTGGGGTGCCGGACCGGTTCAGTTATCACTCGCCACCGATGTTATCCGCGGCCGGGACTTGAATTCAGAGAGAAAAATCGCTCGGTTTAGAGGCCAACGCTCGGACAACCGCGCCACCGCCGCTCCACCCGCAATGTAAAAGTGTCATTTCTCCTTGCTGGATCGAATCCACCCCTATCAATGCTCGAATCACAGGCCGACGGCTGTGGGCCCATGCATGAAATTGTCCGGCGTCTTAGCGAGCAGCGAATTTAAGTACCAGGCTCATGCCACCTAAACTGTAAAAAAAAAAAGTCTGATAAATAGATGAATACACTTTCGCGACCTCTTCACGCTCCACGTATCGTGCCACTTTAGCCTAAAGCGCACACTGCCTGGACACAGCGCGAGAAAACCCCTCCACCCACCCTTCTTCCTTCAGGGGGTCTAAAAGCAAACAGCACACGGAGCAAAATGGACCCTCAAAAGCTATCACCAGCTGCGAAGCAGACCCAACGGAAACCATCCTACAGCTGTTTTAGGATTCACAACAAAGCACAAACAACAATCATCTATATACAGTTGCTCAAAGCACTCAGGACAAGCCAGTGGGGCAACAACAAAAAAAAATTCCCCCGCAAAAAACACAACTGCACCTAATAAAAGTCTCTGCGGTTATGCTGCTTCACAACAGCAACCATGCCAACACCGCACGCGATGCGCGTCACGGGCAATGTGCAAGAGTGGGTCCCTCATATTCTCCTATGGTGCATTAATTTATCGTGGCAGATACAAAGCGTACAAAGAACACAAGGTCATGTGCAATGAAAACACGCGCATAAACCGAAACATTCCATCAAGCCTGCATACGTAACTCGATCATCGATGGACACGTTCCATTTTCATCGAAGCGGTGTATGTTTTAACGCTTTAAAATGTGTTCGTACAAACATAATGGACATTACAGCTCTTCAAATATGGATATGTTTCAAAGCATCCCGTATCCGTTTTTGTAAATCAAAAGTGATGCCATAAATTAGGCACGTATAAAAATTAATGAGTCGTATGGTGATTTATAAAACGCTGCCTCTATAATGTGTCCTGCAGTTTATCTCTCTCAGCAGAGGCAGGGAATGAACATCGGCGTTAGTTTACAAGGATTTAAGGGAATCTCTTCGTGGACACACAACAACCAGCGTGGTGAAGTTTTTATTAAACAACCTCCATGACTGACACGGCATGAGAAGGGCCTTCATCCAGCAGTGGATTGACACAGGGCTGTGATAAAAAAGAAAAAGTTCAAGCTGAATGGATTCACTAGCAAATGTTAAACTGTGCTAAAATGTCATAATGCTGAGCATTATCAAAGCAATCTCGAAAAATGTAGGAGCAATATTGCATTTTTTAACAATCGTTGACATACTCTTATAAATAGCCATTATAATGAATGGAAAAAGAGCCTGTGGTGCATGGTATGCCAGTGTTTTTAAATCGCATGCATTTTCCAATGCAATTTAAGAGCCTTAAACCGAAAGTACACAACTCACACGTGTTTGGCGCCTCTATCCATGAGGTGGCCAATTTTACGAGTGTAAAAATATAAAGTTGAAATTATTACATTATGATGTACTTAAAATGCGAATAAAAACAACTTGGTAATGTACAGCACATTGTCATCCCATTGGAGGATAAAGCCCTACCCGTGCCTTTCCATCAGGAGGATTGTTTGGTCACGCATCAATATGTTGGTCAGTGCGGGATCGGAAAGGCAGGGTTGGGGATCCCACGGCTGATTCAGAGAGCACTTGCCACCGATGTTATTTAAGCCGAAGATTGAACTCATGTTGACGCGATCATCGTGCAGTGTGCTGTCCTGCTGCTTGCTACATAGCTAACAACAGTGGTGAGTGAAGTCAGAACCGGTCCTGGCACCCCTTGCACCAACCCACACAGACCAGCATGGTAAATAATAATTATATACAAACAAACAAGCTTATCTAAAGATATGAGCAAGTTAATTACAAGCACAACCCAGATATTTCGATTTAAAGCTGTCGTGACTGCAGGGATTCATCTTCTTGGTTCTTTCGGTAAAGTCACGTAGAATTGAAATAATAAAATAATAATAATAAAACATAATAAAATAATTCTGTCTCATCGACAGACATGTTCTTCACCTGAGGACGGCTGCTTGCGTTGTGGCCGAAACGTCGTGAGAATTATTTTATTATGTTTTATTTTTAGTATTTTATTATTTCCATTCTACGTGACTTTACCGAAAGAACCAAGAAGAACAACCCAGACAGTTGATATTAATATTGATAAATATATTTCAAAGTGTCAGAGAATTGTATGTTAAGTAACAGATTTAGATCCCTCAAGAATACAAATGATAACATTGATATAACCCTTGTAAAAATGTATTAATACCATTGCAACACCACTGGAAGTGAGGAACAAGGTAAAAGAACAATAAGGTAATAAGTGATCTGAAAATATAAAAAGCACTTTGAAGAAAGGGAGAGATATTAAGAAGGATATCGATGCAAAACAAATGGTAGAATACACATATAAAACCATTGGGAATATAATAAGACAACACAACGATGATTGAAGACATCATGACAAGCAATGGCAGTATGAATGTAGTAAAAAGCCGTTGCCGATTGATAAATCACTAATAAGAGGCCTCAGGGACCAGCAGAATCAGAAATCCCATGGAGGAATTCGATGCAAAAAAAATTCACCGCAAAAAATTTATACCCACAAACAAACTCATGTTTACTTCCATGAGGATGTCCAGATGTCCGCTTGTGGATGTTAGCGGTGCCTTCGCCAGCGTGACACATCTGAAAGTTCGTGGACCTGATGGAAGAGCTGTGTCCATCATAAAGGAAGTGGGACCAGCTGTTAAATCAAAACCGAGCAAGACATAATCTACTCAATGTTTACACAGAAATGACAGACCTCGATGTTGGAAGAATGCCTCAGCTCTTTTGATTCCAAAAAGGAACTAATGATTAATTTGAAGAATTACTAACCCTTTCGTCACTTATCACGTGCAGATGAATTGTTCACAAGGATCATCAGCAACGTGGGCAATTTAGGAGTCAAAAATCCACACGAAAATGCTAGACTTATAAAATATTGCACGAGCTTTTACCACATACATCAGATTCTCGAACAGGCAATTAACATCCTGTGTCACTAAGCCGGGCGTTTGTTGACAATGAAAAGGCATTTTAATCGATGAAAAGTAATGCAGTCCTCCAGGCTTTCCCAAAGTAAGGTCTTAATAAATAAAAATAAGTAATATCTAAAAATACTTTTTTTTAAACACGCTTTAATGAAATGTACCGTACGAGTAATGGCAGAACTCCACGACTCCAGGAAGTGGCCCCGAGGCTTGCCATAACGTAAGGGCCCGTGGTGATTTACAGCCAAAGTCAGTTGAGCGTGGACAATTAGACCCAAGCAGAAACATAACATATAAAAAATATGGTTTACAATTTATGTTTTTAATGATAGAATATAGTATTGTCACCAGTATAACATAATTATACCAAGTTTGCAGTCGATACCACATTGGGAAGTGGGATAAAATTGAGCTACAAGATTTGAGGATACGACAACAACAACATGGAGGATGGCACAGCTACAATGATGATGATGATTGCAACATTGTATGAGAGCCTGTGACGCAGTGGTTTTGCGATGGAGGTATGCAGCCGGGAGCCTGAGTTATATTACCGGCCACAGTTAAAAATCAGGGTGTACTATCACAAACTTGTTTTGAACCACCCCATTCGACAACTCTCTCTGACCAGCACGGTCAAGTATGGTGAAAGAACCCCAATGAGACAAGACCTACGTGACTTTACCGAAAACAAACCTAAGAGTATGAATCCTTGCAGTCACGAAAGTTTAAAATCTAGAATCAATGCCCTCTACGGGAGGAATTTCACCTATCTGTTAGATTTTTAACAGACAACGAGACAAGACCTCCGTGACTTCACCGAAAAAAAAATCTAAGAGTATGAATCCTTGCAGTCACGAAAGCTTCAAATCTAGAACCCCAATGACCAACACAGACATGCGGTGGCTTTCACCTCGCTTCGATTGAAAAGGGATTGTAAGTTCAGTGAAATTATCAAGTGAAGTTTTACAGCATTAAGCACATGCTACTTTATCTTCGTCACAGTACCTCCCCCACACCTCCGATGAGCGTGGTTGGCTTATTACGGTATGTCCGCATGTATTCCATAAGCCACGAGGCATTTTAGTTTTGAAGTTGTGGCAGACACGTCTAAGCAACGTTTGATTTTTCAAACACAGTTGCTGAGCACAAGCTTCCAAAAGACCCAAAACCCCCAGGCACCGATGACACTCCTGAAGGTGTAATAGATATGTTCCTGAATTAAGCAAAGGTTATCATAAGAACTCGGAAAAATAGACTCATGAGAGGGTATTCCAAAAGTCGAGCAATACGAGGCCAGATGCAGAGAGAGAAGAAGAAGTGTTTTCAGTTGCATTTTGGTGGATGAACAGAGTGTGGATTATTTGGCTGCTACACATTTCCACATGATAAGCCACTTCTTTTATTCACAGCCAAGTCGCTTCTGAAAATGCAGCTAATAGCTCAGTGGGCTTTACCTGGTAAAATAACCAAAAAGCTTCGTTTAATTTGTATTTTGTTTAAGTGATTTGTTTACCTTCCCTCGACTTTGCACTCCTATCGTGGTTTTTAATTGTTCGTTGTTGTAACGTTTTGACCCGCCCATACTGATCACCTGTGACAAAGAGCTTTATAGCTCATCGTGTTTCTCCACTATGAATACATATTCTGATTCTGGATGAGACGAATCGATCAGTCTGGTAGATCCAGTCTGGTAGATCCAGTCTGGTAGATCCAGTCTGGTAGATCCAGTCTGGTAGATCCAGTCTGGTAGATCCAGTCTGGTAGATCCAGTCTGGTAGATCCAGTTCGTCTGGTAGATCCAGTCAGTCTGGTAGATCCAGTCAGTCTGGTAGATCCAGTCAGTCTGGTAGATCCAGTCTGGTAGATCCAGTCTGGTAGACCCAGTCTGGTAAATCCAGTTCGTCTGGTAGATCCAGTCAGTCTGGTAGATCCAGCCTGGTAGATCTAGTCAGTCTGGTAGATCCAGTCAGTCTGGTAGATCCGTTCTAGATTTGAAGCTTTCGTGACTGCAAGGATTCATACTCTTAGGTTTTTTCGGTAAAGTCACGTAGGTAAAAAATAATAAAAAGAAAATAATAATAAATGAAAATAAATCTATTCAATCACGACGTTTCGGAGGCTACACAAGTCTCCGTCTTCAGGTGGGACCGTCACAGCTAAATTTACAGTATAAAGTGAGGAAAAATCCATGAGACAAGATCTTAAATACAAGTTAAGGGGAGGGGGAAGGGGCTTATCTAAATGTGGTAGTCAGGGACTGGTAGATCCAGTCAGTCTGGTAGATCCAGTCAGTCTGGTAGATCCAGTCTGGTAGATCCAGTCTGGTAGATCCAGTCTGGTAGATGCAGTCAGTCTGGTAGATCCAATCTGGTAGATCCAGTCAGTCTGGTAGATGCAGTCAGTCTGGTAGATTCTGCCAGTCTGGTAGATCCAGTCAGTCTGGTAGATCCAGCCAGTCTGGTAGATGCAGTCCTCAACATGGGTGGAGGACTCAGTGAGTGAAGTTCGTGGGAACAGTGATGCATGGCGGTCGCCATGGAAGAGCGACAAGAAGGCGACTCGACACCAGTGAGCGAGTGCCACGGTGGCTAGGAGATGTTAACTACCTCCCCTGGTATACAGGAGATCGTGAGTTTGATCCCGACACTTACGCCCGTTTATTTGCAGATTGCATGTTCTCCTCGTGGGTCGTGTGGATTTTTCTGCGGGTCCTGCGGTTTTCCACTCCAACATTTTAAAACATGCTTTTAAATCATGTAGCGACTATAAAAGCCCACGTGATGATAAGCCACTTCGTTAATCGGCCATTTCTGTCCAGGTCACCTCTGAAAAATAACTAAATAACTCGGTGGACTATGGTGATTCAGTCAGTGCTGGATCATCACTAAACCCAACTGCTTCACGACTAAGTATGTCAAGTACAGCGAGGTAGGAACTTGGTGTTCAACCACCAGATATGAGAGCAGGAAGATTGCAACTTGGGCTGAAATGTTGCTTCTCAAGGAGTGATACGCGTTCTGAAGGTGTAATTAGATCACGGAAAGTGGATATGCGAGAAAGAAATTGATTACAATTGAATGAGATGGGCCATTAAGCAGGCCGTGAAGGGCGTTCAGAAAATAAATCCATACGGTCTTTACTTTTCCCATTGTCAATGTAACGTTAATGTCTGTGCAGGCTGTGAACAAATAAAAACGTAGTTACATTGCCCCGTAAAGTCTAAAATAAATGCTTATAAAACACAACTAATTTAGCCACACGGTATCCTGTTGCACCCTTTGGTGTGTCCTGAAAACCAAAAACTTTTCTCAAAACTCAAAAATATTTGGGCAGCTGATGTGAAGTGTTTTTAACATTTCAGTACACATTTGACAAGAAAAGCGTTGCTTGCGCAGGGCACACCGCTGGGAGGGGATGACGGCCGATGGTTAAGAATGGTGACGCACTTAGAGTACATCGACCGAGGAGCTGGAGCGATGGTGAAATCAGCTCGTGTGCAGGTGGGCTATTCCATCACAGAAGATGGTGGAGTCATGGACAGAGGCTATCATCATCCAACAGTGCATGCACCGTGGCGTAATGATGATGACGGTGATGCAAAATGTTAAATGTGCAAAGGTTAAATGGCATCGACTGCTAGGTTATCAATAACTCGGCGCTTAACCGTGCAGGCGTGACCTCCCCATCTTTCTCCCAACTCATCTGTGACTGATTTACTGCGAGTCTACGATGCAGTCCGTTACATAATAGCCTCGGCCCGCGAGGGAGCGTTCACGCCGGGAAAGACTTCCGCTCATGTTCCCCCACGTGAACCGGGGGGGGGGGGGTTGGTGGGAGTTGGGCTTCCAGCACGTGCGCGCAAGTGAACGAGAGAGCGCGAGCGAGCGAGCGAGGCACGCGCTCCCTCGCTCAGTTGCACTCGGGGCAGGGGTCAGTGAGAAGGGGAGCACGAGGGGAGCTCCAGGGAGATATTTGGGGAGAAAATGCATCTAAATAGGTTCGACGTGGCCAAGGCAAAGGCGCAACTCTGCAATTGCTTGATAATTTCCGCCATCAGTAAACTTAATATCTTTCACTTGTTGATCTTTAAAGCCATGGGTCAAAACAAACGGCTTATCGGTACCACCGGGGATGGCAAATGCTACTCGGTTTTCTTAACATTTTTTTTATCACTAAATCACAAATATGTATGATAGCAAGCTTACCGTGGTAGCTTTTATGAGAAAATGGCATGAAACTGAGAATACAGTATTGGAGCATTGTTTTTTTAACACGTAGGCTTTAACGACCAATATTATTCATAATAAAGGTTTTTGGGTTAGATCGCGTAAGTATAAATGTGTCACCACCCAACACAGCCAGTAAGGTTTGTCACGTAGACAACGTGCCAAAAACCTTTATTATGGAGTACGTTTTGTAGATAACATTGTTTTGGAGAGGGAAAAAAACAACCATGTGCTATAAAACATCAAAAGAGAGGAGTGTATATTAAACAAACAATATAATACGTAGCTTTCTGTCCACCCCAGGAAGTGGGCTACGTGAAACTCGCCTGCAAAAAATAGCTCCAGACTCGTGTACAATGCCCTTCCTCTGCCGTATGCAGTGCTTGCTTATCCCCGACCGAATCCTCATTACGTGACATATCGCAACGACTGTTCAGTGTCTACTCCATATCCCTTTGGTGTTCTGGTGCAGCCCGGAACTTGTTTATTCAACCCACTGCTGAAGGAATGGCCTCAAGTCGAGATGGCTCTGGTGGGCCCTCCCGGTGAGTTATTTTGGCTCGCTTCATCCACGCTGGCTAGACATCATGGCAGAGGTGGGAGTACCCACACTGCCCCATTATACGCGACCCACCTACCGACTGCAATCTACATCTATAATACAACTGCAGCCAAGAGAGAATGTACGTATGTGTTGAACTTCTTTCGCACCATATGTAGCCAACCGTGCTAATTGGAGATGCGGGGGAAGAACAACAAATTCAACACAAAAAGTAGTTCTAAAGAAATTACGTTTCAATCTGGGTTTAAAAGTGCATAGCTCCAGTCGCTTCCTAGTATCGGAACAGCGTTCCAGACGGCCGCAGAAGCGCATTTGAAAGCACGCGATGCGGTGACCCTCTTCGTTTGATGGAAAGCTAAAAGCGAAGCATTGCACCGCAACAGAAACATCTGTTGAGAGATTGTGTTTACTTGTGTTGGAGTTGTTGGGCAAGGACGCTATTGCAGAAAACTTACTTGGGTTATACACAGAGTGTGTCTTCAGAACCAGAATCAATGTCAATCCACAGAGGAGCAGCACACAACTCATGTCAGCATCCCATTCCTCTGGACCCTACAGCCCAGGAGCATCGCAGAGTAGTGTTTCCATCCCGTGCCCCACATCATGTGGTCTCCTGTGCGTCCACGGAGCCCAAAAACACATGCGTGGGTCCCGCAAACACACACGGACACCGTACACCCATGCACTGCACCTTGAAGCTCTTGATGCGTTTTTGAGTTGTACCGCGTGTTGTTCGGCATGATGTTCAACGTTTACTCCATGCGCAGAAGCTCCCGGTATGCGTAGCGAAACGTCAGACATCATACAGCACAACAAGCCAGCTAAAAACCTGAAAACACAGCTTAGAGCTGTGTAGCACAAGCAGAATAAAAATCTGAATATTTATTTCTACTGGAGGAATCTGATGTGCTATGAAGCTCTTTTTCACAGATGTCTAATCACGAAACCCTACGACAAACTGCGCTATGAACACACAAGCGCAAAGCTGCATATAGTCACCTTTCCACACTTCACACGGTGTTCAACTTCTTTCGCACTCTACGTAGCCAATCGTGCTAAGCGGAGGTGCGCGGGAAGGACAAGAAATTAAACAGAAAAAGCACATCATCATCATCAGCAGCCATGATCGATTCACTGCTGGATGAAGGCCTTCCCAAGCCGTCGCCATCTCTCACCACCCTGCGATGCAGTAATCCATCGAGCACCTAAATGAGCCGCTGTGTACGCACGGTGGATACACTCTCAGGCGTTCCCCACTTTGCCATGAGTCTTGACCACCGGCCATCATCATCCCTTCTCGTGATGTGTCCAGCCTGACTGAGCCAGATTCATTCTAATAGCAGTCAATTTGATGAGTTATTAAACATTTCAAGCCCATGTAAATGTTGGCCGCTTTTAAGTTATTTTTTTTGCGTCTGTGTTGATGTCGGATTTTGCTGATATTCATTTGAAATTTTGGTATTTAATTAATGTTGTTTGAAAATGTTTTGTTTTTTAAAGTTATTTTCCAATGATGCGGGTGTGCACACAAACGGCACCCACATGGCCATTCCGTCTGTCACATAATGGGCAGGCTTTTCATTTTTTAAGTGAAAACACGGAGTTTTAAACAGTGCTGTGGTTATGAACTGATTTTTTTTACATTAAAGCAGATGTTGCATTGATGGAGATGCCTGGCATTTTGGTTACAGCCCATGGAGAAAACTCTTTCAATGTTGGAATATGTAGAAGAAAATAATATTTCTTTTCCTTTGTTGGTTTGTCTTTTATTTTTAAGGGTTACTAGGGGTTTATAACATTACTTCGGCAGAACACTGGTGGCCCAGGAAAACACACACGAGCCCTCAGTCCACTCAGACCCACGGAAAACAGATGTCAGCCCTGGGTAAGGTCTCCGTAAACCCAACTGTGAGTAGCAATCGCCCACTGATGGGGAAAGAACATGCTCGTTTAAAATAAAAGAAAAACAATGTGTGTGTATATATAGTAAATCTAAAACACGTTTAATCCTCTGCGGCTGGCCGAGAACTGACAGCTGTCACGCCGCACATCGCAACTTACGTGTTGAGGTGCGATGTCAAAGGCTACGGCTCGTTTCGAGTCAAAACTGTGAAAATATTCCTGCGGATCTGCTGCATGGCATTGGCCATGTTGTCTTTGGCAGCCGTTGAACGACCCCGCGATACGATGATGGGTCAAGGCCACAGCCAAGAGCAACTAACCGTGCCGGCTAAATTTAACCGAGTGTTTTTTTGGGGGCAATTACGGGAATTAAAGTTACGGCGCAAAAACCGCACACCTGTGTGACCGGTGTTGTCACGTTGTTTCATTTTCTCTGATCGAGTTTAAATTAGCGCATTTAAAGCGAGGATCGGTACATTTGATTGTAACTAGGACCAGCGGGTGTGCGAACACGCTCGCAATCAAGTTTATCCCCTTAATTTTAGAACTTTCGTGACTGCAGGAATTATTATTTGTTTCTTTCGGTTAAGTCACGTCTAAAGATAAAATAATAAATTAAATTAAATAATAGAATACGACGTTTCGATTGCAACACAAGCAATCATCATCAGGTATAATGAAATAGCGACATAAAATCTAACCAGAAAACTATAGACAGACATATTAGCAGACAGATATCACCAAGATACATAGCGAGAGCAACACAGGTAACAGCGAGGGGTGATCGTCTCTGTGTGGTGGCCTTAAATATTATTATTTTATCTTTAGACGTGACTTAACCGAAAGAAACAAATAATAATTCCTGCAGTCACGAAAGTTCTAAAATTATTATTTTATCTTTAGACGTGACTTAACCGAAAGAAACAAATAATAATTCCTGCAGTCACGAAAGTTCTAAAATTAAGATTGAACCACTTCTACGGGGAAGTTTTAAGCTTATCTTTTTTCTCTCTCTCTGGCGACTTGTTTTCTCTGCCTGTGTCCTCTCTTTAGATTGTTCACACTTAAATTCTAACTTAGCAATCTTTGAAATACGTAATCAACCAGGCTATGCGTTAATTGTGTGTTGACCGACCCTCTGTGTTGTATTACATTACATTTCGATATTTTACTAGGTTATTTAATTTTAGTGTGTCCTTCTCCTGATTTTCAGGCTTGCTTGCCGTGCCATCGCATTCGCAGCACCACGTCTGTTGACCACTCATTGATATGCTAATTTTTTCTCTAACCCTCCTCCCTCTCTCTGCCTCCGCCCCCCCCTCTGTCTATTTAAGGCCACCACACAGAGACGATCACCCCTCTCTGTTACCTGTGTTGCTCCCGCTATGTATCTTGGTGATATCTGTCTGCTAATATGTCTGTCTATAGTTTTCTGGTTAGATTTTATGTCGCTATTTCATTATACCTGATGATGATTGCTTGTGTTGCAATCGAAACGTCGTATTCTATTATTTAATTTAATTTATTATTTTATCTTTAGACGTGACTTAACCGAAAGAAACAAATAATAAGTTTATCCCCCTCCCCCCATCTCAGCCCACCTCATCCGATTACGTTCAATGAGACAAAACAATTGTCAAAAATGGCACGGTCCCCTTTGTATGGGGGGGAGGGGGGGTGAAATCACTGGTCGTGTCCGCTTGGCGAGGCAGACGTTGACCACTTGTGTTTTGTTGGTGGGTGTCCCGTGACCCCGCCCCGCTGGTTTGTGAATTCGTGAGAAGGGGCCCCTTTGGCGGGACAAAAAAAAAACAATTTGTGTTGAGCTCGTACCAAGTCTCAGTTTACAAATCAAATCAGCAGACACACACACGGCACACACAGAACAGCAAACACACCCGGCACACACAAAGACAAAGATCCCCCGTATAGCCTTAACAGACTGTTGGGGCAAGTGCTGTTAGCGAGTAGCTCCTATGAAGGGCGGAACGGCACACGAGTGGGTGGGTGGCCAGCACCACGCCCGGCCGCCTTTGTCTCCCGAATGGCGATGTTTACTACACACCACACTAGGTACATATTTGAGGCTGATTCGACCTAGGGGAAGCCCAGGACTGGTTCCGTTAATCGTCACCGCTGTTGAGCGGGACTCGAACACGGGTCTCCAGGGTTCGTAGCGCAGCGTAGCGCTAACCGCGACGCCACCGCTCCTTACACACACACACACGGGGCACACACACAACGCAACACGCTGGGGAAGAGTTTGACCAAACTCCAAAGTCCTTGACCCACTCGCCCACCCCCACACACCCCCAGCTAGTGGCCTCGGCACAAACATTCTTGGTTGCCGCTATTCTGCAACCGATCTGTAATCCAATGCTAATTGTATGGAAAACCATCAATCATCCAATTAAATGCATTGGCCACACCTGAAGCGGTCGCACATTTGTTCCACATTGTGGCGGTTTGACCTTGAAGCCAATAAGCAACTGAAAATATAACAAACGGAAACTAATGGCAAATGTAATGGTTTTGGTGTCGCCTAACCTCAACATACATTTTTTTTTATTCTTCTTAAAAACTGATCTTGCAAATATCACGCTTGCGAGAAGGGGGGAAAAGAATGCCATTTTATCCACGTGCACCCATTTTTCAAAAAAACATATTTTAGCCTAATCCAATTGGCAGTAAACATGAAGTGAAACTGCGTCGGTGTAGGTGTATTGATTAAAATTAGATTTCCACACGTTTCATTGTCATCGTGCCAATGAAAATAATTTAAATTCAATTAGCATAGTTCTTCCATTTGTTAATATCGGCCTTTCGTTGGTGGTCTGACTGCGAAGCGGAAAAATATTTTCGAGACAGGAGTAAGTCAAGTTCACGTGTCGAGGAAGCAGAAGAGATACTTTGTCCGTGCAAATGATCAGATTGCAATTGAGTGGTCTTAATAAAAGTGTAGACAACCTACATTTGATTCAGATTTAAAGCTTTCGTGACTGCAGGGGGTTCATATTCTTGGTTCTTTCGGTAAAGTCACGTCGAAGGGAAACAATAAAAGAATACAAATAAAAAACAATAAATTTCTCACAACGTTTCAATTGCAACACAAGCAATCGTCATCAGGTGTGAAAAAAATATTGCTGTGGCTTTCACACCTGATGATGATTGCTTGTGTTGCAATCGAAACGTCGTGAGAATTTTATAGTTTTATATTTTTATTATTTAATTGCTTCCTTTCTACGTGACTTTACCGAAGGAACCAAGAATATGAACCTACATTTGGTCAGGGCTAGAAGGGCCGTAAGCCATTCACTTCCCGACGTTTTGGACAACGAGGGCCGAGCTACGGTGTGAGTTGCAGTCAGCCGTGTGCTGTGGTTGTTCCACTTGTTCACTATTATTAAAGGTTGTCATTGTTACGAGCCCATCCTGAGTGTGATCATCTTTGACTAAACAAGTTAGAAAAAGGTGCCTAATAAGGAGATAGACTACAATAGTGTGGGGCTGGCACAGTGGTGGAAGCGGTTAGCCCAAAACACGAAGAGTTTCATTCCCAGGCCACATCCAACATCAGGGTGGCGAGTGATATTTGAACCAAATCATGGGCCCCATCCCATCACAAACCCACAGCATGACCGATACAGCATGCGGAGGCCTTCGTCCCGCAGCGGATTCACACATAACTGTCAATTACTATTCACGGCGCACGCAGCTGAATCGTTTACACAATGCAATAATGTCCTTAAACCACCGCTGAGCTCCCAGTTATCAAGCCTTCAACAATGTTGCGTCACCGTCTGCCTTGCACCACGGCGATGGGCTTGGGTTTGTCGCGTTAAAGTCCCACCAGCGTTGGCTTGCTGCACAGACGCCTTGGCTGGTTCAGAATTTGTTTATCAGGATCCTGTAACGCCCACCCCCCCCTCTCTCTCTCCCCCGCCAAAGATCAAAAACCACGTAGCCTTGCACCAAAGGGTTTAGGTTCATTGACGGTGAGTTTTGAGCGACGCCAGATCTTCGGCGGCTCCACTCAACCAGGCGACCTTTGTGCGGAGCTGGGCCATCTGGTAAGCCGGGCGCAAGGGCCGAGACGTTTCCAGGGGTCGATCGAGATGTTATCGTGACACGTAACTCGCGCTGCCTCAGCACTTTAGTCGAGTTCGGTGAATGCGAATCGATCTGGGCAACTCGGAGGACTCCCCCCCCGTGGTCACCCATCGTCAATCCACTCATCTCATTTACATCTCTCGTCACCACCGCCTCATTTTACACACATACCCCATCCACTCATCTCATTTAATCTCATAATAATAGGGGTTTCCCCCTTTTTATGGCGACAAAACTGCAACCTTTTTACAAGGAATAATTTCTGCATTAACCACAATACTTGTGGTCAAAATGCAAACAAAAAACACACTGATAATATATGCATCGTCCTTGAAATTGATTGGTCCACACCAGAGACGGCTTTCTTTTGAGCCTCGTCTCAATTGGTGCTAGACCAGAGGACGCCAAAAGGCGTACAGCTCAAAGACAAGAGTGTGTTTTTTGTCTGCATTTTGACCACAAGTATTTTGGTTAATGCACACATGATTCCATATAAAACGGTTTCAGTTTTGTTGCCAGAAAAAAGGGGAAAAACTATATATTTTAATCTCGCCAACAGTCTTGTACCGTAGTTAATTCACTGTACAGCGCCTTGTTTAAGGCGCTATATAAATGTATGGTACGATAATCATGGTCCCTTCTGGCGGCAAATGCCTCCACTCGTGTTGGACACTTTAACCATAGTAGGTGGCTGGCAATATCGGTTCGTTGTGACCGATGGGCGACTTGATACGACATTATTAAGTGGCGTACAATTATCACCCGCGTGTCAAGTAGGTTGGATGGGGGGGGAGATCAAAGCCCTTAACGGATTGCAAAGAGCAAGCTTACATATTGGACACGTTTCAAAGTGCCCACAATTTCGGCGCAATGAATACCCAGAGCACGTGGCCGTTTAGGAGGTGTTGGCGTCAAGGGACTCGCGTGCCTGTGACCATCGTATAATATTTTGACTGCTCTAGGTATGTGTCGGCTAACCCCGTTCTCAGATTTCTGCATGCAGGGAAATTAAAATATGCTTTTCCAACCACAGAGGGGCCCCAGAAAGGATATGTTCTTCCCAGTTCCACTTATGTTACGAAGAACATGCGAGTCTTTTGCGGGCTCGTTAAGTGGTGTTCGGACGTATATACCAATGCGCCTTGTGTGGTGGTACCCTTTTGACCAGCCACCACTCGGGTTTTCACCTCTGGGGAGCTAAAACAAAAAACTGGAATATATCATGGGGAAGAAGAATATCTCACAATACCAGAAGAGGGGAGAATTCCATATAGAATAATTGTCTTGAGTGAGGTATCATTAGGCAACCGACAAAAATCTCGGACTTTTAATGTCCTGGATAGACATCTAGATTTTCCCAAGACAGCAGCTACCTATAATAACAACAACAACAAAAAAGGATGACCTTCGAACAAAAAATCGTGGTTGCCCCATGTTGTGCTTCCACAGAATTTAAATAAAAAATCACCCTTGGTCTGACCTTGTCAAAACCCACCATAAGCGTACAACATATCAATGGGCCTGTTCTACAGAACGTCGATGCCTCTCTGATGATTATCTCCACAGTAAACCAAAAAAAAGTCATTATAAAATCCCAGAGACCCAGGTCTGATAAAGCGATACAACACACGTGTTGCTCACAGTGTTGGCTCTGGCTGTGCGGCAGCAGTAGGAGCAGAGGAGAGATTCTCTTGAATAACCATTACCCCTCGCACGAAGTGGGAACCTCCAAAATAAACATCTTACACCTGTGCCGCCACATTGGGATTCGAAGGTGCCCCCCTTGGTTACAGGCCCTGTGGTTGAATGAGAGTTTAACAATCGCAGATTGATGATCTGCATGACACGGGCCGTAACCCACAGCATGCAGCATGCTGGAAACTCAGCTGTCGACATGTTATGCGCTATTATTGTGCGTGATTGTAGCACAGAGAATCCTCACCTGGGTTGTGAAAGCCAAGCAGAAGCTATGCAGTCTTTGGGCCAGGTAAACATTTGTGTGAGTGACCATGCACCAATAAGCTTCACCTCGGTCATGTGTAAGAAGCTAAGCAGAAGTCAAGCAGAAATTACTCTGGGTAATATTTGTGTGGGTGGGCATGCCACCATCATGCCCCACGGTGTCCTGTTCAAAGAAGCTAAGCAGTTCTTGGTAAATATTTGTGTGGGTGGTCATGGTAGCAGTAAGCCTCACCTAGATCAATTTCAAGAAGAAAAGCAGAATCGGTCCTGGTGAATATTTTGCATTGGTGGTTGTGGCACCATCACGGCTCACCCGAGGCTCGCTCAACAAAGCCAAGCAGAATTGGTCGTGGTAAATGTTTGTGCTCGTCTCTGTCATCGCAGTGAAAACCTTACATGTGTCATGTTCAGATAAGCTAAGCTGGGAGACAACCTGGTGCAAACTTGCATGCGGCCATGGCACCCTGAAGTCGCAGACACCGAGGGTGTAGCGCAGTCAAGAAGCTAAGCAGAATCGGACAAGTTAATTATTTGGATGGGGACCAATAAGGCGGGGTGGAAAAAACGAAGATCGCTCGCTGCATGGAGGGGAGTTGGATTACCAGTAATGGGGGTCCCTGTTTGAGCAGAGGTGTTATTTTAAAATGGGGGCTCGTTGGGACATTGTTAATGCCGCTCTGCTTTATATCAGCGGCTATTACGAAACGCCGAGGAAAAGCGTGGCACGGTGCCAGCTCGACAGAATGCCTTTTTAACGTGATGACTGCCGCTTGTCTCGCATATTTGAGATTCCGTCGTGATATTAAGTTGGGTTCCGCTGTAATTAGTCTCACACGCAGTTTAAGGAGCATTAATCATGTCTTTTAGTGACGCATTCTGCCGCCCCTGTGCTCTCCGTTGCAGTCGAATGCGTTGCACGCAAGATTAACTTCTAAATGTGAGGGAGACAAACTAAAAGCTTGCAGTAATTGTTCTTTAGAATTAACAATTGCTAATTTTCAGCCGTCATTGGTCACAAATTGAGCTATGAAAAAAATATACCAAAAGGAGGCGAACCCGCGTGGCTCCGAGGTCAGATCGCTGAACCAGTCCCACCGAGACCCCTCTGGGTTCAAATTCGGGCAGGCGACCGCGATTCAACTGCGTTCTCAAGTGGAGGCGATTTGGTGATGTCAGTCCCAGTCAAGCAACGATTGTACACCCCCCATCTCCCCACATCTCCCCCCACCCCCCAATCACAAAACACGTGTGGCATTTTCGCTTGAAAAATATCCATCGCTCGAGAATGCAAGCATTTGTCGTGATTGACATGCGGCAAAAAAAAAAACCCGTGAGATGACGTTGAACATTGCGTGTCCCCAGTGCGAATGAGTAGGCCTGCTGACGGGATCTCAAAAGTAGTTCTGCGATGGAATCTTCGGGATGCGTTCTCCGACACAGGAGGGCATTGCACCGCCAGCCGTGACAACTCTAAGATGGATCGTTCTTATTTCCATGAGATGACGCCAATGTCACGATGGGGATTTGATTGGCAATAAAGAAACCCCGTAACAAAATATGTAACTGTCTAACACATATGCAGACCTACTGCATGCGACATTGAGAGACCATAATGAAGTGTCTTTTTGCCGGTTCGTTGTTTATTTATTAAGAAATTAACATCTTTGCAAAGTGGGTGGTATGTTTTCAGAATGTCACGCTGGGTGGCATTTTGTGGTTATGATTCAAGAAATTGTTGTAAAGAAAAAGAGTTATTAAGGAGAGCTGTAATTTATCTTAACTTTACTGACCATTTCACCATTTCCCGTAATGGTGCAAACAGTGTCAGATGGTTGACCAGATCCATATGTACATTCATATTATGGGTTTGAGTTATTAAATGGAGTCAGACGTCACGAAATGCGAGTATTTGTCCAAAATTACAGTTACGCTCAGAACTTAAAAAGTGCTTGTTAACGAATGTGTGGTTCGAGGCATGTTTCACAAGGTTACTTGGTTGTGCTGCATGTACCTGACCTGTTATTTCTTATGTTTGAAAAAAAAACAGTATTATTAAGTTTTTTGTGATATTCCATTGCCAGTGGTGCACAACCACAAATGAAAAAGAACAAAACTGAACACAATCGTCGATTCAACGTTCCAGGCAATGCCCCTTTCCGAATACCAAAAAGATGAAGGACAATGACCTGACATGTCGCCTATTATACATTTACTTTCCTTTCCAAGGGCAGTGTAAATGACAAATGTATGCAATTTAGAATGAGCACAATTAGTTTAACCCACGTGTAACTTGAACTGCCGGGAATTTATCTTTGAACAGTTCAATATTACTCGTCAATCAAAGACGAGTAACCCCCCCGGGGGAAAAAAAATACTGAACGGTGCAAGACCAAACTGGGGAGAAACGCTGCCCCATTACAAATATTCCCAACCTTTGAGTAGTACGCCTTTTACATCGCCGCGTGGGGATGGTGAGATCTTGGAGTTGCACGCCATGCCCGATGTCGGCTATGGGGAGGAATACGAACACCACACATTTTGTGCAACTTTCGTGAAATCCGGCTGATTTCGGATCTTGCGAGGATCATGTGAGGATCATTACTAGCACTCTGCAGGAATGTTGCGAGCCTAGTTAAACATGCTAAATATCAAATTTCTCTCCCCCCCCCCCCCCAAAAAAAAGGGGCAGTAAAATAAAAGTAGAAGGCACAATTCCCATTGCGACACGCGGCGGCAGCAGCAGCAGCAGCACATGTTGCCGCATTTTCCCATCGCCGAGCACAGCGCACCTGTTAGTTGCACGAGGTCAATGGGAGCCCCGTGACAGAATGATGAAACGATGAAACGTTAAGAGGCAGCAACAATTGTACATGCCACTCAGCGGCATGGATTTGGTGTAAATTGCGTCCACATGTTGGCTCGGGCCAGCCTCAAAGGATCCCTCAAATATTGCGGGAGCAATTACAGCCGTGCCAGGCTGCCACGCTGTTTGGCAGAGCCCTCGAAACAGCACTTTCCACAATAACGGCATTCAATTGCATTTGTCTTGTGTCTGCGTATACCCCTCCCTCCTCCAATATAAAAGAGAGAGACATTTTGATCGTGGCATACGTGCCTGGATAACGCCTTTCTCCTATTTCTTGGCACGTGTGCAAGTCGTGTGCCGTTG
Source organism: Lampetra fluviatilis (assembly GCF_964198595.1). Taxonomy (NCBI): domain Eukaryota; kingdom Metazoa; phylum Chordata; class Hyperoartia; order Petromyzontiformes; family Petromyzontidae; genus Lampetra; species Lampetra fluviatilis. Next base: position 1,569,408 of record NC_136324.1, read on the forward strand.
TGAGCAAACGCTGCCGTGATTCGTAATTAGTTTATTTTGTGTTACGTTTGTCGGTGTAAATGTTCAACCCTTCACCGCCCAACAGAGCCAATCAAATTAAGTTATCGCGTGGGCAAAAATGCTAATTGATTGTTGTGTTTTTTAGCAAACCTGAGGAATGTTGATAACTTGATTTCATTGGCTCCGTCGAGTATTGGAGGGTTATTCATTTTTTTTAAAATGGCATTCTACCTACAGGATTTAACCCAAAACAAATTCTGAATCATAATAATGGTCGTGAAAGCCTACGTATAAAATGAAACATTATTATATTTTCGCTACAAAAACACACACGAGAACTATAGTTTGAGCAATTGCCCTTCATCTTAAGTATTTTGTCCCATTTTACAAGGCAAGTGGTTTCTTACGTTTTCTATTTTCATCCATTTAAATAAAAATTTCAGTGACAACGATGGCAGACGAGTTTCCCTTACGTCTTAGTGCTTGAGCCGACCCAGTCCCCTTTGGAGTTTATTGTTGTTTCTTTAGAGCAATCGACTTTTTCCCGATTGCGAATATCTCTCGCAGTGAATGTTGTTGGACCGAATAAACCAGCAAATGTTCTGTGTGGCTTACCGAACAACACCACAAATCGTGTGCCCTGTGCGGGTGTGCGCATGTGTTGATCGCATCGCATTCGATGCCGCGATTATTTTTTCGGCTCACGATTCGTCGATGCTCATTGCCAAGCAGGGCATAATGGTCACTCGTGTTTTCTTTTGGAGAGGCGTTGTCAATCCCTCTGCTTAGGAGAAGAGTTGATCACCATCGTCTTGGAAACGGCGATCTCGTAAAATTCAGTTAATTTGCGGTTAGTTTAATTCTGCTTATGTGTACGGGAATGAAGGAGGCACACCTGGGTGAGAGTTCTCCTCTTACATTTCACGCCGTACCTCTGCTGACTTGGCAAGGGAAACCTTGCGTCTTTCGGCTTCGTTCTAGATATTAGAAGAAGACGAAAAACAGGCAGTAGTCACTGTTGTTTAACTTTACATTTCATAAATTTCGCTTGACGAGGAACGGAGTGGGGGCAAAGTTTTAACAATTTCCAAGGACGGTGCCAATCACTGAGTGATAGGCTCTGAGCATGCATTTTTTCCACTAATCGACCTCGCAGCCACTGAACAAGGCCACGTGGCTTGCAGGCTAAGCCCCACCAAAACATGCTTGACTTGAGGATTTAATGTAACATTTTATATACTTCTTTTTGACATTTCCCTCAATTGTATCATCGGCATCACGAGATCAGAAGCAGAACCAGAACTTGCATTTATCATGGAGGAATCCGATGAGCTATGAAGCTCTTTTCCGCATGTGTGCAGTTGGGGCGGGTTAGAAAGCCACATCAACAAACAACACAAAAAGACGCTTTGAGTGCAAGATAGAGTAAAGGCAAGCAAGTCACTATACAGTACATAAAGAAACTTATTGCCGAGCAGTACGTCTCCTTGTGTTAGAGAATAAACTGTAAACAATATTTGTTTTATGTTACCAGGTAAGGGCCACTGAGCTATACAGCTATCTTTCAGAAGCGACCTGGATATCACAAATGATAGCTCAACGAAGTGGCTTATCATGTGGACATTTATAGCAACAACCTTCTTCTTCTTTAGTGCTGCCTAACGGCGTGTGCGACTTCACGATGATATTGGTCCCGGTCTAGCACGGCGTGTAGAGTTTGTGCTGCTATTGTTAATTGTAGCCATGTTTTGATGTTACTGAGCCATGTCGTTTTTGGCCGTCCTGGTCGTTTTTTCCCTTCGATTTTTCCTTCCAGGATTTGCTTTAATAGCTGGTATTTGTGGTCGTTTCGGGCAATGTGGCCTAGGTAGTAACACTTCCTGCTAATGATGGTCTTCAGCAGTTGCCTGTCAGTGCCCATATCTTGCAGAACTTGTGTATTGGTGGTTTTGGCTGTCCATGGGATTTTCAGCATTCTTCGATACAGCCACATCTCGAAAGCTTCGAGCCTTTTTGTTGCTGTTGTTGTCAGTGTCCACGTCTCTACTCCGTACAGCTAAATTGACCAGATGTAGCATTTCAGTGTGCGCAGTTTCAGTGATGTACTCAAGTTGCGGTCTGCAAGGAGTGTTTTCCATTTAATAAATGCTTGCCTTGCTTGTTCAATTCTGCTCTTGATTTCGACTTCATGGTTCAACTGATCGTCAATGATTACACCAAGGTATTTAAATCGGTGTACTTGTTCCAATTTTTCGCTGCCAAGCTTGATTGTTATTTCGCTTGCAGTTCGGCTGACCTTCATAACCTTTGTTTTCTTTTTATTAATTCGTAAGCCCCATATTTGACTCTCTGTGGCAACCTCGTCCAAGATTTGTTGTAGGTCTTGTTCCGAATCGGCCAGCAGTGCAGTGTCGTCGGCATACCTGATGTTGTTGATGTATTGTCCATTGACTTTAAAACCAAATTCTCTAAACGGCCAGTAAACGCAGGGGGGGGGGCATGGGTTCCTGCGCCGTGATTAAATTGCCCGCAAAATAAAAATAAATGCGCGACTCCAGGCACTAATTGTGGCGTCAATTCCAAATAGAAAACTTTGGGATGGGATTGGAGGCTGACTCGATCTGGAATCGATAGCGGCTATCACTGACTCGAATAGATTTCTAAGCTACGAAAATGTCAGAACCGATTCAAATCGGCCCCCTGCGCAGGGATTTTAGTTCCGCGGTGAACCTGGCCCACTCGCAGGTCACCCATATGAATATGCAGGAGTAAGTCTCGTAGCCGGTCAGGTCGTGAGAGAGGCGTGGGATTGACAGCCCCAACGGAGGACACAGTTGGAGAGAATGACCTGGGTGGCGTCCGAGCCGTGCCTCGGGGATGTGGCCATCGCACTCTGAAACACGACACGAACTCTCTCTCGCGAAGCCTGAACTCTCTCGTGGCGAGCAGACCTTGACACTGGCACTTAGCTCCTGAGAACAACAACGCCACCATACGCAAGAGTACACACTGCATTCTGTCATTGGCCAATGGGCTGAGACCATACAATTCGCAGCACGCCAGAGAGGCTATCCACACATAGCAGGCAAAGTAATTTTTTCACTTCTCCACATTGTGATTTCATCCAGGCTCTCCAGAGAAAGGAGGCGCAAATTACTCCTCAGACATTCAATGGCAAGAGACTCTAAACGTATACCCCCCCCCACCTCCCAAGGCATTCGCGAACATAAAACATTTACCAATTGTGAAGAAGATGCAATTGGGGGTAACTACAGTTTTGCGAGATTAATGATTCTTTAAAACGCAAATCGCCCTGAAAGCATCGACGCAATGCGCCGATGACGCAACGAATCATTCTGCACAAGACGAAATCTACCGAGGCATGCAAAGGGATATGTTTGGGCAACACAAGATGCAAAGCGTCTGCCCCAAATGTTTCTCACTCGCAAGCTGTCCCGTGACGCCCACAAAGGCAATCAAGCAAACACATCGAGAAATGGCGATTCCCGTGAAGAGGAAAATCACGCACGTGATGTGGCACCACACACAGAAGGACCAACCCCTCCAACAATTATCGGTCAGTTTTCATGTTTCTTGTCAGTTCCATGGCGCTGCAAAGAAAACACTGCATACAACCCGCGCAGCAGCTTGATGGCTGACGGTATTTGATTGCAGCCATCGTAGATTCTAAAAATCAACCCATAACAGAACGCAGAGGGGGAGGCCCTCGGGTCTGTCAGAAGCCGCCTGGCTCTGCCCTTCCATCGTGGATGAACGTGGCCCCCATTTCAAAACCTCCGAGGTGCCTGAGAGAGACCTCAATCGTGGGAGAATCGCCATGGCGGTGCCCCCCAGTGATGTGCTTGCTCACCTTCTCGCTCAACCTAAAATTGCTCTCAGTAGCGGCCCCTGCTCAGTAGCGGCGCTAGAAGTAAGTCAACTAAGCAAGAAGGTTAGGACTCCACAAGAAGCTCACGCAGGGTGTCCTGGATTCGTGAAACCACATTTTTTACGGGTGAAATAAATAGCAGCTAAAAAGATGTAATCCTAAAAAAGCATAAGAAGCGAGTTAACATGAAAAGCCAATCGACCTCTCATCTCCATCTGGTTTGCATCTTCTTATCTCACTACATCTGTCTCTTCTGTTATCTCACAAGAAGTTAATGCATACAATGCCCCCCCACAAAATAATTATTTATACTTAGCCCCCCCCCCCCCCAGTGGGCTAGCACTACCACGGCCTTTGTGGGAGGACATTGTAAACCCCTAAAAAAAAAGACATTGCCCAGTTGCATTCATTTCAATATTTTTGGAATGTACGCAGTGCAAAAGGTGTTCGATGTACGAACACAAACCATGCTTTTGACCGACCGCCCTGCCTGCCCTTTGGTTTGATGTTCTAGCAAACCGACGTCACATTTCCAAACGCGCGGCGTTGCTTACGAAATTGAATAACAAACCGAGGAGAAGAAGCAGCAGCAGCAAGTAAAGAGTCCCAACGTCCAAAAGGTGGGTGGGTGGTGCACCCTTGCTTTAGGGAAAGCTGGCTTTGGGGTTGTGTGCCTTGCGTGAATTACAATCATCTGACCGGTGGAAGGTGTTGACCTTATTGAAGCGGGTCTGTATTTAAAAAGAACTCGCGCTGGTTTCGATTCCTGCTATGAAATGGTCTGCCATCGGTGTGCCGAATCGGCAATGTGTATCTGTAAGCCGATGCCACAGTGCAGAGAATTGTAAAGAAAGCGTGAAAATTCAATCAGATCAGCACTGTAGGAAAACCCTCATATTGGCAAAACAGTTTGAAATCCAAAGCATTTGTCAATAACGCAATTTTTAAAAAGCGTGTGTTCTTGATGTGCTTTCAACAAACACGCATTACATAATGTAGACACACATTATGTAACGCATATATGCATGCCTGCAAGCGACAAGTCAAACGCAAAACGTTATTCAATATTGGTTTCTGTCAGGTCAACTCGGTGTTACATAACAGTGTAACAAAAAAAATATTTAGTACAGAAAATTGATATTATTCCCCATAAACTTTGCTTTTGTGACCAGGACAATGATATTTTGAAATGTACCTATTTTCTACGAGAAAACGTGTGCGTTTGTGTCATTCCTTCACGTAAAGTCCTGGTCACAAAAGCAAAGTTTGTGGGGAGTAATAGCCATTTTCAATACTTTTGAGGCATAAGCAATTGGAAAATAACACTTACTACCCAGGAACAAATATCATTCCCTCAGTGTGGCCTCCTGTAGGTGTGGAATATCCATGTACCAAGTGTTCTTTGCCGGGCATGCAGGCAAGGTCAGAAGAAGTGTATGTCCCATGTGAGATAACAAATATTTTATTTCATATTTTTAATATTTTATTTCTTCGAATATGTTTTTCCTGGAAATTCCCTTGAGATGGAACATCTTGAGTGTCCAGTGTGTCAAGCGAAACTCCCATAACAAGCAAAAAGCGAACGTGGCAAGCGCACACAATCAAGCTGAATGTTTCTTCTTGAAGTGTTGACGTGATCTAATTTAACACTCCCAACAAAGATTTTGGACGTTTTTTTTCTTCTCATGTAAACCATTTTTTTCCTGCGCGCAACACTTATAACGAAACATTAAAGCCTGAAAATGTATATTTTTTCACAAGTCCATTCCACAGTTTCTCGCGTGTCAACTGCCTCCTGTGATCTTCCACAACGGGTGCCAACGGAACTGGCATCGATATCGCACCCACGCACACCAACCACTTTCAATTTATCGCACATTTCGCAGGCCCTTTCTCACGTTATTGCAATGTGCCCTATCGTGTGCACGCCTGCGCTAGCAGAACCCAGAAGTCTCCAAACTATTAGCCAATGTGATGCTTCCTTGTCCTCTCTCACCATTCTTCAAATGACAACAATCAAATGCAGGTGGAGAATGTACACATCACGTTCGTTATTTCGTCTACAAACGCAGCCCCTTTGTCAATCCACTGCTGGATGAAGGTCTCCGCAGGCCATGCAGGTCCTGGGGGCTTGTATGACCATACTTCACCCACACCGGCCACTGTGGGTTGGTGAAAAGGGGGGGGGATGCAGGGGAGGATAAACACAGGACAAATAAACCTTATGGCGGTACCCCGGGGTCCCATAGTACACCGGCTCTTGCGTAATGTCCGTGATGCAGTAATTTTTAGTCTGTTGATGGTCGGCGATGCGGCAATCGACTCATCTCGACGAGCTGTACACGATGCACCACTACGGTGCGTACGAGCGTTCAGGGTTTCAGCGCAATCGCCTCGCTGCGTTTCGACATCGCGGAGTAGCGCCGATGTTGGATTGATTGGTACCCCAGTCGCGGAGTTAAGTCCACCCCTGGAAAAAAAGTGTCCCAGAAATAAAGTATTTAATTGCCTCGTCCATTTTGTATTATGTGGTACCCCGGGGTACCGCCATGAAGATAAAAAATGTTCCTTCTGCTCGAATTTCTCTTTTCCACAGCCTTATTTTAGCTACTTTTTTACGACGCCTCGATCCATGAAAATTGACATTATCCGTGAATTAATTCTCCCTGCACGGCCCAATTTTACCTCCTATTTATCCATGGCTTCAACCGATTGGTGAAAATTCTATTTATCCTGGGATTCATTTTCCCTCGTCGCATTTTTTTTTCGCGGATAAAAGCAAACGTGAAGCGGCAGCAGTTACATCCTGATATCTGAATTTATTCCCAAAGCCAAGTCGCCCAGAGTTGGTCTCCTAGAAGTGAGAAATTAATCCAATTATCTCATTTTTGTGTGGAAAAAAAGAGGATTGAACTGCAAGCAACAACAGTAATAAAAGAATAATCGAATTATCCGCTTTTAGCTGCGAACAGCTGCAGTCGTATCGGGAGTTATTTTTGTTGACATGCGCAGAGGCGGAGGGGAGGAGACACAAGTTTAATAAACTTTGTAAAGACATGTTAAACGTCGTAGTATGCTATTATTTAATTTATTATTTTATCTTTATACGTGACTTTACCGAAAGAACCAAAGAGTAATCCCTGCAGTCACGAAAGCTCCAAATTAAGATTGAACCACTTCTACGGGGAAGTTTTAAGTTTATCTTTTTTCTCTCTCTCTGGGTTTTTTTTGTTTTTTGTTTTCTCTCTCTGCCTGTGTCATCTCTTTGGAATTTTCACACTTAAATTCTAACTTAACAATCTTTGAAATACGTAATCAACCAGGCTATGCGTTAATTGTGTGTTGACAGACTCTCTGTGTTGCATTACATTACATTTCGATATTTTGCTAGGTTATTTAATTTTAGTGTGTTTCTCTCCCGTTCTCCTAATTTTCAAGCTTGCGTACCGTACCACACGTCGCCCTAATCATTGACATGCAAATTTTTTCTTTGCCCCCTCCTTCTCTCCGCCCCCGCCCCCCTCTCTCTATTTAAGGCCTCGTCACAGAGACGATCTCTCTCTTTGTGCCGATGCGTTTTCTCTATCTGTGTATCTTTGTGATATCTGTCTGCTTATATGTCTGTCTATAGTTTTCTGGATAGATTTTTGTTGCTATTTATTTTATACCTGATGATGATTGCTTGTGTTGCAATCGAAACGTCGTAGTATGCTATTATTTAATTTATTATTTTATCTTTATACGTGACTTTACCGAAAGAACCAAAGAGTAATCCCTGCAGTCACGAAAGCTTCAAATTAAGATTGACATGTTACACACTTAAACAGAAGGAGTAACAATGTAATGCACTTATGTTTATTCTGCATTGTGCTCGGGCTCTCGCCCCCTATGATACGGTCGCAGTGTTCTCCGAACTGACGAACTTGCGGCCAGCGTTAAACATTTTACTCAGAACCTTATGGCGGGACCCCGGGGTCCCATAAGCCCTCGGCTCTCGCATAAACTTCAACGCGACGTCATTTTATGTCTGTTGAAGGCGAACGACACGGCGATCTATTCCTCTCGACGAGCTCTACACGATGCGCTAATCAAAGTTTTGTTTCTTCTGCGCATTCCTCCTCGCTGCGCTTGGACGACATGACAACAGAACGATCCGCGCCAGGTGAAATTTTGTTTCCACGGAAATTCGATTTCGTTAATCGAAAATTGTCCGTAATTTTGTCAATTGCATTAACGCGACATTTTATAAAGTGGACGTTCGTAAATCGAAGGATACCTGTATCCAGGATAGCATTGCTGAGTCTTGAAACTTTCATCAAAAGTTACATTCCATGAGTATTTATACGCAAATAAATGTAGGGTAACTCAACATAGCCCACAATTCAAAAGTCTACATTGACAGGACAGAACCGAATTTATGCACTTCTACCTGAAGCACTTGACTCTCTTGCAGATGCCGTCTTTTAAGTGACCTCTGAAACTATACCATTTCAGTGCCTTAGGGAGATAAAGTTGTACAGAGATCGTCATCAACCACGGTCAATCCACTGCTGGATGAATGCTTTCCCAAGGCCCCCTCCCCCCCATCCTCAGCCGATCTCACGAAGGAAGAATCCTCCCGGCACCAGCATCGCGAGCCGATTCCATCACGATACATTTTCGGTTGACATCCGCTCACAACGCGTTCCACTCCTCGGCTGCCACTCCCATCATTATTCTTTTGACCATCAGCCATCATGCCTTAGAACGACGTGTCCCACCACGAGGCTTCAGTCACGTATAATGTAATTCGATGTATATTAGTCAGTCCAAAATTATTAAGAGTCCTCAATTGGAGGACCTTCATCAGAAACAGATATGGCTGTAACCCCGTGCCCTGCGTTATAATCCCTTGGTTATGCCACCCGACGCCAAAGATTGTAACTTTTGCCACCCTGCAGGACACAATAACAAACGCAACCCCATCCAAACACGGCTGCGATATCTACCGAGGGTTATTTAAAACGACAGAGGCTTTACTTGTCACACAGTCGGGTCTCTGCATTCGAGTGGGGAAAAAGTCGAGCGAATATTCATCTCTGGGCTACCCCACCCCTTAAAATAATTAATTATATGCCTTTTTGGGAGGGGGCAACAAAACAGGTGTTAAGATGTTAAAACACCAAACTTAAACCTTTTTACGAGGAATCATGTTTGCATTAACCACAATGCTTGTGGTCAGAATGTAAGCTGTACGACTTTTGGCCTCCTCTGGGACGAGGCTCAAAAGAAAGCTGTCTCTGGTGTGGACCAATCAGTTTCAAGGACAATGCATATTTTATCAAAGTATCAATCTTGATTTGAAGCTTTCGTGACTGCAGAAATCCTTACTCTTTGGTTCTTTCGGTAAAGTCACGTAGGTATAAAAATAAAATAATATAATAATAATAATAAACACATCATTATTAAAAGATAATATTTTCTACTTACATGACTTTACCAAAAGAATCAAAGAGTATTTTTCAGAGTATGTTTTTGTTTGCATTCTGACCACAAGCATTGTGGTTAATGTAGACATGATTCCTCGTAAAAAGGTTTAAATTTGGTGTTTTAACATCTTAACACATGTTTTGTTGCTAGAAAAAAGGGGATAAACCTATTATCTATATTTGGTACTGACAAAGGAGGTCCCATGATATATTTACCCAACCTACGCAGAAAAGGTAGAATGTGACATACATTATTACATAAGTATGTAACTAATAAAAACATTAACGACGTAGAAAGAAAAAAATTACACATCACAAGCAGTTATAGTTATGGTAGATACCGAAAAGAGTCACGTGGACATAATGTTGGAATTATTTGAAGCCTCGTATATATGCATTATGTAATAATGATACAAAAAATACCTTTGATATTTTTGGGGGGTGAATTTAATTAATTAATTCAATTGCATACATTTTAATATCCTATTTAACAAATGCCTCAGGAGACTGCCATGGTGTGATGGTGAGCACACTGGACTTGCAAAGCCAGAGGTCACCCATTCTCATCCTCCTGAGTTGGAACAACGGCTCACGTTTTTACCGACCGCGCCTCTGTCCACCCAGCAGCTACAGCATGGGTACACACACGCACACCGAGGTGAAAGTCGTATCGGCAGGTCGTGCGTGGCAGGGTAAAGTGTGGGAATGTCCACCTCTCTCAAGACATCTGTTCAGCACGGAAGCGTTGGTGAAATATCCTGTAGGAGGGGGCCGTTTCTAGAGCACCATCTAGCGTAGGGCCTTCATCTGCCGGCAGTGGCTTGCGCAAGAAATTTCAGGGCTGTAGCCACGCGAACCCAACCTTTACAATTATTTTCAAGCCTTATAGTCATGCATTATGTAATACGAGGATTATATTGATATTTTAGGGTGATATTAATTATAAATAGTCATGCGTACACATTTAATATCCTGTTTATCAAGTGCCAGTGTATATATAAAAACGGAAGGTTATTTGAATCGAATCAAGATCGTCGCCATTGAGTTTAAAAGTAGAAACACATAACGGACAAGTACAGTATGTCTCATTAAAAATAATAATAAATATACGTTACTTTTCAAGGCAACAGCAGCCTGTGCTTGGCTGATCCCTGGGCAATCAAAGTATGTTGCTGTAGAGACGAGCCGTGTTTGCTTGTCCTGTAGCCAAGGGCTCCATGAAGCCGAGTGTTCCTGTGCAGTTGCTTCTACTCAGCAGGAGCATGGGATTGAGCGTTCACTCCACGTGCAAGTCATGCAACATTTATTTTTTGGGAGCCGGACAAAAAAAAATATGCTCAAGAAAAATAAATGACATTAAGAGTTTATTGTTTTTTTTAAATTATTGTAAAAGTGCGTTTGCAATCAACATCAGCCAGTATCTATGCACTGCTCGATGAAAGACCACCCTATGCCATAGCCATCCCTTGTGTTGGTCTTGTGTCATCACAATCCATCCCGTTCCTGTGGAACGAGCCGATCTTATTCCACAATCTCGGCAAGGATCATCCTTCTCAGGCGCATTATCTCGGTTGGTTGCCCGTCCATCACCATTGTTATCCAATGGCCAATCACCTCTTAAGCAACCTGCCATGCCCAAGCAAACTTATTTTATTAACAGTCAATATCATGTCCCCGATTTCCATTTGCGCCCTGATGCATCTGCCACTCTTCCCGTCTCCCTGTGTCAATTCCAAATCGCGCATCTCAAAGTTTTCAGCTTTTCGCGTAACAATGTTTCAGATCCAAATGTAATAGCCGACAATTCGCACCGACTGAAAAGCTTTCCTCAGGAACAATTTATATTCTGCTTTACGTTTTAAAGTTCTGCTTTTCAAAAGCCCTCCATCTTGCTCTCATTCACTTCAATAAATTACCTCGGTTTACATCTTCCGTTACGTGTGGGTAGAACGATTGTGCAATGGTTAACGCGCAACACGACTAAACCGACTACGTGAGTTCAACTCTCGGCCACGGCTTAGAGCTGTTTGGCCAGCAATATCTGAACCTTATATGGGCGTGCACACCCCTTCAATAGCCTGCACTGACCAAACGTGGTGAAGTATGGCCGCAGAAGCGCATCTGAAACCACGCGACGCAGTGACCGTCTCTGTTCGATGGGCAGCCAAAATATATTGCACGTACAGTATATCTAGCCGTTAACCCTGTACATTCAAATGACTCTAGCTCCCAAAGTAGAGGCCAACATTCGCGTGCACCATACGTCGGTTCCCCCTCGCTGCAGCACATGACACAAATACAAAAGGAAGCTTGGTTGGGATATGTTTTCAGTTTATTTTGTTCCGAGCAACTTTAGTGTCAGAAGTGGCCTGTGTGTACGCACAAAACATAAAAAAGCGAACACTTTTCCAAATAAAAATATTTGTAAAAAAATGTTTTGTACAATTGTTTTTTTACAAGTATCCAAGCGAAACTATATGACTGGCCAAAAAGTCAGTGTCCAATTTGTCAGTGTGGAAACATCCTTTATTTTTGCCTCTGGACATCATTATGGGTACACAAACGTACATACCCATGCCTTCAAAATAAACAAACACCCCTCCCCCATATGGGCTACAGAGGCTGCTAGGCCAAGCTCTGTTAGCCAGCACCTATTAAGGTGGACATGATGCATGAGGGGATGATGCGTGTGGCCGGAACCACATCTGGCCACCTTTATCTCTCCAGTGTTGATGTTGACCCACCATACCAGGTGCTGGTTGTAAAGACGAGTCGATCTCGGGGAAGCCAAAGGCCACTTCAGATTATTATCACTCAGCACTGCTGTAAGCCGTGGCCAGGACACGAACTCGGTTTTATGGCTTTGTAGCGCAGTGTTCCACTGTTCCGTAACGAACACAGACAGAGACACAAGCTAAACAAACACCATAAACCTGCCATGAGCCTCATTGTATTAACATCACGACGCTAGCAAGCCTACGTACTGTGTCTGTCACATTCGATCATTACCGTATTGACACCCTTAATAATGGGGATGCTGATGCGGTATAATGTTGAACACACTGGATATGCAATCCAGAGGTGGCCAGTTCGAATTGGATCTCCTGGCGTGGCAGTGGAAGCAATGGCCAAGTAAGTATCTTAAATCCCCCCTGCCTCTATGCTTCCAGCTGCATAGATGGGAACACCGCAGTGACGTGATCAGACGTTCGCGTGTGATGGAGTAAAAGACGTCCAAGACGACTGGCCAGCATGGCAGAGTGAGCCAAATACCAATAGCATGCACTGACCAACGTGGTGAAGTATGGTCAAACAATATCTGTGGAGACCTTCACCCAGATGAGTATGTATAAAGGGCTTGGGACTTACATATCGAGCCATGTTTAAATTTGAATTTATGTAACGTATAATAACCTAAACTTTTCATTTGTATCATAATAGATCTGTGTTTATATTATCTGTGAGTTAAATAATGGGAAGGCTCTTTAGTGGAGGTTTGGCAGCCGCAGCAGCAGCAGCAGTATGATCAATTAATTGTTGAGACTGCACCTTTAACTTACCAGACACCAACTGCGTGTTATTACATCCCCACTACAGCACCTAATCAAGTATGATGGGAGAATGATCAGCACACCCCTGAAGAAGTATTTCTACATGCCAACCTAGAGGAGCTCATGATGATATTGGCAAGGGGGCCAGACATGTGTCGTAAAATGACCCGTTGGTCCAGTATTCATCAAATACTTTTACAAACTGCCCACTCGATGGAAAACAATATTCTTTCTGGCAACACGGCTCAAAAAGAGCCATGCAAAGGAACAACAACACACAGCAAAACAGTTTGAGACCGAGCCTGCATGCGTTTGCATTTTTCCGAGCCACGAGGCTGCGCATTTCACTGATCCATGTCACACAATTCAGATGAAACACACGGCCGTGTTTGTACCAATTTCTCTGCGGGAACTGTGCCCTTGCACGGTGCATGTGGTTTGCATGTGGCTTGCGCCCACGTGCACTATGGCATTTTCGTTCCGAAATGCAAACGTGCGAAGTGCAATCATAGTGCAGCGCGATCAACTCTTGGACCTACGTGCCCTTTACAAGCATCTGCACATAAGAGTAATGCAAACATTGAGACAGTTCAATGCGGTGTTCTTCATTGCAAGGCCCGGCGGGCCACTGGCGGCTCCTGGTGGCCTTTAGTGCGGCCCCTGACGTGCGAGCCCCCGACAAGACACAACGAGTGAACACACCGCGCATCATCATCGTGCTGCTGTCAAACCCCCAATGTTTTCAAATGGTGTGGCGGCCCTCACACTGATGATGTCTTATCGGCGAAAGCGGCCCCCCCTCTGAAAATTAGTGAAGAACAATGGTTTAGTGGTTGTCTTGTTAGCTGTGCCTATTAAAAGTCAATGTCAAATTATAAACAATGTGCTGGGCCAAGGCGTGGCCAGGGCCTCAAGTAGGCTCATGCCAAATCAGAGCACGGAGAAGGCAGGAACGTCGTAGTTCGTGTTTGCTCGGCCTTACGACGAATCCAAACTTCGACTAAACTTTCAACATTGCTATGGTGGCACGAGCAGATATGTAGTCTGGCCCCAGGATTTGGATCTGGGCAGAGCTGTGATTAAGCAAGGTGTTAAAGCATCGTGAGTCCAGTTACACATGACTGCATGAACAAAATAATCACGCTACTTTCCGACTTCCACTTCATTTGACTTTTTTCAGCTGCTAGTTAAAATGGTGTGATACATTAGCGCCTTTTTTTCAGGGAATACATTTGTGGTTCCTCGTTGGGGACAGGGCCTAATCCAAGTAAACATCAGATGTAGTTCTATAACACCATCTTCCATGGTTTTGTAGGGTACTGTACATGACAAGGGTTATATTGGGGTCAGTGGAGATGAGTCGAAGGTTCGAGAAGGGAAGTAGAAGACAGTAGAGTCTGCTGGAAGAATCTACCAGTGGGAAAGTGCTGGAAGTTACCGGGGCGTGGCCGAGCGGGTATGTCAGGGGGAGCGAGGCATGCGATGGGGGCTTTGGCTCGGGGACTGAAGGATGACTACAGGTGGACGACATCTGAGCCGACTTTTGGAGGTCATAATGGAAATCATTGGACCAACTGTTCGATATCTATATGGTGGAAAACATCAAAAATGACTGCTCGAGATTAATATAGTGGAAACCACCGGAGCTGCAGATAGTCATTGCCTTGTGAAACGTGTTAGTCGTACTCTCACCATGTGAATACGTTACTGTAAAATACATCGTCTAGAAATTGGAATCTGCGAAGGAGCTTCTATACAGTTGTTCTGACACCGGGTGGAAGACTCCAAGCTGTGAAAGCTCCAAATGGACATATTGGCAGTACACCAGTGCAACATAACACCGGTCCTCATAAAACAGTCCTATAACAAAATTTGAACCGACATTCGTCTTCCAACTGCTTCGACATCACGATAACTGATTTTGATACACACCACAAGATTTTCTGACCGTGGGGTTGTGAATCGTGGGAAAATAAAGAATTATAGCGATACATTTTTTTGCTATGGCACGCACCGGTGTACCGCCAATACGTTCAGAAATGTAAATTTCATCACGTGACAACACCAATGAGAAAGCTACCGCCCTAAGTATCGCCATCTTATTTCTCGAATGCCGGTGTAACACCC
Organism: Lampetra fluviatilis; assembly: GCF_964198595.1. Classification (NCBI taxonomy): domain Eukaryota; kingdom Metazoa; phylum Chordata; class Hyperoartia; order Petromyzontiformes; family Petromyzontidae; genus Lampetra; species Lampetra fluviatilis. Next base: position 1,584,443 of record NC_136324.1, read on the forward strand.
CGACCTGGTGTATTGTCGATAGAACACTCCGACTTTGGTGTATGTTATTCACGCAAGGTATAAAACGTGCTGCAAATTTCTGCCCAAAAATTACCATCTTTTTATTCTTTAAACAAAAAGATGCAAGGGGGGCGAAACGGCCGAGTCTGCCCCGCGTGGGTACAGCACTGGCAGTAACACGTGCAACAAAATGGCCACCGCCACACGTCTCACTGCAATAACGCCATGCCACACTCCCTACACCCTATTATACGTCGCCAACCACAGTGCACATCTCCCGCAGACTACACTGATGCATGGTCTCTCTCCCAACCCCAATATAATTATTCATAAGCCTTAGCATCTTTTATTACGACAGCCCCCGACATGGGCCTAGTTCTATTCCCTTAATTTGTAGTCAATTGCATTGAGTAAACCCAGCCTGTTTACCTAGCCAACTCGTGATAAATGCTGACGAACAAAATGGAACCTCACAGACATCCCAAAGACCTAATTTGGGACCCAAACATCGCACCACCTGGCTTTGACAACCCTCAAAGACACTGGTGTGCCATCAACCGCATCAGAACATCAACAGGCCAATGCTTACATCCCCTCAATGCATGTAAAACGGAAGACAAGCCACAGTGTGACTGTGGCCATTAAACCCAAACGATGGGGCACATTGTAAACCACATCGTAAAACACTGTGGTCTACGTTTCTTCAACGGAGGAACAATAGCAAGATTGTTCAAACTCTCTCCTCAAGCCCTTTGATGGCAAGCAGACCTCGACTTTGGCATTGTGCTGCTGAACGTATTGTCATCATACGCAAGAAGAAGAATATTACTGTGTAAACAACGAGTATCGTCTGAAACAAAACGATACGAGGGCAAACCGGGATGGTTGATGAGGCACGTGTACAAACACGTCGCTGCCTCTGTCTTGTCCGTTGGCAGTCACGTGACTGCTGACCCACCACCTTCCCCCGATCACCTGCCTCGTGACCCGAGTCGGTATCCAGGGACACCTCTACTTACGAACATTCGACTTACGAACTTTCAGAGATACGAACAAAACTGTCCATATGTCCAGTTGCCTGTTCAGACCGAGAGTTGTATGCTCAACCGCCGCGCAGTAGATGTCGGTGGTGGCATCTACATCTGCAGAACATTAAGAACCAGTGGCATCTACATCTGCAGGAGATTATACAACTTTTAAAGCCATTCTCTGTGTTTAGTGTACATGCTGACAACATGTTTGGAATCGACAGAAGTTGGACTTACGAACAAATCGATTGATGAACAGACCTCTAGAACCTCACTCATTCGTGAGTCGATGAGTCCCTGTATTTGACCAAATCCCCTCCCCGTATCATTAAACCACGAGTTGTCCTGCTGCACTGCTGTTTACGCACTGCACCGAGGGACATGAAAGTTGATTTAGGAGAGGCAAAGGACCTGTTCAGATTTAACTCGGCATCGATGTCAGCCTTGGCCAGGAATAAATTGGGAGGATGAAAACAAAAGCTAACTTCATCGTGTTGTTTCGTGTTGTTTGTTTCTCTCTTCTCTGTTGAGGAGTCCTGAACTCGTGGTGTAGACCAACATTGTGACGGAAAACGATAAACTAAAACAATAAATTACGTACCAAAAGTGCAATAAATTACATCGTTTTTTTCTGAAACTCCAGACAAAACCTTGAACAGATTTTGTATTACCCTTAACATAACTTGAAAAAATGCACACAGACGCTTCCATAAAAAACCCTAAATATTTTGCCGGGTTGTGATCATAATAACTTATAAGGCTAACCACATAAAAGGAACGGCTTCTTAAAAAAAAAACCTCCGGGGAGAAAAATGGATAGAGGTTGACTGGTGTAAGCAGAACAAATGTTAGTTGACATTTTCTACACTCATCACACTGGGGGGAAATTATAGAAGTATGTTGTTGATTCTTTAGAAGGGTCTACTATCCCTTAGCAAAAACGGACCCCAGTTAATCTCTCAGAGTAACACACTGCCGACGCCACTGCATTTCAACATTAGCCTGCAGATCCTTGATGGTTGCTTTATTTAACGATAAAAGGGGCACACGAGGAGAATGAATGTCCACTCATAATTAATAATTACATGCTCTAGTCTGCAGCCCAAAGTATGCTTGCAAAAATAACGATTGCTGTTCTCTTACAAGATGCTCTAAAATAACACACAATGATGAACTGTGGGTGCGATTTGTTTTTTCCCTTTTGCTGAAATAGGGCCAAATAAATCCTTTGCTAGGAATGTATTGAATCAAGCATCGAAAAAGTCGCCCCACACTGGCTTTCCCCAGACGCCAAGGAGCGCGCCTTTGAGGGCCTGGTGATTGATGAAGTGAATAATCACACGTTCTAGGACTTTCGTACTGTCAGAGCCAAATTTAATATTTTTGCAAAGCATTACTGAATAATTCAAAGGTTACCACGGATGTAAACAACGGGTGGATAAAGAGCACCTTGTCTGGAGAATATTTGGCTTCTGCTTTACGTTTCCACGTGATAAGCCACTTTGTCGAGCTATCTTTTGTGTTGGCCAGGTCGCTTCTGAAAAAGAGCTGTACAGCTCAGTGGGCCTAACGTGGTAAAATCTACAAAAATATATGGTGTGGAAGGACCCACACTAAGAGGCTTTGTGCCTCTGTGAAACCGTACTTGCAGGGGATCACTCAGGGTGTTTCCAGTGGAGTGTGCTATTTTGTCCAGAGGGGGGTCAAGGGATGGGGGTGTTACTGGGCGGCATGGGGTAATCAAATCTTTTGGTTGTGCTGGCCCACTTTCACCTGCAGCGCAAATCAAGCATGCCCTTCAATCCCAAACATATGTTCCGAGGAATCTGGTATTACAACAGCTGTCTTTTGAGTTGCAGCGTTGAATTATGATTTCAAATATTACATTTCAATCCAAGTATCCAGTTTCAAACCAAATATTCAGTTTCGTTCCACTATACTACAATAAAAACATTATAGCGCACTACTGTATCTAATACATGTGTGTTGCTGCTCATGACAAGGGCGCGTCTAGAATTTACGAGGTTATTTTTTCACAACTAAATCATACAAGAATATTAAGTGGCTGCATAACTACCGTACAGTTGACAGTTACCCGAGTCTCCATTATAAATAAAATATGGGTAACGATTTTTTCGCACGATCTCACCTGCTTTGATAAAGGACACGCGGTCCAATGTGTATACGTAAACCAAAGCCATCTTTCACCACCGTCGTCATTTTTTCTGTTGTACAGTGAACGGTGATTATCACGATGTTGGTGATGCGTTTTTGGTCTGTAATAACAACACCACGGCCAACGCAGTCCCACGAACTGCAGTTAAACATTGTTACGTGTATATATATTTTACGTAATTCTATTGGCTCAATGGCTCACATTTTAAGGCGATCGCTCTGGGTTTGGAATGGCACCCACGTGAAGTCTCGACGCAGATACAAATGTCTGATGTCATCGGCAAAGTATTATTGCAGAAAATAAAGCTCCGTGCCAAACTGCCATAATGCAATGTTTGATGAATAGTTGATCCCCATGGTTGCCATCTGTCCTGGTATACCCAGGGACGACCACTTTCTTAAGATAAACTGTCCAAAGAAATATGTAATTCTTCCAGTGATATTTACATTCCTTGTTTTTTTTTCAAGTTGTGTAATAACACCGTTCTAAACAACACATGTATGTGTAGATCTCACCCCTTCTGGTATTGGTGACATTTTCTCCCAAGATTGGTCCAGGTTTCTTTTTTGTTTTGTACCTCCCGGGTGGCAACCCTACCGATACCAAACCCTACATGGGATATGCGAGCACAAACATGCAGCATGATGCTCTGGGGCATAGTCATTTTGCTTATGTGAAGGTCTTAATAATTCCATTAACAGTAAACACCGTCGTCTGAGGGCTAGGAAGAAGAGTCATAAACACCCTTTACTGGCTGTCGTAATGAATGCGAAGCTGCCATGGGAATGAGAAAAATCATTAGCATATTTAATTAATGTCTCATTTCATTGTTTTCACTTTGCATCTTGCCACAAACTGCGTCGAGCACATATCTATATATATATTGTATCTTGGCCCATTTAAATATCTTAAATACTGCTGTGGTTTTTCTTATTTTATTTACAAAAAAAATCCACAATTTTTTACAGACTTGGAAAACGTGCAAAAACATGCCGTGGCTGCAGACTGCGGACAATCAATTTCGTTTTTCCTAACCTTCTTAAAATGCATGAACAATTTCCAACAGCTACAAACCAACTAGCCCGCTGCTTGGGAGGCATTCACAATTTCAGCGCTCCCAAACGTGAATTGCGCCGTAACACGGCAAAGCCATCGAAGAAAAATAAGTCGCCGTTGTTGTTGTTGTTATTAGCAATGCGTTATTTCGGCCGCTGTGAAACGGTCAACGTTTGACCTCGCGACGCTTGTGCAGAAACTCGCAGCCGTGTTCTTTCATTCACGAGAGGCGCACATTATTCTCGCACTCGCTCAAGAGGATGCTGCTTGCGGGCGTTCCGTTTTCTTTTGTAGTGTTCAATGATCGCCGAATACGGCACAGTTACTCTACCCGCACACACTCCTTAAGTGCAGCGTGGATGTTACCATTGGTGGAATTGGTCAGCGAAGCGGACTTGCGATCCAGAGCTCTTCGGTTCGATTCCATATCCCAGGGCCGCAGCGAAAACAGCAGTAAATGACGACACCATAATTCGATCGATCGGACAGTCGCGTGTGGTAGAGTAAAGTGTGGATACGACCCACCTCTTCCAAGACACATTGGCAGCATAAGAAGCGAAGGCCAAATAACCTCATGACAGCCAGCTGGTGGTCCGAGCAAGAATTTGCAGGCAGCAACCCTTACCTTTCCTACACTATAGTAAACGGGACACATTATCACGCTTGTGTGGGTGGGTATGCTAACACTACTTAACATGCTGTAATGCAAAACAGTTATTAAAGAATTATGTCAAAAGCAAACCGCTTGAACCGCACAACAGCCTGCAGTAATTACATGGGCCAGTGTTTTTAATCGCCGATGGGGCATAGTGACCCAGACGCAATGCTAGCAGCTCGTAAAATAATTAAGGCCACGGCAAACCCATCGACCCACCTCAAAGACACTGCAAATGTTATAAGGAGGGGGGGGGGGGGAAATAAATAAACAAACAAACAAACAATATGTCCCGTTATAAATGTGAACACGAGATTCCCGTTGTTCAAGAAACATTCTTGGCACACTCTTTGGTTATTTCGGTAAAGTCACGTCGAAATAAATTAAATTAAATAATAATAATAATAGAATACGACGTTTCGATTGCAACACAAGCAACCATCATCAGGTACAAATGAATGAGAAAACAATCAGTCAAATTTTCGACATAAACCTTTCGTGACTGCAGGGATTCATCTTGTTGGTTCTTTCGGTAAAGTCACGTAGAAGGGAAATAAGAAAATAAGAAAAATAAAACATAATAAAATTAAATTCTCACGACGTTTCGACCACAACGCAAGCAGCCGTCCTCAGGTGAAGAACAGGTCTGTCGGAAAGACAGCCGGAAAGACAACAGGGCTGTCTTTCCGACAGCCCTGTTCTTCACCTGAGGACGGCTGCTTGCGTTGTGTGTTCTCTGTAGCTGTTCATATATAATTATAATCGTATATAATTATATTATTATAATCGGACCTTTTTACACACAGTGATGAGTTCTTGACCTCGCCTACATTTGCTTACTTAAAGTAGTTTGTATACTTGTCAAGTAAATTATTTGATCATGAGGATGTGACTGTCATTTGATATGTGTTCACTAATCCGGCCTTTTGACATATCCACCTTGAGAGTAACTCATCCCTCAACAAGTTGGACATGTGACGTTAAGCTGCGTTAATAAATGATGTTAATACATAAAAAAACACTTTCGGATAACTTCAAATCAAAACACATTCCTGCGGAGGGAGCTGGTAGGAACGTTGGGTTGCTCGGTCAATGACCAGGGTCAACGGCGGTGTGGTGTATTCCGCAAATATGGCCGACTGTGAGGGCGGGCACAAGCCGGCGTGAGTAGGTTAAACGTTGAGTTTTATAAGGGCACCACGGGGTGACCAGCCCCTCCCCACCCAGCCCCACCCCTCCCACCCCCCAGCCAGCCCCACCCTCCCCACCCAGCCCCTCCCCACCCTCCCCACCCATCCCCTCCCCACCCTCCCCACCCAGCCCCTCCCCTCCCCACCATCCCCTCCCCACCATCCCCTCCCCACCCAGCCCCTCCCTCCCCACCCAGCCCCTCCCTGCACGACGGACACAATAATCCCCTGTGGGATGATGTAACCAGGAGGTTCCTACCAATACCAAAACCTTCACCCTTCACACAACTTCCACATGATATTGGACTCAAAATCATGCAAATGTAACCAGGCCACAGCCACGGGACTCAATCAGTATGCCACATTCTCTCTACTCATGTAAAGGCGTTAAATTTCTTCCTACAAAGCCACATATAATACCTCAAACTAAACAAGAATGTATTCTTAGGTTTTTTCGGTTAAGTCACGTAGGTAAAACATCAAAATTAATGAAAATAAAATAAAATAAAAACAAAAATCACGACGTTTCGGAGGCAACACAAGTCTCCGTCATCAGGTGGGACCGTCACAGCCAGATTAGCTGCATCAAGTGAGGCAATGATTCAAGATGTAATCCCTTAAAAGCGAGTTGAGGGGGGAGGAGAGGGAGGGGGGAGCTCATCAGAATGTGGTAGCCAATGAATGGAACGTATCGGGAGGGAGGGGGGGCGGGGCCAAAAGGGTGGGCGACGGCGTGGAAGCGATTGTGCGCAAGCGACAAACTGCTGCACACGCCAACGCATTGGACAATGCAGCAGTTTGTCGCTTGCGCACAATCGCTTTAAAATTAATAAAAAATAAAATAATAAAAACGTCTAGGTGCACCTCGTGCTCTCTTTTAGCCCCGCCCCCCCTCCCGATACATTCCATTCATTGGCTACCACATTCTGATAAGTCCCCCATCTCCTCCCCCTTAACTTGTACTGTATTTAAGAACTTGCATCTTGGAATCCCTGCCTCACTTGATACAGCAAATCTGGCTGTGACGGTCCCACCTGATGATGGAGACTTGTGTTGCCTCAGAAACGTCGTGATTTTTTATTATTATTTTATTTTTATTAATTTTAATTTCATTTTTTACCTACGTGACTTTACCGAAAAACCTAAGAGTATGAATCTTCGCAGTCACGAAAGCTTCAAATCTAGAATTTTCTTTGTAATTTGCTGGTCGTAAAGTATTGGGACCCAAGAGGGAAACATATGGAGGAGTAAAAGACGGTCCCCCAAAAGCTGCGGGAAAAGGAAAATACATGTATAATAGATAACATGAATTCAGAAACTTCTGCAAGTGAAGAAAAACGTTCGCAAAACACAATAAAACTTGTATTTTCTTTTGCCAGAATACTGTAGTTTGAAGGACATTTGGTGGAATGTTGACCCCCACCAGGCTATGTCCTTCTCACTGCAACAGATCTCAATATCAGTCACCGTGACCCCTCATCATTTCAATAAAAAAAAAGATTCCAGGCGAAATATTATGGTTAGAATTTTTTTTGGGTTTTTTAAAAATAAAGATTGGTTGATCTGCTCAAGATATGTTGTTGGTACCGACAGATTTACAAGGATAACACATCTTCTTAGCATCTTGACCTAAAAAAAATCCCACGGCAGATAAGATGTTTAAAAAATATATATTAACTTAACGATACAAAGGCTATCTTGTGGATAAACTGGCTGTTGCCAAAGTAATGTGGAATTTCCACCACTGGATGAGCATTGCGAATAGTAATCCGTTGCATCTAATCCTCATTTGAGAACGTGTAAATGTACAGCCCTGCGTTCATCCAACGTTGGATGAAGGCCTCCTCTTCCTTCGCTCCGTGTCCGTCACGGGGCGAGGGTTTTGTCCCCATTATCTCGCCACACCGAAGAGTGTGGGCGTGTGAAGGCGGGGAGCATAGATGTACAGTACAAGGGATGTTGCTGCCGATATTAAATAAATAACCAAAACCCTCACTCACAGTAATAATATTTTGTCTATTAACACAATCAATTCCCTCTCTGACAAGGAATCAAAATCCCTGACCTCATGCACCTCTCTCAGGACCACAGAACCTGGCAGGTTTATCCACAGACAAATAAAACACAAGGACACGCACACACGCGGATTGCGAAACCCGGTGAAGCATTCAAGGGGAATTTGTGAACAAGGAGCTGGACTGGACGGCGACCGCTCGCGCTACGGAGCGACTCTCTCCGTCTCCTTTCGTTTAGGGCGAAGCGATGGAATGGATCAAAATAAATTGAACTCGTAAGCACGATGTTGTCCATTCGCGGATTTCTTCAAAAACACAATGCAAAGGGAAAACTTTTTTTATCTCTCTCAAATTGTTTTTGTTATTTACAGGCTTCCTTAGCTCTGTACGGGTTTGCTTTGTGTGATTTCGCGTGCATGCGGTGAACCAATTCCGACCCAAAATTCGCTCCATGCGGGTTGAATTCGCTCGCGTGCGGTCGGACATGGGACAACATCGTCCCCTGTGTACTGGTTCGGTTTGTGCGATTTCGCGTGCATGCGGCTTACCAATTCCCACCCAAAATTCGCTCAATGTGGTTTGAATTCGCTCGTGTGAGGCTTATGCGGCGAGTCGCGGGACAACGTCGTGTCCTGTACTCTCCGCGCTGCTCGGCAGGCAGCCGTCTCCTCGTGTGATCTCCCTTTGTTGCACCCTTTTCTTGGAACGCTTCGATTACTGCTACGATTGCATAAAGAGAGGGCAAGCTCGTGTTGTGATATCTTAGCATGTACAGACAACAGTGACTCACTTTATATTTACGACCGAAAGAGGAGGGTTTGTCCACAAAGCTAGCTGTCACCTGATGATGCTGGTTGTAATTACTGGCAAAACGTCGTACTCCGATTGTAAATGTTGTGGGTTTACTCTCCAACACACCGGTTAGTGCTGTACTAGTAACGAATTGTCACGTTTTGTTTACGTGACAACCCTTACTAATTGGCTGTGTCGGGTGGTGGTGGGTTTAACGACACATTTATATTTACGCGACCTAAGCCAAAACCCTGTATTATGTGTAGGGGTGTCAGGGGCAGGATTCCCACCAATAGGTGGGTTAGTGGGAGGGTGATCGAGGAGATATAAGGAGAGAACGGGCGGGAAGAGGGGCCTTTGGCGGGAACGATATTGGGACGGCTGGGGACAGGTGTGGATGGGAGAAAAGGATTAAAGGACGAGACCCCTGCAATCTTGTGTCGGCTCTCCTTTACATATGGATGATTTATAGTGGGTGTCAAATCTTTTCCGTTTGTCAATCCACTGCTGTATGAAAGCCTCGTCATGCTGAGTTAGTGATTGCGGGGTGTAAGGGGTGGGGGGGGCATGCTTGGCCATACTTTTCCATGCTCGTCATTGTCAGTTTGTTAACGTGAGATGCATACATGGTGGAACGTAGAAGTACAATACAATACATGTTTCTGCACTGTAATCCACTGCTCGCCACGTCCGCGTTAACGTCTACGTTGTTTTAAGTCTCATTATGCAGTGCTCAATATCAGTGAAACAAAGTAATTTGCCTCCCGTGGAGTGCGATTGAAACAAAGCAGACAACATCTCCTACACTAGGCACGAATGCAATCATACGTAGTAAGTGAACACATCAATTAAATTGAGTCTTCAATTCTAAAGAAGTTCCACACTGAAAATAGGCTTTGGGGCAACGATGCCTCTTGGCAAGCAGGCAGTCCGTGAAGATCATAATGGGATTCCACATTCAAAGGACAGGGTCCAGTCCCTTACATGGGACAGCCACTGTCGACTTCCTTATTGCCTCCGGAGGAAATGATCGGTCCAGTTGACCTTCGACCGGAATTTGAACTCGTTGACCTTTCAAAACGCGAGTCAAATGATGTACCGTAGAACATTCCTGGATATGCATTTAAAATATATGCTTCAAAAAAATGTAAGGGAAGTTAAAAAAAAACCCAACACAGCAGATGTTTTTACTTCTCTTTTTCGTTTTTTTTTATCCGGGAATGTGCTTCCATTGTGGACTTGGATAATGTGGCTTCATCACGCACAGCGGCGGGGGTGGCCCGTGGGTAAATAAATGGGGCCACGGAAGCAAGTGGGGGGGCGGGGGGGGGCTGGAAGGGAGGGGGGGCAGTAACTCATTGGTGAGCGGTGCCGCACTCAGCGATTCGCGCCCCGTTTCACGAACCCGGCGACCCGCGCTCGATTTCCCGCTCGCGACCAATATCGGTGGCGAATATTTGAACCGCTCCTGAGCCTCCCCGAGGTCAACTCGGCATTAAAATTAAAACACACGGGAGACAAAGGCGGCTGGGAAGAGCGTGTACCAATGTCACGGTCCGAATTTGCCAAATAAAAAATATATTACTCACTTGAGATGACGCATGGCAATATTGGCCCCTATTGTGAAAAGACTGCAGATTGTCTGTGGGGAAAAAAAGCATCTTCGTGGTCACCCTTACGCTATAATATCGGCGCAAATACTAAATAAACAAAATTATCACTACTCTTTGGTTCTTTCGGTGATGTCACGTAGATGAAAAATAAAAATAAAAAGAATAATACAAATATAATGAAAATAACTAAATTAAATCATTACTGTAGTGAATATTCACGACAGTAATTTTGCTGTGGCTGTTCCACCTGAAGCTTGTGTTGCCTCCGAAACGTCGTGATTTAATTTTTTTTCATTTTTTTTCATCTACGTGACTTTACCGAAAGAACCAAAGAGTATGGATCCTTGCAGTCACGAAAACTTCAAATCTAGAAAAAATATATATATAACTTTTCTACGGCTGTTTAGATCATACTTTACTGTGTAGAGGAAGACATGCTTCACAAGCTTCCATAACCGAGAGAGCAGTTAATTAATTTAACGCGTGTTTATTTATTTGGTTTAATGTTTTTTTACCGCGGCTATAAACACCAGCATTGGGAATTTAAAGTCTTGCCCTCGAACGAATTCCCAGTGAAGAAAGTTGGACTGAACACGAAGCCCCACGGCGTAGTTCATTCGATTTCGCCGGGAACTGTTCACAGGGCCCAGACCCGGGGTGGAGCGATCGCCCGATTTTCATTCCAAAAAGTAACCTCACATCGTTGCCCTCGCAGTCACGTTGAACACTGAAGGCCAACTACACGAGAACAAAAACAACACACACACACACCTCATTTTCGGTTTGCATTGGCATTCTTTTTCGGCCATCTAAATGCCTTCAAAACAAAAAGGTGCTTATATATCTGTCTATATGTCTCTGGTTCTGTGTTTTATCTCTCTTTTAAATGTAGCATTCTCAGGAAGAACGTAATCATCCAGGTAGGGTGTTGACTGTTATGTTATCCGACTCTCTGTTGTATTACATTACATTTCTAAGTATACTAGATTTGTGTTTCTATTTCATTTATACCTGATGATGATTGCTTGTGTAGCAATCGATGAATCGAAACGTCGTATGCGAGTATTTAATTTATTATTTAATTTTTTTACGTGACTTTACCGAAAGATCCCAAGAGTAATTCCTGCAGTCACGAAAGCTCCAAATTAAGTTTGAAGGTGTCCTGCCTCAGTGTGCACTCAGTCGGGGATCAAATCTAATTGTCATCATCGCCCACTAACACTAGGACAAGAAGTTGGGTTTCCCACTCTCTGGAGGTACAGAAAACTGGGACACCATCATGGGAAGATGATCTCACAATCGTAATCAACGGTATAACGATACCGATTGTCTTGAGTGGTATGTTATTTACGCAACGGAGAAAAACCAGAACTCTTTAATGTCCCGAGAAGACTTTCCCGGCACAGCTACCTCAAAAAACAAAGATGCATGATCTTGAGAAGACCAGCAACGGTGGCACACAATGCATCGTGGGCCTTGGTACATCCGTCTGCGATGTAATATTACAGCTCGTGAAATGCAGCGTGCGAAATTACGGCCTCCAAATGGCCGTGTCAGTCATTGGCGATTGCTTGTTCCATTACTTCACCGTGCCGGGTGAGCGCAGGTTGGAACATCGGCGAAGGCGCGCAGCGAAGTCGAGGGAACAAAACACCAGGTCGGAGAACAACTCGGGACTTCCACAAGGCAGGACGTGGCCAGGAAGGAGAGCTCCTGAGCATTCAATTGCTCAAGATGCTGGACCAACGCTGGGATTCAAGGGACACCCCTGCAGCTATTGCATATCAATTTAAGGACGAGGTTTTCATTATATATATATTTTTATTCATACTAAATTTACAGCAAACAAACTATACAATCGAGCAAGTATGTGCTGAGAAGACAGACGTCGTGTGCCAACTCACAGCTGTTAGTCTTCACAGTTCCAAGCAGCACAATTTCCCAGGACCTTGTTGTTGTTGTGCGCTTTTTACAGCGGTCATCAGGCGATCGTGTTTGGCGAATAATAAACACGGGCACCTAGGGTACACGTGACCCCTTGCTCTTGGCCGTCCACACAGAAGAGCAGGACACAACCGTTGTGAAATTGTGCAATGGACAGACGCCAAATACGCCCGTGTGGGAGGGGATTCGAGAGTTAGCACCGTCACACTTGAAGTATGCACTCTGTAGTGTGTACAGCCAAGAGCGTTTCGAGAGGGATATTAAAACCACGTACAGGCTCAAGTATATTGCATTCTATCGAGGGCTAATTTTTCCCACTGAATACTTTGCGGCTCACAGTTAGGACTTCATCACAGTGAAAGGCAGGATGGATGTGGTGTGCCGGGTGGGAAAGCAATTATGGGGAACACAAACCCAGCTGAAATTAATCCGCATTCTATTTAATGACAGTTACCCGCTGACATTATTAAACTTTCTTCAACAAGGGCGGGATTTAAATTGACTTAAATGAGCTTATTGAGAATAAAATACTGTGTTTTTATTTCGAAACTATATTTCCCCATATTTCGTAAACTGTGTAGATAAATGATCTGGCCACGAATTTGATCTTTAAAAAAATTTGTTCTCAAAATTTGTTCTCAACATTGGCAAGACGATGGATATTTGTCTTCTGTGAAATAAGGGGCAATGGAAATGTTTGCAGTTATACCACGAAGCACATTGTAGGGACGGCCCTGATGTCGCATCTGACCTAGAAAAAAATAAAATCTCGATCCAAAGTGCACCGAACAAACTTGATCACCCACCAAACTTACAGTGCGAACAAATAACAAAAGACTAACACGTTTCAATAACACTGCCTTGAAGTGTATATATATAAATAAGTATATTTATCAGAGCCATTGGCCCTTCTTCATTGGCGTATGTACTATGTAGAAAGGGCCATTGGGACACACATCGCCGATTATACAGATTTTTTTTTATTTTAATGCCACAGTTATTAATTATATTATTGACGAGTGTGTCGAATTTTGTCAGCTGTAGCCGAGGCACCACCGCCAACGCAGCAACGTCGCCAAATCATGCGTTTCATTATTATCGTACGGCAAATAGTAGCGCTGGCTTAAGGAAGTCGTAACACTGACCATTGGGGCCCTGCGGGTGTGTATTCACGTAAGTGCAGTGTTTACGGGAGCAAATGTTACAGGATACAGAGCGACAGTTACAACAGCTGCAAAGTTGGATGAAGATCTATGGCCACGGTTCTCATTTTATTACGAACCATTCGTAGATTTAACACTGATCAAAGCTGGCTTAACTTGACCATTTCTGCTGGTCCCTAAGCATGAAAATAAGTCTTGGCAAAAAGTAACCCCCAAAAAGGTGGCATTCCAGAAATGTTATGCGAAAGCGGTGCCACATGCACAAACATCTTTAAATGCACCCTCGGCCATGATTTATAATCCAGCAATTGGAGGTGAGCCTCAGAAAACTTTCAAACGAGACCCCTGACTATTTAAAGGAGCGGAATGGATGAGGTGCCATGCCGTTCAGAGTTTAGGCTTCCGGTCAAGAGACGTGAACGGCGAACTTTATAAGTAGCAACCCTCCCAAATAATAATAATAATTATGTTTTACTACGACGGTGGGGTACAGTCACGACTGCGCGTCACAACGCACATTCCTAATGACGTAAATATGTCATTAATGCCCACACTTAAGGATGTTGGGAACCACATTGATAGTGAAACCTGAGGTATGGATACGCTTTAACCACCTCGTGTATGTAGGGTTTCTCCAGGTACGTTAGCTTCCCCCGACAAGCCAAACGCTCCATACGTGTATTCACCAAACGTCTTAAAATCCAGGACCCCCTTGGAAAAAAAGAGTCTCAAGACTCAGTGGAGGCTTCGAGTGCAACAGGACGTGATTATTTCATGGGGTGGGGTGGAGTGGTGGCACAGTGGTTATCACACTGCTCTAAGAAGCCAGCAACCCGAGTTGTCTTTCTAACATCAGCAGCTCGTGGTATATCAATAACAGGTCCTGGGACTCTGCCTTCACCGACCCACACTAACCAGCAAGGTGAAGTATGGTCAAACGACCTCCATTACCGACAAGGTGTGGGAAGGGCTTCATCCAGTAACGGATTGACAAAATGCAAATCATTCTTATGACTGTAATTGTATAATAAATTGCTCGTGTGCAGTGGAGATAACTGTTAAAAATGTAAAAAAAAAATGAAATTATGTTAAATAGCCTATTTTGGCATTACTACAACTTCGCTCACAATCACAAACTTCCACGGCATTCATTTGCATAATGAGTGCTCATAATGAAGTTGCTACGTGCGGTTGGGAGTGAGTGAGCCTATAAATAGCATCGCGTTCATTGCATGAAGTGCGATAAATAAAAGCGAGACCGAAATTCGAAGCGCCAGCCGCTATCACATCGTTTGTTCGTTTCTCATTTCGCTTGTCCTGGTGAGGGTCGCGGCGGCTGCGTGTTGAGGAGTGGCGGTCCACACCTCCATTTCCCTAGCGACCTACCACTACGCTTTACAACACTCTGCATTACTATGCATTAGTATACACTACTCTACACTATACACTACTCTACACTATGCACTACTCTACACTATTCACTACACTATTCACTACATACACTACACTATCTATATATATAAAATCGCAAATCTGTCTGTCTGTCTGTGTGTCGCCGGACCATACGCAGTTTCATTGGACGGCGGTTGCCCCTGGCAACGGGTAGCGACGCATTCGCTGCGGGGTGGACGCCATTTTTAATTCCCGTTAAAAATATGCGCACGCATTAACACGCGACTCTGAGGTAAATTCATCAAAGTTTCACGTCCTCTTCACTCCCCCCCCACCACAATGTGTGCAATTACTATTATAGGGTCGGTAGATTATAAAATTATAGCGATTAGACAGTATTATTGTAGCGCGGGGGGGGGGTAACGGCCCCGGTACACAGCCTCAGCCGGGTGGGCAATCTAGGCGAGGCCGGAGGCTCTGCACGGTACTAGGCCTCAACACCCCACCACACTATAGGCCGTACATATTACTGCACAGCGGCCGAGGAGATCGTGTCTGGGGGGGGGGGGGGGGGGGGCAGGGGTAGCAGTCCATCTGTGTATATATGTAAGGTTATTAAGAAATATATTTTTCACCCGGGCAACGCCTGGTACTTATGCTAGTACACTATATTACACACTATATTACACACTACACTATACACTACACTATACACTACATCATACACAGACTCTAGCTCTTCCTGGGGAATTCCCAGGCGTTCCCAGGCCAGCCGAGCGACATCATCCCACAACTACACTATACACTACTACACTACACACTACACTATACAATACAATATACACTACTATACACTACACTATACACAGCTACATGGTCCCACCACCAGCAGCAGCAGCAGCGTGTCCTGGGCCGGCCCCGGGGTCTTCGCCCAGTGGGCCGTGCTTCTGCCCGGTAGAGTTCCAGGGGGAGTCTACCCTGGGGTGGGCTTCCTTTACTGGGTGCCTGAATGAACCTCAACCTGGCGCCGCTCCTTTATGAATTTTGAAGCCGGTAATTGGCTGTGAGCTTTTAATTTTTGCTGCAAAGTGTCGGTGGCCATCTCAAGGTTCAATCATCCTCAAGGGGTTTGTTGTTGTTTTCCAGCGGTAAAATCTCCCGCATTATACCCCATTTGAATGTGAACAGAGTGGCATTGGCGTTGAATAATCTGGTAACGGACCCTTGTTAAAGTCAGAAAACCACGGGGGTTGGGTTCCTGTAAGGTCTGCAAGTTTGGTAGCTGTTGTTAGAGCGTGGCCTTGACTACTTCACCCTCCTCTCGGGAGACAGAATCAAGCGAGGCCCCCCGGCCCCACCTCTGGCTCACGTTTAAGGCTGTCCGAACGCGCGGCACAGCGCGGTGTTCACAGTGTGGTCGTGGGGGATGGTTGGTGGTGGTGGGGGTAAAGTGTGAGTGCTCACACCTCTTCCAAGACCGCTTGGCCAGCGTGTTAGCGGAGGCCAGACCACCGTCTAGGAGGGGTGCCTCTCTCCAGAGCACCCTCTACGCCAGTGGGGTTCTTCACCTGGGCTGCGAGATGCCCTTTCTGCGAACTAAAAGGGATGCAGGTTGAAGTGAAGGTTAAAAACCGCTGCTCTAAGCTGAGGCCCCTTCTGCCCGCAGTGGCGCCAGCGACGCCAGAGAGCAATTGCAGTGCTGCGCCTTTACCTTTTTTTAAAGCAATTGTGCCCCTTCAGTTCAATTTTCCAGTGCAATACATGTGAACCCGACTTTGCTGCTGAGACCCCATCTAAGGGTGGAAACTGGTGCAGAATTTGCTTGCTAAAACAAATCCTGCAAAAAAAATACAAAACAAGGGGGTTAACTGGGGACCTCAATAAAATGAATGATTTTTATGCGGAGACACACAGACATCACTCTTCTGCAAAAACAAATGTGCAACGTTGGTGTCCGCTTCATATTATTTGGCACCGAGGGTAGACCCGTGCTGTAGTCGTTGTTTCACAGTCTTTGGAAAATATTTTCGGCATTTATAAAAATGTATAGGAATGGAACGAAGCTATAAATAACTGGTTATGGTTTCTGGGGTCAAAAATAAAACAGCGTGTTTCACGAGTCAAAACTCGATACAATCCAGTCCAGATTGCATTGTTTCCACAACGGGCGCGTGCAGGACTCAACAAATTGTGTAGGCATCATCATTATCACCATCAGCCTGTATTGTGAGTTTTAAACGTCAGTGTCTCTAATTGCAGCAGCAATCAAATTGTGATGATGATCGTTAGAAGATGTTATTGCATTGTGGTTGTTGTAAACAAATCTACTGGCATCCTATTCTTATTTGTAATATTTTGGTACTGGCAAAAAGATCCCATGGAGTTCGAGAGGAACTCTGAGTACCTAACGACAATCAAAACCTTACACACGCGCAAAGTGTAGGGGGGGGGTCAAACTAAAAGTTCCACACATCGATTTGAGAATTGCTGCACTCGATATCCGATCACCCCTTCGCAGCCTACGACTAGAACACCGCTGTTCGCACGCGGTGTTCGCACGCGGTGTTCGCACGCGGTGTTCGCACGCGGTGTTCGCACGCGCCGTTCTCACGCGCCGTTCTCACGCGCCGTTCGCACGCGCCGTTCGCACGCGGCGTTCGCACGCGGCGTTCGCACGCGGCGTTCGCACGCGCTGTTCCCACGCGGTGTTCACAAGCGGTGTTCACAAGCGCTGTTCCCAAGCGCTGTTCCCACGCGGTGTTCACACGCAGTGTTCGAATGCGCTGCTCGCACGCGGTGTTCGCACGCGCTGTTCACAAGGACGATGAACCAGGCTCACAGCTTGCCGAGCTTCTAAAATCCGTGGACTGGGCTCAACCGAGGATGATTTGGTCCACATCGACAATTGCTTGCAGCTCACCATGAACTGCAATCCACCGCTCTTTCGGTATATACCCAGCACGCGGCCAGCCACTGATGCCGACACGAAACTCTGCCAAGGACGAACAAATGCCGAATTGTTACAAGCTGCCAACCCATTTTGTTTCTCAAATTGAGGTTACCTTTGCCAGTTCTTCACTCAGCTCTAGGAATTCAACGAACATGTTCTCCGTGTCTGGGCTGTGTTTGAACTTGGGCAATAACTCGATAAAGTCGATTAATCGATAAATGCATGCATTGTAATCAACTACTTTTTGGGGGGGAGGGGCAGGGTCGATAATTTGGGTCTCTAGGAATGAAGATCGCTCTCATATCCTGCCTTTCAAAGGCGGGAAACCCCCTACAAGCCACGCCCCTGCCGGGTGGGGCTGACGATGCCGCTGGAGTCACAACCCCCCAACACCTCCATCACCTCCCGTACAGCAACACATGCTGGATCCAGCGGGCGAGACTTTATTTTTCAAACTATTTTTTTTATTACGAGTCGAGTTATTGAACCGATGATCGATAGAGTAATCAATTAAATAATCGGCCAGCGTTATATGGATGTGTTCGCGATTTTACGATGAATCGGACATCTCGAAATATTATCTATTTCAGATGATCCTTATTTTTTTTTTAGTCTCAGACGAGCAACGTCCATTTGGTACGTGACCATCCGTCCTCCCCAGCCAAGCTTGTTATCTGATGGAGCCTCGTTTTGATTAACCGTTCTCTTGCCGTGTCTGTGTTGTACATCCCAATGCATCTTGATTTCTCCCCGCCTCTTGTTTCTCTATTCTTCTCCCCCCCGTTCTAGCTCTCCCTCCCTCTATATCCCTCCCTTATCTCCACACTATCTCTCCCTCTTTCTCTCTCACCTCTCACCCTCGCTCTCCTTACCCCCTCCCCGTCCCTCCCACCGCCTGTATCTTTCCCTCGCTCTCCTCTTTACGTTTTGCTCGCTCGCTACTCCCCGTTTCGCGCGCCCTTTCACTAGTTACCCCACACCTCTCTATCTCTTCCCCCCACCACTATCTCCCTCCCTCTATCACATTGCGTGGGCTACACGGTTCGGCTGGAGGGTGGGGATGAAGGAGGATATCATAGCGCTAAACTTGGCCGCGCGCCAGCCACGAATCCAGGCAGGAATCCAGCCGGCAAACTTTTTTTTGGAATATCGTGTTAAGTGTGATACATCTGAAAGATAGGGCATCATGACGTCACTAATAATCACACGTGCTATTGCGTGTGACGTCACTTTGTTCGCACAAAGACACGTTAAGAAAATCCGAAGAAGCGAGGAGGGGGGGGGGGGCGAATATGCGAAATTGTCAACACAAATCCGAAGTGTGAAACGCATCCCTCTGGTATACACATTGCGAGCACACATAACAATGAATCGTCCCGTGCAGTGGTTCAACAACAGCAACACTAATAATGATGCATTTGTTTGCGAATCTCTGGACTGGTGGCATCGGAGTCTTCACCACCCCCCCCACCCCCAGCCCCCATAGCGGCTCTCACTCGCTTGGCACCCATGCGGGTGCCGCCTCCCAGGAGCTTGGAGTCTCCCCAGCGCAGATGTGCTTTGGGGCCACGTCGAAACGACGGGGAAGGATGGGGGGGGGGGAACTTCATTATTTCTCTTTTAGCAAAAATCCGCCGCAACCCTTCTCCTGCGCCTCGCGGCGGCGTCATTACCATCGCAGACGTTTTTCCACTTGCCCACGGGTCGAGCGCAACGCTTTGCAAAAACGCTGCTGCTGAAGCTGCCGTCTAAGCCGCAACTGACGACGACGACGCTAAAGAAGTCCACGGTCCCCCAACGACAGCGCGTCAACTTGATTTAATTTTCGTGAATTTAAGGAAACGCAATAAAATTACAGGAGCATTTTTTACCCCCTCCTCCTCTCGACTCGGAATGGATTTTATGACCGTTTTCTGTTTTGTGCGTTACGCTCTGCAGAGTTAGAAGAAAATATAAATGCTTGCATCGCTCACTTTGCGTATGTGTGTGTGGTCATTAATTGAATAGAGTGGAATTAACACATTCCTGCGGAGGGAGCTGGTAGGAACGTTGGGTTGCTCGGTCAATGGCCAGGGTCAACGGCGGCGTGGTGTATTCCGCAAATATGCCCGACTGTGAGGGTGGGCACAAGCCGGCGTGAGTAGGTCAAACGTTGAGTTTTATAAGGGCACCACGGGGTGACCAGCCCCTTCCCACCCAGGCCCCACCCCTCCCACCCCCACCCAGCCCCTCCCCACCCTCTCCTCTCCACCCAGCCCCACCCCTCCCATTTTTGGATGCACGACGGACGGACACAATAATCCCCTGTGGGCTGGTGGAACCAGGTGGTTCCTACCAGTATGATGGCTGGTGTTTCTCTTTCTCCTAAATGATATGCGTTGCTCAGAAGTGTCATTTACTGTACCCGCAATATACCGGCACACTCAAGGGTGTATCCAATGTACTAAATAGTACAGCTTGTACATCTGTTAACCTCCTCCAAAGTGACCTTGTTACTATATCCAAGGCTCCGCGTTTTAGTGACAACACAGACAGTTGAGGAAACAAACGCTAAATCATCAGCCTTGGTTTTAACTTATTTATTTTTCTCTTTATTTTTTTACTTGACACGATTCCAGGAATTAACTGAAGCCTAACTCCCAAAAGAATGTCCCACTTCTTCCATATATAATCCCAACTCATAAATTCGGTCCAAAAATTATATTGTAAACAGATCAGTGTTTTTCCTTCCCCACTCCCAACGTCTCATTATGCAAAGTGAAGTCAATTTTATCCGAGTTAATGCGGGTCTTCATTGCCCCCTGCTGGCGTCCGCCAAAGTAAAATCGACATTTGGTAAACCGTAGTAATAATAATAACAAACGACGTTAACATAGCGGTGTAAAAAAAACACACACAACCGAAACCACATCGGAATTATGGCGCAGAAAATAAAAAGGTGACATTTGTACACCTTTCCAAAACTCGAGCTCTCAGAGTACATACCTGCTGTGCCTCCCCCCCTCCCCATCTTGGCTTCATGTCGAGACTCGCCCCCATAGTTCCCAAAAGAACGATACTTAAGAGTGGCCCAGTGGCTGGTCTGTTTGTTTTTACCTCCTCTGAAGTTTTTGAAATCGGTCCTTTCGCGTCCCATGTCGTGCCAAAGCTTCCGCCGTTCCCCTTAAACCGCGGCTGCCTTTGTTGCTCTGCGGGGCGCATGCCGACACCACGATGGCCTTTGTGGTCTTGGCAACATTTGGGGGGGAGGGGTGGATTTTTTTAGGAGGCTTTGAGGATTTAGGATCTGTCCGAATTGACGCCTTTAGGTCGCGATGGACAAAAAGCGCTCCGTGCACAATGCGGCAATTTCGCACCATTGGGGGCCATCCATTGAGTACGTACGCATGGAGGGGGGTTAACTCAAATGCGTTCGCTTGCGTATGGGGGGTCTACTGACAATGTACGCATAGGAAACGGTGGGGGGGTGAAGCCTCGATAATAATTTGTCGATATTGGCCTTCAAATGAGTTAGATAGTCCGGCGGTGGACTATCTGTTTGCTTAAACACGTTAATAGGATTCGGAGGGGGGGGGTGCAAAAAGTACGCATGCCTACAGGGAGGGGGTAGGGTTCAAGTTTCGACAGATTTGTGCGTACCGACTCAATGGATGGCCCCTTGCGTCTCGTCAGCAACGAGATGATTATTTCTGGTCCCCTCCGTGGTCGCGTTGTGTGCACCGAGTGACGGCCACAATCCCCCCTCTGATCCCCAGAACGAGGCAGAGAAGCCGGGGTCCGCTAATTACGATGGAATTTGGCAATCAACCCTCGCAGGGATAATACGGCTCTGCTCTGTTTCACCACTCCTGAAAGTAAAAAATAAATAAACGCGCCTCAGTCTGTGGGCACTCTCTGGATCAATTTTACATTTTGATCAAGCCTTCAATTGCTTTTTGTGTGTGTGTGTCCGGTGATTCATGGCTTTAGAATGCATTAACGAAGCGTCACTTATTAATGACTTTGGTATATTCGCACACAGAGTGGTGTTCCATTTTACCTGCAAGGGAGAATTTTGTAATTGCGTTATTTTTTATTCGCCCTACGCTATGAACATATTCCTGGCGTAATAGTTAAAGCGCTCGTCAATGACGTTCGCGAGGTCTTAAAAATATACCGCGTATTGTTACCGTCAAATGTTACTGACTCTTAATGATTAGCCACTTTCTTCGTGGTTCTTTCGGTAAAGTCACGTAGAAGGGAAATAATAAAATAATAAAAACAAAACATAATAAAATATTTTTATTAATAAAATAATTTTATTATGTTAAATACATTTATTATTTTTATTTTTATTATTTTATAATGTTTTATTTTTATTATTTTATTACTTCCCTTCTACGTGACTTTACCGAAAGAACCAAGAAGATGAATCCCTGCAGTCACGAAAGATTTAAATCGAAATTTGAATAGTCACTGTTAAATCACCGCCGTGCTTGGACCGTACATGGGGTTACGATTGCAGGCTGTTATCATTGCTGTTTGTCGGATTTTTATTTAAATATCTTGTATAGAACATTAAGAATACGCGCTCACTTTTAAAATTCAAAGGATACAAGCAGTCGAGGAGGCTTGGAAGTCATTGTTCGTTAAGAAAGTGGATAATCTAGGATTGCTCTGGCATAATAAACCTTGGCCATCCGACCAGTAATTCTGGTTTTCATATCATTACAATTGTAGCTATTGAGGTACTGCCACGTGCATTGAATGGAGTTCGCGTCCCAAGTCCTATTATAGATGTTGTCAATGATCCGATGGATATACTCTACATCGGTTGTCATGAAACGTCTTGAAGGGTTGAACAATCCGCTGCCGCTCGTTGGGTTTAGACGGCTATCGGAAGGACCTTTTCTTTAATCTCCCGAGTTGTTTTTTTTAAGCAGATTATTTTCCAATTGCGATATTATTATGTAATGAGACGACGAGGACATTTTCACGTTTAACTCTCACAACTGGCACGGCGGTGGCTCCTTGCGTCTGAGAGCGGCACCGGAAGATGCTGTCATACACCTGCCTCCTCAAATCAATTCAGAAGGCTTCTTGATCCACACTGGGAGCAGATTTAGAAGGAAGATGCCATTGCTATCTGCAGTGGCGCGGATCGCGTGCTTTGCGTTTACCTGTGTGTGTGTGGTAACTCGTTGAATAGAGAGGGATTATCACGGGTGGTCCGTTCTTTTTTTTAAATGATACGCATTGCTACGGAGCGCCATATACTGTACCCGAAATGTACAGACACAATTCGGTGCATCGAATGTACCGGATTGTACAGATCGTGCATCTGTTAACCTTCCCCAAATGACCCGCAACCAACGTTTGTCACGTTTAGAGCTGGTATGTGCCAAATAATGTTTTTTTTTTCATTTACCTCGCTGACGACTATCAACTCATTACATTTGACTTTCCAGTATAACCCTGGGTGGACGGACTGTGCGTACGTAGGCCGAGTGCAGTGGTTCTTAAAAAAAATATGCAGCCTCAATCGTTAAAACATTTATACTGTTCAAAGATACCTATAGGGTTTGATGAAACAAAGTAGTTGTAATCACGTGCCCGTACTTAATTTGTCTTTCGATGATTTACCTTCTAAAAACAAATCTGGCCATGTCTCGCACCCCCAGAAAGGGCATCTCGCACCCCCAGCGGATGCGAGATGCACCCCAGGTGAAGAACCGCTGGCCTAGAGGGACAGCTGGCCATACTTCCCCCATATTGTTGAGTGCTGGCTGGTGAGTGCAGACCAACGGATGTTGCCGCACTTCGTATCTACCGCCACAACGCCCCGCACACCACTTGCACTTGGCTTTCGCGCATGCCGGTCAACCCATTAAAACGACCCTGGCTTCAGCTGCCGAGAGCTGACGAGAGAGGGGCGCTATCCCACATGCTTCGGTCGTAAGGGTTGCTCTTGAATGGGCGTGGAGATCAAGGACTCTCTCTCTCTCTCTCTTGCTGGAGTGACACTCGATTCACCTCTGATTTTTCCTCGCACATTTTTCTTATTCTTCTTCAATATTACGCAACATCATTTACATTGAGAATGGAGATGGCCCTCTCGCAGTTTACACGAGCGTGGCACAAACAAAATATTGGTTGACCAACCCCCCGATACAGTCGTGCATATGCAGCACACGCGTGCCCATCTGTTTCATTCTCGCAACAGCTCAAGTGAGTTGGTTCCGTTCACGCTTCTTGCATTCATTGACCAACATTCAAATGCCCCCAAAAGGAATACACCACACACACACACAACATTGTTTGGAGGTTTAAAATAGAATGATCACGCGTTTCGCATTCATAGGGCCCATGATAAATGCCTCAGCTATTCAGTGCCGTACATCACATCTCGTCACATGACAACAACTCAAAGGGCACCCCCAGGGGCAGCTTTCCCCGGTGTGCTAACTCTGTAGTCGTCGTTTATATTGAATTACCCTGCGAGCCAAGACGCTCTTAAATCGGGTTTAATCAACAAAAAACAAAACCGCCGCTTCTCCGACATACAAATAGATAAACAATAACAAATAAGCCACATAAATGTTTTATATCAATTCATAACGTCTCCGACCCTGGCATGCAAGTGGGCATTAGCCTGCCAGTAAAGGGGAAATGTTTGCTCTGTGTAATCCCGGTTGAGTAAATTGCGAGTAATCTTTCAAACGTCCCACATTAGCACCATGGCGCACGGGAGAGATTGGCCTAACATTTTCATTCCGTTTCTTTGGATTCACGACCAGTGTGACGCGGATGGTGCTAACTGTTGTAGTAATAACGGGGGCAGAATCGTAAAACCCACAACCTCTGCGACCAGCGGGCAAACGCGTTACCACTGAGCCACACGCTGCTGCTCACACAACATACAAGACTATTCTTATCGCTTTACACGGAGGCTTGCACGACCAGTATTATAACTAGCCAAATTTGTTTCATTACATTGTGTAGGTTTAGTGTACCTTTTTTATTGTGATAGCTGAGCTTTTGTTCACGCCTGATGATGCTGGTTGTAATCTCCCACTAAATGTCGTTGGTACAAAGCTGATAAATAGTTGCTTGCTTGTCAACATTCCGGCTTTTGCTTGTAAACCAAATGAATTGGCAATTTTGCCCACGTGAGAAAACTGAATTTGCTTGGCTCTGTCGGGTGGTGGAGGGTCATATAGTATAGAGCATCGACATTATACCTACACGATTGTCTAACCCAAAATAAACTAACTATGAATCAATCGTTATAGGGGCTAATGTAATGTCATGATAATGTGAAAGGGCCGGGTGTGTTTCTGATATTCCCTGCCCTCTCAAATGCAGTAACAGTAGGTACAAAGACAGTTAAATGTGCACATTCGTTAATATATATACCCGTTCAAAAAAAAAACCTGGCATGTTTTAAATCACGTTACATTAAAATTAAAAGCTATAAATCCTGACACACATCTCAACTCCATTTGGCATTAAAAGAACACGAGAGAAATGCAAAAAGCAGCTGTTTAAATGTAGAAATTATAACAAGCGAAACGCACACAGCCTTCACCTCAACATTCATAGTGTCTGCAGCTACGCGTAGCGCAGCACGTCCCAGTGCTACAAGGGTTGCTGCTGAATGAGATGCTAGACATGCTATATATGAGATGCATGCTACGTATGAGATTAATGCGATATATGAGATGCATGCTGTAGGAGCTGCATGCTATATATGAGATGCATGCAATCTCGCAGGAGAGCTTGATGGTCTATCCACTTGCATCCCGTGGAGGATTTGTGGCTCCGCAATGCACCCGCTGTGCATCCAGAATTATTTTTGCCAGTACCTCCAATTTGCAATGTTGCATTCTACTCGTGTGGGACTGGCCTACGAATGGCCAATGGGAAATACCCGGGAGGACATCGGGGATGGAGCGATGGAGTGCGCGCAGTGCCGCATGAAGATAGTGCGGAGCCTGTAGCATGATGTGATAAAGGGGACCTAAATAATAAACAAAACACGTAAATATTAAAACACACATTTTTTACTTGCATAGTAAAGAAATTGTATTTTTCATTTCCTATACAGCCGGATAATACGACAAATCGCTAACCTTAAATACCAAGTCGTTCATAATGGTTGAAGGCGGTATAGTACTATAGTAATAGAGCAAGTGCAGAATCACTGAACTGGAATTGATAGCTTGAAAGCGAGCATATGCCACTTTTGCTACCAGGATAATCCGGCACTGAATGCGTGTTCGTGTTTTCATCGCGAAAACCGTGACTCACAGATGGTAAGATCTTGATGGACAAAGAAGGGGCAAAAAAAAAGAATCGATGGACTGAGTATTGCAGCGATTTGTAAAGGAACACGGATCAAGAGAACAAAGAGCTGCTGGATGAACTAGAACAGATATCCCCACCACCGGGGGATGATGAAAACGATAACGTCTTGTACGGAGAAATAGAAAAGTCAAGAAAACATCTGAAGAAAAACAAGAGTCCAGGAGTGGACGGCATGAGCGGATCATTGATAAAGTCTGGAGGGAAGGAACTCATTATAAAATAAATCCATTAGCTATGCAAGCGGAGTATTGAGAGAAGTGAAACTACCGGAGGAGTGGACAATCGGTGAGATCTCACCGATTGTAAAAATTACAGAACCATCGCACGAATGAGCCACGTGGGGAAGGTACTCATGGTAGTTCTATTACATCGATTAAAAGCGCAGACTGAGGATTCTTTGGCGGATGAACAGGCAGGGTTTAGGAAAGAGAGGAACATCGAGTAGCAAATCTTTATGTTAAGGCTTATAGTAGAGAAAGCAAAGATAAACACATTCATGCGGAGGTAGCTGGTAGGAACGTTGGGTTGCTCGGTCAATGGTCAAGGTCAACTCAGGGGACAGGACAACTTCACCGCATCAAAGGGATGGACGGTGCCATGTACCGTCAAATCTTGGGTGAAAACCTCCTTCCCTCAGCCAGGGCATTAAAAATGGGTCGTGGATGGGTATTCCAGCATGAAAATGACCCAAAACACACGGCCAAGGCAACAAAGGAGTGGCTCAAGAAGAAGCACATTAAGGTCCTGGAGTGGCCTAGCCAGTCTCCAGACCTTAATCCAATAGAAATATGTGGAGGGAGCTGAAGGTTCGAGTTGCCAAACGTCGGTCTCGAAACCTTAATGACTTGGAGAAGATCTGCAAAGAGGAGTGGGACAAAATCCCTCCTGAGATGTGTGCAAACCTGGTGGCTAACTACAAGAAACGTCTGACCTCTGTGATTGCCAACAAGGGTTTTGCTACCAAGTACTAAGTCATGTTTTGCAGAGGGGTCAAATACTTATTTCCCTCATTAAAATGCAAATCAATTTATAACATTTTTGACATGCGTTTTTCTGGATTTTTTTTGTTATTCTGTCTCTCACTGTTCAAATAAATCTACCATTAAAATTATAGACTGATCATTTCTTTGTCAGTGGGCAAACGTACAAAATCAGCAGGGGATCAAATACTTTTTTCCCTCACTGTATATATATAGATAGGCAGATTTTGTGTAGCAAATGGACGCAGCTTTGTAAATAAATAACTAACGTACTTTGAGAACAAGATCAATGACACCTCTTATGATGTGACCGACATCACTGCTATGAAATTGTACGCGATGTCATTGACATCACTCGTGTGAACATTTTAACATCTCAAAGCATTGATTCTCACTGGGGCATATTCATGTCAGTGTGTATCTGTGATTTTGAAGTATTTTGTCTAATTAACCAGACATCAAGCTCGTGCTGCGGTCAGCCCGGAACTTGCAGCTGATATTTTTATCTGCAAAATGCGGCGTTCCGTTTTGTTTGCCGCTTCAATGTCTTCCACTGCAGTTCTCCACTGTAAAACATCACCATCATTGCGCGTTTGTGTACCAAATTATGGATGTGCACGCCCTGCTTGCATGTGGAGCTTTGCTCAGTCTTTGCTTTTGTGCAGTCTTTTCTTTTGTGTATTCACGGCCGTTTATATGTAGTCGTCTACTTCGTATGGCTGGGGGAAGCAGTTTGTAGTTTGATGTCGAGGTTAGCGATCCATCCAGCGGCTTGAGGTGAGGCAGAGTGAGTGGTGGTGGTCGCGATGCTCCTGGGAATGAACCTCTCAGGGGCAAGGAGTTCGGTACGTGGGTCGATCGTCTGACTCGGGTGGTGGCCACGGTCACAATCTTGGGCTGATCCTCTGGCTCCACTAGTGCGCCACTTGTGGAGCAAGTGGGACCGTCATCTTCCCTGGCCTGTCCTCAGGCGCTTGAGGGTAGTGGCTCAAGGCCATGTTTTTCAGTTTCATTTCATTTATTAGGTATAACTCTGTGAGCCATGCAGCTCTTGACTCGGGTGCAACCGCAACAAAACAAAAACATGAAACATCTTAAAGTGACTACACGCAACAGAAAAATCCTGGGGGAAAACAGCAAAGTCTTCCAAAAAAAACACCGCATTTCAACGCTTTGTTGTAACATTAATAAACAAAAACATTGGGCTATTTTCAATCCGACCAATAGATGCTGGCCTCCCATAGCCATGACAGTCACGTTTTTTTTGTTGTTTAACCATACTTCACCTTGCTGGTCAGTGCAGGCTGAAGGTGGGCTATAGCGAGATCAGTTCTGATATCATTTGGCCGCTGATGTTTGCCGGGGTCACGAATCCGACTTGGGTTACTGAGTTTATAGTGCAGCGGCTTAACACATTTACCAGTCTTCTTGGTTCTTTCGGTAAAGTCACGTAGAATGGAAATAATAAAATAATACAAATAAAACATAATAAAATAATTCTCACAACGTTTCTGTCTTCTCGACAGACCTGTTCTCCACCTGAGGACGGCTGCTTGCGTTGTGGCCGAAACGTCGTGAGAATTATTTTATTACGTTTTATTTCTATTATTTTATTATTTCCATTCTACGTGACTTTACCGAAAGAACCAAGAAGATGAATCCCTGCAGTCACGAAAGCTTTAAATCGACATTTACCAGTGCCCCACTCAATGGTTTAATTCCACATTTTAAATATACAATATCTAAAAAAATGTCATCTGCGAAAACAGCAATTTACCAGCACCAATTCTATCACCGCTTCCCTTAGCATACGTAGCAAAGAGAATGTTTAAACCCCCGCACGTCCAAACGGAGGAGATTAAAGCTTGCGGAAACAACGGTGACAGCACCAGCTGAATGGCTACCTCCAGCAGCATAGCCGGGTGTGGAGGTAGCTTTTAAAATGCATGCAGATCATCACACTTTCAGGCTTGATTTGAAGCTGTCGTGACTGCAGGAATTACTCTTTGGTTCTTTCGGTAAAGTCACGTAGAAAGAAAAGAAATAAATAATAGAATACGACGTTTCGATTGCAACACAAGCAACCGTCATCAGGTATGAATGAATGAGAAAACAAAGCTAGGTTGCTTGTGTTGCAATCGAAACATCGTATTATATTATTTAATTTATTTTCTTTCTACGTGACTTTACCGAAAGAACCAAAGAGTCATCACACCTTCAGGGTTTAACAATCGAGTATTGAACCTCTCACCTGAGACAAGGGAGGGGATATGGGTCTCTAAACACGTTGGCATTTAAATTACATGCACAATGCACATGAGAGGTATTTTAATATATTTGTCTTTATTATAGTAATGTAGTGTGTTACATCAGAAAATAAAACAAAACTGAAAACAAATGTTAGAATATACCGTCAAAACGATTAAAGTTTTCAACACACACACACACACGGCCGCCACATACGAACACACCATATAGGTATGTTGCTGCCTGTTTGCGTGCAGTGCTTTTGTAATGGAGAGTATATGAAGTAAGGCACCTTTGCAATGGGAGACAAATCTTGTTGCGACTCCCGTATATAAAATATGGCACACACGCGCGCGCACACACACACACGCGCGCACACACACACGCACACACACGTGCGCGCACACACACACACGTGCGCGCACACACACGCGTGCGCACATACACCAGCTGCACGCTGCTCCGCATTATTTGGCATACATGTGTTTTTTTCCCTCTCATCTCATCATCGTCGTCATCGCGTCGGTTTTTTTTGTCAGTTTTTTTTACGTGTTTTTTTTTCTTTAAAGGATCGTAACATATAAAATTCGAGTTACTTAACGTGATTTTTGCGAAGCGATCTCGAAGGCGCGAAAAGAAAAGCCGCGCGCTTTTTTGTCCAAACGTTGCGCCGTGACGGCCGCGTGAGAGAATGTGGAGCGATGGTTTTGACGGGGGGCTGCGTGTGTGCTGAGTGGGGGGGGGGGCGGTTTCAGGGGTGCCTGTCCGAGATGTTAACTCCCTCGCCTGGTATGCAGGAGGTTCATGGGTTCGATACCGACCCTGACGCCTGTTGTATATTTGCAGTTTGCATGTATTCCCCGTGGTCGCGTGAAATTTTTGTCCGGGAGCCTCCACTTTCCCCCCTCCACATTTAGAACGAACGTGCAGTTTTAAACGATTTGGCCGCTATAAATGTCCACGTGATAAGCCACTTTCGTCAAGCTATCATTTGTGGCCAGGTCGCTTCTGAAGAAGAGCCGCATCGCTCAATGGACCTTGCCTGGTAAGATAAAATAAAAATCGGTAATAAGTTTACGTGACAACGGACAGGTGGCGATCTTCAAGAGTGAGCAGGACACGGTTTTTATATTGAACTTGCGTCACAGTGAAGGCAGATGTGTAACTATAAAGAACAGCAGTAAAGGGTGCACATGAACGGGCCTGTATGCCGAGTCCTGGAAGCGTACGCGCTTTGACAAGCAGGCATGGAGACTCTGCGTAATGTTTGGAATACAAGAGATTCGAAGTTAAAGCTCATAGAGGTGAAAACGTTCTGCCCTAATGGGTTTTAGAATTTTGCCGTCATAATACTCAGGGGTGGATACATGCGCGCCTTAAACTTAAAGACGTTGAAACTAAGTGCGGGTTCTTTTTTTTTTCTGTCCGAACAAAAAAAAAATCACCGAAGCATCGCAAAAACACCACATGGTAATTTTTGAGTGTATGCCTGTCAAAAAAACTCTAATGTACAATTAGTAAATAAACATTAAAATTGTCTGTTTTATAATAAATTTTAGGAACATTTATTTAAGGGGTCGGGTGTGGTGGGGATTTTTTTGCTCTTAATATCCAATTTTTTTCATGGTGGAAAATGAGCATCAGCTCTCTGTATTGATCGTGCCAGCAAGTCACCAGCTTGTGCTCCGTGCGACGGAAAATTGTAAGAAGCTTGACTTAAAGACACACCCACGATTTGCCAAAACCCATCAACATTGAGTGGAACCTATGATTTTACCATGAAGCACTATGATGCACTTTCTGATTTTAATAAAAATCTCATTCTGATCATCTTCAGCGATGCACGTTGCAAGTCGTTTCCTGAAATACGGTGGCTGTGTGAATTAACTTCTAAAAGTAGACATACACCGATGAATAAACCCATTGATGCTAAAACATTTTTTTTATATTTTTACACTGTATAAACCCTACAATATCTCATTTTTCAATTCGATTTACGTTGTTTTTTTAATAAAAGTACCCTTTGTTATTGTAAAGTTTTTTTAGTTTTTGTGTGTGTGTTTTTCTCGTCTTTTTTTCAGTATATAACTCTTATAATTACAAACATTCTTTTTTAACAATCCGGAGAAAATGTGGCCTCACAAAGGGCAGTCAAATAGGGCAGCACTGGGCTGTCAGCAGCTACTGAAAGGTGACATTTTCTTACATGTGTACACAATTGCATAGCATGGAAAACCCCCATTCACTGACCAACAACAGGCTTAAACACAGGTGTTGAGATTTACAAAGTTGGAGCGTGAGCCAATAGGCCATTTCAACTTTCCATATTGGAAATAAAAGAAGAAAATATATATAAAAAAGCACACTTCCTCACTCTGTCTTATTTCCTTCATTGCCTTCGTGATGTGCAACGCAAAGGGGAGAGTACAATATTGGAGCTGCGGGTTGTTAGGTCGGGTTGGCGAGATGGATGCACGAAAGCAGGTGCTGTGTGGTCAGATCGCGTGTGCAGAAGAGCAATGCACGCCTTGCTTGGGATGTCCGTGGGGATGGCGGGAAACGAATGGGCGTCCTCTACTCCCCGCCTGGAGTGTCCTGCTGGGCTGGCAAGACACTGGTGAGGCCCCCCGCGGTATCCTCGTCCGTCGGGACAGCCGTGCCTACATCGTCACCTGCGGAAAA
Organism: Lampetra fluviatilis; assembly: GCF_964198595.1. Taxonomy (NCBI): domain Eukaryota; kingdom Metazoa; phylum Chordata; class Hyperoartia; order Petromyzontiformes; family Petromyzontidae; genus Lampetra; species Lampetra fluviatilis. The sequence continues at coordinate 1,616,672 of NC_136324.1, forward strand.
GGGAGGAGACTGGGGGTCAGATAACGACTTAGGGTTCAGGCATAATGGGGGAAGGGGGGTCTGGCAACGGCAGTGATGGGGCGGTCGGTGCGAACACTGCAGCGAGCGGACTAGGACAACGTCGTGGCAACGACGGTGGCGTCAAAATTTATAATAAAAAACCCACTTGATTATTGATTCCATCGTTGCTGCAGATCTATAATGCCAATTACTCGATGTGAAAAAAACCAAGTCAGATTATTACCGAGATGGAATAACAACAAATGGTTGCACTGTCATATTGAACAACTGTAATTTGGCTTTGGGCATACGTATTTACGCGTGAAAATGTGCAAAGATAAAGATGGTTACGAATACCACGACTAAACATGCAAAATTATGTGCAGTAAAAAATATTTTAGAATAAATTCTGGCATGTGAACAGAAATTGTATCCTAGACGAGGGAAACTTTTTCGTCGAAATCTGCAATGTTCTTTACATCCCTAGCCAGATAACAAAACCATGCAATTTCAGTTGACATCCACATATTCGCAGTTTCAAAAGTGTGAATGTGCATTACAGCTCGAGAATGAGCTTATTGGATGTGCTGAGCAAGAACAATAAGACAAAGACGGAATGCACATTCATTATGGAGCAGAAGCCACAGCCTAAATAGAGATGAGGTTTGCATTATCAGTAATAAGCTTCTGCACCTGAGTTAGGCACATGTAGAATCCGCATTATTGACTGCGGCGGAGACACATGATTGACTGCAATGGGCATGCAGCCCGCCTCCTCTTGATTGATTGAGGGCAGACACACAGAGCGAGAACCTCCGTAATTGACCGAGATAGACACGATGCATACTCCCCCACCACGAGGTGCACGGCACAGCCAAACTGACTGCTGAAGGCACGAGACAGCAAACCTGTGCCTCACTTTACCCCCACCCCCCTCCCCGCTACCCCATCACTCTTGTAACTGTTGCTGACTGAGACTGACAAAGTGCGACTGTGGGATGGTATATTGTTAATGACGGCGGCACGCTCACATGCGCGCATGCGGGGCATCCTGCAAGTTTTAAACAGCTCCAGTAAAAAACCGGATTCTATCACGAGAGTTAGTTAAACCCGGTTTTCGTCGGTGGTCACCGACACGATCCGATTGAGGTACAAATTAACTCCGTCTCTGTGCCAGGCAACAAGATAATAGTAATATGATTTAATTGAAACATTTGTGTGGGCTCACACGAACATAATAGGATTGTATTTTGTCTTGGGCTGACATTTGGCTCACGTAACCGAACATTGGTCGCAGATATGGTCGAATTAAACTGGATTAATTTGTATTCTGAGCGCCAGCTTAGACACGTTTAACTCTAAGGTATTGGTGGTTGGATGAGTTACGCGATGAAGGGGGGCATGATACGTTGCTGGGTGCCCGGCGCAGAGACACAGTTCGTTTGTACCTCTACCGGACCGTGTCAGTGATCACCGTACAGACAATTCAACCACCCGAATCAGACTGACCTCTCTGAGCTGGCTCCTTGGGCGAACCTCTGGAGGAACCACAGGGAGCGCAGGGAAGCAAGAGGCGGTACAGGTGGGAGAAGAGAAGACAGCAGCAAGCGGAAAGGTAGAGAGGGCCCCAAGCAAACAGTGAAACAGGCATAGAAAACATTGACACTTCAAGTTAACAAGAGTGTCGCAGCAAGGTTAAAGGTGTTATAGATTAGGAAAATAAAGATGTTAGTTTAAATAAAGTGCGTATTCACACATTTATAGACGTTGCTTGCAATGTTGGAGTACAACAGTCTGACAATGGTAAAAGATAAAAGTGTAGCCCTGCAATTACTTGCTCGTCGCCAGCTTAGTTCTGACCACGAGTTCCAAGATTAAAATGAATGCACCTCTGTTAATTTGTTCTCTAACCTGTGACCGATTTTTGGTGAGAAAAAAGCGTAGTAAAAACAAGAAAACAACATCAACATCTTGAGAAAAAAGGGAAATGGACAAATATCACAAAGCAGGACTCCCGAACAACAATGGTCTTAAGATTCAACGAGGCTTCTCGTTAAAATAAATATTATTATTCGCATTCGAATTGAAGGACAAATGCTCAGCAATGAGGCATTTGTTGGCTGCGAAATGCCCTCTTACACTGTACAGCCACATGTCTGTCAGATGTGTCAAAAAAGTGAGGAACAATAACTATAAAAACCCCAACATGGTTTTCTGTAAATGTTAATGCCTCATTTGTTTTACCATTATGTAGTATGTTGCCTTGTCCGGCACCTTATTAACTTGTACACAGCCAAAGATGATCACACGTAGGATGATCTCGTAACAGTAAAACTCTTTAATTACAAAGAACGTAACACGCCACTTTTCAACGGCAAACCATGGCTCTGCCCATGTGACCATGTCAGTTTTCTGCTCTTCTCTTCGATGTGAATTTCACCAAAGAAAAACTTGCATCAGAAAATTAAGAAACGTTCACGCGTGCACCGCCCACTCTGCTCGTATTGATTTTGGCAGAGGGTGCGACGGACGGGCGATGAACACATGGCGCAGAGAGAGAGAGCGAGCGAAGAGAACCATTTGGAATTGACGTCTGACGAATGTAGGAGGCCTCGTGGTTGTAAGTCACCCACAATCACGTCTCGTGCGATCCATAAACAGGTGTCTATCCAACGCTATGGATTACTGCAGAGTAACGGCCTGCAAAGCGCAGATTGTGCTGGCTTGTATATATTTAAAAAATAAAACAGCAAAAACTAATTGCCTCGATACGCAGATGGGAAATAAAGACAACGTGGGGTTATTTTAAATTTCTGACAAGGAAAGTCAGGGGGATGTAGGCAAATTAACAAATGTGTTACCGTATTCGAGAAATGTATTTATTTAATATAATTAGTTTTGTTTTTAAATGACTCAAAGATTGCCCATGTTGACAAAGGAACATTTATCTGGAAAAAAATAACTTGTGAATCATCAGCTTCGTAATTGTGGACAATTATATAAATCCAGGTTACGACATCCACTTTCACAATGGTGTACTCGTGAACTAACACGGATACCCAATGTGTCCACAAACATTAGGTCTTGAAAATATATACCTGGGGTTTATATGGTTAGGTGTACAGTATGATCATAATAAATCATATGAATATAACTCTCACTGAAACGTGTGTACGTGCCGCGCATAGACATGTTTGCCAAAGGACACAATTTCGGGATTGTTGGTCCAGAAAATAAAGCACCCAGAAGCAGTTTTTTTCACCACTCACTTAACTGCTGGCTTTCAAGCTCCCGTTGAGCACAGTGATGTCAACTGCTCACGTCAATTAATCGAACCCATTTTTAACAAAAAATTACTCTGGTGCAGTCAATGGGAATCAAGATCCGATAATAATTAAACCAGGATCTCTCTCTCTCTCTCTCTGAACGAAATGAAATACACTGCGATTTGATTTCCCTTCGCTTAACCCAAGACTTCTAACCCAACACCTCCGATTAGCACGGTTGGTTACGTACGGTGCGAAAGAAGTTCAACGTACGTGCACGCTGCTAAGGAACCTTCGTCGTGCTCGATTTCTGACCCCGTGAATCAACAAGCGGAGAACCCGGTCACCTTAATTTTTCACGCTTGATGCAATTTTCGAACATGATGACATGTCCCGTGGGCCATTTATTTAATTGGAAATGACACATGCCCTTTTATAAAAGCAGGCACAATCCGTGGCCAAGTAATCACGCATCCCAATGTCACGCACATGTGACAAGAACAATGTCTTTTGCTGGTGTTGAGTCATTGGTAGCTGATGTTGTTTCCACTATATACGTGTAGATTTGTTTGGCAAGTGATGCACGGTTGATTCACTGTAACCTGGCAAATCGTCAAGCCAGTTAAGACGTTCCAAACGTCTCTGCGAGTGGTACATTATTTGTGGCTGTGAGAAAGGTGAAAAAAAAAACAATTCGGTTTAAGTGCCTTTGGTATCACTGTACATACAATAAGCAATGCGTTTTTAGACAGCAGAAACACCCGCATTATGAGATTCAGAAGGTTGAAACTAGTCCAGACTATGCTCGCTTAAACAAATGCTGCTTGATAACGTAGGTCTGGTAAACCAATAGTCTGATGGACTAAAACATTGTATTTTTTATGTAGGGAGAGAATGGGTTCTGCTTACATAGTGTATGCTTTTACATACAGTAGATGCTGTTCTTGAGCTGCCAGAGACCTTGATATACCCCTTTATAAAAGGTGAAGTTATGTGGTCTCAATGTCAAGCTCATTTACTTACAAGCACAATGCTCAAGAGCTCTCAATGTGACGCACGGACATTGTCAAACAAGTGCGTCGTGGTTCTGCGGAGGAAATCCTCACGGCTGCTTTGTGGAACGTAAAAATTATCTCACAACACTGTCCACAAATTGCAATGTTGTCAGTTTTACAACCGAAACGATTCACAATTTAATCCATCACTGTGCATATTCGTCAATGGAAGCAACGGGGATATTCTCAGGGAAATTTATAGCTACTTAAGTGTGAACACCAAATGCATTGTAATTTGCAACTAAATCATTCGAATAAGTGTAAATAAACGCAAAGTGACACGGCAGTAGAGCGGTGGGAGGATCACCATCGGACTGCTGCGGGTTTAAATCCTGGTCGAGGTTGACGCAGACAATCATTCCTCCGGGCCCAATAATAATAATAAGACAAGGAGCACTCTGTGGGGAAGTCAACAGCGATTGTCCTATGGAGAGCCTCACCCCCGTCACATGAACGTGGAATTCTCACCACAGGCTCATGGCCGTGCACGGGAGGTGAGCGCCGCTGGTTGGGGTCTTGGAGCCAACCCTCGTTCATGGAGCCCTACACGGGACTTTGAGCGACATGGGTAGGATATACAATTCTAAGCGCTGATTACCAAATACCTAAAGACCTGTGGGAAAAAAATAGTGTAGTCTGCAAAAAATTGGCAACATGTTTAACGTTACTCAGTAATAGGACTTGCTCAGGCCTCTACCAAGCTATACGGGGGATTTAATTTTAAAATGTAGAGTATTATTTAAACTGACTTGTCTCCCTACATCTGCAGGTCTTTATTAAATCCTGATTTCAGGTTGTGTGGATACAAACTCGTCACTTGCTGTATATTTAATCAGACCAAAACACGCAATATTTAAGGAGGGTCTCTGAATTGATAATATAATTTAGGAAATGGAATGGAAGTGAAACCGCGGTTCAGTGTTGGTGCATCACCACGACCACTGCATGACGCATCATGCGAGAGGCTCTAACCTGGTAAAGCAACAGCGCAATGAAGTTAACGGAACAGAACTGAAACCAGGGGTCAGTAACGACGTATCCCCATGACCAATCCTGACACATTGCAGTACGGGGCGTTACCTGTGGGCTCCGGGGGGCGCAGACCTCCAGATCCTCCATTACTCAGCGGGTGGGATTCCTCCTGTGGTGGTGGCGGTGGTGGCGGCGGTGGCGACGGCAGTGCCGGCGTTCCATTAACCCTGCCTTCCTGCTGGGGCTGATGGGAGCAGGAGGGGTTGCCATATACGGGGTGGGGTAAGGACAGCGAGGGGCGAGAAGCAGAGATCAGAGGCTTGAGATGGAGATCGCAAGTTGTTGGTCCGAGAGGACGATATTTTTGCCACTGCGGAGAAGAATCTTCCCAATATGCCAACGGACGTTTGTGGCACCCTCCCGCGGACCACCGGACTGCGTGCCACTTCGGTTTATTGCCGTGTCGCCGGGCGTTCATTAACACCACACGCGTGTTCAAGACACGCGTGCGCATGGATGACCGTTCCAGGAAAACATGCAAATTAACTCGCATTTCAGTTTGCGGCGCTGCAATTAACACCGACGTCACCGTTGTGACAGCTTACATCGGAGCAGGGCAAAGCATATTTAATGAGCATTTGCCACGCGGGAGTTGTTCACGGGAAGGACGACGTTACCATAACACACGCTAACTATTTCGTTAAGCCAATTTTGGATACGGCATATAATTGCGTCTTTCGCGAGCGGGTGGGATCGCCCTGTAATGAAGTTGCAGTGGTGCTTCGAGCACTCTGCAGGAATTGGCACCGCCGCCCAGCAGGTCATTCTTTTTTTTTAGGAGGGGGGGGGGGGCGGGGGAGGCGGGGGGAGGAAACTATTTTTTCGTTGGCATTTCCTCGTCTTGGGGCGAGCGCGCGAGCGAGGTCGTGCACAGCGTTGCTACCTAAGGCCCCGGTAGCCGCAGGGAACTCAATCAGCGCGGCGTCATGGGAACAGGCCAACACTCCATCATCCGCGGAATAAAAATAACTTCCAAGTGGACAGGTGTCACGGTGATCCATCTTGTTGTTCCAGTTGCTTTTCCAGTAAAGAGAGCAACAATGCAATGTCACGGCCGATTTTTTTTAACCCTTCACAGGACACGATCACCTCGACGCGACGATTCAATTAACCCCCCCTCCCCACATCCCCCGCTAGATGAACCACTCTCCACTTTTTCCCCCGTGACGGTTTCACAGCTCGCCCCGGAGAGGCGGGGCGCGTGCTGATGGGAAGCTCCCTCTGGGATGATCGCCGTGCGCGCGGTAAGCTCCCGAGTCACTGGAGGACCGTGGCACGTGGGCAGCGCTTGAGTGAAACAACGGAGGGCGTCGGTGGAAGGATACAGGACATGCTTCTTATTTGTGGCAAGGGTATTTTTTGTTGTTAAATGAGTCACATGTGGGCTGCCGGGGTAATGGTGAGTTTTATGAGATGCTGGCAGCGTTTATGACAGAACTGGCTGCGTGTCATCAATCGCTCAAGCACAGCTGGGCGACTGTGTAATTCCGAGCCACTCGACCGTGTCATGCGCATGGCCGCTCGCATATGGCAGCAATGAGCGTTACCATGCTGTTCCGCAAGTAGCGAGCACCTATTAGTGCTTCAAGCACGCCTATGACATAACGAAGGTGCTTTTGTGTATCAGTGAACCGTTTAACGTGGACGTAATTTGTAGGTAGCGGCAAGAACAAATTGATTTTTGTCCCTAAGTGATGGTGGGGCATTAGTGGCCCACCTGCAATGGAAATTGGTTTCCTACCAGCCGTCAATGCGATTGACCCACATCTATGGGACAACAGGGCCAGAGGAGCATTGTTGTGGTTGTGTTTCGACAATACGGTTTGTGGGAGTTACTTGAGCATTACTGGGAAGAATAAATAAAAAAACAGCCGGCATTTGTGCCAACGGTGAGCGCCGGCTTTCATAATGTACGCGCGCGGTGGTGGGAGGGGTAAGAAAAAGAAAATGACAAAGTTACCGACGGAGCCAAAAGTTCTGTTTTGGCAATGGGTCTAAATTAGCCGTCGACGCCTTCACGCCGCCCGCCCCCTCGTGGGCACCCTCGCGGTGCAGGCCTCGCAGACGGCGGGCGATGCAGAGCGCCGCTGTTTACGCATCATCATTTTGTATGTCTCGCATGAATAAGTGAGCGCATAAATATATTGAACGCGCCGGCATACATACTTGAGCGCATAAATAAGTGAGCGACCGAACAAATGGACTAATAAATTAAATAATCACATCAATAAATAAACGAGCAAATAAATAAATGGTGCGAGGCGTAATAAATGAATACATTGACATGCACATGCCGAGGCGCAAATTATTTAGAGCTATGCAAAGTTTTGCATGGGTACCGGGGCATGTGCGCTTAACCCAGATCAAGTGACGTGCGTTTAGTTCCGCGAGGATAAAAAGAAACAAACAAAACACCATTCCCAAAACCCTCTCTCCAAGCGCATGAACACCACGGCATTGCAGTGTATTCAGATGTATGCCGTGAATAAAATGTTCCCCCTGCAAATAATGCGACACATCTGCCAACAATGGGGTCGAATGAGTTACAGGATGTGTACCCTGCTGTGAGGTCAAGGCCGATCGTCCGAGTCCTTGGTTAGTAAGCGTGGACATGGTCAGTGCTGACAGCGGTGCAACTGCGCTGCAAAGGCAAACTGCAAGCAAGTTCTTAAATTCCTAAAACTATCTAAGTTTGATACATTACAATATAGATGGAGGGGGTTTAAAGTTTAATTCGCCATTAAACATTGACGTGCGCTTAACGCTGCAGTATTTATGACTCGCAAACGGGCGTAATGGTTTGCGGATTGTCGAGTGAGGACACACCATTTGGCATATTTTAAACTCAATTTCTTACATTTTATAGATATCGTGTAAAAATGTTTTGCAAGAAGCCCTTATGTAGCGTGCAGTGTGCTGCTATACGATCGATTGATTTAGACTTCATCACAATTCATCCCCATCCCTCACCTCTGGGCGATTCGACAATTTGGCACAATTTGGGGGGGGTGGGGTTAAGATTTTGTAAAATAACTGAAAATGTTGTCTCATTGGCACCATCTCGTTTGTACAGTCTCTTATATATTTTTTTCCTGTAGTTTTTGTAAAATCTCGTTTGTTTCGTTGGCCTAAAGGTAGCACATTAATCGTAAACCGTCAATTTTTTATGCACTGTGATTTGATGTATGATTCAAGAACACGAGAATAGATTTTAATTAATGAATCACTGAATGCGCATATGTTACAAATATCAGCGACAGTATGGAGACATTAAGGAGGGCCTGTGACACTTGGAATTCTGCTCCAGGAGTTGGACAGTTCTTGGAGAATAATCAAACATTGTACAATTTCGTTTTTAATTAAATGTCTACAGGACCCAGCTGCTGCCTTGTAAAAGCAAGTACAAAAATATATAAGAACAGCTTTATCGTATGTATTCACTCCGCTCTTCTCAAAACGTTTAACGTCAGACCTAAAGAAAATGGCATTTATATATATGTAAAAAGTTCAATTTATAAAATGCATATTTAAAGACTCTCCATCCAAAGCAAAGTCTTGCCAGGTGGGCTCAACACTCAAATGACCGTGCCCGGTTTGTACAGTCCTGCAGTCATCACGTGTGGCCAACACATCTCAGCGAACGACAAAGAACCCACATGAATTCCCTGATTTCGCTTAGAATGAATTGTAAATCAATCGCGAAGCATTCCTATTGATCTCAAAGTGATTCGGGACAATTGTAATGGATGATTTGGTAGCATGCATTTATTTATTTTATCCCCCCCCCCCCTTTCCCCCTTTCGCATGAAAGTGTGTGTTTGGCTTTTCATTGCCGCTCATTCATTGAAATCGACAAAAAAAATAGCTTTGCATTTATTGGGGGATAGTTCAGTGTTAATCTACAACAGTTTGGAGTCGATCCACGCCCCCGGGGGGTGTGAATTTTGGCATGCTCAGCGCGTGACTGATGGCCCTCTAAGCGAGGCACAATAAATCTTCTGCCCGAGGCTGGGGTTGAGGTTTTAAAAAGGAGGCATCTCACCTGGTCCAGCAGCTGCCGCAAGCGAATCAGCTGGGACTCGAGCTGACGGTTGTGATCTTCCAACACCTGCATCCGACGGCACAAGCAGCGGCAGCGGCTGAGCGTTAATGGCTTTCCGGGAAAAGCCCCCCCATCAGAGAGACCACAACTTAAAAGAGATTGGGTGGGGAAAGGGGAGAAACAAGAGTGGGCTCTCCAATAGAAGACACTCATTGTGAGATTATTTCTAAATGACATCACCAGTTTTAAATCACCCTGGGAACAACTGGGAATGCTGCAATGGTTAGCGGAGTGTGCCGGAATCGCAATCCAGAGGCCGGTGGATTGGTCTCCCGGTACAGCCGTTGAAACTATGGGAAAATCTATTAAACGCCCCCCCCCCTCCACTGCCCCTCCCACCTCTGTCCATCCAGCAGTGTACATGGGGATGCTAATTTAGTCAATTAGCAGGTGGCGTGTGTGGTGAGTTAAAGTGTGGGTACTGCCCCCACCTCTTCAAGGTATAGCTGACCAGTAGGGAAGACTAGACCGATATTCCCTCGGGAGCTATCTGGAGAATTACCTCTGGAATGAAGGCCCCTTTTGCCAGCAGTGGTGTGTGCAAGCAATTGCAGGGCTGCACCTATACCGTTTTCTACCACCTCTTACAGAACAATTCAAAACAAAGTAATAAATGTAAAATAGACAATTAGGTAGATTGAAGCTGAGATTGCTAAGCGGACACAGCCACCGTGCTTTCTAATGGTCACCCTTGTAAACGAGACATGTTGTTTTAATAGCACTCACCTGGATTAAATAAAGGATATCAATCAACCGCTGAAGCCAGTAAAAACCACAGCGGCTCTCTGGCAACTTGCAAGGCATTTATCTTACACCCTGCTGACGTTGCGAACGTCCCGAGGGAATATTTCATGTGGTCGTGTAGAACACTGGACATGAATTTCAGGGATGTCCCATTTCTACACGGCACGGTGTCATCTTCTCCGCAAGCAAAATACTATCTCCTGAATGACGTCAGCTGGTAAAAATTCTGCCACGATCCTTCCATTGCCTCCGGACGAGTGAAACGCTGGAGCCAATAACAACTTGTACCGCTGTCCCGGCTTAATTTTGGATTCCTGGTGATACGGCAATAGTTAGCACATTGGTCTGCAGTAGACGTGGCATTCTTTCAGGCGGTAGAACTTGACTGCCGCCTGTTGGTTCCGTTTTTCGCATATTCCATGTTTTATCTGCATCCCTGCTTTGCTTCTGCTCCGGTAAATGCATTACAACGTCGCGTGTCCAATTTGCTTGGGAACCGAGGTGTATGCAGATATGTGAAAAGGTCTCCATTCGTGAACATCTACAAAAGCCGAGAGCAAGGTGCTGCGGGGAAATGCTTTGCCGCACTTTACAAGTAAGCGGATGCACGCGAGATTCAGAACACATGACCGCGTGTGAAAGGGGCGGGTTTGTGAACGTCTATAGAGAATGGCAGCTCACACCAGCGTTCCTCACTGGTTGTCAGAGAGGGGGGTGGGGGGTACTATCGCCGATCAGACATCATCAGCGTGAGGGCCGCCACACCGCCTGCAAGGGGTGCTCTCACTCGTTGTGGATTGCCGGGAGGACGCGTGTCAGGGGCCGCACTAAAGGCCACCAAGGGCCGCCAGTGGCCCATGGGGCCTTGCAATGAAGAACAGGGGCTTACAGCATCGTGGACAAATACTTGCAACTAAGTGTGGGCGGTTAATTTGTCAGGGCTGACATGTGACGCTCGGACACAAGTGACAGTGTGATGGACTTCGTTTTCTTGAACCTCGGCTTGGCAGTGTTCCTGTCCCCTACTCCTCTGCTGCTCCAACCGACTAAAAGCAACTTTCCGATGTCGTCGGTCCATTTGTATCCCACTGTTTACGTACAATTTGGAGATCCATCTCTTCTCCATAGACGATTTCCTGATTTAATTAGACCACCTGAGATTCTGTCTTCCTGCCACTGTAATTACATTTAGTTGTAGATTTGTATATTATTTGTACATATTTTATTATTCCCTAGCCATTCTTCGTGACATATTAATGCCATGCCCAGACAGCCTCTGAAGACAAATTTCTATATTGATGCGATATTATACACCCAAATTTATTATTCCGCTATTGTAATGTGCAGGCTTCCTCACCTTGAATGAACAATAGAAGTGCCTACACATTTTCTGGTCATTCTCAACGGCAGCTCTGAGCGTTGATGCCATCTGGGAATGGTGTAGACCAACAGCGCGTTTGACTTTGACACCATCAGGCAGCGAAAGTACATGTAGCCTCTAAATAGGTAGGAGCGTATACTGCATCACACTCATTTATCCTTGTCCCTCTACAACATCCTACAATGTTAAAATGTATTTGAACTACATGAACCAAGTTACATCTCATCATAGGTGACCACAAATCAGAAAAATTATTGAGGGTAATTAATGTGCTATACTCTTGTCAATCCACTGCTGGATGAAAGCCTCTCCGTGCCTTTCAGCCCTGGGAGTTGTCTGACTATACTTTGCCCATGCCCTTTGTTCCGTGTTGGTGAAGGACAAGGGCTGCTTCAGGTATCACTCGCCACCGATGTTAGCTGTGGCCGGGAACCGAACTCAGGTCGCTCTGCTCATAACGCAGTGCGTAGACCAACGTGCCACTGTTCCACCCCCTCATACACTCAACACGCCGACACATTTTGAGCATTAACTGCGTGCCTATTTTGTGTGAATTCACGTGCCGATTTAAGAGTTGACTTATTATCCCATCATCCCCTTTGGGTTGGTAAAATAAACACTAGTCTCTGCCACATAAATGTAGACATGTGACATTTCTACTGCTGGTTGACTGCTCCGAAAACACCACCAGTCCTGAACTAAAACGACAACATTAACGTTATGCTTATCCGGCCGTGAGCCAGAACCAACAGCCCTGGTCACTGGAGGCCACACTTGCCACCGGTATTTAAAGGTGAGAGCTTCTACGAGGAGGAATGCTGGGAGAGTTGCCCCGGGTGGCTCAGAGGCCCGAGGTAAGAGGACTGAGAAGAGCCTGCTGATTTCCTGGGTTGAAACCCTGGCAGCTACCCGCAATCCAGATTGCATTCTTAAAGCATAGAGTTCATCACAGTGTTCTTCATTGCAAGGGCACCTGATGTGCAGCCCCCGACAATACACAAGTGTGAAAACACTCGCCATCATCATCGTGCTGTCAAACCCCCAATGGTTTCACATGTGTGGCAGCCCCTAAGCAATGTGATGTTTTATCAGCGAAAGTGGCCCCACCCTCTGAAAATGTGTCAAGAACACTGGTTTATTGTCTCAGCCTGGTCACCAATGACTGCACAAATAATCTAAAACGGTCACATTAAATTTGATTGTGCACTTGACTCGGCTAATTTGGTTTTACTGTGATGCTACAATCTCACAGCAGAGAGTGTGAAAGAGTGCGCCCCCAACAGTGTGAATCATGAAATGGCCACTTTGCAGAATAATTTTGGAAGATGTCCAGCGAAAAATTGCTCATATGGGGCAGCAACGACTCTGCAAATGGAGTCTTTGTCTTGTCACACAACACCGAGAGCACAATTGTGAACACAGCCGGGGAAGGAGACCAACAGATTTTAATCGGACCTGCATGCGAGCTTCCAGCCGACCCTTGTGTTGCCGCAGCAGCTTGGCCTCTGCGATGAGCTCCGAGTCACGTGGGCTCTCGGGGGGCATGGTGGGAGGGGCCGGCAGTAGCGCGCCCAGGCCACCCAACTCCTGCTTCTGCCGCAGGCGATCGTACTCCGACTGCAGGCTCCTGCGGAAGCACGGCATAGGCATTAACACGTGCCTCTGTGGTGCGGCGATGGCCGACCACAGTGGTGACGGCCCCTGCCACGGTGGTGATGGTTTACCGTGATGCGAGCTTTGGCGGATCACGAAGATTTCTAAACTCCTTAACTTGTTGGGCTGTGATTTGGCCAGTAGGTGGCATTACAGAAATTGGATGTATCCATCTGTGCAGAGCTTTGGGTGTATATCCCCTCATGTCCTTAGGTTTACTCCGAGTTAATCTGGTTGTCTCCTGCTTGCCAGCAGTGAATTGATTGTAGCTAATAATGAAGATGATATTGTACATAGCAAAGAGTCATTAATGGAATTGGCCAAAGTTCCAAATGTAGGACCCTCCAGAAAACGAAAGGCTTTGGAGTCTGAGCGAATCTTTGTTGTCTAAATAAAGGCCATTTATATTATCACTACACCAGTTGTCTCAGTGCAATGCCTCGCTCACATTCCTCATCTCAGCACGGAGTACGGTGGAAGCACGTAACCCGAAGCCCTAGACGGGGGACTGGTGCGTCGCACAGCAATCACATGCATACGGCAGCCACTGCAAGGCTACGAGGTCGCTAGCAGGCGGCCGCGCAAACGTGTAAATAGCTGCCCTATCTGCATAAGTTCTTCCCCATGTACATTACTCAATGAGATAATGGCTAAATGTTCCATTGTCAGGCCCTCTTCAAACGCAATATCCACGATATAATTAAACATAAAACAACCATTTAATTATTCTGTGCGTATGATATATTTATAATCCACGATCTCACTCGTATTAATCACTGATTGGCAAAAGCAAATGTAAAAGTGATTAGTAACTGGTAATTTAGAAGCTGGTCATTTAAAAAAAAAAAGGTAATTAACCCCATTGGACCTCATTACAATTTGCAGAACCTTTTTTTTTTCCTTAGCAAAACTTCGCAATGTTATTTTTTAAGCTTAACTCAAACATGTTGTTGAACAATTTTGTTTGAATTACGTTAGTTTCGTATGCAAAGTATGACCACACTTATTTCTATGTTCACTGCTTTCATCTTGGACCAAATTTTACGGGTCCATTGCTTAATTATTGATTTATTTGCGTTTGCCACAAAAAACGCCAAACTAGGTAAAATTAAAGCAGTCGAATTGGACGAGCGGGTTCGGCCCGAACTCCCTTAGCGCCCTTACCAGGCTGAGCCAGCACCAAATGGGCCGCATGGCTCACTCTTCATGGCTCACTTTGCCAAGGGAATCACGTGCATTTAAGACGAGCCACCCGGTCACGATGGCAAAGGGTCAAAGTGGAAGTGAGACGCGTATTGCAGTGACATCTGGATTGGGGTCAACTTTATAGAGCCGTGATTTTTTGTTGTCAGTGCCATGATTTTATCCCAAAAAAAAAGTGGCAGAAAATTTCAAAAATTATTGAGTGGCAGGGGCCGAGCCCATAGAGCCCTGTGGGGTTTGCTTCCAATAGGATAGAAACTTCTTGACTGACCGACTGGCAATCCGGCAATATTTTAACCTTTCTTCTGCTGAAGCCCTCATTCGTGACTCCATCACTTTTTGCTTTCATTACTAAAACTCCTTCCACTGTGAACTGCCAAAATCCCTGATATCCAAACTTCAGTTGATTCACAACATTGATTTCTAAGCTTCCTCTCTAGTCCTGCAGTATAGGGACACATTGCGCCAGTCCTCCATTCCCTGTAATGATTTCCCATTTGTCTGTGCATCGACTACAAGATTTCTCCTGTCGTGTCCAAATCTTCCTTTGCCTTGCTCCTTCTCACACTTATAATCCCATTTCCCTATTATACTCCTTTTCTCACTCGACCTAGCCCAGCCAACATGGTCTTCTCTCGGCCTTCCATCAAGTCCCACAAGAATAAATCTAGGCCCTAGTCTCTGCTCTTTCTATAGTCAGGAATGTCCTTTCCCCTCAGTATAAATAAAAATAAGATTCTATGTCGGTCTCGAAATAATAAAAAAATATATATGTTCCCACTGATATTGCCAAACGCCTGCTCTGCTCATACATATTTGCATGTTTGTCCATATATATGCTTATTCATTATGTCACCCTCTTAATGTATTGCCCTACCAAGGCTGCAGAGCAGCTATAAATACCTTTCTATTTTGGATACTGTATAAAAACGAGTTGCATTGCATTATCTAAACTCAATGCATTTATGCAACCAAAACGATGCATTTAACTGCACCCAATATGAAAACCTCATTGATTTCAAAGTAATTACGTCTCTCTATTGTTAATGCTCACATTTCATTCAGTCCACCACGGCACTTGCGCACAAGATTCTGCAATCTCTTGCATGCACGGGCGTGTGTGCCCAAGTGCGTGCGTGCGTGCGTGCGTGAAGGGGGTAGTGCAGAGAGGTGCACCTATTGCCACCCGAGTTTGACTCCCGCTTGTGGCCAACATCAGTGATGAAGGTCTGAACTGGTCCTGGACCCCTCGAGATCGACCCAGCCTTAAGCGAGTGTGTCAACATCTCAGCACCGGCGAGACGAAAGGTGGCTGAGCGTGCTGGTGACCTCACAAGCCCCTCTCATGCAACCATGCCAACCTTCATATGTGCTCGCCAACAGCACTTTCCCAATAGTCTGTTCGGCTTTAAAATAATGTTTGACATTGTGCGTGTGCATGCACACGTGGGGCTATGCATGCATCTGTACGTGTGTGTGTATGTATCTATGCGTGACACAGCCTCAAATTAGTCCTGGTGTAGTGTGCAAGCATCGCCACGAGGGAGACAAAAGCAGCCAGGTGTGGTGCTAGCCACCCACCCCCTCGTGTGCATGCCGGCCTTCATTAGGTGCTCGCTAACAGCACTCGCCCCAACAGTCCGTTAAAGTTTTACAGGGGATCTTTGTCTCTGCATGAGCGTGAGAGCCGATGCATGTGCATGTGCGCGACAGTGCGAGTTTGCAGGTGCGTGCGCGAGCATACGTGTGTGTGCGCACACGCATGCACGTGTGCGTGTGTGCGCGTGCGTGTGTGCGCGTGCGCGTGCACGTGCCTGTTTTCGTCCTCCAAGTCCCGCAGGATGCGCTCGAGTTCGCTGCGCTCTTGGCTGTCGAGAGAAATGAGGATCTGTGCTGGGCTCTGCGGCTGGCTGCCTGGGGATTCTCCACTCAGGCTCTGGCAATAGTGCTGGATCAGCAAGTGCTCGTCCTCCCTATAACCGCACACATACACAGACGCACGCACACACACAAAGAAGGCACTAATCGTTGAACGTAGTGCCAGGAGCATACTTGGCCCCTTGGGCACAGGCAAAACTGTGTGCCTAGAATAATAACGCCCAAGCGGTTAAGGTAAAAAGGCTGTACGAAGGGAGCCTATTAGCCCGATCCACAGTGGTGTGGGAGCCACGGGTCTCTGTAGGAGACCCTTTAGGCTAAGCAAAACGGGCTGTTACGTCTGAGCAGTAAGGGAGTCTTTGTACAATGAGAAAGAACAGGCTTTTAATGCGGCTGGATGCCCTTTTTGTGGGGGAAGAATAATCCATTGTGCCGAGACCACTCTCTCCCCAGATAACTTTGGTCACAGTGTTAAAGAATATCCGGCAAAGTGGCTTGCAATCGGAAGGTTGCGAGTTCAATTCCTGGATGAGGGGGTTGACTCAGCCCATCATCCCTCTGGGGTTGATTTAGATAAGTACCACCTTGTGCATAAGTCAGCAGTGGTTGTCCCATGGTTACAAATGGCGCCTGTCATAGGAATGTGGAATTTCCACTCCTAGCTCATGACTGTCAATGGGAGATGAGCATCACCTCAGGGTATATCTGAGCAGGAAACCACTAACTTTTTTTTAACACTTGTTAATGAATACATTTCCATTCATCATTTAAAATATTCTGGAAACACATTGTGTCCAGATCAAATGAAAACATATGAATGTAGACAAAAGCTTTTTTTTCAAATGAATGCCATTAGTTATTACTAACATTTATAAAGCAATGAACACTTTATCAGTACCAAATTTTTTTTTTATTAATTACACCATTGAACCCTGCCTGTTATTAAATTAATTCGCTCTGCATTCTGTTTCTGCGGAAATACTCGGAACATTCAGGAGCTTGTGACAAATCTGTAATTTTGAGGGCTCTGATGGCGGCTTATTGCTTTTTTTTACAAACACGCGCACGCACGTTTGGCTGGGATCTGTGGCATTTCCCCGACAGGCGACCTTTCTCACCACACCAAATTAGGTTGAAAAAGAGGTTCCGTCAAGTGTCCATTCACGTTGACGAGGAAGTGCGTGCACGTCCACTCTGGTGCCATACCCTTGGCACACCCGATGCTTAGTCCTGTACGAGGCCAGACTGTGCCCATGAACTGGTCTGGTTATTGCGGAAGATGTGATGAAGATGAGAACCGAGCTCAAGTACGATACGTATAAAAAAGCATTGTCGGTCATACATGCTGTTCGTGCGAGCAGCAACTTTGTCCAAAAGCCTGAGCGACATTTTCACGTGCTTGTACGCAACACCCTTGTACAGCTGGGTAGAAGGATTGAGAGTGGATATGACCCAAAATCAACGACGATTTGAGATCTTTGCACTCGCGGCTAAACTTGTATGCGACGCGTAGAAAGGGTGTTTTGGAGTAGACAGCCCCGGAGTAAGATGGATGCGTGCTGTGCTAAAACTGAACAGGTGTAATAGAAATATGTATTGGTTTCATGGAGCTGCCTGCTGTCATTGCCAACAAAATCAAAACAAAATGCAATTGTTTAGGGAAGGGGTGGGGGGAGTGGTTTGCTTATGCAGTGCCGTTCATGATAATTTAATAGGGATAAGGGGGATAACGGGAAAAAACATATTTCAAGTGCTTCATAAATTCAGCTGCATTTTGAATACATAATGTATCCACAATAAGTGAACCTGGACAATCTTTAAGTCTGCTGGGTCAACTCACAAAAACATCGGGACACTTTGTAATGCCAAAATCAAGCCGTGAGCATTTGATGTAAATGTGTTTTTTCCCCCAAATTATTTACCCAAATTATTTCCCCCTCCCCCCCTGCAGGTTACATGCACAAATGCGCAATTCATTAAATGTAACATCAATCCTACAACATATAAAGGTGGCCACTAAGATCTCCGAGTTCTGAAAAATCTTCCAAGTCATGCTTTATGGTATTTCAAACGATGACAAGCTACGATGGCTTGCACTTGAGTAACCATTACAATGACTGACATATATACTGTTTATATATATGCCGCCGTATTTCCTCTACACGTCCTCACAGTTTAAAAAAATACAAAAGTTTGACTGCTACATTGGTAATGAGATTCAAAATAGTATTTTATCATTTGACAGCCACATGTATGCTGAGATACATGGAAAATGCAACGTTTGCCAGGACTGTCAAAGAGTAAAAACTTTAACTGTCTCCGCTTAGGACTGATTTCAGTCAAATTTGAACCTACGACTTAGGGTTGTCTACGAAAACATGAACACGTGATTCAATAACAGTGGCCTTAAAATGGCAAAAAACACAATAGGAAACATTTTGGACAAACGGCCCTTCTTCGTAGCACGTGCAAATAAGACTTGTAACAATTTGTTTGAAGATACATTATCGAGCAGGCCACATTTTCTATGAACTATCTACACACAGTGACAACAGCACTTGTCCACAATGTTATGCCAGCCACTGTATCAGTCTGGCTCAGGCAGTTTGAGGCCAAGCCTCAACTGAGCAGAGTCACAAAGGAACATTGCTGCAGTGGTGACCTCCTCCTCTTCCTCCTCCAAAAAAATAGTACAAATGAGAGGATGCCACTCTCAAACGCAACACCACCTACTCTAGCGGATAGCTCCAGAGAGAGAGAGAGAGGGGCGGGGGAGAAAAACAGCTCAAAGGGTAAGCCGCAAGGGGTTCAGGGTCCAGGGTGCAGGAAGAAATCCAAGGCAAGAGAGACCTCATTCAATATTGATGCCCACTTTAAGATGAGCGGTCTTGCTAAGCCGTCTGTCACTTTTTAGCAGGTACGCCAGTTACTATCCTCAAATGTGGGTTCATGCAGATAGCTCCAAAGTCATGAATAACTTATGAAATATTTTCGGCGGCTATCACCTGCTCGAAGGGTTTGGTTGTATTCTTCTTCTCCCAGAAAACCAATGTAAATTTGATGAAATCTCAAAAGAAATATATTCAACGTGCCACTACTCACGTGTCACCACGAAGCAACGTGCAGTGCACGTGACCCAAACTGATGCGAGACGAAAAGCTAAGGGGAGACGCACACGGCGCTTGCCTCCTAATGGCATCCTCGTTCGAGTTGCGAACTTAGTTACGAGTTTATCTTGAGCCATTGCCACAATTCAAAGGGATCCTCGGCTGGTTTAAATAAGCAATACGTGTAAAGTATGCATTCTGTGTGGCTGCGAGTGCATGTGTATATATTCTTATACATGAAAACATCTCTGGCCTCTGCCGACAGTGTCAACGAAAAGAAAGTAATTGAGAAATCTAGAATATCAAAAATATTACGATTTATTATTGGTTCTTTCGGTAAAGTCAGGTAGATAGAAAACAGAAAAGTTAATCCAATAAAATTATAATTATATTGTTATACTTTTATTTTATTTACTTTCATTTTTTCTATCTATGTGACTTCACCAAAAGAACCAAGAATACGAATTCCTGCAGTCACGAAAGTAGAAATTACGATTTATTCAACGTAAACTTGGATTGAACTGTTTTAGAGCCGGGGCTGTCCAATTTTAATCAATTTAATCTTCTACTGACCATTGGTTTGATTACTGAATTCATGTAGCATCCGTTCACAGCCAACTAATTAACACATCTCCTTCATGAATGGGACATTAAAGACAAGATGTGCGGTTGTGGCCTTGCAACCCAATACTGTGGACTGTAGAGTAAACAGCTGTCATCTGTGAACCTTCAACGCAGGAGGAGGAAAAGCAAAACCGCACACCAACTCCCTCCTGAAGGCCTCTCATGGCGAGCAAACCTCAGCATTGGTATCTAGCTCCTGAATATCTTGCCATACGCAAGGATAATAATTGTCTACAGGCAACGTTGAGTGTGTGGGCACTGTTCGTAATCAGAATCTTTAATTTATCCTGGAGAAATCCGATGAGCTATGAAGCTCTTTTTTTACAGATGTCCAGCAGGGGCCGCTCAGAAAGTCACAACAACAAACAAATACAAAACGCGATATGAGTGCAAAAGTGCATGTGTACGTATGCGCGTGTACGTTCAGTTCGTGCGCAACGTTCAGTCCGTGGGCAGCATAGTAAAATAAAGGAGGAACAGCAAAACGACACGAACTCTCTCTTCTGAAGCCCTCTCGTCGTGGCGACAAGACCTCGACATTGGCATTTAGCACCTGAACATATTTCTGCCACCCATAGTAGAATGTAACTTAAACGAGATATCTCAACGGGATGTTTGCGGGCTTGAGCTACAGCGGCTGGTTCGTGAGCGCACTTCGTGTTGTGCGCGAGTAACGTACAAGCTCTCGTTGGGCGAGCTGTCATTCAGGAAAGATCCGTTCTTGAACTCCATCTCTGCCAACCTGAACAAAAAAAACATTACACCACATATCAGAGAGGGTTACTGCATACATACTAACAATTTAATGTTACCAGGAAAGGCCTACTGAACTACATAGCTCTTTTTCAGAAGCGACCTGGCCACAAATGATAGTTCAGCCAAGTGGCTTATCATGTTTCTACATGATAAGCCACTTCATTGAACTATCATGTATAGCACTCCAATACTGTAAACGCATGTTGATTCTAAATTTGGAGGGAAAACCTGGAGAACTCGGAGAAAAATCCACGCGAACACAGAGAGAGAGAGAACATGCAAACTCCAAATATATTCGGCATCAGTGTCGGGATTGAACCCACAACCTCCTGTAAAGCAGCCGAGGCAATTACCATCTCGCCACCAGTGTACATACATACATACACACAGCAGAGTTTAACGATAAGATAGTAATAATTGTCAAGAGTGGGATAAAAATCGATAATGTGAACTGCGATTGCCATTGCGCACAACTCTCTTGGGTATTGTTGCATCAGTGGATGTTAACGGTGGTAAATAATTAAATGAGAACACACGTGTTACTTCTAATTAATCTCATTGAATATAGATATGGCCTCATTACACTGTTCACGATTCATATGTATTATGAGGATTACATATTTGTTTCAAATTAAGTTCCTTCGTTTCATCATTTGTTTCCCTTTGATGTTTTGCTGTTGTTTGGAGCCCCGTTCAAAAGAGAATACACATGAATGAGCACGCAGCCATTTGAATTGTAGACCGTTTAATATTTAACAACAAAGTGGTTTTTATCTTGACTTAAAGCTTTCGTGACTGCAAGAATTCATATTCGTTGGGTCTTTCGGTAAAGATACGTAGATATATTCAAAGAAAATAAAAACTACGACGTTTCTCCTGATGACGACCGCTTGTGTTGTGATCGAAACGTCGTCGTTTTTTGTTATTTTCTTTGAACCTATCTACGTGACTTTGCCGAAAGACTCAAAGAATATAAAGTGCTTTTTAACAGACCTACTACTATATGACTCCCTGTATTTACAAGTGGCCCTAAACACAAAACAAGGCCCAGATTATTGCAAATGCTCATCAATTATAGAAAAACAACTGCCTCTCATTAAATTTTAAAGGCTTTTATTTTTTACGTTGTTTTGTTGCCAAAGTGCCACCGCAAATGTATATATTTCTCAAATAAAGCTCGCAACCCATTGGTTTTGTTGCCTGTACGAGAGTTAAAAAAAGAAAATCGTTGACCTCATGGCGTAAAATACGAAAGAATGTGCTTCTCGCGAATGTAGGTTAGTGGTTTATAGAGGACACGCAAAAGACTACTTTGCAGAACTCAAATCAATTGGACAATTTTTCCTCGACCACCTTGTGTGTAAGCGTGTGAACGAACGTGCAGCATCGAATCGTTTCACGTGGCGCGTTTTACGGAAACCTCAAAAACACATCCGTCAAAACACAAACAGCATATATGTGTACAAGGCATCTGTGAAAGAATCATCAATTATTGAAAAATTACATGCTGCGTTTTGAACTGTGTAGTTGAAATGTTTGGCAACATATTCCCCATATACTTGCATTTTTTAAAACCAAAAAACTTGAGTGATCTTCAACAAAGACAAAGATCCCCCTTTTAGCCTTAACAGACTGTTGGGGCAAGTGCTGTTCGCGAGCACCTATGAAGGCGGGCATGGCGCACGAGGGAGTGGGTGGTCAGCCCCACACCTGACCACCTTTCTCTCGCTGGTGGCAAAGTGTAGACATCACACCAGGTATTCATTTGAGGCTGAGTCAACCTAGGCGAGGCCCAGGACAGGTTCAGATAATCGCCACTCGTGTTGGTCACGAGCGGGAATCGCTCGTGGGTTTGTCGGGATCGTAGTGCGCTCCCTGCTACTCGATTAGCACAGTTGGCTACGTATGGTTCGAAAGAAGTTCAACATACATACTATGCGTACTCCATCGCTCCCCACGACAATCTTCAACAGCAGCACGTCACAGAAACAATTCGAGGAAACACTTCCCCAATGTTGGCGACCGCCGGGGATTCTCTCAAATGTCGATGCAACACGAGTCGCCCATCCCGTGGAGGTTAAGAGGGACACGAGACTCGTGAGATCAAATTCTTACTTGACCCAAATGTGTTCGCACGTAGTTTCATCGATCAAGCTGCAACTGCTGTCTAATTATAATTCTCTAATCATGAATGATACCTTGGTGGACACCGTTATTTTAAGTATGAATGTACTTTTTAATACATATTTTGGTGCTTTCAGTCGTAATGGTCGTAGCTTTGAAGGTCACAGATATTTACATCGAAAGAGGTAACCAATGTAATGCCAAGTCGTAATTACGAGAGACACATAACATTTTAGGTTTGCGCAAGTATTTGGACAGGCAACTGACATATATGCTTTACGTTCACAGGTGCGGTGGCAGGAGTATTACATCAGTTACCGGGGTAATTGCTATTTATATCGGAAACACACCAGGGAAAAAGGCGAATTAATGCAGCAATAACTCAAGTAATTGCTATTTATATCAGGAATACACCAGGGGGAAAGGGGGTACTAATGGAACGGCTGCGGTAAAGATACACGTGTATGTTGGTCGTGTCCCTCACATTACACGGTGCCCCCTACCACTGTGCCCTGCTTATCGAATCAATCTCATGTGCCGTCTGTGTAAACCAGGGGACCAGGCACTCACCTGCTGGCCAGGTGCTCGATGCGGGCATGGGTGTCTTCGTTCGAGAGCTGCGGAGATGGAGACGGCCTGGTGGGAGAAGGAGACAAAGTACGGAGAAGGGGGGCGGTGGGGGGAGAGGAGCAGATCCCCGCGCGTTGAAACCGGCCTCGAGCGAAGCACGCAAACGTGCGCGCAATAAAAACAGAGGCGAGGCGTCGTCTCGGAACGGGGGGCCCTCCCCCCCGGCCCTCCCCCCCCCCCACCCACACAACCTTGTGCAGTGGAAGCTCCGTCTCGTTACAAGCTCTAAAGCTGTGCAAAGGTTTACACGGTCGCCCGCACGGCTCCACGTTTGGCACAGGAGTCGTCACCCAGTCCAGGTTTTACACTGCGATGGCACCCCCCAATCAGGTACGCCACGGGCGGTTCCTTATCATGCTCATGTTGAGGATCCCCCTTTTTTTTCTCTTCTTCTAAAACAGCGCCCGTGCGTTAAAACAAATTAAATTGCGTGTGCGCAACATAAATCCCGGACCGGATAATCGATGCCCGGCTCGATGGAGCGTTGGTGACGGCTGCGATGGTGGTAGTTGGAAGCATGCGACCTGAGTAATAATGTCCCCAACGCGAAACCTGCTGGAAATGGCCCACCCGTGTTAAAGTGGTTAAAAACAAACAGCGACAAAAAAAGACACGCTAAAATTAAGATGTGGGGTGTACAAGGTGTTAGGGAAACAGAAAACGGAATGAAGCAGTAAAGCAAAGAGGGCATCGGTAGTGACGTGACGACGCGGCAAAATCCTTGCACCGTTCGGCGGCGTTTACGGGGAAGAGTTAAAGAGTTAGCGGCGGTGCAGGGCACGCAGAAGACACGACCACGCCACCACCACACCCGCGTACTCACGCAAGCGCAACGGGCACCAAACGGATGACAGTGACCGGACTGAAAAATAAAACGTCAGGGTGAAAGGAGAGGACAGAAGAGGGGTAAAAATTAAAACTTAGAGAGAACCGGGAAGCGGTCAGGACAGGTGTCGTGTGGCAAAATGGATGCGTATTTTTTTTGCGTTATGCGTAATGCACCTCAATGCATGGGTGCACATTTCGCGTACAGCATATGGCATTACCACTATTCGCATTATTTAAATTAGTCCCACGAGAAGGTGTTTTATATTTTTGAAGGGATGTCTCTATATCTGTATTCACGTAACCCAGCAGCACCTCATCACTCCGGAGCTCAAGGTGCTAACTCCTATTGTCACAGCTCACCGTGGCCAATCCACAGCCCAGGCTTTAAGCAAACAGACCAATTAAATAGAGCTCGTGTCTTTCAGCTCACCTTCACCTGACATATGCCTCCACTCACAATTCATCCACCGAGCCATATTTTTCCCCATGCCCTCTTCCACCTACAGGTCAGTAGATTCTTCAGATGCAGAAAGGTACTCACCCACCTGTGCGTTGTACCGATAATTAAGCTTAGGCAATAGCAATCTGTAGTGATCCAACACAAAAATAATAACTCTCGATTATTTACCCAGAAAAAGAAGCCTCATTATTGTCTTAAGACTCTTTTTTTCATAGTGGGGCCTTGAATTTTGGACCTATTGCCATTTCCATTGGGAAAATTCCATTGTGGGAATAAACCGGTGTACCCAGAGAAAAAAAAAACTACGAATGGGAGGGGGTGACACTCGGCACTACCATCTCCTGGCCACCACCTAGCCCCACGCCCGCAGCACGTGGCAAGCCCCGTTGTGTGGTCTCGCAAACGGGTGCTAACCAGGCTCCGGACCTGCTAAGCTTGCGAGCTCCGATGAGATTGGCTGCGCGCAAGGCGATGCGGTTGTAGGATACTTCATTCGCAAGGTGTTCATTGGGCCCGAGCCGTAGAAGTTGAAACCAACAATACAAACAAAAATTCAGCTTTTCCATACGCTTGCGGTGCTCTTTCCGTAGCCTTTCGCCGACTAATTTGTTGCATTAGTTTGACGGAAAACAATTCCCGATGCAACATGACTAAAATGCGACATTATGGTGGCATGATTATGTGCGTGGTAATACTGTATGTATGAGCCACTAAATATGACATCCCCAGAGAATGACCTGACAAATTGTATACCACATGCTCAACGGTAAGTCCATAAAAAATGCGATAATTGGAAATTTAAATTAATTAAGCAATTCGCGACCGAACGAATTATATCACATTAACATCTCGATACATTTCAATGCCCCGTCTGCTGTATCACGCGGCAGACACAAACAAACCAAAAAAAACATCGGGAAGGAAAAAATATCACTTCCAGTAGGGATTTCACAAGTAGGAACTGATTACTCTGAATTGCCTCTAGGTAAAGTGTGAATTTCAAGTATAGTTGGGTTTGACAGCCATACAAAGTGGATGGTAGAGGGCTAAAGATAAGGTCACATTGGGGGGGAAAAGCTGTTTAACGAAGTGCAGGAGACAAGAGGCGCACGCGGGGCTCACGTTTCAAGGTCGTCTCCCTCCAACACCGTCTGCACGGGCAGGTAGCCTATCCGTGGGTGCTTCTCAAAATACTTCTTGGATTTGAACTTGTTTTTCAGCACCTTAGCAAAGTCCCGAATGTCCTCGCCGGAGGTGGTCTGCGGGTGGGGGGGGGGAGGAAATAAAAAATATGCGAGCGAGAGTGAGAGGAGGATCGGTGCACGGGGCCCTTGAGAGAGTTTCGGTTTTTTTCGTTGTGAATGTCTCGCGAGAGATGCGGATGAGGAAACAGGACTTAATCACGATGCACAGATTTTCATCGACCAATGACGTTCGATTTGCGGATGTTGCACGTGACGGGTTTGCGCGATTTCTCCCCCCACCCCCATCAGTTCCGTCACATTCACCACGAAGTAAACAACAAAAAAGAATGGCTCCTCTACTAGAATCGTGACCGCTTGAATTGTGAAGGGAGGAAAATCATTACATCCGTGGTTATTTGTAAAAAATATTCCTGAAGTTTTATCCTGATTGTGCTTTTGGTGTCATATCACAAAGAGACAAAGAATCGATTCGGAAAGTCTCGCACAACAGTTTCACCCCACTGCCCTCCCCGCAACAACCCCCCCTCCCTTCCCTGTCCGTGGAAGGAGGTATCACAGAAGTACTTGGGGGCCGTCCATAAATGACGTCACGCGATTTTTGACGATTTTTGACCCCCCCCCTCTTCGTCACACGGCGTCAAATCGCTTTAAACTATTGTCATGCTTCAAATCGCTTTAAACGATTGTCATTGTAGTGCGTATTTAATGTGGCGCTGCACTCTGATGTTGTAGGAGAAAACATTGATTAAAAAGTCTATTTAATTAAGTAGAACGTGTTGTCTATATTTATTTAAAGTTGCG
This sequence comes from Lampetra fluviatilis, assembly GCF_964198595.1. NCBI lineage: Eukaryota > Metazoa > Chordata > Hyperoartia > Petromyzontiformes > Petromyzontidae > Lampetra > Lampetra fluviatilis. The sequence continues at coordinate 1,643,521 of NC_136324.1, forward strand.
CATTTTGATGTGACGTTACATTTCTGAAACCTCCCCCCCACCTCGTCACACATCGTCACAAATGTCTGACCCCCCCCCCCCCCCTAGGTGCGTGACGTCATTTATGGACGGCCCGTTGTAAAATCTCTTTGAGAAACCCCTCATGCACACGAGAGAAAGAAAAGCATCATCCCGCGTGCTCTGTTACTCGGGATAATGTTCGTCGCAGGACAATAAAATGTATATTTTTAATTCTCACAGCTGGAAATTTAGACAAATTATATGCAATACCGAATTTCACATGATGGATATCTGCGCAGTCATTGGTGACCAGGCTGAGACCACCCGCTTCGCTGCACCCGAGTTAAAACACCCCTCATTAGTGAGATGTCGTTATTCAAGCAACGGAGATACCAAATAAGATGCACACATTTTATCTTTAACTATTCACACCGTCGACACTCAGCATTGCAGCACAACGATACATCATTCGCCTCACTGCTGGGGCCAGTGTTGCCATGGTATGTTTGTGTTCTGAATATTTCATCACAATAATAAACCCCTACATTCTGGATGCTTATTGAAGCCTGAGGAAAATCACGAGAGAAAGCGCTTCTGAACTCGACGGAGCCAGAGAATCACGGTCTTGGACTTCTGTAGCATCCCTGAAGCACAACTCACCGCGTAGCTATCACCGCGTCTGCATTTATTTCCATATGATTAAATCGTGTTTTTCCGAAATAAATTAATCATGTTTGCACAAAGCATTGAATAGCCATACTTGAGCGTGGACAGTCTGTGGCCTTTTCGAGCACACAAAAAATGCAGCTTTGTATACCACTGCAAATAGCCTTCGACTGAATTAAGCAAGCTTTTACGTAACGTTTAACTTGCAAAATAACTGATTTAATGTTTTAGATCTCCATATATATAAAAGGCAAAGTTGTGAATATGTGTCTGTTCAAAATGTTTAGCCTACTTCCCGACATGAAACAAACTGGAAATTTGCCATGTGGGTACTTTCCAGACTGTACACCATGCAAACATTATAAAAATAGACTATTTTTGGGTGGGAGCTCAATAATGCATATATTTTTTGCACGGCAAGTGAGCTGTGACGTTAAATCTGTCATGTGACCCGCGCATGTGGAAGCATAACGCATTGTAGTGTAGTGGTTAGCGCGCCGCGCTATAAACCCGGCGATCCGAGTTCGATTCCCGCTCACGGCCACCACCGGTGACGATTATTTGAACCGCTCCTGTGCCTCCCCTAGGTCGAATCAGCCTCAAACCAGTAACTGGTGTGGTGTGTGAACATAGCCACTGGGGAGACAAAGGTGGCCGGGCGTGGTGAATCCAAGTCCCGGGTGAAGCCGGGTAGGAAAGCTCGTATGCTTATAAAGCACGGAACATTTCAAAGATAGAATGAAGTACATTTTAAAGATCGGTAAATTGAGACTCGATATAAAAAAAATACACTTCCTCTCATATCAGCAGGCTAATTTGTTTTATCTAGCCCTCGATTGTTGGGAGTTCTGATTGAATGTCAACTTCAGCTGGCGTATCTAAAAGGCAGGGAAGATTATGAGGAAAAATAAAACCAATTTGTAGTGCATTTTAGGAAACCAATTACATCTAAAGTAAGGTGTAAAGTACATGCTCGTAATTTCATCTCTTTTTCAAAGAGACGTTCAATCACCTTGCGAGTGCGCACACAGCAGTTGTGTCTGCAGCAAGAGAAAATATGACATCCAAATGCTATTTGGATACAAAGCTCCGTGATAATTTCGCGCAACATGTAGCAGCTTCATTTTATTATTGGCCCCTATTTGTGCAAAGTATAATCGAGGGTAATTTAAATGGAGCCAATTTAATATCGAACCAAGTCTGGGAGTGAAACGCCCCACGGCTTTGCTCTCCCACCACACACAAGCCATCATTACTGGCGGCTTTAACAAAGCAGATCATAGCCGCGAGTTCGAACCGAAATCACAGGGCTGAGCACCCTACGATTCCTCGCTACCTCCACTCACAAAGGAACTCTTGTAATCAGGAGCGTCACCGACCAGCCATAGATTCTGCACATTTGAAACGCCGTATTTTCTCTGGACCATGCTCTCTAAAGTAAGATGCAACCAACATTTGTGCCCGGGTGTCAATAAAGTTAGACAAAATCTGGTCAACACACTCACACCAACTGGATCATTTCACATTCAACGCATTCTGCAAAGCGTTGAGAAACGCTGTCACAACCGGAGAATGCATGCTGGCTGCAAACGCATCGCTGTCTCAGAGGATTCGCTCTTTTGAGCTGGTGGTCTGGACAAGGCTAAGAACATTGTGCACGCAATGTGTTGATCACATGACATGCGCTTCTGCGGCCGTCCGGAACGCTCTTCCATCTGATATTAGGAAGCCACAGGAGCTATGCACTTTTAAATCCAGATTGAAAAGTAATTTCTTTAGAACTGATTTTTTGTGTGTTTAGTTTGCGGTTCTTCCCCCATATCTCCGATTAGCACAGTTGGCTACGTACAGTGCGAAAGCTCAGCATACATACATGCAAGGCATGATGAGAATTGTGCCTTCCCGCTGTATTTGAGTAAACCTTTGTGTCACCAACCCATTATAAGATACACCCCGAACTTTGGTATCCAACGAAGAGTGAAAAAATAAAGGTGAAAAAGAACACGTGCATCACAATCGAGAGAATGTGCAGCCGCAGCGATGGAGTCGAGTGGGCTGTGAGAACTGACCGGCGTGCAATATTCCACCATCGGGTAGCTGAGCTTGTGGCCCTTGGCTGTCCGGCCGGAGAAGAAGCAGCTTTGGCACACGTCGTAATTGAAATGCTTCAGGCTCCGATACCTGCCATGCAGGAAAAAATAACATCCACAGCACGCGCGCGGTGATGCACGGCTTGCACGCCACCGTATGTGCACCGTCACCTCTGACTGACAATGGGTGTTCAGGCTTAATATATTAAATAGAGTAAGAGCCCCCCGCGTGACCTTGGTGAGTGTACACAGTTTGATTCCAATAAAATGTAAATCGTTTAAGAGACAAAAAACAAACCCCATCCTCTAAATGTTTAATTTTTATACTCCAAAGAGGATAGTGATTTAAGTGCAGCATCAATAAAAAAAAACGTCATGAGGTAGGCAGATGGGTCAGTGGTTTCTCTTTTTTCCTAACGAGCCCACAGCCGGACAAAATGACCCATCACATCTGCTTTTCTGCCGCCACGTTTAGGGAACTGTGCAATGACCAAATGCTGCCTCGTGCAACATACAAAGGTGTCCCGTATAGCCTCAACAGAAGTTTGGGGCAAGTGCTGTTTGCGAGCGCCCAAGAAGGCCGGCACGGCACACGACGGGGTGGGAGGCCAGCACTACGCCCGCCCTTCTTTGTCTCCCTGGTGGCGATGTTTTCACACACCGCACCAGGTACTCATTTGAGGCTGAGTGAACCTAGGCGATGTGCAGGACCGGTTGAGGTAATCCTCACTGGTGTTGGCCGTGAGTGGGAATTTTCCTCTGGTCGCCGGGTTCGTAGCGCAGCGCACACGCCGCTACACTCCCGCGGCCCATGCTGCCTTGTACAAACACACACTAACTCAAATCCTATCACGTACGATTATATATCCATAAAAGTGCATTATAACTGAATATACTTTTAAAATATCAGCATAATCATAATAAATGGGACATTTTTATTGGCATGCGGCCTTGTCAGTAAGATGCAGTGGGTAATATTGTCTTGAAAGATTCCAATTTCAGCACAAATGCAAACTTAATTTTGATCGTTTCAGGAACTTTGCTGCATCAGCGCATAATGAAAGAAAATAAATAATGCAATTTGGTTGCTGTGGTGCTTCAAGGGATCGCACGAAAATGCGGTGATTGACATCTGCTTTCAGAAATGAATGTGCAGTGCTCCGTTTTAGTTGTTCTCATTCGTATCTGCCCCCCCCCCATCTGCCCGTCTCTATCCCAGTCTCCCCTGCCTCACACCTCTTGAGCCTTCCTACCTTCCCTCCTTAAATGTTTTCCTTCCCTCCACTGCCCGCCGTGTGCGGCCGTAAGTACCAGCGACGAGGACCATACGGTTCTAACCCTCGGAGGTTTCTGCATGATGGTGCCTGCCACGGCACCGGTGTAGACTACCGTCGACCGAGAAGACTGACACACGGTACCGCTGCCTCCACACCTCGCCGGCATCGCGACTTACTGGACGTCTGTGGAAAAGAGCTTCCTAGCTCATCGGATTCCTCCAGTCTAAACGCTAAATAAAGACTCCGATTCCGATTCTTGCCCCAACCAATCTTGTCCTCTTTTCAATCGCTCTCTTTCACTATTTTTAGCTTCTCCTGCGGAGAGAATTAACCGCTATTCGTAAAAAAAACTTTCTATACGTAACTGTCATCATCATTGTCAGCCATCGTCTATCCACTGCTGGATGAAGGCCTCTCTAAGCCGTCGCCACATATCTCACGGTCTGGCGATGCAACAATCCCATCATCATCGACCTATCATTCACGGCTAATTTCATCGCGAGCACAATCTCCAATCAGGTGCGTTCCCTCTCTTTGGCTGCAACTCCGGTCATTCTCGCAGCAGCGGCTTTGGGCTCGCCATCGAACAAAGACGGCCACTGCATCGCGCGGCGCTTTCAGATGCGCTTCGGCGGCCGTCTGGAATGCCCTTCCTTCCGATATGAGGAAGCCGCTGGAGCGATGCACTTTTACATCAAGAGTAAAAATTCGTTTATTTAGAACTGATTTTTGTGTTTGTTTATCCTTCACCAGCACCTCAGATTAGCACGGTTAGCTCCGTACAGTGCAATAGAAGTTCAACATACATACAGGTCATACCGTGCCACTTATCACGTTTGATTCCAAAGCCATTTTACGCAAGGTGAGCCTCTCAAGAAGCTAGCTTTCGGTTTCTAATTTTATCTCTCAACGACTCTAGCGCGGTTGGCTAAGGAGGGTGCAAAAAAAGTTTAACATATACAAATATCTTCCCGTTAGTTTCGACCACAGGTCTAGCGACGTGTGCTGCCCAAGCCAACGTACTTTCCTTCACGTGATAATGTTAAACAAAGTTTCCACGCACTTTAAATACTAAACATAATCTGCTTTGTTTATCACGTGCATTCTGCTCGAGCTTTCACCAGAAATTTCTAAGAGCAAAAACCGCCACGAGGAGCAGAGAAAGAAAGTTTATTGAGGTGGCCTCAAGGCATGAGTGGGGGGGGGGTTAACATGAGGGAAGCTTAGAGGGATAGATGTGAAAGCATGCAGAGGATGGGAATAGGCAGCGCTGCCAGAGAAAGGATTTCCAGAAGTTCGGGGGGGGTGGTGGGTGGCGGGGGAGGGGTGGGCACCCACTGATTTACCGGAAGCCAACGATGGGACACTCCTTGCAGATGTTGCACTTGGCCTGGTGCTTGGCGGTCTCCGAGGCGGCCACCCGGTGCAGCACAGGCAGCCACACCATGGACTGTGGCTCCATCCGCATCCACTCCAGGAACATGGTCGCCTCAATCTCGGGCCGCCCGTTAGCCTGTCACGGGGCCCAGGCGGGGGGGGGGCACACGCGGCGCCGCGCGCTCGTAACGACGCTCGTCACAACGACGACTATGCGAGAGGGGGGGGCGCTTTAGATGTGCCGGAGCACGGCCTGCAGCCAGGTTTATTTCGGCGCGGGCGGCAAGAGATTTAGCCGCCTGCCGCACCGCAGACTAAGCTCGGGCTCAGCTCGCGATGAAAACCTCACGTTCCGCACAGAGTGGCACGCATACGAGCAGCGGCAGAAATCCTCGGAGAGAATGGCATATTAAGCGTGCACATGCACGCACCGCACGCGCATTATCTTCCGTCTCGAGAATGGCAATCCCCCCCACCGGAGCGCGGATTAGCAGAGACAGAAAAGTTATTTTAAAAAATCTCTCCGGCGGGTTTGTGAGTTGTGCCGCGGCTACTGTTCGGTACGATGTCCGCTGCTATGCGCCACCACGCCAGGTTGTTTCGCAAGACGTCCGACGTTTAATTCCAGGTTGAGAGGGAAGCTTCGCGGAGGGGAGCCTCACGGAGCGAAAGGTCGGACGACACACCGAGAGAAACACGTCGTGCAGAAACACAGAAGCACGTAGTGCAGCCCGATAACGCAACATCAGAGAGCTGTATGGCACAACGGAGGGAACCTACACAACGTTTAGTTGGGCCGATTCGTTCAGTTACACACTTTGCTCTCGCAGGCTGTTGGGGAAGACGGCGCATAAGGTGTTTAATAACATAGCAAGTTTGGCATGATGTCTGATGATTTGTCACATGTGCTAGGCTGTTCCGCAAGAGAATGTGTGGGCAGTGGTGTTGGATGGACCGGCAGAAAAACACCACAACACACCTCAATCATTATTAACAAGGACATTCTTATCAGCTGAAGAAACTTAACTGCACATGAACAACGATTATACGTTTATAACCACTATCTCTCTTTTCACAGTTACCAAAGCGGAAAAAAATAGATTTACATTTCACGTGAGAATCCATTTCAATTGAAAACAACACATTCGGAGACAACATTAACTTTGCGTTGCGGTACTTTCTGCACCGAGTGCTATTCCAATTGTGCTCTCGGCATCATGTCTATTTAACAAATTCATTTTAAAATGGAACTCTCACAGCATGCAGTGCATCATGTCGTATAAGAAAACAAGACGCTATCACGTAACCACTTATGAGGTCCCTGTAACAGGAATCGTATCCTCACTAGGGGGCAAATATGTTTTTTTATGCAAGCTGCGAGATTTTTCATCCTCATTGCAATAAAAAAAATGTAATCTTCAGTTTCGAAATATGTTAATTTGAGTGACTATTCAAGTTTGATACGGCGGCGTTTCTCCGCATCAGATGTGCTATGAAGAAAGACCATTGCCTGAAACATCACAGATTAAAAATAACGCAGTGTTGTTGCTGAGTGTTATCGTTGATAATAGGTTTTTTCCCCTTTTTTCTGGCAACAAAACAGGTGTTAAAATTTTGAAACACCAAACTGAAACCATTTAACAAGGAATCATGTCTGCATTAACCACAATGCTTGTGGTCAGAATGCAAAAAAAAACATCATCTGATATTATATGCACTGTCCTTGAAAATGATTGGTCCACACCAGAGACGGCTTTCTTTTGAGCCTAGTCTCAATTGGTGCGAGACCATAGGACGCCAAAAGGCGTACAGCTCAAAGACAATGCCACTATCAAAGTAATGAGGGCTCGGGGTAAGCGTCTACATCATTAGACCTCCTTTGCCAGTACCAAAATATAATAATAGGGTTTTTCCCCTTGTGTGTTTTTTGTTTGCATTTTGACCACCAGTATTGTGGTTTAAATTATTTTGAGCCTCGTCTCAAACGATGTTAGACCCTTAAATTTCGAGAAGCCGGTTTTAGTCACAGTCGGATTTCCTAACCTGGACTTGAACTCAGCGCTTGGGCATGACTTTTAGCCTCAACCACCTTCAGCGTCAACCACCGGCTTGTGCGCGAGCGTGCGGACTCACGAACTGGAAGCAGCTGCGCACGCTGGGCTCAATGTTGCTGCCCCCGAACGAGGCGACCTCGCCGAGCTGCCGCGGGATCTGCACGGCGTCGTGCAGCATGAGGCCCAGGCGCCGCTGGTCACAGAGGCCCGCCACGCTCGCCACCTGCTTGAACAGGACTGCGAGCCCCACGGTCGCACGGCGGGAGGGATTGCGCAGGGTGGGCATTGGAGGAAGAGGAGGAGGAAGAAGGTTAACGCACGTGTAAGGGCTTGTACACAAAAACAAAGATCCCCCCCTTCCCCCCGTAGAGCCTTAACAGACTGTTGGGTAAAGTGCCGTCAGCGAGCACCTATGATGGCCGGCATGGCACACGAGGAGTGGTGGGTGGCCATCCCCGGTGGCGATGTTTACACGTGTTTTGCACCGGGTACTTATTTGAGTCCGAGTCGACCTGGGGGAGGTCCACGACCGGTTCAAATAACCATCACTGGTGTTGGCGGTGAGCGGGAATCGAACTCGGGTCTTCGGCTTCGTAGTGCAGCGTGCTAACCGCGACACTACCGCTCCCCACAAATGCGCACACACACACAGACAGACGGACAGACAATGCTTATACCACCCTCAGGACAGAGGTCCTTGTGACCACTGACTTGCTGGCCATGGTCAAGCAAATGCTGGGACATACGGGAATAAGTTGTGCCCTGCACACACACATACACAATGCTTATGCCAATGCAAAGAGAAAGGTCCTTCTGGCTACGGTGTGGTATCTATTGGACCATGCTCTTCCATGCTGGCTGAATTGTTTGAAAGAGGTCGGTGGTTACCCACACGTTATCTTACCGTGAGCGATTTTCCACTTGGCTTAATGCCACTGAAGCAGTTTTACCGCTGGACATGTAGAAGTGGTGGTGCATGTACAATGCACGCTCTGAAATGCTGTGCCGGGGATGGGGGGAGAAAGCGGCGGTGCAGTGATGAGTTGCCCCGCGCTATTAACCTGGCGACATGACTTGGATTCCTGGAAATGGCTAACATCGGCAGCAGGCGACACCCGAATTGGTCCTGGCCATACCGCACCCTTCACCAACCCCCACTGACCAACGTTAGGTGAAGTATGGTCAAGCAACCCCCCGCGACCGACACACGGCGTGGGGAAGGCCTTCATGCGGCAGTGGCTTGACGGAGGGCTGTAAGCTCATGATTGCCAACACGTTTTTTTTTCTCCGTATACTCACTTGGGAAAATAAAGAAATGTAATATGTCATTTTGACAACTGAGTTGCAACTGCTTCGTTCTACAAACATTCGCCTTTCTACTTTAACACGCAGTGTACAAATGTCACGGTAAATTGCTGGGCATATTTAAGTATAAAGGCGAAAAGCTAATGCAATAGCCTGTTATTGCGAACAATACTGGGGAGATCTTTAAAATCTGCCAAAACAGCACATTGCATGTCGCCTTTCCAAATAAGCATATACTAATTCGACGGGGCTTCCACAACACTTTAAACGGTGGTGGGTGGAAAAATAGGGACTTGAAAAACAAATCTCTGGACCACACAGCTGTCCCAGAGGTACAGCCCTATTCAGTGATGCGTAATGTATTCATGCAGAAACACTACTAGTTTTAATTGGTATGTTCCCGGTGCAGTCGTTGCAAAAATCGCCTTAATAAACAAATGTAAATGTGTTAGCAAGGGGCATTGTGGGCCACATGCATTAAGTCTTGTCATGGCAAACACACTGCGTATGTGTACTTAGCCTACTAATTAAATTCATTAAGGTGAATTATTAATGTTCTTTGTTGCCTTTTCAATTTACGCCATAATCAGCTTTCTTATTTAATAATCGGCTCTCGATTCAACCTAGTAGCTACATTTTATTGCACGACCCATTACAATAAATGTTGATTAAACGCGATTAGCGTTTTTCGTGGTGAACACACCGCGGTTCAGAACCACGAGAGCATTAAGACCATTTGGCACATTTATTTACGGACTCCAGATTTCCTGCTGCTTAAGAGCATTAATAGGAATTAATGCAAATGTGCGCGTAATTATATATGCGGTTGCGCACACACATTATTTCGATGGTCGAGGAAACGGGACAATATATATTTTTTTAATGAAGGGGTCGCCGAGTGTCCCGTTGACCCCGACAGCTGCCAAGAATGCCTCCGTTGGACAATTCGAAAAGAAGGGTTTTGTGTTTTTTTTTCTCTCTCTCTCTCTCCGTGAATGCTTCGCGTTAAATATCGAGGACCGTGTTTCGCATGATGAGCTCTACGAGAGATCAAAAGAGACTCCACTTAGCGTAATAATTCAGAGGGAAGGACTTCCAGCCGAGTGGCCGCATCTCTAGAATGGCAAAGACGAGACTCCCCAAGGTCAGATTAGGCGGAAGAAGCGGCACGGGCGGGAGGGGAAACCAAGCCAGACCCAGATAAATACGATTTTATTAAAAGTGCAATAGAAAGAACTAAGTCCCCGTCGCTCAGCGTGACCTTGAGAGAGAATATTCAAATTAATGGCCAATCGCGTGATACCGATGGCAGTGCATCGCCTGATCCTCCAGGATTGCAGCAACGTCAAAATACGAGGCGCACGTTGGCAAAAAAAAAAATGGGAAGCATTGTCGTACGTTGGCGTTCATCTTCCTGCATTTAATGATTTATGTTAACTCGGAATTCTGGTATGTGTGTGTGTGCATTTAAATGTGGGGAGCGGTGGTGTAGCGGTTAGCGCGACGCTGCGCTACGAACTTGGTGAACTGAGTTCGATTCCCGCTCATGGCCAACACCGGTGACGATTATCTGAACCGGTCCTGGGCCTCCCCTAGGTCGACTCAGCCTCAAATGAGTACACGGTGCAATGTGTAAACATCATCACTCGGGAGACAAAGGCGGCCGGGCGTAGCGTTGGCCACCCACCCCCTCTTGTGCTGTGCCGGCCTTTGTAGGTGCTCGCTAACAGCACTTGCCCCTACCGTATGTTAAGGCTGTATGGGGGATCTGTTTATTTGTGCATTTAAAGACATGGCATGTAATCAGACGATCCTGTTCTCCTCTGCCTATAACCATCTCCTAACTGCAATGGGATTTCAATTGCACCTTACGTGAAAAATGAACGTAAATACCTCCCCTTCCCGTCCCGGTGATATGCACGCTGCACTTGTATCTACGGCATCCTGAGATGCAGGCTGCATTTCAGGTGAAAAGTCAAAGGTGCAGCCCTGCAATTACTTGCGCACTCCACCGCTGGTGGCAGTGGCCTCCAGGAGGGGGACATCCCGATCTAGATGGTGTTTGGCTTCATCTTCCACGGTGTCCAGACGTCTTGGAAGAGGTGGACGTACCGACACTTCTCCCCACCACGCGTGATCTGCCAATCGACTAATTGTGGTTGTGCCCATTTAAGCTGCAGAGTGGATTAAAGAACCGTCACCATTGCTGCAACTACCCCATCGGGAGATGCAATTGAACCCACGGACTCCGGTGGCAAGTCCAGTAAATCCAAACTGCTGCATACAATGTATGGTACATCCTGTTCCTGATGACGAATGCTTGTGTTGCGATCGAAACGTCGTAGTTTTTTGTTATTTTCTTTGAACCTATCTACGTGACTTTACCGAAAGACCCAAAGAATATGATTCCTTGTGTCTATGTAAACACACAAACTGCATCGCATTGTGCCAATGCATTCAGGGGGTAAGGACAAGGAGACATTTAAACTCCCTCTTATTTCTTTCCGAGTGCAACATTGAAAGTGGGACCACGGCCGTGGTGAACGTACATCTGTATTTGTCCTCGAGGTGAGCGTTGGACAGGGAAACGAGCCCTGTCTTGAAGGACAGCTCTCGTATCTTGCCTCCGCGCCCCCTGGAGAGCACAACACAGCAGTCGAATACAGGAGCAGAGCACAATCAGGAGTAGAACATTATCAGGGGCAGAGCACATTCAGGAGTACAACATATTCAGGAGTAGAACGTAATCAGGAGTATAACATAATCAGGAATAGAACACAATCAGGAATAGAACACAATCAGGAGTAGAATGCCTTCTGGCAATAAAACAGGTGTTAAGATGTTCAAACAGCAAATAGAAACATTTGTTTGCAAGGAATAATTTCTGTTTGGCGTTTTAACATCTTACCACACCTGCTGTTTGATTGCCAGAAAGGTTAAAACCTATTCAGATTTTTTCATACTTTGATACTGGCAAAAAAAGGTCCCATTTTACACAATGCATAGACAAGCATCATACCAACTGGATTAAAACAGACCAACACACACACACACACATCTACCTGTGAACAATAAACACAATCATTGTCGTTATAGTTGACGGCGCTTAGTCAATCCACTACCCTAGGAGGTCTCCAAATGTCGTGTAAGTCATGGGGGTTATCTTCTTGGTTCTTTCGGTAAAGTCACGTAGAAGGTGAAAACCAGGTCTGACAGACCTGGTTTTCACCTGAGGACGGCTGCTTGCGTTGTGGCCGAAACGTCGTGAGAATTGTTTTATTATGTTTTATTTTTATTATTTTTATTATTTTATTACTTCCCTTCGACGTGACTTTACCGAAAGAACCAAGAAGATGAATCCCTGCAGTCACGAAAGCTTTAAATAGTAATCATTTAATTCAATGAATCAATGCATCGTGACACCCTTGTGAGCAATCGCTGGGAAGGAGTAAACACCGCGTGGGTAAAATGGTGGCGGGTTCCCCAACCCCCTTCACAACCCGCACTGAGCAGCGTGGTGAAGTCAGTTCACAATAACCCCCGAGACCGACACGGCTGGCTGGACGACTTCATCCAGCAGTGGACTGACAAAAGGGGTGGGAAATTACAATTAATTATTTGGTAGGATATCTAAATATCTAAAGGCGATTGACAAGAACGATAAAGTGTAATCTTCCAATGCGGGGTTACGTACAAATCTCTCCTTCTCTCCGGAGTTACCCAGTGTTGGAAACACTCAAGATACCCGGGCAGGTCATTCCTGCACCAAGTGCAAAGCATCCGGGTCTCAATGACATTGGCCAAAATGAAGCCTTGAATTTTAGACAAGCGAGCAATGCAGAAAATTATGGCAAGAAAGCGAAGACTGATTTATTTATATGCCTCTCTCTTGCTTGGCTTTGAGCTGCTCTGAACAAAAAAACGGAGAGGCTGTCCCATAACAATGAGGTTGTCCAGACAACATGCACAAGCCTAAGCCCTCACGTCCCACTCGCATATTGACACAAAGGCAAAGATCCCCCATATAGCCTTGACAGGCTGTTGGGGCAAGTGCTGTTTGCGAGCACCTATGAAGGCCGGCACGATACACAAGCGGGTGGGTGGTCAACACCACACCAGACCGCCTTTGTCTCTTCAGCGGCGATGTCTTGACACACCACACCCGGCACTCATTTGAGGCTGAGCGGAAAACGAACTCGAGTCACATGGATCGTAGCGCAGCGCGCTAACCGCTACACTGCCCCTTCCCCGCGCATATTGACACAGTCTCACGCACACACACGTGGAAAATAATGCAGCACAAACTTGGCTGATAAATAAGACTGCCGTCTTTCCCCACTGCCTAACAAACCAACCAGACAACCATGAACAAACATGCAGGAGGTGCAACCCACAAGTTTTGAAGCATCCGCTTGAGCAATCGTGCCTCTTGGGATGGCAGTTTCAGAGTCGGGCTAAATGTAGCAGCAGGCGAGACTGTGCCGAGAATCATGCGAGGCGCGGAGGTCACGGTGTCGCGGAGCACCTACGTGTCGTAGACGTTGAGCAGCCAGTTGAGACACATGTCGACGCAGAGGGGCAGGTTCACCAGGTCGCTGTGCTTGCGCTCCAGGCCCTGGTAGATGGTGGTGAGGCAGCCCACGGCCTCCGACACGTCCATGAGGCGGTCGTTCTGCTTGAGGCCCGACTGCTCGAACACGTTGGTGAGCGCATCCAGGCTCACGAGGTCCACTGCGGTGAGGGGAAACGAGCAGAGCAAAATTCGTGAGCACATCCGGGCTTTGTGCCGTTCCTATAGAGCTGTTAATCAATATAGGTTTGATGAAACAAAGTAGTTGTATCTTCTTGGTTCTTTCGGTAAAGTCACGTAGTACTGAGTATCTACGTGACTTTACCAAAAGAACCAAGAAGATGAATCCCTGCAGTCACGAAAGCTTTAAATCAAAATTTAAAGTAGTTGTACTTATGTGCCCGTGCTGAATTAGTGTTTTCGATGAATTGCCTTAAAAAAAAAACTGCCCATGTCTCGCATCCCCAGGGGGTGCAGCGTGCACCCCAGGTTAAGAACCACTGCTACAGAGCAAGGCATTGTGGACATTTGACCGATTGGCCTAAATTAGCCGTAACTTGCTTGCGCTCCACCGTCCCTCCTGTAAAGGTTTCCTGGCTCGCGTGAGAAGCTGGCATTGTGGTCTGGGATGTTGCCTTAATGAACGAATTTCTCTGCGGTGATAACTATTTTGTTACTGTTGTTTGTGCCTTTTATTTTCGTGCCATTTGTTGATTTGTTCATTCATTTTTTTTAAGGGTTTTAATTTGCTTGCCATTTGCTATAAATCGGATTCGGCCCTCGTAATATAATCAGTGTACGGCGGCGTTGGGGGATGAAATGAGCGTGAATGACCCTGTATGAAATGTAATTATTATTTTTGTGAAGGCGCCACATTTCACAGACGTAGTGTTGCAGGTGCACTGCGACAGGGGGCGGTGATTGTCGTGGGCTCTCCCAATGGAATAATTTGCGGGGTAGTTTACCGAATTTGGACCGCGACTCTGGCGCAGGTGCCCTCTTTTTCGAATGACGTCACAGCGTCTTTAACGTCCACGACCAACAAATCACCCAGATTGATTTCCCGCACCTCCGGCTAGCACGGTTGCCTACGCACGGGTGCCAAAGACGTTCAACATACATGGCATACATTTGTGCTCGATTTCGTAGCTAAACAGCTGCAGCTTGTCCTAGTGTTTGGATGGGTGACCATCCGTGCGCACACACACAGTTGCCACGGGCTGTTACGCGACTCTGTAGTGGGCATCAGAGGGTAGTGCGAGAAAATATGTTTTTCTACTGTACTTCTGTGTTCTCCCATCTATGCTGCCTGCCTTCACCAGCAGCGTGGTGAAGTGCAGTCAAACAAATGCCCGTGATTGGCACAATGAGTAGAAGCCCTCTCGCAGCATTGGATTGACATGGGGCTGTTGTACGGGTTACAAACAAACCAGGCCACATGTGATACTTAGTACAAACGTGAATGGAGCTGTGTGTTTGACTGAATTCGTTGTGGATGGCTTGTCTCTCCAATCTGAGCGTAAGCATTTGCTTTTTTTTTATTTCATGTAAATTATTATGATTACGATCGCTATTCACACTTCGGCCAGGTTTTAAAACAGCTTACAGACCTAATGGGGGTCTATACGAAGATGTATGCTTAGGTTTTCACGGAAGTAAAAATCGTCCGACCAAAATCACACAGCAGCAGCGGCCAGCAACACCACGCAATCGATCGAGAGAGAGCCGCTCAATTCGGTTCCTGTAAAAGCTTGCAAGCATGTTGAGTGAATCGTCGAACATTGTAGCGAATGACACCCGGTGCAACAACCTACAACGTATCGGAGGCTAAATAGAATTGTTGACTGTTACATGACATAATTACGACCAAATACACCACTCTAAATAACAACTGTTTATCGCTTTCCGAAAAACCAATTCAGCCAACCGACTACACGACATAAAATGTTATAACCTGGCCAAATCTATGAAGTAATTTAAGGAGCAAATGTGAACTTTAATTGCGTCGCGTGATAATAATGGGAAAGAAACCTCCTACAGTTTTGTCTTTGCAGTCATCGCTGCTCCCATGACAGCACCATCTGTGAGATTTTTTTGTGTCCATGCGGCACCGACACGTTTTACAATAATGTATTACAAAGCAGGCTGCCTAATTAGAGCGCAATGAGATATGCCAAGGTTTTTTTTTTTCCCCTCCGTGCAAAATTATAATTGTCATTCAAAAAAAGAATCCCTGAAAATAGGGAGACAAAAAGTACGAAAATAAATTTTGAAATAAAATAAATAAAACATTCCAGTCTGTACTTTTTTGCGACACCAGATCACCAGTGGGACAGATATGCACTCGATGTGATGTACCGCAGCTGCGATTCCTCTTACACATTTAAATAAATGAATAACATATTGCTCATCTTATTTTCACGACCGGACGTGATGAAAGGGCTTGGCCCATGCCGGAGAAACACACGGATTTCGGCAGGACTGGGAAGGCAATGCATCGTTGATGTGAAAAAACTGCCTCCCAGGGGCAAAAAATGCAGGGCATTTGCAAAATTGGAGGCTGGGATGCATATACTGCACTTCTGCGGCAGTTTGACGACTGGTTGAACACGAAGTTTTTCAGATAAGACTCAGTTGCATCATGGTGGCTCAATAGGCACAAAACACTTGGGTATTAACAGAAGAAGAATATCTCACAGAACTTCTTGCGAATGCATTGTCTTGAGTGGTGCATTATTAAGTAATTGACAAAAGCCAGAATTTGTCATGTCCCTGAGAATGCTTCCATACTTTCCAGAACAGCTACTTCAAAGTAGGAGAATCCTGGCAAATACAAGTTTTAACCCTATGGCCTGCATATGGCCACGAGAAGAGATGTACGCACGTTTTAACAGAAATTGCATGAATCTCGTATAAAATCATTACTCCCGAGGCCTACTGCAAATACATCTTTGCCCAGATTCTCTCCGCATGGCCGTGTGAATCTCTCTTTTAATTTCTATTTTTTTCTTCAGGGGGCATCAAGACCAAGGCGATTTGCCTTTGTCCTTGGGTCATGGGAAGCAGGCTGCAGGGCTGGCCCGCAGGCCGGCCAATTGGTCGGCCAATTGGCTGGCCGACTATGCGCGATGGCAAACGATCCCTGCCGTGCAACCAGGAACACACAACAGGAAGTGTCGGCTTTGTAGGCAAGAGAGGTCGTCGCTGGCTGCCGACGAAAAAATAATCCCCGACACATCTGAAGCGGGCGAACCTTTCTAATCGCGGCCGAGTGGTGATCAAGTGCTCGCACAAGAAAAAAAAAAGGGGTCTGCTCCCTTCTGCTGCAGGTCTGCTTTTGAAGAAGCATGTGTCTCTGCGGGGTCTTTTTGTTGTTACATTTATAAACAAAAAAAGTTTACAGTTTCAGATGCTTCAATAATCAATGCAAGTATGATAGCACACACAAACTCATTAGCGGAGGTTTGCTTATATTTTACCCACAATGCTCAATGGCAACACATTACGAACCTATGTGTGGAATTGCATCTTCCAACGGGGTCCCATATTTTATACGGAGTACTCTTGCCAATAACATTTGGTAATCCCCCAGCACACAAATTCAAGCTTGAGTATGGCTTGTTAAACAAATTCTATTTTATAATATTGGATTTGAAGGCTTGATGGGACTAAAACATATTATTGTTTGAACATGGAGACACAAAGCAGATGGCTACTTATGTTTGCAAGTACTCCAGGATAAAAGGTGTAATATCACTCACTGGTGTCACAACCTCATAATATATTTTTCTAAGCTTGTTTTGTCTTTCATGGCCATTCCAACTTGTTTATTCATAAAAAGGAGAACAAAAAAAGGCAACGCAACGGAATTTCATTGAGATTCAGCGACAGAACAGCGCGATTGTCTTTCGCGTGCTGCAGTGCATTTTCAAGGTTGGTACACGCTCAAATTAAGGTCATCTCATTCCAAAGACGCACACACTCCAGTGACCACGAACAGCCGATGCTGCGAAGTATCGACCGGATAATGGCACACATCACCGTGCGCACACCTAATAGCTCCATCTGTGGCCGTTCATCTGTGCGTTATGTCGGTCGCGGAGAAATGTTCCAGATGCCAGCTTTCGGTAACGCGCACACTACCCCCGGTTTTATTTTATTGCCCCGGCAAAAAAAAATGCGTAAGCTGTTACCCCGCACTAAATCTGCGTCCGTCCGGGTTTTATTGCAGGGCGTGGAACTCGGCGTAATTCGCCATGCATTTTTTTGGGTATAAATATGAGGTCTGGGCCATTAAGTCACGATAATGATGCCACGGCACCCGCAGTGAAGGATATTTATCATGTCTCTTTGTCAAAACGCCCGCCCGCCGAGAAACATTAAGCCAGCTGCCTTGCCAGCAAAGAAAGTCCCTTGCTCTTGGTGCTGGGAAAAAAAATGTTTACATCTAAAAATCTAATTTAATTAAACGCCAAGGCCTAGTGTAAGTTTCATCATTATAATATGGTCAGCTCTTCTCGCTTCCACTTCACCGCTACATTATATCATCAGCTAAGCCTGCAGGTCAGAGTTGAATATATAATGATCATGCAACTGGACCTGTTGTCATGCAAGGGACTTTTTTTTTCAATATTGCAATGCCTAGAATGACTCACCACCTCATGCATTTTACATCCTATAACTCCATTTATGATCCTGAATGGCCATTACATTTGCTTACTGTCTCATTCTGTTTGCCCTCTCATTGATCAAATGGTGGTATGTACACCCCATTGAGCTCTCTTGTGTTCTATAAAAAAAAAATCGCCCCAAGTAAAATACATGACAAAAATGTCCCAGTGCTTTTTGCACACAGCATGCCCAGCTGATTGAAGTTTCTCCCAATATACACGCAATCACACACCTGCTGTTTGCATTTGCAATTTTAATTTGCACACCTTGTTCCAAAAAAAAGAGGAATTTGTTGAAAAAGGTGCGGACACAGATAGCGTAGAGGATACCCTAGGCTGTAATTTATTTTTCAAGATTGTTGCTGTGTTGTTTTGCTAAACATCCGTACGCAGGGTACTTTAATTTAAAATCACAACCTTCAATTCCAATAACAACTTCGAATTTTCATGATATATATTTTCTTCTTTTATGTTCCCAATGGTGACCTTGCAAATACTAACACTTTTTTTTTACAACGCGCTTTTTATTTTACCGTTTTAAAATGTAAATGAATTCCCAGGGTGTGAACATCTATTTATTGCAAGCAGGTTATGTGCTTATCACATTTATTAGAGGATATCAGACAGCCAAGGCTGCGGACATGAACCAGCCGAGCATGAAGAGGGGGAGTCAAGCACGGCGGAGCTCACAGCACGACGCCCTGTCGCCCCCCACTCGTGATAATGGTCACACTTGGCCTGCCGACGTCACTCTCGCGTCACGCGCCAGTCGTTCCGTCTCGTTGTCACGGCGTCTCTTTTAAGAGGCCCCAGGCTCCGTGATGAAATTTATTCAGAAGGGGTTACTTGTTGAGCTGAGGTTGAGGATATTGCCATGCCACTCGTGACATCGCTCTCGATATCATCGGCGAGAATGCACTGCTGTGTTTTGGCTGGCCTTGCCGGCTGAACCGCAGGTTACCCGTTATCGTGTCGCTGCAACATCTGTTGAACCCTGATTCAAATGCCCTGCCGGCCATCACTTCTCGGGACGTAATTTTCCGCCACTTTACGTCAGCGTGACGACTGAAGCGCCGCCGCACCTCCAACGCGAGCTTCGTTTGGAGATGAAAAGAAAAATACAGAAAGCTAGTTTCTTGAGAGGCTCGCTCCGCACAAAATGGCTTTGGAACCAAACATGCCAAGTGGCACGGTATTACCTACAATGTTGGCTTTTCAAATAAAAAAAGTATTTTCACTTTTTGCTTGTGGCTCGTACCCAGAACTATGTCTTATTCAATCAGGTGCTCTGGGCTCTATTCCAACATTGGGTGGCCAATTTTTTTTTTTACAATTTTCAATTGGACTGCGTGTTGAGCTAGGACCACTCCCTCCGGTCAGCTTAGCCCGAAATGAGTACCCAATGATGAATGCACGGCAACGCAAAAGAACATGCCAGCTACTCATTTTGGTTGTGCCCTTTGCCAAAAAACGAACTGTTCAGTAATGGCACCTGTCCTGTCTCCATGGACATAGAGTACTTTTAATCATGGGCCTTTCATCCCATGGCTTCAGCTTCTGACTCGTACTTTCAAAGCCATTGTGAACGTTCATTCGGGAAAAAGAAAAAAAACACAGTCATAGGCTGCTTGTAACGTTGCAAATATAATCTGTGACTGAACTTTGTTTTTTAAGGAGCAAATGGAGAGAGAGAGGTATCTGGGTGCTCAAGACTTCACAGCACCGAGCTGGTGCCACCTAGATCCTGTGTTTTATTCCAGGCAGCCGTCCGTGATTAAACGGTGGCTATTCGAGTGTGGTGAATTGATGGTCTAAGCCCAGTTACCAATGAGAGCACACACACAAAAGAAAACTACCACTGGATTAAATTTGAATTTGCACTCATATTTCGCTAAATTTCAGCCCTCGAAATAAATATGTAATGCATTTAAAATCGCACCACAAGCATTTTTCTCTGCATGATAAAAAAAAATGTAGAGGCTTTACCCTGCAGTAGAGGCGTGTATAGTGAAGCACAGCAGCCACTCGTGTGGATGAAAGGTCAGAAGGAGTTCTGCGATATTGCCTTCTACGGACTCTTCTCCAACATAGCATCCCTGTAGCGTGGGGGTAGGGAGGGGAGATGGCGGGGGAGGGGGGCTGTGTCCGCTAGAGGTTCGGCCTCCCATTCTAAACTCTGGGTCAAGTAGGCGGCGGGCACCACGCAGCCTTTACCCGTATACAATGGGGGAGATGGCTACAGCGGAATGCATGGTGGACAACATAGGTCGCATTCTTGCTTGTCCGTTTCGCATTTAACAGTTGCTTAAAGTTTGTTTAACATTCACCGGTGCCTTGTGCCTCCCCCAACCCCCACCTCCTTTAAAGAAGGGCACCGAACTGGGTTGTGACTCGCAGTGATGCACTGCTTCTCTTGGGAGCAGAAGCGAGAGCGCGTGGAGGAAAACTCACAGCAGAGCGCCTTCTGGAGTCGCCGTAGCTTCATGGCGGTGCGGTAGGCCGAGAATCGCACGTTGTTGAGGTCCGCTGCAGTGGAGACACAAAATAAAACAACCCGGGCCGTATTGCAAGTCAGGGCAGAGCAAAGTATGCCCACAGACATTCACACCGATGCACGGTCTTTGTAAGTGCGGTTTACTTAACCCTGTTAGTGCTTGGGTGTCAACATCCCCCACCACCGTTGTAGCTTTGGTCCAGCGTTATAGATCTCGTGAATTTGCGGCGCTTGCAGATGTATCTTTTTTCCCCAAAATCTTTTCCAGTACCATTTTGACCTAAAACGCCTTGTTTTCTGGATTTACTACATGTACGATGATCTATTATTTATGCTACCAGGTAAGACCAACTGAGCTATATAGCTTTTTTCAGAAGCGACCTGGCCACCAATGATAGTTAAATGAAGTGGCTTATCATCAAGTGGAAATGTATAGCAGTCAAATACTCTAAACGCATGTTTCTAACTGTGGAGGGAAAAACGGGAGGACCGGAGAAAAATCCACGAGACCTTGGGGAGAACATGCAAACTCCAAATTAGGAATGTATCCCAGTATTATTTATCTATTTTACACATTCATCAAGTCTGGAACTAGGTAAAGGGACCGCTCTGTAATTCCTTGCTCAAGTCAAGGGCCTCTATTGGAGGGAACTCTAGAGGGTCATTGGTCGATTCTTCCATGCCGACACAGACACGTGTTCGTAGAGGTGGGAGTTCCCACACTTTACCCCACCCACACACGACCTGCCAATCGACTAACTTTGGTGGTAAGAAGCGGGGGGTGGGGGGGATTAAAAAAAGACTTCCACCATTGTTTCAACTGCCACGCCAGAAGATGGAATTGAACCGGTGAATTGAACCGGTGAATTGAACCAGTGACCTCTGGATTAAAAGGGCAGTGTGTTAACCATTACGCCACAGCACATTCCAAAATAGGAACCATTGGCCAGACACGTCAGCCACGTCTTACAATAGACTTGAGGAAAAAAAGTATATAACAGTATAGAAAACAGAACATTTCATAGTCTAGGAGGTATACACTCGTGTTGTTTTTTATGAGATAGAGTGTGGCGCATAAGTGCAGTGACTCACAAAGTGATTGGTAGAGTTCGGTCATTCTGGGATGGTCCCAAAATGTTGTCTGAGTCTGGTGGCTGAAAGAAAAAAATAAGGAGATGGGGGTGGGGGGAGAACAAAGATTGACACATATATAAATAACACACGCAATGACACAAAAACTCCTTACAATTCAGAGAAGAGAGGCCCCGGCAGCAAATTCTGGACTTTGGAATTGCTCACACCCATTTAGAAACAGTTTGCATGTTGTAAATCTGTAGCAGTTCCTTTGTGAGGACAAAGCTATCATCGGGCCCAGAGGGGGTGGGTATGGGGGGGGGCCTCAACACAAATCGACCTTCCACTGTGGCACCGATCTACAAGTGGACTCTGCAGAGCTTCACATGTTTGGGAACGCGTTGAGCAAAGTGTGTCACTGCCGATGACGACGACGACCCCCTGTAGGAATTTCGCAGTCATCTCCAGCATCTCAAAACACGGCCTCAGATGCAAGGAGGCACAACGGACCGCAGCGCGGGCAATTACGCTGGAACCAAAAAGCAAAAGCTCAATTAAATAAATAAACGCACAAACAAATGGCCCGTGTCATCGCCCTCTTCGTTAATGGACGACGGGTGGCCTTGGCGAGCAATGATTTGGTTTATGGTGCATAACTGTAAGCTACAAAAACCGACACAGTTAGCGATGGCAGCGCAGATGGTTGTAAAAAAAAGTGTCCCATTAACTGTATGACCAAAGCAATTCTCTGGCAAACCTCTAAACCCACTGCACCCCCCTTCCAAATCCTCCTCCTCCTCAAAAAAAAATAATGATAAAACTGCCACATTTCTCACAAGAATAAAGACCCCCTAGGCTTCAAATCACCCTGGTGTGCCGCTTGGATCACCAACCCTGTTTCGAAGACCGTAGGTTTTTCCATTTATTAAATCCCTCGCTTTGTCTCAGCTATTATTGCCTGGCATTGGCCCAAGGAAGCTAATTTCCTGAGCTCATCTGTAACACTTTATGTTGTTGTTCTTTTGGATTAATTTCCTGGATGTTAATTAAAGTTTTTTTCATTTATATACTGCATCTAAATCACCGATGAACTCATTTCACCTAGATATTCAGATGTTTATTGTTGTTAGTTTTTATTTGTTAATTTAGCCAGGCAACCGTTATCTTGAGTGCTGCTTTCATTCTTCAGTGGTTTATCATGTTTAATCGCGTTTAATACAAATGCATTATGCTCTCACAACTTTAGCCGAAAAAAGGTCCTCTTGATTTGTTTTTTTAATGCACTCTCGCAAGATAAGAGACCGTGCACGCTGTGCATGTAGCTCTCGTTACGTAAACGCATCTTTGCTTTTGCGTGTAACATCATGGTGCGTGTTTACTTGGCACTGCCGCACTTATTTGAAGCGCACTTTTTGTTCACGCGGGAGATTATGGTTTACGTCCAAAGTGGGTTCAGGAAGATGGGGAAAAAAAGTGCAAATGGCACATTTTGCAGGCACAACATCAAGTGCAAATGACACATTTTGCAGGCACAACATGGCTTTGCGGCACTATCGCGTGCATTGCCGACAGGCTGGGATTAAATTCACAGACAATAACGTACGCGAGTTACTGTGACACAAACATATGGGGACGGAGGCAACATTGTTTTAGACGCGCACGTTGTTGTGCACTGCTGGCGTCCGTGTGCTTCGTGGGGGGAGGTGGGGTGCTGCCAAAACACATTGCTGGAATGGGGGGGGGGTACTGACAGACCGGGGTGTGTGCGTGCAGAAAGAAAACATCACCCGCAGAAATATCGAAGGGTGAGAAATTAAGTCTGTCAACACATCACCGTCCAATAAGAAACTTGTGATATATATGGTCATCGCTTTTTTTATATTCAACACCCAATGTGCAAGTCATCTTTAGGGCAGGTAATAAGGCAAGTTTATCAGCTCCTGACACCTGCGGAATTACTTTAAATAGCAAAGTGCTGCTGGGCCACACGCTCTGAAAAATGATTACCCGTCAGTGCATATCATCTCCCATGGAACACCATTTCTCAATGAGTAATACGCACGGAGACCTTGCGAATGGCGAGTAACACGCTATTGCCGTCGAGCTTTAGTTTCTCCCACCCAGCATTGATTCTCTGTGCCGGATTCAATGACGACGAGGCGCAGACGCAGCAAGGAGATTCGCAATGCTTGGGATTACACCGAGGGATGGATCGGAGAACCTACTCGGGTTTCCGGCGTCACGAAAGACTGTGAAGGAAAATAGTTGTGCTGGAGGTCAGGACTGACAATGGCAGTGGAAGCAGACAAGACGCCTAAGAGGAGGTCTGAGCGTCACTCCCTTGCGCCCAATATTAATTTCTGGCGACGTATGTAATCCATGTAGGTACGCTGAACTTCTTTTGCACCGTACATAGATGCCCGTGCTAATCGGAGGCGCGGGGGATGGGCGACAGACTAATCACAAAAAGGCAGTTCTAAAGAAATACTCATTCGTAGAAATTCACAAATATCACAACGCTGACTCCTCCTAAAAACTCTCTCGAGGCTTGGTAACATTTTTTTTCGGGTAAATAAAGGACGTTATGAATATTATTATTTGTGCAAAT
This sequence comes from Lampetra fluviatilis, assembly GCF_964198595.1. Lineage (NCBI taxonomy): Eukaryota > Metazoa > Chordata > Hyperoartia > Petromyzontiformes > Petromyzontidae > Lampetra > Lampetra fluviatilis. The sequence goes on from NC_136324.1 coordinate 1,667,706, forward strand.
TTTTTTTTTATGACGGCGGCATAACATGACTCTGCTACCTCAGGTGTGTTCACGAAACACGAGTCCAGAAACAAACTCACGGACATCCCCATTGCGCCATGCTTTGGTCAGAGTTGTTAGCGAGCACCTAATAGGGCATAAGAAGGCTGTGGAAAGAGCACCTGCATTGCCCCCCAAGCACTGAAATTGACCGCAGCATACCAGGTTCTAATTGTTTGGCTTAGTCACCCTCAGGGATTCCACACCTCCCATTAGCACGGTTGGCTACGTACGGTGCGAAAGAAGTTCTACATATATACAATAAAAGTGCAAGTCTTGAAATTTTACCCATATCACCACGCGAGTACGAAAGACAACAATTCCATCAGATAGCCGTCCAGGTTATTGCGGCACGGTACATGAAGTTGTGGTACGGTCAGCATCACTCCTGGCTGCCTTTGTATCCCCAATGCCGACACTCATGTAAGCCTAGCTTAACATAGAAGGGGCCCAGGAAAAGTTCTGATACCACTTGCTACTGATGTTAGCCGAGGCTGGTAATCAAACTAAAAGATTGTGGGGGGTTCATAGCATAGTGAATGAAAAACAAGGCACCACACAGCCGCACAGACAGATGTAAACATAGATAAGAAGATTCCTTCGCAGATGGCCGCTTGATGCACTTACAGTAGATAGCACTGTGCACACATCCGAACTTGGAGAATCTTGAGTATGTTGGCATGAGTGTATGTACGTGTGTATGAAAGAAATGTTAAAATGTATTCCAATAACACAGATAATAAAACTGTCAAACAAAAATCCACAAACAAAAAGTACCGTCGATTTTGCATTCGGCAAGAATTGAATAGGGAATAGTTGAAGGATATTTCACATGAGACATCCTCTTGTGGAAGTGCGAAATAAAAGGCCGAGCGTGATTTAAAGATTCTCTCCTGAGTCACAACTGAAACGGATGAAATCTTTTCCGCTGTTGAAATTACTTTTAACGAATGACAAATGACATTTCAGTGAAGTGCTATACGGGCAATGCATCGTTAATTTTGTTATTTCATAACTGCTAGGCAAAAGTTTATTTTCAATTCAACAACTCTCTCCGACGTGGTTCCATTGCATCAAGTCGTTGTTTGTTCGGCCATGATGTCCCGACGCTTCGCTACCCATGCTGGAGGCTTCTTCAGAATCAGGAGAAGCTCTCTTGAAATCTGATTTCATTCCTGAATTGGAATTCAATTTCTGAAGAAGCTCCCTGGCACGTGCAACAAAAACATCGGACATCGTGCTTGACGACACGCGAAGCAACTCGACATCACCTTGACAGCTCTGCAGCACAACCGTGCAAACCTACACACTTTGTTGCGACTGCAGGAGGAGGAATCCGATGAGCTATGAAGCTCTTTTCACAGATGCCCAGTATGGACGGGTCAGCGACTTGTAATCATCAATAAAGTGTTGGAATGACGGATGGATAAACAAGTTGATATTTTCTTCTTAAAAAAATATGTACATTTTAAACTTGGAACTTTGATCTGATCCGAGACATTACCTGAACTCGTATATGTAAAATAAAAAAAAACGATCCATTGACCACCTAAACTTCCTTTGTTTTTTTTGCGGCATCAGTCGAATGCATTTGACATTTACATCTCAAAGGCAAGTCGGGACGTTTGTAATGCAAGCGAAGCAGTACAACGAAAGAGTGAGAAGATCTTAATGCCACGAGCATTGTCCATTGCTCGTAAAAAATTCTCATCATTTTCAGCTGGTTATCATAATACGCCCCGCTGTCAGAGGCCAAGGCTCCAATCTAGCTAGCAGTGCCTGGAATTTACTTACTTTAACCAAACGCAATCAACGTTTTTTTGCAAAGATATATGTAGGTAAATACAGATGAATGACACTTAATTAACCTTGCGATGTCACCAACCCGTCAATGCAATTTGTCAAACATAAACACTAAGCTGCTAATTTGGGAATGTTTGACATGCGCTCATTTGAACATTCTCTCCTTTTGTCATTTTTTTTGGTAATTTTATCGCAATTGCTCTGTCGATGTGATGTCATTAGACGAGGGAATCCATTCAGATCTTCTCACGGAGCAGTGCAACGTTTCATGTTAGAGAATTGGCCAACGGAAGCAGATTTCACAGAACTACTCCTGAGATCCCTTCCCATGAATTCTGGTCCACACTGTAGGGGGCACTGACAATAACACATGACAGTCAAACCAATATTTTTAAACCTCAGAACTGGAGTTTATGGTCTTAGTGGCACCAGCTCAGCATTTCAGACTACTTCTCATCCATCTGGTCACCTCAATTTTATATTCTCGTCTATAAACTGCAACCAATTAAACTCAGGTTTCACGGCAATCTTGCACGGCTTCAACTCGGGACCAGGCGACACAAACCAAACCCACTTTTGCCAGCGCGCAAGTGCAAATATTTTTTTTTTTAAACCCAGCGGAGCCGCGCACACACGATACAGGCAGCAGATAAAAGTCTTACCACAAGCTGGGATCCCTCATTGTAAAGTCAGATCGCTGTGTCGGCGGAGCACAGAAAATTCGCCGATCAAAACTTCTGTCCGCGGAGTTTGTCGGTTGCTCTCACGCGGAGAATCCAAAACCGGGGCAACTGAGTTAGCTATTTGAATGCCTCGGCTCTTTAACCCGAAGGAGTTGAGGAGGGGCTTCGGCAATGAAAAGGAAGGCCTGGGGGGTGGGGGTGGTTTCGGCTGGTGTTTAATCGTGTAAACCATCGGCACGGTGTTTGCGTGAGCGAGCCCGGTCCTCTCTGTTGGACTCGTCTGCCGATGTGCTCGTGTGGTGCGAGCGGGGGAGGTTTAAAAATTTGTCAAAGATAAAGCTCTACAACCCTCTTGCACACCTTAGTCCACTTCATTTAACCTTTGAAGGTAATGTGCTCAGCTCGATAGATTCTGCTGTGTGAAGAGGGAGGTTATGAAGCAGAAAGAATGGGCAATGTTGCAGTATCTATCAATAGAAAAATATATTTCTTTCCAAGCGGAAAGTCTGCAGGCACAACCAAATGAAGACGACATTATCCGACTTCCTTGCAAGCATTGCGAAGGCAGACTTCGCAAATGCACATCACGTCCATTTGTCGCGTTTAGCAAAGTGCACTCCTGTATTTCCATTTAGAAGGGTGGAAAGGCCTCCGATTTAAAACTTGCAGATCTCGACAGACAACAATGGCAGCCAAGTAACCTGTGTATTGATTTGTTTGAACGATTCATCTTAAAGGTAAGCAAAAACGAAATGGGCAAACTGTTAGACATCTGAAAAGCACCGCACTGCCAAACACTGACCATTTCTGTTTGGGGGCTTTCTTTTTTTTCTAATCATCACTCCCTGACAAAGCTTTTTGGGGCAATGAAAACAACAGTTGGGCCCCCCGATCCGCACCGCTGCTAAATGACCCGCGTTCTAAATCCTCGACGAAGGAGTTCTTCTTGGGGGTTAAACGGCACCCACCATCCCACGGCTTTGCACGTCCCCAACTGTTTGCCCAAGACATGGGGGCAGCGGCGGCGGTGGTGGTGGAGGGAGCGAGCGACTCGGCACAGCGACATTAAAATGCAAAAGGCAAATCAATGTCGGGGATCCGTGGGCGGAATAGGATGGGGGGATGGGTAGAGAGAACACGATTCTCCTTCAGAGACAAGGCAGCTTATTAAGAAACACAAAAAAACCCTCTGACCCCGATTTTGAATCACGTTTGGCCCCGTCAGCCCATGCCTTCGTAGATTAATGTACTTATGGTGGGGAAAAATAACATATTAGGCCACTGGGGTGCAATGTGTACATAAAGCATGCACACATACATAATGTACAATCCTTGTCACTGTTGCGGTATTTTTTTACACGAATGCTTCCCCGCAGTTGTAGCGTACTCTGTACCTTACATTATTTTTTAAACAAAAAAACAACCGAGATGTGATAAGATGCCTCGTACTCGTAAACGCACCTCAAACATGATAATTGGTTTTTTACCCTTCTATCTGGCAAAAGGCGCCTTTTGGCGTCATCTGGTCCAACGCATGTGAGACTAGGCTCTAAGGAAAGCTGTCTCGGGTGTGGACCAATCAACTTCAAGGACAGTGCACATTATCAGAGTTATGTTTTTTGTTTGCATTATGACTGCAGGTATTGTGGTCTATGCAAACATGACTCCTTGTAAAAAATGTGTCAGTTTTGTTGCCAGATAGAAGGGTAAAAAACCAACTATCATATTTTTTACTGGCAAATGAGGTTCCAATGGTACACCTCAAACATATTTCAGTGTAGCCTTGCGAACCGTTTGGGGGCTAGTGCTGTTTGCGAGCACCTGTTAAGGCCGATACGGCACCATAAGGAAGGGGGTGACGTGGGCAGCGCCAACCCCGGGTGACCTTTGTCTCCCCGGTGCTGATGTTCCCACACCACACCTGGGGCTGGGGGGATGTGTCCAAGGGGGGTTCGGGGACCACCACATGCCACCTACGCCATTCGTGGCTGGTAATTGTCAAATAATAATGCGCATGCGCATGATCACCAAGAATCAGCGGTTTGGCCTCACAGATGATCAGGGCGAGCGCTGTCAGTGCCTATTATGTATTTATATGCAGCAGGAGAAAACAAAGACTCCCATTTAGTGCTGTTAGCGAGCAAATATAAAGGCTGACGGTGCAAACGGAGGTTATGATACGAGAGCTACGCCCGGCTCACCTTAGCCCTCAACTGAACACTGCACCCAACCGAGGAGAAACCCAGGATAGATTCAGATGCCATCTAAATGATATCCGTGACTGCGAAATGAACCCATGTCGCTGGGTTTAAAGCACAATGTGCAAACCACTGAGCCACTGCTCCCCGCCACGTGAGGATGGCAATGAATAAGACACCTCCATGTCGCCTTTTGAGACTGTTGGGGCAAGTTCTATTATCGAGTATCTTTCAAGGGCAAGTATATAGCATGAGGAGGGTGTGATGGGGCTACCTTTGTCTCCCCAGTGACTGATGTTTACACACTGATGTGAGCCTTCAGCGGGAATCAAACTCGGGTAGCTTGGTTTGTAGTGAAGAGCACGAACCACTACATTGCCGCTCCCAGATGAATACACACACGTTACCATCAGCTACTCTCTACCGGCTTTTGTTTGAACCCTGACCACTATCTCCAGGTTGTGTGTGTGTGTGTTCACTTGTGGGTGAGTGTGTGAGATTACTTTAAGATGGACTCTCAAAGGAAGTTTAACAACTTCATTATTTCCCCTGTCAGATAAAGGTAAAAATGCAGTTAAACTGTCACGCATTTGCAAGACTTTCTGGAATATGGTTCTTTTGTTAAAAATATATCCCGAGAAAAGTCCTTGCAGTCAGCGAATACTTTGTACAATTTCTGACTTGAATGTTAATTCTGATTCAGCGGCGGTATAGAAATCACAGTGTTCGGGAAAAGATATGCCCAAGTTTCTTTTTAATGGGCTGTCTGTTTACCAAAGCCGATCTTGACATGCTGCTGGCATCTGCCCTGTTATCCTCAAGGAGACGAGGCAAAGAAGTACGTTTTAGCCTCCCGTTTGGCGTAGATCAGCAAATAAAGCGCTCGCAAGATAACATTCAGAAACTCTGGGGAAGAATGGCTGGGCATTGTTTACCAATGTTATCAGCACAGTTGACTTGAAAGGAACACACATACATTCCTGTTGCTATTGTTTGTGTGGTAAGATGACACTTCTCATTGCAGCACAAAGCTTGACGCAGCAGTAGTAGTGTTTAAAATTACTCAGCATCTCAAATGAAAAAATGATTGACTGGAGGGCGGTTCGAATCCGGCAGCGGCCCTGATTACTACTGTGGGTGTATTATTCGTAAAAAACAACGTCTGATTCACAGTGGATGTTAAAGATCCTATGACGTAATTTGTAAAGTAGGCCATTGACATTCTGCTGGCATCTGCCCTGTTATCCTCAAGGAGGAGAGGCAAATAAATACTTTTTAGCTTCCCGTTTGGCTTAGATCAGCAAATAAAGCGCTCGCAAGATAACATTCAGAATCTCTGGGGAAGAATTGCTCGCCATTGTGTTCCTGTGTCATGGTCCAACTTTGCCAAATCTGCCTGCAAATTACTCAATTGGAATCTGAAAACCAATCATCTCTCTCTACTTCGAAAAGCTCAAAACGAGTCATGGGACCCAAGTGAGGCTTTCCTTGGTAAACAAATGAAAATCATTTAAAAAAATACACAAATTCAAGTACGTCTGAGAATTGAAACTCTCCGTTTGAGTTAATATGCAGTGTGCGACGTTTGTCTATATGTCTACATGGTTATTTACTACGGCAGTAAATCATTCAATTCTATAAAGTTTTAATGTGAAGCAAAAAAAATATTCTTCCTGGCTGAGCCCCATCTCCTGTTATGTTCTTAAAGAATAAAAGTGATTTGACACTTTGGGGGGAAATTTGTGAATTACCTCAATATAAATATCATTCGTTTTTTACTTCATTGTCTCTGGGCTTTTTGATTACGGCTCAAATGAAATGAAGGGGTAATTTGATACGGCACGAGTGTGGCACGCTGCTTTCAATCCCCAGCATCCCCATTCAGGTGCCACTCGGTGTCCCACAAGTGCCATCCAAGTCAACACACACTCATCTGGGAATGTCAAGAATTTATAAACACAGCATTACATATTTAACAAATCCGTATTGCATCTCATCGTCACTTTCACCGAGCTAGAAATTTTCCTTTTAAGATTACACAGTAGACACCAGCTCTAAGATGGGTTTTCAGATTGTGTTGTTTGGCGTGAAGTCCAACGTTTCGCGCTATATGCTGGGAGCTTCTCCATGAACTCAATTGAATCCCCGAAGGACCCCAGGGAGTCAAGTGAATTCCTTAAGAAGCTGTGAAGCAGCTCCCAGCATGTGGAGTGGAATGTCGCACAACACGCGGGATGACCAGAAGACACATTGGGGGTAGCTGCACAGCCCAACTGTGAAAACCTACGCGGCCTTACAGTTCGTAGCTGATGACTGCGACTGGCAGCGCCCGATATCAGCACGTGTAGCAGAGTGGAGAATGCCTTCGAAAAAATGGGTTAGCAATACTCTTAGTTTTTCATTCTTCACCTGAGGACGGCTGCTTGCGTTGTGGCCGAAACGTCGTGAGAATTATATTATTTTATTACGTTTTGTTTTTATTACTTCCCTTCTACGTGACTTTACCGAAAGAACCAAGAAGATGAATCCCTGCAGTCACGAAAGCTTTAAATCGAAATACTCTTAGTTCTTTCGGTAAAGTCACGAGTCTCCGTCATCAGGTGGGACCGTCACAGCGGTCCCACCTGATGACGGAGACTTGTGTTGCCTCCGAAACGTCGTGATTTTATTGTTTTATTGTTTTATTAATTTTAATTTCATTTTTTACCTACGTGACTTTACCGAAAGAACTAAGAGTATGAATCCTTGCAGTCACGAAAGCTTCAAATCTAGAATGGGTTAGCAATGTTTGACACGCAAACTTGCAGCTGCGCGTTTTCAGGTCCTCGCATTGCTCTTTCAGAAGACAGCCTTGGGTGAGCTGTTTGGGTAATTACCGTCGGAGAAGTGCCCCCTGTGAGTGGAGCCATAGGTGGTGGGGGGAGTTTTTTTTTGGTGTGGATTTTTTTCACCCAGGGCACTCACTACACTGTGATTAAAGTAAGTGGGGCTGTTTGAGTTGTTTGAGAGAAGTAAGACGCCTGGGGGAATGGATCACTAAAATAACAGCTTCGGAAGGCCAACGCACACATACAAATAAAACTATAAATAGACGACCAAAAATGGAATAAACTGAAGAAGAGTGAAGACCAGATGCGTGCTTGGAATTCAAATGAGACACAAAAATTGGAGCACGTGGGTTTCAAAATATATGCAGGCTAATGACATCATTCAAACTTGTTAAGAAAGGTAAGTGGGTGAGTGCAAGGACACATCATGGCTCGAAGGAATGGTGGCAGATGGCTCAACAACAAAGACGGAACAGCAGCCAAAGAACGCAACGGGTCTGAGAGACGGTGCATCACGGAGACGGAGCGGTGGGATCACCTGCAAGTGCGACAGACGGAGGATCATACCGTAGGATCGTAAGAGATGGTGGCTAGCTGAGGGGGGCTTCGTCCAGCAGTGGATAGACCACGGCTGTTGTTGATGATGGTGAGACAAACAAACATCTGAATGCAAACAACTGCAAAATTATTTCCAGGTGCCTCTGGAAAGCAGCCGATAAGCCACACATTTTGGGCATAACACAATGCGGTTTGTATCTAAAACAATAGCGCTGTAAATGGTATTTATACCTTTCCATTATTTAATCATTTTACTACTTCCTGGAGGGAACCGCTCGTTTATTCACATGGAACGGTTTAAGCATTTCATCCACGTTAAGCTTCGCGGCGGCAATTATATATTGCTTTATTTCAACGAATGAAAAACTATTATCTATGGAGAGGGGTTTATGTTAGAGATTTAAAAATGAGAGGTACTGTATTCTCTCCGGATTATAAGGTGAATCTTTTTTTTCTTCATTATTTTAAAGCAACAGTTGAAGGCGTCTTATAACGCGGCAGGCGGTGCATGTACGATTTATTTTAATTTGGAGAATACGGTAAGGGCTCCCCCCCCCGCCCATGCCCCCTGAAACATCGTTTAAACTGTGCCCAAAATACAGCACTAGGATCCTTGGAAGAATATTTGAGGCAATGAGCCTGAGGTTTTTATGAGACCACAAAGCTTTATGTGGGTCATTCAGCCGCCACACACCCCTCTATGAACCAAAATCATGCACGGAGGCATGAAATTGGTATACATTTATTAGACAATAACTCTCACTCTGCATACATTATTCAGTACAATTTTTTTGTTCTGTGCAAGCAGAGTCATATTGAAAGCAAGACAGGCACGTGAAGCCATAGTTTGATAATTAATCGTAATAAGTACCACTGTTAAAGGCGACGAAAGACAGTAATGTTAAGATATGAAGCAATATTTATCCTTTGTAAAATAATAACCGTGGCCTGACCCAAGCAAATGTATTGCTATCTGACACGATTATCAAAATGTTTTATAGTGTATTTAATTCCATCCATTTCACACTAGGTAATCAAATTTAAATGTAACAATGCTGTGTTTTTTTAAAAGATATCGGTGTCCATATCATTTGAACGTTGCTGCCTGCCAACTGCTCGCTCACGTCACTGCTGGAGGAAGGGCCTCCAAGAGGGGGAGCTTTGGAGAGCCCCCTCTCGAGGGTGTTTTGGCCTACTCTTCCATTCTGGCCAGAGGTCTTACGCACACTTTACCCCACTACCTATGCCATCGGCTAAATGTGGCACGACCTATTCACACTTTTATGTGGACAGTGCCAGGGGTGGGGGGATTTCAGTGACGTGCCGGGAGATTGAACCGAACCGCTGACTTCTGGATTGCAAGAAAACCAGCGTATGCTGATCATTACACCGTGTGTAGCCTCCCAACTCTAACACAAATGATTCGAGATGCCAAAAGGCATCTATGCATGTCTGTTGATCTTCTTTCGCACCGGACGTAGCCAACCGTGCTAATCGGAGGCATTGACAACAATGCGCAGAATTTTCCCGTTGGCACGGCAAATTGAATGCTGTGGTAAGTGCTCAATTGTGCCCGAATGCTTAGGAAAGCAACTACGCATGACATTAAACTCTGCTTTGGCTAATGCCGTGAACGAGGCAGCTGCAATCTCCCCAAATACGCTTCCACTCGCCTCCAATTAACATGAAATTACAAAGATTACTCACTCGAAACCTCGCGTCTCAAGTCCACAATATGAATAGATAGCATCGAGTTTTCCGAGTGAAGATTTGGCAATGGAATTGGGATTCGCGCAATGATGAACGTTACGAGGGGGCGCTGAAGTGCATCCCTGTAATTCCTTGCTTTTGCCACTGTTGATGGAAGGCACTCCACTGGAGGAAGACTCAGAGAGCTCCGCTGCATTGGCCATTGGCCTACTCTTCTGTGCCGGTAAGACATCTTGGAAGAGGTGGGGGTTCCCACACTTTATCCCACCACACTGATCGACTTACTGTGGTGTGCGCATTGATCCTGCCGGGTTGGGCAGAGGATTTAATAAACTTGCCGACTGTTTCAAACGTTGCGCCGGGAGATCGAATGGAACAGGCGATCTCTGGGTTGCCAGTCCCGGTGTACCAACCGTTACATAACGGCGGCATCCGATATGACAGTTGCTATTAAAACACATTTTAAAATCAAAATTAATTTACTGAACAAATTATTCAGGTATACACGGAGGGCACGTATGGGAACTGACACCAGTATAGACACAATGTGAAGTACAATGGTTATTACCAACGTTTAATGTGTTACCTATGCCACGTGTTTCAAAAATCTCTGCCTCCTTGGTGTCGACTTCCTGAACTCAGATAACCCTCGAGGGGGAAGACGGGGTGGGGGGAGGGGAAGGAAATGGAGGGGGAGGGAGGCGTGGGGGTGCCTAAATTCACGAATGAATGATCTTAAACTAAACCATTTTTTATTTTTCCAGTAAAGGCCCACTGAGGTATATTGCTAAACGAGGTGGTTTATCATTTGGACATTTATAGCAGATAAATACATGTGGATTCTAAATGCAGAGGGAAAGACCGAAGGAGCAGGAGAAAAATCCACGCGACCACGGGGAGAGAGAGACACGCAAACTCCAAATACACAGCAAGCGCCAAGGTCGGGGTCAAACCCACGACCTCCTGTATACCAGGCGAGGTAGTTAACATCTCGCCACGGGGAGAGAGAGACACGCAAACTCCAAATACACAGCAAGCGCCAAGGTCGGGGTCAAACCCACGACCTCCTGTATACCAGGCGAGGTAGTTAACATCTCGCCACTGTGGTGCCAATCTTAAAAATGAATGCCACTGGAGGAGAAGCTGTGAAGGGATTCCTGTTATGAATCTTAAAAAAAAAATTGCGGCGGATGCTATTGCCATGGAAGATGGGTAAATGAGCTGAGTATTTCAATTCATTCCAGAAAATCAAGGCCACATTCTCTTTGCTCACCCCTTTTCGCAGAGGTACACAACATTAAACGATGCTAGTGGCGGGGTGTAACTTGGCAACAAGCCGAAGAGATCAGACAGCTACTGTTCGGCAACGGAAATCAACATTAATGAAAATCAAAGTGTGTCTTTGTTAATCTCAGGAGGTGAATGTCCCGCACAGAGAATATGCAAACAGTGATTAATCGATTCTTCAATTAAATTGAATTACAGACAACAATACACGAGTCAAATTAAGTGCATACGTGCACAAATTATTAATGATTCGTGCAAATAATATCCAAACCCTAGTGTTAGTGCACTATTGCCCGTCAATATAATGACCCGAGTTTAATTCTGGACTACGGCTGGCATCAGTGACATCTGAATAGGTATTGCCCCTCAACGTTCCCCCCACTTCTTGACCAGTCAACACCGACCTTCATGGTGAAGTATGGTCAAACAACCCCCAGGACCAAAATTGGAATATATACGTCCAACAGTGGATTTAAAACGGAAATAATTTATTATAATTTTCATGAAATTAACAATATGCTGATGTTACACGCAAGGCTTAAATGAGTGAACAAAACTGTGTGGGCTCGAAAAAATGACAACCAAAACAAATAGGAACGTGAAATCGAGACGAAAATAATTCAGTCCGTTACGAGTGTGTGGGGGGGGGGTAAATCATTACATTCCTAATGGTTTGCTAAGCCTGTAGTGCCGAGTTGGTTTCCACTCCCACGTGATACATTCTCAGATCCCAAAGGGCTCCGCGTTACTACTTCTACGGTTACAGCATTATGAACGTCGACTGTGGCTGGCCTGTATTCTGCCATGTACGTGTGTATGCTGGACTTCTTTCGCACCGTACATAGCCAACTGTGCTAACTACACACGCTGACATATTCCCTATTTCCCCCACATCGCCCGCCGACGAGGAACAATTTGAAATGCTTTACGGAGAATTCCTTTTTAGCTTGGCTCGTAATTATGTTATTACATGTTCCATAATGGCACAGGAGCTGGGATGAGCTCGCCCAATTATGGGGACATAAACACCGTGTGCCCAGGAAACCAAACATTTTACCCGGGGAGCGGAGACGATTCTGAAAGTACACACAAGTCTGTGCCAACTGCAGTGTTATTTTTTGTTTAGTAAATATATAAAACGATAACAATCAGGCAGAAGAACAGCAACGCTTGATAATAAAGTCAATGTTTTGGAGGCAAAGCCTTTTTGTCTATCTTTCCCCCCACTGTTTTATCTGTAACCGGGTTACAGCCAATTAAGTCACAATAATGCATTCACAAAGCAGACCTAGAATATGCGGTCACATTCGAACTCAGGATCTCTGTTTCCATGGCAATCACTCCTCTGAGCACTACTTTCACTGCAATTAATCTGAAGATTTCACTCTGAGAAACATGGCTAAGGGGAAAAAAACTGTCACTTAATTTTCACAATGACATTGAAATACCAAGTAAGCGAGATTTAAAAAGGTAATGCATCTGAAGATTCTCATTAACCTTACGTGGTGTTCAACGGTAAGTCCACATGTGCTGGTATGGGAAAACAATCCAGGCAAGCCTGGATTTCCCTGAGGGTGCATGTCAGGTGTGTTCAATACAACTAATGTGAATCGCATGGAAAACTACCAATCATTCAATTAACCGTATTGACCACACCTGACATTGGCCCTCGGGAAAAAAAAAAAAACTGGGCGGCTCATTTTTGGCCACGTGTGAACTTTAAATTGAACCGCGACCATGAGATAAGGTGCACGACCATCGGGCAAAGCCACTGCAGCAAGGCCCGAATACCCAAGCGAATGAGACACGGGTCCTGTGGTGAGGCACGCTGTTGCACCATCTACACATGCCGTTAAGAAAAAGCTTATGCCAATAGAGGCATTATTCTCCGAGTAAAGACAGCTTTGCTCACGCTCGCCTAATAAAAGATGACAATGCCTTAAAGGCAAGTTATAGTGAGAAGCAATCTTCGCAGAATGCAAAAGCAAATCTTTTTCGAGGCGGCATTTTTTAAATGCGTGCCGTGCCTCCATATTGCCCGCTTACTCTGGCGCGCCATTACCTTAAACACTCCCACGACTGAACGTACGGAGAGCACATGGGCCGAAGCATATACACAGCGACGTCAACTCTCTATCCGTTCATTTGAAATGCTCCGCACGCAGCGTCCCTGCCTCTTGCCTATTGTGCACCACTCCAGCCTCCAAGCTGACGGACGGCGCGTTCGTTTTCGTCAAAAAACCTGGATTGAGGCCTCTCTTGAGCATCCCGTCAATTGGAAGGTATCAAAGGGCTATCCTCTCGAAAAGAGATGTTAAGCTCAGCCACTGTCTGCACTGTGGTCATTGAAAGTTACAAGACCCCTTGGCATTTTGCACATGAATAGGCCATTCTCTATCTGCAGCGTGTCCTCTTGAAGAGGGAATGCTAATTATTTGGATGCAAACATTTCCCATTGGCATCTTTGTATGCGAAGAGGCTTAGCGAGGAGCACACTTAACAAATGAACAAACAAACAATAAATGGAGTCTAAGGGTCGGGAGTTCAACATTGTGGGAATGTTTGAGCTGGCCAGCATTACACCACTGCAAGAGACGACCGCAAACAGCGACTACGCCACTTACTTGATGTAGTAGGGCACTTTGGTGGTGGAAACGGCCTTCTCCCAGGGAGTCTGGACAGATTCTGCAAAAACACACAGGTCCACGAGGGTCAACGACCGGGGATTAAATCTAGGAGGCACAAGCGGGCCCTTTAGCCAGACAAACCACGGAGGGAAGCACTGTGTTATGGACAATACGAACACAAGGAAGACCCCCCCCCCCCGAGTGTGACACATTAACGTCAGGATATCAACACATCAACGGAAGAGAGGATAGAAAAAAATTGTAAGTACACCCACAGGGTAAGACCTGGAAAGGGAGTGGTGTGGAGGCAGGTGGGTGGGTGGGTGGTGGAGGCATGGGCAAAATAGCGACTTCATACAGTTGACTAGGCCGAGACCTGTTGGCAGATATTTGGCGAACAGCAAAACCTCGGCGCAAATCGCAGGCAAAAATTGCTCATCACGTCGCGCAATATTGGCCAATCATAAAGCGGGGCAAAATAATAAAAATAGATAATTATTGTATTCAGGCGAGGTTTGTTTTGTGGCCTCTTAGTGTGAGCAGGTTTATGTCGGGCTATTAAATGACAGGCTCCGGGAAAGGCGACATGAAATCTCCGCAGGACCTTGAGGTGCAAGCCTGTGATGTTAATTGTGTGCAATTCAGCAGTACCCGAGGAGCCCTATTTTCATAAAATACTGCACAGCTTAGGAAGGCAGATTGCTCATCATCCTCCCCTAGCCACCCACATTCCAGAGGATACATTACTATTCCACCAGCCTCCCACCACCTCACCTCCACTCCCTCACCACCACCACCGCACAATCACTGCCCATCATCACCAGCATATTATTGCCGGCTTGCCACCTCCCTTCCCAGCCCTACCATAATGCTCCCCTTTCTACCAAGGGGAATAAACCACCACGTGAAGTCCGGTTATCTTCGCAGCAGCGGCTGTTGGCTAGCCATCGAACAAAGACGGTCACTGCATCGCGCAACACTTTCAGACGTGCTTGTGCAGCCGTCCGGAATGCTCTTCCTTCTGACATTAGGAAGCCACTGGAGCAATGAACTTTTAAATCTAGATGGAAAACTAATTTTTTTAGAACTGCTTTTTGTGTTTAGTTTGTTGTCCTTCCCCCGTACCTCCAATTAGCATGGTTGGCTACGTACGGTGCGAAAGAAGTTCAACATTCATACCATGGCCAAATAAAGTACAGTATATCTTTATGCACTAAAAATTATGGTTGTTGTTTAATGAAACTAAAAACCATTCAACTAAACTATGTTTATTTTACCAGGTAAGGCTCACTTCAACTATACAGCCTCTTTTTCAGAAACGACCTGGCCACGAATGACAGCTCAACAAAGTCACTCATCGTGTTAAAATCTTTAGCAGCCAAATACTCTAAACGCATGTTTCTAAATGTGGAGGGAAAAACTGGAGGACCCAGAGAAAAATCCACGCGACCACGGCATCATTAAACGGAGAACTACGGGGGAACACCAATCAGCTTAACCAGCCAGCCAAGAGAGCAAAGATGACCGCCACAGAACCGAAGAAGCAAATCAAATCTACAGATTAATTTACAAATGTTGTATCTTAAAAGAGGGAAAACTGCATTGCAGGAATGCTTCATTTTACAAAAACGCCATCGGATAGCATGCACGGCGTGTCTCCACAAGCTGAGCAGGGTCACTACAGATAGGGCAGATGACACATTAAAGAGGCATTGAATCACAAATGACGCCACATGGTAATGAACAAAGGTCAGGGATAATTGACAAATTACAAATGGAGTGCATTTGGGGCCATTATGGCCCCACCATTACTCGGAACCCTACGAAGCATACATTAGCTATTTCGGAAAAAAGATTGGATTGAAGGAGGACCCACACAAATGCTCATTCCACCATCCGCACAGTATATTTCTCTACAATGGCTATACTTGATCATGCCCAGACTGAGCAGGGGACCGAGCTCACCAACAGTATATCATTCCAGTCGCTACCATTATCATTACGGTTCACGCATAACAAGCTTGGTGCAGATCCAACGATAAACGGCCAGATTACACGCGGGATGGATTCACAGACACACGCATGTAAACCAATCACTCGTGATACCTGCCTTGCTTCTCATTACACGAGCTGAGAATGGCTATGGGGGGGGGGGGGGGGAGCCTCTCTAAACTAAACTATTTTAATTTTACCAGCTCTTTTTCAGAAGCGACCTGACCACAAATGAAAGCTCAACCAAGTGGCTTATCATGTGGAGATGTATAGCAGCCAAATACTCTAAACGTGTGTTTCTAAATGTGGAGGGAAAACCCGGAGGCCCGGAGAAAAATCCACGTGACCACGGGAGAGAGAGAGAGAGAGACACGTGAACTCCAAATATACAGCGGGCGTCAAGATCGGGATCGAACCCACGACCTCCTGCATACCAAGCGAGGTAGTTAACATCTCCTAGCCACAGCGGCACCCTCACCTGACAGGACCCTCTGCGTCGTGGTTTCGACCTGCGTTCCTTCGATAAGCAGTTTGAGTCTCTCCTCTATGGAGATCTGAAAACAAAAACACGGCAACAGAAATCATTGCAGCGCACGCATGCACGCACGGGCGCGCAAATGAAGCACTCCTTTAGTGAGCGAGGGCTGCAGCAAGCTCACAACGGCTGGCCCTGCTACTGACAAAAGCCAGGGGGTCACTCTCTAATAACGTGGAATAGAACGACGACGCACAGGCGGGTTGCACCCGCTGTCAATGCGTTTTTTTTTTTACAACCGCCGCTTCTCGTGCTGAAACACCACAATTGCATTTCGTTAGCACGGAATAAGAAGAAATAAAAAAACGCTCGCTTCTGTGTGTTTTTGGCCGTGGATAACAGCAGGGCAAGGTTTCCACGTTTTAGCATAAAAATAATGATCGTATCCCACGCGTGGCTTCTGTTCGGTTGACGACACGCACGCACAGGCACGCATGTATAAATGGAACTGAATAAGAATAAGATCAATGTAGGAGCTATGGGGAGAGACTCACTGGGCAGAAACGTTATGCTCATTACTTTATTTTTTCAATACATTAATAGTGTAATTATCCTATTATATGCCCATGACATGAGTATAGGGTTTCAGGAGTTTCAAAAGAAGCCTAGCATTAGGACATTACTTGTCAATCAAAATGTATTTTTGACCATGGGAGTATTCACAAAATAATTGGATAAAATAAAATAATAATCTGCAGAGCAGAGATTAAACTCGGTGTGTGTGTGTGTGTGGTTAACATAAACCGCTCTGGACCTGGCAATGAGTTTGATTTCGGACCACGTCTAACATCAACGGCAAGTTATATCTGAACCTATTTTGGACCTCCCCCTTAGGTCAACTCAGCCTAAATGAGTACCTGGCATGGTGTGTAGACATCAACACTGGGGAGACAAAGGCCAGCAGCAATGGTGCTGTCTATACCACTCACTCATGCATCCATCCCAGCCTTAATAGGTGCTCACCAACGGTACTTTCTCTCAATCTATAATGTTATACAACAGATCTTTCATTTGCATGAAATCCACTTGCCCTTTGTAAACGACTTCTGGTCTCAATGGGCTCTCTAAGCTGGTTATAAAGGTCATTTATCTATCTATCAGCAATCCTTTGAACTCATTTATCAATGCTCACACCAATGGCGCTGCTTACAAACATGGCTGGTTGATGATGTGTGCAGGAACGATGTGTGCAGGAACCCATGTGTGCATGAATGATGTGTGCATGAATGGTGTGTGCAGGAACCCATGTGTGCATGAATGATGTGTGCATGAATGGTGTGTGCAGGAACCCATGTGTGCATGAATGGTGTGTGCATGAATGGTGTGTGCAGGAACCCATGTGTGCATGAATGATGTGTGCATGAATGGTGTGTGCAGGAACCCATGTGTGCATGAATGGTGTGTGCATGAATGGTGTGTGCAGGAACCCATGTGTGCATGAATGATGTGTGCATGAATGGTGTGTGCAGGAACCCATGTGTGCATGAATGATGTGTGCATGAATGGTGTGTGCAGGAATCCATGTGTGCATGAATGATGTGTGCATGAATGATGTGTGCAGGAACGATGTGTGCAGGAACCCATGTGTGCATGAATGATGTGTGCAGGAATGATCGTCATCATCCCCATTCAATTCCACTGCCTCAGCCGATCGGCAAGTCACACGTGGTGGAGTAAAGTGCCGGTCTCTCCGCCCTCTTTCAAGAGGTCTGGCCAACGTGGAAGAGTAGGCCAAATAATTCACGAGAGGGCGCTCTCTTGAGCTCCCCCTAGTGGAGGCTCATCCCACCAGCAGCAGCGGCGTGAGAGAGCGATGGCGGGGCTGGACGTGTTACCTTCACCTCACGAATGATCGTCGTCATCATTATTATTACTACGTTGCCAAATTATAAGGTCATTAATACGTCGCGCTCGTCGCACGCAAAGTGCTCGCCACAATATGAATGACGACACCTCGCCGATCTCGTCAAGGATCATAAACCGTCACAGGAGCTCTGGTCAACCTCGCAGCAGCAGCGGCTTTTGGCTATCCGTTGAACTAAGGCGGTAACCGCATCGCGCGCTTTCAGATGCGCTTCTGCGGTCGTCTGGAACACTCTCCCTTCCGGTATCAGAAAGCCACTGGGGCTACGCACTTTTAAATGTCGATTGAAAACTAATTTCTTTAGAACTGCTTTTTGTGTTTAGTTTGCTGTCCTTCCCCGGCACCGCCGATGAGCACGGTTAGCTCCGAACGGTACGAAAGAGGGTTCTCAAAACACACACTCATACAAGCATGCAAATCCAGGGGCGTTTGACGCGAGCGTCAACACTCGCCTGCAGGCGTTTCCACCGGATGTTGACGTCTTCGATGCGGTGCAGGTTGGCGGGCGAGAGCTGGATGTCGAGTGGCGGGAACCGGCGTGATAGGTCGTTCACGTGCCGCACCTCCTCCTGCAGTGGAGCGATCTCCGCCCGGAACGCCTGCCGGGAAACGGAGCGGGATGGGCAAAGTGCCCATTTGATCAGACGAAAATCACCGCCTCCCAGGGCTGCAGCCACAGTTTGCAAGTACGGGGGGGTGGGACGGAGGATGGGCTGACCAGCGAATGGTTGCCCCTTGGTTATTGGTGTTTAACTTAACAGGCAGGATCTGCGAAGTTCAACCCGCCTCCACATCGTCACAGTTTCACTGCACTCATTTTTTTAAATATTAGATCTACGCCAACACTGGATTACTGATTCACTTAAGAGCCTCCCGTGTTGTGCGCCACCATGAAGTGCACAATGCAGTTGGCATCGTCATCATACACATTTGTCATCTTGTTCAATGGAGAAAGACGTGGCCGGAAAAAATAGTAACAATTGATTCCGAAAATTACGCGGTTTGTATATTTGCCGTATCGAAAATGTTGGTTGGTTGTCTGGACACCCACGATCCACAAAGTCCCTGTGTCACTGTCACCACTGTGATCATTATTGCAATCACCACCTCCACTCACCTGCGATGATTAATAAATTGTGTTTAATACCGCCCTCTGCATGAACAACTACAGCTCTTAGGAGCTCATCACATTTACAACCAATGGGCAAATTATCAACATCCACTATTCACCAAATTGCACAGCATTCTCTAGAGGTGTCAAATGATGTGTTGTGTGTTTGTTTTTTTTGCAAAGGCAGCGACGATGATGATGATACTACATTTTATATGAGCAACACGTCTTTTGCTTTTTGAGCGGGAGGTGAGATCTCGGTGTGGCTCTCGCCGCTAACGAATGCCGACTGGTGCGGCACAATCCATAATTGTCTTTACTTTCAGGCGGCATTTTCCAATTAGCACCTTTTTGTTGGCAAGTGAAATATGAACGATAATTACATTTCCAGATGCAAGGCACAGGGTGCACCGGCTTAACGTGACGGGCAGAGGAAGAGGGTTATTGTGCCGTCCGCTGAATTAGAGCCACACTTAAGGTGATGAATTGGAAGGGACACCGGCTCACAATAGCTCCAGTGGGGAAAGACGGAGAGAAAACTTTAGCTTTTCAAGAACTTGTGCGTGGCTGGATGGCCTGGTGGCCAGCTTGCACTCCCTCTGAGTACATACTTTGAAGGTTGGAGTCCAGGTTCTGCCCCGTGGTAATATTCTGGGCGAAGGTTATCATGGAGGTTGTCAATTCATGTCTGCCAGCTTTCGGCAGGCGTCACAGATTGCAGGACATGGCTCGCAAGACGTTGTCATTTTGCGTCAGCGTTGCGGCCACGTTTATAGAACTTGACTGTAATTTAAAAAAATTATCATGCTGTCTTTTTCCTTAATGCATACCAAAGCTGAATTACTGCCATGCCAAGCTAGAAGAATTCGTTCTACAAAAAAAAAAACTTCACATGGCTTGTATAGGATGATGACTTTTCTAATTAAATGTCTGCACGAATGTTGGTACCAATCTGATGTGCATTTGACTGTGGTGGATGATGTTAAATTCCGTAAAGGCTGTCTCATTAGAGTGCCGGTCCGTAACGCGCTAAGCCTTAGGCTCTCCCAGAGAATCCTATAAAAAAAAACTCGTGAATGGATGTTGGTTACTGCACTAGGCAGACATTGCACAAATTACAACTTAGTAAGGAGAGTAGCCAGAGTGGCTGGATGGATACATCTCATGAAACAAAGAAATACGTTGAGATGCTGCATACGAGCCCATCCCAAGCTCCACAGCACACACTTAGTGGTGAAGTTCACGGCAACAATAACTGCAGTTAGTGGTGATGCTGTTATGTAAGCAAGTCATTTAATGTGCAGGTGAGTAAGAAAAGTGAAGTTAACATGAAGGCAACAGGTAGGTCAGCAAGTAAGAACATAACGAGGCATGTCACAAGCTAGGGGATACGTGACGCATATTTGTATGAATGTATGTTGAACTTTGATTTAAAGCTTTCGTGACTGCAGGGATTCATATTCTTGGTTCTTTCGGTAAAGTCATGTAGAAGGGAAATAATAAAATAATATAAATATAAAACAATAAAAATTCTCACACCTGATGATGATTGCTTGTGTTGCAGTCGAAACGTCGTGAGAATTTTTATTGTCTTATATTTATATTATTTTATTACTTCCCTTCTACGTGACTTTACCGAAAGAACCAAGAATATGTTGAACTTCTTCTGCACTGTAAGTAGCCAACCGCGTTAAGGTGTGTGGAATAGACCACGTGGCAGTTTTATGGAAAAAATCTTACCATTAACCCCCAACCTCCTGACAAGATTGTCACGTTTGCAACGAAAATATATGTGTCGACGAATTGTTCAAATTCTAACCAATGGCACGCTCCTCACGGGTGGCTTAAGACCGTTCGTGACTGAATTTACCATCAACGTGCGACGACAATTCGCTAAAATAGCGTCGAGCTTCATCAGGCAGCGAACTGGGAAATCGACGAAGGGACAAACTCTGTTTCTATTTCAGCTGCAGGCAACCAACTTGCCCAGCTGACCCCTCAAGGTGCAGATCCAGCTTATACATCTTCTAGGGTACCGCGGTGGCGAGATGTTAACTACCTCGCCTGGTATACAGGAGGTCGTGGGTTCAATATCCAACTCTGATGCCTGCTGTATTTTTGGAGTTTGCGTTTCCCTCTCTCCCTCCAGTAGATTTTTCTCCGGGCCCTTCAGTTTTTCCCTCCTCAACAGATCTTTCATAGAATGCACGTGTATTTAACAGTATTTCGCTGCTATAAATGTGCCACTTGATTGAGCTATCATTTGTAGCCAAGTAGCTGGCCTTACCTGGTAAAATAAAAAAAATAGGTTAGTTCATAGTTTTTATAGTTTTATCATCATCTGAAGGCCAGAGCACGCACTGCGCTTCGCACAGGACCCAACGTTGCAGGCAACCGGTTGGCGTTCAGCCACCGTTCCGTTCCCTCCTCCCCTGCCCCCCCGCCCCCCCGCCTCTCACCTGCACCGCGGCGACCTGCTCGGGAACGGACGTGACCAGCAGCTGGTCGACCGGCGGCCAGGAGTCGCGCAGCATCTCGGCCTGGCGCAGGCGAACCACCGTGCCGTCGGCACCGTCCTGGAGCTCGGCCAGCCGCTCCAGCGCGTGCTCAAGGCGCCGCTGCCAGTCGTCGGAGAGGGCCCACAGTCGCTCCTGCTTCTGCTGCAGTTCCAGAGCCTGGCGGCGGACGGACCGCGCGAACGCGCGACCGGGCTCCTCCTGCATCATGTCTGGCCGGCCGGCCGGAGTGACGGCGAGAATTGTTATTGTTAGTATTACATGTACATTTTTTTTAAGACGATCATCGTTACCGCCATCGACGCCCGGAGTACGGCCCTTGCAGCTTGAAGGCTGCGTGACTCCACGCGAGGCGATACGTTTCCCTGCTCGCTCAGTGCCAGAGGTGTTGTGCACTGGTAGATATTTAAGGGAGGATAAAAAAAAAAGCATCTACGTAACTCTTTTTCGATGTGACCCTATTACCCCCACGACTGGTATTATCTGCAGAAGCTGTAGGGTCCGCAAATATTCCCAATATCGGAGACCCTATTATCCGCGATTATCTGCAATTTCTTCCCAAAGCTAAGTGGAGTGAAATTGTGGATAGCAGCTTCCATGATATATGGTTCCCCAAATCACTGCAGATTAGATGAATTTTGTTGTAATTGGTCATTTCAGCCGTTCATCCAATTTTGGCAACAAACGGGGGCCTAAATGGACAACTCTTTACAAACAATAACGGGATTTTGACATCAAGGCAAAAAAGCATACACCTCCTGCACTGCATAATCATGGAACGATTTATATATTAAAGCATAAAGAATCTGAGCTAAGACATAAGTGCAATTACCGCCACACCATACAGCTGCCGCCTGTTTTTACCGGGGCAGATTTGTTTACTTCCCACGCACGACGCCTTGCCCCAAATTCAAATCTCACTGCGTTAAACCTTGCCGGAGACAGAAGCTGCTGTGCCTGGGCTGCCAGGATGTAATATTTGGCAAATGGACAAGCCCATGCCAAGCTTCATGCAACGCTTGCCGTTCCACGCAGCCAAGATTCATTCGCGTTAAGTACACATCGCATGCAGCTGCTACTGGTCCGTGAATCGGCAGCAGAGGGCATGCGCTGCGCTGATCTATCACAGCGGCTTCCTTTTGTTTGGCAACAGACTGCACCGCAAACATGGTATTTTTAATTAAAGACAAATGTCATTTGAATTAAATAATAATAAAAGAAATCCACGCGCCTGCTAGGAACTTCATTTTATGGGGGGGGGGGGACAGACGTGTCAATGGGAGGATCATCGCCGAGCGTGCGCGAGCGTCGATACTGCCAAACCGGGAGGATTCGAGAGCAGCAACGCCGGTGGATTGGACAAACCTCTAGAATGGTCCCAGACGGGATCTTAAACGTGGCGTCACGCACAACAAGCACGTGTAAGAAGGAATAGAGGGAGACCAGCGACGCGATGTCGAACGAAAAGGGCGACCGCTGTATACTGCACTTCTTTCGCACCGTACGTAGCCAACCGTGCGAATTGGAGTGAAGGACG
This sequence comes from Lampetra fluviatilis, assembly GCF_964198595.1. Lineage (NCBI taxonomy): Eukaryota > Metazoa > Chordata > Hyperoartia > Petromyzontiformes > Petromyzontidae > Lampetra > Lampetra fluviatilis. The sequence continues at coordinate 1,690,994 of NC_136324.1, forward strand.
CCGTGCAGCAGGCGGAAGAGAGGAGCAGGTGGGAAAGGTCGAATTCGCACTCATCGTATCTCGAAGAAGATGGAAAGGGGATTGAAGATGATTCTGACACGACAATACGCAATTTGTCACGATGAAGAAAGGTACGCGGGTGTTTGCTGTGTGTATACCTATGTCGATGTGTGGGTAGATATCATAACGTTTACATTAAGGTACGGAAACTCCCCTGCAATAAAAAAAAAAAGCCAGCGTAGCTTTTCTACCATTCACATATAAACTGGGAAGCAATAAAGTGGCAAGTATTGCAGGAAATATAAAAATGAAAAAATGTATAATTTACAGCCCTTTGTCCAAGGCCTCCCCAATGACGTGCCAGTCTTGGCGTTTGTTTGACCATACTTCACCGTGCTCATTAGTGCGGTCTAGCCAAGTGGCAGGGCGGGGGGTAGTGCGGTGTACGGACCACTACACCCTCGACTCAAGCCACATGGAATATCATCAATCACTCAACTAAGCCTAACCGCTCATATCAAGGACAGTGTGTACCGTGCATCCCATGCAAAAAAAAAACGAAATCTTAAATGGCCGATTCATCCTGCGCGCTTTCGATATGGCTTCAACGGTGGACAGAGCATTTCTCAAACGTGCATAAGCGGCTCGCGTGGGGGGAGGGCAGGGATGGGGGAGTGGAATAGGCTAACGGTTAGGGTTACGGTTAGGGTTACGGTTAGGGTTACGGTTAGTACAGCCTTCCATCACCTGCGCATGCAGTAGCAGTCATAAGCAAACGAAGCACGTCTCCAAAATGAAAATACAGAGCGTTCCATTTTTTTTTTTCTCTTTTCACCCGTGGCTCTGCAGTATTAAGCCCGCCATCTAGTCCGGCTTAGCGTGCCGCCGTTCTTCCCAAGCGTCCGGCCTCGTGGCTGGCAAGCGGCCAGCTGATCAAAAATCCAATAAGGCGCCGGTCGCAGCGAACGTTTGCGCTCAGGTGGCGGGGCTGCTTGCGGCTCGCGAGTGATGAGCACACTCACCGCTCGGGTAAATACGTCGCGCGCACACACACACACGGCAACACCGCCGCTTAGCCTACGTGACTTGGTAAAACGCAGGCGAACAAACTGCTGCGGTAGCAGCAGCAGAAGCAGCAGCAGCAGCAGCATTAAACCGTTTACGAAAAATCATGCACAAGCATGCATTCTCTAATTCTTGCCAACATGCGTTGCCAAGTTTAATAATTAGCAGTAACGAAGCAGACGGGTATCTGTCAAGGACAAAATGGATTTGCATATTTGCATGAGGCCGTTGCTTGTTCTGGTTTGTGTCTCCAACTTTTGGGCAATACTTTGATCAACGGAGGCAATTTTCAAGAGGGTAAGTATCTAATATCAATACAACTACATACAGAAGTTTCGTTAATTTCGGATCCAAGAGTTACCCTACCCCCTGTTACAAATAGATAGAGACGGACAGAGCTAATGCATCCATGCCTCCATTCTTAGTTGGTAAACGTAGGAAATTGAGATTGTTTCATCTCTCCGTGAGCATGCCCGACATTTCCATGACACGAACTAAAAAAACAACACCAGACATCATGATGGTTGCGATGATCTCAATTCTCCCCGTAACCATCGGTCACAATTTAAATTTCCCCGCGTCAAGCGAGATTCCCGTCGGGTTGATGCGTAGAGGGGAGCCCGTAAATCTCGCTAAGTGCTTCCATGGCGGGCGCGTAAAGTGAGAATGACGTACTCGAAAAAAAAGTCTCGAGCAAACCGAAAGAACAAAAAAAATCCACGCTAGAAATTGTAAGACGTACGAATGTCCTGCGTGTAAATCTCAGGAACCCTTATTTGAACGATGCAGCAGCACATTGAGAATAAATATGTGCATACACTCCCCTTTAACAAAACATAATTTAGACAGTGCATACAAAGTTAGCAAAATATGCAAAACCCTGAGAATTTAGTGACAGGGTTGTAAAATGTGTCTCGTTGAAAAAAAGTATTCCAAAAAAAAGAGCATTGTAATGGATCAAAGTAGCGTTTTTTTCCTTCACATGAATGCACAAGAGGGCTCAATTTGGTATGGAACGGCGTGGGCTTAGCTCATATTTCCAGCCGGGCCCTTGAAATTTCCCCGAATGTTTCAATCAATGCGTTAATCAATCAGTGCCCATTGTTTAATACGGGGAGAGCACGTTGCAGCTCATTGTCTCTTTGGCAACTGAGAGATAGGTGCGTCAAAAACAGACACACGCTCATTGTGGAAACGGTTATTAATGCTTTAAAATAAGGTGGCGGGTAATTTTCTAAATCGGCACTTTCGGTGTACATGACGTGGCCAAAACAATGCCCCCCCCCCCCCCCCCCCGATATCTGAGAAAGACGAAGCGAGGGCTTTGTTGGAGTGCACGTTCAAGGCGACAGGACTCGCTTTTATTAATTCCCTGCAGAAATTACGAGAGTGGATTTTTGGAATGGAACGCGGCAGTTCCACGGGGAAAAAAAATGTCCCGGTGGCGAGCAGCCCTGCTGGGTCAAGGTGCGTGAAAACGACACAGCCACCTAAAGCGGTACATTGGGCGGGCGCTCATCCGTGCGTGCGGCTCAATAACCGCGGCTCAATAACCACGGCTCAATAACGACGGCTTGAAATGATGACGGCTTGAAATGACGACGACAACAAGTACCTCTCTGCTCGAGGAAAGGCTCGGTGGGAGCCTCGATAGGCTGCTCCGCCAGGAACATGTGAGCAGCTTCCAGCGCATTGAAGATCGTCGGCTCATTCCCGGTCAGATCCCGGCGAAAGACCTGCAGGGAAGACCATCTCCGCTGAGGATCGATTGAGCGGCACTTTGCCTCAATAGCAAACTTGTTTTTCTTCATGTTCTTTCACAGAATTTAACTCTCTACGATGTGTTCCGGATTTGTACAGCACCTTGCTGGACACAATGTCCGACGTTTCACTCCACGTGCTAGGAAGGTGAATTTTTATTCAGGGAGCTCCATCGTTTTTTGGTTTATCATGGAGCTCCCAGTGCGTGCAAATCCACTCTGTCTCTGCCAACTATACACACTCATTAGAAGGTGCTGATGACTTCAGGAACGATTTCATAGTTGGCCAACCTGAGATTATAAAATGAATGCGGTGTGAATTGAGAAAATATATGAATTGTGTTTCAATAATGATAATTACGTTGATAATTAAAATTTCAGCACTGATTTTCATAGTAAACAAAAGACACTAAACTGTTGCAATAATACATGCAGATTAAATCAACACCATTATTAAATGAATCACCTAAATAACAATCGTGATGAGTATATTTTACAGCTATAATTTTTCATGGGTAAACTCCATAATTTAAATCACATTTATATCGCAGATCCAAATTAATAACACTTTTAGTGTCAGATAATTAGACCCATTGAGACGTAAACTGCAATATTTTTTTTAAAAATGGCAGTCGACATATTCAGAGACTGCTGCATACAGAAGCCATCTGAAGTCTATAATAACTTCAAAATGGTTCTTGCCCTGTGCTTTGCCAATTCCTTACAGCGTCATTTGGGATTTTTCATCCAGTAACAAGAGCGAAACTCATTGTTGTCGAGTTTATTCAATACCTCCCTGTGCGTTACACCGGCTGAATTCAGCCCGAGTGCACATGCCACTGCAGGAAAGAAGAATGGTTGAGTACTAAGTGAAGAAACTCAATCAGAAAGTTTTAATTTAAAACAAACGTACATTTAAGGGAAATTACTTCTTCAGGAGTCGGTAAAAAAAAATTCACGCGATAAAAAAAATCTCAATTTTTGCAATCAGATGATGGGGGAAGATTAGAATCAAACGCCAGGAATAAACTGCTGGTAGTGCGTTACCCCCACGCTGGCAATCAAAGTCCAATGAACTCAAACACTAGCCTGCGATTCTCTCCAGAGCCAACTTCACATGCGCTATTTGGCAGGAATGGGTAGATGCAATGATCACATGGGTGCCGTCAAAATTGTGGAATGATAAGAGATCCGGTGTGTATTCTATAGGGGTTCCTCTGACAAGCACAAGCAGAACTTCCGCCCTGGATTAAGCTTAACCCCTCTGGGGAGCCCCTACAATCTATCTGGTGGACCGAGGCCCCTTGGTACTCGAATGCTGCACTAGCCTTAACCTACGGTAAGTTCCTGGCCTGGGTATAGTTGAAGAAAAAAAGGCAAATTGGCTGAGTGTGGATACCACTCACAAGGGGAAGAACAACGCGCATCGGCCCATTAATTTATACCTATTTTCAAGTTCATGATGCGTGCAGAAAATCGTGTGTGTGTGTAAGAACTGATGTGTATAATCGTAATAGATTATTTTTTAATTTGAATATGTTGCAAGTAATGGGTTCACATCACCCCTGCAGCAAGCCACTAGAGTTGCTGCCATTCGTCGGGGGAACGAGGAGAGGGGGCAAGGCTGGGGGTTGGGGAGGGGGTGGGGGTATGAGTTATCCCAGATTCCCACCCATATCGATCACCTATGCTGGTGGGAGATGGATACCAAACACGTGTTGCGTGCGGATCAGTGGCAGCATGGTTGAATTTGGATTCCACGAGTTTATATAAATATGAAGGAGCAGCCCTGCAATTTCTTGCTCACGCCACTGCTAACAGAAGGTCTTCCACTAAATAGGAGCTCTATTGAGTCTCGCTGGAGGGTATTTTGGGGGAAGATTTTGTGCTAGCCGGACGTCTTGGAAGATTTGGGAGTACCTACACTTTACCCCACCACACACGAGCTGCTGATTGACTGCAGTGCACACACAAATATACTGCCGCATGGACAGAGACAGATTTTGGGAAACTTGGCCCCAATGTTTTGACTGCCGTGCTGGGAGATCGAATTGTCATGGCGCCCTCTGGGTCGCAAGCGCAGTGTGCTCACCGTCACGTCACGGCAGCATCGAGTTCATGAACACCTCTTGTGTGTGCACATACGTATGAATAGTAATAGGTTTTTACCCTTTCAACTGCTACAAAAACTGACACCTTTATACAAGGCATCATTTTTGCAATAACCACAACACAAGCAGTCAAAATGCAAACAAAAAGAAACAACTCTGATGATGATAATGATATGCACTGTCCTTGAAGTTGATTGGTCCACACCCGAGACAGCTTTTCTTAGAGCCTAGTCTCCATTGGTGTTGGATCAGATGACGCCAAAAGGCGTACTACGTATGAATGTTGAACTTCTGTCGCCGCCGTACGCGGCCAGCCGCGCCAAACGGAAGTGCGAATCCTCCTCCGTGTTCATTACCCTGTGGTTGTCCAGCTGCTGCTGCACTATGGCCACCTCTCCACCGATGGGCATCTCGCTCGCGAGCTCCGAGTCTTTGAGGTCCACCCAGGCGATGAGTTCCTCCAGCGAGAGGCCGAGTCTCCCCCACTGCTCAGTATCCCGGTCCAGGCGAGCCCTGCTGAGCAGAAGTTGAACGTTTTGGGCCATTTTCGTTGGAGCACATTTGCCTACTCTTGTAAACTATGCAGCACGTTAGAAAAATGCTTTTAGATTATCACAACGTCCCCCACAACCCCCACCCGCCCCGCCAGAATTAATGCACGACAGCTCGAATGAAGCCGTTGGAATGGATCGACGGTAATATGTCTGCAAACGTATTAAAATACACCGCGGGGGCTTGAAACCACAACTCGGCGTGACGCCGCCGCAGCCTTGCGTGGGGATACGGCCTCGATCGCGGCTCCCTCGCGTAATCGTTTTCTGCCGAATGAGCGCTGCCCGACCCCGGGACCCTTCCCTGACCTCTGGCGGGGGCGAGACCCCCGTTGGCCCCCCTCTCGAGAGCGCATTCCATAAGCGGGCCTCGCCGAGACCACTTTGGAGAATCAATGGGGGTTGATTGTGTCCGTGTTGCAGCCGCTGGGGCATTCACACGGGGGCAGCGGAGCCGATTACGTACGGCCCTCGAGGTCTACCGCAGGGGGGCAAAGAGACGGCTGTCGCTGATTATTTCATTACATTGGCATATCGATTTGTAGCAATGTTTTATTTCCTAAACCGAAAGAAAAAAAAACAACCTATATATTTTTATTAGGCTATTTGGTAATTAACTGGTCTTAATAGAGAAAAAAAGCCACGTGGAATCGGCCTCAGAGTTAGAATTGGATGGAGATGCTCACGAAACACACAGCGGCTTGTTGGTTTGTGTTAAAAAAAAAGAGTTTGGGAAGATTATTCAAAGTACATAATCGCTCCTATCTGAAATAAGGTGTCGAGATTTTTTGCCATTAGTACCACACGCGCTCTGCACAGTGACACGGAATAAATAGCTTTTTTTTTGTCTCTCCCTTAAATATTGTAAGCTGTAATAAATGAACCTAAATTAATTTGATGATTGATTGGGTGCTCAAATACACTTGCTGGATTTGTATCAATCAATCAAGCAAATCATTAATTAAAGCCAAGACACATGCTTGCTGAGATGCATCTATCCACTCCTGACATAACAATGCGTCTCCTCCGAAGAAAAAAAAAAACAGGGTGAGTTGTGATTTTTTTAAAATATTAATTTAGATGAGTGGCCTGGCCGATACGGTCACCAATGCAAAGGAGAAGCAATCAACGACTGATGGACGTGATGAAGGATGTATTTATACATTCAACGAAAAACCACTTCTCAACATTTAACTGGTATAAATCCCAGCCGGCTGAGGTGTAAAGCCTCAATTGATTTTTTTCTTTTTCAATCACAATTTCTGAGCACAGCTCCAAACAGCCCAAGTGAAGCTGTAATAGGTAAGGAGTTTATGATGACGTTTTTTTGGGTTAGAGATCGTGTAAATGTAAATGTGTCGTACAGCGACCTCCACCCGAAAAAAACCTACGAGTGAAGTTTCTCACGTCAACAAAATGTGCGAAATTGTTACTTGTTCAGCACACCGGCGCGTGAGAGGGCAAACAATTCAGGCAATTGCCTGATAATGCTGGTTGTAATCACCAGCGAAACGTCATACTCAATTGAAAATGTGGAAATCAACGAGTGAAGTTCATGGGAACGGTGACCATGGCAGTGGCAATATCAAAGTGACAAGAAGGAAACTGACCACCGGTAAAGCGCGAGTGTCAATGGAGTGAATCGGTGCTCGGCAGAACCCGCCGTGTGTGCCGCTGGGTTTCGGTCACTGCGGGAATCCGCTTCCGGCGCCGTCACCTGATGGTGAGCGCCCTGCGTTTGAGGTCGGCCCAGCGGCGGTTCATGTTGTCCAGCCGGCGCTGTAGCTGTGCGGCTGGCTCCGTGCCCTGCAGGGCGGCCACCACTCGCGCGCCGCCATCATCCAGCACTCGCTGGACCTCCTGATGAGCATCGATCTCTGCCTGCAGTTCCTGCGTGGCGCACACGTTCACGGGCGCAAAGACAGAGATTCGCCGTTTAGATGTCGACCTCTTTTTCCACTGCACAAGTGAGCTGGGCCGTGCCAAGCCGGCGTGGCGTGGCTTAGGAGGCGCCAGGGATGTGTTTTCACTGAGGAATCCGTGGCCTGCCGGAGATGTCACGCGCAACAAATGAGTCGCGTCGCATGTAGACGACGCAGCGATGCTGCATCTTCAGTTTCCTGGCTGACATCGCACACAATGAACGAGTCGAAACGCGTGCGGATGACGGGGCGGCAATGTGTTTGAGTTGTACTAATTGACATCAAACGCAATCAAGGCTCTCATTAGCCCCCATGCCTGGCCTTGCTTGGCCCCAAGCCAGATTCAGATGTCTTGTAAGGCCAACATAGCATGGTTTGTTTCTGGCTCAGCATGGCAAATAGCTGCATGGCAGGAATCTAGACAAATTAAGTACAATAAATAACCTGATGTGTTGTGACTTAATTGGTCACTGGGCCGAGACCAACACCTCACTATACTTGAGAACCCAGTTTAATTATGGGTAACAGCCCAGAATGGAACCCAGCTCACAGCGGTGCAAGCTCAGCACTCTTACCCGAGCACCCGGCTTTCTCTGTCTGCAATTTACATGACAACCAATTGAGATAAGTGCCACCCCATTGCTCGTTGGTTACACTCCCACTTGACTTTGATTGGCCAGGCTACAGAGATTATTTGTAAAGGAGACAGGGTTCCAAATAGGTCCATAACCAACTATTTAAGAGAAGAACGTTCTGCCTTCCACGTGTTTACATTCATGAACTTCAGGCATTGTCACTGCATGTCATGGTGGGACACTTGCCAGGCAGTGCTGCATGCCAGGAGACATGCAACATTGGGCCAATGATGGCACCTGGTTGGAACCACTTTGCGTGAACTGTGGGGTCCGACGTTCCGCATCTACCGGCAAGCTCCTCCACGTGCTTTTACGCTCTCCCAAGTGTTGCCGTGATTGAGCAACGATTTCATCCCATGCTTAAGTTGTGATAAACGTCAATTGGCAATTGTGTCAACAAAGGGTAAGCGAATGAGCTAACCGAACGCCTTTCGCCCACAGCTGGCTTCAAACAATTGTCCTCATGGCTGCTACAGCGCACCAGGTAGTGGCATTAAAACGACGGACAGTTTCACCAGCTGCTTTGTTTCACCAGTGCTGGCATTTGTTTGACGCTATGCATTGATCACTGAAGGTTGAGCTGATCTAGAGGAGACCCATTCTGCATATGGATATCGATTGGAAATAATAAATAATGTATTGCGCATTGGCAGTAGTGTTAAAGCACAAATAATAACCGCCATTATTAACACCGCCTTATAACAGCGTAAATACAGTAGAACCCCTCTTAACGACGGTGATTGGTTCCACGAAACCAGTCGTTAAGTGATTTGCTCGTTAAGCGAGTATAGGAAATACACGTTAAAGGCTTAATTCATTCCGATAGCACTTTACATTACACATTGGGCTCTATGGAGGCCTACTGTATATTCAGTCATAAGCTAGCGTGTCAGGCAATGCCCCTTTTCAGAGCTGTAAATGCATGCTGCTCCATTGCTCCTAAGGTGTTTTATTGATTTAAGGATACCTATGGACAGTTTATGCACACATAAATTGAACAAAGATGCACATAGAAAGACAAAGATCGCCCTTATAGCTTCAACAAAAGTTTAGGGCAAGTGCTGTTAGCGAGCACCTATGAAAACCGGCACGGCACACGAGGGGGTGGGTGGCCAGCACGACGCCCAGCCGTCTTTGTCTCCCCAGTGGCGATGTTTACACACCGCACCAGGTACTCATTTGAGACTTAAATCGACCTTGGGGAGGCTCAGAACCGGTTCAGATAATCGTCACCAATATTGGCCGTGCCCAGGAATCGAACTCGGCTTGCTGGGTGCGTAGCATAGTGTGCTAACCACTACACCACCGCTCCACAAGCACACACACACACACACGTACAACATACTGAAATATTTCTTCGACACATTTTCACCTCGGCATTCAGTTAGCGCTCACGGTAACAGTGTCCCGGATAGTATGAGGAATCAAGTAAAACATGTCATTTAAATTCTTCTTTAAATTGTATATAGTTTGTTTGTCTCTTCGCTGTGATTCCTAAATGCTATTGTAAGTTTTAATGCTAGCTAAGAGACATTTAGCCTGTGCGCTCTCTAGTTACCTGGGTGAAAAGTGGGCTAAGTTTTGCCCAATCCTGGGCAACTGGCTCTATAACGTAATAAACTAACACGTGTCATGATCTGCTGGTTCCCCAGTCGTGCAACACGCGCGCACACGCAGAGAGGCACACACAGGGGCACTTTGAGCGCGATCGATATCACCGAAATCGACGACCTCACGCGGCGCAGACCGCCGGTAGCTGCCCTGTGACGCGTTCCAGCGACGTCTCCCGTCTGTGATGGAAGACTTCATATAAAACGGAGCTTTTCATCTCCCGACAAGGAAGACCAATTCTATGATTTTCCAAGTCCCAGGGGATGCTGTGAAAGTTTATCTCTTTAAAGTTTCGGGTCCTCCCAGGACAGATTCCTATTACTTTTGTACTTTGTGTCTGAACTTACAGGCAGGTCCCAATTCGGATCTTCCCCTGCCCGGGTAACCTTTGACCTCAGCAACCTGGGAAAGCTCACAGGTTGCCTACTTAGGTGAACTTGCAAGACATATGCAGGGTGGCCCTGAAAGTCAGGGTGCAATAGGGTTGTTTCATTAATTTTAACACTGGTATTACACGTTTTAAGTGATTATTCTTTAAGTTAATATTTCATGTTTCATCGTTGTTGTTATTGTACACGCTTTTTTCTTCCTGGGGGGGTCACTTCAAATTAATATTCATGTAATTCAATTTGAACATTTGTTAAAGTAAATGAAATAACCCGATTTGATGTGTTAAAATAAATATGACCCTGTGTGTTCTGACTTTTGAGCCACCCTTTATATCAACACTTACAGCATTCCATCGCAAACAATTTCATTGGCAGCACAGCATCAAGTGAAGCTTCATGAAACCAAGTTTCATGAAGTCCCACAGACAATAGTCCAGTCACACTGGCATATGGCTCCGGGAAAAAAAATAAAACCACAACTAATTACTTGCACAGACCTTCAACAAGATCTGTTTCAACCACATCCATTACAAGGCACTCAAATAAGCAACGATTATGGAGACCACAGATGAATAGAAAACACAATTCAGATACGTGTCTGAATATGTTACCACAAAAAGGTATAGCCATTTCAGCTTCAGTTAGTATAAGTTATGATGTGAATTCTTTTCAACATGGCACGAAGTAAATATTTTGCTGACATTTAAAGAATCCCTGGCAGTCCTGAAATGAATCTCAAGAGGGCAATTTTATTTAATGTCGTTTGTGGGGAGCGCTGGTGCAGTCGTTTGCATAATGCGATACCATACCAAAGACCCATGTTCAATTCTTGGCCAGAGATAATAGCGGTGACAAGTGGCATCTGAACCTGACCTGGGCATCACCTAGGTCAACCCAGCCTTAAATGTATAGCTGGTGTTGTGTGTAAAATCATCATCACTACATGTACACACACACACACATAGGCACCACACAGACAGTATGAGGCAGTACAGCAAGTGGGTTCCTGAACGCATATGTTTAGCAGACTATCATAGAGTGGATGGTGATGGACTTTCTCAGGTACTCCATTTTACTCCCAGACGAAGCAATTGAACTCGAACTAAAACTAAACTCAACTTTTTGTTTTACCAGGTAAGGCCCACTGAACTATGTAGCTATCTTTCAAAAGCCACCTGGCCACAAATTATAGCTCAATTAAAACTCGAAACGCATGTTGATTCTAACTGTGCAGGGAAAAACCAGAGCACATAGAGAAGAAGCCACGCAACCAGGGGGAGAACATGCAAACATACGGGCATCAATTTCCTGATAAAACCCACGACCTCCTGCATACCAGGCGAGGTAGTTAACATCTCTCCGCTGCGGTGCCCATCGGGCAGCCCTCATCTGCCGCCAGCAGCAGCAGGCAACGTTATATAACCAAAAGGAGAATGTGAGCTGCTCATTTCCATTCCTGAAGAAGCTCCTAGCGTGTGGAGCGAAACGTCGGACGTCGTGCCGATAACAACGCGGTACAACCTGAAAACGCCTCGGAGGGCCATCTTTCTCTTTCAAAGTATTTGAGAGAATGTGTGTATCTCTCTGGGCGAGCGGTCGCATAGCGGTTAGCGTGCTGTGCTGCGCTACGAACCCAGCGACCAGAGTTGGATTTCTGCTCACGGCCAACACCGGTGACGATTATCTGAACCGTTCCTGGGCCTGGCCTATGTCAATTTAGCCTTAAATGAGTCATCAAGTTATCAAGTTCAAGTTTATTTATTAGGTATAGCCCTGTGAGCCATTCGGCTCTTGAATCGGGTGCAACCGCAACAAACAGAGATAGATGAACTTGAACTTGATAACTTGATAGATGGGCAGACACCACGCTGAGTATATTTGCACAACGTACTGCAGCACAGCTATTCGTGTGTTGAAATAAAAGTACCTGGTGCGGTCAGTAAACATCGCAACTCGGGAGACAAAGGCGACTAGGCGTGGTGCTGGCCCCCCACTCCCTCGTGTGCAGTGCCGAATTTCATAGGTGCTACTCGCTAACAGCTCTTGCCCCAACAGTCTGTTAAGGCTATCCAGGAGATCTTTGTCTTTGGATCTCTCAAGTTCCTTCGAAATTGACAACAGATATCCTGGCAATCGAGGAGGACAAAGGTTGAGCTGAAATCGGCGTATGGAATTCACGGATAGATCGTCACCCTTAAACAGTGCTGCATGAGCCAATGTTGTTGTCTGGCCACGTGTTGAGCATTGCTTCCTTCCAGCGATCGCCACCCACAACTGTGCGCATCTCTTGAGGAGTTGAAGGTACAAGGTAAAAGTGGCACAAAGGTAAAAGTGCCACACTTAGCTGGCAGAACGAGCGCTCGTTATTCCCATGCCAGGCTTTGGCACTGGCCAACAGCTGCAACTTATTTCCTCAATTAGCACCGGAGGGCCTTTTGTCTTTGTCTGGTGTTTGTGGAGCGAGGAGAGAAGGCAATTTGCTTTACATGAGAGAACACGATTTTTTTATATGTATATAAAAAATGTGGTTATTTTTCTTCACATTATTTGTATATTTTACAGATGTCCTACCAAATGACTCAACGGAGTTGCAAAACAGCAGTTGGTGAAAAGGAAGCAGGTACATTCAAAGCGTAGACGTTTAGACTTTCTTTTTCTCTCCTGTAGTGGCTTTTAAAATGTTGCAACAACATCCATATATTATCAATTAACCCATTTTTGGAACAAAATGTGACAAAATTCGCAAAATATTATAATACTTTGTACATAATTAATAATGGGAACTTTATTTCAAAGCAGGCAATTGATGTGCCCCACTTTAATGTGCAAGATGTTCTTTGACTGCCTTTGTATTTCATTTATAGAGGTTTGAGGGGAAACGTGAATGCAAATTTTAAGCGGCAGGAATAAAATTGGATGTTGCTCAGTGTCTAAAACTGACATTGTCACTCAACGCCACCAGCTTGCATAAATACAATTTGTTCCAAATAAATATATAACTTTCAAGCACGGGCAACTTTGCTGAAATAATTAGATCACTCACATTTAACAGCTGTGGGTAGTAAACCTGTTAATTGCATTGCATGCCTAAGAAAGATAAAAACACACATTGATAGGAAAAGACTCAAATGGATTAATTCTAGATTTGAAGCTTTCGTGACTGCAAGGAATCATATTCTTAGGTTTTTTCGGTAAAGTCACGTAGGTAAAACATCAAAATTAATGAAAATAAAATAAAATATTTTGATGTTTTACCTACGTGACTTTACCGAAAAAACCTAAGAATACTCAAATGCATGTTTCCATCCAATGCAAACTTAGCACAACGGTAGCCACAACAATGTACATCATGGGACCTCCTTTGCCAGTACCAAACTATAAGAATAGGTTTTTCCCCTTTTCCTTGTAAAAATATTTCAGAAAAAGGGGGAAAACCTATTACTGGTAGGAACCTCCTGGTTACACCAGCCCACAGGGGATTATTGTGTCCGTCCGTCCGTCGTGCATCCAAAAATGGGAGGGGTGGGGCTGAGTGGAGAGGGAAGGGTGGGGAGGGGCTGGGTGGGGAGGGTGGGGCTGGGTGGGGGGTGGGAGGGGTGGGGCTGGGTGGAGAGGGGCTGGTCACCCCGTGGTGCCCTTATAAAACTCAACGTTTAACCTACTCACGCCAGCTTGTGCCCGCCCTCACAGTCGGCCATATTTGCGGAATACACCACGCCGCCGTTGACCCTGGCCATTGACCGAGCAACCCAACGTTCCTACCAGCTCCCTCCGCAGGAATGTGTTCTTATATTTTGGTACTGGCAAAGGAGGTCCCATTATGTAGATGCTCACCCCGAAATCTCATTACTCTGATAGTGCATTGTCTTTGAGCTGTACGCCTTTTGGTGTCCTCTGGTCTAACGTCGTTTGAGACGAGGCTCAAAAGAAATCTGTCTCTGGTGTGGACCAATCAGTTACAAGGACAATGCATGCATTATCAGACTATGTTTTTTTTTCGTGCATTCTGACCACAAGTATTGTGGTTAATGCATTTTTATACGCAAGTTTACGCCGCTATAATCCTGCTTATATTCACAGTTATAATCCATAAGTCCACATCAAACCACTCCTGAGTGGAGAAAAGCCTCCCCAGGGTCACGCGGGTCACGAGCGTTGCTTTGCCGTAATTCACCAAGCTGGTCAGTGCAGCTTCGTGAAAGCAAAAAGAGCGCCGGGGGTGACTGGTTTCACATTTCGCTCGCCATTCATTTTAGCCACGGCAGGGAATCAAACTCAGGTCGCGAGGGCCATAATGCAAGTGGGCTCTAACCACTGTGCCCACTGCTACTCTTCCTGATGCCAACTATTGACTACTTATCCCGCTGATATTAGCCGGTCAAAATCAAATAACGACGCAAACACGGGTAAAAAAAATGAACAAATAACCAAACACTGCACAAACATTTACGCGTAATAACAGAAATCAATGCTGTCCAGGAGAAAATGACAGCCACCTAACGCCTCAAATGTCAGGTAAAATAGCAGATACAATTTATTTCAGATGTAAAACGAATAAAGCTAAATCCCCTCCCCCCACCCACGTGCGCACACACACACGAAAAAAGGCGAGCAAATTATCCCTCATCCATCTTTCAAGCAACGTCCAAGTGCAATGTGCATCGCATCTCAGCCGTTTAAAAATTCTCAGTAGGAACACGGCCCCATTTGTTCTGGACCATTACACTTTACAGTTTTTACAATGCACAGCCAATGTCTTAATTTTCACCGGCGAGGAGAGATGAAAACTTGTATTAACCCGTTTCACTTGCAATTCCCTCGGAAACACGGAGAGCATTAATTACAGGCAAGCGTGCGCCTGTATCTGCCGGCTCCCCCGGAAAAAAAGTCAATTTGTGATTTGTCTTCAAAACGGAGTGGCCATTGAGCTGATATTCCAAGAAAGATAACCAACTTTAAGAAATGGCCCTGTACTTGCTTTCTAATGTAAAAAAAAACTTATCCGAAAGCAATTTTAGTAGTGTCTGCGGTTAGGAAATTTAATTAAGGTCAAGGTTGAAAAAGGTTAATACGAGTCATGGTACACGACTGGGATATGGAGCAGAAGACGGTGACAGCACTTTTCATCACTGAGTTTCTGTGCGCCAACAGCATTGCACGTTCAAGGGAATAACCCAATAGGATCAATATAAATCTGACTAATGTCCTTTTCCGAAACATTGGCCCTTTTGGAAATAGGAAATTGTTACTTAATTGAGGACAACAAGTGCAAATTTTGCCATTAATTTGAGTAATTGCTAAACGAGGACACTAGCTTTGAAAAATGGCGCGGCGTTACGCGGGCTTAAAAGTGAAATATCACGAGTTGCATTTAAATAAAACATATTTTATATGCAGCGTGGGAAGCAATGGGGCACGTGTAAAAAAATCGAAACTTGTACATTCGTCAATTACACTGCATTAAAGAGGAAAATTAGATAATATACGTGCGGTTTTGCACAATGGCCTTTCATCTTCAGAGCTGAGAGACAAGACGCCTGAGAGGCTGAGGATACGATTCGAATACGCGCGACCTGCACATCATTTCACTGCGACGAAAACAACAACAGCGGCGGGCAATTTACCTTTTCAAACTTGGTCATCAGCTGCCGAAGACTGAGGACAATGCTCATCATCTGTGCGCCCATGAGCCCTGGACCTCGTCAGGTGTGAGAGGAAGCCCACGCATGCTGGGGCCAGATGATCCAGTACACAAAGGGCGCTAGCTAGCTTCCTACTCTGTTCTATGTAGATGCTGTCCGGGCAAGGCAGAGGTGGTGCCTAAAAGGTGAAGACTTTTGGTCACCGATTTTTTTTTGCGTCTCTTATTTGTTTTTGCATCACGCGGGGATCTTCTCGGATTACGAGTTCTTCAATCGTCAACGTGCGTTTTCTTGTGTGTGTCGAAATATACATGAAGATATATATAAGTGTTTTACTTGCAACCTCACTGGAGAACGATCCAAGTGAAGTCAGTCAGGCAATAAAGACAGCAAACCATCTTCGCAGTTACTTTACTAAATTGATTGTATCATATTTCTCAGAAGAGATTGTTAGAACCATTTTCCAGCTTAAGCTCTCAACCCCACCACATCCACCCCCTCCAACCCACCACCTTAGACAGAAAGAGAGAAAAAAAACCCTCTGAGCTCAATAACACTGAAGAGAAATGACAAATGATGTTGCAAAACAGTCTGAAAAATCTTCAATTTACCTTGACGTCCCCTTTGTCAATTTCCATTGATCTGCTCAGGAAAGCAATTTGTGCAGAGCCAGCCGTGGACTTCTCAAATTCCATTCCAACTGATTTATTTTTATTTTCGCTCCTGATCCCCTTGCACTGACACCTTTGTTTTCCACTTCCCCATTATGTCTGAGAGGGAGCATTGGAAGTGGTGTTAGACGGGGAGGGGGGGGGGTCGGCGTCTCCGCTCGCGTACGCGGCAGCGAGTAACTAAAGGCGTTTCATAATTGTCCCCGGCGAGGTCGCTCAATGCGTGGACGAACGCCACCAAATGGCCAGACAGACGAACGGCCCCCCCGAAAAACCGTCCAGTGATGAAAGGCAGCGCGGTGGTGGGCAGCATCTTTTGTCGTACCGCCAAACCCAATTAGAACACTCCACTGCATCTGCTGAGCCTGTCTGGCTTAAATAATAATAAAAATAGGTACATAAATCAAGGGTGCTAATTGTGGTCATGCGCGACACTATTCGCGGTGAATGATGAGCGTCGCTCGGAGTGTGTTCGACGCTGAACCCACGCACGATGGGCGTGCCGGAGCTGCCGCGGGTGATAAACCCACAGTGATACCACACCACCAGAGGGGATAGCGCGTCTGACGTCTCCCCTGTGACGAATTAGGCCTCGCCATCGATTGGTCAATCACAGATCAATTTGTAACTTCTTCCATTACAGTGTGTAGGAGTGGCATAGCTTTGTGCCTCGAGTGACCCCCTGAGTCCCGAGGGACGTCGGGGCCCATCAACCGCACTCGATGCCTCAGTCCTTTGCTTTGTTCGCGTCTAAATAATTGTCACTCTCCCTATCGCTGTGCCCACACCGCCTGTCGCCACGCTACTTTGTGGAGTTTCCACTTACGCGGAAGCTGGTCGGAACGCGTGGTCTTCTTCCTTTTGTCGCAAATGCAGGCCATCACCGTTTCTGATATCCGGATGATTATTATTCGTGCAACCCCCACGCAAATCAAGTCAAACTCGACAGAGAGCCGGCCACGCGAAAGATTGAACGATACCCAGCAGCACACTATGATGCAGACGAAAAGATGCCACCCACCTCCGTTGAAAGAAAGAGCTTTTTTCCCAGCTGGTCAGCTTCATTACCTCCAAAGAGAGCCTCCTAAGGAACCTCTCAGAAATCCAGGGCTCGCAACTTTGCGCTGACGACAATGCCGAGAAAGAAAATAATATGTGTAAACCGCATTGTTGTGAAATCTGTTGCAAGTGCTTATGAAAGATGAACGTGTGTGTGTGTGCCTTGTGTGCCGGTGTGAATGGTATAGTCGCATCGATGGAGGAGGAAAGAGGAGGGGAGGGAAAAACATCGCCGCACCATATGCAAGAAATCCTCCAACCATATGTGAGCCCTTAGGGGCCATTTGTGCAAGTAGGCCCTTAAGAATACACACTCATATTCTCCAGAGAGAACCAAGCTAGGATCTACAGCTCTTGGTAACGAATCCTATGGCAGTGGCAGCTTAACCTTTAGAATTGTGCTGTGTTTATCTTGTGCCCAATAACACCAAACTATTTGCAGAATATGTGCGTTTAAGAAAAGCCAAAACGTAAAATGACAACCATGTATGTGACACATACTGGAATGCACATTGTGAAACATACAATTGACCGGATACAATCTACCAGATAGTTTATTTACGTAAGTGGGCTCCGAGCAGGATATGTTGCGAGAAAGGGATGATGGCCAAGTATTATTAAGTAGCATTGGCCAGGGAATGGAATACGTCGTAGATGGTTAATCATCCAAGAGATGGAGCGACGATACCGGCTCATGCGCCGGTGCCGACTGGACTCTTAACATCGCGTGCATTGCGAACAACGGCAAAGGCTTGGGGAGGCTTTCATCAAGCAGTGGATTGACCAAGGCTGACGATGAAGATTTATTTTTTATTTTACCTTTTTTTTTAATCTCATTGTAATCTTGGGAATGTGTGAAAGTATGAGGTCTGAAAGACACACTTTTAATGCCTAGGCACGGTTTTCATAACTTTAAGTCGTAATTAAAAGAAGTTTAACGCTTCAGACATTCATATTAATGTCGCAATCTAAGCCACCACCCTTACGACAGTACGTATCATTGGAAGATGGAAGGTCATTTTAATGACTGGTGCTATTCACCATTACATTTCACAGATATTATAGCACAGTAATTTAACGAGTCTCTATGCTTGATTTACAATGAATTCCAGGTGGGTATGTCTAAAAAAAAATGTGCACAGAATGTAAATTTAGTCAAAAAAAAAGAAACTGCAGAAAAAATTGCAACCAAAAATCCCATGGTTAATAGGCCACAAATTACAGGCCTGTAATGACCCCCATGCCTGCACGTTATTAAGGATAATCACAACAGCATGAGGGGACAATGGTGCTCACATAAACCAGTGATTTTATACGTCCTCTCATTTTTCCCAACGACATTTTAAAAGCAATCTGTAAACATTTTCAAAGACATACTCACATGACAAACACAGCTGTTACGATTTTCAGCCCTTTGTCAATCCACTGCTGGACGGAGGTCTCCCCACGCCTTTCGTTGACAGGAGCTATTTTTTGTTACTTACTTCACCGTCGCTGGTGAGTGCACATCGGTGAAGGAAATGATGAAGGAAGCAGGGAAACACGACGTAAGAAACATCGCACGAAGAGCCTAACAAAGAGAAACGATAGCGTGCACTAAGCGCCGATTCCATTTATCTCAATAATAGGTACCTCGGAAGAGATGTGTGTATATACGCAACAAGTTAGCAAACACCGGCCACTTAAAATGAAGGGTAACCAATATTTTTGCCGACAGAGTACAAACTTTCGTGACAGAAATTGCCTGGGACACCGTTTTTAACTCAAGACAGCGAGTGCATTGAGATGTCAAAACCACTCCAGCCGAAACACAAACGTGTACACGAGGCCTGGAGGCTGTTGTTATTAAGTGTTGCAAGTGTCAAAACCGTGTCGTGTTCTATCAAGAAAAACAACCGTGTGCAACGGTTTATCGTGGTATCCCCCCCCCCCCGCAAGAACAAAGTGCACTTTTGTTGAGCCATAATTACATTGGAAAACAAGTAGCGAAAAAACCGCTCACATAGTTAGACAATGCCGCTCTCTACAGATGCGAGAGTCCCGCTCAGGGAGGGTGATGCAACTCAAATTCCAAGCAAGTTTTGCACCCCCATCCCATCGCATCTGTCCTATAGAAACACCGATGAAATGCATCATTATTTCCCGAGTGCCAGTTTTCAGTGATTCGTCTGGGTTGCTGACAAGTTGAGCAAAGGTTGAGAAAGAAAATCACACAAAGAGTTCAAAGGTCGTTCTAGTGTGACAGGCATAGCTCCAGTGTCTTCCTAATATCGGAAGGAAGAGCCTTCCAGACGGCCACAGGAGCGCATCTGAAAGCGCACGACGCCATGACCGTCATTGTTCGACGCCTGAGCCAAACGCTGCTGCTGCGTATAATCGCGCCACTTAGTGATGAGCGTACATACAGCAATTGCTGGGCTGCGGTGGTAAAATAGCACGAGGAGATTGCGCAAGAGCGGTATGCAGAGTGCTGGGTCGCAATTAGCTGTGGTCACGTGGTGCGCCAAGAGGCGAGGATGTGTGTCCACGTGAGAGCCCCGATATTCGAATTCTAATCGAATTCCTTCCGTAATTACGGAACAACACAAATCACACATCGAGCTCACGTAGCACAAATGCAGAGTTGTTGGAGCTCGGATGGTAACTGCTTGCTTAACCTGACGATGAGGATATATTTTTAGGGCATGCAGAGCAGTGTCGAAATTCACAGCACGGCAAAAGTGGTCCTTAGTTAGGCAGGGGGGAAGGAGGTTCACGGTATCTGCGGCCAATTTGTGACCCCCCCAGTGTGCGGATAGACAGGCGCTGGTCGTGGTTCATCAAACCCTCTGTGTGCGGTGGTGGACGTGTAAGAGATTGTGCTTTCGCTACGTTGTCCCCACCTGAAGAAGTACGCTTGTGTTGCCCCGAAACGTCGTGATTTAATGTAGTTGTTTTCATTTATTTTATTTTTTACCTACGTGACTTTACCGAAAAAAACTAAAAGTATGAATCCTTGCAGTCACGAAAGCTTCAAATCTAGAAGATGTGTACATTGCTGAGTACCACCAAACTTTGGCAATTTAACGTACTAATAACCACTCCTTGTGCTCACAGTGAAGACCACATCCAGAGGAACGAGATACAATCGGAACGGGTTACACTGGGAAATGTAAAATAGACGGCTTTTGGAGTCACACAATATGGGCTTTTAAGGCTTCTGCTGTGGTGGCCTATTTCGCGTGTTCAAGCGCTGCCACTGGGCCAACCCTGCGCACACACAGACACGGCGAGTTGATATTGAGCGGTGGACATGACCGAGCGGTCGCGTGTTCGCCGTTTCTTGTAGAGATTCACGGTTTAAACCCCGAAGCCGCCGCGGTAAATACTGCGGGTGTTTTAACTCTAATGATACGTGCGCCGCCTGCTTCACAGTTGCAGACAATATTTTGGAAAAATACTACGCCACCTGGGAGTAATGAGATAAAATGACTGGCATATTATTTATAATTGTGAAATTGCATAGCAACAAATTATTGCCCATCTGCCAACCGGTGCTACGTTCAACCCCAGAGCCTCAGAGTAACGCCACCGGGAACAGCCCTGCCACAGAGCGCCTCGAGGTTTAATGCATAGGAGGCACGGTGTAAATATTAAGTGACGGTGGCGGTGATGATGATTAAACTGGAACTATACAGATTTTTTACTGACGACAAATAATGCATGGCTAGAACTGCCTTAAGGAAACATGTTCAAGGGTTGAATAAATTGTAAAGCAAAAAAAGTATACCACAATGCACTTTGTTATTCTGAAAGAAATGCATTACAAATGAGTGGATTCTATAAGCTTGATGTAGCCTTTCCATCTACACAAAACTCCATAAAATGCCACGATTCCTTCCCATTGCGACCATGCTGAATATGCTTGTCACCTAGCACTTTTCATGCCAAATTTATTTCCATGAAAACATAGCCCTTAAAAGTCCATTTTCCATTCAACACCATTCAACAATGCGTGTCTATTCTCCATTATTATTTCATAGGGTGACATACGGTTTTTATATGAGAATCAGCAAGACAAAGCCATTTTATGATTTAGTGATGATCGCATACCGAATAGCCTTGGGATTGGCTGGTGGTTAATAAAAGTGCTGAGGAAGGGGCCCCGATGGCAGGTTTGTGCCCCAAAGTAAGTGACCTTACGAGGTTACACATTTAGCACAGCTGACCTTAATAAGGCAACACAATATATCATTCTTTGTCTCAAGATAGGGTCAAGTCAGATCCTGCACCCATCATTTAAAAGTGTGATATTTAAAATGAGTTTTTTTTTTTATCATTATTAGGCGTTGATTTCTGTTCATAAGATCATTAGCTGGGACCAAAAATGTACAATTTAACTATCGTTTTCAAAAGTTTGCATTGTAAACACACTTTCTCGACCGGGCAAATGCAATAGAATATCCCCATTATTCCATTACAGACTCAATGTTGTTCCTATTAGCCAGTCATCTCTCTGACCCTACAAATAAACATATAAAAGTTTTACTTTCTAAAATTAAATCAGAGAGAGGGGGGTGAGAAAGTTTGGAAGTAAAATATATGTTTATATCCACAAAATATATTTTGCCCCTTTTAACGAGATCGGTAGTCACCAATTGGCAAAAACCGGCTAGGCAATTATGGCCTTAAATAATCCTCAAGTCCATTATTTTACGGACAGGGATGACTAGAGATAGGGGAAGCTAAAATATAACAGTGGCTGCAAAAAAATGTAATGTGTAAAATTAATGGTTTCGTTCTTTTAAATACGGCACACGGACACTCGGTGGCACAATTTCTTCTGGTGCCAGCAATATTAAAAATCGAAGACACAGCGGTCGCCATAATGAAAAAAAACAGCGGCCAGTAAAGTGTGTAATGAAAAATATACACGGACGCTGTGACGGGAAGCTTTAAAACAATGCAACAGTATTATGTAATTGTCAACTGGTATAATCGGTTGTACAGAACGTACCCTGTTTCTATCAGCAGTTTGTCAAGAGGATGGCAAGTGCTCTTTACTTTGGGATAAAACCCCTAGAATTCAAATACAAATATTTGAGACTTGGGGAAACAAATGAATGGGTCTATGTTATTACATGCGGACCAAAACACTTCGTTATGATGAATCACAATCATCCATTTAGTTCGTGGAAAAACTCAAAGCACCCTTCAAATATGAAAGAGGTCAAACAGTTGTATGCATAGGGAATTGCAACATCATATTAAAATATTACATAGTTCTTTACAGTAACATTGCCTCTCAGTGTGGTTTTGAAATGTCTTTTTAATAGAAATTTGTATTTAAATGCATACAAATTGCATTTCGATGGATGTACATGACATAGCAATGGGCCCTAATGAACTACTGCAGAAATAAAAAAATTACTAGGTACTGTATATAATAAATATTCCATTTCTCGATCAACTCTTGGGCGAGGGGGCCTTCCCACTCCGTGTTGGTCGATTTGACCATACTTCACTACACTGGTCAGTGTGGGTTGGAGAAAGTGGGTCGAGGGGGGGGGATATAGAACAACAATGGACTTTGCCACACCGCCTTCTGCTGCCCACAATGCCATCAACACCAACTTACCGTTCACGGTGCTGCCCATTGTTTGTAGAGTTCTACGCAGGCTCAACGACACACATTTTATTTACGCAATCTGAAAAACATATCAATTAATAGGCTTAACCCTGTCTGAGCTTCTCAGGTATGATGAGATCGGGAGTCGTCTGGGTGATGTGGTCGCAGGCTGATGTGCTAAACTTGGGCATATTTGCCAAGGAATAGAATAAACCAGGAAAGATGTGTGCCAAAGGAAAAAAATAATCATTCTGATACAAATACAATTGTAGTCATATCATTTACGGGATGGAGCTGTCACGCAGTGTTTACAGCAATGCTTTACAAACGTAGCCACCTCAGTTCAATTCCTGGCCACGGTTAATATCGGTGGTGAGCGATATCTGAACCATGCCAGGACGACTACCTACACCAGCCCACACTGATGAAACAATCCCCATGACTGACACGGTACGGGGATCTCTTTATTCAGCAACTTATTGACTGTAAATGTATATTATTACTGTTCCTACAGTAATACAAATGATAAATAACGAACTGGCACGGCGTTCCACCAAAAATGCGCGTGCATTATGAATGTCCCACGCACAGCACTTAATGAGACGACTGCCTGAAATGGGACAGCGCCGTTTGGGCCATCAAGCCCCGTATGCCCGATGTTGTGTGGACAATGCGTGCATGCATGCGCTTTGCCGCTAGTCCCAGCGGCGCGGGCCTCATTAATGCCAGAGGGGGGCAACGGCAGAGCAGGTGACAGCGGGGATGGCATGGGAGGAAAGAGAAGGCGGGTGGGAGAGGCGCAAAAGGCGAGGGAATTGTGAACGAGAAGGGGGGGGGGAGTGAAGTTTTGGGTTAGGAGCAAGGAGCGACCGGTAGGGTCAGAGGAAGAATCAGAGAAGGGGCCGAGGAAGAATCAGAGAAGGAGCCGAGGAAGAATCAGAGAAGGGGCCGAGGAAGAATCAGAGAAGGGGCCGAGGAAGAATCAGAGAAGGGGCCGAGGAAGAATCAGAGAAGGGGCAGAGGGGGGGTTGCAGAGATGGGTAGGAGGAGTCAAGGTAGCCATATCCATCAAGGAAGTCGTTAATAATGAGATGAGCCAAACAGAAGGGCGGCACACTTCCTGTGCAAATTACAGCTTGCCAATTTATCATTTTTATACACCAATTCATCTTGGTTTTTTTTGCAGGTATCTATTTATTTATTTCATTTTGTTCCAAGCTCCTCTAAACTAGATTTATCGCTAGCTTGTTTCTCAAGAGGGGAAGCACCCTGTCGCATTTGCGTTGTAATGACATCCCTGTTAATGGTAAAAATAGACCCGCCAGAGACAACACATTAATGCTCAAAATAACTAAATTATAACTTTTTCTGTGAATTCGTTTGATTTTTGAAGATATAGCGCTTATAACTAAAAAAACATTTCTTTTGACCTGAGAATAAATTAACTCATTAAAATGACATTTTAAAGAGAGTCTTGAATCAGGTCAGCCATTAAATAAAAAGGTGCAATATTTTACGTATTACTCATGCACAGATTATAAACGTTACGTGTAAAGATGTTCTTTTCCCGTTGTGTGCATAAAAAGATAACACGTACAAAATAAATGCCGTTAATAAATTAGTGCTGGATAAACGTTTTAATACTGATGCCCAAATTGCACTATTTTGCAAATAAAAACCCCCAACACCTCCATGAATAACGTTGCAAAAAATACTTGATCAATATATAGTGGATATGATTCATCCATAATATAGGTTTTTGGGTTATGATTCATATCAGAACATATCCCAATCTCCCCTTGGGTATGCCCAGATAAAAGGCAAAATTAAAAGCTTAATTTACCGATTTACTTGCAAATTCGAATCCTCTGCATGCCACGATTCCGTATTAACCCCATAGGCTAATGGATATTTAAAGTTTCTAGAACTACTATCCGCACTTAAAAAATAATATTTGACCAATACCTAAAAATAAAATCACGGTCACCGTAAACTTGATATTTTATTCTATTTGATCACCAAACTCGAAAGAGAGAGTTATTTCTAATGTTAAAAAAAAACTTTTTCAAACACTTGCCTGGCTTCTAACTTCAATTTCACTCTCGTGACCAAGAAATTGCAGGTGAAAGGGTTACTTTCAGTGGAAGGGACAGGTTGGCTTTGATCAGCAGAACAGATGGCCTCAGCATGGCATGCCAGGTTGGTGTCACTGATCGTGAGCGGTAAAAAAAGGCGACTGTAGCAACGCTGGCTCGGGCCTTGTTAAGTTCGTTCGCTAGCACACTACGAGGGCGTTTTTTTTTGCACTTTTGGGTGCAGTTCTCAACAGCTGCCACATCAAGGGATGAATTAAGCTCCGCTTTGATTGGCAAAATCAGCCAATACCGGATTTTCCAGGCCGCCCAAATCAGCTACTGCCAGTAGTGGTAATAGAATGAGTGATAGTCCGACACAAATGGCATGCAAATTTCCATCGTTTTTCTTTACCATTCATTCCCTTCATCAAAATGGAGCTTCCTTGCAACTGTAGAGCCTGCTGATTAACAGTGCTTATGACTGCAAAGATATTTTTTTTTTTACAATCGCTGAGAAAACCTACTGATCACATATTCCTTTAGAAAGCTAAAAAGCCCAGCTTACTTTTACGTAGATCAATGTTATCCCTCGCTGAGACACTTGCCAAGAAAATTTCAAAAAAAGAATTGCCTTTTTAATTAGTCATATCGTTGAATAAGCATTTGTGAAGCATGGCAAGTGCACACATGCAGAAGATTGTTATTAGCAAGTCTTGCGAGTCAAATTGTAATTAGGCCTTTAAGGCTGTGCGACTAATTAATAAAAAAAAATATTCGCTTAAAATATATTTTAACCATGAAGGTACAACTGTTCGGTTTGAGGCCGTTTTAATGTTTTTTTAATTGTGATCAGGTAAACGGACAGTATATTGCACAATTTATGGCCACGTCAAAGATCAATGATGAGCCACTTTATAACCATTCCTGTGCTACCTCTTCACGAGCCAACACCGTCCACCGTGGTGCAGTATGGGTAAAACAATGCCAATACCTGACACGGCATGGGGATGCTTTTATCCGGTAGTGAATTGATAAAGGATTGTATAAATTATATAGTGCATTCGAAGTTGGGTTATCCGATCTTTTAGGTAATCGCTTAACCCAACCGATGAGCGGTTCGATCACTCAACGAATCGGATGTCGTGAAGAAAGTTGCGAATTAAAAAAAAAAGTCCCACGCGTGCCGCTGGACGGGAGGTGATGGGGGTGGAGATTGCCGACATCATCTGAATCACGATGTTGGGGCTTGGCTTGCCCAAGTAATCGACAACAAAAAACAAGCCGTCACGATTTTATATCGACCAATTGACCTAATCGTGAAACCATTGTTCCAACTCTCTCGTTATTTCACTATACGCTAGATGCACACAGACACATCGATATACAAAACAACGTTCACATACACTGCTTTCAAGTAAAGTCTTTTGGTACAAGTGCTGCTAGCGAGCATTTATCCAGGACAGTGCAGCGCACGAGGGGGTGGGTGGTCAGCACCGTGCCCAGCCACCTCTGTCTCCCGAATGCGAGAGAGTCCTATACATTCGCAACCAATCTGGGCGATGTCAAACAGTACCTAGGAGGCTCTTAAAAAGAGGAACACTGTCGGCGGTTATACGAACGCTTTCTGGAGGGCTGACCTTTTGATTTCCCAAATCAAAACAATGGATTCTCAAAGGATGCACTAAACTCGTGGTCGTGGTTGGTAGAGATAAAGCACCAACATATCTCCTCTGGCCATTCCGAGGGCACTTGGAAGTCATCTCAAAAGAAGGGGCAACGATCTCCATCAACCAACGAGATGTACGTTTGCCTTGACCATTTAACCATATCTATTGCCGCCTTGGGAAGCTTGCCAGCGCTCATTTCATCGGGTCATGCGACTCCTCAGAGATGACTCCGAAAATAAATAAAAAACATAAAGAAAATATCAAGCAAAGAAGTTTGGCAAAAAGCCGAGACAAAAAATGCCAGTTTTCCAATGGATCCTGCTTAAAGTTAGAATTATAGTGAGCTATGCCCAGTTTTTAATAATTAAAGAGCACAAGATTGCAGGGTAACAAATGTGCAAGCAACCTCAGATAATGCCCGAACCATAATGGTTTAGATTTATGTCGCTAATAAGGCACCGGATGGGATTAGAAAACCGAGGATACGAAGTGAAAACAATTTGTTGTAAAGACATATTTTCTTTTTGCCAATATCAATATGTGGCAATTGTCCCCAAATGGCCGTAAAGTAATGTGCTCGCGATACGTGCTCGCATTAGCATTTGTTGATATCCACACCAGTAACTGAGGTTAAAAATGTAAAAGATAAAGGTGCAGCCCTGCAATTTCTTGTTTACGCCACTGCTGGCAAAAGGGCCTTTGCGATAGGGAGCTCTAGAGAGCTCCGCTTGAGGGTATTTTGGTCTACTCTTCCACGCTGGCCGGATGTTTTTTTGATCAGTGTCGGTACCCACGTCACAGTTCGTAATGATGCAACGATGCTCGCCATAATGACGTCCCAAAAACAAACGACGTCCTTATTGGATCACGCATTTGGAAGTGAATAAACAGGAGAGTCTGAACAGGAGAAGTGTGACTCGTGAACACACCCTTCACAATGACACTTGCTTTATGGTGAGGAAAGTTATTTTATTTTTTCGCAATTTTCCAAAAATGAAATGGATTTGGGAATAAAAGCAACGTCAACCCACAGGAGTGAAACCAGCCTGGCTAATGCAGCAATACATCAAAGCGACTTTTCCCTCTGGTTGACAATAATTCAAAACTTTTCAGCTCTTTTTGAAGACTAATTGCCTCATAAATGTTCTCTTTTTTGTGTATACCTCCACAACCCCCGCCAGTTATATACACATTTCAAAGTCAGTATTAAATATTAGGTTGTACGTTAAAAAAAAAACTACAAAAAAAACCTGGCACTCACACAGTGGGTGCGAGGCAGTGATTTATTTTTAATTAGAGCTCATTTTTCTTGTCAGATCTTCAGCGATTTGAAACACGTTGACAGCAGATGTCACGCAAAATAAAATGCACCCAACTTGTATAATTAACTTTTCATTAGCCTTAACAAGTAAGGGTTCAAGAAAGCCATAAAGGGATATATACACAGTCTATAGAAACACTTTTTCTCTTCTTCATAACAAAAGACGCGCATGTCTCTCTTAATTTTCACGAAACGATATTTCTCATTATGCGTGAAAATGAAAATATTTTCTACTAATTGATGGATGATAAGATAATGAGTTGTTTCAAAAATAAATAATTCGTGAAAGAAAACGTCTACTTATTAACATATTGCACATACTATAATAAGAACAATGTCTCCCCATTTTCTCAATCCATTTGTTAAATAAGGACCTCGAAATTAGATTTCTGTCCTGGGAGTTGTTTGACCATACTTCCCCATGCAATAGATTCTGCTGAACTGCCCTCAACTGCCGACAAAGCTTACCGAACTCATATTTTGAGCATGGTGCTGTATGTTGAACTTCTTTCACACAGTACATAGCCAAGTGTGCTGATCGGAGGTGCGGTGGAAGGACAACAAACCCAAACACAAAAAAAACACTTCTAAAGAACTGAGTTTTCAATGTGGTCACCCATCCAAGAGCTGTCCATGCTCAATTCTGCATGGATTCCGAGGTCTGGTGGCATCGGGCGCATTCCAGGTGAATTGGTCCATAGATTTGGTCAAGTTAGTAACGCGCTGCAATGGGCTTCAGGGCTTCAGGAGAAAGAAAACATGAGCTTGTTGCATGCCTGGGTAGTGGGCGCCCGGAACGCCGTGTGTTTGGGACAAAATGAAACAAGCATCTATTTACATTCCCAGGAACCGATTAACAACAGAATCACCCATTTTCATACCGATTGCTCATTAGTGCCGAAGAAAACAACTTCACTTGCACAACCAAAAAATGTGCGATCTTAAAAAATAAACAAGATGCTGGTACTTGCGTTGTTAAAATGCTCCGGCTCAGACACAATCAGATACAATTTCAAAATAATATCAAAACTTGCGCAAGATGTATATGAGGGTGGGAGCCAAGCTAAAGATGGTAATGAAAGTTGACAGCTATTCACATGGTAAGAATCACATTTTCCACATAGTAACCCCGAATACTCGTGCGTTTATGGTAATATATGCTCAGCCCATAAAGATATGACTTTAATAAAAGTCCAATATTGATGTGACTTTTATTTTTTTAATGGTCCATTCCAAAAAACTTTTCTCTGTGGCCCATAAACATATCTATTTTTTCATAGAATCACAACCTAATGTCTGGATCTTGGGTATAATTCATAATTAGGGTCATCTGAGGTTGTAGAAAATAAGTGTCAGCCCTTCTAATACCCGGGGCTACATTCAATACATGGCCCCACAAAGGTCATGGTGTAAAAGGGTAAAACATTGCATCCTAACTTTTAAATTCTTCCTGACCACTCGCAATGTCAGCTGCACAAGGGTAACCCTTTTTTTATCAACAAATTGATTGCTCATTGGTTATCAGCAACAGGCAATATGCTCGGACAGATGCACTGACCAGAATAAAACAGCACGGTTACGTGACTCAATTTGAAAACGTGTCATTTGGGATGCTGAACAATTGCTCTTTACGAATGATAATTTTCCCTGTAGTATATTTATGGTGTATATATAGAGGGTTGCACTCAACGTGGCTTTCGAGCTGCAATTGCTTCCCCCCTATTCGTCTGGATAGGGCCAGGGGATGTTTTTCAGAGTCATCAAGCAAATACCTTGCTCAAGCTACTTAAAATTCTGAAGCCACATTGGAGTGAGCAACTGCCAAAAACTCCCCGAGCCGTAACGAACTCTTCACTCAGTTGCTTCGCATGCAAACTGCTAAAGATGTACGCAAGCAAGAGTATGATTTCAAATGAATATTCAGGCATTCTCCGTCAGCGGTGGCTTAAAACACAGAGGAGAGACATTATTTTCCACCCTCATCAATAAAATAGAGTACCTCATAACGAAAAGTATGTTTCAGCTCATGCTTATGGAAGTGTCATTGTTTACAATAGAAAGCCTAACGGAAGGACACTACAATATAACTTCGAAGAAAAATATTTTAAAAAATTACGAATGGAATTTTCCAAATTTCATGGTCTGCTTAAGGAACCACATTGTAAAATATTGTTGTCAACCGTAAGTCAAAACCCTCCTTTCTCTCTTAACTTCCTCCACTACAGAAAAAACATTTGCCGAAACTTATGGCCATGATGATATACCTTTCAGTAGTAATGCATTTTTTTATTTATAATTTGTTTCCGTTGGGTTAGGTCATCGCATAAATAATGTGTGTGTTGTAAACCCTCCTCCACCCGACCCAGTCAATTTATGAAAGTGTCGCGCGATTCAAACACGCCGAATGTATGACTGCTTCAGCAGCACTACTGGTATTGTTGTTGTTGGGGAGCAATCTCACAACATTTAAAAAGGTGCGACTTTTCTCTGGAGATTGTGTGCAGCATCATCAGGTAACGGCGTTTCTCTGGAGATTACGTGCAGCAGCAGCAGTGCGCCTTTTGGCGTCATCTGGTCCAACACCATGTGAGACTAGGCTCTAAGAAAGCTGTCTCGGGTGTGGACCAATCAATTTCAAGGACAGTGCATGCATTATCAGAGTTATGTTTTTTTTTGCATTTCGACTGCAGGTATTGTGGTCAATGCAAACATGACTCCTTGTAAAAAAAGGTGTCAGTTTTGTTGCCAGATAAAAGGGTAAAAAAACAATTAGCAGCATCATTATTAGGTTGTTAACAGGAGCTCAGATCTCAACCTGATGATGCTGCACATAAACCTACAGTGAAACGTCATACCCATGTAAATGCTATGAGATTACCTTCTGAGCATTCATTACCTTTGACCTAATTTCAATAAACACTTCCTCATGATATTTTAGATCTATTTTAGTAACATCCATTGGTCATTTTTGACTTGCCACCACATTGTCACATTTTAATGTCATGGTTTTTGGGGTACTTCCACTCACAAAGTATACCGTTTATTCTTCTAATTGTGATGCAAGTGTTCTCCATGTTACTACACTGTACTGTAATGCTGCACTTGCTTATCAAGTTCAGGTCTCCCTTGAAAAAAAAAATTTCTCTCTCAAAAGTTACCGTGTTCAAACAGATTACTTAATTTTCGTCACATAATGAAAATAATCTGCACCGTTTACTATGGATCTCCATTAACATGCATGACCCTTGTTACTGAAACCAGACAACATCTTAGGATAGATCTACAAAGAGACAAGACATTCGTACAAGATAGATAATTGGCGAATATAAACCCACCAAACGTGTAAATAAGCTGCAGCTGGCAGTAAGGGCATCGTCGCTGCAACATTAATAACGCCGTTAGCCTTTTTAATAGTTACCGTTTTGCATACAAACTAAACGGCACAACATTTAATTACTGTTATTCCGAGCGATGGGAAGGCGGTAATGTTTATGGTGATGGCGATGAATGGCGGCGGCGGCAGGAGGCAGGCTATCGCTCATTTACAGTTGCCTCCACCAGTGGCCCGTAAAGACGCGGCGGCTAGGAGCGGGCGAAGCCACAAATGAGGCCATTTCCATTCTTCGTACACCGTCCAACGTTTCCTAACTGTGGGATAAAGCTGCTGCTGCTGTCGCTGCCGCACGGACGGAAAGGAAACACGCATCGCCTGTCAACCCGAATGGCGAGACAAAACTGACTCCGTGGCGTGGTTCATCACGAAATACCGGAATTCCACTCGGAGGGGTAAAGCACGTGGTAAAGGTGGAGCCCTGCAATTGCTTGCTGGGCTGCATGTCCAATTGACAACGATGCACCGCTGCCTCATCGCGGTGCTAATGAGTTGACCGTCGTAATTCTGCGCTTGCATGTTTGCCTTGTGCAGGAGAGTGGGTGTGTTTGGACAATGTGCCCACTGATACGTTTTAAAACCGATTGACCTGTAGGCCTGGAGGCATACGCATGGCCTTTGGGACATCCACCACTGTTGGAGATTGTATGTATGTTGAACTTCTTTTGCACAGTACGTAGCCAACCGCGCTCATCGGAGGTGCGTGAAGGTAAAGGTGCAGCGCTGCAATTTCCGGATTACGCCACTGCTGGTGAAAGGGCCTCTACCTGAAGAATCTCTCCAGAGCCCCTCTGAGAGGATGTTCTTCCACGGTCACGTGATGTCTTGGAAGAGGTGGTAGTACCCACCCATTACCCCACCACACGAAACCTGCCG
Source organism: Lampetra fluviatilis (assembly GCF_964198595.1). Taxonomy (NCBI): domain Eukaryota; kingdom Metazoa; phylum Chordata; class Hyperoartia; order Petromyzontiformes; family Petromyzontidae; genus Lampetra; species Lampetra fluviatilis. The sequence goes on from NC_136324.1 coordinate 1,723,348, forward strand.
AACGGGGGCCAGCTGCGGTGTTACCCATCTATACTGCTGGGTGGGCGGAGGTGGCGGAGATTTGGGAAACGGTGCACACCGTCGTTTCCACAGCCGCGTCGGGAGATCGAAGCGGCGACGTCCCGGGTTGCAAGTCCAGTGCGCGAAGATCCATTAGACCATACGCCACGGCAGCGTTCCCCGCTCAGAAGGGCGAATCAATTTCCAAATCCTGATGTTGACATGCACGGCGAACCATGCCGCTGGTGCCTGCGTACTAAACGAATCTTCTCATTCCTCACAACTCGCCATCCGCGTGTGGAGCAGATGAGGCGGCAAGCACCCCCTTTGTCAACGCTTCCTCCGCGATTAGTTTGTGCGGTGAAAAGAGCCTTTGTCCAAATTTACACCAGTGCTGTGGAACCACCTCCACTCTCGCTCTCAGATCAGGGCACTTCAAATGGCTTCCTTTAAATCAGGTCTCAAAATGTGGCTATTTATCAGAGATGTTTCCCATAAAGCTCTATTGTAGTGCGATGGCTTTGAATGAAATGGGCTAAATCGTGTTACGCAAGCGATTATCAGCAACGCCGCGCGTGCTTTCGATCATTTTGTTTTTCGCTGTCAAGCAGTTTTTTTCTTCCTCTCTCCAAAAAGTGCCTTGCAATAGTTTTACGATGAAAGACATCGGGTGGCATAAACACTAATTATTATTGCCATTGAAGGTGCTGACAGGTACTGCCCGCTGCGTTCTTGGAAACGCCGAGCTGGGTCGAGCTCGCCGCCGATTGGCTGCCGCTCATCCTATGGGGCCCGGTGGCGGAGGCAGGAGGTTTGAGCGAGCAAAGGGAGAGGCAAACCCTTGGCAACAGCCAGCGCACCGTGCAAGACGCAAAGCGTGAGGATGCTTGTCAAGCATGCTCTGGGGCCTCCTTTCCCCTGGCTACGGTGGTCATGCGGAGTTGTTAGACCATACTTCACCGTGCTGGTCAATGCGGGTTGGGAGAAAACTATTGTTCGCCGTGGACGTAAGCGACGGATGGGAGTCGAACTCCGGGTCACGAGGTTCATTCGCCGCCGACTTTAATAAACGCAGTTGGGGGTTACAATGCCAATAGGTTGTATTATTTTTTTACACAGGAAAGAAACATTTTATATAAGCACCGCAAATGTAGGAGATTGTTATATATTGTATGAAAATGTTGAAAGCAGTTATTTGGTTTAAATTAATAATTTAACATTGCTTCCTCTGCAGCTACAATTGCATTAGGTTATTTCATGAGTGTGTTAAATTCAGGTACTGCTCCGCTATTATTACTGTTGTTGTTCATCGATGCAAGTGAGAGTGACTTGGTTGAAATATAAAAAATTTCTATCACATTCCACTATTCACGCTCGCCATCCCCTTAAATTTCGCTGTCGTTAACCGTCCCATTTTACTTCGACCTTATTAGAACAAGCGACATCAAATGCACGAGCTCCTTAATAATAACGGCCGTGCATTTAAAAAAAGAATCCATCGTAACAAAGGTGACTACACCAATAAATATCGCACGCACACATTCATTCAAGAGACAGGCTGATGGATGAACAGAGGGACGGACGGATGGACATGACAAATATGGCCAAGAAAAACCAGCTACGGTTTGGAAAGAAGTCACCGATCATCTCATTTCGTATGCAGGGTCACAGATGCTGATTAATGCTATTGGTAGGCAGCAATGCATTCCACAGAAATATGAATAGCTACAGGCAACGAGGGCAGATAACAAAATGATATTCTGCGGGACTCTTCCTACCCAGGGGTCTCGTGAACTCTGCGATAGTTGTAATGCTGAAATATGATAATGTTTGTCAGTGACATCTAGAGACCCCAGGGGACTAAGTGCTGCCCCTCCACCACCCTCTTTACCCACACCTCCTTCCAAGAGGCCCTACACCACGCGTAATTGAAAGAAACAAAAGTAGAATTGGCGGGGTCAGCCAAAAGTTTTCGCAAAAATTCAATTTAAGTTGCATGCACACATTTTCATGCAAATGGTGTTGTTTAAATGGCGGTGGGGAGACGAGGAGCTAAATGATGCGGCTGCCTCTACGCCGTCACGTCTGCCGTCCTGAAAGTAGAAAAAAATAAGCCTACGGCAGTCTGATGTCAGCCACTACATGCCAATCTCGTGGCCAAGTCGGCTACCAAGTATGCGTAACAAGGTCTCATTATTGCCTGCGGAGGACTAACTTGAAATTGGCACTTCACGGCAGCGTTTCTCCAACTCCAACCTACTGGGACAGCTTTCAGAATCCACCTACCAACAAGACCACGGAATGCCTGCAGGTCTAATTTACGTGCAAATGCAGCAAGGGGGGGTAACGGTCGACACGGCAAGTTGGATCGTGGTCGCGCCCGGGGACAGAAGTTTAAGGGGCCACAGATTCACGATGCGTTAGCGACAAATCCCGCAGCTCACCATGTGATAATAATCTCGGAGAGAGAGAGAGAAGACAGACGCATGCTGGCGAGGTGGAAGGTGGAACAACAACCACAAGGGCGCGGACCCCCGTGTGGTCTCCCGGACCCGTTGCCACCGGTCCCCATTGCAGTGCAGAGCCACCACATGGCCAAAGCTCCCCCCCCCCCCCCATTACCAGTTGTGTGGGACATCAGCCGCTTGTAAACAGACGCTCGTGAGTTCCGACCAAGCACGCCGGCAACCCCGCTAATCGACGTGGCATTCCTATCGGAGCGGACGCATGCGCAGCGCTCGATCGCGGGTAGTCGGAAAACAAAAAAACTAAGTGCATTAAAGCAGCCCCCTCGGCAGCAGCCAAACTATTCTTACGCTGTAAGTCCAAAAATAAAGATTTGGTATTGAATATTTTATGGCAGCTGACATGGCACGCGGAAATAAAAACAAAAATTTGCTCTTATGCCTCAAGCGGCAAGTCAGGTTTACAAATATCACGAGTCTGGGGTGACCAGAGAGGAAGCGGGCTTCCATTCTGGGTTTTCCGTTTGCGATCGGCGTATTTTCTTTTCAAATGGCCAGCAAAGCAAAGACGTCCGGTCGCATTCATTGCACTGATGAAGTTAAACAACCGACTCACTGAATGCACCGTTTACTCTATTGGGGAGGGGGGGGGGGAGAAATGTCCACGGTTCTCGCTCGTACAATAGAGCAATAATATAAAGGGATGCATGCCATGTGCGGTGGAGAGCAAAAAAAAGACAATGGTTCACAATCAATATATAGCAGCCGAGTGTTTCGTAATATAAATTAGCAAAATATCATAACTACATTAAAATTGAATTATTGTGGAATAGTACGATAGGAAGTGGAGCCTTGTAAGTGTAACAAAACACATTTATGGACGCCAGTCATTTTGGATTGTGCAATGTCAATATTTAAATGTTGCGATCAATAGGCATGCAGAATATAGCACAGTGCGAGCATTACGATACGTATGGCGTCGGTGCATATTGGACACTACAATAGCCAATGAATATATATGGGGATTTTGTGGTTTGTGTTCAAGATAATGCTATTGAAAAATAGCGTGCAAACATACATTCACCACATGCATAATATATAGGTATACAGTCCAGCATTATCATACAATATGTTCAGACCAAGGGATTTGTACCAGCTCGCCTGGCTCTATGGGCCATATCGTATGTCGACGCGGCGCTCCAATGTTGCGTATTCTGACCTCACAATTTCTTCTGGAACGTATTTCTTTTATTTGAGATATTTTGCAACTGCAAGGGCGCCTTTCCAGTGGGTGCTGTAGTGTGCTTCTACACAGGACATTGCGTGTCTTGTTGTCGGAGAAACAAATAAGAAATAAAAAAATATAACAAGCTGGAGGATGGAGGGGTGGAATGAAATAAATAAACAATGACGTGTGCCGGTGGGTCAATAAATTGTACGATTTTCGGAGAGAAACACATTTAAGTGATGAAAGAGGTGATGGACAGGGAAGGGAGACGTTGGAGAGAGACGGAGAGGCATGTAGAATTGTGAGGTTTACAAATTCCCAAGAGGGGAAAAAGGAGAATGCATTGGGATGGAAATAAACCAAAGCCTGCGTCTCCGCTTGTACAATTACTTATTGTCTGGCGATAGGAAATTGTAATATTGTCCTTTATTCTAGCCTGGAAAGTCTTATTGAGTATCCAGGCTTTTTTTTTCCAGAAGGTCCTGCATTGGCACATTTGACAAATTCCTTTATTGAGCCTTTGGCTTCTTGTGGGTGGAATTCAGTGAATCCAAATTCAATTCATGCATTTCGGAGATAATACTAAAAGCACCACACACCGATGAATTCAAGAATTAATTGCTGCACTAGAATATCTGTTCTACCGACCATCTTCTGATGACCAGTTGCACTGTACCCTTAAACGCACGCACGTTTCAAAATAATAATCGACAGCCCCTTGACAATCAGCTCCTCGATGAAAGCTTCCTTACACTGTGCCAGTCACAGCTGTTGTTTGGCCATACTTCACCACACTGGTTGGTGCAAGTTGATGAAGAGGTGGAGGGGTTGGACAGGATTGATACACGTAGCACTTGCCACTGATGCGGGCCGTGGCCAAAAATCAAACGCAAGCCACTGGATTCATATTGTAATAATGCCAAAGCTGCCCCCTAACCAAATAAAGCAATCCAACTCAATTTGACACACACCACAGACTAAACAAAAATCACTGGGCAGCAGTGGCGATACAGCTTACGGAAAAGTTTAAGAGGGGACAGGCGTGTTGATAACTTGCTCAGGAGCAGCAGTAATTTTTTTATCCTTGACAAAAATAAACTCCAAAGGAAACGTCACAATCCTCAAAAATGCATGCCCTTGAGGGAAGGCACTCTGTTGTGCACGCTCGGTGTAGGTGAGATTTCTCTGTTTTTTCTTCTTTTAATCTAAAAAAAACGTTTAAAAAAGCTCACGTAAAACAAGCTGTTACGTTTGAATAGCGGAGTGTTCCGAGCGCAGCAAACAGGCGCACCAGGAGGACAAGCGAAGACAGAGCAAGGAGCATACAAAGCGAGGAATACATTTTCATTTCACATCCCACCGACAGCACTCATGGCACACAAAGGCAGGAGCACTCAGTCTGTGGCCGAGTGCATAATCATTCCTGGGGGGCCAGTTACTACCTATGAGCTGTTACACACTTCAAGCCCTGCAAGCCACTACCAATCCTCACTGCCGCCAAGTAAAAGATTCCTGTGTGCCCAGTCACACGGAAACTTGTCAATTTATATCATGCAGCCGTTTAGCAAAAAATATATAACTTTGGTCGAACACATCCCTAACTAGCGGAATCCTTCCGGTCAGATGATTTTTATTTGGTCTCGTCGCCTAATTTTTTTATTGCATTATGCTTAATTATTCAAGTGTTTTATTGTTGGTGTTTTTCAAAAGAAGCAAAAATACATGAATTTTACACTGGAACTGTTAGTAGAGTTTTTGTAATGAGAAAAGAAAGGTCTTACTGATGTAAATTTTGGGAGTTTTTTTTTCAAGGTGTTGGGACAACAGTAATAAAAACATGAAATAAGTTGCAATGGTACAATAAACAAATACCCTGCATACTTTTAGTGAATTAAAAGTAACAATAACTTTCACGTCACAGCCATTTGTTAATCCACTGCTGGATAAAAGCCTGCCCAAGTTGTGTAGATCATATGGGCTATTAAAGCTGGTTGGTGCATTCGTTGCCAAAGAGAGTGGTGGTGGGCGGATGGGGTACACAGACCACCGGTGTTAGCCAAGATCAGGAATCAAACTCAGATCGCCAGGTTCATAGGGAAGTGCGCTACCCACTGCTCCAATCACTTGTAGGATTCCCTATCCCCTGCACAGAATGTATAACTATATGTATACATTTGAACTTCATATGTACTTCCACGCATACTTTCACAGATAGAAAACTAATCTGGAGTACAATGCTTAACCATCTCCAAAAGGTATTAATTAAAAGTACTGAAAAATAAATGAAGAGCAAGTATGTATTTTCCATTACATGATAAAGTCAGAAATCCCCTGTATAGCCTCAACAGAGTGTTGGGGCAAGTGCTATAAGCGAGCACCTATGCAGGTTGGCACGGCACACGAGGGGGTGGGTGGCCAGCACCATGCCCGGCCGCCTTTGTCTCCTTAGTGGCCATGTTTACACACAGCACCAGATGCTCATTAAAGTCGACCTAAGGGGAGGCCCAGGCTCGGTTGAGATAATCATCACTGGTGTTAACCGTGAGCGGGAATCGAACTCGAGTCGACGGGGTCCGTAGCACAGCAGGCTAACTGCTGCACGAACTGCACTACCGCACAGAAACACACACACCCGTTTCCTCAGAGATTCACAATGGCACTCCGACGAACCCATGAACACTCGAGCAAACATGCATTCGTATTGCCGAGGCTCCGAGAGCTGCAGACAACCTCATGTAGATTTATCGATGCGGATGCACTTGAGTAAAAATGGCAGTTTTACTGCACGTATGAAGTACGTGGTATAATTACGCCATTCCCACTGAATTATGCCACGTTAAAGAAAAGTGACCAGATAACAAAAAAAACTGGAAATAATAAATATTTATTCAAAAGCTACACGATGAGCCACAAGGGCCAACGTTGAATAACCACAAGCTGTCATGAATACAGATACCTACGCAAAAAATTCGGAACGGTATATCAAATGGCTTCCTCTGTATCATGCAGAAACACGCTTCCCACGATGGGCATATAAAGCACACACTCATGCATGCGCACAGAGCCTAGGTCTGCCTGTACAGAATTAAAAACAAGAAAAGGAAATGCATTTCACGTGGGCAAAATTAACTTAAAATGAAAATGCTGCTTCTGTTCCATTGCAGGTGGTCTGAGAATGTTTTCTTAACACGACGTGATTGCGTTTGGTGGTGGAAATGGCAGTACTCTGTGATGCGAGGCAGAAAACAGTATTCGCTCAGGGCTCGCGTGGTGATTTAAATGGCGCAAATTAGGCAAACGGCCAAATTCCGCCCATACACGGATGTTCTCTCCCAAGACGCAATACAATTTAAGACAGTGGTAGCGGTCGCTTGGCATAAATTAAACAAAGCAAAATCTCATGGCCCAAACTAGCTCAAGGGGAATAATGGAGAGAGAAAACATTGTGCATCGAATACGAGCTCAAATGTTAATCCTCATAAACATAACAGTATGATTTGCATAAAAAGTTAATTAATCTCAGTCACCTATATCTTGTCTTTCTTCTCTCTCGACATGTTGATTGTTGTCTACAATTCTCTGATCTCATTAAATCGATATCTCTTGTTTACATCTTCTGTCATCTGACTTGACAAGGGGGGGGGGGGCCCAAACATTAAAGCCCCAGCAGTCAAGCTTTTCACGCCAATAATGCGAGGAGTTTTTAATTAACTTGTGGGTGCGGAGAAGACAAACGGATAGAACTACAGAAAAGGAATACTTTTGCTCACGAAACGTATACATACGATGACGTACGTGTACGTACACGTACGTCATCAGAACGAAATCAAAAGTAAAGGGCCATGCGGGAAGGCGCGTGGCACAGTTTGGCGCCAGCTATCGTAGAGTGCAGTCGTGTCGCTACGGTTCTCTGGGGTGAGTACAATATCATTCAGCGGTGGACGCAACACCCCACCAGCCTGCAACTTGCAGATGTCTCGGAACAGGTAAGGGTAAGTGGTCAACACTCATTGTGTGGCTCAGAAGGCAACGTTGTGACTAGCTAGTTAAATACTTCTGACGATAAAAGCACGTAAATTTCACTAAAAACTCAACCAAACTATATTTATTTTACCCAGGTAAGTCCCACTGAGCTATGTAGGTATTCTTCACAAGAGACCTGGCCACGAATTATAGCGCAACGATGTGTCTTATCACGTGGAAACGTATACCAGTCAAATACTTTCAATACATGTTGATTCTAAATGTAGAGTGAAAAACCAGAGGACCCGGGGATAAGTTCACGCAACCGTGGGGACAGAGACACGCTAACTCCAACCATACAGGCGTCAATATCTGGATCAGGATCAAACCCACGATCTCCTGCAGACCGAGCGAGGGAGTTAGCGTTGTAGAACACATCATATAATCGATTCTTAACCATGTTTTTTTTCTTCCTTGTTTTAATAAGTTTTGGAAAATGCACAATAGAGCACATGTTTCATATATTCGTATTAAAACATCTAAGTGGGGTGATTCAGGAAATGCAAATCGTTGCTTCCAAGTGATGCAAGCTCACCCAGGTGGTGCTAATTTTACATCAATTAGATGTTGATGACGATGAGAAACACGGAGTTACATCTTAAATTCTGCTGCAGTATCCACGAAGCCGGGTCCCAAAAGAGAATATGATCAATATGTAACCTAAACAAATTATTTGGTGATGGATGCTGCTGCTGCATTGACAGTGATGCACAAGCACAATTAACAACAACACGACTGAATGTGTTGAGCGTGTTACTTACTTTTGGTGTCGCACACAACACAGTGTGTAAATATGGCTCAATGTGTACACACGAATATTCTTTCATCGTTGTGTTGGCATCAAAGCCACACGTGTGTGTACCAAAGCACACCAGAAAAACGGGATGGCGACACGACGCGGCCCCATCCATTGCCGGAAATGTGCCGGACATGCACGTGCAGAAACGGCACACACGGTAACTGTGCACATGCATTTTAAATATGTCCGTGGCCTTCGAATCCATGCTGTGTAAACACAATGCCTTACTTTTCACACTGCGCCACATTCTCAGGGTCACAACCCCGACTCTACACCTTTCCTCATACTTCCCACTTTCTGTTCACATGTTTACTTTCACTTGAATAAAGTTTCCGGCATATAAGCAGCAGCAGCGTACACCAGAGGTCGCAAACGGGTTTTGATTCCTTCCCCGTACCCGTATCCGGCCGCACCAGGGTCACAAACGGGTACCCGTACCCATACCCTACCCGATACCTCGCTACCCGTACCCGGCCGGGTATCGGGTAGGGTACGGGTACCCGATTGCGACCTCTGGGATGAAGCCATGTTGCAGGCGTGGGTGGGTTGATTCTAGGAACTTGAATTGTGAGAAGAGACAAGACGTTGGGAAATGAGTGACAAACGGTTACTCACCAGTGACTCACGGCCTACCCGTACCCGGCCGCACCAGGGTCGCAAACGGGTACCCGTACCCTTACCCGGCCGGGTACGGGTAGCCTGGTATCGGGTAGGGTACGGGTATCGGGTACCCGATTGCGACCTCTGCCATACACACATTCTCGAGTTTATTTTCTCGAACTCGATTCTCTGCCAGAGTCCTTTTGGATTGGAATATAAGTAGTTCTACAAAATGAATGGGTGGTGAAATCACGATACATCCTGAAGATGGGGTATGTATGGACTCATCAAAGCTGATACATTCTGTGGCAAGGGACATTTTTTCAGAGTGAAAAATGCAAAGAAATAGACACACAAGAATAATAATAAATTCTGAAATGCACAGTATTGCATTGCTCTTTTCTAACAAGACCATTTCCAGTCAACTGAAAAGAAAACTACAGGCATTTGTGAATTAGCCAATTGTATTTAATGGTGGATATGCTGCGAATTTCCATTATAAGGACATCCATGTACACCGAGCGTGTACAATGGCAGATGTATTCCAAAATGGAAAATGTTAGTAATATCTACAAACACGCACACACACGGACACACAGAGTGACGTCCTTTAAATTATTCAGAAATGTTTAATTATGCAAATGAGGCATAATGGGACAAGCACCTTAACCTCAGCCCCTCCCTTTGTGACCACGCGGACGATAATTACAAACCACGGATTCGATGTTGCACCACAACTCTCGGATACCAAGCCAATGGCACTTTTTGCTGAAGGAGCAATTTCTTTCCTTAATTAGTCACCGTTCTTTTGCGGTTCAACCGAAGCAAACGTTTACGAAACGTGAGGCCTGATTCTGATAAGATATATTTCAGCCAGCTCAAATTTGAGAATCGCAGATAAACGGAGCGAAATGTGTTCTTAAAAAGCACAGGTTATGCTGTCCATCTATATATACGCTCATGTGTTAAATAATCCTTCATTATATTATAATAAACCTTAATTACTTTTTATATGTGTCCAATTAAATGTGTTTTAAATCTAAATATCTTCACGCATCAAATAGAAATAAGTTTACATTAAGCTGCGTCAGACCTAATGTCGGTTAGGTCAGGGGCAAGGGCTGTTAATAGAACAAAATACGTCCCATTACCTCTCATTATAGGTAACCTTTAATATTTTTAATTTGAATTTTTAATGACAATTAAAAGCTTGACATTTCAATTACGGGCTGTAATGCAGAGACGCAGCGCAAATGGAATCTCGCCACCCCTCTTTTTTTTGTGTCCATTAACACGGCTCCAATGTTCACCGCCAGTGTCCAATGTTCACCGCCCGTCTCTTCTCAACGCAGAGCGGCCAGGCTACGGTGACCCCTGGCCGTTTGCTCCAAAATAAACACGCCCTTGATGTCCTCCGCGGAAAGAAAAAAAACCCCCGCCAAACAAAACCTCTGTCGCGCCCTTAAACGGTGGCATTTTATCCTGCAAGACCGATTCCCTCAAGTAGAAGACGGACAGCGTCGTCAATGTACTTTCGTTTTGATTGCCGCAGGTTTGGCCGTTAATGAGAGTCCGTCTCAATTACAACTATTTTAAATGAAAAATGACGTACCTGATTAAGCCGATCTGTTCACACCATGACGCAACAACACTTGGCAACTTATTACCGCAAATTTCCAGCAGAGCGGCAATCTGCAAATGATTAGTTGGCGAGCTGCAATGAAATATGATATTTGCCCGAGCCCTGAGGGAAAGTCAGAACCGAAGAGCCTTGCTCCGCTTGAGACGAACGAACACTCACCGCTCATTCCCGCCTCACTGGAACCCCGCAGAGTGGCCAGATAGGCACGGCTTTGCGCGTGCATCACGAGCTGGCTTGCGTGCACGCGTGCGTCTACGACCGCGGTGACCAGGCTCCTGCCCGGAATGGTTATGTACGACAGGAGCAGCTACGCCGCAGCGCTAATGCCGCAAGCTGATACGGTTTGCGAAAAACCGCGTGTTTTTGATAGACCAGCAGCCTAACATAATTATACTGAACGGGGCAATAAAGAAATTTAATTCTCAGTTTTCATATTAAAATTAAGGCTACAATTACAATTTGCATTTATATAGCATCTAAATACTGGTATCTCTGAGACGCTTTAAGGGTTTATTTATATGTGTATTTGTTTGAGATAATGCGCAATGATTCACTGCGCTTTTCCAGGAAATCTGTGTCTCTGGTTGACAGCGTTAAAATGTAATATTTGTTCAAATGTCTTCTTATCTGTTGTTACGTTGCGTAGTTTCCTTACCGTTGTTAATTTACAAATCTACACATTGCGTGTCCATGCCGCGCACATTAAATTGAACATGGCAGACCTAGCAATGTTGTGGTATATCCCATTAGCCTTTCCTATGGCAAGGGAGAATTTGGCGACGTCAACACCAATTTGTACAAATAAAATGCAGGCTCAGGAGCGACACAGCGCTTTCACGTCGTTTGTAGCGTATTTATTTAACTGCACCGCTTGCACGTAGGCTGGTGCTACGTGCCGCTGGGGTTTCTAGCCGTGGTATTTTTGCTGTTGGTTCCCTTGGCATGTCTTAGGTGACACGAGCAATGCAGCAGCGTCACTGACGACAGCGCACGGAACTCTACGTTACGTGACGGTTAAGTTTCCGGGTTGTGGCGTGTGTTGGGTGGCATGGGGGCCCAATGTTTCACTCCACATGCTGGGAGCTTCCTCAGGAACTACAGATCGTGGTATAACCAGTAAAATTGAGTTTGTGTAGCACAACCGTGGTAAAAGACTGCAAGTTTATATTTTTTTCTAGTGGTAAAGGTATGTTTTGGTATCACGGAGTAGGTGATTCTGTTAATTACAGACTCGCACCAGCCATAGGAATGGGAAATTTTCACCATTGTATCAGGCCCACCAATGGAGAGGAGCACTGCGCTACTGATGAACATGGAGACACTGTTTTGAATTGCAATAAAACGTTTAGATTAGCATTTCTCATTTTCGACTTAATCCCGTTTCCTATATCACACGTAGCCCTGTCCCGCATCGGCAATACAGGCCTTTATAGTCTTGATTAACAACACGTTCTTGAGCATTTTCCTTCTACCTACAAGCAATTAACCGGACAGTGCACAATCTCGTCAGATCTCAGAAGCTCAGCGGACCTTTACCCTGCACGGTGTGCTTGGATGGGTGAACTGAATGCGTTTGTGTGCTGTGCATTAAACTAAACTCTTTTGTATTTTATCAGGTAAAGTACATGTGGACATTTACAGCAGCCAAATACTCGTAATGCATGTTTCTAAATGTGGAGGGAGAGAACACGCACACTCCAAATATACAGCAGGTGTCAGGGACGGGATCTAACCCGCGACCTCCTGCATACCAGGCGAGGGAGTTAACATCTCGCCACCGCATCATCCCCCCCCCCCCTCCTCGTATCAGGCCCGTTTTCCGCCCATACATCTCACAGCGAGTTGCCGGGGGCTCTGCGAGCTGCCTGCCAAGATCTTCTGGCTGCCTCTAAAGACACAGGACACCCAGTCAGCTCGCATCTCCTCAAACTTCAAGCAGGGGAGGGGGGTATGGGGTGGGGGGAGGCGAACTTAAACGCATCGGCCATGGCAGGCGCTTGGCCGACGTTGAACCACATGCTTCCGTGAACTTTAAACGCCGTCCCAAAAAAACACACAAAAAGGCAAAGGCACCCCCTCTGGCGTGTCTGCCGGAGCTGTCTTGTTATCAAAGTCCACGGCGGGAACAACGTCCGTGAAATTCAGCCGCAGACCTCAAGAAAATCTCTCAAAAAAACTTTAAAGGGAAATTAATTTTCCATGCCACGGATTTGTACTGTTTTGCCAAAGTTCACAATTATCAAAGGCAGCGGCTTAGGCAAATGTGTAAAGGCAGCTCTGTTTTCATTTGTAACAGGATAATTGCAGGCAAAGTGACATCTGCTAGCTAATGCACCGCATCAAAGTTATAATTCTGTTGTGAGATTGACACCGGCCATCAGCTCTAAGTGGCTTTGCTGGTTTGGCTCCAAATCCATTACGAGGGACGACCTCTTTCTGTGGGCTCAGCTGGGCACTCGGCAGCCCGAGCTGCACCATGAAAGCAACAAACGTGCCATCTATTACCAGGCCAACTGGACCACACTGATTTAGAGCTTGGAAAAAAAAACACATTTTAGAATCTATCAAACGCTGAACCCTTTAGCACAACCTCCCAGGCAGAGATCAAACCAGCTGCTCGAACAGGCCACCATTGCAGAGACCTTATTCTATCGTGGTAGAGTGCTGCAAAATTTTTTTTGCTATAATACACATCACTCAATATCGCTCATATGAATTACGTTAAAATATTTTCCCTCCTCATTTTAAAATGTTATATTTATTTGGTTTGTGGTACAGTATAAGTGTATTAGAAAAGTAATCAATGTAGCAAATCCGGTCTATTTTTTTTGTTTCTTTATATATAAAAAAAAGTAAAAGTGGAAGCCCTAAGAAATCGGTACACCATAGTCAGTTGATCGATAGGTCGCATGTGTGGGCCGTCCGACCTCTTACGAGATTTCTTGCCAGCATGAAAGAGTAGGCCAAAGTACCCTCTCTAGATTGGCTCTCTGGAGATCCCTCTAGCGGAGGTCCTTTCACCAGTAGGGGAGCGATAAAGTAATTTATACTGCTGGGCGGACGGAGGCAGGGGTAGATTTAAGAAACTTGTCTCATTGTTTCAACCACCGTGGCACAAGATCAAGCCGGTGACCTCTGCACCACGTCAGCATCCATTTTATAGATCATGATATCCAGTAAGCCAGCAACACGAACAGATACACCACACATATTTCTTTTTTTTTTAAAACGAACAAAAAGAGATGATGATGACAATAATAATAATATCAACACATCACATCGCGAGTGATTTATGCGTTGGAGAACGAGACGCAGCGGGGGAGAGGCGCGTGGGAAACGGAGTGACACAGATGGCTCCCGCTGTTATTGTAGCCGCAGCCGTGTCTGCGAAACACTCGCAGGCTTAGCGTGCACCTGCCCTGGCACCAACTATAAACCTCCGCTCTCTAGCATGAGGGACAGCAGCATGTTAAAAATAGCACGCGCGTTGCAGGCAGGGCACGCATACACCCCACAGTAGCCATCACGACGGCAGCCGCCAGTCGTGCCCACCTTGGCTCACGTCCAACTAGGGGCACTTTTTACGCCACGCAAAAAAAAGGAAAAAAGATCCCCTGGTGTAACTACACAGGGCTCTTGAGGCAAGAGCTGGTAGCGGGCAAGCGCCACGGAGGCCGGTACGGCACACGAGGGGGTTGTAAGCCAGGCCAACACCAAGGATCAGAGGTCACCCTCGTCCGACATGGAACTTCAGAATCAGAATATTTGTTTCTACTGGAGAAATCCGATGAGCTATCAAGCTCTTTCCACAGATGTCCAGTACTTGGGCTGACATAGCACACAAGAAGGCCACTCTTGTAAATCACGTGACAGGGGTCTTCGGTATTGATTGCCAAGCGGTTGGGAGTGAGGTGTCAAGTGTGTAGGACTACTGATCAGCTTAACAAAGATGCCAACATTAAAGATTGGTCAGAGTGCTCGTTAGTTTGAACATTTGTTCTTGTGCATTTTTATGAGTCAGGTCCATGAAAAGCGTACTGCGCTGAACACACAGAGTCAGCTCTTTTTGAACAACACTGTTTTAAGTCTATTGCAAAACTGGCACAGACTCAAGGATGGATCCCGTAAACTGGACAGCAGATCGCAGCGGGCTATGGATCGTAATCGGCGTCGATTGGGGTCCGTTAAGGGTGGTACATGGTGAGACTATGCAGGTTGGCCACGCATCGACAATCCTTATTCATAAAGGTTCACAAATTGCCTCATAAAAATAAATTGGATGTTATCATTTGAATTTTAAACTTTCGTTTCTGTTCAAGCCGCAAGGATATTGTATTGCAATTTTAATAGAGACATGTTTTGTATTTGTAAGTAAGGATTTTAATAAAATGCATGCATGTCCTCTAAAACTTTCATTCAAATTTTCCTCCTTTTACACAATTTTATAGATTTCCATCTGTACAACTATGTTGATAATACAAATTACTAAATTGCAAACTGTTATTTTATTTGATCAAGGCTAACTTATTATGAGACCCTATTTATATAACTATTTAAAATACATATATTTGCTTCAATTAATTCCTTAGAGCACTGCAAATGCATATTTTGAGAAAAGAACAATTGCTATTGTGGTTTTAATTTATTTTATACAGCATGCAGTTGTATTCATAAAACGTCCTTGATTTACACTGACAATTACATATAAACAATCACACGTGTTAAACACACTGAAAGCCTGCTAAGTTTAACAACTGCTCAATAAAACAGCAATGTAAGAATGTATTTTTTTTTCAAAACCAAAGGACAATGTTCTTTTTCTAACCCTCTGACGAACGTTCGTGAATATCTACGCGCCACATTTTTCCATCCGACGTTCATCCGTTGCCAATGCAGCTTTGAGGGCATCTCCATCAGAAATCATTCATCATCTGCCGCAGCAATCCGACAGGGCGGCAAGTGAAAGGGTGCCTCTGCTCCGGATCTCATTCGATCAAGACCAACATCTCCCTGTGGAGGGGGGTCAAACCTTGTGCCGGAGCAACGGCAGGAGCATAGCGAAGCCCTGACTGCAGGCCCCGTGTGAACGTCACAGTTAATTTAATGACAGCTTCTTTCCCGGCCGCATAATTCGCGTTCAATCCATCGGCTGTGCCTGATGGATGCACTGCAGAGAAAACGTGGGACGCATTTGCCCTGTTAGTAATGTGCATCTACCCAGACCGTGCTTCAGAGGAGGCTGACCACATCTGTTGTGCGTCACCACGGTTTTGTAAGTTTTAATCACATGAAAAGAGAAATGCGGGCGGATGGTTTGGTGGGCGCGGTAGTGAGCGCATCGTGCTATGAACCTTTTTGTCTAACAGTTCTAGCTTGTCCCTGTCGTCAACTCGCACTGACCGACGTGGTGAAGTATGGCATTCATCCAGCAGTAGATTGACAAGGGGATGTAAATGATTACAGGTGGTAGATGCGTTCCGAACAGAGGGGAGAGCGATGGGAGGAGCCCTACGGGTGCCCTGTGCATGGGGGAGGGGTGCGCCAGGAGGCAACGGTGGTGCCGCAGTTCGCGCGCTGCACTACGAACCTGGTGATCTGAGCCGGTCCTGGGCCCTCCCTAGGTCGACTCAGCCTCAAATGAGTACCTGGTGCGGTGTGTGAAAACATCGCCGCTGGGGATACAAAGGCGGGCGGGCGTGGTGCTGGCCACCCAACCCCTCGCGTGCCGTGCCGGCCTTATAGGTGCTGCTCGCTGAAGGACTTGCCCCAACAGCCTGTTAAGGCTATAAGGGGGATCTTTGTCGTTGTTTGGGGTGCGCCAGGTGTGGCCAAGGAACGGGGGCACCGGGGTGGAAAGAGATGGTGACGTTGGGGGTATGGGGGGGGCTCAGCTACATATAGTGCCCCCTCGTTCACAATAGTAAAAATAATCTCATTATTTGAAAAATATGAAAGTGAGAGCTTCATGAAATGAGGCAGAATTTCCCTGTGTGTGTACGCTTGGCAACAGTGGCCGGGCATGTTGAAAAAATTATAAATAAGAGTCATCACAAATAAATTACCTGGCAAAGAAATGTCTTGGCACGAGTAAAAGCTTTTGGAAAAATGTCACACAATGACATTGGTTGGGACTATATCCGTATAACACAGCGCTCATTTCAATCCAGTCTGGTTTTGCCAGGTAGTGTTAGCAAACTCTTGATAGTACCTAGACGGTTAAGGGTTACCTAACAAACGGCAACAACATTTACAAGCATTGCAATATTTGTAGACGCATTGTGTTTTTTACACTCGGACATTACGTATGCCCTCTTAGAACACGTTTGGAAATTTTTGAATAGAAATAGAGATGTAACAAAATTTTGCACTGAGGGAAAAAGAAACTCATGTGACCCAGTGTTCTTCACTAATTTTCAGAGGGAGGCCACTTTCGCTCGATAAAACATCATCAGTGTGAGGGCCTCCAATTGTTTAGCAGCACGATTATTGTCAGGGGATGCACGTCAGGGCCCGCACTAAAGGCCACTAGGGGCCACCAGTGCCCCACACTGACGTCAACAATAACGTAGCGGTCAAGAAATTACGAGAAGTCACGCATTTTTTGTCATGTCACATATGCTTTATGCAGCACGTATACAATAAGTATACGTGATGAATTGGGAAGACAAGTAAACCACACGAGATAATTGTACAGAGCAGCAGGGCTCTCAATCATGAGAAAGTGAATTCAAATCCTTGCAAAAGTTCAACCCAGCTCCATCATCGCCATCTTCCCAAGAGCGGTGAAGACAAGCACCACCTGGCGAGCAACACTTAGTGAGAATTCAACGGTGATACTCTAAAAATTTAATCATCGGAAAATGCCCTTTATATACCCAGGGAAGAGCCTCACTGAGCCTCAATACTCTTTCTCAGAAGAGCCCTGTATTGGCATGTGTGTCCAATTTCATTAACGAGTGTGTTGGCGTTGGCTTGTGGGAGGGAAAACCACAGTGCTTGGAGAAAACCCACGCATGAAAATATGAGAGACGGTGACGACTTAGTTTACCAGTCCTGACCTTCGGAATCTGGAATTTTCACCACTTCCTCAAGACCACCGAAAGTGACGGGCACGGCCGACTGCTTATCTGAGCAGTCAAACAGAGTCTTGAGATTCTTCCTCTTTAGTTCTGTACCAATCCATCCTCGCCCATCTTGAGCGTTCCTTTTAACTTCACACTTCCCTTAGAATTTGTCGAGCAGGCCTTTTTATTTTTAAGCCTCTCAGCTTCTTTTCCAATATCTTTCCTTCTAGAACTTCCTTCGTCAAGCTTTCCACTCTGCTAAAACGTGCCCAATCGACATCCATTTCTTTCTTCTGGATTGTTCCAGAAGATTCAGGCTCTCCCTCTGGAACCTACTCCAGAACTGCTCGAGAACTTCTCATTACTCTCTTGAGATACAGCCTAAAATTACATTTGCAAAAAAATACAAATAAATCACGACGGCGACTGCAAAACTAAACTATAAAATAAACATGTTTTTTTCATTTTACGAGGTAAAGCCCATTGAGCTATGTAGCTCCTTTTCAGAAGCGACCTGGCCACAAATGATCGCTCAACGAAGTGGCTTATCGCGTGGAAATTTATATCAGCCACCAAATACTCTGAACGCACGTTGATTCTAAATGTGGAGGGAAAAGCCAGAGGACCTGGAGAAAAGTCCACGCAACCACGGGGGAGAACACGCAAACTCCACAAATACCGGCATCATCAGGGTCAGGATCGCACCCACGACCTCCTGCATACCAAGGCGAGGCAGTTGACATCTCCGCCACCGTGGCGCCCCCACAACTGTATGGGCATTCGGTCCCCGTGAGCTGCATGCGTGCGTGCGCGTCAAAATCACAATCTGTATTTAGACTGGGGGAATCCGATGAGCTATGAAGTGTGCGGCGCGGGAGGCCCCCTACCTTCCACTGCCGCTGGACGTTGCGTGCGTCCCGCGAGCCCTCCAGCACGCCTTCCTTCTGGCTCGCGTCCTCCAGCACGTTGGCCGTGGTCTCGGCCTCGGAGAGCCACGCCAGGAAGCGCTCCAGGTCCAGGTGGTACTGCTGAACGCGCTTGCCGGCCTGCTCCAGGGCGGCCTCGCGGTCGTTCAGGCTGAGCCACGACGCGCGCACAAAGACAAAAACCCCACCCCCCCCGTGTAGCCTTAACAAGACGGTAGGGGCAAGTGCTGTTCGCGAGTAGCAATCTATATGAAGGCCGGCACCGTGGCGCACGAGGGGGTGGGTGGCCAGCACCGCGACCGGACCTCTCCCGAGTGCTGATGCTGACACATTACGCCAAGTACTCATTTGAGGCTGAGTCGACCTCAGGTAGGCCGAGGACCAGTTTAGATAATCATCATGCACACACAGCCACACACACCGTCACCAGCAATGCTATCTCACATTATCTGTGCAGGATTCAGTCGACCAGTCTGTCCAATTCATCTATCTGTACTGTCAAAACATGTCTCTCGGATTTTTTTCCTTTCACCGCTCATCTTTGGAATTCCTGCCCACTCATTGTCTATTTTCCGAAGTTCTTAAAACCTTGCTCAATTGAACAAATAAGTTTGATTTCATCTCCTCCACCTTCAATGCTTGGGGCTATTTTGTGCACTCAATACACTGTGTACATGGTAAGGATAAAGGTTCAACCCTGCCATTTTATATTCACATCACTGTTGGAAGAAATGTCTCCACCAGAGGGAGTTCTAACGAGCCTCCTTATAAAGTATTTTGGCCTACACTTTGACACTGGCCAAAAGTCTTGGAAGAGTTGGAAGCACCCACACTTTACCCCACTAAACGTGACCTTGGTGAACCCATTTATACGACTGGGTAAGCAGAGGTGGAGGGAGGGGTGGATTTCAGAAACTCTCCCATTATTTAAACAGAATCAAACCTGCAACGTCTGGATTGCAAGTCCAGTGTGCTAACACCATAAGACCATTGGGGCAGCATCCCATTGTAAATGGTATTGACTGATAATGACTGTTAGGGCATATCATGAATCCCATCAACCATGCCCCCAGCTCCACATCGATGGGTTGAATTGTCACAAATCAGATTCAAGAATCAATTCGTCTTGTCATGTATTTCTCCAATCTTTAACACATAGGCTTCGCGACCAATATTATCCGTAAGATCTTTCATGAGATAGATCGCGTAAATATAAATGTGCCATTAAACCCGCCACCACTCGACACAACAAATTAGTAAGGTTTGTCACGTAAACAAAAACATGCCAAGAAGTTACTGTCCAACACACCGGTGTGTTGGACAGTAAACCCACCACAACATTTACAATTCGAGTACCGTGACGTTTCGCCAGTAATTACAACCAGCCTCATCAGGCGACAGCCAGAGTTGTTTCCGTCTAAAATAGAGGGGGGTGAATGATGTCGTCACTTGTGAGCCAATCAGGTGCGATGACTAATTGGGGAGGGGGAGGTTAATGTATTCATATAAATTACAATCCATTTTAATCCAAAAAAAACTATTTTATGGATTCTCCAATCTTGTTAGTTATCGCTTCTCAATTCTCTTTTCTGCCTCGTTTGTTTTGTTCACTTTGGATTATCTGAACGTGTCTCTCTGTATCGGCCAAATGGTAACAACAGTGCGTATCGTGCTGCGCACAAATCAGTAAATCATCGATTGTGATTAAGCGTGACTCAATCCATGTCGCCGCGAGCATTGGAATCGATTTCAGTTGATGGATCAATAAAGCATTACAGGCCTAATAAATGCATACACTATGCATACGGCAAAGTGGAGCAGTAGTTAACCGTAGTTAAAAGTGTGCGGATCATAAATGAAAGGTTACAAGTTCAAATCTCAGTCAATAAATTGAGCACCACTTTGTAAGAGGTCACCCGAGGTTGACCTTTAGAAATATTCATCACCAACACCACAAGAGTGTGGAATATCCATGACTTGGAGAAGGTTGTGAACAGAAGATGAGTACGTGTTTTTGTGCACACACTACTTTGACTATGACACTGAAGCTACGATGACATTGTAACTTAATGTATGTACAATCGTGTTCATGTTGAACCGCATAACAGACAATATGACGTAAAAATATGATTATACAGTGAAATCAAATAAAGTATATAAATAAAGTATATATTTATATTTTTACAAACATATAATCAGTAGTCCATATTTGCTCATCACATGTAACTTGAGAATGAACTGGACTAAATGTGCAAAGCATTAATACAAAAGTAATTTACTCCATTAATTACATTTTCATGGCATTGCTTATTCACATATTTCAGAAGTGTTGGGTGGACCAGCCTAATGCAATGACATTATTAACATATGTAAACCTGACAAGTGCATTTTACATATTAAACAACATTATTATATAGTTTTATATTTTTTATTTGATAAGCGAGAGCTCAAGGTTTATAACACAGGAGGATCAATACGGCTCGGCACCAATAACAGGGCACGGAATTTAATGGCCTCCCAAAACGGCCTGGCATTTATGAGTTGTGTCATGTTGTTTTGGGATTTATTGACGCAGAGCAAAAGGCTGTGCGTGTAAATGCCTTGCAAAGGGGACAGAAGGAGGGTTTCCAATCCAGCCAGATTTATTGGCACGCGGGCTTTCACGGCTGAAAACTTAACTTTTGGATAAAGAATTGTGCAACGGCGCTGTATAAATCAGCAGAAGTTTTTCGGTATTTCGCCCATCTTGGATGGCCACAAACAGTTGGCGTTGTCCGCCCACCCACCCCCTTGTCATGTGTGTGGGTTTTCTCCGGGCACTTTGGTTTCCTCCCACGTGTGTAAACACTGATAACGGGGAGCTTGCTGAACATCTCGTTATAAACCATAAACTAATTATAGATGTGAATTCTAGATTTGAAGCTTTCGTGACTGCAAGGATTCATATTCTTAGGTTTTTTCGGTAAAGTCACGTAGGTAAAACCATTCTACACAACAAAGACTCGTTTCCTGGCAGCGATTTCAGCCGCATCACATCTACATAACAAAAGGCTCAGTCCCTTTTACACGCACCTTTACATCATCCGCATCTAGTTTACACAACAAAGGCTCATTCCTAACAGCGTGCTTCAGCCACACCGAACCTCACAAAAATAATTTTCAGGGCCTACCTTGGCTCCTCCCACCCTCAACCAGTATGTTTACAAGGACGGTTTTCTTGGAATTTCTCTCACTTGATGCAGCTATCGTGCTGTGACGGTTCCACCTGAAGACGGAAGCTTGTGTTGCCTCCGAAACGTCGTGATTTTTATTTTATTTTTATTTTACTTTTATTAATTAAACATTTTTACCTACGTGACTTTACCGAAAAAACCTACGAATATATATGTGAAGTATAGAACAAAAGAGCTTTGGCAATTAGTGGCGCCTTGCTCCAGCTCCCCCCCACCCTCATCCACGCTTGACTGTGATTTCCCGCACCTCTGAACTATTCTCTCGATCTCAGAGCGACCGGAACCTGTGCACACATATCAATTCGAAATTATGATTATAATTTTACTATTATTATCTATTGTTATTATATAATGCATTGGAGGAGGTGTGTTCATTTAAACACGCAACAAACAAACAAAAAAATACGATTTGTGGAAGGTAAAAGTTACCGTCGGATGATGTCCGACCAAGCCATGTTGAGTTTTCCCGTCATCTCTTCGACTTTGTGGGTGTCATCGGCGGAGTAGTCGCGAAGCAGCTTTTGGGCGAGGTCGTTCGCCGCGTCGACGCTTATCTGCCACTGTCGGAGCTCCTTGGCCAAACTCTGTGGCAGAGAGGCAGCTGTGTCATTACAAACATCGGGCACCGTGCATAGAGAGAAAAAGAAACAATGTCAAAGTGAGTGGTGGGTGGACACGCGTTTGTACGCTCCCGTGGCTGGCCTCCACAATTGTAAAGAAGAAACACCTCTGCTGTGCAACCAACTCTGCTATTGGCAGTCGGCGCGTAGCGCAGGGCTTGTGCTCGGCTGGTTGTTACACCGCAGGATTATGAGCGATGACGACGGATTGCCAGAGGCCGTTCATCCAGCAGTGGAATGACCACAGCTCGCGATTGTGACAAATGTGTGCATTCTGCACCGAGGGCACTGCAGTTGACAACATCCTTACGAGGTGAAACTGTGAACTATGAACGTAGGCTTCACGAGTCTCGGGTCCGCTTAGATGAGAATATCATTAGAATGCATTCATTATCGGTGCAAAACCTTTTTACCAGCGCATTAACCCGAAAACACTCTCAATTAAACCTTTCAGCAGATGCTTTATTTGATTAAACTTCCCATGACCCAAGTAATAAAGAAGTTGAGTAATGTACATATATAAATATATAATGCTTAAACCCACAGCGTTAAAAGACTAAAACAGTCGCACACTTTTCTCTGGGGGGCGAGAGAGAGAAAAAGAAAACGTGGCTAAGAAATAATATTCTCACATTACACAATATCATTTTATATAAGTGCAGAAAGAAGCTTGGGGTGGGAAAGAAAAATAAAATAATTCAATGTGAGCATTACTCTAGGGTGCTAGGACAGTTCAATATTAGAAAGTGATACATTTATTCATGAAGTTAAGAGCCGCTATATGATGGCGTGACAGCCGTTAGCCACTGCCGAGACGGTGCCAATTTCACGCTAAAATTCCAGGAAGCAGTTCGCGACTCACCCTGGTCCCTGCTACGAGAACTAAATCAAGAAGGATCCACGCCTTTCGCCAGATTCAGAGCTAGATCTAAGTACATTGTGTTGCCTTAATGCATGTTTTACTCCGACTGATCTTCCAGGACTTATGGTAATCAGTGGCGTAGGTTACACAAATAAGCAACGCTAAACCAGTGTTGACCTTCTGGGTCTCATGAGCAGTGTTGAGACATGTTAAATTAACACTGCTGGGTATTTAGATTCATATGTAGCAAAACTGATATTAGTATTTTTTTTTTTTAAAATATTGTAAGAATGCTATTTCATTACAAGTTCTCAAATAGAAATATGTAAAACGAAAAACAAATGTCACTTGACTATTAGCACGGTTGGCTACGTACAAGGCGAAATAAGTTTAACATACGTACATATATGACGACGCTGGAACTGACTGACCGAAGAAAGTGTAGGCTTAACGATGTAGTATGTTTATGAATGTCTCCACTATGCAGGACTTCATAACCACTCGTAAATAAAAAAAACGAAAGGCTTCATTGCCCGTGAGGGCCAAAAATACTCCCGAGCAAATAATGCGGGAAACATTCATGGGGAAAAATAAAAATAAATGGGAGCTTATTTATTTATTTAAAGCACATTTATGATGCATGTAGCCTTCACGGGTGGAACTGCGGTGCAGGGGTGAGCGCACTGCAGCGATAAAACAGGGCGAACTGAGTTCGAGTCTCGATCACGGCAAACTTCAAGTCGTGAGAGGTATCTGAATTAGTCATGTGGCCCCCACATCACCAGCTGGCACTCGTCAACTTGGCAAAGTATGGTCAGTCAGGACCTGTTACAGTCTGAGGAGGCCTTCATCCAGCAGTATACTGATTGAAATAACTAAAGCTCAATCACGAGAAAAAGCGACAGAAATTATTTGTTGCAATGAATTGCCCATGAAATATAAATTGTGGTCTTATTGCATTGAAAGTAGAACATTGATAATTGAAACAACGGACAGCAGGCCTACCAAACAAAGTGCAGTGGCACCAGAAATCAGTGACAACATCTAACAGTAGATGGAGAATGCCAATGCACGACAACAATACTGATGTGCGTGAGAAGCAACAATTTACCCCTTTCGCCAAAATGTACAGATGTTAAAATGTGGAAACATCAGATGTTTTGAAGATTTCGGCCATTAGCACTGACGGGCCAGACCAATGAGCAACCACTGTGCTGACTGTTTTTCTCCGGTTTAACTCGTTTTGACAAGCCGTGTGCCCACGCTCAGTGATGGGCTTGAATAAACCCGGAATAATACATGTTGCTCATGTCTGCACGGGATTCCCGCACATAACGATAACACAAAGTAAAGGCTTAGGCATTTCTGCGACAGGCGCAGGATGGAAATTTGAGGGGACGTAGATGCGCTTTGACTGCAATGTTATGTAACGTCATGAATGGCCAGAAAAATAAAAAGGCCATTAAATAATTTCACGAAAAATAATTCCAAATGAGGCATCAGGCAGCAATATCGTTCAGGCCTGTAGTGTGAGGTGGGTGGGAGTGGGGGGGGGCAGGGGGTTAAAAGTGGGGGGCTGATCCCCCCCTTTTAAACACTTGACCCCCCTTATGTTAATTCACGATATACAAACTGTGCAATATATTTGGAGGGGGATGGATACTATGCCACAGTGTTGTACAATTAAGCGATGAGAGTTGCAGCATTTGCTCGTAGGCAGACAAGGTGGGAGCTAGGGTAGAATGCACAATAACCAACACCATATCTTATCGCTACTCGTTGTGTTTAGCGTTCGACAACGTGCTCCAAGTTTGTTGAACATTGACAGTGAAGTGCTCTCCCCCGCCCCCAGAAGTCTTTGTGCAAGGTCATGCTTACAGGAACCCCGATGCCTTTGAATCTTTCAACGGTATCGAAATTATACGCAGCGCCGCCGAGTTGATAACATCTGTGCGGGGAAAGCAGGTAAGAGCAATTCCCGGCCAAGCAGCTGTGTGCTTCCTGCATAAATCATACAATTTGAAGTCATCGCCCATTTTATTTGCCTGCCTAGTCATCAGTGAAATTTGTAGCTTCTGCTGTTGAGCGGGAAGTCCCAGAGAGCATTTGGAAATGTCAGCGAGTAATACCCCAGCCTCAGAGGCATTACTGTGCGATTAGAGTTTCTTTGTGTTTACCGGCCGTATTGCATGCTACATAATCAAGCAAGAAACAATTAAAATTCAGAGAAAACAGTGGGCATAGGGCCTCCTCATTTAACTTTTTTTTGCGATTCCGTGAGTGTGGTGCTCATTTGCAAACCATCTTCATAATTAATGGGGACGACACGTGTGTGACAGTTAACAACGGTATTTGCATTCAAGATTAATATTCCTCTACCGTTATGAGCAATTGTGAGCTAATGAAAACTGTTTTAATAATCCCTACCCTGGGCCTGCCAGTTAAATACATCAGCGTAACTTGCGTCTGAAGTTATTAAAAATACCCTGTTTCATAACTTACTGAGGGCCGAGAGAAATATTCAACGGGACATGTTTCAAGAGAGAACCTGGATTGAGAAATTGTACCATGAAAAATGTTTAATTCAGGTAAATGAGTAGCCTACAGCTCTTCAACTATTACTCAAACGTGTTAAAGAAAAGAAATATAATAAAGTTTGTCCAAATGGATTAGATTATTCTCCACGCCGTTCGTGTGTAAAATTAGGAAATGGGTGGAAATACTGGCATCTACATTTAATTAAAATATCATTTTGTGGCTTGCCTGGAAGCCTTTATATAATGTATTTCAAAATGAAAATCAAAATACCAAGAAAAATAAACTGCTGTATATAAATTGTGCATTTCAGCTCCCGAGTGCTGATGTTGACATAATGCACCAGATACTAATTCTAGGCCAAGTCAACTTAGAGAAAATCCCAGGACAAATTCAAATACAAATTGCTCATGGTGATGCACAACCTGGAATGTAACACTGGGACTTTACTCTCGTAAACGAATGCAGTCACCACTCCACCACCACTACCCATATTTACGGATGAAGAAAATGCTGCTCGCAATATTTATCCACAAAGACAACGATCTCCCATGAAGCCGACACAGGCTGTCGGGACAAGTGTTAGCTCATACCCATAGGGCCGTCACAGCATAAAAGTGCGAGGTGTGGCAAACACAATTGCCGACCGCCTCTGTCTCCCAGTGCTGAGATATTTTTACACACAGACCCAGGTACTTATTTAGGGCTGAGTCGACATAGGCGAGGCCAAGACACAGATCCCCCCGTGTAGCCTTAACAGACTGTTGAGGCAAGTGCTGTTCGCGAGCACCTTTGAAGGCCAGCACGGCACACGAGGGGGGATGGGTGGCCAGCACCACCTTTTGTCTCCCCAGTGGCGATGTTTACACACTGCACCAGGTACTCCGGAAGGCCCAGGACAGATTCAGATAATCGAGGCCAAGAACACACACACACACTTTCCTACGTACAAATATAGATCTTATTGATGTATACACATATACACGACAACCCACAAACGTACTGTACCGATATCTATTCTCTGCATATACATTGTTTTTTTTTACTGAATTTGATTCTTTGCCTGCCGGATATTGCACAATGAAAGGCAGAATTGGCTTTAAATTTAAGAACCTTGGATTTCTGAAAGGGCATAACCTTGGCACCCTTCCCATAACCCGGACATTTTATATGCCAGATTTTTCCTCTATTTTATTCGGGTTGATTTCCCCAATTACCCAATTATGGCACTTTTGTGCTGAAAAGAAAAAAGAAAAATCACGGCGACTTTTATTTCCCAAAAGTCCTTCCCATTTCAACCCCCAAGCGTGGCACACACAATGGTGGGCGTGGCGGGTTCCTATCTACCGGTAGATACATAGCGAGGACATTTGAAACGTATTTTGGAGACTTTTACAAAATGATAACTGTACAGAGAATGACCGAGCATCAGGGCCCAGATGCAGAAAAAGTATAGTTTATAGTCGCTGTTATCTCCCTCACCTGCCACGTAGGAGAGCGTGGGTTCGATCCCAACTCCAACAATGCCTGTGTTTAATTATAGATTTGAAGCTTTCGTGACTGCAAGGATTCATACTCTTTGTTTTTTTTCGGTAAAGTCACGTAGGTAAAAAATAAAATAAAATAAATGAAAACAACTAAATTAAATCACGACGTTTTGGGCGCAACACAAGCGTCCTTCTTCAGGTGGGGACAACGTAGCGAAAGCACAACCGCTTCAGTTTGTCTAAGCCCCCCTCCCCTCCATTCCACGCGACTATATAATTCCTCGTCACAACCATCTCTTAGACACACTTAAGCGGTTGTGCTTTCGCTACTTTGTCCCCACCTGAAGAAGGACACTTGTGTTGCGCCTGAAACGTCGTGATTTAATTTAGTTGTTTTCATTTATTTGATTTGATTTTTTACCTACGTGATTTTACCGAGAGAAAAACAAAGAATATGAATGCCTGTGTTGTATGTTTGGAATTTGCATGTTCTCTCTCTCCCCGTGGTGGTCACAATGATTTTTTCTCCGGGTCCTCTGGTTTTACTCCCCTCCACATTTAGAAATATGCGTTTAAGTTATTTGGCTCCTGTAAATTTCCACATTTAACAAACCACTTCGATGAGATATGATGTGTGGACAGGTCGCCTCTCAAAAAGAGCTAATCGCTCAGTGGGCTTTAACCGGTTATTAAAATAGTTTACATTGTTTTAGTTAAAAGTTCAAAATTAAAGCAACAGAAAAATAGAGTACTGGCATAAGCATATATAAGAATTATACATGAAACAATGATGTGTTTGGGATTTCATATTTTTTTTCATATCAGTCCCTATTTTATTTTTGTTTAATCTTATTTGTTATCTAAATGTATTAAATAAACTTGTTTACGCAGAAAATTTAATTATTCTAGAAATGTTAAATATTCGTCACTGAATTGCAGTTTGTATGCACATTTTAATATACATTTTTATTTATTGAATAACCTCAGTAAATGTGATCACTTTTGGTGGGAAAAATATCGAAGTAACACCTTCGATTCGACATCACTTCCTGTGAATACGGCAGCATGCACATATACAAATTTTCCACAAAATAAAAAATATCTTTCACATCTATTGCATCTCTGTTGTTTTATATATGTGTCACAAAAATACACTTCAAGTGCGGTACGTCTGCAAAATAGTACGACAAAAAATGTAACGCTCAAATTGGATAAACAATAAATAATTCGTAAGTCAAAGCACTCGGTCAATCCGCTGCTGGATGAAGAGGCTCTCCCACACTGGTCTGTGTGGGTTAGTGAAGAAGTGGGAGGAGGAGGAGGGGGGGGTGGGTGGAGGTGTCAGAACTGGTCCAGATATCACGCACCACTGACGTTGGCACTAGCTGGGCGTTGAACCCGGGTCACCCAAGTTCGTGCCACGAGTGCAATAACCACTACAACCACCACTCCACCCACCACGTTGACTGAATAGCAATTAACATCGTGCGTTCAAACTGGAGTCTACACCTGCCAAGCTTGAAACGTAAATAAAAAAAAGCAGTGTGTTCCAAGTCTCTCTAAACTCGAAACATTGTCACGTCTGCTTAATTTGTAATGACGACAAAAAGCATTGGGGAACAGTGGAATGGGAGAAAAGCCCAGGTATTAATTCACTGTACAAATCACAAACCCAGGCATATTATACCTAAGGCGTTTTCGTCAACTGATCCCTGAACCCTAATATTGCCGAGGGAGCTGCGAATTAATATTGAACAAGGATTGCTGAATGCATAGCTGTACGTTAGTGTTGCAGTAAAGCGGATTTACAATCCACTATTTTGGTGTAGCATGGAGCTGTTCAAAAATAACATCCGGGGGGAGGCAATATCCTACCCCCCCCCCCTTTCCTCCAACCTCTTTATCCCGTCCTCCCAACGAATAAATGCTCCATCAAACCAGGGCAATTGGCAAGCTATAAGCTATACTGTACACCGGTTAAAGGTAAAGGTGCAGCCGTGCAATTGCTTGCTCACGCCACACCCCGCGGAATGGGGCCTCCACCAGACGTTGCTTTAGCCACGCCGGCCAGACGTCTTGAGAGGTGGGAGTACACGTGCTCTACTCCACCAGCACGTGACCTGCCAATCGGCCAACTGCGGTGTGCCCGTTTATACGACTGGATGGAAAGAAGCGGTGGGTGGGATTTGAGAAACGTGTCAATTCTTGCAACTGTTCATTTGAACCGGCAATCTCTGGATTGCAAGCCCAGTATACTAACCATTACACCACGACAGATTCCCTGGCATGGAGCTGGTCTAAAGTAACAACTGGGGTAGAATACTTCCACCACCACACTTCAAAAGCAAAACAAAGCGTGCGTCATCAACATTTTCCTCTTGCCGCCGAATCTCTTCCTGCTTCTTCCCTCGCACTGCTCGCCTTCAGGAAATTCCCTCCCTTTGTATCTTTTCTCAAGTTCTCACAACCTTGTTCAATTCAAGAAACGTATAAACTCGTATCTGTTGCACCTTCAAGCGTGCTATTTGTTGCTGAACACTTGACGTTCTGGGCCTTCGGGCTTGTGCTCCGCAATTTCAATCCAATGATTTCAACTCAAGCTGAAGGCGTCAACACAGAAGGGCCAGCGTGCGCCCTTAGCCCCATTCGTGGCCAACCTCCAACCCCGTCGCTGTCTCTCGTGAGTCTCTCTGTCGGTTTCATAGCCAGGGTGAGTTTCGGTAATTAGCGCAGGCGATGTACAAAGTCTCTCCGAGATGTTAATGGTGGCGAGATGATAACTACCTCGCCTGGTATACAGGAGGTCGTGGTTTCGATGACGGCCCTGACGGCCCTGACGCCTGCTGTATTTTTGGAGTTTGCATGTTGCTCTCACGATGGTTGTGTGCATTTTTATCCGGGTCCTCCGGTTTTTCCCTCCACATGTAGAACCAACATCACGTGTTTAGAGTAATTTCGCTGCTATAGATTTCCACATGATACGCCACTTCGTTGAGCCATCATTTGTCTCCAGAGCTATATACCTCAGCGGGCCTTACCTGGTAAAAAAAAAATATCTTACGGTTTTACTCGCTCAACGACCGCGATAAATACACATACCCATACGTAAAGTAAAATAAAATAAACTGGTGTACGTCGGTCGGTCGCGAGAGAGAGAGAGAGGGCACTGTGGCGGTGGGAAGCACCTTGAGCTCGCCGATCTGCCTCGCGATGTGCTCGCTGGAGTTGGCGGGCGGCTGCGCCAGGCGCGCCAGGCGTCCCTCGGCCGCCGCCACGAGCCGCTCGGCCTCCTGGCGGCCCTCGTGCCACTGCGCCGAGTCGTGCAGCATCTCCTGCAGCTGGGCCTGCCGCCCGGCGACGCGTCGCTGCAGGTCCTCGTACAGCGTCATCGCGCGGTCGACTGCAGGGGAGGAGGAGAGCGAGGGTTAAAGCCCCGGGTGGGGGAGCAGGGGAGGGGGGGTCCAAGATCGGGGCGTTGAGCCGCGCCGAACGTAACCGCGCTAAGTAGAGTCCCGAAGAGGGAATTGTGACGGCGCATTCGGGACTCCGGACGACGATCGTGGCTTACGGACGTGCACGTGGTGAGAGATGCGTCGCTCAAATTGCTGGCCAGGTCGCTGCAAAGTAAGAGTTTGACTCTACCTGAAGCACACGGTTACGCAGCCGTTCACAGGTGGTCGCAAAGACGTCCACATGTAAGCGAATTAGCTGTTTGCAAACCAAGTTGCGTAACGAATCATTAAGGTGTGGACGAGGTTTAATATGACGATTTCCCGCAAGCAGCATCATCATATTTAATTAGGAGCTTTCGTGACTGCAGGAATTATTCTTTGGTTCTTTCGGTAAAGTCACGTATGAAGATAAAATAATAAATTATTATTATATAAAATAATAAATTATTATTTATCTTTATACATGACTTTACCGAAAGAACCAAAGAATCATCATCTTTCTTTGCCTTGACAGTGTCGAGGCTTGCGTGCATCCCGAGTCACTCATTTAGAGCCGAGCTGACCTCGGGAAAGCTCCGTACAAGTTCAAATACCATACGCCGATGACGCTGTACGCGTGACCACGAAATAAATACACACACACACATCTATACTCGACCTACACATGCGCGGACACATTTGCACCCGCAAAGCGGAGCACCCTAATTGCTTTCCCCTATGCCGCGGCAGACTTCTGGATCGTTGCGCAACGCTCCCTGCACACACACCGGTGAAAGGTGAACTACCTGCCATTCCTTGTGAACACCGCTACTGGTGGAATGGCCTCCGAAGAGAAAGAGCTCCGATTCTCTCTCGAGGATACTTTTTTTTGGCCGACTCTCTCCGATCATCGCGAAAACTTCTCGCCAAGAGGTGGAGGCGGCCCAAACACCACATCTATCCCACCACACGTGACCGGCCTGGTCGACTCACTGCGGCGCATGCCAATCGGTGGAGAGACGTGAAGAGGATGGAAGAAGAGGGGTGGGGGGTTTAAGAAACGATCGAATTGATTCAACTGTCGAGTCGGCAGACTGAATTGGAGTGGCAATCTCTGGATTGCAAGTCTGGCGTGTCATGTACGTGTGTTTTATGCATGTAAGTTGAACTTCTTTCACACCGTACATAACCAAACGTGCTAATCGGAGGTTGTAACCATTACACCATGGTAGAAAGGCAGAAGAACGTACAAATACATAAACGTAGAGTTGTCGTTGGTACCTTCTGACCTGCCCCTACTGGACATATGTGAAAAAGGGCTTCATAGCTCATCAAATTTCTCCAGGATAAATAAAGATTCACATTCTGAGTGCTACTAATCACTGCACCACTGCGGCATCCTAATCAATTAATGCAGGTTTGTTTTTAAATCAATTTTATAAAAAAGGTGTTTTTGAAAAATGATAATATTAGTCTGGTCTTTAACCACTTAAAGCCTTCTTGAGAATTAAGACTTTCTTCAAGGCCCTAATGCATATTTTTGCTTGTGGAAAGGAAATGAAATACTTATGACAGGCCAGAAAACTATGAGCACAAATAAATAAATAAAATCTCAGGACATTTATCATCAACACTAACCTGGAACTGAGAAAAAAATAACACAAGCCAATATTTCAAGGCATGACCCATTCCTGACAAACGCACTAGTCGTATTTCCCAGATACCGTGTTTATCTACATTTTAAATCTTTTCAAATAATATAGAAAATCTATTTACTTGTCTGCCTGCATGCCTGCTGCATGGCCATCTGTCTTCCAAACAAACATAAGCAGGTTTACTAAGGTGAAGTTAAATTCCACCCAAAACCGCAAAACGGTAATATTCAGTGCAATTTTCTTGTATTTTTATTTAAAATAATATAACTCGATCCAAATCTTTGCTCCTGTGTCTGAATAAAACACATGTCTCAAGCCTGCCAGCCAAGAATATTAACACCAAGGGTATATAAACTAGAGTAAAAGCCCAAGGCAAGTAAGTAATCTATCCTAATTAAACCTTCCAACCAACATTTTCGTCTAAGCCTCATTTATTGCGACTAGATTTAGCGGAAAAGCCATTAATCTGACAATGCTGCTTTCGAGCACTAACAGCCAATACCCAACACAAGAATGCATAGGTAGCAATCACCAGATACATGGAGCACAGCGAACACACACTTGATACCGATTGAAAGCAAACAATTAGACGTGACAACACATCCAACATGGAACACGTTTTCCCTCAAAGCTGATGAAGGGCATTCGTATATATGGAGAAAGACATTCATGTTAAAATTTGAAATTGGTAACATTTCTATAATTTAACCAAATAGTTTTAATTCCTCCCCCCCCAAAAAAAATTCCACACGTGTTGACCTTAAAATTAAAGACACGCTTCACGCTCGCTGCCATAAACTCATGAGATATTGACAGAATCAGGGCGAATAGATTTGCGGACGGTAAAACCGGCTCTGGCACAAAATGCCTCCGACCTCAAAGCACTGGCAGGTCGTCGCAAAGCTGAGCTTCGTCATCGGGGTCAGACGAGGCCTGCGAGGGCGGCCTGGACACGACGCCGTCCCCACTGCGCCACCCCAGTGCACGCATGGCCCATACGTCGCCGGCATTTATGTTTGTCGCAAGCAACCTCACTTCGTGCAAACCGTCAATTTGCAATTCTGCCCTTTTACACGTACTGTACGGTAACTTAACGGGATCGTTGTGAGAACACGTGCTCCGAGCGTGGCATTTTATCATCGCCGTGAGCACGCAACGTCAACGGCTATAGGTTAAGGCCGCACGGTGATAATCGGTGTTTCGTGCGCGCTCACTGGTTCCAGTGAGGTTAGCTCGAGTCTCTGGGTCACCCGTTTTGTTCTTCAAGTTTTGAGATATCGTGATGAGCTCCTCCAACTGAGGTCGCCTCTGGTCCAGGTCTGCCAACACCCTCTGTGTAGATAAAAGGGGTTTGGGGGAATTTGGGGGTTGGTGGAGGGAAGAAAAATTGTTTACAGACAATTAGAGACAGGTAAAAGCGCAGCCCTGGAATTACTTGACCACGTCACTGCTGGCCAAAGAACCCAAAATAGAGGGACTCTCGAGAGAGAGCCCATCTGGAGGGCATTTTGACCTCTTCCACATTGGCCAAGCATCTTGCGAGAAGTTAGATTACCTGCAAATTTAACCGACTATACTCCATCTGCTGGCTGCGCAGATGCCGCGGGGGTTCATAAAGTTGCACAGCGCTTTAACTGCCATGCTCGGGAGATCGGGCCAGCGACCTCTGGATTGCAGGTCCAGTGTTGCAAATCATTATACAACGGTGGCATCTTGTGTGGTGGGTGGCGAGCGGTAGTGTAGCGGTTAGCGCCGCGCTACGAATCGGACGACCCCGATGACCATTTTCTGAACCGGTCATGGGCCTCACCCTAGGTCGACTAAATCTCAAATGAGCACCTGCTGTGGTGTGTAAACATCACCACTGGGGAAACAAAGGCGGCCGGGCGTGATGTTGGCCACCCACCCCCTCGTGTGCCGTGCCGGCCTTCATAGGTGCTCGCAAACAGCACTTGCCCCAACAGTCTGTTGCAGGCTATATGTGGGGGTCTTTGTCTTTGTAGTGATTATGATTGGTTGCAGCAGGACAGGAAACGTCTCCGCGTTTTGCCACTCTGTATGGAGCAAAACCGACAGAGCCCTCGGCCCCCTGCATTCGATGTGAAGTGCACCGTGGATGAATCGTCGGATTCCCGTGCCGTCCAGTAATTTGCGCCGACTTAAAAGGGCCTGTGATGTTCACATTTTCTAGCAGTTCTGGGACAAAAACACGAGCAATCTGCTCTTATTAATCAATGATCAAAATGTCTCTCGCTGTCCGAGAGTGCCCTGTTTTTGCGTGACCCTCATTACTACTTGATGTCCGAAGCAAACAATGTTTTGCAACTCTGATGACGATGATGTCAATATATTCCATATTATGTGTGGTTTGGATGATGTCGCTGACAGTGATTATTTTGATTACAGGGATGTGTTCCGTATCATTCAGTATTATACCATTATGAAACACAATTTGTCGTACATGTGCACAGACTATGTTTTATTTGTGCCCTTGAAAAGGCACTACAGAAGAGCCTTGTGAAGGACCAATCACCATCGGGTCTGGATGAATTATTTTATAATCAATAGATATTGCCAATGATAGCATACTGATCGAAAATATGGTGACCAACAATGAATACGTCACCTACGATGGAAAGCAGATAAAGCGGAATGGGACAGTTCATGCTGTGACTGGGAGGACAGACATGTTAGCTATTATAATCATGACGAAGGAACACAAATGGACCTGGGCAGGATTAATTGCTATAAAGCACCACAATTTGTCAACAGCTAAGGCATTGAAAATACACACGGGTCTGACCGAACAGGGGATGGAGTGATAAAGTGTATGACTTTCTGTGGTCAGGTTGCAGCCGTTTAAAGCTGTGAGTGGCATTGCTGAATATCAAAAACCATTCATCCAACAGCAGATGGAGAATGGTTTCTGACTGTAAACAATAATGTCGTAGTAGTAATAATAATAATACGCACGTGAATTATGATCACCAGTATGCCACCATTATTTCTGCATGATTCAGGGAACCCTCGAGTTTCCTGGAAATTGAACGCCATCCCTCTTTGGTGACAAGCTAGGAATTTACTTGTGATTTCAAGGGTGGTTTTGTTATCAGTGAAACAGGTTTGGCTTGATCAGTCAGGTTAATTAACTGTCTGTTGTCTTAGATAAGCAAACCTTCTGAAGGGCAAATCAAAACACACATTCACATTCGCCACCAGCATTTGTATGTGAAAAACACACACACGTAGTGAATTGGTGACTGCACGTTTAATTATAAAATTTTAATAAAATAAATTAGCAATTGTTATTTTTTTTATAATAATGATAAACAATTATTTAAATCTCTGTGAAATCTGTTCAAATGTCAACGTGCCAGGCATACTTTTAAATAATAAAAATTATGTATAGCCCTTCATCACTCCACTGCTGGATAAAGTAAAGGTCTCATCATTCAATTGTTGGTCATGGTGGTTGTTTTGACCATGCTTCACTAGGCTGGTCAATGCGAGTTGGTGGAAGTGGGTGGTAGTGGGGATCAGGACCGATTGAAGTATCACTTGCTAACTCATGTTAGCTGTGGTCAGCTATCGAACCAAGGTCACCAGGTTCATAGAGCATTGTGCCAACCACTGACCTGCCACTCCACCCTAACGCGTCTTGCATGTGGTATTACGAAACACCTTGCAGCGTTTGACTCATGACACTGTGCCAATGCGATTCTGGCTTGCTCAGTTCCATCCCCTATAATCTCTTCCTTTTCATTTCTGCACTCCGAGATGATTGCCGGGTTATGGGCACAATGTAAATGTTGTTTGTTTTTACGTTCCAAAGTCTTAATGAACTTAGTATGAATTTACGCACGCGTACACAATGCACGTCTCTGCCAGTCTCCATATCCCTTTGCGTGCAGCTGCGCTCGCAAGTGCACGTTAACGCGCGTCCGTGCTTTACGAACAGGAGTGTGCGAACGTACGTGCGCAAGTGGACATCTGTGAAAAAGAGCTTCATAGCTCATCCGATTGCTCCACGCTTACTTGCAGCTTCCGCATTGCTTCCGATATCTCGTCCAGGTCCCCGACGGTGACAACGTGCGAGCGGATCATGTGGTCCTGCAGCGTGAGCCAATCGGTGAGCTCGGCCGCCAGCGCGGGGAGCGGCGGCGGCGTCGCCGTGGCGCCCGCCTCGGGCTTCATGGCGATCGTCTCCTTGGTAACCGTCACCACGGTGAGGGTCTGTACAGCTGTGTGGGCTGCCACGGTGCGTGAGTGCGTGCGTGCGTTTTTGCGCGTGTGGCGAGGGGGAAAGAAACAGCAGTAATTAGCTAAATGCGTGCGTGCATTACACGGGCGTTTGAACTCCTGTCACCGGGCTGAAAAAGTCAAGGCAAAATATAATAAACATATATTGGTTTCAAAAATACATTTTATTGTAACATGTGAATATATTTTCCAAAGCAATTTCATTTAGGTGCATTTTTTTCTCGGTACACGCCTACATTCCACGTACACTGAGAACTGCAACTTGCCTACATCGTCGCTCATTTACATATTAATTTGGTACTTAACAAATGCATTCACCGAAGGAGCTTGTCGGGAAAAGTCAATTTGGTTCTTGCCATGTTTCCCATCAACTGGGCTCTGCTGCAGCATCAATTGGACAAAGTTATTAACAGGCAGGAGGCACGTAACCTTCGGGGGAGAGGGGGTAGGGAGAACAAAGAGTCTGCTTTTTTTTTTACTGCAGCCATGCCCAAGTGCATTATGTGTATTTATTTTTGTTTGTTCATTGCATTAACAAAAATAGGAAATAATTAAACACGACAGAAAAGGACACACATTTATTATTCAGGGGCATGCAGACCACAAGTATTTTAAAGAGACGTTCTCCCTTCTTAAAAAAAACACATTATCTTCTTGGTTCTTTCGGTAAAGTCACGTAGTAAAATAATAAAAATAAAACATAATAAAATAATTATCATTTTATTATGTTTTATTTTTATTATTTTATTACTTCCCTTCTACTGAAGTAATTATTTTATTATGTTTTATTTTTATTCTTTTATTACTTCCCTTCTACGTGACTTTACCGAAAGAACCAAGAAGATGAATCCCTGCAGTCACGAAAGCTTTAAATCGAAAAACACATTACTTGAATGTACAAGTCAGGGTATGGACATCCGTGAAAAAAAAAACCTCATAGCTCATCGGCTTCATCCAGTCTAAATAAATATTCTCATTCTCGTGATCACGCCTGCCTTCATAGCGAGCGCCTACGAAGGCAGGCGTGGCGCTTGACGGAGCGGCGTGGTCGGAACCACTCGTGGGCACCTCCGTCTCCCCAGCAGTGCCCCCATGCTACTCATTCGAGGCCGAGTCGACCCAGTGAGAGACACAGGACTGAGAATCAAACAACGGCCGCTGACGTTCGCGGACGCTCGGGTCGCCGGGCGACACCGCGCGTCGCACGCGGATCGCTCAGCTCCTGCTCCCCCGCTCGGAGGCAAGCGGCAACGAATACAAAGACACAGACACACACGCACGCACGTGCGCACGTGCGCCGATTTCTCATTCCCTCCTCACCTCCGGGCACTTTCTTCACCTCAGGCGTTGCCTGCTTGAGGTCTCTGAGCAGGTCATTCAAAACTGCCCAGTCGGATTTGAGCTGTACCAGCCGCTCCTTTGGGGAAACAGGCAATAAAACATTACGCTCATTATGTCGATTTTTGCATGACAATGCGTCTCTGACATCCCAACACACGCGTACCAACAACGGCTCTGTACGCATCCCACACGAGCGCAGCGGTAGCAGCGAGACTGACACTGCCGTGCAAGCGACGCCGCTTTGTTGTTTCACCGCGAGCTCCTTGGAGCCGCAGCTCTGACCTCCCTTCCATTTGAACCCCCAACTAAATGGTGGCCACCTCCAATGGTGCATGTGTAAAATGAGTCAAGTAGTTGGCGAAACCAGACCTTTAAGAGTGGCCTTGAAAATAACATCACTTCCTTGCCACTGGCCCGCCCATCCACTGTTGAGAAATCTGGGTAGCTCTTTCATTGCTCACAGAGAAGTCCAACAGCATTTACGGGTCACAGTCCAATCTCGCCAATTCTCCTCAGATCTGATACCTTGTTGCGAGGTTCTCATTGCCCCACACTTTCGGGGCTGACGGACAACATTTTCTAACAATGATTTTCAGTGGAAAAGGACCATCACTGCTTTGACAAGCTGAGAGAGAGGTAATGTATGATACCAATTTCATGCTGTCAGCTTGAAAATAGGCAAACAAACTATGTATAAGCAGTTACATCTGAACGGTTGGTTGCACTGACCAACCGATGTTTATCGTTCCTGTGTCCTTGCACTTACACAAACACTCATGCTCCTTCATACCAGAGAAAACCAATAAAGAAGTATTACCAGAAGTCAGACATAACGTTCAATATGAACGCGTAACCTCCAAAATGCATTACTTATATCAACATCAGGAGGACGAGCCAAACAATCATATTGCCAACACTTTTATGCGCATGCATATACTGTATACGCATAAATATGAGACAGATATTTCTACACGAGTAGTATAATTCGCTTCCCTTGCCTCCCAAGTGCACGCATCACGTGTTACTCATTCAAAGTTGAGTTGACCTCGAGGAAGCTCAGTACAAGTTCATACACCATATGTCACTGGTGTTGTACATGATCACTAAATAAACACACATAGACACTCGACATGCACAGACACATTCGCACCCACAACGCACACACTCTAATCGCATTCCCACATGCCACTGCAGACTTCTGGATCGCTGCGCATTGGTGCCTGCACACACTGGTAAAAAGTTAAGGTGCAGCCCTGCAATTTCTTGCTGCCATCACTGCTGCCAGAAACGCCTCCACGAGCGAGAGAGTTCCTCTTCTGGGTATTTTAACCTCTTTGTCTAGGCTCCGGTCAAACGTCTTGGAAGAGGTGGGCGTACGCAGACTTCATGCCACCACACGTGAGCTGCCGATCGACTAGCGTGACCCCATTAACACTTCTGGGTGGGATTCAAGCAACTTGCACCGTCCTTTCAACTGCCGTGTTCGGGGAGATCAAAACCGAAGCGGCGACCCCGCGAATCGCAAGTCCGATGCGCTGTCCACCGCCCCACGGACGCATGGCGTGCACATGGTTACAGCGACCTCATTTGTCCCATGCGTCAGACATGTCGGAGCAGTTGATACCTTTGCGGCTGGATTTAGAGTCTCCTTCCTCTCCAGCCGCTCCGCTTTTGAGATTGTCTCCTCTACATCGGCCTTCTTGGCTCGCACCGTCTCTTCAGCGGCCTGGCCACAAACAGAAAACCGCACGCGATTATTTCTGTTCGTCTGCACCGAACACACTTAAAGCAGCCACAAGGAGCTGCTGAGACTCAAAAGCTTTTGAATTACATCCGTTCAAAATTAATTAAACCGGCATTCAGTTTGATCACTCACATTATTAATTGCTTCCTAACAGAGGGCACTTAGACTTAAGTACAATTAGTGAAATTACAATAGAAGCACAATTACAGAAGAGAGATGATGATGATGATACAAACATGCGCATGTTGAGGATGTCATGAAATATACCAGCCCATCTCTCTCTTCTTAAGTTTTATTTTCATCCTTGTTCCAATCGCTATGCGTTATTGCCGTGCTTTGTTGAATTTGTTTTACTTTTTGTCATGTTGGGTCAGCCAGGTCTCTCTTGCAATGATACTCGTCCTGGTCTCTTGAGTTCTCTCTTGCTACAACACATCGAACTTGAACTCTTCTTTGCACAAACACTATTGTACAGTGGCAAATGGCTAAATCAATGCATAGGAGATTGGGTGCTCATAACTAAAATATTAATAAACATAGCAGGCATGCGTCATTTTGCCAGAAACCTGCCACCTTTCTTCAATTTATGTATTTTTACCTTCATACAAGTCAGCAGCAGAAGCTGCCTTCTGGAAGAAAGGCGATCCGAGAGAGCATTGTGTAGATACTAGGCTTATTTAGAAAAAGTACCTAACTTTTTAATTAGGCAAACAAATCTAACATGCACTAAAGTATAATTTATAAGATCCGTGATCACTACACAATTGTTCCGGCTGTTCAAATTCATCATCCAAACATTCACAACACAACTTGGTCTACACATGGCTAATTTGGCATGCATTTGTAAGCACTAATCAAGGCCATAATTGATAGGGTAGTGATAACCTATTCTTTGAACAATTAGCTGTCTGCATATCAACTTGAACGGGTTTTGCTCAACCAATAAAAAAACAACGCTTCATCATCAACAGCTGCAGAAGCAGTCAGTCATCCATGTCATGGACACACACTTGCACAGAGGCTGTTTGCAACAGTAATAGGAAAAAAACATATCCCTTCTCAAAATTTAATTTCATCTCTGAATTCTGAGGATTTTTTTCCATCGGTGACAGGGTTCGCCATCTGCCTTATGCAGAATTGCTGCACACAACGCTTTTATTTTATTTTGTTGTGGACTAAACACAAATCTAGATGAAATAAATGTGCGAAATAGATTTGAAGAATAATTTATTGGACAAAGCAGCAGTAATCCGAAACATACAGACCCAATTCCACGTAAATAGCCTCGTTACTGGACTAAGTAAAATAAACGTGTGAGTATATAAATCCTACCTTTTTTGTTATAATGCTAGATTACCCGTACTAATGCGCTTATGCTGACACTGGCAAAGATATAACTGGGCATGTAATGTTTCATTAATTATTTCAGAAGTTCCAACTGTCGACAAATATGGCAGTAACAAAAACACATGTACTTGTGTGCGTGTAAATAAGTAGACGACCTTTATTTATGACGAGTTAAGAGCCCATCGATGGTTAAATGGTGGCACAGTGGCTATTACACCACGCTCTGATCGCAGTGGCTAGCACAATCCATGATGATGCCACAGTGGCTAGCACACGACACTTGGTTCTCCGCTCCTTGAGTTCGATTCCCGACCATGTCTAACATCAGTGGCGAGTGACATCTGAACTGGTTCTGGCCACACCTACCACCCTCCACGGTATGGTAAAGTATGGTGAAACAACAACCACTGTTACCCAACACAGAATGGAGAGGGGGTCTTGTTTTCTTGTTTGTTATTGTTTGTTGTTACTTTCTACCAGCAACATCTCACTGAGACTCAGGTCTCTCTCTTTGGAAGATTTGTGGGGTTTTTTTTTAGTTTGGCTTAGCCAATGCTTTCTTCGACAGAAAATAAGGGTTGCGCCCAGATGAAGAGCCAAAGACACACGTGTGGGGAAAGAACATTCAAATTCTGCATGGATATGTGAGCACCCTCTTTCATGTGCTTTCACACAAAGGCTCACTAACCTTGCAAGGTTGGCCTCTCACTCAAATGGTCCCACTGTTATCTAGCAACGCACCTATATCAAGCGTTACGAAAATACACATTTCACCCTGGCAAAATCTGAGCACATATCTAGAATATTCACGGATGCGTCGATTAATAGCGACGAGTACAGCCGTAACACATGCACAGAAGCGCGCGCATCTACAAATCGAGCGTTTGAACGTGCACGCAAATTCTATGCAAGATACGTGCGGACGAATCTCGTGGCCTTGAGGACGCACAACGGGGAACAACGCAGAGCGAGGGAGAGCGAGAGAGGACAGATGCAAATGTGAAGGCGTGCATTATGCAAAAATAACGATTCTTTCAACGGAATCGTTGACTCAAACCATGACGATTCAACACAGCCAGAGGGTGAATAGTTACCCACCAAACGAACATGCATATCAGTGCCACATACAATACCAGTACACTCTGTTACCGCATATGAAAGTACACTTTAAATAAATTAATCATTTGCATTCCAAACACCCCCCAAAAAAAAGCTATAATGTTTTTTTAAAATTGTGATTTTAAAAAGTTAGTTAACAAATTAAACTTTGGCCAGTTTGCTGCATTAATAAATAAAC
Organism: Lampetra fluviatilis; assembly: GCF_964198595.1. Classification (NCBI taxonomy): domain Eukaryota; kingdom Metazoa; phylum Chordata; class Hyperoartia; order Petromyzontiformes; family Petromyzontidae; genus Lampetra; species Lampetra fluviatilis. Next base: position 1,765,907 of record NC_136324.1, read on the forward strand.
ATATAATTACACTCCTGCTTCAATAGAGATACCGTATCTCTTCCAGCGACTTGTAGCAAAGTTTTACTCTTTCGCTGTGACGTCGTAACTAAGTTGGTGTGTTTATCATTGCCCTCCCTTTTAATTAGAACGTAGGTTACTTAAGCAATATTCGAGTTGCCGATTGATGACGGTAAACTCGAGGAAGTGCGAGCGCCCGTGCGTTCAATACAACTCAATACAACTCATTTTGGATCCAAGGTTGCATGTGCACAGCGAAGGGAACATGCAAATGCATTTGTATTGTACACAATTAAGCCCGTGCTGGCTGTGAATCTCAATCGGCCTTGCGAATCACAATTGGCAGAACTCACGCTGAGCCCCCACTCCCTTGGCAAGGCCCGGTGATGTCCCGACGAGAGCCTAATGCATAATAAAACTGGCCAAGCCTTCTGGGCCACATTGTGCATGCACACCATCTGCAGTGCTTTGTAGGAGCAGCTCCACAGATTAGGTGTCTGCAATTTTCTTTAGTCCAGTAACTCTCTCCGCAACCCTGTGGATGACACTATGTGGAGATGGGTAGCTCTCAGATGCGTTTTCCGGTTGTTACCACCCTTTGTTCTGCACGATGTCATCGTCATGACAATGTCATTTGTTATAGTTTTATATTTATATTATTTTATTATTTCCCTTCTACGTGACTTTACCGAAAGAACCAAGAATATGATGTCATTTATATACCTGGAAAAATGTCTCACCGAGTCGATATGTTCTTTTTTTTGCCAATTCCATTCATGTATGTTGAACTTAATTCGCACTGAACATAGCTAACCATGCTAATCGGAGTATTTTGCATTTTGTTGGACACTAAAGCACCTAGAGAAAACTCACACAAAAATCAGGGGGAAATGCTCAAAGCTCCATGCAAATGGATTCAGGAATTAAAATGCTGTGCTGCCATATAGTGGCCACCTCGCAGCCCAGCATGTTTGGGCATTTTAGGTGATGCACACAAAGCCCTCTCCTCCAGTGCACTGAATTACTGGCATGTGCGATGCCACGGTCGTGCCTAGCATATTCATTTTCTGAGAAAACCCGTAACCAAATTGAGTCAGAGTAATGAATGTGTTACAAAACAAACAAAATGCCACCACGTAGATTGTTAAAATGTTATTTAAAGACTTATGGGTCAGAGAGCAATTACTTGGCAACTGTGTTGTTGCAAGGAAAATTAGCCATCATACTTCTGGGCGTCCTCCATGTCTGCAGAATATAATTGAATGAACATTAAAGAACCTAATCTATTTAGTGTGATGTAGTGATGTATAAATATATATTCTAAACCGATGTTTCAAATGAAATACGTACAGAATTTTGCAATATTTAAGAGTTGAAACAATTTAACGACAGCACGGTGTCTTTATGATGATTGATTTGGAATTAAATCCAATGATATACAATCACTGTAACAGGAAACAGCATTACTTTTTCTTTGATTATATTATATTTGAAAAAAAATTGTAACTGTAATATTCGAAGAAAAAAAAACTATTTGTGAAGATTCAGCTGCAAGAACGAGAGGGCACAGGAAGGTTTCGGACAGATAAAACATTTTCACGCATAATTTTGCCCGCACCCGTTGTTCATTCATCAGGCCGAGGGGGGGCCGAACAAAAAACAGATGAATGTTTAATTATGCTCGACGCATTCAATTCTTCTGACCGCATTACGTCTGGTGTACAACAATTTAAATTTGCAAATTATGTTCAGTAGACTCATCTCTCTCTCCCTCCACATCCCATATCCACGCAGATTACTATTATAGCTCAGAGGCATCTTAAATAGCAGTGATCAAGCAGCGGTCTTGGTATCTAATTCGGTGCAGTCCAGAGGACCCGAGTGTACATGCCATAATTAAATGGCTACAAGCAATTGGGCCCTCCTAGAGTGAACACACAAATCATATTACTGGCACATCTAGTGGCTTGTGGCACCTTTGTAACAGCAACGTGCAATGTATGTAAAATACCCAAAAGAGCATGTAAATGCACACTTACACAAACTCATATTTAAACAACAATGTATTTTTATTGCCATATTTAAAGATGTTTTTTTATTTTGTTTCCCATTAGCAGCTCCAGCAGAGTCAGCATTGTTGTCCGTCCAACGTCTACTGAGAATATATTCTTAACTTTGAAAGGTGCCCACCGAATTAGGTGGATATTTAAATACGATTAATGCCGGAAAGTTAAACTGCAGTAAAGGTCTGGCCACTCGTTCTCAGCATGTGACCATTTGCAAGGACTGCTAATCATCCGGCATTTTCAGCACACAAGCAAAGTGCCGACCAGGGCACATGCATTCTTAATGGGGTATCTGTTATGGCCATGACTACAATGCCCAAGTATTGTTTCTTCCCGGATAATAAAAACAAAAAACTAAGTTTCCTTCACTCTCAGTTTAGAATGTTACATTCAGCTGCCAGTCCGTTTGGTTGTTTACATAGTTTATCTGTTCAGTTAATAAGAAACGCAGTTTTTTTTTAATATACTAGCTCATGCAACATGTGCTACACAGAATACAGCGTTGTGTGTGTGTAATAGTAAGTGGTTTGAATATTTGACATTCGTTTGCTTGCACAATATCCCTTTTTGTGTTTAAAAAGCAAGTTATGAGCGAGTAAAAATGTTGAGCCAACAAACAGTTTTTATTACAATTACCCTACTAAATGAGTCAGACTCATGGAGATTCCTTGTGGGACTTTGTGCAAAAAGCCACTATATGAACGTGGAAATGTCAACACATTTCTGTGCCTTCAGTTTTGACTAGGGAATAATAATTATTATTGAACCAGTTGTCAGCAATTTTTAACCCCCTGTTTTGGCTGTGATTATTTGATGAACATTTCGCGTTATTGTTGTAAAAGTAGACGTAAAACCAATATACAGTAAAACCTTTGATTGCGAGTAACTTGGTCTGCGAGTGTTTTGCAAGACGAGCATTTTTTAAAATAAATATTAACTGGATAAACGAGCGAGGTCTTGCAATACGAACAGTACGTATACGCTTTGTCTGCCAAGCGTCACGTGATCACAACTGATATACGAGTGCTTTGAATTACAAACACGTTTCCGGAACGAATTATGCTCGCAATCCAAGGTTTTACTGTATATCAAACGTGCATTTAAATATTCAGAAAAAATGGTATAGTTCAAATACAATCCTACGTTTGCTCGACACATTTCAGAATGTCTCTGCAAAGTCCCCGTTGCACACAAGCCCCCGATGCCAGGTGACATTTGTTGATCCAAATTGACTGACATGTTTTTCCTCCCCCTAGTAAAATCCATGCAAGATTTCGCCAAGCTTGTCTTGCATAAACAATTATTTTTTAAATGCAAATGGTTAAATAATGAGCTTACGGCGGATCTAGGCATTTGTACTTTTGTCCGAAACGGAAATAAGGTAACTTCACCAAAAGAGATGCTCACTTAATGGGTATAATTCCCAGGCTTGCATTTTTTTAAAATCTAGGTTAAAATATATTCGAAAGTTGTGCAATAATTACCCCCATCTATCAGTGCCTAAGAATTAAAAAAAAGAATAATAAATGACTCACATTATTAACTCTGGCACATAAAACAGACTGTTATAATGAAGGAAATAGTGAAAGCATTATTTTCAGTTCATTATCATCTCAATTAATAAGCTTCACCATCCATCATTTCAGAGCTTTCTGCAGACTCAGGCCAAGGCATGGAAGCGATAAACGGTGCTTCAGGGACCATATCCAGAGCAAGACACCTTCCAGACAGATCACACGTTTGGTCATATATTGCAATGCAAATGCACTCCTTATCCCTCACTTTTTTGGGAACAAATAAACGCAACACTTTTGATTTAACCATCATCATCATCATCAGCTTTTGTCAATCCACTGTTGATAACTTCCCTTTCAATGGTATTTAACGTATATTCTTGTCTGTTTACATATTCGTACAACAGTCTCCCTATAGCTGTTTAATGTTCTGTAACTTAATTGTCATTATATAATTAGAAGTAGACAAAATAACAATTCTGCCCATGACAGCTTGCACTGCAGGCCTGTATTATTTTATATTGATTTATGTTTGCACGATATGTTTGATTTCTCACAAGACACAGTTGTTCCTAATCTAATGTTTATTGTCTACATTGCTGCACTTTATATTATGTGCTCTGCATTTGTAATTTCTGGTGACCCTACCAGGTCACGCTTGCAATTGACACTCATCCTGGTCTCTTGAGTTCTGACCTGTTCCAAAAAAATTGACATTAGTTGACTAAGTGTTCCCAAGCTGTTTAACTATACCTGGACGAACCATGTACACGACTTACAACCTATTTATATGCTTCTGCTTATTACACTTTTAGTTAATTTAGAAAATGGTTTATAATATTTGAACACGGAGTGTCTGCTGCTACTGCTGTGTCCTGTACAGCGCTTTGAGATCCTTGGTGAAAAGCCGCTACATAATAAATATAATTATTATTACAATAAACACAATGGCATCTTGGCTCAACAGCACAGACTGAGCAGCAAGCATCATACCACTTTTTAGACTAAGAGACACACATCCAGAACAGGATGTACAAATTAGGGTTCACTTACACCACACATTCAACAACAACGGTGACGTGAATTGCATTTGCTGCTGCTGACTTGGGAAATCAGAAAACCCTTAAGTGGATCAGAGGAAACGCGCGAGCCGGAGTGTCGTGCACCTGCAGCAATGTGTACCCAGAGGACCGTCAGTGTGATTTGCATGAAAGGCACAGAAGGCACAAGTGCCCCGTTAGGCGTATAGCAGCACGGATCGATTCATCGATTAACATTGATTCTTAACTGTAGAATCACGTGGGTAAGAATCCATGTTTTTTTCAATGTGCATAATGGGGGAGTTCACACAATCCCTCCGGCCACTTGAGGCGCTGTTATTCACCACAATGTAAAACAAAAAACTGAATTTGATTCTCGAATCGAATCGGCGAAATTCTGAGACTGCTGAAATATTAGCCGGCTCTGCGAAATTCTAAGATGAATATGTCTCGCGTGGCCGACGCCGTCATTGTTGCAACGCTTTACGAGAGGGCAGCCCTCTCCTTGCTCCGCCTTGTGCATCCCGCTTTAGCACAGCCGGGAAAAAAAAAAAGAGTTATGATGTTATTAGAAATGACAGCGGAGCAACTGTAACAACCAAGATGAATGCGGACTCACAATTTCAAGCGCAGTCGTGTCAATATCCGTCTTTTGGAGAAAGAAAAAAAAAATCTCAAAGGTCATTTCTATGGTAAATGATTGTGAGCGAGCAATTATTTAAACATCTATCATGTCAAAAATATTCTATGGCTGTATCAATTTTTAAACTCGCCGTTAAGCTCCTTCGGTATGCGGAGACAGAGTCAGGAGCAAAAGAAGTCCATTGCAGCTCAAACATCTCGTCGCTGCAGTCCACTGCAACGCAATAATGAAGCAAATACTGCTCGGTAGGTTACTTAAAATAACAATAAATTACAATTCATCGCTGTATGTAAGTACGTTGGAACTTCTTTCGCGCCGTACGTAGCCAACCGGTGTACGACAGAGGTCGCAAACGGGTTTTGATCCCTTACCCGTACCCGTACCCGGCCGCACTAGGGTCGCAAATGGGTACCCGTACCCGTTCCCGTTCCCTACCCGTACCCGTACCCTACCCGAAATGAGTGACAAACGGTTACTCACTAGTGACTCACGGCCTACCCGTACCCGTACCCGGCCGCACTAGGGTCGCAAATGGGTACCCGTACCCGTTCCCGTTCCCTACCCGTACCCATACCCTACCCGAAATGAGTGACAAACGGTTACTCACTAGTGACTCACGGCCTACCCGTACCCGTACCCGGCCGCACCAGGGTCGCAAACGGCTACCCGTACCCGTCCGGGTACGGGTAGCCGGGTATCGGGTAGGGTACGGGTATCGGGTACCCGGTTGCGACCTCTGGTGTACGAAGGCCTCCCCGACACCGTGTCGGTCATGAGCCTTGTTTGACCATACTTCACTGCGCTGGTTGGTGCAGGTTTGTTAGATGGGAAAGGGGGGGGAGAGGGAGGACACTCGCTCACTACTGATGATAGCCATGGTTGCTGACTCCAAATCGCAGTGCGCTTTAACCACTGCGTTGCTCCTTCATTCTGATTTAAAATGTTTTCACCATAATTATATATATTTTAGGTGTTCAATAAAATATGTTATTATACAGAGGTGGTTAACTTAATTGTAATTTCAATCTCACAGCTGCCAACCTAAAACTAAATGAAAACAAAGAACACCTGATTGAATCAATGGAATAAAACGGCAGTTGACGTTTGCGACATCATTGTGCGTATGTCCAAGGTTGAAGCTTCTTTCACAGTGGCACTTTGTGCGGTTCAGACAATGGAATTGGGCAACAAAAGACTCAAGAGATATTTTGCAATTCTTCAACGTCGTCCTTGATTCAAGGTAAATCGGGTGCATGGGGTAGTATAATAATTTGGCCCTGGTGATCAGCGTTAATTCCGAAAGGTAAACAAAGTGCATCTATCATAAACATTCCATTGCTTAGTTTCCCCCAGGCCTGGGGGAGAGGTAGCAAAGCACGTTGATTGCAGAATCAAAAGTCATTAACAAACGGTGTTATCAACGTGTAAAATAGGGGTCAATCACTGATAAAAAAAAAAGTTACACTTTTAACAAGAGCTGATGTAAATAACCACTGTCCTTCACGCCATATGGAGGTTTTCTTTTTCAATACATTGCCTTCCATCGCTTTTATAGCTGATTGCTGCAGCGTACATTTATACAGCAATGTACGTCTTTTATAGGTATCCCCAACGTTATGCTTTTATGACACGCAGTAAAATAGCATCTATAGCTTGTATTCATTTAGTACTTTAATTGAAGGATACTATAAACACCCCGAGAACAGCATGCGTAATAAAGCGGGAAATACACGCCAAGCTCATATGCAAAGGGGAGGTGAAATGATTGCTTCAGGGCTGAAATGTAATGTCCAACAATTGAGCTGAAGTTAAATACGTGAAAATCAGCATGCACACACAAAATGCAATAACCTCCTTTGAATGTTGCCCCTGCAATGAAATTACCATGGTACTGATGTTTGCCCAAACCAATTTTTTGGTTGAGCCGTTACATATTGCAAACCTGTTGCTTTTTCCATCTTTTTACAAAGGTGCTGTCGGGTACAGCAGGGCGTTACCTTAGAGCCTTGCTTATATGAAAAAAAAACAAGGAATACGACGAAGCATCGAGCGGTGCGACATTGCCTATCCACGGCACAAAGGACACGAGTCTTGGCTCCGGAAACTCAAGTCGCAGTTATAAAACCATAACCAGCAGTTTTTTTTCGCGAGATCCGGGCACACGTGTGGCTACATCAGAAGATGCGTTCAACAAGAGAGACGCACGCTTCGAGCAGCTTTGCATTTTGTGCAGCGCGTGTGTCAATAAGTGTGTGCGTCTGTCCGTCTGTGTGTCTGTGTGTCAATAAGTGTGTGCGTCTGTCCGTCTGTGTGTCTGTGTGTCAATAAGTGTGTGCGTCTGTGTGTCTCCGCCTCACTCATCGTGTTCTTAATGGGAATACAAATGAACCCGGTAATCTGAGCGAGGCGCGTGCAGGTGTGACGGTCGCACGCCATGAGCGAGGTGTGTGGTGTTTGCAGGTGTGACGATCGCACGCCGTGAGCGAGGTGTGTGGTGTGTGCAGGTGTGACGATCGCACGCCATGAGCGAGGCGTGTGGTGTTTGCAGGTGTGACGATCGCACGCCGTGAGCGAGGTGTGTGGTGTGTGCAGGTGTGACGGTCGCACGCCATGAGCGAGGCGTGTGGTGTTTGCAGGTGTGACGATCGCACGCCGTGAGCGAGGTGTGTGGTGTGTGCAGGTGTGACGGTCGCACGCCGTGGGCGAGGCGTGTGGTGTGTGCAGGTGTGACGGTCGCACGCCATGAGCGAGGCGTGTGGTGTGTGCAGGTGTGACGGTCGCACGCCATGAGCGAGGCGCGTGCAGGTGTGACGGTCGCACGCCATGAGCAAGGCGTGTGGTGTGTGCAGGTGTGACGGTCGCACGCCATGAGCGAGGCGTGTGGTGTGTGCAGGTGTGACGGTCGCACGCCATGAGCGAGGCGCGTGCAGGTGTGACGGTCGCACGCCGTGAGCGAGGTGTGTGGTGTGTGCAGGTGTGACGGTCGCACGCCATGAGCGAGGCGCGTGCAGGTGTGACGGTCGCACGCCATGAGCGAGGCGTGTGGTGTGTGCAGGTGTGACGGTCGCACGCCATGAGCGAGGCGCGTGCAGGTGTGACGGTCGCACGCCGTGAGCGAGGTGTGTGGTGTGTGCAGGTGTGACGGTCGCACGCCATGAGCGAGGCGCGTGCAGGTGTGACGGTCGCACGCCATGAGCGAGGCGTGTGGTGTGTGCAGGTGTGACGGTCGCACGCCATGAGCGAGGCGTGTGGTGTGTGCAGGTGTGACGGTCGCACGCCATGAGCGAGGCGCGTGCAGGTGTGACGGTCGCACGCCGTGAGCGAGGCGTGTGGTGTGTGCAGGTGTGACGGTCGCACGCCATGAGCAAGGCGTGTGGTGTGTGCAGGTGTGACGGTCGCACGCCATGAGTGAGGCGCGTGCAGGTGTAACGGTCGCACGCCGTGAGCGAGGCGTGTGGTGTGTGCAGGTGTGACGATCTCACGCCATGAGCGAGGTGTGTGGCGTGTGCAGGTGTGACGGTCGCACGCCGTGAGCGAGGCGCGTGCAGGTGTGACGGTCGCACGCCATGAGCAAGGCGTGTGGTGTGTGCAGGTGTGACGGTCGCACGCCATGAGCGAGGCGCGTGCAGGTGTGACGATCTCACGCCATGAGCGAGGCGTGTGGTGTGTGCAGGTGTGACGGTCGCACGCCATGAGCGAGGCGCGTGCAGGTGTGACGGTCGCACGCCATGAGCGAGGCGTGTGGTGTGTGCAGGTGTGACGGTCGCACGCCATGAGCGAGGCGCGTGCAGGTGTGACGGTCGCACGCCATGAGCGAGGCGTGTGGTGTGTGCAGGTGTGACGGTCGCACGCCGTGGGCGAGGCGTGTGGTGTGTGCAGGTGTGACGGTCGCACGCCATGAGCGAGGCGCGTGCAGGTGTGACGGTCGCACGCCATGAGCAAGGCGTGTGGTGTGTGCAGGTGTGACGGTCGCACGCCGTGGGCGAGGCGTGTGGCGTGTGCAGGTGTGACGGTCGCACGCCATGAGCGAGGCGCGTGCAGGTGTGACGGTCGCACGCCATGAGCAAGGCGTGTGGTGTGTGCAGGTGTGACGGTCGCACGCCATGAGCGAGGCGCGTGCAGGTGTGACGGTCGCACGCCATGAGCGAGGCGTGTGGTGTGTGCAGGTGTGACGGTCGCACGCCGTGGGCGAGGCGTGTGGTGTGTGCAGGTGTGACGGTCGCACGCCATGAGCGAGGCGTGTGGTGTGTGCAGGTGTGACGGTCGCACGCCGTGAGCGAGGCGTGTGGTGTGTGCAGGTGTGACGGTCGCACGCCATGAGCGAGGCGTGTGGTGTGTGCAGGTGTGACGGTCGCACGTCGTGAGCGAGGTGTGTGGTGTGTGCAGGTGTGACGGTCGCACGCCATGAGCGAGGCGTGTGGTGTGTGCAGGTGTGACGGTCGCACGCCATGAGCGAGGCGCGTGCAGGTGTGACGGTCGCACGCCATGAGCGAGGCGTGTGGTGTGTGCAGGTGTGACGGTCGCACGCCATGAGCGAGGCGTGTGGTGTGTGCAGGTGTGACGGTCGCACGCCGTGAGCGAGGCGTGTGGTGTGTGCAGGTGTGACGGTCGCACGCCATGAGCGAGGCGTGTGGTGTGTGCAGGTGTGACGGTCGCACGCCGTGAGCGAGGTGTGTGGTGTGTGCAGGTGTGACGGTCGCACGCCATGAGCGAGGCGTGTAGTGTGTGCAGGTGTGACGGTCGCACGCCATGAGCGAGGCGTGTGGTGTGTGCAGGTGTGACGGTCGCACGCCGTGAGCGAGGCGTGTGGTGTGTGCAGGTGTGACGGTCGCACGCCGTGAGCGAGGTGTGTGGTGTGTGCAGGTGTGACGGTCGCACGCCATGAGCGAGGCGTGTGGTGTGTGCAGGTGTGACGGTCGCACGCCGTGGGCGAGGCGTGTGGTGTGTGCAGGTGTGACGGTCGCACGCCGTGAGCGAGGCGTGTGGTGTGTGCAGGTGTGACGGTCGCACGCCGTGGGCGAGGCGTGTGGTGTGTGCAGGTGTGACGGTCGCACGCCGTGAGCGAGGTGTGTGGTGTGTGCAGGTGTGACGGTCGCACGCCATGAGCGAGGCGTGTGGTGTGTGCAGGTGTGACGGTCGCACGCCGTGGGCGAGGCGTGTGGTGTGTGCAGGTGTGACGGTCGCACGCCATGAGCGAGGCGTGTGGTGTGTGCAGGTGTGACGGTCGCACGCCGTGAGCGAGGCGTGTGGTGTGTGCAGGTGTGACGGTCGCACGCCGTGAGCGAGGTGTGTGGTGTGTGCAGGTGTGACGGTCGCACGCCATGAGCGAGGTGTGTGGTGTGTGCAGGTGTGACGGTCGCACGCCATGAGCGAGGCGTGTGGTGTGTGCAGGTGTGACGGTCGCACGCCGTGAGCGAGGTGTGTGGTGTGTGCAGGTGTGACGGTCGCACGCCATGAGCGAGGCATGTGGTGTGTGCAGGTGTGACGGTCGCACGCCGTGAGCGAGGTGTGTGGTGTGTGCAGGTGTGACGGTCGCACGCCGTGAGCGAGGCGTGTGGTGTGTGCAGGTGTGACGGTCGCACACCGTGAGCGAGGCGTGTGGTGTGTGCAGGTGTGACGGTCGCACGCCATGAGCGAGGCGTGTGGTGTGTGCAGGTGTGACGGTCGCACGCCGTGAGCGAGGCGTGTGGTGTGTGCAGGTGTGACGGTCGCACACCGTGAGCGAGGCGTGTGGTGTGTGCAGGTGTGACGGTCGCACGCCGTGAGCGAGGTGTGTGGTGTGTGCAGGTGTGACGGTCGCACGCCGTGGGGGGAGGTGTGTGGTGTGTGCAGGTGTGACGGTCGCACACCGTGAGCGAGGCGTGTGGTGTGTGCAGGTGTGACGGTCGCACGCCGTGGGGGGAGGTGTGTGGTGTGTGCAGGTGTGACGGTCGCACGCAGTGAGCGAGGTGTGTGGTGTGTGCAGGTGTGACGGTCGCACGCCGTGGGGGGAGGTGTGTGGTGTGTGCAGGTGTGACGGTCGCACACCGTGAGCGAGGCGTGTGGTGTGTGCAGGTGTGACGGTCGCACGCCGTGAGCGAGGCGTGTGGTGTGTGCAGGTGTGACGATCTCACGCCGTGAGCGAGGCGCGTGGTGTGTGCAGGTGTGACGGTTTTTGACACGTCTGGCCACGGGAGCGTTGCCGCCCGTCACGACGTTGTTATTGACGTGCGAATATCCAGGGCGGCCTTTAGCAAGTGGCGCAAGAGAGGTATCGAGCGCAAATGAATTTTCTCATTTTACATTTAAAATATTGATGTTTAATAGGCAGATGAAGGAAGGGAAAATAAGAAAAACATCCCAGGGGCAAAACACTATCAAGAAGAAGAAGAAGAAAAAAATCTAACGTTGGTATTTACTGAATATAAGATGAAAGGCAAGATTAGTTTACATCAAAGCATTTCCTGTGTGAAAAATTTGCTGAATCGTGAACGTCATTTTAATACGAGATGTGGAAATTACGAGTCACATTTTCTTCCCACTTGCCATTTTAAGCCCAAGATAATTCAAAATTGATTAACTGATATTTATTTAATATCTTCCATTGCTTCCCCGTGGATTATCAAAATTCCGCGAGAATTTGCACACGGAAGAATCAGCAGAAACTCCGAAGGAAAACAAACTAAAAAAAGAGAAGACCTTTCCTTCAGTTGAGCGCGGTGCCATTTGTTGCAAATTTTGAGAAGTGTTAACAATTGTTTTAAGCACCCTGTAGTTCGTGATACGTGGCTCACGCATCCTTTTCTCTGTGGTGGAGCCAGGCGCGGGGTCAGGCTTACGGAGGGGGAAGGGGGGTGTGCGATGTGGTGCAAGTGGAATAATGATGACAACTCAGCACAATAATACCAAGCCTAATTAAGCACCTAGCAGCGGCACACTAACGAGCGGCATGCTGACCAGGGAGGTGTGTGAAGAAAGAGGCACGTGTTCTGACTTTCCAAAGACCTTAAGACGGTACCCCCACATCGTCCTGTATTTTAATGCAACATTTGGGGGTGCATCTTGTAATCCAGTTGCCTTGTGCGTGTGACCAGATTTGTTTCACTGTATCGACACTGCGCATGAGTTTGGGGTGCGTCTTTTACTTTGCGGAGCTTTTTTTAACCCGCACACTATGGTGGCTTTCCTGGAAAAATCTGTGAAAAGTTCGTCTTCATAAAGACACCCCCTCTTCTGCCACGTACCATCGAGTGCGAGTTACTTTCCAAAGGTAAAAACGAGGCACAGAGGAAAGGGACATTAGGGGAAGCGACTTTGTCGGTGCCTCGGGTGAAAGTGTAAGCCAAGGACGTGGCCGGAGGAGCTGGGCAGCGGCAACAGCAGTAGCAGATGATGATAATTGCTTCATAAACCTCTTCATGATAAGTGGCCGCAATTGAAATGAGATGAAATGGGATGAGAGCTATCGGGCACAACTGCCTTCCTCCCTACATCTCGGAGTTCGCTACTGGGCAGACGCGGCCAAATTGAACAAAAGTCGTTAATGGGGGGGACCTTTAATCTCCCAGAGTTTGAAATTAACAGCGCCAAGTCGTTATGAAAAAAATATAAAAAGTCGCTTTTGGGTATCTGCATAAAAATAAACGGACGCATTTCGGAGTGTAATTATTAGGGAGGGGAAGGACGGTGTTTGAATCGCCGCTGTGACAAAAAATACTGGGAAGTAAAAGCTGAATATTTAACACGGGGAAATTTCACTCTGCTCGTATGAACGAATCCACAGGCTGAATGTAAATAAAGAAAGCGCCCACGCTTTCGCATGTCACAGGCGTGTCATTGTTTCATATGCAGTGCTTATAGGGTTCGAATGTGAACAATGCTACCTAATGCTATTTTATTGACACCAGGCAAAGTTATAAAACTCGTATGAATATAAAGAGGCGGAAAGATTACATTTTAATGAAATGTTGTTCTCAGTGTTATGTTGTGCAACACCCACCCCCCCCCAAACAGTAATTTATGAGTCATCACGAAGTTACACGGTGCATCGTTGTGCAATTTACCACCGTGTACCATACGCTTAAAAAAAAAACATTCCAGTTCATTTCGATTTAAAGCTTTCGTGACTACAGGGATTCATCTTCTTGGTTCTTTCCGTAAAGTCACGTAGAAGGGAAATAATAAAATAATAAAAATAAAACATAATAAAATAATTCCCAGCTTAAATATACGCTCCAAGCCTGGGGTGTTTCATTCAGACGCTGTCTTCCCGACAGACCTGTTCTTCACCTGAGGACGGCTGCTTGCGTTGTGGCCGAAACGTCGTGAGAATTATTTTATTATGTTTTATTTTTTTATTATTTCCCTTCTACGTGACTTTACCGAAAGAAGATGAATTCCAGTTAATTTTATTCAGTAAAGTGTCACGCAATACGGCCGGCCGTTGGACAGCGAATGAAGCAACGTGAGCAAATTGAACAAGTGGATGGAAATGGGAGGAGTATCCAATGCAAAGTTGTTGAGCAAATATCACGGACAGAGGTAAATGGGACGAATGCCACAATCGCCCGATGCCTTTGAGAAAGGACGCGGCTCACATAGCCGGAGAGAGAGAGAGAGAACACGGTTTTCTGGAAAGGCCGTGAGATGCCCTGCATTATTTTCAACCGACTTTGTGACGTACATGATGTATCCCTCTCCGACGCGCTTTCGGGTTGTCACCGCGCGTTGATCGGCACGATGTCCGACGTTTCGAACCACGTGCCGTGAGTTCTTTCGAGAAACCGAGAAAACGAAGCTCCCAGCACGTGGTGGTGTGGGGGGGGGGGGTGCGAAACGTTGGCCATTAAAGTCGAAGAGCGTCCGCGGGTACAATACAAAAAACACATCTAAGAGATATCCAGCGCAACCACAAAAAAAAAACATGCCGAGGAATAAGATTTAAATCCTAGGTTTTAGTTCTATATTACATGACTGTCTACTTGTATATTATAATAGATTTTTGCCGTGTACTCACAAACCGCTAGGAGATGAAAGGTGCCTCCATGAACGACCTTTGTTCAATTTGGCCATGTCTGCCCAGTGGCGGCACTCTGAGATGCAGAGAACAGCGGCTGCCTGATAGCTCTCAAACCCATTGCACTGTCTTGTTGCTCTATCTAAGGGAGCGATGCTGCATGAAGACAAGTATGTAGTTGAAAGCAAAACGCGAAATGGATGGGTAATAAGGGATGTCACCGCACTGTGCAAGGCTGCTGTAAGCATTATAATCACGTACCTCACCAATACACGCCGGGGTGTGTAAATTAAATAGGCCATAGCGTTATTCAAAATGCCAAAAAAAAACATCAAAAATAGAAATAATCTTAGCATGATGAAGACGATGCATCTCGCTTCATGATCTGACAGCAGTGGTAATACTGGAGTCTCCCTCAATACAATACTGAAGGTGAAAGGGTAAAGGTGCAGCTGTACAATTTCTTTCTCACGTGACAGCTGATGGAAGGGCCCCCACTAGGAAGGCCCTCTAGAGAGCTCCTCTCCTCAAGAGGGTGTTTGAGTACCCACACTTCACCCCACCACACGTGACCTGCCGATCGACCCACTGTGCCGTGCCCATACACAGCGCTGGGTGGACAGAGGAGGGAGGATTTTAAGAAGCTTACGCCACTTTCTCACTGCCACGCCAGGTATTTTGAATCAAACCCTGTGATCTCTGGATCACAAGTCCACTGCGATAACCATGAAACCGCAGCGGCATCCCAAAGTTTTGACTGTCACAAATAAACTAAAATAAACATGCATTGGAAGCGAGGGATTATCAGTTTGGCAGGTACTCAAGATGTGATGCCACGTGACTGCTGAAACCACCTGCTAGGCAAGCATTTGTGCTAGTCATCACACCACGGCAGCATCGCTGGCAATCTTAGAGGACCTCTTAAAATAACCATCACAACAATAATAATTATCATAACACTGACGACACGGCCAGGTCCCCAAACCGTACCGCCTCGTGACCGCCCCCCCCCCCCCCCCGTCATTGGGGGGCGGAGGAGGCGGCCGGAACGTACCTGCAGGGATGAGTCGGCGGGGACACCCGCCCGCTGGAAGGTCACCAGCTGCTCCTTGGTGGAGGCAGTCCAGGAGCCCAGCTGCCTCACCTCCTGCTGCAGCTCCGTCAGAGTGCGCAGGATATCCGACAGGTGCCTGTCCCGCTCCGGAAGCGCGCCCGACACCTGCGGGGCAGATGGCGGCACGTGGGCGTTCAAACGGCGACGCCCGTGCTCCCGCCCGCTTCCGATCCGTTCGCCGTAACCAACGCTGAAATGCTGCCATCGCCGAGGGCAACGGTGCCACGGTTACATCTTGCAATGGCGCCGTCAAGAGCACGCCATCAGGGAGGGCCGGCGCTGCACGCGACGAGGCGGTGCGGGAAACAAATAAATGACACAGAGCCATCTTTGTCTTCTGCGTGCTGACATTTACACACCCCGGCATGTGCTCGCTTTGGGATAGGTCGATGAGCAATGGTGCATTGCCTGGAAAAGAACTTTGCCCTGTCAGGATCGTACGTAGAACAGGGAACAAAACCCACAAGGGCGCTCATCGGCACGCACGATGTACGCGCACACTGGTGCAGTTAAGAACACAAAAATAACTGGAGGCGTCACGAAGACAAGTGCATCTTAGGTCAGCCACCATTAAAACTGGATTCAACTGTATCGTTCATAATCTGCGCATGAGAATAACTCTGATAGCCAAAATAGGTGTGTGCAAGAGTGCGAGCACAAACAAACACACACACCAAACACACACAACAACAACAACAACCACCATTCGCCACTAAGCGGCGGCGATGTCACCACAGAGCTTGTGCAAGGCTATGTGCACGTTAAGGCCACACACACTCACACACAGGCATGCATGCACACACATTGGCAAGTCCTGAAGATGGAAAGTAAGCATTTAAATCAAGGACGGAGGGACGGATGGATGCATCCAGACAAGCTTGAAAGCACATTAGACACTGCACCAGGTGTTAGCACCGGCATGAAATTATGCACGGGGCGCAAGTGTGCGCATGAGCAGCCAGCGCGGGGAGGTGCGCTGGCTGCTCCCGAGCCGCATATATAGCCCCTCGGATTCACGGACGGCACGGATGGCAACGGCGTCCAAGCATGCGAAGGCACGAAGGCGCGCTTTGGCGCGTGAGCGTCGCACGAGCAAGTGCCCACGCGACAGTTGCCTGCATTCAAGGCATTTGTGGGGGGCGGAGGGGGATAATGTATGCACGCAAAGGGACACTGTGTACGTGGGCCAAACACGGACCACACGGCATGAATATTGAGACAAACGTTCACACAGTTGGTGCGAGCGAAAAAAAAGTCAAAGTCAATGTGATTTCCTGGCCATGCATGTATGTGTACATTGAACTTCCACCGTACGTTGCCAACCGTGGCTCATCAGAGGTGCGACAGCATTGTCAACTTTTCAGGCCTGAGCCAGGGATGGAAATTCCACGATCCTATGGTAGGAGGCGAGTATATCCATAGGACAGCCACACCCCGTTGGGTTCCCCCAGAACGCGGTACTCATTTTAACCAACCAAGCAAGATTTGAACTCGCAGCCTTGGACGAGTGAGCCGCTCACTCTAGCGCTGAGCCACCGGCCTGATCATGTTCACAATCAGATTAAAGCAAAGATGCGACAATAGCCAGGTTAGATGTTTGAGGAAAGCGCAGCTGGTGAGCAACATTAAGTTTAAGTTGATTTTATTTATTTCGCGGATGATCCCGTTTAGCCAGTTGTCGGGCTATATGATGATGGAGATCCACGGTTCGTCAGCACAGCAGCAACTCCGATTAGCACCGTTGGCTACGAACGGTGCGAAAGAAGTTCAACATACATGCAACAACAAAACGAAGACAAACACGTCAATATTGCACGTAACGAGTGTAGGGTCCTTTAAGAATATTGCACAACTAACAAATGATGGATGCAACGGTCATAATATGTACATATGCTGAACTTCTTTCGCACCGTACGAAGCCAACCGTGCTCATCCCAGGTGTGGGAAACGACGCACGATCAAGTCAAAAGAGCGCAAGTGTCATAATGACAGAGGTAGGTTTAGGTGCACGCAAGATCTATGTTTTTTGTCTAAAAGCGACATAAACAAACGCAAATCGAACAAGATAGTGCAAACACGTGAGAGCAAGAGGTTAGGTAGAGGTGCAAGTATGCCCTGTGTTTTAGTTTAACATGGAAGTAAAGAGAAGGAGTGAGGGAGGGAACAGTGGGGTTGTATTATCCAGCCTTGCAGTTTGCGCCCGACTGGGTACTAAAGTTATGCTAAATCATGAAGAAATTGCTGTCAGGTACGAATTTGGATGCACACTCATGCTCAGACACCAACCCATATATACACACATACAAAGCCAAAAGTTCTCCCTATAGTCTTTAACAGACTGTTGGGACAAGTACTGTTAGCAAGCACCTAATGAATGGCTGGCACGGCACACGAGAAGGTTGGTCGCCAGCACCACGTTTTTGTCTCCTGAGTGGTGCTGTTTACACACCGCACCAGGTACTCATTTGAGGCCGACTCGACCTTGGGGAGGCCCAGGATCAATTCAAATAATCATCACCAGTGTTGGCTGTGAACGGGAATTGAACTCGGATCTCCGGCTCCGTAGCGCAGTGCTCCAACCGTTCCCCACAACTGCAGGTGTATGCACAGACACACCCAGCGTATCACAAATACCTACACTTTTCCTACACCAACCAACACACGTGGGGTCAAATTCATACTTCAAAAACACGCCGTGCATTTTTTAAATGTGTAAATGTTTAAGGGGAGTGCCAGATTTGGCCTTTGATGCCTTCTGTAGGGGATTCAGGAGCACTGCATTTTGCCACGTAAGTGCATACTTGGCTTCGTGAACTAACGTTAGCTGCTAAAACATTTAAAGTATCTGTGTGTGTGTGTGCGTTTTGTTGTTGCATGTAAAGCAGCAGGATACTGGAAGCAAATCCCCTGAAGCGTTCATACGAACAGCATTAACGCCCGCCGGATAGAAATCTCACGGCATAAACAATTCAGACGTTGACAGCTCTTAAAGCAGAAACATTAATTGACGATTACAAGCAACTGTGTACTTCAACAACTTTCTTCCTTTAGCCAAAGGAACCGTGATGGACACAGTGACACAAAACGTGCAAATGAATAATAAACAAATCAAATTAATGTCAACCATTCTCATTGCATCACTGGATGAAGACCCCCCATGTTGGTTTTCATCATACTTCACCAAGTTGGTCAGTGTGGGTTGGTGAAAGGTGGGGGGAGAAGGGGGGTGAGGACAGAGGGGTAGGACCGGTTCTGATATCACTTGGCCACTCGCAAACGACATCCCGTGCCATCACAGTTAGCAGCGGACATAAATTGAACTCGGGTCGCTGGGTTCATAGGTCGACGCACTAACCATCGAACCAGCATGCCGCTAGACAGTACCGCGCACGCAAAAATCAAATACAGAATTATTTTCCTCGTGTAAATAATACATGAAGCATTGACGTGGTGTTGTCTAAAACAAAAGCGAGGGAAATCCGATCGTGGTGGGGCCCTCGAGACCCAACGATTTAGCCTACTTGTGGTCATGTGACGATGCCATGCCATCTTATTACACACTTACAGTGTTTGCCCGAGGTCTCCCCTCAGGATGAGTAACAGAGGCCCCCCCCTATCCTGCATTCAGCCACACGCAGTCGGTGCAAGGGGTCAAGCGAGGACCGCTCAGTTTGTTGCAATTTGAGGCCCTTTCATACAAAATGGACTCGAGGGTGCAGCAAAACAAAATGTAACACTGGGCAGAGCGATTGAACGTAGTAGGCCTTTAATTATAACGGAGCTCCAGCTGAGGCAATATCTGTTGTGACAGAAATGTGGATGAAATATAGGGCACGGGGAAACAAAAGCGGTGAAATATTGGCAAAAACGAAGCACATCGAACGCAGTTGTTTGCCAGAGAGAATCAATGCAAAATGGACGAGGGTAAGAATACACGGTGCCTAATAAAAACAACAAATTGTTGCTCAAAACGGCAAAAATAAAAAAGACGCAATTTTGCCCCAGGGAACATGAATGAATAACAAAGTAGTATTTTAAGAGCTGCCCAGCAGAACAAGCGCATTTGCAAGTATCCTGCTCAAGCAAACCAGGAGAGGAGATAGCAGAAAACACGGCAAGGCAAAGAGTGGAAGAGAAGTTCAATCGTGGCAAAATGTTTTTGAATGTCCAAGCCCTAGCCTAAAACAAAACGAATTCTCACTTATGAAACAGGAATATGAAATGGTACCTTATTTAACCGAGAAGTGCACGGATCGAGAGGATTTTTTATATATTTTACTTTTTTAGGATTAAATATAGATTTTAACAAAGCCCTTCATGACCTTTAAAGTTAATAATGTCTGGAGAGCCGCATGAGACGTATTACACAAGTAAGGCGCATCCACTTACAAAACAAACGTGCGCTAAAACATTAACACAACAACAACAACCGCTGTTCACCACCAAGTGGCGGTGACGTCAACACATGCTTGGTGCACTTTAACACCTAAGTACACTTACACGTGTCTGTTCAGGCCCCGTATGGCCCAAACAGACTGTTGGTGCAAGTGCTGTTAGCGAGCACCTATGAAGGCCGAGTACCTATGAAGGCCGGTATGGCAAGAGGGGGTGGGTCGCCTTTGTCTCCCGAGTGCCAATGTTTATACACCCGCTGCACTAGGTACTCATTTGATGCTGAGTCGACCTAGGGGAGACCCAGGACTGGCTGTGACAATCATCACTTGTGTTGGCCGTGAGTGTAAGTCGTACTCGGGCTGCCTGGTTCATAACGCAGAGTGCTAACCACTGCGCCACCGCTCTTTACACACAACCTCCCTCTCTCTGACGCCCGAACGCCAATTCCTGGTAAAACATTACATTGCTATTCTGAAGATGTAATATGGAGAGAGAAAAATATCACAAGTGAACAAACATGCCCACATGGGAAACTGATTATAAATTGCATAATCGTTCAGCTATAATTGGACAGTAGCATAATTAACATTCACGCGTACGTACTAGCAAATATTAACATTAAAAATAAACATCAAAATTAATAGGCGGGTGTCCGGGTGAGCATGTTGGCACACGCAATGTTTCAGAGGCTGACCTGCCGGATCAATGACGAGTAGCCTTGGGTTAACATACCCATCGCATGACTTTATAATTAGCCTGCGTACTTATTTAATTAAATTACGGGGTGTTTTTTTCACCCCCCACACAACACAAGTCAGTGTGCTATGCCTCATTTACGGGGTGATGCTGGGTGACCAAGTCTTTATAACAAAAAAACAACAAACGCTTGCTTACATAAATTAAATCATGCTGAGATGGCCTATTGTTCATTATTCTTTCGTTTTTTTTCTCTGAAGAAATTATCACGAGGGTTATTTTTTATTCTATTTAATCGGTGCATGAACCTCTTTATTGTTGTTGATTCATCAAAGAATGAAAGACTGCTGAGAGGTATTTCAGTGCCAGCACATATTTCCGCCGTGACCACATTTCCTTGCCTGGGGATATCGCGCCACGTGCCACGCAAACTCAAATGAAAAGGACCGAGAGGGTATGGAGATGACGTTCTTGACTCGTGAAAAAATTCTGCTTTAATTATACTGGTCAACAAAAAAAAAAATTCTGGCCTGGACTTTTGCAGCTGTTTTAGACTAATTTCAGGGTGCTGATTCCAAATCTGATCTCAGATTTGCTCTGTCACATCTCAATTTTATGCTATCGGCATACCCCATTTTCATTGATTTTACCAAAAATTAACTCTGTCACTTATGATTGCAAGTTGTTGCGAGTCAGTGACTGCTTTAGTGTTAAAATATGGTGCTGTATTTTTAGGATAGTTTGTTTATAATATAATTTTATGTAGATATCCACATTTATTTAATATTTTTCTTCTGCAGTTTTTATTGAAAATGCAATATTTGATATCTCAAAAACCTGATGTTATAGACAAAAACTGATGCCAGATTTGGAATCAGCACCCCAAAATTACCTTAAGTCTGTTGGAATACCTTATGCCAGAAAAAGTGTGTTGACCAGTGTTATTTGCACGGCAAAGGAACATCATGGCGATATTGGGCATTTCACAAGCAGTGCGTATTTACGAACTGCACTGGCGCATATATCTCAGCGGTCACATTTAGAGGTGGGATAATTGGGAGATTAAGTCAAGTCGACGACTGAAAATGTGTAACTACATTTTCTTGTTCTCGATTACACAGGCCCCTTTAAAGATGGCAGACACCCCCCCCCCCCTTTCTCCTCCACGTCCTGCCTCCTGAAGGTGGGAAACCCCAGACAAGCCACGCCCAGCGTGATATGGTTGACGATGCTGATGAGGTCACCAAGGCCTGCCAATGACCTCTCGTATATCGTACACGCGGGAACTGGAGGTGAGTCTTCTTTCCCCAAATATGTTAGTCACGGAATGAAATGATAATTAATTAGGGTAATCGACCACTGGTGCATTGTACCGACTTGTGCGCTTACCTCAATTTAAAAAAAACCCATTAAAAATGTAGATTAATAAAATAATCGGATAGCCCAGCTCCGCTTAATTTTGTCACTGATAACTTCTGTCGCCATAACGACAGAGGCCTCAACAATCTGCTTCCACCACTTTAATGCCACAGCACAGTTTAAGGCGTAAAACTAGGTCGCCAACGGTGTCATGAAAAAGCCAATCTTGTCAACAGATGTTGTTGTTGTGCCTCACAAAACTATTTCTTTCTCAACAAACCCATTTTCTTGAAAACCCTTTATATACCAATTTGCAAGGCATATGGGGAAAAAAGAATGTTCAATTATATTCCACTATGAACGTACGCGCTAACCGCTTCCACACAATGTTCCTTCTGATCCTGTTCGTGTGATCAACTTCTTCTCAGCAAACATTTTTGCACGTTCTTGTTTTGTTAATTAAAAACATCTCATTGCTTATCAGCGGCACGTTTAATAAAATAAAATGCACACTGGCTAAGTAAAAAGATAATACCAGCTTTGACTCGAAATAACAATCGTAAAAACATAACATGTGAATTTTGCAAAATGAACGGTATTTATTTTTAGGCCAGGATATTTCTCCCCTGCCCCTGACGCCATTGTAAAGGTTCAGACTAAATGCATTGATCTGCTGTCTGTTTTATCAGATCTGCAGCAACGTATTCATCGACCCAACTAGCCAGTGTACACACGCTCGTGCAACAATACTTTCTCTTGCAGAGACAATTATGCCGTGGAAAAACAGTGCTTACAACGTTCGCCAGGAAGAAGAAAACATTCTAAGCGTAACCGAACTATACCGCACAGCGCTACCACAACATAAAATGGTCTGCCGGCTAACCTTCGCATTATTTGTCATTTAAATGAATGTACAAATACAGTTTTACTGCACTGTGTCTATCTAGCCTGTCTGCTTGTCTGTCGACATTCTGGCTGAACCAATTTTCGAGGCGAATGCGACTCGCTTTCTTCCGCTATAGCAGGACTAATCTACTAATATGCTGGTGCGACACTCCGCTGCTCTCTGTCAATGGTACACCGGCGATGCCGACTGGCTGACAGGCTTGGTTTCCAGGGGACCTGGCGCGTCGCGGGAAATAAATTGGTTTTCGCACGGTCCGAACCAGAGCAGGTCTATGTTTAAAAACAAAAAACGTTGCATTAATTTTTCCTCGTCGTCGTGTGGCCAGAGCAAACTTAGCACGGAAGTGCTGGAAATGAAGAGGCTCGTAAAGTCGTAAAGCAAGCACATTACAGGTCGGACATTCGAACCTAAGGCGCCACATGTAAAGATATAATAATGCAAACCGGTTAGGCTACACGCATTATATTTGACGCTGGAAGATTGTTGACGGTGTCACAAACACACATGCAACCGTGTCCAACACAGATGGTATTTAACAACAACAAAAACACACGCTTGACCTTACTATGTGCTCTGAACTCACCAAGGTTAATACCAGCTGGCTTTGTACCGAACTGCAAATCACCATTTGGGCATCCGCATGGGATTTTTTAAAATCAAAAAGTCCAAAAGCATTTGGGTCCAGAAAGCTGTTAGCAACACAAGCAATAATGGGGTTAGACTGATTATACCAATCCACAGCAGAGGATAAAAAAACACTCAACATATGTTTGTGTTCTGGGCCATCCTACCCCACCACAGCTGCCAAAAGGGCACAGTCTCGTGGCACACTGTTACATTCTCTAATTAAAATTGTAGAAACCTAATAACTAAATGAATAACCACATTAAATAAATAACTAAACATACCTTCAATTAGATGTGCGATCATGAGTGGATAGGCCAACAGACGTGCCCCGTATCTTTGACCCTTTTCATAGACCTCAGAATTCCTGCGGGAGCCACCCTCCACTGCACCGCATTGTTCCTCCAGGTTCTCAACACTAACCCACCTGCTTTATTATCCGCCGCATTCACGTCTGTCACCAATTTGGAAGGAGGAAAAAAATAATCCCCGAGCGGAAGATTTATTCACCGTCTCCCTCATTCCTTCTCTCCGTCACATCTTTATATATTTATTTTGCTCTCAAAGTACTTCCTTCACACAACAATTGCGACACGTCATGTTGGTGAGATTGTTTTGGTGTCACCCCCAAAAAACTTGACTTTGAAAATCGCTGGAAGCTTCGCTGATTTTCAGCTCTGACCAGCTTGTCGCTTGGTGTTTCGTCGAAAGCATTTGAACCGAAGTATACCGTAATTTACATTCTGCCGCTGGGTTGATAAACACCGGGAAGATTCGTCACGGGCCCAAAGCATTCCGGAACGGTGGCAAGTGGCTACCGACTCAAAAGAATTCCTGCGCAGCTGCGAGCACAGGCGCAAAAAACATTGCGCAGCATGCGAAAACGTAGCGCCTTTTTTCACACGTGCGATTTTCCCGTCGACTCTCGATCGCATCGCTTCGACATTACGATGTCAACGCCAGAAATTTAGCGAGATGTTATTTGACCAGGAGGAGGGGTTTTTTTTCGTAAGTCAATCAAACGAACTGTAATAGCAAGCAGGTGACATCTCTTCACAGTGTTGTCTTTTGATCACGATAGATATTTCGCATTTTTCGAGAATAATCGCGAATCACCGTTTGCGGCGTACTCAGCCGCGCGGCGGTGTGCTCTCGATCACGTGGCGAGCGTACGAAATGAGCAAAGGGCTTCAAGTTTCCCCCACTGAGCACATTTCATAATGTTCAAACACAGCCCATTTCAGCCAAACACCTCAACCGACTCCGGAGAGCAGCACAGTGGTGGAAACGGCGATTAAAAATTACGATTTCAAGTGCCTGTTGTCTTGTGCGTCCGGGATGTGATTGCAAGAGATTATCGCTCTTAACTGCCTCATTTTTACCATCGGATATCGATGTAAAAAGTGGGTTTGTTCTATACGTGGAAATGTGGAATTAACAGGAGGACACAGGAGCACCTAGTGAAGATGAACACACTCCCCATGGTCGTGTGAGCACGAGAGCCTTTGAAAACTTTGAACTTGCCATTGCCAGAAATATCTCATAAATAAGACAAATGTATTCTGTAATGGTAATCTTTTTGAAGGAAGACGTAAAAAAAACGAACTAGTGGCTGAGAGGGTCATCGGTCTCATGATGCGTGTGCAAGAAGAACACAGCCCTGGCAGCCTGAGTTGGATTCCTGGGAGAACTGCTGTGAAATCGATGTCGAAAGGATTTCAGCTGATTCTTCTCAAACAGGTCACAAATGAGTATTGTACATTTGAGTGGATTCCATGGAAAGGGAATTACAGGAACAATGCAGATCTATTAGACAGCCTCTTCATCACACCAGCCTGCTGCGTAAGAATGAGTTAGAGACTCACAAAGCCCAAATGATGCTCATGTCAAATGTTGTGATTATAGTAAAACTCCACTCATCCGATTTGGTATGGGGGAGCTATGAGCAGACCCTATTTATCCTTTACTTATCCATCCATTTTACTCTGCACTAAATGTCGCGTACGTATGCTGAACTTCTTTCGCACCGGACGTAGCCAACCGTGTTAATTGGATGGACATGGAAAAGGAGAATAATCTCTTGCGACTTCTGGGAGGCTCCTGTTCCCATGCACGAATGCTCAGATGACAGGAAGAATGTATGGATTTCAGGATATCGGAGAGCGAAAGAGCACAACCCCCGAATACCTACGCAGTTGTCGTACTGTAAACATGACTTTGAGAGTCATCAACCCCGAGAGGATGCGATACTCCAGTCGGGTCACGGTGACCGTCGCAGATGGTCACGACGAAAGCAAAGCTTCAGTACCGTGGCAAAGCGGGTGTTGAGGTGGCGTAGATCCGCCCTCAGGCCTTCCCTCTGGTCATGAGACAGCCGGGGGCCCTGAGGCTGGTCCTTTGTGCTGTGGTCCAGCCTGGCCAGCTCTGCTTGCCGCTCTGCCAACTCGTTCAGCTTTCCCTGCGGGGAAGAGTGCAGTGGCGGAGGGGGAGCACAATATCAGAGGGCGGTCATTAACGAGCGAAGGCACACCGGGCCCCTGCGTGGACCTTCACGCTTAACTTTCAAATTAGGATGAAATCACACGGCTGGCTGAGACGCAAGACACTTGGGCATTGCGAGGCGTTGCGCTCCGTACAATTATATCATCAGCTCACATTCATAGTCGTAATTGTCTAACTGATGGAATGTGCTTACGTAAAACGTGAGACACGGCCAGAGCTGTAATCAGCCTGAGGGACATGCCAGGCATTTAAAAAAAAAAGCACATTCAAAAAACGGGACACCCCCTCCCCCCGACACACGGCTCACGTTGGCCTACAAGCTCTTTCTCGCAACGATTGCCACCAGCCACAGGAGGTGAGGATAGTACCCCCAAAGACATCAGTTAATTTCTCTCACACTCGTAACCCCCCGTGACACACGCCTTCTTTTGCCATCATCCAAAGCATCCATCTCTTAATCAGGTCATCTGCATGTCCCTATTTATAAAACGAGCCCGATATTTACTGCAATTGATACCGGGCCACTAATGAATTCAGACACACTTTGCGTGCACGCATGCACGCGCACACAGACATTCCCATATTAAATTTAACAGACTCTGAGAAGGTCAACAAAGACAAGCAGCACATATGCAAACAAATATTATGTATGTTTGTGTGTGTGCTGGAGGATTTGGAGTACGGAGTGCAGAAAAAAAGCCTTACTTAAATGACAAATGGGCTTGGCAAGAGGGCTACGTTTAAACAGATGTTTTAGGCAGAATCGTTTGTCAGTCTAACTAAGTGCACAAATGTCACTGCCAAATCTCTGCTTCATTCAATAAGCGAGGTGGGTAGGTGTAAAGCCAGTGTGTAAATGCATCAGCAAGTAAAACAAAATACATCGGGTGATCAATAAATGCATAAATAAATGAACGACTGCGACTTTCAAAAGCACCGCTCATTAGATGCACTTGGCAGCTGGACTGAGAGGAGTTTTTTGGAAATTAATAATACCACGGAGAGCCAACAACCGGCACCGATACATATTGTTTTCCCAGTGCTGAATGTAAGGCACTTTTTGTTGGTTCAGTCCATATTTTCCTTTGTCCGAGAGGTATGAGCGGGTTAAACAAAAATAAGGATGAGGAGCGCGAAATGAGTTGAAATTTCAGATTTGAGGGCGGCCAGCCATCGTGCCAAAGGTTAGCTTTAGCGGTCGCGCGTCTGCCACTTATTGATGAGGCTCACGGTTCGATTCCAATTGGCCGCCCTGGTTATTATGGCGCTCGCAATATTGCCACGTGCCGTCCGCTGCACATCGGACGTCAAGTACCCCCCGACGTCATTCGCAACGAGCCAGTGTCAGGGTCCAAATGTGGCAAAATTCGAAAAAGCGGCCGCCAAATTACTGGGATTATACACACATCGCATCGATCATCAGCCGTCCCTACCGGCAAGCTAATGCCCCAAGTCACAGTTGCAAATCAGAGTATTATGGTCTCCTGAGTTCTCACCCGGTTAAACGAAATAATCTTGAAACTATCGCTCAGTCGGAGAGACAAAGCCAGTGTGAACTGGCCCGGGTCTCTGCACCTCCAGAAAATTGTGGACCTCGATTCAGGTGCCGGTGACTTTGCGATGCCGGTGGCATGGCAATAATAATAATACAATATCCACCAGTACATCGTGGTGCATGTGCTGTGTTATATATAAAAAAAAACGAGGGTTGATTTCTATTTCCTCGACGGAATAGAACGGCGTGTTGTGTTGGCTCACCACGAATGTCTGCATTAATATTTCTTGCACGCTCTTCCATGTGAAACACAACTACAGCGATTCTGCGCAGCGTCTAAAAACCATCTGTTGTTTCACCGACACTCGTACGGGAACATTTTTAATTGCACGTGAATTTTCATGACAAATACAAAGACCCCCCCCCCCGCCCTCAACCCTGTGTAGCCTGAACAGACGACATGGTTGCAAATGCTGTTTGCGAGCACCTATTAAGGTAGGCACAGTGTACCTTCAGCTCCTCAGTGCTGAAGTGTACGCACCGTACCTGGTACTCATTTAAGGCTGAGTCAACCTAGGGGTATGCCCAGGACTTGTTCAGATATTCGCCAGAAATGTTAGGGGCCGTCCATAAATGAAGTCACGCGATTTTGGACGATTTTTTACCCCCCCCCCATCGTCACACGGCGTCACAAAAAGTCAGACCCCCCCTCAAACATGACGTCACAAAGCTCTGCCCCCCCCCCAAAATAAAACA
This sequence comes from Lampetra fluviatilis, assembly GCF_964198595.1. Lineage (NCBI taxonomy): Eukaryota > Metazoa > Chordata > Hyperoartia > Petromyzontiformes > Petromyzontidae > Lampetra > Lampetra fluviatilis. The sequence continues at coordinate 1,794,013 of NC_136324.1, forward strand.
TGCTTCAAATCGCTTTAAACTATTGTCATTGTAGTGCGTATTTAATTTGCCGCTGCACTCTGACATTTTAGGAGAAAAATATATATATTAAAAAGTCTATTTAATTAAGTAGAACGTGTTGTCTATATTTATTTAAAGTTGTGCATTTTGATGCGACGTCACATTTCTCAACCACCCCCCCCTCGTCACACATCGTCACAAATGTCTGACCCCCCCCCCCCATAGGTGCGTGACGCCATTTATGGACGGCTACTTAGCCGTGACTAGGAATCAAACATGGGTTGCCAGGTTTGAAGTGCACAACAGTATCACTCCCCACAATATATCAAATACAAAGATCACCCCTGTATAGCCTTCACAGACTGTTGGGGCAAGTGCAGTTAGTGAGCACCGATATAGGACAGCATAGGACAAGAGACGCACAAAGACAAAGATCCCCTGTATAGCCTAAACAGACTGTTTGGGAAAGTGCTGTTAGCGAGCACCTAGGAAGGCCGGCATGGCACACGAGGGGGTGGGTGGCCAGCACCACGCCCGCCCGCCTTTGTCTCCCTATTGCTGATATTTACACACCACACCAGGTACTCATTTGAGGCTGAGTCGACCTAGGGGAAGCCCAGGACCGGTTCATATAATTGTGACTGGTGTTGGCCATGCCACTGAGTTCGCAGCGCAGCGCGCTAACCGCTATACTACCGCTCAACCAAGAGCTGCACACAAACATACACACACGTGCACAAATCAATTGAAGTTTCTCTCTGAGCACCGGTCACTGTACATCCATTTGCCTATTTTGCAACGCAGAAAAAGAGACGACGGAAGAGACGTCGTAATGAGTCTCGATGGGAAAACAGCAAATGACAATCGTTGAAACCACAGAGGGCTCTCGGCGAAGCCATTGTTATAATGATTGGCATTCCGAGCAGCTCTTTGTATGTTTGCTGGACGGATGGCTGAAGGAAAGGTCAGCCTGGGGGAGGTGGACTGGAGGGAAGGACGGAGAAAGATAGGCTCTCAGAGCACGGCGCAAAGCGGGCCGGCAAAAAAAAAGGCAGAGGCACGGCGCACATTTATCTGCCGAAGGTCCTTTCCATTCCACGCTCAGATGCTGCAGTGATCCTTCAAGGAGGCACAAAGAGTGAGATGCATGCCGTCACTCAACCAGCCATCCAGCCAGCAAACGAGGTGTACTTACAGAGCCAGAGCACAGACCAACACTCTGAAGGCGATGCCCCTAACTTAACCTTATGCAATGTGTGTTGCCCATGAAATGCTGTTGGTGGTCAGATTATTTTTTTTTACACGTTGGTTTCAAGCACACCTATAAAAGCATTCTTCAGAAGGGGACACATTTTTTAAATAGTTCCATGGCTTTGTGGGATACATTTCTTTAAGTCAAGTAGACTTAAATAAGTGAAAGGAATGCTTCATAATAGATAAGGGTGGTCATTATTTAAAAGAAGGTCCACACTAATATATGAGTGTACACTCTCCAGCAATCTTTTTGAAAAGCTAACCTGTTACATCCAAAGGCCCACGATAAATACTGGCCAAGAAATGGACGCTCAGGGCAGGCACACAAACAAGACATCCTTGTAAATAATGCATTTAATTTCCCGGTTTGTGGAATATTTTTTTTCCTGCATAAAATAACACGTTCATGCCATCTTTTTTTTTTGCGGATTGCAGTGTTACGTGAGCTACACAAGAGCCATCGGTTAATGCAACATAGTCTACTAATTTGCAGCATTTGTCTACTCTCTATTTTCTATCACAGCAATTGCGATAATTGTGCCGTTTCTCAGAAATCCCTTTATTCAATGTTTGCACAAAAACACACACTTATATTTAAAATCAGAAGCACGCATTACTGTGGAGCGCTGCTTGGACCAATGCGTACAACAACAAAGATGAGAGTTTTTTGACGGGATTTTTGCAAAAGGTGAAAGATTCCTCTCCGATAAAATTTCTGTTGAAAAAAATTCTAACCTGTTTGTTATGAAAGGTCCATCGTAGGAAAAAAAATTACCTGAGAGGTAATAATGCGACTCGTCCCTCAGCAGCAACATTTCATCCCAAGAAGTTGGTTCAAGGACTTTCTCTGGATCCCCCCCCCCCGCCGTTGATCAAAGATGGCATGAATGTGCTGCGTTTGAAGACAACGTTTAGTCTTTTTTTTTACCTACGATGTTTCGCAATGTTTGCCTTTCCATAATCGGTGTCACAAAGCCAACCATTTGATAATGAAAAAAGGGAGCACTTTTAAAATGATCTCCTGTCGGGAGGCTACATTTATTGAAATTACCAGCAACAGCCACTGCTGTTTGGCGCGTCTGTGTTCCTACAAACTGATGCTCAGCTTGGGTGCTGTTCGCACAATCACAGAACTGGAGATTAAATGTAGCAAAGAAAATATTTTCGAGGTTACGAGAGATGTTGACATATGGATGGACTGATTAGAATTTGTGTGAACATTTCGTTTTTTAAAAGTAGCGTTCTTGTCCTTGCACTTTACAAATTGTGTTTTGCTCACTTTTTTGTTTCGCTAATTCATCTCATTGCAGGGCAGTCATGACACGATTACAGATTAAACTGATGCTTGCTTTATATAATTATATTATAAAGCGTATATGAGCAAAACTCCATTCTGCGTGTCCATCAAACTAAAGGTATGTTGCCGTCGATTTACCTATTGCCTTTTTCTGGAGCAATATTATCCAGCAGCATTTGTGAAAAGCAAACCAACTGCCGAAATACATTGCTGATATGAAACACAGTGGTCTGGAAGGCCTATTATTAGCTGATGGGCTCGAAAACAAATATAAATTTCTGACGGGAGGAGATGTGCGTTTTCTGTTAATTCATTTCATTGTTGAAACGGCAAAAAAATGTTTTACTTTTTCTCTCTCCCCAAACAGAGACCCTTGGTGGGTGCGTGAAGCCACGTGATGTAAAGTGATTTATTCATGCTAACAGCAGGCCCACTCACAAAATGACTCCCAGGACTTTTGCGCATTACATTTTCTTTGAAGGGGGGGGGGGAACAAATGATTAAATAAATGAATAAGCAGGCCTAATAAACGTATACCTAATGAACACATGTTATGCATGCCCTCACACCCCTTCCCACAGAGTTCACCTCACCCCCTACGGTGTTCCCACAAAGCATTTGCATTGTGCCGGATCGCCGACGTCCCAATAAAGCCAATAAATTACAAGCTGCATGCACCGCCGTTGATGCCAGCCTGCGCATCGCGGTTATCGGTAACTTGATGGCACAGGAGAACCGGGAAGCTGCGCCTCCTTTCTCGTACTTGCAATGAACCGCGAGAGATGTCAAAGGTGTCACGTAGTGCCATATTGCATGCTCATACACAAATACACAAATACACAGGATACCCGTACAGCCTTAACAGACTGTTGGGGCAAGTGCTGTTAGCAAGCAGCACCTATAAAGGCCGGCACGGCACACAAAGTGGTGGGTGGCCAGCACCACGATCGGCCGGCCGGCTTTGTCTCCAGAGTGGCGATGATTAGACAGCAGACCAGGTACTCATGAGGCTGAGTGGCCTTAGGGGAGGCCCAGGTTTAGATAATCGTCACCAGTGTTCGCCGTGAGTGGGAATTGAACACTGGGTTTACAACGCGGCATGCTAACCGCTGCACCACCGCTCCCCAAGCGCGCACACACACACACAAACGAATCATATGTGTACTTAAATGTTATTAGAATGAGTCCAGACGAAGTCACAAACAAACTCCTCCTCGTATAAAGACCCGATGATGCAGAACATCAATGGCTTAGATCTTCCGCCAAGCTTCTGGGCCGCATCCGATGCACAAGCCATGGAAAGCTACAGATGCGGAGACTTGACGCACAACATACGAAGGCGACATCAGCACAGAGATATACCACTCCGCTACTCCTAAAGCAATTATCTGCCTCAACCACCAGAAAGTAAAATAAGTTGTTGCTCTACGTCATCATCAGCTCTACGAAAACAATTGGAATGAGTATCATGGTTCAGATTTAATTCCATCTACCATCATCATCATGATCAGCCATGAATCAATCCATTGCCGGATTAAGGCCTCACCCAAGCCATTGCCCTCCTTCACGATCAAGCGATGGAATAATCCACATAGCCCCGAAGCACGCGAGCCGATTTCATCTCTTCATTTCCTTAGTGGACGCCCTTTCACATGCCTACTACTCCATGGCTGACACTGCTATTATTCTGGACCATCAGCCAGCACCCATTTTAACATGTATACAATATACACACAAATAAGAAGAAGAATGTACAGTACTGTCAATCCAATGTTGTTGTTATTATTTTCACAGTGTTTACATCCTTGCCATAGTAACGTGGAATTTTCACCCAGCACAGAGATGACAATCGATATACGCTCATGCCAACACTCTGACTTTGAAATATCTGTTATAAATTCTGTTGTGATGTTTAAATAATTTCACCTGCTCAATTTGTCACGCTAGCTTTTAGGTCGGCATTCTGTAACTTATAAGTTACAGGGAGCTTTGTAAAAATGTCACCTGAACACATTCCCTGCAATTACTTCGAAATAAAATAATACATTTATACGGAAAAAGTTGAACAAGCGTGGCATTATCTCAAGATAGCACTTCGATCCTTCTTCTACGAACAGCTTCGAGGTTGGAATCCTTGGCTGGTGATGCAAGACCCAATTGTTTATAAACTTTAAAATTCAACGCTTATCTCATCAATGACCCCCACTGCTATGGGGGAAGCAACACTAACAAAAGAAACCTCAGCCCTGACCCGGAGCTCTTCAACAAGTCCGCCGTGCACCCCTCGGCTCCGGGGAGATGCTGCCTGACCCCTGGACACTTAAACAAAACTGCATGATGGGAAGTGACTCTCTCTCTCTCCTCTGTTGCTCCTAAAATGTGAACTGCCTTGACAATATTCCTGTCCGTATATGTATATACAAACACACAAGTAGCATACGATCCTGTCACTCAACTCAATCTGCATTGATGTCCTAATTATTTGGTTAAAGCCATCTTCATTCTTATGTATGTTGAACTTATTTCGCACCGTATATAGCCAACCGTGCTAATAACACATTTAGTGTTATTACACTGCATATGATTGTAATTATGAATTATATTAACTTAATGTTGCATAAGCCTGTGGCTGATTGCAATTTGTTTACACTACAGAAACCAAAATAGTAACATATCTATATAAATTATAAATTCTACCAAACCTTGAAACTTTATAGGCTCACAACACCCACTGGCCATTGGCCTCACTGAAGAAAGAAACGTTAAGCAACTGCTTCTCTCCCTCTCTATCTCAGGGCATTGCAGCAGAGCGCTTAACAAAAAAAATAACTGCCACGGGCCAAGAATACGAAGAGAAAGCTACACGTGCCAGTCACTACAAATGACCGCAGCGGTTTCGGGCTAGACTTTAGTTTTCGCCGCCCGTGACATCTTTTACTTTTGCTGCTGCCCTACTGCCAGACCGAATAAGCCTAGGAGTAAAGGCGGCATTTGCCACTGATTATAATCATACTCTCCACGCCATCCCCGCTGTCGTTGCTTGCCAGCCCCAGCTCTGGGGCATGCTGGCGAGAGGGAGAATGGGGGGGGGGGGTGAGAGCCGTCACGTGGTGGAACGCGTGAGCGTCTGTGACAAAAAAGCGACGCTTGCCGGTTCGCGGCTAACCGGGTGTTCCATCCCGCGTGCACGGCGGTCACCGCCGATATTGCCACGGCGGTGGACGTTTTTGCGGCATCATGCAAATGTGTAAATATTGCGAGTGTGAAAATAAAGGGGGGCTGAAAATCATCACGCGGGAGTCACAATGTTGTCAAAATCTAAAGGTCGCATACATTTTCGACGCATGCTTTGCAGATGGCGGCAGTCTTTACATGAAAATTTCTGTGCTGGTACTTTACTTAAATCCACACAGTCAACCGTTTTGGCCCATTGATTGACAGCGACAGACGGATAGCAGATTAATCACCATTATAGTAGCATAGCCTAATATACCAATAGTCCTATGTATACCTGCCCACTACCTTCTGCGGCTGCTTTGTGATTTGATCACGTCGAATGCTGCCTTTTATTCTCTTTCGCGCTCACTTCTTCGTCCACTGAGAAATATCAAGTGATGTCATTTCATCATTGTTCCAGGAGGGCATTCAAATTGGAGAGCAATACATAGTTCTCTTTGAGAGGGGCCAAATATGCTCACCTTGTTTTTTCCAACACTTGGGTAAAAATCTGAAGCGACGACGTTACTGACCACCGTACGTAAAGTGGCGATACGGTAAGTTATAAAGTATCTCTCTCACTTAATTCTAGATTTGAAGCTTTCGTGACTGCAAGGATTCATACTCTTAGGTTTTTCGGTAAAGTCACGTAGGTAAAAAATAAATAATAATAAATATAATTGAAATAATAATAGAAATAAAATAATAAATCACGACGTTTCGGAGGCAGCACAAGTCTCCGTCATCAGGTGGGACCGTCACAGCTAGATTTACTGTCTCAAGTGAGGCAAAATTTCAAGAGTCAAGTTCTTAAATACAAGTTTAAGGGGGGAGGGAAGGGGGAGGTGGTTATCTGAATGTGAAAGCCAATGAGTGGAACGTGTTGGGGGGGGGGCTAAAAGAGAACAGTTGGTGCATCTTGTTGATGTTTTACCCGATGTTGGTTGACAATCCAAATACAAAAAAGGAGAGGAGAGTTTTTATTATTGTATTTCTATTATTATTTCAGTTATATTTATTATTATTAATTTTTTACCTACGTGACTTTACCGAAAAACCTAAGAGTATGTCTCTCTCTCACTTCCCGGCGTTATGCGGAAATGTGCATTAAGCTCAGTTGGTCAAAATCAATACAGGAGTTCATTGATCGCAATGCAATGACAGTTGTTTTAATAACAGCTGGCTCCACTGAACGGCCTTTAGATGAAAGCCAGACAGCTTCCCAGGAGAGAAAATAACTCAGTCCCGGTAACGCCATACGACACAACCAAATGCCAATGAGCATACAAAACCCCAGTCGTGTGAACCCACAAAATGTGTCACAGATGCCAGACCCCATAAATAAGGGTCATGCAATGTCACTCCTCTCCTTGTGCTTACAAAATAACCTTTGCACAATTGTGGACATAGCTGAAATCAGCATCATGTAAGATGCGGTATTCAAGTTCGCAGATGTTACAAGAGTTGTTGGGCCCTATTATGATAGTTACATTATTTTAAAGGTGTTTATGCCAACATATCAAACCTGTAAAATGTATCCTGGGAAAATGTATTTCCCCGATAAACCTATGCACGGCAAGTTGACTCCACCAGATTGAACAAATTCGATGGTGAGAATCACGTTGGAGTTAAGCTTACTGTTACCATACTGGTTAAGTATTAGAGTTCAAAATGTGAGGAAGCTGGGTTCCTCAGGGCGTCAGAGCAATGAGCCCAGTGTGGCCGAGATCCTGAGTTCGAATATACGTTTCAGCTTTCAGGAACCCAAACTTAATAACCAGGTTCTCATGTGTAGCAAGTTGACGGTGAAGACCATTCACTAATGACTGCACACAAAGGAAAACATCATTAAATTGGATTTTTTAATTGTTTATTGAGTTTTTGAGTTAGCTGGACTTGTATTGGGCAAGGACATCGCCCACACTGCACCCAGGCAAACGGAGAGCACAGCCTTGGATATTTCTTGAGTTATTGCTATAACAACAATTACATATATTTAAGAACTAGCTTTACTACCCGGCTTTGCCCGAGACTTGGATTCTTGTCTTAGATTAGTACACGGCCTATGCGGAGGGTGGGGGGGGATGCGTGACGTCAGCAGGCACACTGCGTGACGCTGCCGCATGCGGGTGACATCACAGATGTGACGTTATCGCTCACTTGCCGTGCAAAATATATCCATTATTGCGCCCCCCCCCCCCCCCCCCAAAATACAAACGTATATTTTTATACTTTTTGCATTGTGTACAGTCTGGAAGCTACCCACATGCCAAATTTCAAGTTTGTTGCATGTTGGGAAGTATGCTAAACGTTTCGAACAGACACACATATTCACAAATTTCCCTTTCATATATATTGATGTACGATATACGTTTAAGAAGAATTGATATGAAAAAAATATAAACCTTAAAATCTTATCAATGATTCTCTCAATGTATAAATTTTAGCTTTGGAAATGAAAAAAAACTATCGGCTCGACTGTCATGCAAACACATTCCTGCGGAGGGAGCTGGTAGGAACGTTGGGTTGCTCGGTCAATGGCCAGGGTCAATGGCGGCGTGGTGTATTCCGCAAATATGGCCGACTGTGAGGGCGGGCACAAGCCGGCGTGAGTAGGTTAAACGTTGAGTTGTATAAGGGCACCACGGGGTGACCAGCCCCTCCCCACCCAGCCCCTCCCCACCCTCCCCTCTTCACCCAGCCCCACCCATTCTTGGATGCACGACGGACGGACGGACACAATAATCCCCTGTCGGCTGATGTAACCAGGAGGTTCCTACCAGTGTAATCTTGGAGCAGAATGTGTGACGGAACAAAATGCCGATGAAGGGCTTTTCTGGAGAGGTCCCGCGAAAGATGTCTCCAAGATATTGTGTGCACTGCTAACCTGAATTTTCTAATGGATTATATTATTTATCTCATAATAAGACCCCAAAAGAACAGTTGGAATTCAGTGGGGGGGGGGAAATATACCGATCAAATATGTAAGCATGAACTCGATTACTACGTGATATTATCCAGCAACAATGAGTGAATATCTAAGCTGTGCAATTACCTCGCCAGGTGCACTGTTACACATCTATTAGTTATTGCATTGTTGTTTACAATTAGTGTCTCATATTCTCAAGTATTATCGAACTTTACTCCAATATTCGGGGGATTCATTTATTTCCTTGATAATTCCAGTAAAGTGATGCAAATGGGAGCTATATTAATTGGCGTCTATTTAACATATGTTCAGCATGGAAATGTAATGAGGCTTTGTGTTACACGATCAGCAAAAGCGTGCACCATCTTTCTCAATGTGCAATGTGTTTGCAGACAAGACATGAGGGCAAACACATGCATTGGGGGTGTAATGAAGCATTGATTGAGCAATTAAAACTGATTGTTTCGCTCGAGATACATGTATCGAATCGCGTGTGCTGCTAGAATTGATGATTTTAGATTCATGTATGCTGCTGCTGAATGGGTGGGAGTGGTGGCACAGTGGGTGAGTGAATTGCGCCGTGGAATATGGCGACCCGAGTTCGATTCCCCGAGATGGCGGACAATAAGTGGTGATGGATATCTGAACCAGTCCTGCGCCTCGCCCCCCCCCCCCCCTCCCTTCACCAATCCACATTGACCACCGTGGAGAAGTGTGGTCGAACAACCCACACGGTCGACGCAACGTGGCGAGGCTTTCATCCGGCAGTGGATTTGACAGAGGGCTGAATATGAATATTGTTAACATAACTTGCCGTTTAATTCGTTCTTGTGAACCCTGCGTCCGCTAGACGCGACAATGCACCACATTGTGAAAGTTGATTCAGTTTTTACAATGCGGTCAAATGTAGTGCCTCTAGTGGCTGCAGGGGTCACGATGTTAAAAAAATGAATTGATTCTTTGAATCAAATTATCAGACCTAAATCATGGCAACTCGTTGACTTGAGAGCGGGGGAGGGTAGCACATGCTTGCAAGGCTATATTCACAATAAGTCTCAATGTTAAACTCATACTTATGCCGTAGTGAGAGTTCACCAGTGTTCACACGTAATCTGATTTACAATTGCTGGTTCGTCACGCGTTAATATGTATGGCAAGGCATCGCTATTGGTGTAAAAGATACAGCCCTCTGTCTTGTCTTTTTACCATAAAAGGACCATCAGCCAAGGTAACTTCCATGTCCCAGCCAATTAACAAACGCATAAAAACTATGGATAATGTGTTTTTACATCACGCACCTTCATTCAGACTCATTAATTTAGTTTGCGTCGTAAGGCGTTGTTCGTCGGCCAGTCATCATTGATGAAAGTAAAAAAAAAATAACCGGCAACAATCCATCGACGAATATTATCGTCACTAATTTCGTTAACAAAATATCTGCTGGATTGTATTTCTCTCTTCAATGTATGATCGAAATTCAAACACTTTGTAAGGTGGGAGAAGGTGAGTCATACGCAGAAGAAGGCCTTAAGCCTGGGCTTTAACTTCAGTCGCATCTACTCACCGGCACTCCTAAGCATCGCCTTTGACGAGTATTTAATCATCATAGGGAAACCTCATCACCCGCATAATGCTGGGTAGGGGCACTGTGTGTGTGGCGCTTGCCTAGCATGGCTCACTCCTGCTCTTAGACGGCAGCTTTTAGTCAGAGGGTTTATGAGCAGGGGCAGTAAAAGTGGCCCCGTCACCCCGTCAAATATTTATGGGACACTGCGGCCTGCATGTCTTTGTTTTGCTTGTGGCAACATGAATTGTTAACGGCCTCTTAAGCAGTCAATCACGGCTGGATAAAAATGCGCCTGTAAACTTATCACAAGTGCTGCACTGACTTATCCGCTTGTTTAATTTAGGATTTGCTGGCACACGACCATGCTTGGCTACCAAAGTCGTTAGAAAGACACATCAACTCAGAAGGAACTCATTGCTACAGTTTTGTTTTTGTTTGGGTCAATGGTGAGTTGAGAGTAAAGAGCTGCTTCTTATTAACCACCATCATCATCATTAGCCGTGGTCAATCCCCTGCTGAATGAAGACCTCCCCCAACCAAGCAGCCCAGCACCTGCATGTGAACCACTTTAATTCTTTAGCTGCCACTTCGTTATTATTCATGACCATCGGCCATCCTGCTCAATCCCACTTTATTTTCTTGCCAGGTCGGATGATGTCATTATCCTGTGTAGAGTCCTCTCATCTGTGTATGAATGTATGCATGTTGAACTTCTTTCGCAACCGTAGGTAGCCAACTGTGGCAATCGGAGGTGTAGAGGCTGGATAAAAAACTAAATGCAAAAAACAGTTCAAAATAAATAAGCTTTCAATCTAGATTTTAATTTGCATAGCTCCAGTGGCTTCCTAATGTCGGAAGGAAGAGCGTTCCAGACGGCTGGAAGCAGCGCATCTGAAAGCGTGCGATGCGGTGACCATCTTTGTTCGATGGCTTCTGCTCCTTGATGAGATTATCAAGGTATTGTAGTTCATTTGTGGCAAGCACTTTGTGTATAATGTGTGTTCCTCTTTCTGTTTCCTCATGTAATTCCAAGCATGAATCTCTACATGCTTTTAGACACCGTACATTTATAAACATTTACAAAAGGTTCCTTGAATTGGAGATTCAAAGAAAATGAAGCTTTTAAAATGCAATTTTTTCATGTAGATTTCTTTTTTTTTAGAAAGCAACATTTGCAGTTTTAAATATTTTTCACCGTCGTCTGTGCCAAGAGCACCATTCACAAGTAAAGCCCCAGAACCAAGTGTGCGTTGACGAGAGCATGCGCATTTAGAACACTGACATGTAACGTGGCAAGGAGACAGGCGGGGGTGGGGCATGGGGGGGCATGGGGGGGGGGCATGGGGGGTGCGAGGGGGGGGGCAAGGAGGGGGCGCAAGGGGGTTAACGTCCAATTTTTTTTCACTTGGAAATTTCACTTCCGATAAGAAATTCTAACGGCACAAAAATCTATCAACGTCACTGTCACACGACAAAGCCAATGACCTCTTACAGATTTGTAAATTAATAAATTTACATATCTGTACATTGAAACACTGTGTATTCTATGATATATGGGTCAGCGCGTTGGGGTCTCAACAATTTATATTTTAGCAGAGCGTGAAATGAGAGTGTGTGTGGTACCTTGACCTTATCCAGGGTTTCCTGGATTTGGATCTCGCTGTCTGGGTCCGGCTGAATACCCACGATTCTCTGGGCTTCGTCCAGCCAGCGGGAGAGGCTTTCAATCCTCTCACGCAGAGACGCTTGCAGAGATGTCCCCTCCTCAAACCTGCACCCAGCGGACAGGCGTGCCACGAATGCATTAAGAGATTAACACGAAGAATGAAGCAGGGGGGGGGGGGGAAGACACAGGCAGAAAAAATACCCTCCACACTCATACAGTGTACGTATTAACAGTGAAAGGTAAGGGCGCAGCCCTGCAATTCTCGGTCACGCCTTTCTACGTGCCATGCGAAAGCACAAATTAATGTGGGAGGTCGAAATGAGTGGCGTTTCAGATTTGATGGCGGTCTGTCATTGTAGCAAAGGTAAAGGTGCAGCCCTGTAATCCATTGCTCACGCCACTGCTGCCTGAAGGGTCTCCACGAAAGGCAGCACGAGAGATGCCCCCTCAAGAGAGCATGTTGACCCCTTCTCTTTCACGCTGGCCAAGGCATCTTCGGAGAGGTGGGAGTGTCCGCACTTTTACCGCACTGCCCGTGAGACCCGCCGATCGCCTCACCGCGCCGAACACATTTACGCTGCCGATGAGGACAGAGGCGGGAGCATTTAACAAACTTGCACCGTTATTTCACCTGCAGCCACCGTCGGTAGATCTAATTGAACCGGCAAACTCTGGATCGCAAGCCAAGCGCGCTGCTAAACCATGGCACCATGGCAGGATCCCACGCGTTAAAATGCGCACACGCATAACCGCAGGTGAAACCGCGTGCATCGTCAAAGTATGCACAGGCAGCATGATTGTTCAATTCCGCGTCCTCGTCTGGAAGCATCACCAATAAGAGCGTCGCCTCCGTCGTAGGAGAGAAATGAAAACTTTGTGTTGTTCCCCGCGAGCTCTCTCACCGAGACGCTTAATCCTTCTACAAGCCACTACATGTTGCTAATTATTCAAGCTAATCTCACAACGGACCAATAATAAGCTCTCTGAAGATCGGCGCTACACACACAACACTAAGTGCATGTGTTTGGCGTAAATTAAGGTTGCGGTACTGGCAATCGCGCAGAAGTGGGACGGCAACGCATCTCACTTGAGCAACGCGAAATCAGCTCGGTGGCAAACTGCGATAACGGACGCTGCGTTCTCTCACGGCGAAAGAAATGCTCACGACGTCTTCTTGGGGTCCTTATTTATTTTTGCCGACCACGTGAAAGCGTGGGTAAAATCTGGGGCGGAGCTGTAATCTGTAAGCATGGCCGCCGCGGACGAGACCGCACAAAAGGCCCGCGGCACGAAAACCCCGTTTATATTTCCGCGCTGGCGGGACCGAGCGGCGATCCGGAACAAACCTCCCCAGCCGCGGCGAGTGAGATTATGTTATTACCGCGCGACATTTACCAGCGCTATCATTTCTCTTGCCACTGTCACATCCATTCACAAGCGTTCGCTCGGAGCTAAACACGGCGGCCAAGCGCCACACTTTCACGGCGCATCCCGCGGGCATCGTGCGACGTTCGAAACGTTGTCGTCGCCCAACGCATTCCGCCGTACGTGTGTCGCCTCGCTAAATTGCAAAACAATTAAGTTATTTTGGTAAGTATTTATATTTTAGCAATGATGCTTGGGTGTAGTGCATATATATATATCAGAATCTTTATTTGTCCTGGAGAAATCTGATGAGCTATGAAGCTCTTTTTTCAAAGCTGTCCTGTAGGATTGGGTGCATTTCGAAAACACTGCTCACCTGTATCAGCATTATGATTATTGTCATACAGAATAAATATTGTGATGAAAACAAAACATATTGATGAAAATTTCAGGAATAATTGCACCTCCAATGCGATGTTTACGTTTTGTCACAAACACCACATATCTAGAATTATTTTTTATAGCATTGCAAATGTGAAAAAAAAGTTAACAAAAGTAATATTATAAGAGTTTAGCAGAGCCACTAACATTTATATTCCATTTCCATAATACGGAAGATTTCTGACAGTGTTAAATGTGTTCATCAGTTGAAAAAAAAGTGCATCTTCTTCTTCAAAGTTTAGCTTTTTCAAGGCCATCACCGATTTGCCACTTAGGTTGGAAGTATTGAACGAGTACAAAAACAACAACAGCGTTCAAGTGGTGAAATGAAGCTCAACAAATATAAAGCAACCCGATTGCTTACCTTGCTTTCACTCACTTTGACCCAGACACATGGAACAATTGTTGCACCCATTGCTCCGCAATGATTATTTGTTACGGGAAGAACATTTTCCAGCCCACAACAATTTCAGTTTGTACAACAAACATTTCTCACGACCCGCAGTAACGATCGAGGCGCAGGCCTCTGCAAATGCGCGCTCGTGTCACTGCTGCCGGAAGGTCCTCCATGAGAGGAGGCTCCAGAGAGACCCTCTTAAGGGTACATTGGCCTACTCTTCCACACTGGCCAAACATCTTGAAAGAGGAGGGAGTAACCAAACTTTATCCCACCACAGGGGACCCGCCAAACAACAAACTGTGGTTTTGCCCATTTACACTGCTGTGTGGGCAGAGGCGGGTGGATTGAAGAAGTCTGCCCTGTGTTTCAACTGCCACTAAAGAGGGAGATCGATTCGTTGACCCCTGGATTGTAAGTCCAGCGAGCTAAGCATTACGCCACGGCAGGAACCTCATTCGAAGCACTTCCTCGCAAAAATAAGTCCATAAATCGCAGGTTAAGTCAACGCTGTCTTTGAAGCGGTCGACAGACAGAATGCGCCCACAAGAGGCAAGGCGGGCTTCAATCACGGTGAGCAGTCACACAGGGGCGATTCCGCAATATGACGTGGGTAATTTCAAAAGTTTTTCTGCCATGTTTTGCACGCATTCACCCACCATGGCAGACACCGTGAAGGGAACCCGCCACTTTTCGTACACGCAGCAGATAAGCACAAGTTGACGGTGTGTGTCTGTTTGACATCATTTCAAGAAGAGCTTGCCAGTGACTTGTGCCGGGCTTCATTTGGCTGATCCCTCATCTCTAGAGCCAAAAGCCAATGAGCACTGGGCCAACTTGGTTCAATATACGTTTTTTGTATTATTAATGCCAGATTTATTACTCCCCCCCTCCCCCCCCCCCCCCAAGTTAACTCCTGGATTGAGATCTGTAAATGTGCACGGTATTTATTTCATGACATTTCTGAAGGCTTAATTCCCCCCCCCCCTTCGCTCTCGTACCTGCGCCTTGCTGCTTCACATTACCGTGTGACATTTGACTTCATTATAATATTTTAGGCCCCAGCGACTGGTGTTTTGAACTGTGTCAAAATTAATTACGGCAGCCGGGATGATGCAACGGCTCACTCGCAACGTGACGGGCTTGAGACGCCTCGGGCAGTTAGGTCGCTTAAAGAATAAACCCAGCCCTAGTAGTTCAACGCCACAATGACTGCGGATAACAAACACCAACAAATAAAAAATAGGTAAAAAGGTAAAAGGCACAGGCCCTGCGATTACTTGCTCACGCCGCTGCTAGCAGAAGAGCGTACACTGCAGGGAAATCCAGAAAACGCTACGAGAGAGTATAACTCTTCAGTGCTGGCCAGCCAACTTGAAAGAGGTGGGTGCACGCACAGTTGATCCCACCACATGTGATTTGCCGATCGACTACACTGGTGCACCGCTCTGCACTGCTTGGGTGGACAGAGGCGGGGGGGGTGTTTAAGAAGCTTGCACTGCTGTTTCAATTGCCACGCCGGGAAATCAAATCACGCTGGCGACCTCTTGCGTTGCAAGCCCGTCAAGCTAACCACTGCACCACAGAGAAAACCGGCGGCAAAAAAAACAATTCCACAATTCAAACGTATTTTCTAAAAACAAGATTGAACCTCATCTGTTACCACCATCTAAATGTAATTTATTGCGCCCGGATTAATCTGTTGGCGGCTCAATCCAAGCTGGGGCAGACACTCTTAGTTAATGGGCAAAAAGAAGTATAATTAAGGTTATGATGATGGAATCTCAAGACGCTACTCAGCAGGGGAGTGGCAGGTTTGGGATGCAATGATCAAGGAGGATAATATGTATATATATCGCCGTGTCACAATGTGATGTGAACAGTACAGTCGACTTTTGGGGCTTCACAGAGCGCGCTGGGGTGAATGCAATGTTGGGGAGCGATTCAAGGTACGGAGGGGGGAGGAATAAAAAAGCAATAGGCAACGAATATACGATCGGCGGCACATTGCAGAAAACCTATATTCCAAGTGACAGATGAACAGCAAACATCTCAATGCAAGTTTACTCATCAATGGCCCACAACGAGACAGAGAAGTGTAATGAGGAACGTGTGATTTATGGTGCACAGCCCTTTGCTTAAGAAACGGCCAAGTTGATATTGCTATTAATCTCCTGCAATGCACCACGGTGACAGCTGACCTCCGTTTGAACGACATAACAAAAAGGCGTCCATTAAGTGACCCGGGTTAAATGTATTCATCTGATAATCTTTACCTCATCAAACAGTGTCTCTGCCTGTCAGTGGGGATTGTTCACATGATGTACAATAAGCAGTGGGCAGCTTGACACGCAAGAGAGAACAGCTGTGCGCGCATAACGACATGTCCACCCAACGGTTAGCGTCTACAAATTGCATTCATAAAGGCGAGTGCTACGGGGCAAGGCGCTACGCTGATGAATAGACGTTAACGGTATTTTTAAATTGAACGCGTGCATTAAACGTAATCTACTGCGCGCTTCCCCGGACGCAGACGCGGACCAGGCACGCGCAAGCGCGATCAACGCATTACACAGGACAACAACTGAAGTCGTACAATGACATCTGTCGCCGCGGTTGTAGGGAGGCGTGCAATATGAAGCACTTACTGTGGCCGACTAGCAAGCGAGCCTTTTGGCAAACGCCACCTCCGTACATTTTAATTTCAAAGTGACAACGTGCGGCTCTCGCTCGGTTTGATATCCTGCACGCAATAAATACATTAATTGCTACGCGTAAGCCGGCAGAGGTATATCAAAAATATATATACCACTGACATGTGTGGAGGCACCTCTGCTGTGCACGTGTGTGTGTGCGAGGAGCAGTATTGCAACCGTTAGCGCTACGCTGCGCTACGAACCCAGCAACTTGAGTTAAATTCCCGCTCATGGCCAACAGCAGTGACGATTATCTGAATCGGTCCTGGGCCTCCCCTCGGTCGACTCACTGGCTGATGAGTACCTGGTGTGGTGTGTAGTAAACATCACCACTGGGGAGACAAAGGCGGCCGGGCGTGGTGCTGACCACCCACCCCCTCGTGTGAGGTGCCGGCCTTCATAGGTGCTCCTCGCTGACAGAATCTTGCCCCGAAGGTCTGTTGAAAGGCTACACGGGGGATCTTTGTCTTTGTGTAAAAAAACAAGCTCATGCATTTCTGTTTCTGAATTCTGCATGGAATCAGCAACGGTGGAGGTGAGTTTTAAGTGACCTGCGAGAGGGCTGCAGGGATCGGGAGAAAGGAATGGAAAATGTGGATATGGCTGGGGGGGGGGGAGGCTTATGAGCAGTGTTGAGTTCCAGGAGCATGAGTGGGAGCAGGTGAGGAGGTGTTGGGAAGGATGTTGTTGGGTGTGGGGGTGAAAATACGGTTGTGCGGTGAAAAATATGTGAAAAAGGAAATTGAAAATGCGTGGGAAGCAGAGAGTATCTGCAAGCAAGAGGAGCTTGTAACGCGGCAGTAAATACAGGACGACATCTGCACGCTGACAGATAGAGAGGATTTGGTCATTTAATATACAATGGTATACTAAAACCCAGACCAGCACGTTGTCTGTGGCACGCACTCCACTGTACTCATGCACCGTGGAATTACACGCGTCATTAAGCTGTCCCTCGCTTGTGAATTGTGACGGCGCTCTTATACAAACGGTTGCTGGCACTTTTATGAGCTGAGGCTGCGACTAACATCTCCCCCCAAAAATGCAATAAATGAAGAAATAAAAAGATTCTTTTTTTTGTTAGTCGGCTAGGTGTCTATGTAATAGAGCTTTAACAGCGCTATCACACCCTATGAAACGCACGCACACGTAACCCCTAAAAACAACGCGCAAAAAAAAATACCTCACTGGTATATTTATCCATAGCACAAATTTAAGATGAAGCATGATGGCAGGACAAGCATTGTGGACACAAAAACGCTTGAAGTCTCCACTTTTGTACAGCAAAGCGACTTTAAGCCATTGCTTCGTTGCCGATTGAATTTGTCCAGGTCGGTGACCCGGGTCGCTTTGCGATTTGTCCGGGTCGGCGTCCCCGGGTTGGTGACCAAGATAAATATTTCCCACCCGGCACACCACATCCAGAGTACATCTCGCTATAGCTGTGTGGCTACTGGTCGCGCACCTACTCCAGTCTGCCAGCGGATCTGGTAAATATTCAGTGGGAAGTTAAGCCCTGGGGATTAAGTGTCTCGAGAAAGCCGCAATATGAAAGTGTCGTAGAACGTCAGTGATTATGATCGTCACAATGAACCCTTCTTAAAACCCACAAATTTCCAAAAAAATATGCTGCACCAAAAGCAATTATACGAAGTATATAACCATTATGTTTGCCCAAATCATTGAAATGTAAAAATTTAGCTGGTTCGCAAAAGTCACGTATGCTATACACGTGGAAAAATCGTGTTGAATCAAAATGCATTTACCAGTGCATTCAAGAAACAGGAAGCTCAGTTGCTAGATCAAACTGCCCATTTTGGTATTTTTATCACAGCAGTGGAAATAGTTTGTGAGCTAAGATGACTCAATTGCTGTTTCTTCTTTCTAACAATCAGCTGTTAGGATCAGCCACAGAATTCCAATGCTCCACTCATCAAAGAAAACCTCCCCTTTTCCTTCCACATCACCCAACCCGCCTTTGTTCTGCTCACAAGCAACCTCAAGCACAAACATTACGTCACAATGTGTACAGCAGACTCACAAACACTCGCATGTTAAGTGCTGGATATTCTTACGTAACCGGGAAAGCCCATGTATTTTAATCAGCGGTAAACATATGTGTGGTTACTTTTTTGCAGAGGTGGGACAAAGTCATTGTTATGCAAGTCCAAGTCGAGTCGCAAGTCATCAAATTCATGACTCGAGTCTGACTCGAGTCCAAGTCACATGACTCGAGTCCACATCTCAGAGGTGGGACAAAGTCATTGTTATGCAAGTCCAAGTCGAGTCGCAAGTCATCAAATTCATGACTCGAGTCTGACTCGAGTCCAAGTCACATGACTCGAGTCCACACCTCTGCCTCAAGCACAAACATTATGTCACAATGTGTACAGCAGACTCAAAAACACTCGCATGTTAAGTACTGGATATTCTTACGTAACCGGGAAAGCCCATGTATTTTAATCAGCGGTAAACATATGTGTGGTTACTTTTTTGGAATGTCATATAATCGTAATGATTTACATTTGCAGGGCGAATTTCATCCGTAGATCCCAATTGCAAACTCTACCCCGGCGGCCTAGTGGAATTCACGTACTGGGGAGACAACGGTGACCAGGCGTGGTCCTGAGCCCACCACCGCCTTAATAGGTGCTCGCTAACAGCACTTGTTCCAACGCAATGAAAATTAAGCAGAGCCATTCTGCGTAACAACGCCATTATTGCTCGCAGTGGTAGGAGGGACGGCGTTCCGACGGCTCACTTACGTCTCTTAATCTCAAGTTTTATCTCTCAGACTGACGGCTAACGACCATGAGTGAGTGGAGTCTAACCTCCATCGCCACAGCCTGATGCTCACAAAGGGCCCGTAAAATACTGGAAGCGCCGCCAAATAATGCACAGGCAAATAGACAATTCTTCACAAATGTATAATATATTAATCCATTATATTATTCAGGACGTATATATATGCTGCTTATCATACTCCTGAGTGAAAAAGTACTTTTTTTTTAGAGGAAGGCCAGTCAGCTACGTTGTCCACTACGATTAGCCCCGACACATTTGCAGATGCCAACCAGGCTACAAAGCACCATCTCACTCTCCTGTCACGACCCTTCTGTGCCCCTCGGTATGTTCGGCTTGCACTTCTACACCAGCGGATGGTGGACTCTCTACTCTTATTCTTTGGTTCTTTCGGTTAAGTCACGTCTAAAAATAAAATTATAAAATAAAATAATAGCGACCGTCACAGAAACGACCCCTCTCTCTGTGCCGATATGTGTCCTCTCTCTGTGTGTCCTTGTGATGTCTGTCTGCTTGTATGTCTGTCTATAGTTTTCTAGTTAGATTTTAATTGCTATTTCTTTTATGCCTGATGATGATTGCTTGTGTTGCAATGGAAACGTCGCTATTATTTTAATTTATTATTTTATTTTTAGACGTGACTTAACCGAAAGAACCAAAGAATAATTCCTGCAGTCACGAAAGCTCCAAAATTAAGATTGAACCACTTCTACGGGGAAGTTTTAAGCTTATCTTTTTTCTTTCTCTGGCTATTTGTTCTCTCTGCCTGTGTCCTCTCTTTTGGAATGTTCACACTTAAATTCTAACTTAGCAATCTTTGAAATACGTAATCAACCAGGCTATGCGTTAATTGTGTGTTGACCGACTCTCTGTGTTGCATTACATCACATTTCGATATTTTGCGAGGTTATTTAATTTTAGTGTGCCTTTCTCCTAATTTTCAAGCTTGTGTGCCGTGCCACGTCGTCATCTTACTTGCGCAGCAGCAACACGTTGCCGTCCACTCATTGATATGCTAATTTTCTCTGCCCCCTCCCTCTCTCCGTCCCCGCCCCCCCTCTCTATATTTAAGGGACCGTCACAGAAACGACCCCTCTCTCTGTGCCGATATGTGTCCTCTCTCTGTGTGTCCTTGTGATGTCTGTCTGCTTGTATGTCTGTCTATAGTTTTCTAGTTAGATTTTAATTGCTATTTCTTTTATGCCTGATGATGATTGCTTGTGTTGCAATCGAAACGTCGCTATTATTTTAATTTATTATTTTATTTTTAGACGTGACTTAACCGAAAAAACCAAAGAATAATTCCTGCAGTCACGAAAGCTCCAAAATTAAGATCTCTACTCTTATCTCATGGCCACCAATGGAAATGAGCACTGCCGCTGTGCTTATTTAAACAGAGATGACCTTTGACCTGCCTTCTCCATCACTACCAATGCAGTAGCTGCCCCCCCAGCCCCTGCAGTGTTCACCATCATCAACCACGGCCAACGCACTGCCGGATGAATGCTTCTCAAGCTGCCGGCACCTCCTGCAATGCAGCAATGCACCGATCCACTCAGTACCTGCACACGACTTGCTCCATGACACATTAACCTCGTCATTATTCCAGACCATCGACCACCACACCTATTTTTAGCAATGCATTCTGCCCGAGCCCACTTGCATTCATGAACAGTTGGAATTATGACATTAACCCGCACTTGTTTCTCCCATCAAAGTGTTCTTCTGTCTCTCTAGTGTCTCTCATTATAATTCGAGGCGTGCAGTCACTCCACGCTTCTTGGCGCCTTTTCCTGGTATTTTTTCAGATTCATTTTTGGTTGTTCGTGACCATGTCAAAATAAATAACCGCCCTAGAAAAAAAAATATGGAATTATATATTAATGGCGTAAATTAATCATGAGATAGGCGGAAGGTCCCCCCCTCCCCCGTCCGCCGAGGTGTGCTGCCATCCCACCACCCACACACCCATGGCGATTCGCCAGCGTCTGTTGAGCCGTACGGACGGACAGAGTCGCACCGTTGCGGCGTGCATTCTCATTCCATTCCATGCAGCCTCCTCCTCCGTGCCGCCAGGGCCATGTGGAGCCGCGATTGCGGCAGAGATTTGCGGGGCAATCTTTGCACTGCGGCTCGAGATAATCGGCCCTTACCAGGGCTCTGCATACATGTTAAATGACTCAATTCCTGCTCCGGGTAATGAAATACTTTATTTTTTCGGGACAAAATGCTTTATTTACTCGCGCCTTTTATCGAGACAACTAAAATGTGGACGGTGCACTCACCGGCTGTGTATATACTGCGCGAGTAATTCAATCTTTAAAACTACGACGTAAACACGCGTACACACACACACAGGAGGTGTGGGGGAGAAGTGACGCAGTGGTCTACGCACTGCGCCACTACGCACTACGCCATGAACCTGGTGACCCGAGTTCGATTCCAAGCCCCGGCTAACATCATGGTAAGCGGTAGCTGAACTGCCCTGCCCGTTACACCGATAGGCCAGTATGGTGAAGCAAGAGGGAATTAATAATAATAATATTACGCGCTTTGTTTAATTTTATCCATTGAAAAATAATCGCAAATAACGCACTGTCGATAAACGTCACCATTTTTTATGCAAGTATTGTTTAATTTAACGTGACACATTACCGTATATATATTTGTGCATACTTTATGTGAACGTGACAACCATCATTATCCGTATGTTACCGTAGAGGCAGCTGTTAAGGCAGAGGAACATCTCACAAAGGGGCATCTTGCCCCAGGCAACGTTCGAGAAATAACAAAATGGTCATTCCATCATTGTAGATCTAAAATTGGGGCCCAGAAGTTTGAAAGCGAATGTCTAACTCTTAAAATGCAATGGGACTGTTTACCCAAATTGACAAATGTGTTCTAACTCCAGTGTTCACTCTTGCAGCGTACAGAATGTAGTGGATGATAAACTTTAAATAAGCAGACTATACGCCTACTTGCCATATATGTCCCGGAAGGCTCCGCAACTGACGGGATGTCTAATGACTACTTTATTTTTTTATGTGGAGGGGCAGATACGAGGCACATAGCTTGCTTATTTAGGTTGTGACTTATATTCTCCAAAATTAGGCTATTGATTATTTCGTGTAGTTGCTTAGGTGTATTTAAACTATTGAGCCCTTGACACGAGATCAACGCACACTAATCGCTAAGCAACACAAGCCTCCTCCTTCTCCGTCGGAACTGTGCGTTTTCCCTCTTAATTTCCACATGCCTAACCCTGGCACGTAGGGCTTGCTTTTAACATGCCCGGCCGTGATGCTAACACGCCTGAGGATAGCAGCACAAGGTCTTTTTTCCCACCCCGCTCACTCACCCTAAAATAAATCCAAATCTCTGCACCACAAATATCGCGACAGAATAAACCTCCGAGCGATCCACAGCCATGGTTCCGTAGTTACCATGATCCCGTAGTGACCACGGTCCCGTGGTGACCATGGCTACAGAGCAGCAGCAGCAGCAGCAGCGATATAGCCACACTGTGGATCGTGGGGATATCCTACTTAACTAAATGCTTCCCGTTCGTTATTGGTTATTATTACAGATGCACAGTGACCCATTGTCTTTTAATGCTCTATGGGAGTTAAAATGAACTTACTTTAGCCGACAGAACTCTATCCAGGTGGTGGACATACAGACTTTGGAAGTTCGGAGTGTCCCACGAGTGAATGGGGCTACAGGTGGTTAGTCCTGCGATGACAAGCCCTGGCTCCTTCAGGTGGGTGGCCCTGTCCGTGACCCCGCCATGTGATGCCCCCAGCTTTCTGATGGGTCACCGGGTTGTGCCGCGCATTGTTTGGCAAGGATGTGCCGGGGTTTCGCTCCGCATGCTGTGAGCTTATTCAATAAGTGAATACAGAAACTGAACAGCTGCAGGTTTCCAGCAGTTACCGGTGAGATTGTAGTGAGGATATGCCAAGTTTGTTCACCCTGCTGCGTCACAGATAAGAGGCGCTCTACTGCGCTATAATTTTCTTTAACCTACATGGCCACTGGCTACCGACTCAGTGCTGAGTCTACTGTCCCTGCGCTGCCGTGTATTTAACGGTTCTGTAGTCAGCAAAATCGGCAGGTGACCTTGTTGCAGGAAGAACAAAAAAACGCGGACTCAAAAATATCCAAATTTTTTGTGCAACATTTCGCGGGCATCTCTTAGCCGTATCTTAACTTGTCGTCGGCGTCTCCGGACACCCGCGACACCTGCGGTGGTTGCGCCCCAGCTGCGAGACCCCGCGCTCACAGAGTCAAGCAGGCACTTGTGGCGATACGCACGCCGGCGGGCTGTGACACGCATGTGCTCCGGCCCCCCCCCAGGGCCCCACCACCGCCCCCCCCCCACCCCCGAGGGGCGACACTTTCCGTGACCTCGCCGCATGATGCCACCGGGTGCACAGCCACGAGATTTTATTGCAATGGGGGGGGGGGGGGAGAAAAATAATTGGGCCCCCCGAGTTCTGTGTGGTAGCATTGTCAAGAGGTCGCCGCGGCGGAAGCGACCGCAAGGCTCTCGGAGCCGCGGCGTGCGCCACGCGTGTCGTGGAGGCGAGCGGAAGCTGGCAGAACGGGGCCACGGAGGGCTCCCGAGCAAAGACGCGGCAGCGTCACGCGGCATTGTTGACGGGTCTAAATCCGCGTGGCAGGGTCGAGCCCAAACCGCCGTGGCGCCTCCCACCGCCGTCAAAGCGCTCTCTCCCCGTATTTGCTGCCCGCATTCAAACTCGCCCCCCTGCCAGCCTAAGCCGAACACGCCCACCTGACTCGAGAAAAATGGACCGCGATTCATCACCGGAAACGATGGTCTGCCACATACGGAGGGTGCCAAAGTCGAGGCTTGACGAGCCACGTTTGTCGGGCGTGTACTTTTCGCGTGACGATAAGGTGCTCGTTAGTGGGCGCTCGTGTGTGTAATCCAATGGCGCGAATGGCCTCCGTGTAAGGCATACGATAGGCCGACCTGTGCTGATGACCTTCTGACGAACTCCTCTGCCGCGAAACTATGGGCTAACATACCGCTTGCCCTCAACAAATGCAGAGCGGAGCACACTGGTTGTCAATAAAAACAAAGGGCGACTCTTGGCTCGCCCTTGGCGTATATCTGCATCAGTTCCGTTCGATGACAACGATTATTCAACACGTTATTCCCCAACGTCATTCCCCGAAAGTGAATTCCTTCGCCGCTGCGAGCACGATCACCTCCCTGATAGACATCTCAAGAATGTGGCAGCCTATCAGCGCTTATCAGCGCAATATTCCTAACTCCCTCCTACGCCACACCGATGTGAAAATGGTCCACAGTGCTGTGCTCGGCGTAGCAAATGTACAATGGGGAAAACTGGTACGTTCATGTGTGCGTGCGTGCGTGCGACATAACATAAACGCAATCTTCTGAAACGTTCTCTAAATTATCAGACCGTCCCATCCTAAACGACTGCGAGAATTAAAAAAGCACTGCTAAGCTGGGTGGTATTTCTTTCAGCCGAAATTGAACCAAAATATTCATTTAGATGATTCTAATAATCACAATGATGCGCGTGCGTGAATCCATGCGTTCGCATTGCCTACGAGAGAGCGCGAGCACGCACGGGTTTTTATTTCATCTGCTAAAACAATGCTTTGTTAAAAAAAAGGGGATTGCTTTTTTTGCA
Organism: Lampetra fluviatilis; assembly: GCF_964198595.1. Classification (NCBI taxonomy): domain Eukaryota; kingdom Metazoa; phylum Chordata; class Hyperoartia; order Petromyzontiformes; family Petromyzontidae; genus Lampetra; species Lampetra fluviatilis. The sequence continues at coordinate 1,819,330 of NC_136324.1, forward strand.
GCGCGACCGTAAAATTTAAGGATGATGAATGTGACTTGCCACGAAAACATTTGGCTTAAGGAATTGAGTCATTTATGGGCTCTAATTGAGTAAAACATCTGGCACGGAAATGGCTCAGGGTTTTGTCCTGAGCCGAAGCGCTGCTCACGCCCCTAGTGAGTGCAGATCCGCTCCTTGAATAAAAGTGCAGCCTCATAATCAAAATGCGCTTTGTTAGGGGAACGGAAAGTGTAAAATCACGTGGTGGAGAAAAACCGCAAGAACAAATAGAGCATTAATGCGGTCCTGATGAAAGCCACCTGCATGAGAGATTCACTCGTTTCTATATTTGCATGTTAATTCAGTCATAATTCTTGGCAGTGCAGAGAAACTATATATATTCATGAAAATCTATCAGGAAATGAAAGTGACAGAAACATGAAAATAAAACTACAATGCGGGCTACCTTTCCACAGAGTATTAATGAAGTCCTATCATCCTCAATCTTGACTACAATATTTTTTTTTGAGCAACATATTCACTATTTATTTCCCCCTTTTTAAAACTACTGTCCTCTTATAAGAGGCCCTGAAAGCAGACAACATTTTACAAAGGCACTGTATAGCGGCAATGCAGAACAGGATATGTGTACTAATTAAACCAGTCATGTGAAAAGCGAATGTATACAAATGTGCACTCATGGAAAGAAGCTAATTAAAATGCTTGTTTGTGCCAATTACAAGACTATTGTGTACACCATCAGAGGTAAGAGATGTATTGCTATGATGAAAGTGCCTAAAATTGAAATTTTATCAGATGCATGCGCGCTGCATCGTAGCGCAGTGGTTAGAGAACTTTGTTGAGCAGCCAGCGGACCAGAGTTTGATTCCCACCCATGGCGAAAATAAGTGGTGATTATCTAGAATTCTGTAGGCCTCCCTCAACCTAAAAATTATGACCTGGTGCTGCGACCTGGTGCTGCGAGTAAACTACTGATCACATCACGCCCCTCGTGAGCCATGCCGACCTTCACAGGCGGCCGCTAAAAGTGCTTGCCCCATCAGCCCTGTGTAGGTTACATACGCATATCTTTTTTACTTTTTTTTACATATGCATATTGAACGTCTTTCGCACCGTACGTAGCCAACCGTACTACTCGGAGGTGCGGGGGAAGGACAACAAACTAAACATGAAAATCAGTTCAAAATAAATTAGTTTTAAATCTAAATTTAAAAGTACATAGATATAATAATTTTCTGATATCGGAAGGAAGAGCATTCCAGACAGCTGCAGAAATGCATCCAAAAGCGCAGGATGGCGAGCCAAAAGCCGCTGCTGCGAGGAGGACCAGAGTTTCCGTAAGGGTTTATGCGCCTTAACAAGATAAACAAGGTATTGTGCTTCATTTGTGGCAAGCACTCAGTGGAATTTCACATACACGCACAGTCACGTATAGAAATCCACGTGTATGCGCGCTACATAGGAGAGCCAGTGCGTTATTTTTGTTGTTGTTTTACGTGTCCATTACGAACGAAAGCGCGCGCGCAATAAATAAACCGGTCCCCGCCGCGATATCTACAGGGGACGGCGTCGCTCATCGGGGGAGTCGGTAAATCAGAGATGCGACCCGTCTTGCGGGAAAGCTCCGACCGCCGGGATGTTCTCGTACCGTTCGAGGCAGCGAGGGACCGCCGAGCAGATTTCCTGCCAGCGGCGTTGAACCTCAGCAAGGCGCTCGCGGAGAACACACGCGTCCGCCGGAGAGCACTGCCTTCTTATCTCCTCGCCCGCTGAGCCAAGGGCTGCCACTGCTGTCCACTGCTGCTCTATCTGCTCCTCCAGGTTCTGCAGAAAGAAGAGAGAGAAAAAAAGGAGACACGCACATCGGCTGTTAATGAAGCACGCTGCACAGTGTTGATGCGAGCTCACAGGGGGTGGCCTAAGCGCGTTTTATTTATTAGGATATTGAATGCACCCCAGATAATTTTTTCATGAATCTGGGTCCACAAACCCGCCTCCCCATCCAAACCTTCAGTTACTTGGGGTCTGCGACATTTTGCTTGGTTTTAAACTATTTTTGGGAGTGCCAGTTTTTGTATTCACAACATCCTCGTGAGATCAAGGAAGAGATGAATACCACAGACGAGACGTAAAGATGTGGCGTGATGAGATAAATATTAGACGAGACTAGAGATGCAGTGATATGAGAGAAGAGAGATGCAGGCGAGATATAGATGAGAGGTTTAATTGGATTTCATGTTAATGAGCTTTGTATGTTCATTATAATTTGATGTTGAGATTGTAATTGATGCACCCCTATTGTTTTCATGAATCCGGGGCCTCTCGTTGCCCAGGGCCCTAGGCTTTTGCTTGATTTCCTTTTTGCAAGTGCCGCCAACTGGTGTTCTACGTGGAGAGATGTACAGATAATTTGTTTTAAAAAACACGAAAACAAAACTATTTTTTTGCTCTTTGCGTTGGTTATCCACCTCCTGTCCCACTCATAGTGTTGTGACGCGTGGATAATCACACCTTCGGACACTCGCGTGAGTCATGAGGTCAGGAACACTTATCTGTTCCGTTTTGTTTATCCATTGTCCTCACGATCCCCAGCTGCTCCAAACCGCTTTTCCAACCGTACAACCAATTCACCATGAATGAATGTGAACTCGGCGAGACCTCGCAAGCTAAGCAGGTTGATCCTGTTTTATTACTCAGATGGTTGACCGCATCGGGGCTTTCAAGCTGTTGTAGGTGTGAGGCTGATTCATGGAACTGGCCAATAATCCGAATGCAGGGCCGTCCAGAAATAGTTTTTTTTGAAACTCAGTGTTTCTGAATAATAATACTCATTGCCATCATAACAGGTGGCAGGGTGGCAGGGTGGCAGGGTGGCGCAGCAGTAACACCTGTGCCTTACACCAAGTAGGGGCCTTGGTTCGATTGGTGACTTGGCAGCCTTTCCATGTGCAATTTGTATGCTGTCCCCCCGAACTGCACATGTTTCTCTAAGGTGCTCTGGTTTTCGGTTTACGCAGCTCAAACATTAATACGACACAAATGGCGTTGGCCAAACATCCCAACGCTGAAAGATGACCCTGCAAATCGCTCAATTGGGATCACACGCAGGAATAACACCACCTAACGAGGATACTTATGGGACCCCTCCTGAAAAATAGTCACGAGACTCAATGAAGTCTTCCTGCTAAAATAATATTGCGATAATTATTGCAACGCAACACTCTTTTCCGAGAGAAGTTCACTCGTGGCTTTTTATTACATTAATAGCAAAGCTTTTTTCAGTCAAGCTGCCAACAAATACACTTCATCATTCTCGCAGCAGAGTCGGGGGGGGGGACACATGGAAAGCAAGGGATTGTGGAGAGGAAGTGAATGCCCAGTCCGTACCATTGAGGACACACGATATGTGCTTTGCATTCCTGCTTCATTTGTGTTGTGGATTCCACGATTAAAACAACTTCACTTTCATCATTTTAAGCAGGGAAGGCCCTGATTTTAATGGAACAAGCAGTGTTCACAAAAGAAGCTCACAAACATTCCACACTTGTTTCATGCTCAGTGAATCATGTGATGCCCATGGAAGTGATTCTGGGGATTTGTTAATAAATTAAATTAATAGGTCCACACTTATGATTAAAGGCAGGAAACACATTCAAATGTATATATAGCATACATATCATTTTCCTGTTCACTAGACAAAAGCGTTCAGACCCAAATGTAGTGTTCGTAATATTATTTTGCCAGTTATTATTTACAACAATAAAATAGTCTTCCAATGAATCCACAGCTTTAGTTCGCTAGACATTAGCAGAAATAGATAGTATAATTCAGGTGTGCATATCCACCACCACCATCACCACGATTCCACACACGTGTATACACACACCATCCTTAGCAGAGATTTATAGCCCAGAGAATACATTTATAGGTGTCTGAAACAAATATATATTTTTAAGTACAATGGAATGAAAACCAAGTGGATCGTTCTTCGAAGCAGATTCCCCAAAAAATCCCATCCTCAGGGTTTGGCAAGTGCCATTCAACTGATAAAAAAAAATCAATCTATATAATACACAATGTATTACAGTATATATGTGGGGATGCTCCCTTAGTGTAAGGGTAAGCACACTGGGACTTGCAATCCAGAGGTCGCTATTCGATATGATGTATCCTCCTGTCCACCCAGCAGCATAGATGGGTACGACCAAGGGTTAGTCCATTGGCAGGTGGCGTGCGGTGGGGTGAACTGTGGGCACTCCCACCTCTCTCAAGACGTTTGGTCAACGTGGAAGATTTGGCCAAAATACCCTCCGAATCCCCCGCTCACCTTTTTGCAAAGCATATATTACATACGTGTCAGGAGAGTGCAGTGGGCAATGCAAATCTCTCCGAGGGGACGTTTATCCAGCCAATGGTTAAATTCCCACAATTGGTCGGTATGGTTATGGACCATTACAAAGAACACTGCCGGCTGTAATATGTACACACAAAAGACCCTGTAAACATAATTAAAACTAGTAGGCCATTGGGTACATCCGCTTGTAGCCCAAATCCCTGAATTTTAAATACACCCTCAACCACATGACAGAGAAAAAATAATAATGTTGATTTTCTAAAATGTCTACGTTGGGATCCCTGACAAAAGGAGGATATTTTTTTCCCAGAGGACCTGCACCTCAGCAATGGCTGGCTATGTAGGGTGTGAAAGACGTTCAACTTAGATACATAAGTGCTACAAGTGCTATGTTTTGTTGACAAAATTCGTGACAAAATAATTCGTAAATGAAGGGATTTAGTAAACGAAGTTTTTTTTTAATGATGACTATGAATGAACAAAAATAATGGAGATTGACGATGAAAACAGCTACCCACCAGAGACCGATGACGAGAGAAAATTAGCGTCATGAAGAGACTGCAGTAAACTGTCAGAGACCAAAAATGGTAATTGTCTGTACATTTCTAAAAAAAACGACGAGATTTACTAAGTTCATTGATTTGCTGACCTCATTATATGGGGGAGGGGGATTTGCGCACTCCTGTCACCAACATTTAATAACAAGGAAGGACTTCTGATCATCCACGATGCTCGACGGGTCCACAGCTCTCAACCGCATCCACTGCACAAACCATGGCAACGGCAGGAGCGGATATTTGATGCCCAAACGGAAAACAAAAATACTGCGGTCACTCCCCAGAACAGAACCACCGAACAAATAACGGCTCAGTGTCTGGTTCACAGACAGGAAGGCGGAGAGCCGTCGTCACAGCGATACTCCACCGCCGCAACCCCCGAGGCAAAATTATCCGGCTCAACCACCTCAATGCAAAATGACAACTGTTGCTCTTCATCAACGTCAGGCACATGAAGACGGTGATGATGAATAACAAAAAGTTAAATCAGCATTTTAATGCTTTAGTTGTATGTATGCATGCTGAACTGAACTTCTTTCGCACCGTACGTAGCCAACCGTGCTAATTGGGGTGAGGAGTGGAAAGAATGACCCAATTAAATATGCAGATATATCCACGTAGAAATGAATACACTAATATATACACGAAAATATGTAGACCGAAACTTGACAGACATCCAAAGGTTTTTGTCGACGTGACCAACATAACGACAAAAAAACACATGTACGTTATTCACCCGACACAAGTTTCTGTTTAAACACACGTCATCTCTGGGCAAAGACACTTTCTTGTCGCCAAGTTTTAAATGCACGTAACTAAAAAGTTCAATTTGATTTGCACGCGCACACGCATACATACACGCATACACATACACACAAGGACAAAGCTGTGGCACTTCACAGCGCCAGACAAAACCGCACTAAGACCGGGTCTGCTGGGCGGAATGTTAATTCACACAGGACATTGATAATATTTTATTTTATGCACAATAACAATGGAACGCCCGTGCCTCATATAACCTGGCTGTAACAAAGACAAGGGATTTTTTTTCTGACTGCAAATATGAGATAAATGCATCCATTGTATTTAAACTGTAATACAACAAAGATTTCCTTTGCTTAGTGATGTCTGCCATAGCATATTTTGTATTCCAAGTACGTAGATTTCTACCGAGCAGTCTTGCAACTAAATACAAGTGGAAAATGTGTAACTAATCCCCTTTGGAATTGAATATGCATGTAGGTGCCTTAATTGTATTTGGTAAAACAAAGGATTGAAATTAATGCAATGGTCGTTGTCTCAAAATCAAGGCATTTTGTCGGGATTATAAAAACAATCATTATCGCCGCAATACAGTAAATGACCTCCATATTAAATTTGTAAAGCCACAGTTGTGGCTGATGATGAGGATAAAGGGGGGCAGTAACAAGTATGTGTGTACACACAGCAGACCATGAGCGCACACACACGCGTGAATCCACAACGGGAAAAACGTGCAGGCACTGCACAATGGTGTAAATTATTAAGCATACACGATATTTAAATCAAAAACATAATGAAGATTTCCGTGCGTTTGGTCATGTTCATATGATTCGCATTTGACCTTCCATTATTATCTGGGTGCCACTTTAAAATCTCCCATTTCCCAAATAAATATCCTGTAGCAACTCCCACAATTCTTCAAGCGAGTGCATTGAAAGCAATGTAAACTAAAAAAATGTCCATGGGCTGTAAGTGTTATTTCCTAATTGCTTATGCCTCAAAAGTACAGAAAATTGATATTATTCGCCACAAACTTTGCTTTTGTGATCAGGACAGTGATATTTTAAAATTGATCTATTTTCAATGAGAAAACGTGGTGTGCATTTGTGTCATTCCTTCACATAAAGTCCCGGTCACAAAAGCAAAGTTTGTGGAGAATAACAGCCATTTTCTATTCTTTTTGGGCATACGCAATAAAAAAATATAACACTTACTACCCAGGGAAAAAAATCGTGTTACATAGTGATATCAGCATTCTTGTCACCATCACTGAAATTTGCTTACAGCTGTGAAGTCCAGGCGAAAAAACTGAAAGAATGACACACACGCGCAGCCACACACACGGTGCACATGCGTGCGTCGTGCATGCGCGCTCGTACAACACACACACGCCAACGACAACAGATAAGGCGAGGGGAGCTTTGAATGTGAAAAAGATGTTCTTGGTTTTTTGTTATTGTTTTTTTTAGGCAGGCTGCGTACGCAACTCACGTTCAGGTGTGTTTGGTCATGGATCGCGTGCGAGAAAATATTCCCAACGGGTGCCGGCTTTGAGACTGCGGGGCGAAGGCAGTATAATGCGATAAGCTGGGGCTGGGTGTGATATTTGAAAACAAAAGCGCACGGAAAGCACCCCCTGAATGACAATTGGGTTCATCGACAAACACGGGTGTACGGGCACGTGCCGGACGGTGAAGTCGGCCGTGGCCTGGTTTTACTCCGCACACCGGCACGATAACGCTTTTGGCTTGCGAGAGGGGAAGGGGGCGAGGGTTGAGAGGGATCGAGGGAAAGCAGTTGGAGCGGAGGAAACAGGCGGGGGTGGCGGGGAGATGGAAATTACTAGCCGGGAGGCAGTAACGGCGGCAACATTTCAGATTAAATGCACCATCGCTCGCAAAATGGGCGACCATATATTATGGCTGGGATGGCGGGTTTATCTGTGGGCAGAGTAATAACGTGATATTATCGTGCAAACTGCTCTGCTCAGGCACGGCGCGGCAGGGTTGAAGCTAAAGCACTGTGTGACTAACGCACAGGGAAGAGACAGACACGTCTGTCTCTTCACCACCATTCCCCAGAAATTGTCAATTACCGTTCTGATGGATGCCATTTTCTTTCTGGCAAAAAAAACACGTTACATTTTTAATGCGGGTTTTTTTTTTAAAGCTGAAAAAATATACACTTTCCTCTTTAATGATATTTATGGTAAAATAGTTATGGTACAGTAGCTCAATATATATGTATGAAGTCAAATCGCCAAAGAATGTAGCGGGCAAAGGATTACGTAGGACACCTTGCTGTAATGTTCATTACAGATTGCTCACTCATGTACATAACACACGGGGATTATTACTCTTAAAAAAATGTTGCTGCATTATACACTGGAATATGATAGCAACATGCAATATAAAGAAATATATAGGTAATGCCACATTCTCTTTCAGCAATATCACATTTATCACAATAATTTGTGGGTCCTTGTCATCCTTCATGTGCATGGCGCTCAAATAAAGTACTTCACAGGAAACCCCCACTGCCCTCTTGAGTAACGCCGCTGTAATTTCCATCACCCTTGAGTTCAACAGACGTGAAATTTTTCCCAATTTGACAAAGATGACGTGACAGCACTGGCAGTTATTGTAGCTGATATCACGGTTATGAAACGCCCCAAGCAGATAAACATTTATCAGTATCTCATTACCGGTCACTGCTGTTAAAATAAAAATTGTAAAAACCTACAGGATAAAAAAAAATTTGAGTGTTGGCAGATCCAAAAAAACAGGATTATACGTGATCGATGTGACTGGTAATTTAATATTTTTTTGTACCTTAATTTCTTTTATACTTTCAAATAATGAAAATGCTTTGGCCTCGTTCTCAGCACGAGTGAAAGTAATGATAGCAGCCGTGCCAAGCGGGCAGGCTCCGTGACCATGACGGGAGAAGGACTGAAAGATGACGCCTCGTGAAATTGGAATTATAACCATTAATCCGATTGACACGTTAATGAACAGCCTGCTCAGTGACCATAATAATCACTCCGATCTGTGTTTAATGGCCTGCTAAGCCGAAAGGCGGGAAAGCCTGCCTTGGGGGCGCCAACAAAATGTAAAATTCGATGCGACATCCGCGGCGCGAGGGCACACGCCAAGCCAACACCGTGGAAAGCCTCGAAGATTACCACCAGAGCGCCCAAGAAAGAGAGAAAACAAAAAGTTATCCCGTTTGTAAAGCTCAGGCGGACACGCACTTTATTTACGAGGCTTAAATAACTCCCGTTTATGTATCGGCCATTGCGGGTGTGCACGAATATGACTCAGAGACTTAAGCCGCGGGGACATCATCTCAATATATTCGCCCTCCACAGCTCAGGGGGGGGGGGGGGGGGGGGGGCACACAGCCGGCCGCGTAAGCCAGCCGAAGATTGTAGACTTGAGAAGTCCCACGGCGGTCTTCATGGGAGCAGATTGCCTTGTGTTAGCATTGCCCAAACACACCAATTTGGAAGAGCAAACCTGTGGGCTACAATGTTGGGAGACCTCGGCAATAAAAGCAGCCACTTTTTTTAACAAGCTGCCTATTGCCCCCCAATGCAAATATATCAATTTAACCTCAGAGTTGGCTGAAAGGGTGAGTCAAAATACTGCCGATCATATTTCCATTACGCACTGTAAGATAACTGACCAGGGTGGAAGAGTAGGCCATATACCCTCGAGAGGGGTTCTCTAGAGCTCCCTCTCGTGGAGGTTCTTCCGCCAGCAGTCACGTTAGCAAGCAATTGCGGGGCTGCACCTCTACCATTGTATTGCTAGGCCATGTACTTTGATACTCTTATGTTGCGCTGAGGTGGAGTGGTGGCACAGTGGCGAGTCCAGTGCTCTCTGAACCCGGCGACCAGAGTTTGATTCTGGGCCGTGGCCGAGATGAATGAGGGAGTAAAATCTGAACTGGCTCTGGGAACCGCTCCCCCCCAACCCCCAAACCTTCACCAAGCCGCATTGAACAGCATTGGGGAGTATGGTCAAACAACCCACGCGAACTGCTGGGCATGGGCAAGCCTTCTTCCAGCAGTGGACAGGTAAAGAGCCGTAGATTGAGAGTTGAGATCCTATGAAAACTACCAATGCAGTTATCTGAACGTGGAATGAAATACAAAAGTCGTCTGTTTAATAAGTCGACAAAACTTTATTTGCTACGCCTGGGAAATGTCCGTCTGTCAATAGACACTTTGTGTTTATTTATTTTTTACTTCAAAACCCCTCAAGGCAATCACTGCAAAACTGCGGTTGTGCCATACGAGCTTCTCTGACGAGACAGCTGGCAAAGTTATAGACTCGATGGAGACACTGAGCCACTCAATTCAGATCCTCAAGAAGGTCCCGGCACGTGGGGAGGACCAACGTGGCCACGGACGTCGTGCCGGACGCCCCAACCCCGATAACGCCGCAGTGGCGAGATGATGACTCCCACGTCTGGTGTGCAGGGGGGTTGTGGGTTCGGCCCTGACGCCTGCTGTACATTTGGAGTTTTCTCCGGGTCCTCCGGTTTTTCCCTACACATTTGGAAATGGGCATTTAGGCTTTGGAATTTTTGGTGTGCTGTAAATGTCCAAAGTGATGAGCCACTTTGTCGGGCTATCATTTGTGGTGAGGTCGCTTCTGAAAAAGAGCTACATATCTCAGTGGGCATTACCTGGTAAAATACAATTTTTAATTACATTTTTTCATTACCAGATCCGTTTCGTTGACTGACTATACGCGTAGAAAAATATTTGAGAATGCACACGCGTGTCTGAGTGTGTGTAAAAAAAACACACGCACAAAATGGACGTAATGTGCTTGGTCAAGAGAACGCAATGGCAGTAGTTGCGTGTGTGTTGTCCTTGTGTGCAGAGGCGTGCGTTTCTGGGCGCACTTTGCTTGACGAAGCCTCGACTGGTCCCACTGTAAAAGCATCGCGGGTGGAGTGGTCTCACAGCCACGCGTGAAGGCTGCCAAGGGTGGCGCTTTGCTACCTGGAGGTGGGGCGGTTCGATTCCTTCTCTGAGTGCAGAAGTTTAAACAAAGGTGCAACGTTTCCTAGCTCCTCTGCCACTTGTCTATCCAGCAGTAAAAATGGGTTACACGGCAGTCAACAATCGACAGGTGTGGTGGCTTAAAAGTGTGGGTAATCCCACCTTTTCCCAAGACGTCTGGTCGGTGTGGAAGAGTAGGCTCCCTCAAGAAGGCCTCTCTAAAGCGCATCCTTCTAGGAGGTGACAACCACCGTGGGGATGAAGGTCTGAGATCAGCTCATAAGTATACATCGGAGGATTGCAAGAGGCCTGTATGCAGCAAGTGCAGAGATAATGGCTGCTGACGATGACATTTAATATAAAGTGAGGGTAGTGCGGCGGCGCAGTGATTATCACACGAGACTAGGAACCGGACCACCTGAGATTGATCCCTGGCCACGGCCAACAATCGAACAGGTCCTCGCTCCACGTGCACATTGAAGAGCATGGCAAAGTATGGTCAAACAACCGACGTGACCTAACAAGGCATTGGGTGGGCATTCATCCAGCCGCGGATTTATACATTTCCGGAGTTAATGTAATTATTTCTAATGGAAGACTGTTGAGTCGGGGCTATATGTTTAAGTATTCAACAACAAAAAATTGCAACTAGAATAGAATAAAAGCCACGTTGCTTTAAGTCAGGATTTTATGCTGCCTTTTACAATGAAGCTGTCTTGCTTTCAAAACTGCTTGGCTATTATCCTCAATAAACCGTTCTGACCAACAATTCACGATACGTAATAGATGTCACTCCCACCCCATGAAACGCAGGTAACTTATAATGTATCATCTAGCCGAAATGCTTTCACCAACACTGCAATCTCTGCTTATTACTGCAAATACCGGGAACGTGAATACCATGTCTTTCTGGGTGTAGAAAAAAAAAACAATTGGTGTTATTTATAAGACGAATACACACAGAGGCAGTCTAAACTTAGCATGTAACATTTCATCCATTCGTCGTTTAACATCAATTCTTTGATTAATATGCCTCGTGTCCTGGACAAGACATTTAACCCCAAAGCCACGTGTTCTCCTTTTTTTATATCTGTTCACTATGCTCCCATAATTAATCTGGGGGCATTAATATCAGTACCACTTTGTTGGGAAGTGAACTGCAAACCTCCTATGGGTAGACTCGCCCCCAACCATAGGAATGTGCTGTGCAAAAGAAGTTCAACATACACATATACATAAACAGATGGGCATGAATGCCTCAATGCTCATTTGAGTAAGAAATTACTTTGCTGCCAGTCTACTTTGCTACTCTTTACCTGCACCGTACGTATAGACAAAACATTACTTTATATGCTCACTATTTTGAAGGTGGAATTAAAGCATTTTTATAATTATTATTGGGGACAATGTCCCTCAAAATTACGTACGTAAAATGAATGTTGACAAACATGTTTACAAGTGTACAGACTAGAGAGGTGAGTGTCTCCACCCACTAAGAATGTTGTCAAAAAGCTGCATTGTGCAGAGGGCTGTCGCCTCAGTTTTGGCATTGGTCTATTCAAGGCAAGGTACACAACACAAAACAGCCTTGACAGACACGAGACTCTCAATCGATAGCTTTGTCTGCGTATTTTTTAACCCGTTCGTTTGTTTTGCAACACACCTGCAACCTCCAATGGACGTGTGCTTTGCTTTGTTCGTGCCTAAAATCGGGTCACTTTGGTGACAATACACCTCTGCCAAATTAAGCAGTGAATAAGGATACATTTTTGCATTTACATTTATCCCAGACTTGCATATTTTAAGACGACACTGCGCTTATATTGAACATTTCAATTCCCCAGTGGGGGGGGGGGGGGGGCTGTGAATATTGCGGAGAAACTGTTCATGAATTTTGGATACACTTTTTTGCCCCAAAAGTGTTTTGCAAAAAGCAACTTTCCACGCAATGGCAGCAATGTCCAACATTTTCAGAACGGCCTAACAAATGAATTATTTAACAAAACGGTCCCGTTTCGCACTCGTTAGTCATGCCTAACCACCTTAGAGATACTGCTGTGAATGCCGCCAGTCGATAATGCTTCCGCACGACAGGTACATCCTTCGTCTCTCATCCCTATCTCCCGATTTCCAGGTGAGCATTCTCACGGCACCATTGTAATTGTAAATGATACATCTATAAATGATAAAACTTCCCTAAGCAGCAACGAAACAGAAGACGTCAACACGCCAGACATCCCTGCCAATGGGGCCCCAAAGTGCAGGTGAAACAAAGCAATATTCTTGGAACGTAACCTCTGCAGTAACCTCTCTCCCCACGTTCTTGCAAAGCACTGATTGTACCTTGCCACATTGGGCCATTGTAAAATAAGCAATGTAATTCAGCTCACGTTACGAAGTCGACATATTTAGCGGAATAAAGCGAAAGGTCATTGCAGGACAATGAGAGATGACCACGGTCTGGGGAGGCCTTCATCCAGCAGTTAACTGATCATGATTTAAATCTACCAAAATTGGAAACAATTACCTGAAAATTATTCAAATGGGAAAAAAAACACTTAATAGCAAGCTCCTCTCCCTGCAGGAAAACTGAGTAGGATCCTCCTGAAAAAGAGTTCCGTGACTCAGAGAGGCCTTTCCTGGGTAAACACAACATTCACAGCTTTAATGGCTGATGGAGAAAAAAAGCCACAACCTTAACAGGATGTGTTGGCAAACAGTGCACAAGACAAAAAAAAACGTTTTAATTATTGACATTCTTATAATGAAATGCTTGCAAACGTGAAACAGTTAATTGAAAGCTAAAGCAAATTAGATTTGTAGCTTGATGTCCCGGGAAATGGTGCTACTGCTCTGAAGGAGGCCCTCTGCCTGAAATGTAAACCCGCAATGCATTTAGGTCCCAGAACAGTCTTCATGATGACACAAAACAAATTGCAATTCTGAATTCGCCCTTGGTGCACAAGAAACAAAAAGCAAATCGGCACTTTCGTTAACGTTTGTTTTTAATGGCGACAGGAGTAAGGCATTGGCAATCTAACAAGTAAAGCATTCACAAACAGGTATGATGTCACCTCCTCCTCACCAATACTTCCAGAAAAGTCTCGGCTTTGCCTTTGAATCTCCACGTAGGGAGGGGCGTACGTCCCGGGATCAGAGGTGACCCTTGGCACACAAGCAAGGAACATTGACCACCAAGGCAGAACATTCCAGATGACGACCAAGGCACGCACGGGACATCTAATCCACACAGATCACACGTGACCACTGCGCCACATGCGCGGAACGCCTAAGCCACATGGCGGTGGGTCAATTAAATTTATTCACACTCCACCCGTGGAACAGATCCTTGCGTCCTTGAAGGCAGAAGCGGCCCATGATGACAGGATCAAGAGCTGCCGTAAACACTCGGCAACTTCTGACAAGTTCAAAAGCCTCGCATAATCCGGTCGAAACAAACCTGCCCGGTGTCAGAGCTACACCCTTTCTCTGAGGCGCAGCGCAAGTGACTTCAACATCGGGTGGATACGGTGCCTAATGTACAACTCATGAAACACGAAACATTTTTTGTGACATTCGTGTTTAAAATTAGTAATTTGATGATACTGCTTTGGCAAAGGTGCACAAGCACAAATAGCAAAACGTTCAACTCATTCGTCAATAACACTGCCTTGAAAGGAAAATTATATATAAGCCTAGTTTATATTTTTTATGTTAAGTATTGAGTTTTTTCTTTAAAGATTAAATGACCACACGCTTAGACACCACACACTGTATCCTGGGAAGAGGTATGAAAGGTGATGTGAAGAGTATGCCATTCAGGATTAATATGTAAATAGTGCAATACGCAATGACTGAATGCATATTCTATCACAAGTCATCACGCACCATCATTGAGGATTATGGTTCTGAAAATAAACAAAAAAAAATGAACTGACAATCCATTTCATCACGTAACAATGAAAACAATGAAACACTAAATAAATAAAGTATTAAATTAAATAAATATTTGATTCGGAAAACTAATGTGCATTTTAGGCTATCAGCCTAAGGGTTTCCACCTCAATGTTATTCAGCATAATTTATTTTGACAAGCAAACTCTGGACTGGTTTCAACTTTCTGGGTCTCATCGCCAGTCAGGCTTGTTAAACAAAGACAAAGACCCCCCATATAGACTTAACCGGCTGTTGAGGCAAGTGCTGTTAGCGAGCACTGATGAAGGCCGGCACGGCACACGAGCGGGTGGGTGGCCAGCACCACGCCCATCCTCCTTTGTCTCCCTAGTGGCGATGTTCACACATCGCGCCAGGTACTCATTTGAGGCTGAGTCGACGTAGAGGCCCAGGACCAGTTCAGATAATCGTCACTGGTATTGGCCGTAAGCGGGAATCGAACCCAGGTCACCCGGTCCGTAGCACAGCGCGCTAACCACTACACTATCACTCCCCACAAATACACATTCTTGTGCACGTAGAAACTACTGCTGGGTTGCCTACACTGAAGAGTCCTGCACCAGTAAGTAAACCACATCTCTCCTCTACTTAACACAGCAATGGGCCAATCAGCAGCCGCAGCAGCAGCAGCAGTCTTGGCCCCCAACAGACTCTCGCGCCGCCTTTCCGCTCATCACTTCTCAAGCCCTTCAAGGTGAATCCCACATAAGTGACCCCCCCCCCCACAGCGGAATAAATTCCCAGAAGGCTATAGCTGCATCAGAAGGTGACTGATGCATATGCGATAAGTGGCAGCACCTGGTTCCAATTTGGGGGGGAAGAGAAAGCGTCCTGTCCTGGGCCATTCCAAATTCCCCACTCGCGCTGTGTGGTCCAATAGCAGCAGGTGAAAAGTGGCCACACGCACACCTGGGCACAGTGTCCGTTGACCTTTTCAGGCCACGGCAGTGGCGGCAGCAGTCTGGCGCGAACGCCGCGACAGCGAGAAGCGTTCGTAGGCAAGGTACGTCGCGATGATGCGATTTTAGGACGTTGTCTCAGCAAATAAGCCCCGCGTCTCATTTCATTACAAAAAAGCCAAATAGACGCACTAACACTCGTGTTTTAAACACTCGGATTTTAATTGCTCCTAGACGTGACATGTAACTACGTCGCAAAAAAAACCTAAGAACAAAGAGGTTAAAAAAAAATGTTGTGATACATCGCATGGAGCAGACGGCAAACACAAAGCGGCCTTTGTGGGCGGACACTCATAGGTAATTCCCACCATTTGCTGTGCCATGCTCTCGAGGTGTTCTCTCGTGCCATCTGTACAAGTCCTCCCCGCAGCATCAAAGCCACTTGTGATGCACAGGGCGGGGGAGAGACCGGAATCGTCAAAAAATAAAAGCACGGACATGTCGTGATAAGAGGAATACCTCGCAATGATTGCGGTTGAGGGCGGGGGGAGGGGGCAAAACTCAAAGCCCCGAGTAGATAGATTCAAGAATCCATTGGTGACCTTCTACCGCTTGTTCACAAACACACCCGGAATTCCTCGGGAGTCTCCCATTCAAGTAGCAAACAGGCTGGACCCTCGCTTAGCTTCCGATATCTGACAAGATCGCTGCCTGAGGGTTGCCACCTCTTAGCTGCGAAAAAAATCGTGTTCTTTCATTCGAGAAAGAATATCTAAAAAAAACACTGTGAGAGGGAAGAACAACCTTTAAATGGCTTGATTGGTTTGAATGGCGACGGAAGAGTGGATCCTAAGAACCACGCCTTCTGGATTTGACCGTCGCAATGACAGCACACGGAATCCATCGGGTGAATCAAACCTTGCTGAATGGAACGGAGTGGCATGCCAGGAATGGGAGGTGTCCCAGAAGACGTACGCCGAAGAAATGGAGTGATGCAATCCATTTTATGTGCAGGTGATAGGTGGATTGTTGCATCACAAGATCATGAGAGATGGTGGGCAGCTTGGGAAGGCCTCCACCCAGCAGCGGGCTGACTGTGGCTGATGATGATGATGGATACCAAAAACTAAGAACTCTGAACGTCACATGATCGATCTCTGTATATTTATTACATGGATCGTCCCATTTATCGAGGTATCCAGCTAGTTTTCAAGGGAGATACTCGCCATTAAAGCACAGAGCGAGAACAATAGAGGAGCAGGCAATAAAGTTGCAGCCAAAAAATAGTGACTTGAAGAACCGAAATTAACAATGTTAACAAAATATAAAGAGGCATAGTGCACCAGCAACAAGGACGAGATAAGTGATCGGTCAGAGAGGAGGTGAGCGCGAGGTGGAGAGAACACGATCAAGTGAAAAAAACAACCACCACCATCTAACCATTTTTTGGCTAACCATCGAACAAAGACGGTCACCACATTGTGCACTTTCAAATACGCTTCTGCGGCCATCTAGAACACTCTTCCTTCTTCCTTCCGATATTAGGATGCCACTGAAGCGATGCACTTTTAAATCATCTGGATTAAAAACTCATTTCTTGAGAACTGCTTTCTGCGTTAAGTGTTGTTGTCCTTCCCCCACACCTCCGATTAGCACGGCTGGCTACATACGGTGCGAAAGAAGTTCAACGTACGTAAGTACAGCGCGGGAATGGGGAGAGCGACAGCCACGGCGGGTTGGGTACTGGTGCAGCCGGGAAAAATTGTGAACATCCCATGACAGGTATGTACCGTAACAAAGAGGACGATCCTGGGAAAACCAGGGCAGGTGGCAACCCTCGATGAAACGTGCCTTGTGACAAAGGGTGCTTGGCTTGTGAGCTCTACCCGTCGTGGTGCCGGCGTGAGTGGGGTGGCACGGGAGGGGAGGTGGCACGGGAGGTGGGGGGGAAGTGGCACGGGAGGGGGGGGGTGGCATGGGAGGTGGGTGGGGTGGCACGGGAGGGGAAGTGGCACGGGAGGGGGGGGGCATGGGAGGTGGGAGGGGTGGCACGGGAGGGGAAGTGGCACGGGAGGGGGGGGGTGGCACGGGAGGTGGGGGGGTGGCACGGGAGGGGGGGGTGGCACGGGAGGGGGGGGGGGCACGGGAGGGGGGGGCACGGGAGGGGGGCACGGGGGAGGGGGTGGCACGGATGGGGGTGGCACGGGAGGTGGGGGGGCACGGGATGTGGGGGGGGGCAAGGGAGAGGGGGGGTGGCAAGGGAGAGGGGGGGTGGCAAGGGAGAGGGGGGGTGGCACTGGAGGTGGGGGGGGGCACGGGAGTGGGGGGGGAGTGTCACTGGAGAGTTGGGGGGGGGGGCACGGGAGTGGGGGGGGGCGTGTCACTGGAGAGTGGGGGGGGCACGGGAGGGAGGGAGGCAGGCGCTGGCTGCTGTGCTGGCAGCCGCGCCGCTCTTGACGTGGCGACACACGTCACCACGTCGGCACGAGACGGCGCCGGCCGAGGTGCTGACACTCATTAGGCACGCGCCTCGCTCCCGTACATTTCCATTTTGAGCAGCGCTTGATGGATAGAGTGTCATGCGGCATCACATCAGGTTTGCGCGGAACGATTTCGATAAAGATAATGGTGTAAATGGCTGCGGAAAATTATGACTTCAGATACCGCAGGTCTGGCGAAAATGACGAGGGGTGAAACGACAAAAAATGATTTCCACTGAAACAAAAGCTTTGTCTTTATCTGATGTGTTATCTTTCAAGTATATCATGCCTGCCTATTGTTCTGGCGATTGTGTAAATACATGCAGCCGTACTGGAAGTATCTGTCAATGGTAAACCTTCCTGGCTTTGTGTGATTGAATTATGAAATCAATTATTTTGTACAAGTGACTTGAACAAACACATAGCTGACGAATAACGTTAGCCATTATCACATATTGGTTACCGATTGGAAGAGAGTGTTTTGAACTTTCGAGTTAAAGTTTAAGAGCTAGAAATATCAATCGTTTTCATATTCACTTTAATTTTAGCTATAGTTACAGCTAAATAACAATCGAATAGACTGGGTTTTATTCACCATTTGCCAGTCAATACATGTTTTAATTAAACACAAAAATTATAGATTTTATAGTTCTACGTAAGCGACTTTTTTCCCATCAGCTGAAACATCGAAGTTACTCTTGGAAGGTTTAAAATAATTATCTGAATAAGAATGCAACAGATGTAGTCGCAGCCATTCTCTGTCTCATACCGAATTAGACTGCTCACTATTAATTCTCAAGTTATTTATTGTGGGGGGAAAAAGCATTTACTATCTGGCAAGTCGCAAATACATTCAGTTTAGATTTTTTTAAAAAGATATTTCATTGATAAGTCCTCATTTTCATCTAATGAACTCATAATGGTCAGCTTGGTTCTATAATATTGAAAGGCCTCATTATAAACATTTCCTTTCAATTGAGAACAAAAATCTTTCATCACAGAATTCTCAAAATATCTGTCCTTAGTTCAGAACCCACTTATTTTTCATCATTGCGTAATGTTTCACGTATGATATCGTATGATGCTCAAATGCCTAATTAACACAAATTCACATTTGTACAAAATGATGCAGAAAATAATACTCGAAAACCATGATCCATTTTTATATGCACAATTTGAAGGCATTTAAATTTAAATTGTGACGAAAAAAATAACTATGCTTTTCCAGACAATGGCCCATTTAAATGCTCAGAAATTCATTTGGCAGAAATGTTTTCCACATGGGATTATTCAACGTCAACCCTCGGGGTGTATAAAACGAAAGTCAAAATACACACAGCACCTTCTCACCTCACAAGAGGAGAGATTTTATTGTTTTTGTTTATCTCTATGTTAGCGAAATCTCTTTTATAGAGGCAGCTATAATTTCAGCCACGAGGCTGTAGACTACAGATTCTCTACGCGCTTGAAGACCATGTGGGCATGAACTGGATGCCTGTTCTTAAGATCCACCCAGGTCCACTCTTGACAGCTAAAAGGCCCATTGGAATCGATGCAGCTATTATCAGCTTTTTGACAGAAGGCTTTGGGGAAAATCTATGGCCTAGGGAACTGAAGAGAAAAAAGAAACCTGGTGGTGATGTTCCTGTGGCACGTGCAATCAGACAACGCACCCGCGTTGCTCCTTGTATCTGGGCCTCCGACGTGACTATCTTCACAATCAGGAGTGGCACCCGACAAGACTCTAAAGCAGAGCTTGTGCAAACCTAACATAGCTGGCTCCTGAGAATTTAAATGATTAAGCAGGAATGGATGTTTTTTTTTTACTTTCATGTCTCTAGCCCAAAGCTTAACATTCGGAATGTCAACTTCAAACTATTTCACAGAGCGCACGCGCGCGCGAATGCACATTTGCGAGAAAATACCATTTACGGATTCTGTGCTCTGCGTGGACAAGCGAGGACACAGGGATGACATTTGTATTTATGAGCGAGCGCGTAAGGCTTTGTGATTCTTAACATTTGTGTCCCCATGACTTACAGGACCGCGCACAGGCATCTGTCAGGAAAAAGAAATACATGGGGATGCTGCAAGAAACAGGCAGCGGCTTCTAATGCCGCTGTCACGTGGCTCCTTCCTCTAACAATGTGACCTCTGCACTCCCTGCCGCAACAAAAAAGTCAAAAACCACCGTGACAAGAACAGCACACTGTGGTGACAGGCACTCGAGACCCAGTTGTGTGGCACTCCCAGATGCCTCAGAACACCAGGGGGCATGGCTACCCCCCCCCCACTATCCCAGATCCCTCTGTCCAAGGAAAAGGTCAAACCCACGTTATGTATCTGACACAAACGTGGACAGACACAGCACAAACAATGGCCAGACGCTGATTTATAGCGTGTTCTATTGTCTCATGTGGATGTGCATGCGCTCGTCCGGCGCGTGCGTGCGAGTGCGCGTGTGGGAAGCGGTAGTGTCGTGGCGAGCGTAGCGCGCTACAAAACGCGGACACCCGAGTTCTATTCCTGGCCACGCGTAACATCAGTGGCGAATGTCTGAACTGGCCCTGAGACTCTCCTAAGTTGACTCAGGCCTAGATGAGTACCTGGTGCAGGGTGTAGACATCAGCACCGGGGAGATAAAAGGCTTCTGGGGTTATAATTTTGTCTGGTCACAACTTCCCCTGGTGCCCCATTCCGACCGGCCTCTATAGGGCTCGCTAAGAGCATTCTCCCTAGCAGCCTGTTAAAGGTTACACGGTGGGGTATCCAAACCTGTCCCACGAGTTCATGAGGGCACTGTCAAGAACAGCTGAGGGGGGAGAGGACATACAAAAACATGTGACTGCATTGTGGATCCTCGTATTTGTGGTGTGTGTGTATAACGAAGATAAACACACACACACACCTTTAGCGCATGAAGTACACTATACTTAACATTCCGTGCAATTTACTAAATACAAACAGCAGGGCAGATTTGTTGTTGTTTTCTATTCACCACACCCGCAATGGTTGCATTTAAAGTTGTCAACTGGACACAGATAGTCCTATGTAAAAGAATGAACTAAATAAACATAGCTGGCAAGCCAGACTATTAATGGAGCCTCAATTTGTTGGGGGATTCCGAGACGAAATCTGAAATCGAAGGGAATCCCAATAAAATATTCTGCGTGTAACAACACTGACACGTTCCCTGGAATATCGTTATGAGTGGAGTCAACTGTGAAAATACATGCGAATGTACAACACAGACACAGGCGAATGTACAGACAGCAATCGCCGTCACCGAATGAGATACGTCATGGACGATGCTCGTTTCGTAGCGATTTGTTTTTATTGGGTTTTGCAGCTGACCTCCACATCTGGGCCCAATGAGACCACGACCCACCGTGTGGATGTTGCCCGCGACAGGCCACGTCTCAAGCTGTCGACGAGTGGCCCCTGATTCCACTCGGCCGTTTCTCAGCTGGAAACGGGACTCAGGTGGTCTCAGGTGGTCTCAGCTGACTCAGGACTCAGGAGGTCTCAGGTGGACATGGGACTCAGGAGGTCTCAGCTGGACATGAGACTCAGGTGGTCTCAGGTGGTCTCAGCTGACTCAGGACTCAGGTGGTCTCAGGTGGACATGGGACTCAGGAGGTCTCAGGTGGTCTCAGGTGGTCTCAGCTGACTCAGGACTCAGGTGGTCTCAGCTGGTCACGGGCCTCAGGAGGTCTCAGCTGGACATGAGACTCAGGTGGTCTCAGCTGACTCAGGACTCAGGTGGTCTCAGCTGACTCAGGTGGTCTCAGCTGGACACGAGACTCAGGTGGTCTCAGCTGACTCAGGATTCAGGTGTCCTCAGGGCCCTCCCTCCACGCTGCTGATGAAGCAGATGTTACCTGGCTCAGCAAGACGAGTGCATTATAATAATAATTAAATCATAATTGGGGTTTTCAGTTTCATGAAGAAATTCCAAGTGCCCTCAGACAGACTAGACCAACACACGTAGCATTTCTTGGGCATAGCAATAAGCTCTATCATCACCGTCATGCCATAAAGTTACTAAATATATAAAAAATGCTAAAATCCTGAGAAACGTCAACTGCACAAATTGCCAAGGAAAATAACCATTCTAAAATATATAAACATTTGGATTACAAATGTGTTTCCTCTATCACAGACAGAATGTTCCCTACATGGTGTGGCCTTAAAGATAACAATTTCCTTTCCACGTTGGGCATTCTGCAATTGTAGACATGACGAAATTTCTGTAATCCATTGAACATGACTTACAATTACAATGGAGAAAACCCCGCTCGAATATTTATTTTCCTGAATAGTACGCAATCTCTTTCCAATAGCAATGAGACGAAGATAAAAATGGATATATCCCTACATAGATTATTTGTGCTACGTGCAATAAATACAGCAAAGGAATAGCATAGATGGTCACTTATGGCGAATCTGTTTCGCTGTTGTTGGAGACAGAGGACAAAACTGAACAGTGTAGGAACAAAAATAACAAACATACATTTCATTTTCCAGGGCTGCTGTTGGTATAAATTCCGCGAATGTATTGGCATGTGGTGTCAGGAAGCTATAACGTATGAATGTTGAACTTTGTTCGCGCCGTATGTAGCCAACCGTGCTAATCGGAGGTCTATCTGCAGTCCAGAGTCAATTGTGTTCAGGATGTCCAGGGTTAAAGCCAATAGTAGATAAGAAAACAAACTAGTGTGTGTGTGTGGAACATTTTCATCTCATGCTCTTAATTCAGTGCAATTGCCCCAAGATGCACAAACTACACATTGGATTGTGTTACACGTTTATATCTCAATCTACTCGAATTTTAGTGTACCTGCATGTGCGTGTATATATATATGTGTATATATGTGTGTGTAGGGAGTGGTAGTGTAGTGGTTAACGCATTGCGCTATGAATGCGGCGACCTGAGTTCGATTCCCGCTCACGGCCAACACCAGCGACGATTATTTGAACCCGTTCTGGGCCTCCCCTTGGTCGACTCAGCCTCAAATGAGTACCTGGTGCGGTGTGTAAACATCGACACTAGGGAGACAAAGGCGGTCGAGCGTGGTGCTGGCCACCCATCCCCTTGTATACTATTCCGGCCTTCATAGGTACTAGCTAACAGCACTTGCCCCAACAGTCTGTCAAGGCTATACGGGGGATCTTTGTCTTGTATATATGTAGGCAGAGCGGTAGTATAGCGGTTAGCACACTGCACAATCTACTTGGCGAGCCAAGTTCGATTCCCAGTCACAACCAATAACAGTGGTGAATACTCGAATCAGTCCTGGGCAAAAACGGGCAGATGTGGTGTGGGTCATCCCTATCACATCTGGTATACTGGACTTCATATGTGTTCACTCACAGTACTTTCCCCAACAGTCCATTGAAGGCTATATGGGAATGTTTGTCTTTGTATATATGTGCGTATGTATGTACGTGTATGTTATTCACAAAACATGCATAGCTACACTAAGATTGTATTGATAAAAGTACCAAAATACATACGAGAAAGGGAGTCAGACAAGCAGATTAATTTTATGCACAGATATACAAAGTGACATTTCAAAAATATATTTTCTGAAACTGGTCAATAATAATGATGATGAGATTGCCACCCAATGCTGAGGATGACAGCCATCGGAGGATATACGACTGGGAGTACATCCACTGTGGAGATGGAGCGATTAACTCAGCTTGTGTAGGCCTTCATCGAGCAGTTTATTGATCATGGCTGATGATTACATGAGAGATATTTTGTTTACGAATGAATATGGTATAATTGTAAAATATAACCAACTGGTAAAAACGTCTGCTGCATATAATTATAACTTCACAGGCCTGCGTCAATCCACTATTGGATGAAGGTCTCCCCAGCACTGAGTCAGTCATGGTGGGTGGGTTTTTTGACCATGCTGCACCATGCAAGTGAGTGCAGACTGATGAAAGGGCGGGGGGAGGGGGGTAAATGGTTGAAATATCACTCGTCACTGATGTCAGCCGTGGCTGGACAAAACCTTTGCTGGTTACAATTCTCATAATGGTGCCATTTCACACTTCACGTGGAATACCATTTGCAAACCGACAATTATACGAGAAAATAAAGCTCAGTTAATTTGTCCACAAATATTGTACAAAAATTATAAGCCAGCTCATAAAGTTAATTAAGCGGCATCAATTTACATAGTGATTATGTCAGCTAAACATTTAGGTATATTTCTGATGACTAATAACCTTTCAGTTCATGCAGACTTACAAAAAATGCACTACGCTACATATTTTTGCTAGAGAAGATAGACAATGAATTTTAAACATGCAAACGTGTTGTTTACAAATTTGCGTTTTTTTTATTGTGCTGAGTGAAACGCAAATGCTCCCAAATATAATAATACGCTGATCTTGCAACGCGCTGCACATAATTCGCTCACTCTCAAAGAGAGAGAACGGCTCAGAGGTGTAAGTAATCACAGACAAGCAGGACAGCAGTCAAGTGGTTAAGCCAGTGCCAACAAAATGCTCAAGTTCTGCAGTCCTCTATATATAATGATATTTCCAGCAAATGAATGAGTATGTGTGGGAAGAAAGCAGAGCACCCAAAGAAAATTCACGTGTGCGAGGGGGGTGGGGCAACCCTGGAGGTATGTGCACTTTTAAATTACCTAGATTGAAAACTCACTTTTTGAGAACTGCTTTTTAAATGTAGTTTATTGTCATTGCCCCGCACCTCCGATTAGCACGGTTGGCTACACACAGTGCTTAAGTTCAACTTAATGAAAAAATAAGAATAAGTTTTACCCTTTCTGGCAATAAAACACGCGTCAAGATGTTCGAACACCAAATAGAAACCTTTTGCAAGGAATCATGTCTGCATGATACTGGCAACAAAAAAAAGTACCAACTTCAACAGACATAAAACCCAAAGAGATGGAACAGGTGGAGTCCACACTCAGCTTGTACCACCTTCTGGCGAGCCAGGGTATGGGCCTTCGACGCCAATGTGAAGAGATTTTCACAACAATTGTGTGATCCACTAACTCTCGCCTCCACAGTGCTGGAATGCAGGCGTGCTGTTCCACAGCTGACCAAGCATTCTTTGGATATATGGGTTTGTTATTCCCGGAGGCTTTACCATTCCAATTCCTGTCACAGACAAGAGGGCAATATTCACATTCTGATATACATATGGATAAGAGTGTTTTCCTTATTGACGAATTGACTAATACAATGTTAAAATAGAAGCGGAGTTGAGATACGATTTTAAAACATCAGAGATTGCCTCCACGTGTAGCACTACACTTAAAAGTATGACCACGCATCTAGCCTGACTGAGCAAATGTCAAGGACGGGAACGTTTAAATGGATTCTCAACCACCAAAGCAATACCCGTCATATATTTATTTTATTCTGATACAAAACCCAAACCACACACTGCCGTTTCGACACAAACCGTATCTTCCCCACAAACTGTTGGCTTTTACAAACGGTAAATACACCCAGCCTCCTCTTGCATGTGCATGACAAACTGATATGGCTAACATGTTATTTTGTCCAAGACACTGTGTACGATGCAACATATTCAGGCTCAAGTACACAGGGTATATACTTTAAAGGGTTTGTGGTCATGTGCAAATGAGGATAATATACTCTTGTTGTAATGGTTAAGTATAATTTATCCGCACTGCATATGTATGTGAATTTGCATATAAATGCAAATTGATGTGTAACATAACATTCCCCGAGGCAATATAGAGGCGCATTAATCTTATTTTGTTTGTTGTAGGAATAAGATAACTTTGACGTAATTAATTCAAGTAAACATACACAAACGGTTTTTTATCACCCAATTCCTGCAGTTAGCAGAATATGTTTACCGCCTATTGTTAAAGCTCACACATTGCTGTAAGTTTCCTACGGACCACGCTATTCTATTTTTACCGGATTACCTTTAAAAAAGAGCCATTTGAGGTGAGAACAAGAAAAAGACACAAACACTATAAATGGAAAGTTGCTGGAGACTGCAGTGACAGTGAAAATTGAAAACTGTGACGTCCCTGACTTTAAGAGCTTAGAACCCCAGGTATTAAAGCTTCGTCAGTGGACAGGTGACCTTATATTGTCGGGGATTTTTTTTTATATTTTTATATATATATTAGGGTACCGTTTATAGTATTTATACCAGAATAAACCTGCCACCTTTACCGAACCTCAACCTTGTGTTCAACGGTGACCTTTAAACTTTGGCGATGCGCAATGGATCAGCGTTGGCCACGATTAATGTTTTCGTGACAGCGCAGGTCAAGAGAGGACTCTTGGATTCAATTGCACAGCGGGCGGTGCCAACAACTTGAAAAGCCAAGCTCCTGTGAACCGAGAGACTTATCTTGCAGGGCCCAGGCGGGCAACCGTGCGCCACAAGCGATCAGGTTAATAGGCTATCTGTGCAATCAGTGTACTTTGTTGTAGGTTTCAGATGTTTAGAAGAAAAGGGAAGAAAGGGGGGAGGGGAGGATAAAAAAAATGCTAAAACCATGTATATACACACACACACCTGCAACTGGGATGAGAAATACGTAGCAATTATTGATCAGTGCTCAGTAGGAAGGAAAGTAACCTTTTTCATATTTTGGGGACAATTAGAACAAAAGAAAAACGAAGGGGGTTTTTATTTTTCGAGAAGAAGTCTGCAAATTCAATAGATCCATACTAAGCGAAATACTTGCATAAAAAACGTGACAAATAAGACAATGATAAGTATTTGCAAATTCTGCGCATCTCATGTCGTCCTCATCAATATAGAATGCATAATGGGATTAAGACCTTTCCGTGCTGATGCCACCATTCAATGTCCTGTGCACATGCAATCCACCCCACTATAACGTGTGCCCTGAGGTCATCATTTCTCTTGTTTGGGTCATGCCCTCTTCTCTCTTAGCTGCTATTCCATCAAGAGAGCATCCAAAATGACATCCACGGTAGGAGATGGAACGATGAAAATCATCCCGTGCGCAGATGTGGGGTTGACGATGACATCGCGAGACCGTAAGAGATGGCATTGGCTTTGGGAGGCCTCAATCTAGCAGCAGATTGACAATGGCTGGTGATGATTAATAACGGAATATTTGACTGCAGATTTATATTATGAACTGGAATTAGATTTTAAGAAAAATACACCAAATGTGTTTATTTTGCCCTATTATAGGCACAATGTAGCAATCTGCTGTTGAACAGGTGCAAGCAGGTTGCCCTGTGGGCATATCAGGTTAGAGTAGACCTAATGTTCATTTAATTTTCCGTAACATTTTAAATTAACATGCGTATATTCATTCACGGCAACATTTTTCATTTAGCATATTCCGATTTGAATATGCTTATGTTTGCTCTTAGGAAGCGCACGTTTTCACAACGAGTGACACAACTTTGTCAGTCGCTGAAACTCCCATGAGATGCGCGAGAAAGTAGTTTTTTCAAAATCAATTTAAAAGCAAACATATGTCAGATGCCACGAGGGGATGGGGCTTTCTATCCACATTTCCCAACTAGTTATAATGCTGCAACTAGTTAAAAAAAATATATAGTATCAGTTTTTTTTCCTCTCTTGGTGGAGGAAGAGGTAGTATTATTTATTTATGAACCCACGCCCCTAAGTCTTTATTTATTTATTTTCCGTCTTTGACGGAATCTGTTCTGCGGCGCGCATTACGATGCAGAGCAGCGCTGGGTGTGAACCTCTACAAGGCATCCATTATTCATGGCACTTCCCACATTTACATTTCCAATTTCTGGGATAATTCTGGATCTGCAAAACAAGCCGATGTAATCGTGGTAAGGGATACAGGCATTAGGCGTCTATAGAGGTATCAGGGGCTATCATTAAAAAGGAGATTAGAGAGCTGGGATAATGGGTTAGAGTGCCTTTACAGATATGCCAGCTTCCCTTTTATATACTCTCTGCAGAGGAGATGGGAAAAAATCGCAAGCTTGTAAGTTACAAGCAAAGTGAGATTAAGTGAAGGAGAGACACAGACAAAGCAAGTAAAATAACAAATAAAATAAACCGTTGTGGCCACACGTCCTCTGTACTGCAAACACACCTGCCGCCGAATAAATATCACCGCACACGATTTCTTCTTTATTTGTTAAAATAAATAAACAACCAACGTAAACATGCATGGCAAGAGGCTCACTCGCAGATCAGAAGAGCCTGCAATCCACTGCGCACTCCGCCCGGCACCACAATACCACCGGATACGCTTTCAACAAAGTGCTTGTAAGTGAATTGAGAGCGATGTGTAAAAAAGTGCTTGTGTTTTTTTTTGTGTCAGGGCAAATACACAAGACGGTGCGCTGTGCGCATCAGGTTGAAGGCGGCCAAGACACGCAATCGCAACCATTAAATTCCAACAACAGAAATGGCTCTCGCGCCCAACCTGGCAGGAGCTTCCGTGGCAGCCCTTGGGTGCTTGTGGGAATGAGCGTGAGTCCGGCGTGTGTGCGGTGACCCCCCACCCCCCCCCCCATTCGTGGCTCAATCACTCCTGATACCTTTGGCAGGAACAAAACACGGAGCAATGTACAGACAGTACCACCTGGACATCAGTGATCCCGCTTGCACTTAAATCCATTCCCCCTCGGGTTACTTTCACATGAACTTGTCAAATAGAGGCATTCAACAGCGCAGGGTTACCCATATATAAAATGCTGTGCACTTGTTATCTTTAATGTCAACTTAATGGCGGGAGAATGTCATTGGAACACAAAACACCGTGTTCCAATATACTTTAAATGCAAGGCCATTTATGTAGTACACGTCCCCACATAGAGGTGACGGGAAGAATACTAATTCTCAGGTTTTTTCGGTAAAGTCACGTAGGTAAAAACATTAAAATTAATGAAAGTAAAATAAAACAAAACAAAATAAAATTCATAGTGAATTTTATTTTGTTTTGTTTTATTTTACTTTCATTAATTTTAATGTTTTTACCTACGTGACTTTACCGAAAAAACCTGAGAATATGAATCATTGCAGTCACGAAAGCTTCAAATCTAGAAAGAATACTAATTGCCTCTGTTTCATTTCTTTATTATTTATTTCACAGGTTACCCTTGCATGCGGTCTCAGTTCACTTAATTTTAGCCATTGATCGGCAATGGACGACTTCATTAACATGAACAATTACGGATTTCTAGTGCAGGGCAAATGGCACGTGAATAAATGTGCAGTTGCTGTGGAAATTGTACACGGAATAAATTGAATTGGCACTAATTAAGAACTGCCACAGTGGTGCCTATTAATGCCCAAGCCATCTTTATTTACAATGCCGTGTCAGTTTTAAATGTGTACACCATGAACCCTTGAATCAAACTGGGAGGGACGGGGGGGGATTGAAAGAGGAACGTAAATTAAAGATCCGGCAGCAGCAGCATTCCGAGCAGCGTGACGTATAAACGCACAATCTCAGGCAATGAGTTCATAGGCTTAAATGCGTACTCTGCAAATACAATCACAATTGCTTTTTGTCATTGTATTCTATGCAAGAATGCATAACCCCCCAACCACCACCGCACACACAATAGAAACCAATGGCAAAAAAAGCCCATTAATGTAAAGCAGACCAACCAAGGGTGCATCTGAACGGACAGTGTCACGATGCACTTACGCTATAACGTCAGGATCCTACACAATGGGAAAATGGTGCAAAAGCAGAACATGGCCAAAGGTACCGGGTGCACTTGCATTTGATGCTGCAGGAACAATTTCGATGAGAAGAGAATTGCGGCGAAGAACGAGTAAGCTGCGATTCGCATACTTTCTCAGGTCGTACTCCGTCGCCTTAAATAAGCATCGGCGTTTCGCTCCCTTCTATCTGGCGAGGTGAAGAATTGTAAAATAAAAAATGAAACGTTGACGGGACGTCTCCCCGAGTGCGATAACGTCGCAGTCGGGATTTTAAAGCGCAGTGTGGATGATGCAGCCGGGTGGCTTTGCAGCGAAGACAGATGAAGTTTCTGGGACAAGGCGAGATATGAGACAATTCCAACGAGGGTGTTTATTATATGAACGCCTCACGACCAAGGGAGAATAATTCTAGATTTGAAGCTTTCGTGACTGCAAGGATTCATATTCTTGGGTTTTTTCGGTAAAGTCACGTAGGTAAAACATTAAAAAAGTAAAATAAAATAAAAATCACGACGTTTCGGAGGCAACACAAGCTTCCGTCTTCAGGTGGGACCGTCACAGCCACGACAGCTGTATCAACGGTCCCACCTGAAGACGGAAGCTTGTGTTGCCTCCGAAACGTCGTGATTTTTATTTTATTTTACTTTTTTAATGTTTTACCTACGTGACTTTACCGAAAAAACCTAAGCATAAGGGAGAATAAGTTTCTCGTGTAGGTGCTGGGTGGATTATAACATCGCTGGATCGCGAGAGGAAGTGGCTGGGTGGGAATGCCTTCATCCAGCAGTGGACTGACCAAGGCTGATTGATGATGATCACCAAAAGAGATTGGACCAGGAGCGATGCACGAGTCAGGAAGAAATGCATTTACGATGTTTTCCCCGCAATAAAAAAGTGTTCACGATAAAAGTACGACAATACATTTCACGACGTGTTGATTATCACAACATCAGGTTCCCTTAACTTTGCAATACATTTTCACAATTAGATGGTATTGTTTTTTTTGCCTATGAAGTACTTCACATACGAATTAAAATTGCTAAATAGTTATTCAACTGCAATTCACTCAACAAATGGCATGTCATAAATCTAATAATTGAAGCTTTACAATCTGTAAAACGTGCACACAGTCAGAACATTATTAAGTCATATAAACCAGCATGCCTTCATATAATCTGAAATGTGTTACAATGCACTAATTAATGGCTAATAGAAATTTATTTAGAACTGTAATCATCATTTGTAATATTTAATTGTTGTTATTTCGTAAATACTTATCAGAAAATGAAACATTTCAGAAACATTTAATGAGCAAAAATAATCACCATGTGACACTATTTCGTAAAATGGACAGTACGGTTATTTGTGGATTGTATATCTCAGGATTTATCGATGTATCATCATAGCATGGCAATCCTCGCATTCAGTTTGAAGGTCATGGCCCGGAAATTGAAATCAAATAACAAAAACAGCCATACGGTAATTATATAGAAACAGACTAAACCCTCTTCATCGATTCATCTCCCGTATACCTCAAAATAATAATAATCATAATCTAAATAATCTGAACAAATCCTTTCATTGGCAAGCAGGTTCTTAATATCATTTGAAAATTAATTATCTCTCTTTTGCCCAAGCTTGCCTCCGTAAAATTATAAAACAATGCAAGCCGACACCACGGTTCGTCCGGAAGCTTTACCGATCCATCTCTTGTGAGGTGATGATGGCCGGTCTCAAGAGAGTGGCACTGCGCTCAGCGGGAGGGGATTTGTCGAGAACTGTGAGTGAAGTGACCAATCTCAACTAGGTGGATGACGTGTTGCTGCTCAGTACGGCTCTATTTTTCGGACATGAATAAAGCAGCACGGCCCATTCAGCGTGGACAGCAAAAATCCCGCGCCTCCAAATCTAACCCAAGGCGATGGAAGTCGTGCAGTGACGGCTACTGCTTGCAACTTCAAAAAAGGACGGAGAGGCATGTTTAGAATTAGGAATTCATCCGCGTTGAGAATCTCTGCAATGGAGACATGAGTGGGTGGCATGGCAGCACGGTGGCTCAGCACAATGCGCTATGAACCCAGTAACCGGAGTTTGATTCCGTCCACGGTTAACATCGGTGGTCAATGATATCTGAACCAGCAATTGGAGCCTCACTCTCTCCAAGCCCGTAATGACCACAGTGATGAAGTATGGTTAAACGACTCACATGACCAACCTGGTGTTCGAGATCCTTCAACCAGCATTGAATTGGCAAAGCGCCGTGTATTATATTTCACTTTCCTTGTGCAAACATATTTTTTTTTTGTGCTAACACATTTGTATATGTGGTTATAGAGCACGTGTATCATACGAATATTAATCATCATTAATCATGTAATATTCTTAACATGCAGGGGATGCGAGGTTGTCGAAAGATTTACATCGAGTGCATCCACTCATATGTTTGGGTTATCCTTGGGTACACAAAAGCGAAACTCACAATGGAATTGACATACTCTTTGGTTCTTTCGGTAAAGTCACGGAGGTATAAAATAAAATAAATTCAATCACGACGTTTTGATTGCAACACAAGCAACCATCATTAGGTGGGAAAACCACAGCAAGAAATTATATTTATTTATTTTATACCTACGTGACTTTACCGAAAAAAACAAAGAGTATGGATTCCTGCAGTCACGGAAACTTCAAATCCAGAATGGAATTGACCTTTGTGTTCCAACACACTGGACTCCTGAAGAGGGTTACCAGTCCAGACTTTATTTACCGAGAACGATACCGCTGGACAATATTGGTACAGAAAGGCAATAGGCCAATAGAACAAACATAAACTTCATATGTGTGCGGAGAGAAAGAACGGAATTCTATTTTTATATAATGTTACGCATAATGCTTCACAACAATATACACGCAGCCCGCATGTGAAAATGTCATGCGATTCATTGAGATGTACAGGAAAAAAAATAAGTGTTATTCTAACAATCCAATGATAGAAATAAACACGGAGTTTTCTCCAGTGTCTCCAATTGTTCCCATAGCTTAAAGAAAGCAACATAAAATAACAAATGCTGGCAGCAAAAACATCCCAATGCTGACAAGTTACCTGCAAATAACTAAATTGGGATTACACATAACATCGCCTCCCACTGTTAACCACTTCACAGGACCTCCTTTATTTTATTTATTTCGCGAATGTAAAGTCCCTAAGCCAAGTTTGCTTCCGGTCCTGCTGTGTTGAGGGTGAGTAGGCCTCCACTAAGTTTGTGGATTGGACAGACTTCTAGGATGTGGTGCGTGGTTTGCTCCACCCCACAGGCACATAGGGGACTTGCTCTTATGTCCAATCGGTGGAGGGTGGAGAGGCATGGGCTGTGACTAGTCCTGAGACAGAAGCTTGCGACTCAGTGAGGCTCCTCTGGGTAAACAATAATGAAATATATATATAGAAGAATGTCCACCATGGCATAAACAGCAACCTGTCAAGACAATATATATAACAAAATAACAAGTTAAATTTGCATTGAGGTAGAAAAAAACCTTCATATACATATTCCCCAAGGCAAATTATAGTTTTGAGTATGAGATTATGAAAAATGCCATTACGACCTCATGTAAAATGTATTTTAACGACCCATTTTTTTTTCAGATTACCCACATGCACGGATGCTACGGAAGGCTATGTTGAAATAGAACGCCAAACAAAAGTCTGCGTGGACATTTAATTTCTGACTCTCACACACGGTGGAAAAAGTATAGTAAACTAAAGTTAAAAAACCAATGACAGACCCAATCTAGACGGTGCGTTGGGCGTACTAATTCGACAGCTACTACCGAGAGCACAAGCTACCCCTGCCACGCGAATGTGGTCTGTGAGAATATTTGATCACAGAAGGGCCCACCCTTGAAGGAAAAACCCCTGCAATACGTTTGCCCTGCATTGCCAATTTCCCATCGCCGGAATAACTGCCGTCTGATAAATAGTGTTTCTACGAACACAGATCACCAGAAAGCTGGCACAATGCTGTTTATCTAAGCCTGTGAACAATTGTTCAGCTTCAAATAAAGAGGGCAGGAGAAAGGCGAGTGACACTTTAGCCAAGGTCTGATCTGATTATGTAAAGTTACTTGCAGTTCACTGCACCTAAATCCATCACTGCTGGCAATAAAAAAAAAACGCCGAATAAATTGCACGATGTTATTACTTTTGATGTATCACAGTAAAAACGCCAATCATGGCGAATGTTAATTATGTATACGTTGATGTCAATATGTTAATTAAAGTAACACTTTTATTTACATGCAGAATTCTGATGACATTAACACAAGCCATAAACTGTACCAACCACTCCTAACATAACATACAAGAGACAAAGAACCCCGTATAGCCTGAACATACTTTTCGGCCAAGTGCTGTTAGCGAGCACCTTTGAAGGCCAGCACCACGTCCGGCCACCTTTGTCTCCCTAGTGACAATGCTAACACACCGCACCAGGTAGTCATTTGAGGCTGAATCGACCTAGGGGAGGCCTGTGACTGGTTCATATAATTGGCACTGGTGTTGGCCGTGAGTAGGAGTCGAACTAACGTCGCCGGGTTCATAGCGCAGCATACTAACCGCTACACTACCGCTTCCCACAAACGTAAGGTACACACACACAGGCGAAGATGAACAGTCTGGTATCCTAGTGGCTAACATTCCCTGGTTCATGACTCATTTGTTCAAAATCTTCAAATCCCATCTCTGCTTCGTGATAATGTGCCAAGAGGAGATTACCAAAGATTGCATCGTACAATGGGCATTAGACATCCTATAGCGTTGTTGCATTCAGCCATCCGCATACTTGGCCATGTCTAGTAAACGAACCCCCAAAAATGGCTAAATCACCAGGTGGATTATTTTTGAACGATGCTTCGAAAGTGTACGTTTCCTTATTCACGAGATCTGTTCAAGGAAAAGACTTCATGTGAATGTTCGCAAGAGTAAAACAGCCATTTCGGTAGAACAAAAAGAGAAATGGTTTGACACCAAGACAATGTTCCTCAGTAATCCGAGGCCCTGCCACACAGGCAAATGGCGACCCCTCACAATGACGGTGAACACATTGTGATTCCAGCAACGGTATTACTATGCATGATGCTGCCATGTTGTATATGTTAGCACGCTGAACTTGCAATCCAGATTTTACGAGTTCAAATCCATCTTCCGGCGTGACAGCTGCAACAATGTGGCACGTAAAACAATCATCTTCACGAACCTCCCTCTTCTCCCTAGCCCACTCTGCTGTTACTCCCTGCTTCCACTGCCCTGCTACGACCAGGCCTACCCAAACCCCTATCACGACCCCTATCACTACCCCTATCACTGCCCCTATCACTACTCCAACCCCAACACCTCCTTAACCTCTCCTGCCTGTTCTCCCTAACGGTCACCATAACTACACCACCACTTTTAATCACAACCCCCACTCTTTATCTCATACAATGTTGCAATTGTTGTAAAGCGCCTTGGAATACGGCGCTATGTAAATCAGCGGCACAGAGATCAGCAGGTAGCGTGTGGTGGGGTAAAGTGTGGGTACTTCCACCTATTCAGCGGCATGGCCCAGCGGCAGCGCGTTTGCCACTCGTTGCAGAGGAGTGCAGTTCGAGCCTCACGGCCACCCCGGTTAATCTTGTGGATGCATTACGCATGAATACATCTGCTTCACGGGGCACGTTAAAGATCTCATAACGTTATCAGAAGAAGAAAAAACGGGTTGGCCACGGTGTGCCGCCGTCACCATCTAAATGTGCAAAAGCGACCCACATGTGACTCGACTGGGAAACACATAGCAGCAACATTGTCCCCGACTGCGAAACGGCTGCAGGCTGCCTGTAAAACAAAGCGCCCTCACGGCAGCCTTGCGCTAAAATAATGGCACGAATAC
Source organism: Lampetra fluviatilis (assembly GCF_964198595.1). Taxonomy (NCBI): domain Eukaryota; kingdom Metazoa; phylum Chordata; class Hyperoartia; order Petromyzontiformes; family Petromyzontidae; genus Lampetra; species Lampetra fluviatilis. The sequence goes on from NC_136324.1 coordinate 1,854,963, forward strand.
CAAAACGCAGGAATGATTTTTACTTGATTTATTCCATGACGTCTGGCCAAGAGTAGGCCCAAGTAACCCTCTCCGGAGGAGCTCCCGGTATCTCCATCCGGCGGAAGCCGTTGCCATTCTCAGGGCTGCGGCAGCTATACCGTAGCATTACTACGACACGCAAGCCAATCGGGCCTCTCTCTGCCCGGTTGCGATGCAGCTGTGGACAAACGTCGAAAGATTAGCGGCACCGCGGTGAGCGGCCGCATCTTTCTCTGGGCGGGGGCACAGAATGTGCAAAGAGTAAGCAGGCGCGGGAACAATGATTGTGTCAGGCCAACCGTTGGCTGTATTTCATTGGGTCGGCTTTTTTTTTGTCCATCACCATTGGGCTCCTGCCAATTCCTCAATCCCTCTTCCCGGAGAAGACGGTAATGGAAACGGAGAAAATGAGTCAGTGAGGGAATTAGGGAAGGCCAGTGACCTATGAGGAAGAATAATAAAAATAAACAAGAAAGGATAAAAACAACAGGGCACGTTTCTTCCATCTCCCTGCCTCCGTCGACTTGGTAGTATTAACGGGTACGTGCCACAGGCAGTCCACGACGACAGTCCGCAGTGAGGCGGGGTAAAGTGTGGGTACACTGCCGCCTCTTTGACGGCTTACCCTGTGGTGGGGGCTCTTGATAGGTCACTCGAGTGGAGGCCCTTCCCCCGGCATTGGCGAGAGAAAGCAATCACTGGGCTGCACCTTTGCCCTTGTCTATAAAAAGGCACCCTGGCTGCAGAATATTTATTCATACCGACCATGTGTCTGCTTTCAGGTGCACTTAAATGCCTCTTCAGCTTACCTAATCTCTACTACCTACGTGATCAAATTACCCTCAACAAAACACTTTTGTCCCTAAAGTACTTAGGCCCTATAAGAGAATGCCAATATTTATTGTCATTAATACTTACACGTTTGGAGAGAAGAAAAAAAAACATTGTTTGAAAATGAATCTATTATTCTCTTATAAATTTGGTTGTGTTAAGAGATGCGCACGGCATGGAGAAGCACTCATCCGGTGGATAGGAAATATCTGATCAAGTTACATTTGTTGGCAATGTCTACATATTTACACTAACTAAATTAAAAAAAACATTATTTTCAGCCCTCTGTCAAGCCACTGTTAGATGGCTTCCCCATTCAGGTCATTGAACTCTGACTGCAATGTTCTCATCACAACTGCACCTCCCCCCCCAATCCATTAGAATCATCGTCCATGATCGATAAAGGCATTCCCAAAGTCATCACCGTCCCTCCCGCACCTCCGATTAGCGTGGTTGGCTATGTACGGTGCGAACAAAGTTCAACTTACCTAGGTACGTACACAATAAACAAGTCACCTGACTTCCTCTAACGGTGGTCATATTTTCCGAGGCTTCTTCGTATGGCTGCCATTCCATAATCCGTGTCCCCCATTGTCCAGTATCCCCATGCCTTTCGAAGCGACGTGTCTTTTACAAAACCCCATCGTTTTTCTGCCTCTTCAAAGTAACCTTGCAGGCGTGCACTTCCGTACACTGCCATGTCCCGTCACATTCCTGAGTTTCCAAGCAATATTTCGCAGCAGGCAAATGTGCACCGATTGAAAAACGTTCCACTTCAGGCACATCGGTGTGTAAATTTCGTCGTTTTGATCTCGGTCTACATTTGATAAGTGGCCGAGATAAGCTTATGTATGCTCTTTGGTGTTATCCCGTATCCCTCCGACTAAGACACGCTTTATTTCGCTAAATAAAGGATTATATAACCATCTGCTGCAAAATATGAGCAGATGACTCCAATATAGATTCGTTATATGAGGGGATTGCGATGACACATTGGGAGGGCTACATCCAGCAGTGAATAGTTGGGAAATGAAAAAAATTAATCTATAGTCGAAAGCAGTGAATGATAATGGATTTGAATGATCAAAATATGTGTACCTGTCAAGTAGACGAACCAGCTTTTTTACTGGCAGACATTTCAAAAACACATTTCTGCGGAGGGAGCTGGTAGGAACGTTGGGTTGCTCGGTCAATGGCCAGGGTCAACGGCGGCGTGGTGTATTCCGCAAATATGCCCGACTGTGAGGGCGGGCACAAGTCGGCGTGAGTAGGTTAAACGTTGAGTTTTATAAGGGCACCGCGGGGTGACCAGCCCCTCCCCATCCAGCCCCACCCCTCCCACCCCCAACCCAGCCCCTCCCCACCCTCCCCACCCCACCCTCCCCTCCCCACCCAGCCCCTCCCTCCCCACCCAACCCCTCCCTGCACGACGGACGGACACAATAATCCCCTGTGGGCTGGTGTCACCAGAAGGTTCCTACCAGTAAAATCAGAATCTATGTACTGTATTATGAAAACCGACAAAACAAATACACGAATAAGCATTTACACGGACTCACATTGCAACGTACTGAAGTTCACATGAAACCCAGAAGCAGGACGATTAGATCATTTACATGTTCACGGCAGATGCCAGAACCCATCTTTTGCACGACAATAATCCCGGCGCTATTTTTCCCGGGAGAAACGGGAGAGCTTTCACGAACGCACAACACGCGGGCGTCAAGGTGCGGGCCTCGGGGTCGTTGTACAACGGATCTCTCTCAATGCGCCGAAGCACTACGCACTCGTTGCGTTAAAGCTTTAACGCGGCGAGATAATTAAGGCGCACGCGTGTGGGTAACGCAGGGTGGCTCATATTTGCCGACACACACGATTGGCCCCCCGCGACAGCCCCCCTCCCCCACCCACCTCGAGACGTTATTTACAATTTGCTGCATTATTTTTCGTCGCTGTTGCAAATGTTACACTGTTAATAACGTTGCACTGAATCACCCTTTTAAATATTTTTTACAATATCAGTTGGTCTTTCTTAGCCTATGGCACTTCCACTAAATTATATAATTGCTATAGTTATGAAACCTAATATGACCAAATATGCATTCAGTGCTTATGCTTTTAATTTAATAGATGCTGGGTTGAAAGGCTTTTTCCTTTTTTTGTTCTGTAGGCATGTTTTGAAGGCTGTATAAATATTGACTTGCACGAGACATTTCTAAGCAGATTCATGTGTCTGAATTAAATGCATTATTAGGATGAGTCAATAGAAATGTCCTCATTACACACAGCCCTGCTTATTTGGTTTTACGCATGGCATGGTCTGCTTAATAATTCACCACTGATATAATGAAGTGGTGTATGTGCATTACTTTATGTGAATTTATAAGAAAAATAATTATTATGTTATAAACAGTGGAAGTAATAATTAAAATACATAAACATTAATGCGGCTAGAAAAATTTGTGTGACATTTCAGGCATCATTTACACAAAAGGCAACTAGTTTTTTTTGGTCGTGAATAAATTATCCAAGGCTAGTTGTTAATTAAAGAACTGTATTCATATATACATACATACAGGCATTCATCACTAAATACATTCCATGCATGCGTGCACATGGAAATGAGCACCATAAACTACTGAAGTCCTGCCCAAGACGTAGCAAGCAAGATGATTATCACTTCTCTGTGAGGGCAAATGACAGAGGGTTTATTCCAAGAATTAATTTGCATGGCCAAACCACTGCACCACCAGTAAAGCGAAAAGTGATCAAGGCGCACGCCAGTTATGAGTAACAAAACATTAATATGAAATATCATCTCTGCATGACCCCGCTTACTTTTTTTAGATATAGTAAACGCGGACCTCGCCTAGCTGGATTTCGCATTTATCCAGATGCCTGTTAATATATTTTTATATATATTAATGAAAAAAAAAGTATATGTAAGAATACGTTCACACTACATATATATTGTCCTTCCCCCCCCCCCACCGCACCTCTAATTAGCACGGTTAGCGAAGTGCGAAAGAAGTTCAACATACAATAGAAATGCACTCGACAATGATGTAGTGTACAATGTATACGATGTGTGGTTCAAGTGTAATAAATGTACTTGTTAAATGTACTATGTTCGTGGTGGGGAAGGCACGGAGTGCGTGGTGGGAGAGGGGTGGTGGGGGACTACAATCACAAATACGACCACAAAGATCAGTGCACAGGTCGTAAGCACAGCGCCATCACAATGTGATCCTTATGGCGGTACCCCGGGGTACCAAATAATACAAAATGATCGAGGCAATGATTTTTTTTTTATCAGGAGTGTACTTAACTCCGCGACTGGGGTACCAATCAATCCAACATCGGCGCTACTCCACGATGTCGAAACGCAGCGAGGACGATTGCGCTGAAACCCTGAACGCTCGTACGCACCGTAGTGGTGCATCGCGTACAGCTCGTCGAGATGAGTGATTGCCGCATCGCCGACCATCAACACAGACAAAAATTACGGCATCACGGACATTACGCCAGAACCGGTACAATGTCGATGCATTTACAAAAAATACAACAGCACAGAACATGTGTTATTACTGGAGGAATCCGATGAGCTGTGAAGTTGTTTTTCACAGATGTCCAGTAAACATAAATTTGTCCCGATGCCCACCAAACATACATCTTTATTCGTTTTGCAGCTAGCCGGACGGACTATTCAACTTGTAAGAACCACGACTCCACCTCTGAGTCCGGCTTGGCAGGGTTTTACCGTATAGCACCGTATATCATACCCCACCCCCACTCACATGGCACGTAGGGGGGCATTCTAATTGGCTGGTGGCAGCCATTCAAAAGTGTTCTACGGGCAGATTGGTGTTCCAATTCTATGATACAGGGGAGTAGATTGCTCTCGCACACATTTGGGATCCAGATAAGAACTCTCAGAGCAGGTCGGTCTGACATTGCGTATCCTGTTCTCAAAAAAGCACCGTGAACGACGCCCATGGAGATATTATTCAGAAATTGTCATTTTCTATCCACTGCTGAAATCAGATCTGCCCACGTTGGTACTGATTGTTAAAGTAAAAAAGTCGACTTTTGTGACGAGCACAGTTTTTGTTCACACCCAGAGTGAGAGAATGATTCAGAGGCGCGGGTCAGCACAGACAAGCGGGAATGCAGCCTGAACTGGCGCAAAACGATTGCCCAAGCTCTGGGAACCTACAACGGGATCTTCGTCTCTTGATCTATATAGAGTGACGACAAAAACCATGCCACTTCCTATTGCAATCCTCCAACGGTGAAGCGCTCACGCGCCCACACACCGTGTGACGTTAAACACCGTGCACGTACAAACGTTTCTTCTAGCGCGCATTTTGATTTGCGCGTGCGTGCGTGCGCTCGTGAACCGTGGTGGTGTTTTTACGAAGGCAATCTCCACGTCTTGTTTAGCATCGCGAGCGCGCTGCGATAAACACGGTGCTCACAGAGGGGGCCCACCCCCGCCGTTGCCTCCTTGTGCTGTTCTATATATAAAAAAAAGGGTTTTTTTTCCCCATCGGTTTTGATTTAACGTGGGCGGTGCCTTATAATCCTGGTCAAGGTCGTGCAATTCGGTGAGCCGCGGCGGCGGCGTCGGCGGCGGCTGTCAATCTCGCGACAATCACCGAGCCCATAATGCCTCCTTTCCCACCGCTGTCACTGCCACCTCCGCCACCACCGTGCACACACGGGGACAAAACTCTGCGCGGTTCTTACCCCAAAGGACGCGGAGGCCGCTTTTTATCAGAGCCTTCCAGCTGAGCGCCGGAGAAACGGAGGGTTGGGGGGGGGCAGAAGCAAGCGGTGCCACGCGCACTACCGTTCTCCCTCCGCCAATGCAGAAATCAGGCGGCATTTCCCAAACATTCCCCCCGCTGCTAGCTTCCCGTGCTCTGATTTATTTTTGCGTGCCGCTAAGTTACGTCGAACAATCAGCAGCTATTCACAAAGCGTTGTTCGCACGCGGCGTTACGTAATGGGACGTTGCTCCTCGGCGCACACAAGTAAAGGGGACAGCCCCGAGCCACACGTGACATTAGCGAAAATTGACTCGTGCTCGTCTATGCCAACCGCACTCTTCCACGCGGCGCGGAAGAAGCCTTTGATATCCCCACACTCCTCTAATTTCACGCAAGTGTTGTGTGCATTGAGGTCCTGCGATAGAGAGCAGCTGAGACTAATGTGCCCCCTCAAGCGTCCTCGCTCTTCTGGTCTGGGTTCTTAATGCCTCGGGAAAAAAAAAATGACAAACTGCAGAGAGTCATCTCTCCAAATCCCTTTCTCGGTGCCTCCAGGGTGTATCTTTTGGAATTGCCTCAAAGGACAGTCTTGTTAATTCAAAGCTGCATTCAGGATTTATACCCGTCTCCGGCAACGTCAAACAAACTGAACAAAGTGCGTATATATATTAAAACAAATATATGAAATAAATATGAATGGAATATTTTGACAGTATACCGATTCGGATTTGTAGCTGTGTTTGAATAGACTCGTAGGTAAGTGCCTTATTCTTACTACGTATGCTTTGATAAACAGAATTAACTAAACCCAGCATGCCTGGAAACAATGTGTAATTGCATACTTTCAAGCATTTTAATCATACAGGGAAAAGAGCAATTGCTTCTCATTTTAAAACGTATGTCACTAGTCAAGTATTATTACAATCATTTTTTAAAAGTGGAGTGTGGTTTTTAAGCGGGGCCTACATTATTGCTAAAACGAATATATTTGAGGCCGAGTCTACGCGCGTCGAATTGCGACACACACAAAATAACAAAATCCCTCTTGCCAAAAGCCAATGGGAAATGCTCGAAATCATTTTGACAAATTTTGCATCTATTTGCTTGGTTTGCACTCGCGTATTAGTCTCAGTGAAAAGCTGAATGGGTAAAAGTAAGTGATTAATAACCACGGAGCTCTTCCACCTTTTTTTTTCGGCTGCCCCTACTATGCAACCGACAGCGTCTGGCTTGCGGTTTGCACCTCCTAAAATCTGTGCATGGCCGTAAAGAATACAGCAGAAGTGGGAGAGCGCAGGACATCCGGCCACCCACAAAGCGCCTGGTGGCAATTGATAATCCTGAGGGGGTGGGGGTATAAATGTCAATGATGGCAGCGTTAATCATTCACCACAGAAGGCAAAACAACAATTAACTCTGGGGCCCTTAATAAGACAACCGTACAATTACTTGGGCACATTTATTGTGACAAGTCTCAATTGTGGCGAGGTTGACGCCATTGTGAGCGGCGTGGTTTTCATTTCCCAGCGATGACCCAGGATCAAATTTGTCTCGGGTCAGGGAGAAATGGGTTTCGGAAGACCGGAAGAAAAAATAAAACCATTACGATGATTTACAGCACTGGAGGTAGCGTGGCTTAGAAGCTGTTTGTCTGTCGAAGCATAATGCTCACAATTTCTAGTGAGCAAAAAATGTATTAATTAAATCAAAGCAAACTTTTTTGAACGAAAAAATCCCTTCAGTAAGCCGGATTGTGTGATTATTTCCACACAGCGCCGTACACACAGCATTCATTTCATGTTTAAACAATGCACACAGTCGGAGCGATGATGGCAAATGAGCTCTTAGGCAGCGGCGTTTTTTTATTAATGTGAGGCATGCCTCTGGTAAGGTGCAGCCACTGAGAGTCCCTGTAAAACATTAGGCAAATAAATGGGGCGATTTGGGAGGAGCCCAGGAATTAATTCTGTGCGGTAAAACCGTCCGCGGGCTGACGGATGACTTCCGTCTCGGACGCGATGAGCATAGGCAGAAAAAAGCGACTCTGAACCCTCCCACCACCATCCAATTATTTCTCATTTGTAGGCCGTGCTATAAATCACAACTTCCACCCCTTTTTTTCGCGTTTGCATGTCTACCACAGTAAGTTAGGTCCTACGACTCGTCGTGTGGCAAACCATCGCGACACAGAGGGCGGAGGGAAAAAAAAACCCCACGACAAGAAAGCAAAATTAAACTGCAAATGTCAATGCCATTGGCTGGAACATCAAAATTATAATTCGCAAGTGATTTTATGATAAACATGTACAGGTGTGTATGTAGCAGTGGCGCAGTGGGTGGTTAGCACACCGAGTTCCATCCCCCCCCCCCACCAAATAAAAAAACGCATCTTTCAGTAACCTGCACTGACCAACAGAGTGATCATAGTGATGTATGGTCATACATCTGCCATGACTGGCACTGCATTGAGAGACCTTCATCTAGCAGTGGACTGACAAAGGGCTGAAAATAAATTATTATTATCATTTAGATGTAACCACGAGCACAGTGAGCCGGGCAATGCAGTGTTCACACATCCAACTCGCAATCAAAATGTTACGAGTTGAGATCAAAATCGAGGGGTGAATCGGCCCATTATCCCTCCAAGGTGAGTGAAAACCACTTTGTGGATATTCTATAGACACAAATGTCCCTGCCATAGTAACGTAGAATTTCTACCACCAACTCAGGACCACCAGCAGATAAGAGCACCATTTAAGAATTGGGATGCTATAACCTCTTTTTAATCATGATATATGTTTTCTCTCTTTCATGCTGTACTGAGCACACCACAGCCTATCACTTTGATTCCATCTCAGCTGATCTCTTCCTATCATTTTTTTCATGTTTTCAACCCACCACTGCTGCCCATCTTTTTAGTTTAATATCTCATCCCCTTGTGCAATATTTTGGCAGTGCAAAAAAGTAATACTTTTGTTCATTGCCATTCTTCAAAAACAAAAACAAACCAAAAATATAAAAACTATATCAACATCCACTTCAGAAAATGTGCAATATCATTACGGAGCTGCATAGCATGCATTATTGAAGAGACATGCGCCTTTCAAATCTCAGACCCAAGGCCGCTTGCGTTTCAGAGCTATGCACGTTCGATCAACGCTCTCTGTGCCCATATGAATAAACGTGAGAACAAAAAAAACTCATCTGATACTAAAAATTCCAATCTACCAAAAGCGACTCGCTATACACGTAGGTCAGTGCAAAGGGAGAAAAAAAATAAACTGTCAACACATTCGTGGAGCGCATGGCATTTGGGTTTCGCCATTGGTGAAAATGTACAGCTTTTGTTTTAAACGAATAGCTCCTACGATCGTTGCTGTGCTGCCACTAACCCACGTGTGCGCGCTGTTGATAAAGGCCTGAGCCCTGACTCACCCAAGCATTTATCTTTTTTGCTACCTCCCAAGGGATCCATAAACGATGCCACACGCTAAACACCACTGCCGAGGATTTTCGTGACTCTGCTTCACGATTGCCCCGTGTTGTTCGGCACGATGTCTGCCATTACGCTCTACATAGTGGGAGCTTTGCCAGGACCGAAACGTTGGACATCATGTCGGGCAACACAGTGATGTAACCGAGAAACGCATCTGAGAGCTATGAGACACTGAATATTCCAGAGACTTTCACCCAACGTGCCTTCCTAACCTTCAAGTTTGTGCAAGTCTGATAAAAAAAATGTATACGCCCCAGAAGAATTCTTGTAAATCGTAGGTGTGATCGCTCAACATAAACCCACTCACCAAAATACAATTAAGGATGGGCCTGTTGTAAACATGCATTCATATTCCAATCGTCTATCGAATAAGTTTTCTGCAAAGCTAATTGCTTCCTTGAAGTTCAACTTCCTCAAACTAATGCGGTTAGAAAAGAAATGTTTCGCAGTCACACGGCCAATTTGGGAACAGGCTTAAGCAGAACATGGAGCATTATAAACATAGTTTGGACAGGTAATCCTGCAACAGGAGGGCAGACACAATCTCCCATAACCATCCAAGTCCTCGGGTTGTTTTCCAACAGAAGGCTGCATTAGTGCCTCACGCAGAGGTATTTCAATTTAAATGGTAAAGCAAGGGAGCAAAATCCCAGTTTCCATTCGACAAGGTCGCCCCGGATAACCGTTTGCTCCACTTGCCTGGGTGGTTGCGGTAGCAATATGTACGTTTTACCTCCGAGACTTCAAAAAGGCACCGCTGGTAACGTGGTGCAGCGAAACATTATGAAGACATTAAAGCCCCGCTCTGTGCAGCGCGTGCGTCGGCGCGTACGCGGAATATCCCACGGCGCACTCTCTCTCTCGCTGTCTCTCTCGCTCTCCGCAAGGACGACGGATCGAAAAACCGTCCCAACGATCACGTCCTGTTTCACGCGAGTGGGGAATAGAGAGGCGGCAATTTTTGTGGTTCCGATTCCACGGCCTGTGCAGAATCAAAATCTAAATGGGTTAACGCAGTGCGGATTTCTATTGTTGTTGCGAAGTGAAGCCCAATTGGCGAATTCACAAATTTTCACATATTTAGGTAAGGCTCGCGAATATTTGCCACTCGGGGGAAAAAAAACACGTAACATATGCAGGCGCTGTTACAATATACATATTTGGAAGTGCTGTAGGTGAAGTGAAACGTGGTATGCAAGGAATTTAAATTCCCATTATACGACAGGCATCGGTGTACATTTTATTTATACATTTCCATTGGTTGCATGTTTAAAGGTACAAATGAACGCGAGCAGTCTTTTGTAGACAAATAACGCAGCGCATGTAAAATTGAGTACTTTTAGTCTAATGAAGTAATATACAATTGTAATTCATTCACATACCACTCTATAATGTATATGATAATAAGCATTACAACCTGGTAATTATCTAGCGACGCACATTACAATGACGGTTTTCTATATGGCTCTGATATGATTAATATTTGCACACTTTGTAATGCTCTGGTTCATACAATTTCACTGCCTTATCATTATATATGGACATATAATTTAATCAGCCCTAACTAATACTCGCAATATCCACTACGCATATCTACTCTGCCTCGTTCCCGCGTTGTTGCGTGTTGATGTGCATTCGTCATCAGAGCTAATAAAGCTCACGGCCGCTGTAATCGCACCATCGTACGAGAAACTCACTGCAATGCAAACTTTTGTAAATCACTCTCGTCTGTGAAGCCCCTATGCTGATCGGTGCCCTTTCCTGCTTCAGCCACATTAAACATGCGATGACAGCACAGCCCTCAATTGTAATATTTCATTTTTTCCATTTCCTGGCTACGCTCCACTGTTCAATTTTAACTTCACCCTCTCTCACGACGATGTGGGTCTTCACCCTCCCCCCCAACCGCAGCCACAACCGTTCCCCTCCCCCCTCGGTTTCTTCATTGTACATATCTATGTTTAACTTCTTTCCCACCGTACATAGCCAACCTAGGTACGGGGGGGGGGGCAATTAACTAAACACAAAAAGCACTTCTCAAGAAAGTGCTTCTGTGATCTGGATGATGTTAAAAGTGTACATCGCGAGCGGCTTGCTCGTCCGGCTCTCTCTGCTCACCCGGCCCTCTGCTCGCCCCACCATTTCCCTATCAGGCACCGGTGGTCTGTGTCTCATGCTACCCGCTGTATGTCTGCCTATCCATTCCTTCCTTTCCACAGCCCCCCCGACACCCCATCTCCTCCATCCACCCCTCATCTTCAAATGAGCAGCTGGGCCAAAGCAAGAAGAAAGAGGAGGGGAGGAAGCGTAGTTTCAAAGATTGCAATAAAGTACATAGCTCCTCCGGCACAACAACAATGCAAATGCTCAGCGTGTATGCAGAACGGAGAAGTTGATTTCCGTCAGATGTTATTCGTCAGACGTTTTATCCGACGCGAGAATAATTCCGATAATGAATGCTACGTTCCTTTGAATATGTATCCTTGTAGAATGGTTTTTAACGAGCTAACTGTTATACAATACAAAGTAATGCAATTATTCTATGGTAAATACGGGATATTTTTTTAAGCGCTAATATGGGGTGGAGAGGGTGGGGAAACTCATATTATTCAATCAGACGTCATCCAACACACAAATAAGCACATGCCAAACGGGATTAATGGGTCTGGTATATTCCGTAAGCGTGTGAAAAAAAGGTTGAATAACTGCAAAAGTCAATGCATCATTATAGCAATGACTTCAGTTTGCAACACCTGACACTTTAAACGTGAATAGCGTTTGTTTTATTAGCCGTTACATAACGCAAGGTGTACAATAAACGAGGATTGAAGAGCATTTGGAATTATACCTCCCACACGTCCCTTCGATGCAGAGCTCTGGAACAACGCCATCAGAATATAAATAAAGTTTTTAATTAACACTTGAATATCCGTTAAAGGGTGTGAGATAGCGCTATCAGCAGGTGAGCAAAAAACAGCGCTAAGTTACTTGCAGTGCAGAGCAGCAGAGTGTGCGCCTGAGTGATCGCTTCTATGGGTGAAAAGGGGTTAATAATAGCTGCTTACTACGGAACAGATGCACCACGGAACAGATGCACCACGGGCGTGACGAGGTGCACACGGAAATACAAGCGTACACATGCACCAAGAGGAAAGAGAAATTAATAAGCGAAGCCATCACCGGCACACGCACAACGCCACCAACTCCGGCCTGTGCTGACCTTTCCCCAAAGATGTGTTTTTTGATGCCATAAAACCCATGCATTTTGCCGATCAGTCAAAACTGTGAAAATGTCGTTTGGGTCCCGTCTTGGCATGTTAACTATAAACACAGGCGCCATACAGAACAAAACAAAGGGCGCAGAAAAAAACGCATTTGGCAATTTTTTTACTGTTTGTTTGTTTCCTCAATATATATTTTTCTACCATCAGCGTCATCATTGTCGATTCAGGGTCAATAATAAAATCACCACTTTCTGGCGTGTGTTGTTTCTGTAGACAGTAAAGCCCCACCTGGCATAGGAATGAGAAATTTCCACCCACAGGCTCAGTCAGGCTCGCTAACAGAGACATTTAGCATTTTTGTACACTTTAGCTGTGGTTAAAAACAAAAAAGAGGTAGTCATCCTGTCGAGTAGGCCCAAATATTATTTCCATTACCGCAAAAACCATCACGTGAACTCCGGTCATCCTCGCAGCAGCGGCTTTTGGCTGGTCATCGAACAAAGACGGTGCCTACATCGCACGCCTTCAGATCCGCTTCTGCGGCCGTCTGGAACGCTCTTCCTTCCCATATTAGGAAGCCATTGGAGCATGACACTCTAAAATCATATAGATTGAAAACTAATTTCTTTACAACTGCTTTTTGTGTGTAGTTTGTTGTCCTTCCCCCGCACCTCCGATTCGCACGGTTGACTACGTACGGTGCGAAAAAAAGTTCAACATACATACATGTTTATTTATATGTAGGTGTAAGAAATCCGGGCCTCTGGGCGAACAGAGTTTCGCAAGCCATGGTAGCCAGTGATTCCCACGTGCTCCAATTGCTCAAATCTCTGCTTGGTAAACCTAAGAGATTTCAAGTAATGAGCATTAATAACCTCATTAACCCTGGGCGCTGAGGGAACTGAAAAACGGCGGTGAAAGCACAAAAAAATTAGGTGAGGTGGGAATAAGTGGAGTGGGCCGGTCGTGATCAAAGGGGGGGATATACAAAAACAAATAGCTGCACAGCACAACCTGCATTCCCCTCCTGTGAGCAATATCCCGCTACGCTTTCCACGCGCCATGTGCCAGCGCATCCGAAGCGCTATCCAATGGATAGCAAAGGAAGAAATGCAAAAAAAAATAACAAATAACCCATCACAGTTAAATATTTAAAAGTCTAAGCATACCAAATAAATACGCTCTGCTGTGTTACGAAGATGAAGGCAAACATATTTGTAAGCAGAGTATTTAAACGGGCACTTTACAAACATTTTCCATCCGTATATCGCTTTTAAGTTAGCCACTCAACTGCACGTTGAAGGTAGCCCATTATTCAGGCAATGTGGTACATTACCTCAAATTATGGTTTCATTCATCTACTCTATTGAACTGTTGTCCCCTATGAATTCATTAGGAAAACTCCAGAGACATTTTTTTTTTACTCGCGACCGACACATGCATGCACGCACGACACGGCACAAATCATCCAAAGCGCCTCCAACTTTGGCATTTCTTCCTTAGCCTACGGGATTAATTTCGGGGGTGTTCCGAATTGAAGTCGTCTGTAAGAAGCTCCGAGGTTAAGCAGATGGCGTAACAGCAGGGGAACTCAGCGGGTGAACAGAGCGCTGCTGTGTGTGGTCCGAATTTACTCGCCGTTCTAGGCCATTCATTCCCCGCTGCTCACGCCCTGTACGGTACAACGTTGCATATCCGACTCACTGGGGACTGAGGCGAAGGAGGATACGTGTGAAGAAAGGTCAGACATATGAACATCTTATAGACATTTTAGTTACACCATTCACCGAAAGATTACTGGACACACATAAAGCACAGACTGCTTTGACCACCGGCGAATGCTTCACCGCGACTTCACAAATAAGCGAGTGTACGCAACATTAAGAAAACATTACTGCACCTGCAAAGGTGGCCAGACTTGTGAACGCCTACGAAGAAATGACAGTCACACGGCGTGCGAATGCTGCAATGGGTGCGTGCGGGTGGTTTCATCGGTGAGGGCGGACGCGTGGCGGTCTGACGGGCGCGCGCTGTCGCAGGCGTCTACGAGTTCTGCGTCTCGCGTCGCTGGATGCGCGCACGCACCGCTATCGGCGGGGGCCGGAGCGAGCCCGGCTCAACATGTTTAACGACGCGACGGCGCGAAGGCACCGTGCCGTATCTACGTCGCGTAATTTTTTTTCCAATTTCAATGCATTAAAATAATTGATTCTGCAGGCCCCGTCATTCTCGCCACACAGCATGACTCCCCCTTGTCGACCTCTCGCGACCCCACACCGAGCCATTGCCCCCCACCCCCCCAACACTCAAGCTTGTGTTGGAAAAGGAGCTGGATTTAGGCCGGCTCTAGTTGCCCTTCCTCAGAGAGTGGATCTTGGGAAAGCGGCACATGCTAATACGGCAATGAAAGGGTTCGAGAATTCCTTCACGTAACAGATGTATCTTTAATGGCTGCATAGGAATTAAGAAGATATTTCCGTATTTCATTCTACAGAGTAATCATAGGATTTTTGAAGCAAAACGCTGGCTCTATGATAATGTGCCATACACGCGAAGAAACACATTTTTAATCTCTTCCAAGATCCGGTCCGGTGCACCCTTGCCTGATTTCAATTACAGGTGATCAAATTCAAGGCCAAGTTTAAATATCTTATTCTTCACAGTGTTTGTTCCGAAATTGAATTACTGCGGGAAATAATAGTGTATGGCTCCGGTATGAGATTACAATCCTATTCAAGTGTGCCACTGCATTTTGGACGGATTTCAATCGCGCAAATATAATTTAAAGGGCCGACGACATGCTGGCTGACACCGGGAAGTTTTCAAAGACCCCGCGAAGTGCTGAACAACAGTCGCGCAACATTCACCCCAAGTGATCGCTTTAATGTGGAATACGGACAATTGTTAACAGATAGACTGAAAAATGGCACAATCGACTGATTGATTTTCACAATGGCATGGCTGACTAAGACCCCGATCTTGCAATTCCACCTCATTATCACGCAGCCTAAAGTGGGCGGCTTCAAACACACCAACCCGCTGTAAGGTTACATTAAAAACTGAATCTTTCTTTTGGTGGCAGTCATATCAAAGCAGCCGGCTGTTTTTTTTTTATCATCTCTAACCTCACATCTCCACATTCACCCCGAGGTTCGGATTAATTACAACTGCATCGATTTTTTTTCTTCTTTCTTTTTTTTGCCCTTCCGCCCCTGCCATTCCTTCCGCCTCTCCCCTTTTCTCTTTCTTTCACGAAGATGATCAATGTTTCGCTCACTTTCTTTGGACCCGCAGCAAACTCACCCGCGAACACACATATCTGCCTGGTCCCACTGCTGCCAAGGAAAATTAGCGCCTGCCCCGCCAGCCCATTGGTTTTTGATTCCCCACCTCCCCCCTCGCCCCCCACCCCACCCCTCCCTTTGGACAGCCGCATTAAAAATGAGCCCACGGACGGCAATTGATACATTTTTCTTCGGGCATATCTCGTGCAATAAATGAGGATCTTTTCAATTCTAATATTGCCTTTTGTCGGGATGTCGCACAGTTCGTGGAGTGTGGAATGCATTTACGCAGCCTGTGAACCTAGTGTGGTAAGGGGAATGCACCGTGCTTGTAAAGTTCTAGTATAGTTCTAGTATCGTTCGAACTGTAACTAAAACATCGGGTTGCGCTTGCGGCAACGGGAAGGTGGGGAGGGGAGAGTTGGCGCATTGATTCACGGGCCACACTACAAAACCACCAAACATGAGTTTGATTACCGGGCCATGGCTAACATCGGTGGCAGGATGTATCAGGACCAGTCCGAGGTTCCTTCACCAGCCTGCACGAATCAGCATTGCGAAGCATGATAAAAAATCTAACACGGATGATACAACGTGTGGAAGCCCTCGTTCAACAGTGGATTGACAACAGCTGTGAATTACACACCATCAGTAATGATCTAGAACAGCGGTTGCCAACCTTCCAGGATGTGTGGACCCACTGTTAACCCTCAAAACATTTTTGCAGACCAGACCACCACGCGGTGAAATCAAAACAAATATATGGTGTTTCGTGAAAAAAAGAATAATACCTACAAAAGTTTGCCCAACCACTTCTCATGGCTGTCTGCTGAGCACAGGTTGAGAATTGCTGATCTAGTGGTTGGTGGGACAGTCTACGGATTTGCAGTCACAAGTGAGTGGGAGTTTGGCCAGCCAAAATTTCACCTCGCCCCATAAACCACTTCCCACGAGTCGCTAACTGAAAGCAGATACCGTAAATCTTTGTTCTTCGTCTGTGGATCTTCAGAAATTGGAGGAGTAGGCAGAATGCCTGCCTTTCCAAATCGAGTCTAAGTCTCCTTCGTGTGCGATGACCCATCAGCCCGCCCAGTATTTACTCCTCGTGATACAATGGACTCAGCGAACGTGCAGAAAGTGCTGAATGGCAGTCATTTGAAGATAACTTTTCTAGGTATCCGCAGATACACGGTGACTTTCGCATGACACTAACAGTGCAGGGCAAATTAATCATTTGCAGGCCATTTGTCAATCCACTGCTCGCTAAAGGCCTCCCCAAACCCTATCAGTCATGGGCGTTGTTGTTGAGTGGGTGGAGAGGGAGGCTTAGGATTGCTGAAAATATGAATGCGACTGCTAATAAAATCTGTGACTGATGAGGAAACCCCTTCATAACCATTGCTGTGAGCAGTGACTGGGAATGAAACTCAGGTATCATGCCACTGTGCCTCCAACCCCCCCACCCCACCCCCCAAACTGATTAATAATCTGGCACTGATAAATGCTTCATGAAGATCATTATGTTAATAGCATTCCAACACGGCATCACATTTCGTATTTTTTTTTTACAAAAGTAATAAAAGGTGAATAAGACAAAGCTGTGGTTATACAAATCTAACTGGCTAGATGCCATTCGGACAAACCGCTGGACTCACAATCCCGAAGGCTTTGCGAGTTCCAATCCAGGCCTCGGAGGTCGATTCAGCCCCATCAACAAATTGAGCGCCACATTCTGAAAAGTCAACAGTTGTTGACTTATGGACAACACCGGTCCCTGCCACTGGAATGTGAAATTCCCACGGAACCGTCCAACATCTCGTTCCACACAGGGGACGCTGACAATACGTGCAGACTGTGTATGTGTGCGTCGGTGTGTGTGTCGGTGTGTGTGTGTCGGTGTGTGTGTGCGAGGTGCTCGCTAACAGCACTTGCCCCTACAGTCTGTTAAGGCTATACGGGGGATCTTTGTGTGCGAGGTACCCCCCTCACTACTTTGACAACAACAAGCCCGGTCTCGCAGGTCACATCTTTCTGAGATAAGTGGCATCAACTTCAAACGAAATTTTACATTGACACCAAATACAACGAAGTTTCATTAAAAGAAAACACAACAAACTCTTTCGAGCTGTGGTCGTGAAGGTGTTTGAAAAATAAAATATCAGGCCAAGTTAAATTTGAATCTCCTTCATCTACAAGTAGAGAGGCTGTGTTTGGGAAAACAACAAGCACAACCGATTGAAGTGCAAACACCATCACTTGATGAGGGGAAGGAGAGGTGCATTTTAAGGTTCAAAGTTTTCAGACCTGAGGAATACTCAGGTGCTCATTGTGCAAGCAGTGTGCACGGGCCGTCTTACATTAACGCAGCGTGCTCAAAACAATCTGCGACATCTCATGCATTATTCTGTAGCATCAACACGGTGGGGAGAAGAAAAAAAAATATTCCGCCAAATTATTGGACGTAAAACAACGATAAGGACCTCGAAGCATGCATAAAATATCAAGGGATTCTGGGAAGACATCATATCATCACACACTGGCTGCGAAGATTTGACAAATAAATTAGGTATCAGCGAAATCTTAGCAAAACGTTCGTAACAGAATTAATACTGGGAGTCAAAATGAATGAATAATATGACAATTATCCTCCGTGCCTCGTAGCCTTAACCTCGGACTAATGCCGATTGAGGAAGACTCGCAACAGTGTAACTTTGAAAGGCTTGTTGCGCGAGCACTCAACGTGTTTACGGTGTTATATTGTGAGCAGGCAACAGCGTCCAGATAGAATCCAACATGAACGCTCTGCTCCTCTGTTGTTGCTGATCTCGGTTTACATTTAGGAATTTTCTACACCTGGACATCAATTCTCTTATGCGGGGCAAAAAAACTCCGCAACTGTTGTTCATGAACATGACGGCCCTTTGTCCACACCTAGCAGGCTGCGTTTTGTTGAACAAGCGCACAGTTACTTAGACACACATGAACGTGCGCATTCAGAGAGAGTTCTCTGAAGAATTTATATGGAAAAGACGAAAAGAAAAATATCCCCTGTGTAACCTTAACAGGCTGTCAGACTGTTGGGGCATGTGCTGTTAGGGAGCACCTGTGAAGGATAGGATGCGCACAAGGAGGTGGGTGGTCAGCACCACGCCCTTTGTCTGCATAGTGCCGGTGTTTACAAACTGCACAAGGTACTCATTTGAGGCTGAGTCAACCTGGGGGAGGCCCAAGACCGGTCCTGATTATCGTCACCGGTGTTGGCCGTGAGCAGCAAGCGAACTCGGGTTTCTAGGTTCGTAGCGTAGCGCACTGTGCCCTACACTACCGCTCCCCCACAGAGAAGACATCATAAAAAACACATCACACACACACGGAGAATACGCAGCTTAAAATAGCAAACGAGCCTGGGTACGGAACGTGTGTTCTGCTCAACATACAAGGCAAAGACACAAACGACGAAACACGCGAGAATAATTTCGACGGGCAACGCGCTGCACGGCATTCGCTCGCTCCCGAAAATACGCAGACTCAGAGATGCGGGGTAGGCGGCCCACGTGGCGATCCAGCGTCAAGATCCCCCCCCGCCTCTCCCCCAAGCTTCATAGTCCTCTACATATTCAGTTGTTATCGGGCAATTAATGAGCGTTTACAGGTGGGAGGAAACCGGAGCAACGGGAGAAGACTCGCGCGTGCGAGGGGGACAATGTTATCCCATACAGAGAGAACAGGTGGGGGTGCACGTTTGATGTGCCCCCTTCTCCTGGTGAGGCAGGGTTATGGCACCTCAATGACCATGGCATGGGAGAGATTTCGAAACGTCTGTGCGATCCACCAACCGTCACCTCCACAGTGCTGGATCATATGGCAAGTGTATAGCCACTACCTGGAGAGGTAATTGTAAAATAGAGACACGTGTATAACAAGACCGTGTGTGTATATACACACATGCGTACGCACGTACACACATGCGTACGCACGTACGGAGAGCAAAGCTTAAAATATCAAAGGAGCCTCGGCATGGGGCAAGCGTGTGTTCTGTTCAACAATCACATGTATACAAACGTACGTCCATAAAGAGGTATCTGTAAAAAGAAAACGTGCATATAAAAAAAACCAGGCACACACACACATACATACGGAGAATACAAAGCTTAAAATCTCAAAAGGAAGACGCACGGAGCATGTGTTTGAAGCTACGGCGTCAAAAAAATCAAAACCACCTGCAAATGCTCGTCTCCATCGGACAACAGGCGGCAGACGCACAGCATTCCACACACGCCTGACGTTCAATTAATTCACACTTTGTAATCGCTTGTCGCCGGCGCCTTCTCTCGAATAATGGTGCAAAAGAGCGACAATGCAGAAAAGGACAAACCCATTAAAATGCTAACAGATTTGGAAGGAAACAAGTTCAATACGTGTTATTTATTTTCTTACACATCAATGCGCCCTTTGATTGTGCATTGTGCCAGCAATCAGCCGCCGTAAAAAAATTCGATTCGTAATCGCCCAAAGTCAAATTTGAGAGAGTTCGCAAACAAGGAGGCTCATTTCACGTGGTTTTTGGCAGGGGGTAGCGGAAGGAAAAGCCCACACCGCCAATCACTACCCCCCTAAACCCCACAACCCCCCCCCCACCGCTCGCTTCACAAATGACACACGACCGTTATGAAACGACTTCGGCAAAACATTCGACACGTGAAAGACGGTGATTTTTTTTCAAAGATTTCCCTTTTTAGTCCTTGTCACAAAAATCAGTACACGCCAACGCTTCAGCCATCAGCGTGCGCGCGCGTGGCTTTTTTTTTTACTGGGAAGAGATAACAGCATATTCTGTAAAAAAAGAAGAAAATTAGGTGTCACTCTGTCTTATTTCATGGTTATGTGTGTGGGTTGGCTGCCCTAATTTAACGAAGATGTGCTCGGCTTATCTGTGGATATTAAAATCCTTTGGGGCGAACAAAGAAAGGTAACCATGGGGTGGATTTGAAGGTGTAAGGTGCTTGAAGAATGCTTGTGTTCAATCAGTCTACACCGACCACACTCTCAATCTAGTGCTCAAGCGTAATCATTTCATCAGCCCTTCATTAATACCTCTTAGATTTTACACAAATGCAGACTTTAACGCGAGGCTATCTCACATTTAAAAACGTCACTTTGCGAAGAAAAGAACATAACCCACGAAGACGGATTGTCAACTGAAATTACGGGTCGTAATGAAAATATATGAAATTACATGCACGTGCGATACGGTTGAAATTAAATGAGGCCTTGGCGTAACTCTACGCGATTCTGAATGAAACGATTCAAGCACGTTGTAAAATGTTTGCAAAACAGGCAAAAATAAATCACTAAGTCTGGAACAACGGCAGTCTCTGCACTCCCTGACAATGCGAGTGCCACACGGCAATCAGGACAAGTTAAAATAATCGTACATTTTTAGACAAACAAGATAACAAAAAGCATGCGTCTGAATCTCTGCAAATGCAGATTGGAACGAAAATGAACGCTTTTTTTTGTAAAGCAAGATCCTGACAATAAACTGCTGGAACGAAGCACGGCCGCGGTTCGTCTGTGAGAAAGTTAAAATTAAAATTAAACAGCTCCACAATGGAATGACCTCGCTGGACAAAGCACGAATGTCAGAGAATGGAGGGGGCATTCACGGCCACAGACGCCGCTGCTGTAGTTGAGAATTGCCACGACACAATCCCCGTGGTGAGCCCAAGGGAAGGCTCACCGGCAATGTGGTCACCCTTAACGATACTGCGGTCCCTTCCCTCCGTAGTTAAAATAACGGCAGCCGCTTTCGGTGTCTGCCGTCTACTGTGACTGCCTTAGAATTTAAGGGGTAGCGCCGTGTGCCCCATATTTAATATTATTCATTTAATTTTTAAAGGCTGTATATATGCAAATACAGCTGAGTGACAGAAACGCATTTGTGAAGGATGTCACGTATTTAAACAGCAAAATTCCTGGATGAGTAATAGCCTTTTCACATTTGCAAGGTTGAATGGCCCAAAAAGCTAAGGCACGGCAGGTTATATAGTGCATAGACTGCCCTTCCTTGCCATTGAACAACCCGCGAACAAAACCCTGAGAAATCCGACGTAATTTCATGCCGTGAAGAAAATACGAGCCAATTGCTCCGCACGGCCTAACAAAGCCCGGCAACTGCGGCGTGGGATGGGAGAGAGATGACATAGAATATGCATAAATAGGAAGGCACACAGAGAGAGACGGGGAGCGGAACGAGGCCAGGGGTCGGTGTTGGGGAATTAAAGAAAGAGAAGAGACGGGGGAGAGGTATGGGTGGAGGGGGGGGAGATCGAGTGAGCATGCATGGTAAAGCTACAGCAGCAATGAGAAGGGAGTAACAAAACATCAGGGGGAAAAGGAGACTTTAATTTTAACGTACAAATTAAATGCAATGCAATAAATGGAAAGCCAGGGAGATAACGAAGGTCCCCGGCGGTATATCATGCGGCAGTCATCCAAACTAAAATCTGCATTACAATATGCTGCAAGTTGCCGAGTCCATTTTCAGAGCTGCCATTGCCCAAGGGAGGAATAAATAGATGTTAACAACTGAACGCGACGAGCGCACGAGAATCAAACAAAGCAAAAAAAAATGCAACTTACAGGCTGCGTGATCTGCAGATGAATCCGGCCAGCGCGCGTTGACCAGGATTTAGAGAGGAGATCTCACTTCCTGCCGCTCCCGCCTGCCCTCTCTGCCTCTTGCGCCGCTCGCAAAGCAGCTGCTCGAGCGCTTGCCTTTGCCTCTAGATCGTAAGTGCACCGCACGCTTGCAGAACGTACACGGGCACGCGCGACGCAAAGGATTTGCCCGCCTTCGTCTCCGCCGGTTATAATCGGAAGGGTTCTTGGCCGAGATTTTTGCAGTTCGGGCGGTGAGGAAAAGGAGAGCGGTGCGATGCGACGATCCCGCCAGTGATGTGCGCGCACGGTCCGGGAGCGCGCAGCGCAGGGACAGCGAACGAGCGAGGGAGCGAGTGAGCGAGCGAGTGCGCGTGTGTGCGAGCGTGCGCGTGCGTGCGTGCGTGAGCATGCGTGCGCACACGCTGTGCGCTGAATACGAAGAGAGGTCAATGCCAGCGCTGGGCTGCATGCAAAATCTGCAGTGGATACGGATGCACACACTGGTCCCTGGAGCGCAAGGATGCTGCATTTTTTGCACCGCGTACATAGCTGCAATTTTTTTAAAAACGATTTTCATAGCTGATGTTCATTATTGCAGTGCGGCAATACAGCGGACGTTACATGCTATATATATAGGAATGATTTATTTCCTGCAATTGCAAATTGTGATGCTTGTAGTTAGCCGTATGAACAAACGGAATTTCTTTTATTTTTTTATCTCGTTTTGGAAGAGCATGTTGACCACAACACCAGACCACAATGACACTTGTTTCAATGTCCTTCCTGCGCTATCTCAAAATATAATGTGGTTGCCACCTTTATTATCAAAAGTGGACATCCACAAAGAGATTACAATAGCATTCTAGAAATACACACTTCTTATTTCTTCTTCAGTTGAAACAATTTCCGCGTTATCGACATGGCTTCTACTTAATACTGACGCCAATATCAAAATAAGTAAGCAGTATATTAATACAAGAAAACGGTAACTTTACTTGCTATATATAAATTAGATAACACAAATAGTTCACATTTTTGTTAAATAAATTAACGTGCCATGAAAATAGCGAATAACGTAAGAAAATGTGCGTATTTTTGTCCGTATTCATTTTAAAACATTGTGTTGCTAAAAGTAATTAATAACAGACTAAACTGATTTTCATAAAAATCAACACTAGTGTGGAATAAACTATTCTACAAGTAATAAAAAAATCTATATAAGATTTTTGATAAAGCTACATGGTAACTCAATTTGTTTGCCGACTAACTCACAAAACAGAACTGCAACAAGTTAATGCCAATTGACCTGGAGCGAGCTTCATAACAAATGCTTTTAATACAAGGCATCACAGTTTCTCTGCCGCAGGGAGACACCACTGCCATCAGTTGTCGGTGCGTGTATATATGTATATAGCACGGGCCCCTCATATCAAATGGAGCCCTTCCCGCACTTCCGATTAGCACGGTTGGCTGCGGACGGTGCGAGAGAAGTTCAACAAATGCCACCATGGTGTAACTGTGAGCTCGCTGGACTTGCAATAATCCAGAAGTCGCCAGTTCCATCTCTGGGCACGGCGGTTGAAACGACGGCGCACGTTTCTTACCCAGCATTATGAATGGGTTCACCACAATTGGTCGGTCGTGTGTGGTGGGGTAAAGTGTTGGAACTCCCGCGTTTTCCAGAACGTCTGGCCAGCATGCTAGAGAATGTGGGAATAGCCTTCAGGGGGCCCTCTTTAGAGCTCAGTGGAGGCCCTTCTACCTGCAGTGCCGTGGACAAAAAACTGCACGGCTGCGCCTTTATCTTTTAGAGGTGCATTAACTCAACTACGAGTCCTACGACTATGAATATGGCATCAATCGACAGATAACGCCAAGTTGTAATAACCGCGAAATCAGATACGGTCGTTTAGCGATAACAGCGTTTATGAAAGATTAAAAATATTTTTTTTATAATTTACAGCACGCTGTCGATCCGCTGCTGGTTGAAGGCCTCCCTGTGCTGTCGGCAGTGTGGGTGTGTTTGACCATACTTCACCACGCTGGTAAGTGCGGTTTGCTCAACGGGCGGTGGCGGGGGGGGCTGAATTTGACAGGACCAGTTTAGCTATTATTCGCTCGTGATGACAGCTGTGGAATCGAACTTAGATTTCTGGTTAGGGTTACGGGTAAACAACTGCACCCACCACTCAACCCACCCCCTTTCCCCCCTTTATTTAAGAAACAGCCATTTAAAATTGGTTACAGAAATGTATTTGCAAATTAGGGGCAAACAACTCAGAGGTTAACAACATGTCATGTCTCTGCTCGTGATCCCATTGCACGTGTGTGGCGTGCTCAGAACATGAGTACATAAATTATACATGAACAAAAGCAAGCTGTACCTTCATAACCCCGTGTTTCAGAAAACAATGGGTGTCGCGGAGCTCACTAAGCCAAACCCTTGGCATATTTAGGAATATCCACATGTCAACTGTTAATCCACTGCTGGCTGAGAGGGGGAGCTCACGTGAGAGTAGCTTGACCGTACTGCGCTATGCTGACCAGTGTGGGTTGGTGGAGGTGAGGGGCAATACACATGGAGACAACAAAAACAACAAATGTTGCTGCACCTCCCTCGTGGTTTTGGTGGTGGTTGCCCATCCAAGCACTATCAGGGCACAATCCTGCTTAGCCTCCGAGATTTGGGCGATTTTTCCACAGTTCACACGTACCCATGCACTTATACTCAAACGTATGTTACACGTATGCATGTGTGTAACATACCTATAAGTTACATATTATGAACAAACAAAAGAGAAGGCCGAAGTAAGTCTTCATGTTGTTAGAATTCAAAGATGGTTGTATGTACAGTATGTTGAACTTCTTTTGCACCTTCTTGGTTCCTTCGGTAAAGTCACGTAGAATGGAAATAATAAAATAATAAAAAATACAACATAATTAAATAATTCTCACGACGTTTCGGCCACAACGCAAGCAGCCGTCCTTGCGTTGTCGCCGAAACGTCGTGAGAATTATTTTATTATGTTTTATTTGTATTATTTTATTATTTCCCTTCTACGTGACTTTACCGAAAGAACCAAGAAGATGAATCCCTGCAGTCACGAAAGCTTTAAATCTAAATTCTTTCGCACCGTACGTAACCAACCGTCCTAATCGGAGGTGCAGATAGTAGATTAAATGAAACAGGCTAACCAGCGTCTTCCTTCCACATCTCTCTCCAGAAATCCACCAGTAAAATAAAAAATCACAAAAGCAAACCAGACTTCGATGACAGTGCGCACGGCGCGAGCCAATTAGGATGGATTTGATCTGTTGATTTCACGTGGGAAGACGGGAAAAGGGCCGTGACGTTGCAAGTGGAGAAAAGGCGACTTTATAACATCGCTCTGACGCTGTCGCGAGTCCCGGGCATGGCCCGGGGACCAGGCGAGCAGGATGGAAACAGCTACAAAAGACCTGGCAGCTCAGTCTGGCTTCTAATGAAATGGAACTTCTGCGCTGCGACTCCACGTCATCGCGCCTAAAAGCAGAGCGTGGAGCATCGCCGCTTCTTGTGTTTAGTGTTGTTGTCCTTCCCCCGCACCTCCGGTTAGCACGGTTGGCTACGTACGGTGAGAAAGAAGTTCAATGTACGTACATGCACACACAACTGGGAAACGTGTCACAACTAGGACTGCAGGTGAATCAAAGAGGGCTCTCGATGACTTGCTTGACAAAAAATGCGCTCGTAATGTGAACCCACAAACCTGCGATAATTCGCTTTTGTATTTCAGCATTCTCTGGCACGGGAACGCGACGTGGAGGGAGTGAAGGGGAACCGAGGAACAGAGTGAGTAGGAGATGAATGGAGAGACGATGGCAAGACTGAAATAGCACGGAATTAAACAAGAGCAGGCCTAGTCAAGGATGCATATAATTTCGTCTTGAATGCCAACTGTGATGCTGTAGCACAAATACAAAATAATAGCACACACACGTTGCTATTTACATATGCTGCCATGCTTCTGTCAGCTCTTTTTCAAATGCCTATTTATGGCACATTTATTAGGCTCGCCAAAAGCAGTCCTTTGTGCGATACGACTTAGAGTGCAGGATCAATCATCATTGCCACCCATTGACTTGAACCACATGCTCAGCCAGCATATATTTAATTTATTAGGCTAGGGCACAGGGCAGAGCAATTCTCGGCAGTCGGCATTGTTAAAATGAAATAACGCGCACTCCGCATTTGAAAGAATAACAACAGAGTTTTAATCGTAGGCAGATAATGGCCCAGAGACAGCGTGTCTCTGCTGCATGGGAGACATAGGTACAATTTAAGGTGAGAACGCTTAAATAGTACCACCGTGCATATTAATTTCGCCAAATACAGTCAAGTGACATTTCAAAGCCAAACAACACAGACATATTTCGCTGGCCGTCCAAACGACGGTTCAATCCCACAATTTAACTAAGGACACAGCTCTATTGCTCTGTGGCAGAAATTGAAACGGAAGGGGAAGCGCGAGATGCAGCGCAAAGAAAAGGCTGGGACAGTGCGATATCAGTGGAGAAATCTAGTATCTCATTAGGAGATGTTCACACAAGTTAATGAATTCTCGAGGGTGTCGGAAGGTTGGGGGGTTGACAGGAAAGATAAATTGCTTCGTGGGATTATCGCTAACCCAATGATGAGAGCACAACAAATGAGTTCTCGCACAGAAGTTGCGTAAACTGCGCACAATGCAGCAAACGCACAAGAAATACACACAACAATGCGCGGGGTGCAAGCAGGGTGCGCTGTGAATGGCAATTTAAAAAAAACGTATTGGCCGAAAGAGAATTCATCAGGATTTTAATTACTTTTTTCCTGTTGGGCAACAAATGAGATAAAAGGCAGCCGACATGGTGCAATATGCAGGCGCGTTTAACCTTTACGCGCCCAACAAAGACAAAGATCCCCCATATAGCCTTAACAGACTGTAGGGGCAAGTGCTGTTAGCGAGCACCTATGAAGGCCGCAACGGTACACGAGGGGGTTGGTGGCCAGCACCACGCCCGACCGCCTTTGTCTTCCTCGTGGTGATGGTTACACATCGCACCAGGTACTCATTTGAGGCTGAGTCGACCTAGGGGAGGCCCAGGACCGGTTCAGATAATCGTCACTGGTGTTGGTCGTCGTGAGCGGGAATCGAACTCGGGTCGCCGGGTTCATAGCGCAGCGCGCTAACCGCTACACTACCGCTCCCCATACGCGCCCAACACACACACGCACGTGCGAGCACGGGGGAATGAAGACGACTGCCCCCACCCCCCTAAGACAAGGCGCACGCACGTTCGTCTTTCACGGGATAAATCACACGTCACGTGAAGAAGGCGCGCGCCACAGTGCGCCCGTTGCCACCGGCACCACGGGGAGAATTCGGACGGGCGCCGTGGGTCTGTGAGACAAGGGGGGAGGCGTCTGCCGGATTTGACGCGCGCCACTCTGGACCGCTCGACGCTCAGGGCGGGTGGGCGAGGAAGCCCCCCACGGCCACGCGACGGCGTTAAATCCCCGGGCTCAATTTCAACCCCCCCCCCCCGCCGCCTTCTTCATTGAAGCGTGACTCGCCAGCACGGAGTGCATTTCGCAGGCCGGGCATTTAAAACACAATCAAAAATCGCCACTTTGAGTGATTAGTATGATTGTTTCTCAATTGATTTCTCTCTCTCTCGTGTGTGTGTGTGGTTTTGGGGGGTGAAAATAAATAAATATACTAATAACGCGTGAAACATCCCCCCACCACTTCTGCGGTCTCGACACAGTAAATTCGCTCCCGCAAACTTGAAGTTTAACCATCATAACAATCGATACCGAGCCATACCGTATTGATTAACCTAACAATAGCAACTTATAATAGATTCTGCAGCCTTATAGGTGCATTTGCGGGCACAATCAAGACAAATGATAGGGTTTCCTTTGCATCTGGTAAGAAACGCTCTCACAATTGTTTACAAAAGGGCGTTTTGCGCCCTTTTCAGATGAGCCTCAGTCGCCCGTCAGCCGTGGTTAATGAGACCTAAAATTCAAAGTGATCCATCGATTGAGTGCGAGACAAAGACCGAGAGGGTAGAGGTCACGCAATACTCCATTTATTACAATCAGTGCAACATGCACGCATGTTCCGAACGCCCTCGCAGACACGAGCACGCGTGCCGTCCGCTGCACACACGCGAACTTTTCGCCTTTATTAGCGCCAGCCTTGTGAAGCCTGTGCAATCCCGACCATCATCTCTCTCGGCACCTCCGCGCTATCTGTGTGTCACTATCGCTCAAACTTCCGCCGCTTATTAAAACTCGGCTGAATGAGCGGATGCAGCGAAGATGCCTTCAGGCAAGAACCATAAAATGTCCAATGTTTGTCCTTTACCTGCACATATATCGCTGTTTCACTTGATCCACTGACTTCCGAATGAATGAAATCTAGCCCCGCGGGGGTGAGAGAGGAGAGCTATCCGCCTGCTACAAGTGCATCTGCCGATGGGCTTTTTTTATGCATTCACCTGGATCTGCGTGTATGCCAAATTAGCATGCGGAGGAGGGAGAAAATTAATCATATTCCAATCTGGTATTCAGTGTCATCTGCACGTGAACTCCGAAGCGTCACATATTGATAGGCTACATGGATGTTGTACCTTAGCCGCGCCAATTAGCATGCGTGCGAAAAATATTTTAAACAACTTCATTTGTCAGCCTTGAACATGGAATGAATGGCTGCGGTGTGCTTTTATTCCACGCCCGGGCCTTTATTACGACATATAATGAATAGGCCACTGTCAAAGCTTTCAGAATTTAGGCAAAAATAAACCACAAAGTGAACGTGAAAATTCGTGGCAGGTAATCAACAAAATTGGCTTGACATAGCACTACATCTGCACAACTCTCCAAAGTGACGTTGTAGAGAAGAAAAAAGTTTACGAGACTTCTTTTTTTGCGGGGGCGGGGGGGGGACGAATCCCGACCAACAATTACCCGCATCGCACCACTTTTATTTCTCAAAATTGCAGCCTCAGTGGCTATTTAAAATGAATCACAAGGCATAACGTGAATGCATTAAAACGCCCGCCGCAATTATAAGGCCTGGGCTAGGTCATTCATCAACGTCACGCACGGCTTGCGGGTGACGGTTCGAAGCCTTCCAAAAAAAAAATACAAAAATACAAAATTGCGGGCATCTGTTCCGCTGTCCGCCACTCATTTTGAATCGCACTCCCGGGGAGAGCCACGCAGGGCGAGGAGGTCCCACCAGCCCTCTCCGAGCACTCTGCCCCACTTATTGCCGAAACCTGCAACCGGGGGCAAAAGGGGCCTCACTCACGCACGCACGGCTCATTCGATTTTGGGAGGAAAATTGAGTCCATGGGGGTGGGAGGGTGAGACACTCCTTTGGGACTAGCGCCCTCTGTGGCCTCTTTGCAAAATGATGCCATCGCCCGCTGCCGGTGCTTACTCAGGCCGGGGTGAAGCGGGGTGCCGAGTAGGCAGTGCGGGGCCCTTCCCTGAGAGCAGCATTTAATTACTGAGCACCCATTTGATACTGGCCGAATGCCGCCCCCCCGCCTCCTCCTCCTCCTCATCCTCCCACAGCGCCCGTCCCACGCCCAGCCCGCTCCGCTACCTTATTTTACAGCACAATAAATATTTATAACGCACGCATCTGGAGATGCCTTGCTAGTGGGAGGGAACTACAGAATGCAGCCAACCCCTTCTGGCATTTAAAATCTATTAAAGGCAACAGTACATTCTCAGCCAATCCATTTTCTTAGCACGCTCTGCATACTAACCTCCAGCCATCTCTCCTGTCTGATGTCGTACAAATGCTGCTAATGTCACCGCGTTTGCGCCGACCTTAAGCCGAGTTTTCATTTTCGTTTAACGCTTCCTCCGTAACGTGGCTAAAGGTGCGAGCAAAGTTTTCCCCACCGAATGTACGGCAATGCGAAAGGAATTTCGTAACTCGTCTGACTTTTTCATTTGCGTCGCCGACCGCATTTGCCACCAAGGTATCTGCTATGTGCCAAGCACATATAAATATTTACAAGGCGGCTAATGAATAACAATTAATCATTCATGAGCCCGGGGCTCGTATGACCATGGGGCGATGAGATGGGGACACGCCCACCGGCGCGTTTTAACTCGATGCAACAGCGGAGCAAGGGGCTTTAGAGAAATGCAATAATTTCCTTGTCCAATTTGCAAGCACTCGGGTACGTAACACTGCCCCCACCGGTCACACTATCCAAATACCCTCAGCCGCTTGATTCTCCCACAGGCTGTATTTATTTACCACCTACAAGGCTGCTGCAACGAGGGCCGCTCGGCATCGCTCTTTGTGCCATAACTTAGGGCGGCGTTATTATGTGCCCAGATTACCCAGCGCAATGGCCGGACTACATCATTTCACCGTGCGCACGCCGCCACGCCAGCCTTGGCGTGCGGGGAAAAAGCGGCGACGGCATGCACCGCCACCTTGGCCCACAAATCCATGGTAAGAATTAATTTAACTCCACAGAATTTTCATTAACTCTCAAGGAATTTACGGCCATTAGTTAGTTACTGTACACGTTCACCTGCTTTTAAATCTGCCAAGGAGAGTGTGTGGTAAGGCTGGAATGAAGCGAGCGAGCGTGCTCACGTTTCTTTGCGTGTTTCATTTAGCTGATTTCTGCCAGCCAGGGTCTATGGGGCTTTTCAGAAACCAAGTCAAATTATTTTCAAAGGAGCAGCTTTTCAATTACTTGTGCATGCTACTGCTGGCTGAAAGAGCCCCACTAGAGGAAGCTCCAGAGAGCTCTTCCAGAGTGCCTGGGCCTATTCTTCCACGCTCTCCATTTGCCTCGGAAGAGGCGGGAATATCCACACGTTACCGCACCAGGTGCAATCTGCCGATTACATAACCGTGTTCTACCCGTTTATATTGCTGGGTGGACAGAGGCGGGGGGAGGGGGGTGGAATTCAGAAACTTGGGTTTCAACTGCCAAGCCCTTGGGGAGAATTTACCCCACGGTAGCACCCCACCAACCGAGCAGAACTGTTAAAAGTGCCGGTCGAAACGAGGGAATGAAGACACATCAGGTTATAGTGAAGGACCCCTCCGAGGAATTTAACAAAACTGCCCCATAGAGGTACTTAAAAGAGGCCGTGCTATCAATGCAGGAGGGTTTAACAGTGGGTAACCCAATGCCTGTGGTTTATAGAACGAACCACCAGATGACTGCAATCTGGAATTAATTGGCCGGATGTGGTGGCGCACACGTGTAGTCTTGCGACTCGGAGACAGGGCTGGTGGACCGTCAACAAGAAATCACGAGACAAATCAAAGTGCACGCATAGCAACGTTGCTCCATACATTTAAATGTTGTTCCCTTGTACGAAAGTGTTTCTTTAAGGTAATCCAGTGTCTTCTACGCATGCCAAATTTGTCAATTAGGAAATGGCCAAACGTGGCCAGCAACTCACTCCTGAAAAACAAGTCTTACTCAGCAAGACTTGTTTTGTGATGTAACGAAACTATTTATAATAAAGCTACCCAACTGGTACATAATAAAAATCATTATTATTATTTGTGACCCACCAAAAGTCCACAATTATTACACCATGAGTTTCATTTTGGCCAGTCGATAAATATTTTGTACAAATTCAATATTCGTGTCTGGCAGGCCTTTGTGACTTGATTTAATATTAAATGGTGTAAAAAAAAATAATACGCTTTACTGAGCACCGTGTGTCTAAGACGAAGTGATCAAAAAGGACATGACAACTGGATATGCTAATAACGTTAATCCTTCACACAGGCGTGAATCCGACAGTTATACACCAAGTAATCTATGCGATGCCACCAGGTTGTGTTGCCTTTTGGGGAGATTCGATACACAAGTCACAACACCGGAAAACTTGCCAAGGTACTAAGTGCAAAAATGTACTGAGGTAAAACATTTTTTTTGTCAATTCATGACTAGGGCATTGGTAGCCGTAGAATGGATTCTGTTCTCTCTATGAGCCATCCCAAGCGGCCTACAACTTGGGAAATTAAAAACACAAGGATTAGACGGAAATTTATCTTGTTAAACTCCATTGTGTGTCCCGCGTCTGGCAATGCCAGCACTGTGTGTTGTTATTTAAAATTGACGCATCTGACGCCACGTCAGTCTTGACCCAAACACGGACGTTTCTTCAACATCCCAATTGAATTGGTTTGGGAAAAAAAACCATTGCTTGATATTAACGATTCCAAAGGATACTCATGAGCACCATGAACTGTCTGACATCCAGTGTGCCAATCTTACTTTCCGAGCAATAGAGTGCAACCAAATTATCACTTGACATGAAATTCTGATTCATCACCAGCATGACAAACGTACCAGCGTTTTCACAGTCTCTTATTAAGAAGTCCTAACTTGGGGACATTGCCAAGAGTTTTTTTTGAATTTGCCATGTAAATTTTTTTTATTTTACCAGTTAAGGCCACAGACGATAGCTCAACGAAGTGGCTTATCACGTGGACATTTATATCAGCAAAATACTCAAAACGCAAGATGGTAAATATGGAGGAAAAAAACGGAGGACCCGGAGAAAAATCTGCACAACCACTGGGAGAGCATGTAAACTCAAAATACATAGGCGTCAGGGTCTGGATCGAACCCATGACCTCATGTATACCAGGCGAGGTAGTTAACATCTCACCACAGTGCCCCCCCCCAACCCCAAATATCATGTTCAAATAATACAAAGTCAAGGGGCAAACCTGCAATTCCTCGCTCATGTCACTGCTGGCAGAAGCCTTCCCCTCTAGAGCTAATTTTTTCCCATGCTGGCCAGATGTCTTGGAAGAGTATACTCACACTTTACCCAAACATAGGTGACCTGCCGATTGACTAACTGTGGTGAACCCATTTATGCTGCTGGGTGGACAGAGGCAGGGGTGTGAGGTGGGGGGTAAGACGTTTGCTGCACCGTTGTTTCAACTGCCGTGCTGGAAAAACAAACCAGTCACCAGTGTGCTCATCACCATATCAGAACCATGCGTTCGCAATATATCATCTATTATTATTATAGAAGTCAAATCAATGTCAAAGCCGATTTCCTCTCAAATACATTTCAGGGCGGAATGTATTTCCAGGTTATAGGCCTGAGCCAGCAAAGGAAATGACACTTTATTTTGACAGGGCTAAGTAATTTCACCTTTGACTTCCCACAAAGTGGTACTCGTTTTACTGACCCAGCAGAGAAAGAAGGTATCAGTCTATCCCTGGCCAAGATTTGAACTCTCAACCACAGCAACGCGAGGCCAGACACTGGAGGAGCTACGTGCATTTATACATAATAAAACATATTGAGGGGTGTTACCTAGCAATGATGTTTTTCATCAAATAGTTAAACGTGCTTATCTTCAATGCTTTAATTTCAGCAAAGCATTTGCCCAAGCGTGTCTAGCTCTGGGGAGAAACCACTGTGCTGGGGCATATAACCAGCTAGAAATTTCCAGATTGTTAGATTTTTTGACATCGTAAGATACATTCTCCACATTGTTTAATGTTACCCGTTTGTGGCAGCACCATTGTAGTTTGCTGGTTTCACAGGAGTAACACAGACGCCTGCAGCATGCGAACACGCACATCTGTGTACGTGCCACTACCATGGCACAGAGACTACAAAAATGTTTTACTTTTTATCGTTGAAATGCACACTGTATACATGTTATATGCACTGTATGCAGCCAACTGTGCTAATCAGAGGTGATGATTCATGATTACATTTTTTAGCACATCCACCACCATCCAAAAGCAGATATGAATAATAAAGACCCAAAGAGTATGAATAATAATAGTCACATATATACTGATGAAATGTAATTAATTCCACATTCGAAAAAAGCACTTGTCTTACATGCATAAAACAGCTGTCACGAACGCACACAAATGTTGATAAACAGCAGCTAGTTTCTTGGGTCAGTTGAGCATGTTGCAGACACAACAAGTTGCAGTCCTATATTGCTAGGCAGCTGGAATTGTGGTCCAAAAAAATCTAGCGCATGATGTTTCTTCATTTTGCAATGATCTCGTGCTGCATGATGGTTTCATCTTAAGATTATCTCACACAAAGAACCCTGCTGGACTTTATGGAATTGAGCCAAGCCTATCGCCAATTTGTCAGAGCCGAAAATAAAACGCTGCAAAATGTAAAAGTGAAAAAGTTTGCATTATTATTAAGTAACTTTATTCTTCATTAATTGGCGCCAAAATTATATAAGGGCGGCTGTAAAATATAAGCGAACATGGCAAGCTCAACCACAATGCGACACCAACTTCTCATTAGTGTACAACTTCTGCGATGATTAATTCAAGTTTACCAAAACCAAAAGTTAATATCATGTCAAAACACGAGGTCCACAATATAGATCTCGACATTAATGTGTTCGCTTGCGCCGCGTGTGCGACGGATGCTATTAAAATCCAATGTAGGTTGTGAGGGGAAGTTTTGGAAGACGCAAGTGATTTTAAACAAAATGACCCAGCATGCACAGCTGCGAGCTGTGAAGGCCAACTCGTTTGCCATCACACAGATCCCATTAGCATCTGGGCAAAAGCAATTAAACAGCTGGAGCTTAATTTTGCATTTAAAGCTGCCATTGTAAGATCCTCATTATTCCACCAAATTGTCTAATACGTTTAAACGAATCACAATTTTAATTTTCCTTGGACTGTTTAAAATGCAATCATTTCTTCGGTCTGTCTGCCTAATGGCATTAATGGTTACATTTTGTGCTTTTGTATCTGACAAGCAGTCCCAAAATTTGAGAGGTATAGATGCTTTAGGAATTTTATTTTACAAACACAAAATGGTGGTTAGTAGCAGTAGCAAAGTGCCTAGTGGCAATCAACCGGGTTTCGCATAAGTTCAATTACTGGCCGTGACCAACTTTTTTGTGAAGTGATATCTAAACCTATTTTTAGCCCCCACGGTCTATCCGTTTACCAACCCCCTCACTGACCAGTGTGGTGAAGTATGGTCAAAATACCTCTATGACTAACACGTCTTGTGGGGAGGCCTTCATCCAACAGTGGATTGACAAAGGGCTGCAATTTTTGCTTTTACTATTGTTACATGAACACGAATATCCACGCTTGTTAAGGCATTTGCTTCATAAGAGAGAGAGATACTACATTTAGAGGCGAGGATGTGTTTTCTTTACTCGCTTTGTCTGATGCTTGAGGAATTCGTCAAAATGTAATTTGGCAAATAATCAGAGACCCACGGTTCTGCTTCCCCAATTCTTTTTTTTAGCAATTTTCATTCGAGAATGCAAACATGCAAAGCTGTTCCCTAATGAGGGTATGCAAAATTAACTAAAGGCAGTTAATGCGAAATCCGACAGCAAAAATAAAGGCCTTCAAGAAAGCGCAATTCTGACACAATTTCACTTTAATCGGTTGGCACATTCATTGGGCGTTTCCTCAAATTTTGACCGAGTGACACATTGGCCTCACACGGCCTCCGAACATAGCTCAGGGCCAAGCAGTGGCATCGGAGAGGCGAATGATGGTTTAGTTGCCTGTGACGTCAGTCAGTACGATGTGAGGACACGGGCATCGCCCCGTCATCTACTCGCAACGAGACTCGTTCATCGCATGCCGTGTCAGCAGCACGGCCCGGGTTCTGCGATGGAAGAAACAACCTGGCCCTGAGTCGCACACTGGTTTTCACGAGCTCTTAACGGCTACTCCCTAAGCAAAAATGAGGGGGGTGAAATGTTTCTTTCTCCGCCGTGATGTTCACGTACATTTTAAATAAGTCATAAAAGATGGTCCGGCGATATTTTCGCGTAATTAAACCGTAACATTCTTAAATAGTTTTAATGTTCGGTCTTTAACTGTGGAAGATTTTTTTTACAATACGGCATCACCTGGATCCACAACAAGAGAGATGGGCAAGCTGCCAAGTTGTTAAAAGATTCGGTCAGCACTGCTGAGAACCCGAGTTCGAATCCAAGTTTTATTTGCCCAAGATTAAACCAGAGGCGGTTTACACTGTCGCAAAGTTGATCGCCTCAGCCTGGTCAACAAGAGCTGTGAATATGTCCTGTGCAGAAAGTCTTGGACACACGGTACAGCACTGCTCTGTGAGATTTTCAAATAGAATCTTTGTCTCATATTATTCTCAAATACAATAGGGGGACATTTTTTCTTTTGCGTTCAGGCGAGAGATTGTTCAATCATTCAATAAATGTCCTTTAAGAAAGGAGATAATGCACCGGCATGTAATAGTATCGTTTACAGTAAATAAAAAAAAATGTATAACTCTAACATGTTACTAATGTTTTCCGTGTTAACACAATGGTTAGTTTCCCGAAATAAAAAAAAAATTAATAGTAAAAATAGCACGCTTTATAAGATGGTCAATGGTTCCAGAATAAAAAATATACCAAACGACCAAACAAACATGCAGAGCAAAGTGCTGGCTTTTTAGCTAATATGAAAACGTATCATTTTCAAAAGGTTACCCAACTGTGGCTCAAGTATTTATTTTCAGCTCTTTGTGACATTTACATTTAAACTAGGCTTGTAGTTCTGGCTGATGTATTACTATATAATGGTCCGTAAATGTGACTTTGAAACCGTATTTGTCATATTGCACATTTATTGAAAACCTAATGTATCAAGAGTAAAAAAAGCAAAAAAAATTAAACTGGAGAGGCACTGCAACAACAAAGCTGCAGCAGTGACAGTATTTCTGCAAAGGACAAGCACTATAAAAATCTGCGCTACGGTTCTAGGGAAATAAATGAATCTACGGCGGATGCACGTGGGAGTTCAGATGTGGCTGGGTCATCTGTAGAAATGTCCTGTTCGTTCCCCTTATTCCACTCGCACATCTAAATCGAGCCTTGTGCAAGGAGCCCTCTCGGTACTGATAAGCGCGGTTGGCGATGTACGGCGCGAAAGAAGGTCAACATACAACCATTAAGGTGGTTTTCCACCGGCCAATTGCCGTGCCGAGTCAAAACCAAACCGTGACAAGCTGGCCTCACACGACATCTAAATCTAGCTCGGGACCAAGCAGCGTCAGCGCCGAGGCTAATGACGGTTTTATTGTGTGTCACGTCAGTCAGGACAATGTGAGGACACGGCATCACTGCGCCATCTACATGCGTCTCGACCCGTTCAATGTGCATTACACGGCGGTCTTTACCTTGTGAGAACACAGCGCCATCACATCATCTATGGACTTCTCGACTCATTCAGTGCATGTGACGTCATGAGCACGGCTCGGGTTCCTGCAGTTGAAAAACAACCTGGCCCCCCGAGTCTCGTGACGGGCTGGCTCGGGGCACAGCCCCAGCGTGGCTCGGTTGTCCAGCAGAAAAGGGTTATTATTCTCCGCGCTCACAGACTGCCACTCTGAGCTCCTGGCAACTTGCTTCAGCCACAGCACTGAATAGATTGAACACATCTCCAATTTGAATGAACCCATTAGTTGCAAATAACGAGAACAGCAAAACATCATACCAATGTATTTGTTTACTTAATAATACTAATTTAAATAATTGACAGCCCTTAGGTAAGTCAATTCCATGCTGGTCAAAGGCCTACCCATACCATGCCTGTAATGTAAATCGCTTGACCATACCTCACCATGCTGGTAAGCGTGTGTAGATTTAGGGGGTGGCCCAAGACCAGTTGAACTATTCCATTCTTGAGTATGATGGTCATATGTTCAGGAGATGAATGCCAATTCCGAGCTCTGTTAGCAATGACGAGAGGACTTCAGGAGACAGTTAATGCAGTTTTAGTTTAGATATAATTCACAGCTTGTGGTAGCCGTGGCCAGGAGTCAACCTCAGGTAGCTGTTCAACCTCGGGGCACAATGCACAAACCTCCGGGATCAACGTTCACATTATTTACTTCAGCAAACACGGATGAAACTCACGATTTCTTATTCAACATCGTTCTGTTTGGGGAACATTTGGCCAAATCCCTCTTGGGTGTTATTGTACATGGGAGAAAACTATATTGGCTGGAGAAAGGCTGTGCATATGAGGGGACATCACTCATGTTCTGAACAGATAGGGCAAGATGTTGCTGAATGGACTGCATCATACAGTTGTATCATGGTCAATTATCAAAATAATAATACCAATTTCTAACCGTTAAGCCATTAACTCTGAGACGAAGACCTCCCCGTGCCGTGTTATCATTGCTGTTGTTTGACCATGCTTCACTAGTTCAAGTTCATGTATTTGGTATTAGCCCTGTGAGCCATGCGGCTCCTGAATCGGGTGCAACCGCAACAAACAAAAAACAAAAACATGAACAAAAAAACATCTTAAAGTGAATATGTGACTAAGTGCAAACAGAAATACAAGAAAAGACAGCAAAACATTGCAGAAAAAAATCACCGTACACTACAATGGGCAGTGCAGGTTGGTGAAGGCAGGGAGGGCCCAGAACTAGTTTAGACATGACTCAAACTCAGGTTGCCAAGTTCATGGCACAGTTCACCAACCACTGGTCCCCCCCCACCCCCCGATATTAAAATATGCGCGCATAGATCATGCGCCCACAATACTGTTCGCATGATATCCTCATGGCCAGTGGCTGTGAAGCTTCAGTCTTTAATAGAACGTCAGCTAATGCAACTTAATGTGTCGCTATTATTTCATTATGACCAGCATTTTACTTGATTACAATTACGAGGATGGCTATCAATCGAGCAATTGGAGTTATGAATATATATTCATCCTGATTCCTTCAGTCTGAATAAAGATGTCTGATTCTGATTTCACTCGGTACCAGATTCCAAGCGACTGAACTTGAGCGGCAAATTTCCCCCACACTTCTGCGCTCCGTACCAGCTCCTCGTGCTCAGAAATGCCACTCCCCATTATATTTGCACTTCACAGACGTTGCTGCGTGTTCTGCGATTGATGCAAAAGTATACCATTGTGTTTTACACTTCACATAGCCCACAACAGGGCAATATTATTGTGGAGGAGTACTGCCCATTATATAAGCCTTTTGGTAATTTTAATATTTGACCTCTCCAAAAAAGCCAGTGATTTCTTGCTTCATTGAGCGTTGAGGTGGTGGGATCATCTCCTGATCAAAGCCCTGATCCAATGGTGGAAATTCCACGTTCCCATGGTGGGGTGCGAGTATTTCCATGGGACAACGACTCTGAACTGGTACTCATTTATACAAACCCCAGACAGATGACGGGCTGAATCAATGCCCTCCCCACCTCCAAACCAGTATTTGAACTCGCAACCTTCTGATTGAGAACCCCCCCCACTCTACCGCTGAGCCACCTGGCAGGTTATTCACAACCAAATTATTGGCAGTGTCATCAACTGTACATAGAGCCTTGTGCCCTTATCATTATATAGTTAGAGGAACTGAGAATAAATGTAATTCGCCGCTCTCAACTGAAATGTGGTGCTTTTGCACTCGTGTGAACTGCCTTAATGTCACAGACTTAGGTTACGGGAGGGCCAAGTGTGAAAAGAACACATGAATGCACTCCGTTATCCACTTATCGTCTTCCTATGGCTGGGTAATACGGCGGTACGAGGGGGTTAATGCCTATTCCCCGTGGGAATGCGGCATTGGGACCATCTCTTATATAAGACCTCAGTTTTGCATGTATTAAAAATGATCCTGAAAGAAGTAATGCATTAAAAATGAATAAATTTATTGCAAAAAATCATTCCAATCCAACGGAGAATGGATTCAAAGGACAGTAAGGATGGTTTGACAAATATGAAAAAAACGTAATGAGAAGAGGTGGGGCGAGTGACAAATGGCATTGGGAAATGCAGGCAGGAGGAGGTAAAATATATTGGATTGGGACAACCGCGGGTCCTCGAGCTAAAGGAGCGAATATTCCATTTACACGGCGTGCAGACCCCTCGACCCACTCCTAAATGAAATATCGTGGCTCGCAGAGACCAACAATCAGATGCGTTTCCCCGCACTAGATTATCAACAAAAACACGACGGGGGGGTTTGCAGGCATTAGGGTGTAGCACCCACAGGTTTTGTTGCTATTTAAAACAAAAGGAACACATCTGAGAGAATTCCCTTCCGTCATGAGACATTAATGCTTTCAAGCCCTGGAATAATTTAATTAACCGTCACCTGGGAAAAAATAACTTTGGTCAACTGTGGGACATTACTCCAGAGTCACAGTGTTTTCACCTTCGGTTTCTTCAGGGTTGTTGCAGTCCACTCGGCAATCTGCGCAGGTCGTTATGCTGGTTCGGGTATTAAACACAAAAAGGGATTT
Source organism: Lampetra fluviatilis (assembly GCF_964198595.1). Lineage (NCBI taxonomy): Eukaryota > Metazoa > Chordata > Hyperoartia > Petromyzontiformes > Petromyzontidae > Lampetra > Lampetra fluviatilis. Next base: position 1,895,562 of record NC_136324.1, read on the forward strand.
AATTTTACCCGTGGATTTACGGAAAATGTCGACACCGTGGGTGCCATAGTGGCGAGATGTTAACTACCTCGCCTGGTATGCAGGAGGTTTGTGGGTTCGATCCCGACCCTGACGCTTGTATATTTGGAGATTGCGTGTATATCCCCGTGGTCGCGTGGATTTTTCTCCAGGTCCTCTGGGTTTTCCCTCCACATTTAGAAACATGCGTTTAGAGTATTTGATTGCAATACATTTCTACGTGATAAGCCACTTCGTTGAGCTATCATTTGTGGCCAGGTTGCTTCTGAAAAAGAGCTGAAAAGCTCAGTAGGCCTTACCTGGTAAAATAATAAAAAATGTTTTTAAGGGTACTTTTACATTGAAACTATTTGCAGTATTTATAGGAAAAATGTCCAGAAAACTGAATCCTAAATTAAATAAAAAAAATACATGTTGTGAATTCAGACAGTATTTGGTCTGTGGACTTCTGTCAACAGAAACTTCAAGCCGAGGCCGTGGGACATTTAAGCACTGTGTAAATTGTATTGACATTGCAAAGGCAAAAACGAATCCCCAACAAAGGCTGAGCCATGAAAACGCAAATAAATATATCCAATGCTTACAATGCCCACCAATTGTTTGGCACAGATTTTTGTAGCCTGCAATTCATCTTTTTTTCCCTTCAAGTATTTACCCCGAGTGTCCCCCCGTTCAATAAATTAAATGAAAATCAACTGCGTGAAATATATGGCAAAGAAAAAGATCCACCCCCTATAGCCTTAACAAAATGTTTGGGTAAGTGCTGTTAGCAAGTATTACGTATGGTGGCTGGCACAGCACACGAAGGGCTGAGTGACTAATGCTACTCCTGGCCACCTTTTGTCTCTGCGGTGCTGATGTTTCACACACACTGCGCCACGTACTCATTGTAAGGTCAAACTGACATTCAGGGAGGCCCAGGACCGGTTCGGATATTCGTCACCGATGTTGAAAGTGAGCGGCAATCGAAGTGCGCTCACCACAACACCTCCCAATACAATGCATACAAACAAGTTACACGAACATACACATACCACACAACTATTTTGAGAATCTCAAAAGTATAGTGGGAATTGAATGACATCAACAGGAATATGTGTTGTACTCATACCACAGGGCCAGGGCTGCCTGTAGACTTATTGGTATTGACAGAGGACAGGGAGCACCAACAGATCACATTGTGGAACACAGTCTACAATCGTTAATTTTTTCTCATGCAACACTACAAATCTACAGACGTGTGACTTCAATTACAACATGATGAGCACAATAATACGCAGCGATCCGAGTTGCAAGCTGCCAGGCATAGCTTTCTCAAAAATTCCGTTACTGCACAAAACTGGGCAGGTTAACCTCGCTCTCTGATGTGTCGTTGCGTTGTTACCTCACGTTGTTGTTTATTCACCAGCTGCTCAATTAAGCTCCTCAAGAAGCTCCCGGCATGCACAGAAAGACGTCGGACATTGCGCGAAACGTCTCACGATACAGCCCGACAGCACAAACCACAACAAACACTCCCAGTGATTAATCTGGCGCTTGCTTTTCTCCGCAGGTCACACGCAATGCACCAGCCTCGTTATTTATTTTGTATTATTATCGTCATTACATTTGTTCAGCCAGGAAAGCCTCAAGTCCCAAGGCTCTTTTTTCAGGAGGGCCCTACTAATTTTCGCAGTGGGTGGGGTGACGATCGCTGCTTTCCGAGATTAATTCACGAGCAAATGTTTTTTTACTTGGCAAAGTTGGGTCACGACATTGTCCACACATGACCCTGCTCTTTTTCAACTCGCGTCACGTGACCTTTAAACATCCTACCGTGAAAGAGACGGCGCGTCGTGTATCGTTATCGTGTTTAATGCAGCCGCAGCATTACCCAGGGGCAGCCGCGAGCTCGCGCCGCACACCTCGACTACGGGCGACAGCAAAGCGCCAGCGCTGGGGCCTCGCCACCGCCCCCAAGTGGGCCCGACGCTCGTGACGGGAGGGCCGTGCAGGCCGCTCGGTGCAACGGGTGGTGGTGGGGGGGGCGTAATGTGGTTCCCACCACCACCACCACGTGCGGTGAGGCCCATCAGGCAGCGGAGCTAAATCTCCACGCCGATTCTCCGAGACACCCGTCGTGCGGTTATTAAACTGAAAAATTGCTCCGCTCAAATGCCTTCCCCCCCCCACCATCCGGCACCACGGCCGTGGCTCTTCAGGCGAGAGCGGGCTTTGCGGGGTTGGTGGTGGTGGCGGAAGGTAAAAGAGGAAGAAGAAAAAAATGCAGCCCGCCGTATCCGCCACAGTTTATCACACAACCCCGCTTCGTTTCATCCTATTTATCTCAGCGCAAACCCCTCTAAATCATGTTAAGTGGATGTGACCCGTTCCGGAATGATAAGCCGTACGGCCAACTTTTTTGGCAAGTAAAAAAAATGCATTTTATTTTAGTTCCTTTTTCTCTCTCTCTCTCTCAGGACTCTGAGAGAACAATACTCGTAGTTTCCTTCGGCTAGACACGAATTATACAGCCACTAAAGAGCAAAGTCGTTTCTTTAACTAGAAATCAGAAGAACCTATATAGATGCTGCCGTGGTGTATCGGTTAGCATACCGGACTGTCAAGTCCAGAGATATCCGGTTCGATCTCTTGGCACGGCAGTTGATATAATGAGGCAAGTTCCTTAAATCCCGCCTGCCTCAGGCCACCCAGGAATATAAATTGGCACAACCACGGCAATTTCAGAGGAAGGTCGCATGTGGCAGAGAAAAGTGTGGGCACTCCCGACTCTACTCAGATGCCTCGCCAGCATGAAATAGTCGTTTCAAAATCTAAACAAATAAAAAAAATGTATTTAACCAGGAAAGGCCCACTGAGCTATAGAGCTTTTTCAAAAGCGACCTGACCACAAATGATAGCTCAACGAAGTGGTTTATCACGTGGAAATTTCTATAAATAATAAATATGGAGGGAAAACCCGGAAGACCCAGAGAAAAATCCATGCAACCACAGGTATAACATTCAAACTGCAAATATACAGGTGTCGGGGTCAGGATCAAACTCATAACCTCCTGGTATACCAGGCGAGGTCGTTAGCATCTCTCCACCACGGCATAATAGAGCTCCCTCTAGGGGAGGCCTTCTGTCAGCAGTGGCGCGAACAAAGCAGTTGTAGGGCTGTATCTTTGCTTCTTACAATCGCCTCTACATTGGACCGTTATTTTCTGAGGATTGGACGTATGCATTACATTTTGTCAAAACTCTACAGCGATAAAGAGCAACACAAACTCACTGACAAGTCCGAATGAACCGAGAGCACGGATTGTTCTCAGAGCACCTCGAACAAAAAGGCAACACACCTTCACTTATTTTTTCTTTCCCGCTAAACTGGAATGACAACAGGCCGCGGTGATGACTTCGCCGGACAGTTTGGACCCTCGATTCTACACACTCACACACTCCACCACCCTGTGTGGACCTCACAGTAACTCACTTGCGTTTACACTCAGCAGCCTCTACATCTTCTTGGTTCTTTCGGTAAAGTCACGTACAATGGAAAGAATAAAAATAATAAAATAAAACATGATAAAATAATTCTCACGCCGTTATTATGTTTTATTTTATTATTTTTATTGTTTCCATTCTACGTGACTTTACCGAAAGAACCAAGAACATGAATCCCTGCAGTCACGAAAGCTTTAAATCGAAGCCTCTACATCTTTAGCATTACCGTGGGCAGATGGCCTTCATATCTCTCGCGCAAATGGCTTCTCACGGCCGGGCACCTTCTCAGGCATTGCTTTTGGCATCAGCTGTGGGCCAGATATGCTACGCTTGAAAATAAGGATGGGTGACCAGCCCAGGGAATGTAGTTTTTGGTTGGTGAGCAAGCAGCGTTCGACTGTACACCACATACCTACCTACCTACACCCACACACATACACACGCACTGTGAACCAGATTCTGGATAAGAGCAGTGAATTCCCATTACCATTGTGCCCACACTTTGTAGACGATGAAAAAGCATTCGACTTAGTAGAAATTGATGCAGTCGTCCCGAGCTCTCACAAACCGAGGATATATAAGACGGAGAGTTTCGTCACCTTCCCACCTCATTGTGAACCGTAGCGACGCTGACGCTGCTGCGGTCTGATTGGTTATCACGCACGCAGGACCTGCCGTCAAGTTGTCGCCGATTCGATTCAATCTCTGGGCGCGGCAATTGTAAACCATGGTAAAAGTATCTTAATTCTCATCACCTCCCCCTCCCCCCGTGCCTCTGTCCGCTGAGCAGTACAAATGGGATACACCACATCTGTCTGGCAACAAAACTGACACCTTTTGTTTACAAGGAGTCATGTTTGCATAGACCACAATACCTGCAGTCATAATGCAAACAAAAAACATAACTCTGATAATGTATGCACTGTCCTTGAAGTTGATTGGTCCACACCCGAGACAGCTTTCCTTAGAGCCTAGTCTCACATGGGTTGGACCAGATGACGCCAAAAGGCGCACATATTTTATACTGGCAAATGAGGTTCCAATGGTGGGATACACCACAGTTAGACAATTGGCAGGACGTGTGTGGTGGGATGTAGTATGGCTACCCCCACCTCTTGAACGACATCACGCAAACATGGAAGACTAGGCCAATTACCCTCCCTTGAGCTCCCTCTAGTGGGAGACCCTTTCCCGCCCCAGCAGTGGCTTGAGCAAGCAATTTCAGGTTTCCACTTTAGCAACCTACTCACCCCTTGCTTCAGCTTTTGTTGTGCAGCAGCAGCAGCTGTTGAAAAAAAGTATTCCGCGTGGAGCTTTCAACAATGCAGCAGATAGATTACGGTGACCGTAACGGTGAGTTACCAAACGCTCCGATGCAGTAAACCGCTACTGAAAGTACGGCACAAATGTAGCCATGGTCTGCACTCTGTGCGTTTGCTCGTACATGCTCCATCAGCCCCTCGACTTAGGAGTCATTTGCTTCCATTGAGGCTCCCAATTGGTCTTTTTAAAACCACTTACGGACGTGCGCTGGATAAAGACCGATCTTTGCCGATTATTCTTCTCTTCTTTTCATGTTTAGGCTTCTTTCATCACTGCCAATGTGCTGTGAGTGTCCCTTGAAGGGCGAAACCACCTTACCCCCCCCCCCCCCATCGCAATCTTAAGTTACCACAAGTTCAAGGCGCTGCGCAGACTTGGGAGACTTTGGCTCGGCACAGACTGACATTGCATTGTTCCAACCTCCCACGACCACCCCCCCCCATTAATGTTGATCAATTCTCCCGTGAACAAACCCTGGGGCTTCTGAAATCAAGAGAGTGCCCCTCCACCATTTTCAGCCGAGGAAACACACCGGCAGATTTCACCACTTCGTTTCGACCGCACAAGCCACCGCGCTCGCTCTCAACAGTTGAGGGCAACTGAATCGCGCATAATGGAAATGCCTGAGCGATGCTAAACCGATCAACGAGGCGAAAGAAAGAAAAAACGCAACACAAGAGGAAGCCCCCTCCTGGTTATGGACGTTGATCACTTCTCACTCGTTCGCCAGCACCGGCGAGATTCTTCAAATCGATGGCGGTTAGATGTATTGCAGAAATCACGTGACGGGATGAGTGTCGTAAACGGGCGCTATGTAAAGTCGTGCCCGTGTGAAGCACCTTGAAATGCGCCCGAAATGTTTTTTGCAGCCAAGCTTGCCAACTCTGCTTAAACGCTCGATTCCCTCTGATGTTCTCTGGCCGCCCCCATTGTATTTATCAACGCGACACACGTTCGTTTGGTGCGCAGCAACCTCCCTTACAAGGCACCAAACGTACACGGGCACAAAGATAACACTCCAACTGATTGGAGCACACAGTGTGTAAGCAATACTGACATTTGGCTTGGCCAATTGTAAAAGGGGCTAAAGTCAGCCTATCTGCTCACCTGCAGCGACACAGCACCAGAGGTCTTCACAGCAACGGACACGTTCACGGCCCAAAGCAAACACGCTCACACGCGCAAAGGATATCTTACCAATAACGAATACAGCTGATTTTTTTCGTTTTAAACCTTTAAATAAACGGGAGCGCGAGGGACTTGCCTTCAGGTGAGCCACGGCAGACGCTGGCTCCACGTCCGGCCTCTGCACCTCGCCGATGAGCTCCTCCGCTCCGTTGAGCCACTGGGCCGTGGACACGATGTCACGGTGCAGCTGCTGCCAGCGCTCGGTGGCGTCGTCGAAGCGCCTGCGTAGAGAGACAGGAGGCACACGGGGAGGGCACAAATTAAAACAAACGCCGGCGTGCCCGCGTGCCCGCGTGCCCATGGTGCATCTCCGCTGGGGGGGGGGGGGGGCGCACGTGTGTGTGTGTGCTGGCACAGGTGGTGCATCAGCCAGTCATCTCGGTCATCTCAGTCAGTCGACCGGTGGCACCTGCTGGGTCTGCCCCGTGACCTCCTGCCAGCGGGCATTCAACACTTCACGTGGCCTCAAGGTGCACATGGCCTGGCACAAGCGTCGTGGTGACGTCACCGCCACTTAGTGGCGAATGGCGGTTGTTGTTGTTGTTGTTGTGTGCTGGCTACCCAGCGCCCTCACGTACCGTGCCGGCCTTCAAGGGGGCTACTCGCAAATGGAATTTGCCCCAACAGTCTATTGAAGGCTGCGCGGGGGATCTTTTTCTTCGTCTTTGTGTGCGGCCCTGAGCGTTTTTGCAAGGCCGGGGGGGAGTGGAAGTGATGGTGGCGGTCTTTGACGACGGCACATGAGAAGTTGGCGTTGACCAACAACGTCTAAAGTCGCGGGTGCCGATTCATGTCCCGGTGACGTGGCACAAACACCTCTGTGTTAGAGCCATCGGTACACTTTCTATGTTCACGCAGTTTTTGCCAGCGCTAGGCTATTACGGTACAGTGTCACAGACAAGTTTCTGTGCAGCTTTGCAGTTTGATAGAAAAAATTGTAAATGTTGACTATAGAGAACATTGGAACAATTTAAGTTGAAATGAGATTTAAAAAAAAACATCCTCAAATCAGCACTGTGTAGCACCATTGGCAAACCTGAGCCAGCGGTGGACATTCCACATTCCCACTGCTGTGAAGCAGATTCCAATAAGACTGGTGGACATCACACAAAGTGGACCCCCTGATGGACCATTATTTCACAAGCTTTTAAGTGCGAGTCAAATGCTCCTCGAACAGTAACACCAGATCAGATAAATGATGCTGATTCTGATTCTGTAACACCAGATCAGATAAATGATGCTGATTCTGATCATGATGATCCCCCTCCCCTCCCAGTAAACGTGACGATGACTGAAAGATCACAGATGATAAGATCGGCAATGATTCAATAAATCATCCCAATTTAGGGTCACAATGCGATTTAATAATCCCTTTTTTTTTACAAATGCATTTAATGGTAGCACCCCTAGTTGCTGCAGGGATGACGTAAACTGATAAAAAAAAACACGATTGATTCGTACACGTGCCATTCAACTTGTGCATCGTGGGATAAAAATAACCAGTATACATATTGACAAAGTGAAACATTGTCCCACCTGACAATTATTACCACAAGACGTTCATAAAATGCGGACACGCGTATGCATGTGCACGTGCGTGAACCCTGTTGACCCCGCCCGCCAGTGCGCACGTGCCCTCCCGAGCAGGCGCTTCACGCACCGCTTGCGCGTCACGTGCCGCTTGCACGCACGTGCGCGCAACGTACCGCTTGCGCGCGTCGTAGGCCTGGTTGACGCGCGAGCGCTCCGTGTCGAGGCGGGTCAGGCTCGCCCCGATGCGAGGCACGTCGGCCGCCGACGCAGCCCTCAGCATGGCCGGCTGCCTCTCCCGCACGCTCAGCATGGCGTCCTCCACGCCGTCCAGCTCTGTCCGGATCCTCTGCAGAAGGGAGAGCGAGCGAGCGGTGGGGGGGGGGGCAGAGGTGTCAGAGCGACGAGACGAGGGTCGGTGGATCACACACGTTGCTGTGAAACTCCCTTCCCGTCGGCGGTTCGGGCAAACGTGGACTACATACTGTTCTGTCTGTGTGGGATAGGGTGTTGCCCCCTCGCACGCGTAGGATTTCTCCGGGTACTCCGGTTTCCCCCAGTGAATAAACACTCATTAATTGCCCGATAACATTTTAACATATAGAGGACCACAGATCCGCAGGGGGGAATTGTACGCTGGCTCACCGCCTGGCTGCCTCTCTCCCTGGCTGCGGGTGCTCATCACGGCTCCGAGCCACTCTCTCTTCAAGTGCGAGCCAATACTGAGAGGCGCATCACAAGTTTAAATGATTATTCATTGAGGCCCTCGCCGCGCAATGAGATTTCCTGGGTTTTAATCCGGGTTCCGGTGGCCCGCGGTTACACCGGGTTTTTCAAGTGGAACTCGTTTGCCAGTATCAACTTGGTCATGAGCACAGTCTCTCACTAACATTCAACGTCTTGGGTTAAACACAAATACAAAGGAGAAAACTTTGTAAGTACATATTTCATCATTATTATCATCACTCATGATCAATTCATTGATGGATGAAGGCCTCCCCCAAGCCATCCCCTACTCTCATGATCCTGTGATGTAATAATCCACCCAGCACCTGTATATGAGCTGATTTCACAGCTCCATCTCATTGGTGGACGTCCACTCGGATTCCTTCCATCCATTGCCTGCCACTCCATCATTTTTCTTGATCAACAGCCATCATCCCTTCGAGCCGTGATGTGTCTTGCCCAAGCCCAACGACCTTGCTGTTTGAATCTTGTCGTCAACCCGCATACACTCTACAATCCATCCATTACTCTTTTTATCCCTCTATACAATTCCTTGCATGCACGTCCCCATGATTTATTTTTGCCACTTTTCAATTTTTGCTCCATGATGATCCATATGTCCGTACATCATAGCATGCGGGCACAATCGTTCCCCAAAAATTTTACTTCCTGCTATAGCTGAAAGTCAAATTCCTGTCTTAGCCAAAGCAGATCAGATTTCACATTGGTTCGTTCACCTGATGCATTTTGCTTTAGAACCTTTCAGAGAAACGACATTTTTACGGACGGAGAGCCGTCTATGCTCAGTTTGAAAAAAAAAAAAACCTCACCACATCATAGCGAACAAAGCAACACAGATAAACAGATATATTTATTGAGGACATCAACCGAGGAGATGGGAGAGATTAACCGAGCTGGTGTGCAGACGCGAGGTGGATTATTAAATCTCAGCATCGCGATAGACTACGGAGAATCGGGGAAGCCTACACCCAGCAGCGGATTAAGCCTGGCTGAATCGATGGCAATGGTAACACACTCGTCGTACGCACGCACACAAATATAAGCAAACTCAAACATATTTACTGCACACTCACACGCATACAGAAAAACACGACACATAGCTTAAACATGTATTACATATACAGAACATACCTCCCACACGTGCACGAAGCAATATATGCATTCACACATAGGTTTAGCGCAAACACACACATGCATAACAGCGATCGGAGTACAGTAATTGTTCTCCCTTGGAGGTGGAGAGAATTCTAATATTGCCTGTAATAGTGCTGGGAATATGGAGGTGGGGGGGGCAATAGAAAAGCACGTCTGCTATGCCCGGGCACCACCTTGTCAATACAATTTCACGTAGTTGCATAGGTATACCGCACGGGCACGATCTCGGGGCATGAGGACACTTAGCAAGCAGACGGAACGGGCGCGAGCCAAGTCAGCCAGACCCTGGGTGTCTCTGCGGTGAGAAAGAGCCGCATGTGGGCCACCATCCCTACGGCCACACTGTAAATCAGATGTTGGATCTCGGCTGTGCGTCCCGGAATAAATATCATTTGCAATATAAAAAAAAAATCCACAATTCACCACCGCTGAGACTGAGTGAGAAAAAAGAAATGGTGCGGCGGTGAAACAGGATTTAATTACGAGGCGAGGCAGATAAGGTTGAATTGCTGCCTTATCTCGATTTGAAATTCTTATGTTCTTACACTGCAACGCTGGGACTTTTCATTCAATTTTATTTTTTTTAACACAAATCTTTCTGAGGAATAGATGAACGTGGCGCAGACTTCCCCCGTCGTAGGCAGCTCTGCAGCATCGCGCCGTATTTATAAGCCGGGAAAAACTACTCAAGTCATGTGCTGCCCCCAATATATTTCTACCGGGGGACTTAGGTGCAAAGTTACCACTGCGCCTCCTGCCTGGGAACACCATGCAACTGGTGAAGATGTATTGCGAGAAAAGAACCGGTGCATTGACAAGAAGTGGCAATTCTACCCCTGACACATTCATTAAGGTTGGTTGGCACTGTGACAAGGTTCTTAGCTTGCAGAGTCCATGATCCACCAGTTCTAGCCGAGCGTCTGCCATCCTGACATTGTATGGCGAGAAAATATTATCAATAGGCACATACACCCCCCCCCTCGTTCCCTAAAGGGATGTGTTTCATCTGCAGCTTCTGCTCCCTTGTGGGGAGAGGAATAAAATGAAATGAGCCTGAACTGTCTACTTTTCTTATGAAAAAGGTGAGACGGGCCTTTCTTGCACACATCCCGTGCAAATAACAACAACTACAATAGTAATAAGTACGTTTGTTTGCCCAGGAAAGAGTCAATGAGTCTCGATATTTTATTGCTTGAAGAGAGTTCTGCCGATAAATGTTAAACCAATTCCTGTACTTAATTAACCGCAATTTATATGCGTAGATATATATACACGGCAAGCTAATGAACATGCAATCTACTATTAATTACTATTAAAAAAAAGGAAGTTTTATTTCAAGCTTTGTGCCAGTTAATTCACAACTGTAAAACACCTCATTCAAGACCTCCTCCTGGCTTTGACATTCCTCCTAGAAGACACCGGTGGTGTAACCATCAACCCCACGTCTGAACATCAACAGGCCATTGCATACATCTCAATCATTAATGGAAAATTTAAGTCAAGCGACAGCAGTTCGATTGTGGTCCAGCCACCCAATCAAACTATGGACGACACAGTAAACCACCATAGCCCTGCGTTCCTTCAACGGAGGACGCAGAGCAAATCTACAGCAGCTCTCTCCTGAAGCCCTCTCATCGTGGCCAGCAGACCTAAACATTGGCATTTAGCTCTTAGACATATTACCATCATACGCAAGAATAGAATGCGACTGTAAATGCAACACCCTTTAACATCAATGTAACGTGTTTGACGGAAGCCCAAAATAACCTCGTTTGTGCTTTTTTTTACATGAAATCCTCAGTAAGTTTACATCAGTAGGCCATGTACAATTAACATATTTCATTGCCCGCGACAATGTACTTCCTCTTTGTGACATTGAATAGAAAGGGGACCACAAGGAATGATTGAAGTTTGAAATGCACACTTGAAAGAATCGTGCGTTCCGTTTCCCAGCCATGCATTGAGGAAACATTTAACAGAGCTGTTACGGTGGACTCTATGTGATGTCAACACGATGCCATGTAACAAGACGTGGCAAGACGTGGCATGGCAGCGTGACATGACGTAACGTAACATGACACGGTATCCCCATGCTCGGAAGGCTAACACAGATGGACCCATGGCCTTTTGTGTGTCGCATGATCCTTTATCGGGTAAACCGCCGTGTGATGATATAAGCATCGCGAGGTAGGATTTAAAAAAAAAGAAATGAATGGAATGCAAAACAACAGCGTGTAATGCGGTTGTATTATGATCCCTTAATGAAACAGGACAGGCCAGGCTGCTTCACCATGGGAGAAAAAACCCGAGATAGGCTTCAAATTAATTAATAAAAGAATCACACATCCCCGTGAATTACCGTAACGCTACCATGATTAGCCAAATGAATCAACCCAGATTTTCCACAGTGCCCAAGTCAGGCATTGCCCATAGATTATATGTGATTGGTGTAAAAAAACTATCCATCATTCAATTACGCTTATTGGCCGCATGTGACGTATGCCCTCCTGAAAGCCCAAACGGACTCAGTTGGCTAATTGTGGTAAAGTTCAATTCACTCCTTTGCAATTTAAGTGATATCTAACAAGGGGAATGGGAGAGGGAAGCAATAATCAATAGTGAGCTGCAGCTGAGACAGGCAAACGGCTTTTTACTAATTTACTGAACACAACACTCCGTATGAATGCATGTTGTTGGCTGGCTCGCCAGCCAACACACACAGAAGCCTACAAAATAGAAATGGATGCTTGCATTTTAAACACGGACATGCAATAAGTGTGGCACAAAACAGGCTTCATTAACTGCAGTGCTTGCAACCAGGCTCTACTAACATTGACCACAGGGTTCTGTGGCGTATTTGTGCAAGTATACAGCAAGCTGTTGCAGGGCACAGTGCAAGAGTTTTCCAGTTACAGCAGTTGGATACGGAGCTATAGCGACCATTCCTAACTTATGAATGACCATTGTGGATTTAAGAATCACAGTCAACTTAAAAGGTGGCCATTTTGATTCATCACCAAATTAACCTCATGGCGGTACCCCAGGGTACCATAGTACCCCGGCTCCCGCATAATGCCCGTGATACAGTCATGTTTAGTCTGTTGATGATCGGCGATGCGGCAATCGACTCGTCTCGACGAGCTGTACGCGATGCACCACTACGATGCGTACGAGCGTTCAGGGTTTCGGCACAATCGTCCTCGCTGCGTTTCAACATCGCGGAGTAGCGCCGATGTCGGATTGATTGGTACCCCAGTCGCGGCGTTAAGTACACCCCTGGAAAAAATAGTGTCCCAGAAATAAAATATTTAATTGCCTCAGCCACTTTGTATTATTTGGTACCCCGGGGTACCGCCATGAGGATCAACTGTCCTTGTCTATTTGTTTTTATTCCTTGGGATCCTCCCTCATGATGCCGTCTGGGGATGGTCCCGTAACAATGTTTTGTTTTAAACAATTTTGGGGGGGGGGGGGGCTCAAACAAACACAACCTTTCAGCAACAACGACACACGTCTCTCTCTTTCTCTCAAATGTCGAAAACGCACACTGCTTCACTCCAGCCCTCTGTCGACATCACGCGCGCGTGCAAGTTTTCTTACACCGATAAAATAGGCCTTGCACGGAACCCACCACTTGAGTTGCCACCACTGAGGCACAAACAAGTGGGACACAGCACGGGAAGAACAATGTCTCACAATGCCGCAGGAGAAACTACGTGTAAATACGTTGTCTTGAGTGCGGTGTATTATTACACAACTCACACAAAAAAAACGGGATATTTTTTTAATGCCCTGGGAAGACGAAGAAATTTCCCAGGACACAGCTGCTACGGCAAAAGTATGATACTGGAAAAACCAGAACAGTTGGCAACCTACCTCAGTGCAGGTTTCTGTTTACAAATCATCTCATGCCCAGTGAAATACGAACTGGAGATTGGGAAAGTCGAGTATATATACATAATAACAGTGAATGTCTGATTGGGTCCTAGTTATGTTTAAACACCTGCAGTCCAACGTTCACATTTTATCTGTGGAACGGTGAGCGACGATGCTAGGAGTTGCAGCAAGTCCTATCAACCCCTGGCCAATTAGCACCCCACGTCTACTAATTAGGAGAAAATTGCAGTGCACATAACCCTATCTCGCGCACCAACTGGAGCACAGCGTGCGCGCGAGCGAAGATCCCGCGAGACCGGCGTCGAGGTATGTCACGAGGACGAGGGTTGAGATTTATCAGCTTGGAAGCCACAATTCTTCAATCGCAGTCACAATCAAGTCACCTGTGTTTCGTGTCCACGATGTCGTGTTGCGGGCAAATGTTGTCGTCGTTAAATTTACAGCTCATTTGTCAATCCACTGCTGGATTAAAACCCTCTCACACCGTGTGGGTCATGGGAATTATTTAACAGCATTTAACATAATTATTTAACATAATTATTTAACATAATTATTTAACAGTTGGGTATCACTTGGCCACTGATGTTTTAGCCATGGCTGGGAATCGAACTCTGCATATATGCATTTTGTACTTATTTCAGACTGTACGTAGCCAACCGTGCTAAATCGGAGATTCGGGGGAAAAACAATAAACACAAATACACAAAGAACACAAATAAATTCGTTTTCAATCTCGCACAGTGCTACCAATCACTACATCATTGCTCCAGAGCACAGTGTTAAAATCGACGCGTCGCTTTGATGATTCATGCAGAAAGATGAATCATTGTCGGCCTCAATAGCTGGGCAACAGAATCAAGGGGATCATTATTTATAATTCACCCTCGATGCCTGCGGTACAAATTCACCTCAAGCCACCAGAGTAAAATCATTCAACTGATAGCTCGCAATAGCAGAGAGATCACAGGGTGGGATCATTTGGGTGCAGGTGTCATGACAAAATGTGCTCACAATTGCCTCCCACAACTCTGTAAATGTCGGTTAACTCCAACACAGTTCCTCGAAGGTTTCCGTAAATCCCTCTCTGTTATGAACCACGGTCAACATTCCTTACTTTTTTCGTTTCGCTTATACAGCTCTCTGGTTCGCGTTGTTAAATATTTATCACGCTGGCATCTAAATCCGTATCTAAGCAAAAAAAATGGGGCATACATTTCTGCAGACACGTACTGATTGCCGCGGCTAGTTATATTACATTCCTGTGGTGCTGACCACACGATTTTGAAAAAGCGTGTTCCAGCTCTCAGAAACAATGAGTTAAGAATAAAACTAAAAATACGGTGGGGGGAAGGGGGCCGGTGGGGGTTTCCATTAATCCTTCGCCCAACTCTTGCGGTGTCGTAGAGATGGGTGATTTAGCGTGCGCGGGGCCCTTTACGCTGTGGCCGAAGCTAACCACCACACTCATTAACCCACGAGGTTCTGCTATAAGCAGCTTATGAAGTCTTATTAGCAGCCCAGGGGCATTATTTATAAAGGGGGTGCGAGGCTGTCTGATGTTGTTTCCTGCCCAGGTTCGGTAAATCCAAGGCAGTGCTTTTGAACGTATTATAAAACTAGCGGTGAAATGTTTTTATTTTTGTTTTTAAACAGCATAAACAAGACAGAGCGTGCACATTTAACAGTAATGTAGAATGCGCATAGTTGGAGGGTTATAGCTTCACACTGGAAAAGAGGAAATTTCATTACATTCTAAAAAAAAAATTCGGGGTTTTGTTTGTGTAATGAAAAAGAAACTAATAGCGTTATTTGGCGAGAAGAATACCGCATTGACAAAGCCAACAACATTTGGCGAATACGTCATTAAAACATGATGGATTTAGTTAATGCAATATTTATGCTACGCAATGTATTTTGGGCGATGCGCAATACTTACCAACGTTAACGTGTTTATGTCCGTTTATTGTAACATGAACAGAAATGAATAACAATAAAAAATATACGACAATTATAATACCGTAATTGAATCCCCATTCGTATACTACACCCCATAATTGACAATCCATTCTAATGCAAAAATGCATTACATTTCAATGAATGCATGAATACTGAACTCGGAAAGCAAAGCTAAAGCGATCGTACATTTGACAAAAACTGGAATTCATGAACGCATCGTCATAAATGGGGCAACGTGCGATAGTCATCGGAATAACAATGGGACGGATGGCAACACAAGGTTGGGGCCAAGTGCCACTGTAAAACACAATGAAATGAATGTTCATTTGCAAAACCGTGTCAGGAATATTTCTTTTTCTGAGGTTTGCTTGAAAAGACCTTCACCCACAGGTGCAGAGGTGGGGGAGGCATGGAGTAGAGTGCAGGCCGGCGAGCGGGAAAGTCATTTAAATTAGTCAAGCAAAGAAGACGGTCACGCATTATTATACAGCGGCGGTGTCAAAGGGCACTCCACCGAGAGAGAAGCATCCCCGAGATCAATGGTGGCTGTTGTCGTGACGGCTGGCGGGCATGCGGCCACCCCTTCCTGCGACCCCGCAGAGACATAACGGAATTACGGCCACCCCCTTGACGAATCTGCTCACGACGCTGAGCACTTACCGCCCCGGCTTATCCTAAACGCCAAACGCCCTGGTCACTTGATCCTTAATGATCGGCAGTAAATTAATTCACGATGCCATGGGTAGATATTTTTTTTCTCTCCTACAACTACTGCGTCGCCATTTTTACCAACCCTCCCTCCTCCCCACTCCCTCTTCTTTCTTCGAGCAAATCTCATTAGGAACGAATGTCAAAGTTTAACACAATGACTCTGTTCATTACAATTACTAAATTACTAAAATTAAAAATAAATGCTTCCGGTTAAATTGGATATTAAAAAAATTCCTACCTTTTGTTCAACGGGCTCCGGGAAAGCAGATGATCAATAGTTAAGTCCGAAGTGTGCGTCACCGCGGAAGCAAAGCAGAGGCAGCTGCAAAGCTATAGGGAGCCAATCCTTAGAACGTCCGCATGATTAAACGAAACCCTGAGGAAACAAGCCTGCTAAGAAATTCAAATTTGATGGCTTTAGTCTCAGCCGAAAACTGAGAGGAGACGACCAACCGCTGATAAGAGGCAGTGAGAGACATCTGCCGGTGCCACGCACTGTGTGATGTAGCGCGCCGCGATTAATCCCGCTATTGGCTTGCCTCGTAAACATGCGCGTGACACTTTTAACGGGTTTTTTTTTGGCAAAGAGCAGAAACCTCACTTTATGAAATTCATAGTCACGATAAATTTCGATGCGCGGCTCTCAACTCCGTCCGTTTTGTTGCGTCGCGACGGTGAGGCGCAAGCGGCAATGCAATCGCTCACGGGCGTTTACAGAAGCACGTCGCGATTACTTTCAGGAAACGTTCACACGCGTGACGCTGAAGTTCGGATGAAAGTTGCAAAATCCCCAAAACGCTGTTATTAACGAAGACTAAAAAAAAACACGCAAGAGGAGGTGGAGCGTTGAAATCACTGTGTATCTCGGCGCTAGGAAGATCAATGCGTACACGACAGGGCTGCGAGAAAGGGTGGCAGAATCTCGGGGAGTTTTTCATCCAGCAGTGGACTGACCATGGTTGATGATATGAAAAACCTAATCAGTCGCCAGTTAAGCCAGCCGTTTGCGTAGTTTTGTTTCCAACTGTCCAGCGAAAAAGATTTATTTCGCGACCGAAATCACATCCGTGAAAAAAAAATGCGCGTGCTGATGTCTCAATCTGCGTTGACTCTCGCCAAGTACCAATTTAGGCTTTGCATTTACCCCGTATTTTATGTTGTTCCCTAAAAAAAACGGCATGATTTCCCACAGCGACTTCATTCAGGTGGTAACCCATATGGCGGTCAAACAAGCCGGTGACAACACTGTAGTGTCAAGACAGACACACGTAGAACACTGCACACATACAGGCCTTATGGTTACACATTACACAGTGTTCCCAATTATGTCACTGGGTTGGCTGGCGCACGGTCCTTGTGCATACACAACCAAGTACATCATGCTCCAAATCTGCTACCGATCAAGCGAGCTCTACCGAACACCCAGTGATATGCCCTGCATGAGTATCCCGCTTCTAAA
Organism: Lampetra fluviatilis; assembly: GCF_964198595.1. Taxonomy (NCBI): domain Eukaryota; kingdom Metazoa; phylum Chordata; class Hyperoartia; order Petromyzontiformes; family Petromyzontidae; genus Lampetra; species Lampetra fluviatilis. Next base: position 1,913,032 of record NC_136324.1, read on the forward strand.
GGAACATGTTATGTTATCGTCTTTTCCCCCTAGACCCCCCCCCCCCCCGCCTAGAATTTGTTACGATGTTGCTATCGGCAACATCTCACGAGACGAAGAGACCCTTTTCGAATTCTCGCAGATCGCGAACTACCCCGTGTGTCAGATACAGAAGGTGACTTTTACACGGGGCTTCTCCTCAAACATTCTTCAATTGGCGCGTTTACTCACGTCATGCGAGTTCCGATACGCCGAGCTACGAGATTGTCACGTGACGGTCAAACTGACGTTTTTAGTTCTCAAAAACCAAAGTTTAATTAAACTTATTCGTTTGAACGGTCGCCAATGAGCCTAACATAACTGGGCTGAGGCCGCCAACAGGTAAAATGAGATATTGTGCAGCTGAAGCGGCAACACATGCTGAAGAAACGTTTTGAGAGGAGCCGATTGGTGAGTCGTCACCATCGTGGGTGGGAGGATTTTGCGTGATATCATGTGGGGGCACAGACTGGCAAAGGTGTGTGTGTGGCCCCTTGCCAGCCCGTGCCCGGGGAGGCCGGGTGGCTCAAGAGATCAGAGAGCTGAGCGAGTGCCGCACAGATCCTGGGGGGGGGGGGGGGGGTTCAGTTCCTGGTAGCCGCGAGTCGCGAGTTTATGGTCTGAGCCCAGTCACCGATGATCGCATAAAACACCCATCGCACCAATGTTCGATTCTGGACTTAATTTGCCTCAATCCAGCTCTGAGCATAACAATAAAAAATCGGTGGCCTGCCATGCGACGAACATTGCTCTCATACGCGGAGTGGCTGGGAAAGTGTTGTATGGACCAGAGGTCACCTGACGGGAGCTCAGAGGCAGCTCTATAATATCTGCTTCTGAGCCATTTGCTAACATGCAGGGTTGAACACTGCTCCCTGAGAAAAACATGTAAATACTCCATCTATTGATACGATACCAAAAGCCCAATCAGGAAACAATTGAGAAAAACTGACAAATAATAATAATAAATATTTTATTTAATAATGATAACCATTAAACATGGGACAATATTGCATCTATCTACTGTATAAAGGTATTTCATATTATTTGTACAAATGTAAATACTTTTGAACCATATCTCACATCTCACCCTAGCATAATATTTCACTTGAAATATTAACTTCCAGTTCTAACCTTATCTTGCTGAATTAAAATCCATCTTAAGTGTCAATGTTCATGTAATGTTTGTCCCATCTCACTACACGATGGTTATAAAGCCCTTACTTTCTAACCATCGAACAAAGACTATCACTGCATTGTGTGCTTTAAGATATGCTTCCGCGTCCGTCTGGAATGCTCTTTCTTCCAATATTAGGAAGCCACTGAAGCTACACACTTTTAAATCCAGATTGAAAACTAATTTGCTTAGAAACGCTTATTGAGTTTAGTTTGTTGTCCTTCCCCCAGCACCTCTGATTAGCATGGTTGGTTACGTACGCTGCAAAAGAAGTTCAACATACTATGGGAACCTCATTTGCCAGTAAAAATATGATAATTGGTTCTTTACCCTTCTATCTGGGTAAAGAACCAATTGCGGTCTATGCAAACATGACTCCTTGTAAAAAGGTGTCAGTTTTGTTGCCAGATAGAAGGGTAAAGAACCAATTATCATATTTTTACTGGCAAATGAGGTTCCCATAGTGTAGATGCTTGCCCCGAGCTCTCATACTCTGATGGTGCATTGTCCTTGAGTTGTGCGCCTTTTGGCGTCATCTGGTCCAACCCATATGAGACTAGGCTCTAAGGAAAGCTGTCTCGGGTGTGGACCAATCAACTTCGAAGACAGTGCACATTATCAGAGTTATGTTCTTTTGTTTGTATTATGACTGCAGGTATTGTGGTCTATGCAAACATGACTCCTTGTAAAAAGGTGTCAGTTTTGTTGCCAGATAGAAGGGTAAAGAACCAATTATCATATTTTTACTGGCAAATGAGGTTCCCATAGTGTAGATGCTTGCCCCGAGCTCTCATACTCTGATGGTGCATTGTCCTTGAGTTGTGCGCCTTTTGGCGTCATCTGGTCCAACCCATATGAGACTAGGCTCTAAGGAAAGCTGTCTCGGGTGTGGACCAATCAACTTCGAAGACAGTGCACATTATCAGAGTTATGTTCTTTTGTTTGTATTATGACTGCAGGTATTGCGGTCTATGCAAACATGACTCCTTGTAAAAAGGTGTCAGTTTTGTTGCCAGATAGAAGGGTAAAGAACCAATTATCAAGTTCAACATACATACATACGTACACCCACAGGTACAACCGTGTCACAAAAACAATCGCGGGCTTTGCGAAATCCATTTCGGGGCACGAGTGGAGCGACCTTTGGAAAAATCATGGCAGAACTCTTGCGATGGCGTTTTGATTGTGAGCGTCGCATCACCACGACGCGACGCGACACGACACAAATTATCCCAGCGGGGGACCACGGCCTCTCACCTTCAGCGTTGCCTCCTGCCGCGAGAAGTCCTCGAACTCGCCGCCCTGCAGCTCGGTCCCGTACAAGGCCTGCTCGGCCCTCGCTAACGACAGCAGCAGCTCGTTAATGTCCAGCAGGTACTCGGCAGTTCCCGACGGCTGCTGGTGCTGCTGCTGCTGCTGCCCTGGCAACCCCATCGTCGTCACGGTGACCGTTGTCTCGCTGAACACCGTTTGCTGCGTTGCGGGAGGAAAGGTGAGAGAGGGACGGGAGGGGAGTTGGGGGCTTGTTAATGCATCGATGCGGGATGAAGCCACGTTAAAACGTTGAAATGAATGGCATGTTACGAAGACGAATGCTTAAGACTTTTGATACGTTAATGCGTAAAATTCAAGCTCGGATATAATTAAAAGTTGGGCGCAGCCGTACAATTTATTTCTCAAGCCACTTCGGGCAGAAATGGCCTCCACTAAAGGGAGCACTCTAGAGATCCCCCCCCCCTCCCCACTGCCAGAGGGTATTTGGCATTCTCCTCCACACTGGTCAGAGATCTTGGAAGAGATCGGAGTACCAACAATGTACCCTACCAGACACGACATGCCGATCGAATAACCATGGTTAACGCATTTACACTACGGGGAGGACCAGGGGTGGGGGCATTTAAACAACTTGGACGTTTTTTCGACTGCGGGGTTGTGAGATTGGTGAAGGAACCGATGCCCTCTAATATGTCAAGTCCAGCGCGCCAATCATTGCACACTGGGAGCATCCCGGGGTAGAGTTAAATGGGTTATTAAGAGGACATTTAATCGGCCCCAATAGGGGGCACACTTAGCAGAAAGGAGAACAAAAAAAATCCTCACTTAATAACCAGGTGGGAGCACATAAAGATTAAACAAAAATATTTGCAATGAATAAATACGCGTGCAGTAATTGTGAAAATTATGTGAACAACAAGTTGAAGTAATGTTGTTCCAATGCTTACATGTTACAAAAAACATTACACTAATGAGCCTAAATATTTTAAAAAGTACAAAACCACTTCGACGTTTGTCTGCAAAAAAACCACACATCCTCTTGCCGATTTCGGCAATACCCGTGCCGATCGCTGAATGTGACTGTGAATTATTTAACCGCTGCCTTCGGGCAAGAACTTTAAAGTGCTGCATTTTATTTTTTTGCGAGCAACATTAGACACTCGATCCTGTCTGCTTGCGAGTGTAGGGGACCCCCCCCCCCCCTAAAGTCTTGGGTACCATAAAAGACTCGCGGAGAAATATAACCACAATTTTCCCCAGACACAAAAAAAATACTTTTAAAAATGCAACTTGTAACATTCACAGTGTTCGCTCCTCACCCTCGTGGACAGAGAGAACGACTCTGAGGCGCGAGGAGAAACCACAGGCAAGCGATGAGCCGGCGCCAACGATCGCCCAAGCTCTGCAGTCCTCTATACATTGACATGTTCTCAGCTCACTGATATATTATTATCAGTTTATTTGTTTTCCCAGGACAGCCTCACTCAAGGCGTGTTCAAGGAGGGGCCTGCTAAGCGTTCACAGGCGGTGGAGATGATCGCTGCTCGTTTCCCGGGGCAGTGAAATGTGCGAGCAATTTTTCGATTTTGACAAAACCTAAGACCATGCCGCCAGCACACGTGACCCTATTCTTTCGTGAAAGAACGTCCCGGGTTCTTGAAGGTCGACTATGCACCAGGCGGTACCGTACCGGACATCCGTTAAAGAAAGAGCTTCGAAGCTCATCTGATTCCTCCTGCAGTCTTAATAAAGATTCTGATTCTGTCAATGTGCCCACAGTATTAACCCAGACGGCCTGGGGCTCAGACCGCACAACTCTTCCCGTGAAATCAAGAGTGCAGTACAACACCGTTATCCTGTACCACAACACCGAGCTCTCTTTGAAGATCTCCCGCCACTGACCACGGATATCCGCCACATTCTACGGAGTTCATTTAACAACCTGGCTCATAATATCCAGAATCAAGGGTGTCCTGGCTGAGTCGCCTTTCGCAGTAGCTGCATCAGCCGCATGGAACTTTCTCTTACGGCACATCAAAGCGCCATCCACTCCTCAAGCAGCAGCTCAAGGGCTCACCAATTTAGACTATCACCTGTCCAGGCCTCCAAATTCTTGAAAAATGTGTTAATTTCGTGAAAAATTGTGCGCGGTTTGTAAATTGTTTACCGTTATAATTAGCATGCGGCAAGTACACTACCACTGGGCCATGCCACCACCCCAAAGACTTCGCTTGACAAGCTGCACCAAACTTAATGGGGTAGCGGAGTGGCGTAGTGGTTCATTATTATTCTTTTTGGGTTCGACCACGTAAACCCGATCTAATCCAAAAAACTCTATTATGGATAATATTGGTCGTGAAAGCCTACGTGTTAAACTAAATAATTATTATTTAACTTAATGCACAAATGTTAATTCAAAGGTCGTAATTTGAATATAAAAGCAAGATGAATAACTTATAAAGCGAATTGATAAAGTTGCAATTACATTTTTTTTTATATATAGAACTGCATGAATGATCATATGTTGTAAAAGTCACGTACTCACTCATTTAGATTAATTTCGGCACGTTCCATACTTAGCCCACTGGCACATTAAGAGGAATATTCTTCTTCTGCTCTGCCTGAATTAAACATTATAAGTATACCAATTAAAATTTATAATGTAACGCTATGCGAGAACACCCAACAAAAGTCACTCTGATTGTGTTCATTTTCATCACGCAAAAAAATCAGTTCACGTTCTTAAATGGCGAGAATAGAAAATTGCATTTCCATGCAACGTTCAGCATGGCATGTCCTCAGCTTAACGAACACAATCAATTGTTAATCATTGACCTGATAGCCATTCTTGACGTTTTGTATGCATGTATGTACATGTGTTTAATTTATTTCGCACCGTACGTAGCCAGTCGTGTTTACCATGCACAACAATTATAACATTAATTCGTAACGTTTTGTCACTCGACCACTGGACGAAGGCCTCCCCTTATACTGTATCGGTTTATGGCGGTTGTCAACCTTGGTTCAACATGCTGGTCACTCTGGGTTGATGAATAGGGGGTTATGCCCAAGACTGGTCTATACATCACTCCCCTTTGATTTTAGCCATCGCCGGAAACCAAATTCAGGTTGCCGGGTTCATAGTGCAGTGCACTGACCACTGCCACATCGCTCAACCCTGAATATCGAAAAAAAGTGGTTTGTTTTAGCATTTGCCTCCGAAGTAGAAATGCACAAGCTATGGTGTGCTGCTATCTGGAATGGATTCTATGCCAGTTTTTTTTTAATTTGAGGAAAGGACGGGGAGTGAAAGAGTGCCACGGGTGAGTAGTTCTGTTTGTTGTTGGAATAAGGTGAAGCAGTACATTTGGAGACCTCACCTGAGATACAAGATAAATCAGTGCCATTTTACACTCGTGCTTAAACGTATAAACGGTAAAGGTGCAGCCCTGCAACGTCTTGCTCACACCAATGCTGGCAAACGAGTCTCCACAAGACAAAGCTTTCGAGTATATTTTTGGCCTATATATATATTTCAAATTCTTGAGAAAAACATACGTTGAATATTAATGTTATGGAGCTGTGAGTGGCAGAATTGTGCCAGAAAGTCGCCACGTATGTAAACAAAAATACAATTTACTTGACTTGACTACTTTTGCACGCTGTCTGGACCAGCTGACTGTGGTGAACCCATTTATACTGCTGGGTGGATGAAGGCAGTGGGGGGAGGCATTTAAAAAAAATTTGCACAATGGCAAACTATTGTTTGAATTTAATTAAGAATTTCATGACCTCTAATTAGCACGGTTGGCTACGTATGGTGCGAAAGAAGTTCAACATACATTCAATCACCAATTAAATGAATTACAGTTAATTTGTCCTGTTTTAAAAGGTATTTCCATTGTACAAGATGAGTACATGAAGAACAATGACCACGGGAATTATACTCCTCTTGATTAAAATGTTTACACTGCAGCCGAGTTCTCTCTCATCACCAGTTCTCTTTATTAAAAGTAAATACCGCTAGTGTGAACTATAAGCACACTCGTCGATCTAAAACACTAAATACACGCTTGCTTGTGCCCACTTAGCATTAGCATATTTTTAAGAACCAACAATCCTTAGGCAATATATCAAAGTTTCATTACTTTTTACGTCGACATTAATTTTATTTTTTTAAAAGCCACAGTTTAAATAACCGTAATGACACTTCACTGACGAACCATTTTTTTTCGGGCGAGCATGCTGCAAAATTACAAAACGCTGAACGAAAAGAATAATTAACCAAGAGGGGCAAAATAACCGCGTCGGAGGTGCGAACGATGGCTGTGCGAGCGCACGGCCGCCCACCAATTTCAGAGTCGCTCGGTGCATTTGGCCAGAATGATCGCGCGGCCACCGATGCCCGGACGCGTTTAAAGAGCGGCGCACCTCCCACTCCGCGTGCCAGACCTCCGTGCCAATCAAGCTAATTGAATCGCCACCATTAAACCCTTTTAGGCAAATCAGGCGTCAAACGTTTGCGCAACTGACAGCAGCGGACGCTCTAATGATTTTACTATAAATAAAACAAGTTCCCGGTTTTTTTTTGCCTCCCAGGCTTTTAGATACTCTGGATCGACTCTGAATGTTAATTGAGGTCCTGGCAGTTTTGCTGCCGCTGCTGCCGCTGCTGCCGCTGCAAGTGGTACGCTGCATTTATTATGCACGTCGTGGTTACGTCTGCGGATCGTGCAACACGGTACATTTTAATTAAGGCTTCCTCAATGTTCACGCGCTTGCGAGCAACCTATCGCCGTCCGCAGCGCGTAAAAAGGCGCGAGCATTTACCTAGACCCATTTTATTTACAAGTTTACATTCTGGCAAACGCCAGCCCTGTCCTGCCGTTCCAGTCACTTTTAACATCAAAATTTGCTACACTGGTCACACTCTAAAATGTTATTCCACATAATGGATTAGTAGACTTCTAGGTGTAGTGGCTTACAATTTGTGAAAGTACGCCACGGTACGGGGTAATGAACTCAATGGGAACGTGTGAGCACACAGGGCAATCGATAATGCTGCGCAGAATACCTACTTGAAGTGTGGGCATTATTAATTTTCCTTTCGTTCTGGTAACGTGGCCACTACAGGTTGAGGTGTCCTAAAAATGCGACGCTGCGCTGTTGATGTTGTGCAATTATTCTTTTGGACACAGCACAGGCAGTATTAATCATCATAAACAGCCCTACAGCTCATCGCTTAATGTGCTAAGCCGCAGTTAAATTATTAAAATGAAGTTTTGCTTTCAGAGCGTTCAACTCTACCTCATAGCCAATCGTGTCAGCGTCAACTCTGCTTTAATGGGCTCAGGAACACTCTCAAACAGACAGCATCGTGCAAAATTAACGACAGCATAGAACCATCCATGTGGTTTGTGGCAGTCTGTGGGAGATCAGAACAGATGCATGCAGCACTGCTGTAATGTTCAGATGGTGGCTTTCAAGCTCACAATCTCTGCCTGTAAATCCCACAGTGACATCCCCCTGCTGCGCATTGCAGTCATGCACAAGTGAAGCAAATAAGAGAAAAAAACGTCCAACAATGTAACAGCGAACTCTGTAAAGTCAACAAAAATAATATCATTCTCCTTCAATTTTGACAAAGCAAAGATGGAGAAAGGAGTTCGTGGAGGGAATAAATTGGATGAAATTATTTATAAGCAATGAAACTTAATTATATCATGGGATCTCCTTTGCCAGTACCAAAATATGATAATAGGTTTTTCCCCTTTTTCTGGCAACAAAACAGTTGCTAAGATGTTAAAACACCAAACTGAAACCTTTTTACAAGGAATCATGTCTGCATTAAACACAATGCCTGTGGTCAGAATGCAAACAAAAAACATCCTCTGATAAATATATGCATTGTCCTTGAAACTGATTGGTCTACACCAGAGACGACTTTCTTTTGAGCCTTGTGCCAAACGGTGTTAGACGCATACTCTTTGGTTCTTTCGGTAAAGTCACATAGATATAAAACAAAATAAATTTCATATCTACGTGACTTTACCGAAATAACCAAAGAGTATGAATCCCTGCAGTCACGAAAACTTAAAATCTAGGTGTTCGACGCCTTTTGGCGTCCTCTGGTCTAACACCGTTTGAGACGAGGCTCAAAAGAAAGCTGTCTCTGGTGTGGCCCAATCAGTTTCAAGGACAAAAAAACAGAATAAAATCCCGAGAGCAGTTTGGAAGGACCGCCGGCGACGTTACCGTCTGGTGCTGCGCCCTGCGGAACTGCAGGAAGTGGCTCTCCAGGTCCCGCCAGCGCTTGGTGAGGCGCAGCATGTTGGGCTCCAGAGCTTTGGCGGCGCCGCCGCGTGCCAACTGCTGCGCCCGCCTCTGCAGCGTCTCGTAGCCCTCCCTGCGCTCCTCCAGCTGCTTCACCAGCTCCTGCGGCGGGCACGGGGGTTCACGGCGATCGATACGCGTCGCGCCGCCGCCGCTCCCGCTGCTGCTGCTGCCGCGCCGTTGCGGCGCGAAGCCTCGCCAGAGGTGAAGCCAGCACCCCGGCACGGCACGCCGTCACAGTCAGAATATTTATTTGGACTGGAGGAATCCGACGAGCTGTGAAGCTCTTTTTTTTCAGCAGGATTGGGCATCAGTCTGCCGCACACTACTTGCAGAATGTGTGCCCCGTACCATTTCAACATTGTCATCCTCTTAACTTGATATTTATTCATACGGGCGACTTCCACGCGGTGCACCCTGATGCGCTCTGCGGCAGGGAAACCCATGCTGGACATCTGTGAAGAAGAGCTTCATAGTTCTTCGGATTCCTCGCGTTTTAATAAAGATTCTGATTAGACCCTGCGAGGCACAAGGTGAACGCAGCAGTACTGGCCAGCGCAAGCAAGAGGCCATGTTGCTATGTGGCTGTTCTAACCAAATAATTTGTGAGCAGTCGATCTAAAATGGCAAATTTGGACCACGATTCCGGCACACATAGCCAACTCGTTCTTGAACGTCGTGGCATCTTAAACGTCCACTGGGAGGCAGACGGCACGTAAATCTCTTGCTATGCCACTGCATCAGGATGGTATGTAGATTAAATGTTTTGTTGTAGATATGTTATGCAATTTAATCCTCCACAAGGCAACAACTGCGAGGGTTGGAGTTGCATCGTCCCATTGCCTGCAGGATGACACTGAGCTACTGCGTATGATGGTAGAGATAATATTATTTTGGCTTGCTCAATAAACACAGCTTTATTTTAAACGTGCCTGTGCCTCTCTGGCAAAGTGTAAACACCATCAACTTTTACCCTCGAATAATCCATCTATGCTTGGGTGCACAACTGCACACATGTACCTGGTCTGCCCCCACGGATCCTTCTTTGTATCAGCCATTGAATAAATGCATCACTGACAGAAATTAACAAGACATGATTTGTATACACGCACTGGTAAAGTGGGCAATTTAAGCTGGAGGGAAAATATTTGGAATAAAAGACTCTGAAACAAGATTAAATAACACCTGCATCTATTAATATGAGATGAAGTGGAGCTGTGTGTGGCCATGCATGCACGCCTGCAGAATTCAGGCTTTGACACATTTCGCACGTGGAGATAAAAGAAGGACGGGATCGGCACCTGAACTTCCATCTCATTGGGCGTCCCCTCCATTCCAGTGAGTCTCTGCTCCGTGTCATCCAACCACTGCATCATCTCGTCCGTCTCCCGCCTGTACTGGTACCAACTTGGCCATATCTCCATCACCTTCTGTCGACGTACAGTCTTCACCTCCTGCGCAGAGAAGAAACACAGGAGAGGCAAAGCGGCGAGAGATCAGGTGGAATGTTCCATTTCATCGGCGGGGTGTGTTCTTACCGACCAGCAGAGCCGATAAACCCAATGTGACCGAGTGGTTCTCGATTATAAAGCGTGAGCTATGCTCCTGCCTGAAGTGCAGTTTTGTACTAATCAATCACTGGGGCCATTTTGCCCGTTGCTGAATATCAGCACAGTTCTGATTTCTCAGTCGTTAATTATTTATATTCGACCTTCTCGCATCGGCGCAGTCCAATTTATTTCATCAGCGCAGCGTGCGCTTGTGCCGCAGCGCACTGCCGAATGATACGCTCGTGATTGTGTTTAACATTTGAGAGCACGACGCGCAATTGGCAATGCAGTCCGCCACTTTAAGCAAGGTGTCTGCAGTAAAATTGTCTTAACCGTTACACCGATGAGGCCTGCAATTTACGCAAATGTAAATCATTATCATCGGTATCCATGAGCAAGCCACTGCTGGTTGAAGGCCTTTGCAATAAATCGCCAGCCCTAACCATCCTGCAACACAACAATCCAACCGACTGTTTTACTGTATTATCGCTTTTCATGAATAAATACATTCGACCTTTCTATTGAAGGTCCAACATTGAGAGAGCGCAAGGCAGCCACTAGGCGGGCACGTTGCAGTGACAGACGAGGGCATGGGGGGTTAACGATCGCGTCAGTCTGGCACGTGCTCTGCCAGTGGTGACAACGCGCCCTCTCAGTTTTGAACATTGTCTATATTTTCTTCATTATTATTTTTAGTTTAGTTTTTGTTAATTGTGAATCTGTCATAAAATAAACATATACATGAATACAAGTAACTAATCCGCACAAACAAAAGATAGCACAAGCTGCCAGTAAGCAAAGCACATGTTAGGCCGGTATTCTTCGTGCACCGCTCGGCTATGGCTCAGTTCTGGCTCAAGCTAAGCACGGCTTTTGAGGTGGCTCCATGCGTGGTCGTGTTTCCCGGCCATGTTCAGGACTCCCACGAGCCGAGCCCGAGGCAAACGAGGGCTGATCCACTCGATCGGCTTTCAAAGAAACTGAGCGCCTCAGCAAACGTCAAGAGAATACGGCCCTCAAGACTGGCGCGCCCAAGGGGCACGGCTTTCACCGGTCGCGTCGGCCTACCGCAGGCTCCGCGCTGGTGTCATTGACTTTGAGCCCTCTAGCCGTGTCCGGCTTCGGGAGAGCCTATCGTCTCTGAGGCTGTGTTTGAATGCAATCTGGTAAGCAGCTTTGTGGAGGCTCTAGGGTCCATTATCCAAGGCCACACTTCACCACCTAAGGCCCTTAAGAGAAAATCAGTGACTTATTCCTCTGCACTTCTGTCTCGCGTACATATGTATGCACACTTCACTTATCCAGGAGATGTATTTATTGATGAAGGAGATATGGAATACGATAAACCCTCGCTATTCACGAGTTCTGGATTCGTGAGTTTCGCTTATTCGCGAGTTACTAAATGTACACTAATTCCCCCAATCGCGACCCGCCGGACTCGAGCATTCGCGAGTGTACGTAGTTGCTGGACCACCAACACCGGGGAGGTGCGCACATAATCTTACTACGTTTGAAACTGTCTGCGAAGATTTCGCACGCCACCTCGGCCGCCCGCTTTGCGCGTCCGCACTTTCTTCTCTCATAGCATCTCCCGAGAAGTCATCCCCCTGAATTCCTCACCATCACCATCATCTCCATCACCGTCAAATCAGCATCAAAGGTAATTTACAAAAAACGCATAGTTCTTTATAATTCATTCATTGTAGTCATTGTTATTATTCGTACCAGGAACGTAGCTCCATTGTTTTCCCCATTGGAACAAGGTTTCTGCATACGGAAATTCTGCATTCGCGAGCATTTTCAAGTGCATAACCCGTCCCGAGTGGAGAGGGTCGACTGCACACCCGTTGTGGCACGAGGAACAACTTCCCCTTTTTACAAGGGCTTCCAGGAGGCAAGGGCGGCCTGCATCTTTGGCCTTACCTTTATTGTCGCGTACTTGTTCCTCAGCGCCTTGAGTTTGGCACCGATTCTCTCCCTCTCGCTTTCATCCTTCGTTTCTTTCAGTAGCTGCTCCCCCGTCTTCAAAGCCTCTTCCACCAAACCCTCAACAACATCCTCCTGCGATTGCGACAGGAAGGCGGCAACTCAATGGTGGGCACGGAGTGGGGTGTGAACAAGTGAACACGCTCATACATTGATAATTGTCCCCGGCAGCCTTGATACTAGCACTCATTAATATATACTTTATTTTCCTTTTTTCCAAATACTGAAACGTGAATGTGCTTTTCAAGACGACTTCAGTGCACGTAAATGTCAGGAAAAACTAAACTACAAGGTGTCAATGATGAAAAATAAAACGATGCTAACACTGCCATCGGAATATGTGCAGCCCCTTGGTTTTTTGTGTGCAAAATAGCACCCAATAATGGCAACATTATATGGAAGTCCTTCATAATGTATTCTGAGTAGGCTTATCGATATGCACAATGGCAAAAGAAGCTGACATGTAAGACGTTAAACCTGCGTGGTTACATGCAAAGATATCATTTTTCTGACAGCTACTCTTGGGTGATCGGATATAGTTGACGTCAAGTGTGCAGAATATTGACAACGATCTTCGGATTTGTATACGTTTACTATGCTTTTCTTCCCCAGGGGCAGCCAAAATTACCATTTGCCATTTTCATTCTGATTGAGAATGCTTTGGTGACAAATGCTAGCACACTTCAAGCAAGGCAAGGTTTGTACAAAAAAAAAATAGACGTGTTGGCCCAGATTGAGATTAGAAAAGAAACACTTAGGAAGTTTGACAAATATATATCGTCTGAGCATTATATGAATCGAGGCCTTGAATGCGTGTGTGTGTATTTAATTACGGAGGAGGCTCGTGAAAGACGCTACTGAGCAGTTGGAGGCAGTCGCCCTCCAACAACAACTGAGAGCAGAGGAGCGACGCTCACAACAGCGAGCGGAGCACCGGGCAGCTAAAATGCAGCAAGATGGCACAGTAGGGAGAAAAGCTGGTGCATCTACGAGTCATTTCAGTCGGCCAACTCATGGCAACTGGGTCTCTCCCGTGACCTCCTGTCAGCGAGCCTTCGACACGTCACGTGGCTTCTAAGTGCACCTGGCCTGGCACAGGTGCCGCGGTGATGGCACCGTCACTTAGTGGCGAATGGGGGGGAGGGGGGGAGGAGCGGTGGTATAGTGATTAGCACACTGCGCTACGAACCCTGAGACCCGAGTTTGATTCCCACTCACGGCCAACACCAGTGACGATTATCTACACTCATCCTGGGCCTCCCTTAGATCGAATCAGCCTCAAATAAGTACCTGGTGTGGTGTGTAAACATCGCCACTGGGCAGACAAAGGCGGTCGGATGTGGTGCTGGCCACCCACCCCCTTATGTGCTGTGCCGGCCTTCATAGGTGCAAATAGCACTCGCCCCAACAGTGTGTTCAGGCTAAAAAAGAGATCTTTGCCTTGTTTTTAATTCGAGGTTTTAAATATATATATATAATTCCGTAACATCTTAGGCTGGATGCGTGCGGATTAAAATGTCCATGGGGGGGGGCGGGGGTGGAAAAAATCAGGCACTGTGGTAAAATTTAAATTCCAATGCTGCTGTGGCTTTTGAAGCACATTTAGCAACTTTTGTTTTACAATTTCACTCTAACGCAGCATGCAAACAACACTTATACAGCTCTGTGAGCACAATCAACGCCCCCCGTGCAAGCATCTCGAGGCGTTTTTTGACAGCTCAATGAAAAAAAATATCAAAATCGCCGTTGCAACAAGGTCACAGTTAAAATTGAAAATCAAATTGTGGGGTTGAGTAGATTGAAACAACAACAGTTTTCTTTACTGTAGATGAAATGACGTGGAATTATCACGTCACCGATATACACATTGTAATACAGCCCGAACTCACTGCAGAACAGGCGCATGGCCAGATGCAGTCACCTTCTTCAACGATAGAAAATTATAGGACAGCCGGCAATGTGACTGCCAATGATCACCAGAGCCAGGCCCTGGGTCACACGATCCAGCATTGCCGGATTCACAAATCACGGATCGGATGATCATGGGCAAATGTCACAGATGTCCACCAAGCCTCCACAGAGGCTATCGAATGGCTTAATAAACATGGCTATACATGCACAACGTTGCTAGTTTCATCTTGGAATACAGAGAGAAGATTATCATACGTACTGAAGTAAAGAGCAACAACAAGACAATGTTCTGGTTTTAGTTCGTCACATGAAGATCAACTGGCTTGATAGAAATAGAAAGTTGAATCTAAGTAGAAACAAGATTGGCTAAAGATCGGACGAAGAAACTATATAGGAACAAAAAAAATATTGGGAGTTTGGAAGGATTTTTTTAAAAAGTACTTTAGTTCTGCCAGCAATATATTTATTTCGAAGCATAGTCCATTGAATCCTTTAAAAAGTGAGTCGAGACTGGCTCATAGATTTTAAGGAATAACAAAGCGTCACCTGGTAATGCTACGGAGTAAACAGTGTTTACCCTGAAATACCTTGGCACGGCATTTACTCAGGGGAGAGCTGTATTTGGAAGTGATGCCAAATAAACGAGTCATGGTTCATGACATCACCCGTGCGTTGGCATGGTGTTTGTGGTCAAATGTTTTTTTTATTTTGATTATTTTGCCGAATCGGATAAGAACACCTCTTGTAAGTGTTACAACTGTTACACGATTCCCGTAAAGAAAAGAACAATTTCCACATGTGCGAAAGTCTCCTCACGTTACCATTGCAATGTCAGAGCGATCGCAAAGAATCTAATGCGTTTTTTTTTATTTCCCCCCCATGAAAGTTTTGCCCTCTACCACTTATATCCACTGTCATATCAACAAAGTTTGTAAGGATAAGCTTTCTCCCTATGGAATTAAGTAATCAGAAGTGTGACATCCCCAAAGCGGAGATGTTATAACAATTATAGGTACTTACACAAACAGTTTATCAAGCCCTAAACTGCTCTCCTCTCCCCTATTAGATTAAAAAATCCTCCTGCCAACTGAGATTTTTGAATATCCTGGGGGAAAGGACGTATCTCTCTGGTGGGCTTTTGAATCGTTCCGTGCATTTGTTCGGCACGATGTTCTGAAGCACGGTGGCTAAGAGCTATGTTGCGTTCCTGCAGAAGCTCCCAGCACGCAGAGCGAAATGCCGGAACATCAAGAACTTCTTCAACAACTCAGCGAAGCCCTTGGATTCGAAAGCACGTGGGGCAAAGCGGCAGACGTCGTTTCGCTGAACGACACGTGGTAGTGTGCGGGAACACGTCGGAGAGCCGTAGAGCGCAAATTTGTCCTCAGGCACGTCTTCCAAATAGTTTATTTCCAGTGTTTTAGCGGTTATGGCAGGTAAGCGCACAAACCAAATTTAATGCTACATCTGGGCCATGAAACCATCCTGGCAAAGCGGGCAAAGTCTCAAAAAAACACCGTCAGGTAAAGTTTCACGCACAGTGTGCGCGCGTGCCGCATGGAAATGGAACACGTTAATGGGTAAACAAGACAAAGGTGTCCAATCAGCTAAGGAACGCACTTAACATGGCAACTGGGAGTCTCAAATCAGCCCGGCCCTGCCCCGTGCCTCTCGTCGCCCGCCCATAATGTGCAATTAGCAGAATCTCCTCCACGTGATTTGTAATCGGTTGGGGGGGGGGGGTTTCACGTCCGACTAATTACCACACTTTCCCTTTTCTTTAAGTGAGCAAGTGTGAAATTCCCGGCGACGTAAGATTGGCAAGTGTGAAATTACGGAGCCGACCCCGGTGTTTACCGCGGTGCGCCACCACGTACTCCACTCTCCGGCCCCGCAGTGATTAGACGAGTGCCATTTGCCACCTCAATTATAGACTGTCAAAGCAATTTTACAATTTGAAGCAATTAACAGTCTGCCAACGTAAACTGCGAGAATTCCAATTCCCATTGCAACATGTGGTGTCCTTTCACGTAAAAAAATCATCAGCAGTGGGAATAATAAACACATTTTTTTTTTAAAGTGAAGTTACTCATTTTAAGTGGCTTAATAAAATACAAATGCCATGTTGACTTTAGGAAATAAATGTGGATATTAAAGACGCTGGTTCCTCCCCTGCCTTGGGGATTTTAGTAAAATCACAGACAGGGGAGTTATATAATTTATTGATTCTTTTTGCCATAACAATGGAAGCCATTTATTTCTACCATGATTATTATTATTTTACTTGTTTTTTTTATAGCATTTGTTTAGCATCATTGTGTCCATTACTCTGCGCTTCCATCCTTGCATTCTTCAATTTTGTAATCGTGATGACTTTGTTTCAACTTAAATGACCGCTATCAACCTTGGCAAGCTTCACAATGTTCGCTCAGAACAATTTTAAATGACAAAGAAACTAAATTAGTTCGCTTTTGCTCACTGTTGTAAATTCTATTTGATAAAAATTCAATCGCAGCTTTCCAAACACTGACAACTGAAGGTGTTGTCATAAACTATTTCAAAATATAAGAACGCGTGTTTTTTAATTCTATTTCTACAACAAATGTCTACGTGAGTGACACGTGTTGAAGCCTCTGATGTATTTATAATGACACAAATATAATTCTAAAACTCTACATGCCGTCAATATCTCCGGATGCAACAGAACAAAATAGAGATGTTTCTTTTTCCCACAATCTTCAGGAGCCCCCCCCCCCCTTGCCCCACCGAATTGAAATAGCGAAGGCCAGATTTGCTTGTGTTATGCCATGCGGGTCCCAAATGGCCTCATACAGGAGCGGAGGTACAGAGTAAAGGCTTTGATGGAGACATGAGGATATTAAAAAAAAAGCTGAATAAATAGGCTTTTCTGCCAATATTAGGTCACTGACACAATGCCTTCTATCAGTATTGATCAAGAAATCCCATTTTGCAGAGACGCTTGTTAATTATATTTTTGTGCAGCCATTGGATATGGCTTCGTATTGCTCCATTTTATGTATTACTTTACTCTCCCCAATGTGTACCCCGTTAAATGTGTCAATGGTAAAAAGAAAGTAACATTTCTATCTATAGTCTCTCAAGCAGTTTGATCTATGGTTTCATGTCACCTGTAGATTATAAACTATTTGGCTATTCTAACTTATCGCATAAATTAAAATTTTTCAACCAAATCACACAAATTCTTTAGATATTACAAGCAAATATTAAATCATCAAAACATAAATAAGCGCGTTATGTCAATATTTGTCGGATAAACGACTTGTTTCCTGTGAGCTATAGTGTGGTGGTAAACAGACTGCACTCTCAACCTGGCAACCCGACTTTGAGTGCCAGGCAACAGTTATTGTCAGTCATGAGCAACGTTTACAGCGGTCCTCCCTCCTCTACACACACACAATTCGTTTAACATTCAGAGTAGCAGTTAGTCAATCGGGAGGCTGCATTTGGTGACATAAAGAATGTATACTACCACCTATTCAAAGAAATCCAGCCAAATTTCGATTTAAAGCTTTCATGACTGCAGGGATTCATCTTCATGTTTTATTTTGATTATTTTATTATTTCCCTTCTACGTGACTTTACCGAAAGAACCAAGAAGATGAATCCCTGCAGTCACGAAAGCTTTACATCGAAATTTGGCTGGATCTCTTTGAATAGGTGGTAGTATACAGTCATTACGTCACTAAATGCAGCCTCCCGATTGACTAACTGCTACTCTTAAAATAATAAAAATAAAACATGTTTTATTTTTATTATTTTATTATTTCCCTTCTACGTGACTTTACGGAAAGAACCAAGAAGAGAGATCCAGCCAGTATGGAGAAGTAGGCCAAATACCCCCTGGAGTGGCTCCTCTAGAGCTCCTTATAGTGGTAGGTCCTTCTCCCCTTCGGAGGTGTGAGCAAGCACTTGTTTTAGCTTAATAGTTGTACTGGTAAAGAGAGGGTACACTGGTGTAATAAGTGCCAGCCAAAGCTCATTTAAGCACTGAGAAACTTGACCTTTTTGAACAGGTATTAACTAAACCTCACCCTTTATATCACGCAGCTTTACAAGTCTCTCGCCTCTCACATCTGAACTGTAACATTTGCAGTTAGCTAAAACGTCAATATTGAATTCATTATTCTCTCTCTCAGAAATATTAAACAATTATAATCAAGTGAAATTTTAGTTGGGCCTGTTGCGTAATATGATCGAGGCTGAACTAATGTAGGGCACGTAACTCCGCATCAACTCATAATCGATTTAAATGGATCCTTACACTTATGATACGTGCATTGATTGGGGCATGCGAGAAGAGATTATATTTTAAGATTCATGAAAATTGCACGCAGATTATACCACAAACAATAACATTCTGGCTAATGGTGCAAACACAACTGTGCGAACGATATAATATAAAAACAGGCAAAGTTCATATCAGCAAGAAAAAATATAATTGAATCTTGAATCAAGAGACACCGCTAAATTGTGACAATTCATAACATTTATGAGGGTTGGTGGGGGAAACGTGATAGCATTGGCCCTCCCCACCCTTCTACATTTTTATAGTCAAGTAAACATAATGTCAGTGCTATATTTTACACTGCTGGTGGGTTTTCTTCAGACTTGCCCCGTCGTAACGTAAGTTGCCAACAGCGGGAGCAGCATTTAACATTTGTCTAAAGTTGGATTGTGTCTGTGGCCCCCACTTCGGCTGTTTGTATTCCCCTGCCCCCCCACCCTGGTGGATAGCAGACAACCCGTGGGTCAAACACAAAGACACAGTCCCCCCGTATAGCCTGAACAGACTGGTGGGGCAAGTGCTGTGAGCGAGCACCTCTGAAGGCTGGCATGGCACACGAGGGGGTGGGTGGGTGGCCAACACTGCCTTTGTCTCCCCGGTGGTGATGTTTACACACCACCCCAGGTACTCATTTGAGGTGGAATCGACCTAGGGGAGGCTAAGGATCAGTTCAGATAATCATCACTGGTGTTGGCCATGAGCCGGAATCGAACTTGGGTCGCCGGGTTCAATGCGCAGCGCCCTAACCACTACGCCATCGCTCCCCTTACACATGGGTCACAACAACAACACCCACCATTCGCCACTAAGTGCCGGTGACATCACCACGACACCTGTGCCAGGCCAGGTGCAGTTTAAGGCCACGTAAAGTGTCGAAGGCTCGCTGACAGAAAGTCACGGAACAGCCCCAGCAGGTGCCGTGGTTTTGACTGACCGAGATGACTGGCAGATGCACCAATATGGGTCACACACGCGCGCGCACAATTACATTCATGTGTTATAGCGATTACAGAGGCCGAGGGACCTCCACGTGGCCAGCACGCACCTTTCCTTCCTCAAAATCTTCCTCGTACAAATCTTCTCCGCGCTGAATGTCCGCGTCGAGCTGCCTCAGGGCGTGCTCCAGGCCCTGTTCGCGAGAGGCCGCCGCAAAGACGACGCCGGGGGTAGTAGCGGCCTCCGGCGACGTGGGCCCGTCCGTGCCGTCGCCAAACGCCATGCGCTCCCCTCCCTGTCGCCGCCAATGCAAAACGGCCGGGGCCGACGTGGCCGCGGCCGAAAAACCCATGCGGGTCCAAAAAAACAAAAACAGGTCGATCGTTAGGGCTTCCAAAACTCAGCCGGGTCCCCCGACAGCAGCCTGATCGTCAGGGCCGCTTTAAAACAGTTGCCTAGTCACGCGTTGTAATTGTAGAAGACGACAGGCCTAACGCGTGTGCGCCGAACACATTCCGCCGCGTAATATTGTTCTGGAGAGGCAATGGGCCCGATGGGTTAAAGAATGTTTATTTATGCGTGGAGACACAGAAGCAGTGTTCTGCTAATTTAATATGTGTGTGCGCTGGTGGAACGGCAGCAGCTGTTGAAATTATTTTCAAGTGGAGACTGTTCAATGCCTCTTCTTTTTTGCGGTTGTGATTGATCCCCTGCGTTAGACTGGCAACGCAGAGAATTTCATCAACACAAAAACGGGGTCACCACTAGGCACCGGCCACGTTGACAAAACAACGACCTGGGAATCGACGTGAATTTGAATACCGTGAGCGCAAAAAAAACCTCGGAATCGCCGACTTTACGTAAACGAGTGGCACGCACTCGTAATTGTTTTCTCCCGATTAAAAAAGAAAACACGCAACTAATAACGCGTGGCACATCGTACGCACGTGCGTGAGTATGTAAACAAAAATCGATGGCGTTTTAAAATGACTAAAAACGAATAGCTCCAAAAGAATGTATGTTTGTGCAGCCCGTGTGGGCATGGTGTGTACAATGTATTTAATGCCGCTGTCGCAACACACTCAGTGATCCTTGACGAAGGCTATGATTAAAACCTATTATGAAAATTACAGTCATTTAACACTTTAATTACCGGACACATCAACGTTTTTGCCGTTTTGTTCTCAAGTCTATGGAAATTGCATGTCCTATAAATTGTCGCGCTGCAATTAATTTTATTTTTATTACTTTTATTATTACTACTACTACTTTCATTGTTATCGTTATTATTCCCCTCATTCCCGCTAATCCGTATAATTGCGCTCCCCGCATTTTAAAGGCCCTCCGCAAATACCCTAACAGCAAATGTGGGAGGTACGGTCGGGGTAGTTTTTTTTTATTCAAGATTGTGGCGAAATTCTACACGCTACAACGTGACGTGCATCCTTGTGGGTTTATGCACGTAAAATTATCAACGGCGTGACTCACAGGTGACTGTTTCTTGAGTTAAAAAAAAAAGCCCACCAATGGGGCCCAAACACGAATGAACGATGGGGGGGGTGCAAAAAAAATGGGACGAGCACACACATCGTGTAGAATGGTTTAGACACTGCTATGGATGACAACAATATTAGCGGACCACTTTGAATAACATCGGCTCGAAATGATGGTTTAGCGTGGGCGTGCAGTTATCGTGCGGAGCGTGCGTGTTAGATTGCATTCAAACTAAACGTCTTAAAAATGTCCACCCGGTGAATGTAATATCTCGGACCGGCTGTATGCTGCCCGTGGATTATTAATTAATTTTATTGACTTTGTCCTGTGAATTTATTCGACTAGTCACGTGTATGCTTAGCAATTTCTACTGACTATTGGCAATTGTCTGGCCGACCCGTCTCCACACCAAGGCTCACGGTCATTCTCGCCATGTGGAGAAGGAAGCAATCATATATATGTTTTTTTTTTACGTTTAATCGGCGCTGCTTTGAATGCAGGGCGCCTGATTTGTACGTGACGGCACATTTCCACGTGCATATGGGCGATGTGGTGAGCCAAAATCACTCCTAAAGCCCGAATCCGATCTTGATAATTTGCAATGACAGCCGCTCCATTTGCTATGACTGGTGAAGTCTCAGGGGCTCAATGCAAATAGAACAAACTGAAAATGAATTCAAACTCTTGTGGGTTTTTAATGATATGCAATACATATATTAAAAAAGATGCAAAAGCCATGAGGCGAAATGGGATTTGTGATACAGGAATAAAAATATGCAAATAAAATAAGTGCAAATAAACCAAGTGACTAAACAAATAAAAACACACAGGTTTGAGTGTCTACAAGAACCAACAGAAATGTTTGAAGAAAACTCAGAACATCCCTTTACAATTTTCATTTCCATTTCCATTACGTGAAAATAATGACGCAATATTTAACAAAGGCGCAAACACTCTGGTAAACGAATGTCCTCAAAGGCCCTAAAAGAGCACACAGAACGCCTTGAATGGAGATAATCCCGCTAAATATCTCGTCTTTTTTTGTTTTCTGTTGGTGCTGGTGTTTAGTTAAAGTCCTTGCCTGTAGCGAGACGATATGGGAGGGGGATTTGGTGCTGTGGGGAGCGGGCGAGTTCTCTTCTGACCGAACAGACGACAAGCTAGCCAATCGGTAGCTGCCTTTGGCGTGGCTTGAGCCAATCGGCTTTCTGGCCTCCAAGAGTCGCCTCTACTTGCGATGCGTGCAGTTGAGGGGTCGGGGTAGGGGTCAAGGGTTAGAGTTCATCCAAGAGCAAACAAGCAAGCAAAATAGTTAGGGGCAGTTAAGGTAAGTGCTCTTTGTTTTGTACACGTGAGTTTGTGTGGCGAGTGGGTTCAGCAAAGAAGAATGCAGAAGATGAGCAATATAACGTGAGGGCAGTCAAAAAACCAGAATGGAAATGGAGAGGAATGCAGAATTATCAGAGGAGCCAACAGGTTTGGAAAAGCAAGATAGATCACAGTGGAAGTTATGTGCACGAGAGAAGACGACAGCAAGACAGAGAGGGAGAAGTGCGGGCATAAATTACGATCATGCAAATCACCGTTAAACTACGCTACATGCGGAAGGTTGCTGGGATGGAACAGCATGCATCCATCAAATCAAGGGGATTAAACACTGGCAGATACACATCCCGAAACATAATCAAAGCCACAGTCAACATGCGCGCAGTATTCATCAGCGTTAGCAGTTTCACATTTACTTTGCATCAGCCTTGGACTGGGCCAAAGCCATTGGCGGGAAATTGCCTTATGCTCTGCTTTATTTATAAAGCTGACATCGGATTGTCACTACTTACATTTTTTTTTTAACCGAGCCATGGCATAACAGTGTGTCTTCCTCATTTCTATATATATAAACCTTAAAGAATAACTCAGCATTAAAAAAAGAGGAAGAAACCGATAAAAGTAATTTGGGAGAAACGTTAAAACATGAGGGATTTTATTTTCATTCATTGGCATGCTCTTGGTATCCAGACAATAAGAATGTGGGAAATAAACAGATTTGTGGGCGACCCAGCGCCTGAAGGACCCCGTTTTAATGCCAATTCCCGGGTTTACCCAGGCCAGTGGGACAGACATCTCAATTGGGATCAATGCCCAGGCAGGGTCGCTGGCAGGTTAGCCTGCTCTCTGCCTCAAATGAGGTGCCCATTGGAAAACATGCAGCGGTATGAAATTTAAAGAACCCTATGGTAAAGGAAGACACCCTGCTGCTTATGTTCATTGCAGCCTGGTCTCACAGAAAATATTTCTGTCCCAGTTATTGGTCGCATAAATTATTCGTACGAAAGCCAGCAGAAAGAATCGGAGAAGTCTACCCCCACCATCACGGTTGGTATTCCAAGCTTCACAAGTTGAAAAATAAAATGGGCGATGTTTCTGCCAAAGGCTCTTCAGGAAAAGCGAAGAGCGCGCAACACAAATGTATTTCAAAATCCTTTGGACGAGGCCTACTTATCAACAGTCGGGGTCCACCTCGACATGCCCTGCAATGAGTGGTCGTCACACATGATAGGCGATAGTCCTTGTGTTCGCAAGGACAGTCTCGGATAACGGCATAAGTCGTTCGGTTGTTTTGTTGGCGGATAAAGCTTCTACAGTTACACAAAAGCAGGAGGTAGAAGTTTTACTTGCATATTGTTTTTTTTTTATAATTTCCCCCGAGTTCCCCCCCGAGTTCCCCCCCGCCCCCCCAGGAGAGGCAATGTTACCAAAGCGAATTTCCTGGAGGTGGCTCAGAGGTCAGAGCAATGAGCTGGCACCAATGAGATCATCGGTTCGAATTCGAGCAGGCACCCATAATTAAACCACGTGCTCAAGCGTAGCAGCAGACGGTCGAGAACAGAGACCGGTGACTGCGCGCACTATTTTGGTTTTGAACTCCATTTGGCACTCAATTCCAGCACTGAAATGAATAAGGTATCAGTTTGGCTATCGTGCGACAATCTCACTGCGGAGCAAGTGGGAAAGTGAAGACCCCCTTCTGTGTGAAGGATAAAAAAATGAAGGTCACTTAAAAGGATTTTAGGGAAAAATCTCCGTTAAAAATCTCGTCCACGGATCAGCCTCTAAAAGGCGTTCCACAGCTTTACCAATGTACTCTGTCTCATGCCTGGACACCCAATAGCAGAGTCGGGATAAAATTGGGGTAAATACATATGTGTGCAAAAAGTTCACAACCTTAAAACTGAGAGAAATGGCACAAAACGAACGTGATGCGCATGCAGAGGCAGCAGCTAAACCTGAACGTTGTTCACAAAGCACACATCAACACAGTCCAGCTGAGTGGTAAGAACACTTCACAATGCCTTAAAGTGTGTGCACGTGTGTACGTTGAACTTCCTTCGCACCGTACGTAGCCAACCGTTATAATCGTAGGTATGGGGGATGGACAACAATAAACTATACACAGAAAACAGTTCGAAAGAAGTGAGTTTTCCATCTCGACTTAAAAGTGCATAGCTCCAGTGGCTTCATAATGCACATAATATGTAACTATTCTCTATCAACTGCTACTGTAAATGAATACCACCACATTTCTGCAGTCTTAGGTTCCTGTGGAGCATAAATCCATCTGGCGCTTATTTTTGCTCTGGCTGTATTAGACAAATATCGGCTGAAATGTAAATAAACAAAACGCAAATCTATATTGTTCTGAATCATGTGACTCAAGCTGGGGATTTTGAATAAGTCTGAAGATGTAAGGCAAATAATTCCATGGCTGCAATACGGGGTCATTCCAATTGCGCTGTCAATGTGCCTCCCCTAAAAATATCTTCATTAAAAAAATGTGACTCCTGCGCTACGGGCTGGTTCATGAAGCTACTTTGGGGACGTAGACGATACATTTGTTGAATTATATTTCGAGCTGTGTGTGTACAAACGCGCATGAACGCCACGGAACGCGATCGAGGTGCATTGCAGACCTGTTGCTCCACTTTCTGCTGAATTACATCGCTGGCCGGAGGGGACGCAGGAACCGTCTCAGCTTCGCGTGCGGCGACCACTGGGACCGGGCTCACCGATATGGGCTGCGTCGGATACATTGAAGATTAAATAAACGATGCGTACAAAGATTCCACCGTATAGTCTTAACAGGCTGTTGGACCAAAGTGCTGTTAAGCGAGCACCCGCGAAGGCCGGCACAGCACACGAAGGGCATGGGTGGCAAGCACCACTGCCGATCGCCTTTGTCTCCCCAGTGGTGATGTTTACACAGCATATCACGTACTCATTTAAGGCTGAGTCGACCTAGGGGAGGCCCAGGACCGGTGCAGATAATCGTCACCGGTGTTGCCGTGAGCGGCAATCAAACTCGGGTCACCGGGTTCGTAGTGCAGCACGCTAACCACTGCACAACCGCTCCCCCCACAATGCATACAAATGCATGCACACACATACACACACAAAGAGCCACCCATCTTAGTCAGCATTCCGTAAGGCAAACAATATATAAGGTAGGAATACTGGGCGAGATAACCAAATTTAACTCCTGAAGACGCCACAGTCGTGTGTGGCAAAAGCTTGACAGAGGGAATTGTCAACACAGCCCAACCCAGAAAAATACACATGCATCCCTCATACAGCTCATACTGTTGTTAGCGAGCACCTATTAAGACTGACAAGGCACACGCAGGAGGTGATGTGGCCAGTTCCACACCCAGCCACCTTCGACTCCCAATTGATAATGTTTATACACTGCACCAGGTACTCATTTAAGGCCGAGTTAACCTAGGGAAGGCACAGGACTTGCTCTGATATTACTTGTCACTGATATTAGCCATGGCTGGGAATCGAACTTGGGAAGCTGGGTTCATAAGCAGTGTGCTAAACACAACAATGCCATTCCTAACATACACACACACCCCTGAAAGGCAGTCATAAACATAAACCTTTCAAAATAAAATTTTATTTAAAAATTTTGAGTCAACTAACGTCATGGAGTATTTTTCAGCTTCATGTATGCGTAATAATTAATAAGAAAAAGTTAATTTCAATGAGCAATTTTGTACAGTTTGTATCTAAACACAAAAAAACGGCATTATACATAGATATATATATTTGTTTGATAAAAACAATAACATTACATTGCCAAATGAGCGACATGGCTGGGATGTCATTATTTTTAATTGCGCCGCTCGAAATAGAAATAAAAGGGAGAGAGAAAATAATCGGAAAACGATGAAACATAACGGGCCATCTCGCATGTCTGCGCAAATGTTTTCTGGTAAAAGGTTAAAGTACGAGGCTAGCGAGAGCAAGTGGCCGGCCCTGGTGTGCACGCCTTGGTGTGCACGCCCTTCGCTCCAGTGCACATCACTGACCCTGTCACTTCCACTTCGTCAGCCTTAAAAAAAAAGAATGGCACCACGTTGTAAAAATGGAAAAAATAATATAACCGGATTTTCAAAGGCGTCGCGAAAGATGTACTTTTTGAAAGCAACACTTTAATAATTTTAGTTTGTGAGATTTATCTATTCTGCCTACAATTGAATCACCCTGAATGCAAACCGCACTCATCGTATCTCGGAAGCAGAGTTGGGTGTGGTTGGTTAGTCGGGTGAGAGATGGGTTAGGAAACACCAGGCCTTCGAAGGCCGGGGGACTGCGAGGTGACGCGTGAGATGGCAATGATAGCAACGAGTTAATGAATCTATCCGTGTGGAGCTCTAAGTGTTACTCTCTTGTGTATGTGTGTGGGTGTCCTCATATTTTCTCCTACTCCTTACCTTCCTGGTCTTGATGCGCTGAGCGACGGAGTTGAACCTCTGATGGAGCTCGGTCACCTTGGGCTCCACGAGTCGGCGGCAGTAATCGCCGCGGTTTGCCATCAGCTCGCCCGCTTGGTCGTGCACCACCTCGACCTTATGGCTCGTACCAGGCAGCTCCGATTGCAGACGCTGCAAAGACCGAACGACAAAGGTTTCTCTCCTTTGGTCTTCTTCCAGACGGCTAGGGGCATGCGCTTGCTAGCGAGCACCTATCGCTCCGGGCTTCTTCTGTCCGCCCCTGAGCTGCTGCTGCTGACATGTGTGTTCAGGCGACGTTAACCGAGCGGCCCAGCGCAGGCCAGGTGCCAATGCCGATTTTCACCCGTGTTGTTGGTGTCACAACGTGGAGCGGTGGATCAAAGGTTTCTGTGCTGCACCCTTGACCTGGTTGATCCGAGTTTGAGTCCAGTCCACGGCTAAAACCAGTGCCAAGTAATATCTGAAACCGGTGCTGGGTTCCCCCATTCACCAGCACTGACCAACATGGTAGGTATAGCCTTCATCCAGCAATGCACTAAGGACTGTGAAGTATTATTACAATAATCATTATATAGCAAAGAATTAAGCCTGAGTGAATTCTATGTAGCACAGAGTAATATCCCCTATGCCAGGGTGTAGGTGTACAGATGATATCAACATAAAGATACAGAGCATATAAACAGCACATGTAAAACACAAAGACACATACATGTAAAACACACACATTATACAACTCCTCTACACATGTAAAAAACACACGCACAAATGTGCACAGCATATGGACACTACACACACTCACGCACACATTAAATGTGATTGGTTCAGAGACGCAAACTCAAGCTTGGGGTTTTGACCTTGAATCATGTTGCTTAATTTTTAGCAAAGTTATGAAGTTAACATGTGACCAATAATTATTTTCCATAACAGCTTAACACACTGTTTTGTGGCAGATGTATTTGCTTAAGCATCAGTGTTAACAGCATTTAATTTGGAAAATATCTAACCAGGCAGCATGAGCAGTTATGACAAACACACCACAGATGCAAAATCACGAAGCGAGCGCGACACGCGGATCCGCGGGTTTGCCCAGAACCCAACCCGGTCACCTTTGTCTCCCCCCAGTGCTGACTTTTATACGCCGTAGCAGGTACTCACTCGCTCGCTTTTAAGACCGAGTCGATTGTGAGAAGGCCCAGGACCCGCTCCGATATTAACAACGAACTGATATGAGCTTTGGCATGCACGCACGCACGCAGGCAAGCACGCAGGCACGCACAAACTGCACGGTGATCAAGACCCTTGTCACAGAAATCCTTGAGTCGGAAGGAAAAACAAACGCGACATTGTACATCGCCGCCAAGGTGAGCGCGCGCATTGGGGGAAAGGACAACAGTGAGTAATTTGAAGCGAGAAATTATTCTGAATCTCTACCCTGCTGTTTGCGACAATTGTGACGTCTGCAGGCGTTATGCACTGAACGTTTCATTTGAAACCCTTTCCAAGGACTTACAGGACACGTTGGGTGAATGCGTCTCACGATGCCTCTAAAAAGCACAGGCGCTTTCGACAATGGTGGGTTTTAACGAGGGTGCGACCTCATGAAGCTGGATTTAAGTAGAGCGGAAACCTTGTAAGTAAACTGGAAGGGTGTTCTCGATATAAATAAGCAAACGTAAACTTTGAAACAAAGCCTAAGACTCTGGCCGGAACACTGTTCATGCCCTAATGAAGCTGGACATAGTAGGAAACAGCATAAAGCCCTTTGCTAATGTTGTGCCGGGTATTTGTAGATATATTCTTAGGTTTTTTCATGTAAGTAAAAAAATAACCAGTATATATACAAGGACGGTTCTCTTGGAATTTCTCTTACTTGATACAGCAATCGTGCTGTGACGGTTCCACCTGAAGACGGAAGCTTGTGTTGCCTCCGAAACGTCGTGATTTAAATTTTACTTTTATTAATTTAAATTTTTTACCTACGTGACTTTACCGAAAAAACCTAAGAATATGAATCCTTGCAGGCACGAAAGCTTCAAATCTAGAATTTGTAGATGTGCTTATTAAGAGCAATACGTCTAATACATTTCAAGCTATTTGAAAGATTTTTTATATTTTACCAGGTAATGCCCACTGAGCTGTATCGCTCTTTTAAGAAGAGACCAGGCCACAAATGATAGCTCAACAAAGTGGCTTATCATGTGGAAATTCATAGCAGCCAAATACTCTAAACGCACTTTGTTTCTAAATGTGGAGGGAAAAACCGGAGGACCCGGAGAAAAATCCAAGCGACCACAGGGAGAGAGGCATGCAAACTACAAATAGGCGTTAGGGTCGGGATCGAACCCACGACCTCCTGTATATCAGGCGAGGTAGTTAACATCTTGCCACCGTAGCGCCCGTGCCCCTTTGCCCGACCATTGTCACAAATTAAACTATGCGCAGAAGCAAATCGAAAGCTATTTTCAGTACTTATCTGTTGTAAGCAGTTCGTTGAGCCCGCGCTTTCCGTACCTTAAACACATCGTCCCTCTGGTTGGCCGACAGCTTCTCCGCGTCGTCCATCATAACTTGTGAGTGGTATATCCACGTGGTTATGTCCGCGATGTTGTGGTCGAAGCTGTTCATCTGGGCCTGGTATTCCTGTTTGGAGGCAGGAGCCCGGGCAGAAGTAACAAAACGCGTGGGAGCAAATCACCGGGAGGTAGGTGACATAAGTGAGCAATTCCAAGTGTTTTGCAATTAAAACAAGGAATGACAATTAAGAAGCCGCGCTATCAGATAATTAATTAGTAAGCACAATGATTAATTGCAAACCCATTAACAAACAACTACGCAGACATTCATCACCATCATCTCCAGCCGCGTGATGGTACGCCCGTCGTGCATACAGACATGTTTATTTTGGTCATGCACAAGTAGACCGGGAACAAATTAACTTCGAGCTACGCGGACAAGGGTATTTAAAAGGTGCTCGGCACAAATTGCACGTGTCGCTTGCGTTGTGTTTTGTTCTTTTACGAAACAGTGGTTTAAAATGAACCGCAATCGCCTGCCAACCGAGACAATGGTGACACCCGCATACCGTAATCCGTCCTTGAAATGAAGAAACTTGCCAGTACCAAAATATGAGAATAGGTTTTCCCCTTTTTTCTGGCAACAAAACAGGTGTTAGGATATTCTTTGTTCTTTCGGTAAAGTCACGAAAGAACCAAGAATATGAATCCCTGCAGCCACGAAAGCTTTAAATCAAAATTTAGGTGTTAAGATGTTAAAACACCAAACTGAAACCTTTTACAAGGAACCATGTCTGCATTATCCACAATACTTGTGGTCAGAATGCAAACAAAAAACATACTCTGATAATTTATGCATTGTCTTTGAAACTGATTGGTCCACACCAGAGACAGCTTTCTTCCGAGCCTCGTCTCAAACGGTGTTAGACCAGAGGACGCATCCCGTCGACTCGCATGTTGCTGTCATAAAAAAAAAAGTGGCACTTGGAAAGAAAGAGATGAAAAAAAGTTGTTACGCAGACTCATCGTGCCCGTCCTCCGACACCGCCCCCCCCCCTCCCCCAACTCGCCTGTAGCAGGTTGAGCCACTCCTCGGCGCGTGCCGTCACCGCGATCCAGTTGCTGTTGAGGAGGCTGAGCTTGTCGTCGATGGCCGAGCTCTCGGGCCCCTTGAGCAGAGACTGCAGCGCTGCGCCCGTGTCCGCCGCGGCCGTCAGCGAGCCCTGCCGCTTAGCGATCTCCTTTTGCGTCGCCTGCGGAAAACAATGGGGAGAGGCAGCAGCAGCAAACAGCAAGCGTCAGGACCGGGAAATGCACGTTAAGGATGTTATAAAAGTTTGAGATGGGTGTAGCCCAAGGGTCATAAGTGAAGTGGGCGGGGCTAGTGATGAAATTTGCATGTCAATGTAAGATGGGAGAGAGCTGGGCAACCTCCACGACGACCAAGCTGCGGAGGTGAACATTGTATTGTGAGAGATTTGCATGTCAATGTAAGATCGTAGAGCCACCGCCACATCAAGGCAAACGAGCAACGGTGGATGTTTAAATTTCGATTTAAAGCTTTCGTGACTGCAGGGATTCATCTTCTTGGTTCTTTCGGTAAAGTCACGTAGAAGGGAAATAATAAAATAATAAAAATAAAACATAATAAAATAATTCTCACAACACTGTCTTTCCGACAGACCTGGTCTTCACCTGAGGACGGCTGCTTGCGTTGTGGCCGAAACGTCGTGAGAATTATTTTATTATGTTTAATTTTTATTATTTTATTATTTCCCTTCTACGTGACTTTACCGAAAGAACTAAGAAAACGGTGGATGTGTTAATGAGACATTTAACTTGTTAATGTAAATGCATTTAACCTGTTAATGTAACACCAGAGAGTCGAAAATAACTACTAAACATCACAGACAGTTATGACTTAACCTGTTTAATAACGTCCTTCTAATGATTGCTCGGTTTGTACCCATCTTCTCGGTTTAAATTGTGTCTGTGTTTATATATCTGGATGGCTTCATGAATGAATCTTTGCTGATAGCCAGTGGGTTTGCAGAGTACCTTCGTCTTGGAAAAATCAATTTCGTGTGTTCCCACCGCATTAAAACAATGATCAGCCACGGCTGAGGTATTCGTCCTCGCGTGTTTCAGATCTACCTTATGTTCACGAACACGGTCCGAGACGTGTCGCTTAGTTTCCCCAATCTAACTACTGCCGCAGACACAGCTTAGTTTGTAGACGCCGGGGTATTGCATGTCAGGAATCTTGTCCTTCACAGATGGGATAAAATCACGAATTTGATGTACTGTGTTAAATCGAACCTGGATCTTGTGTTTGCTCATGATTTTGGAAATCTTTTTGGTGACCCCTGCTATGGATGGCAAGGTGATGATTTTGATTGGTTCCTCAGATGGTTCTTTCCCAACGGTTGGGGTGATAGCTTTATGGATTGTGTACTCTGAATATCCATTCATCTTGAGGGCTTGGTGTACGTGTTCCAGTTAACTGGCTAGGTGGTGATGGTTAGAAATACATCGAGCTCGATGGTGTAGAGTTTTGATGAGGGGATTTTTCTGGGATGGATGGTGGTGGGAGTCAGGTTTTCGGTAGGCATCCGTATAGGTGGCTTTCCTGTAGACAGTGTCCCATTGAGCCATCTGGTCTATTTTCGATTAAAACATCCAAGAATGGTAACTTGCCATCCTTTTCCACCTCCATGGTGAATTTGGTGGCTGGGTGTATGGAATTTATGTGGTTGAAGAAGTGGTCCGGAGCTGGTCGGCCATGTGGCCAGATGACGAACGTGTCATCTACATACCTCTTCCAAAAGGAAGGACGTAGTGTGGATGCCTGGATGGCATCTGTCTCAAATTTGTCCATGAAAATATTGGCTACAACTGGAGATAAGGGAGAACCCATTGGGGTATCTTCAACTTGTTTGTAGACTGTTCCATTCCAGGTGAAGTAAGTGGGGGTGAGGCAGTTTCTAACCAGGGCCAGTACATCAGCATTCAATCCTTGATGGACCAAATCTTCAATGATTGCAATGGTGTCAGGAACAAGAACTTTGGTAAACAAAGATACTACATCTAAACCGACATGCAAATCACCTGGAGATATTGAGATGTCCTTAATTAATGCTACCAAGTGAGCTGAGTTACGTATATCTGAGGTGGTCTTACCGGTGAATAGTTGTAAGGTCTCAGACATAAATCAGGCCAGTTTGTAGGTGGGTGAGTCAATGGTGGAGACGATAGGACGAAGGGGTGTCCCTTCTTTATAGATTTTTGGTAAGCCATCCAATCTTGGGTGGTCTAGCAGCAGAGGGTTTTAAGGAAAGCCGCTTGGTTGGTTCAATTAAAGATGTGGAATCAGTGATGATATTGTTGGTTTTCGTAACCAGGTGGTTGGTTGGATCTCTATTGATTTTGGTATAGCTACCATCATTCAGTAGGGCCTAGATGTTGTTGTTGTATGTGGTTTTGTCCATGATGACAGTGGCATTGCCCTTATCGGCTGAGAGGATGACAATGTCATCTTTCCTTTTTAGTTGAGAAAGCTAAAAGCGCTCATCCTTACTGATGTTGCTCATAGGTGTCTTAGCGTTTTTGAGGATTTTTAAGCTCACTTTAACAACCTCATCCCAAAAAAACACTTAAATTTTTTGGACTGAAACGGTTAAAACAAAGTAGCAGGATCAATGTGCTGATGCAGCAGCAGCAGAACAATAAACTGAAGTTGAGTCTGCCATTGGAAGAAGTTGCTTAAAAGCCTCGTAAACAAGCCAGCTCATTTGGAGTGCTGTCTCAATTAAACCTAAAAGCAAAATTGCTATGTGACCTGACTACCATTAACAACAGCCTCACCTCCAAACCCTGTCCCCCGCCTGTTATAATGCAATTATGCTCTCAGCGTGGTAGCTCATTAAATGAAGAACTTTCCATTGGGAACTCTGAAGCTAGCAGTGTATCGCCTTGTGTTAAGACAAACATCGATTTAACAGGCCTCTGTATCCGGACTATGGCCACAGATATTTGATGCCTTTAGAAATAATCGCTCATCGCATGCCAATCGAACAGAGATGTTGACACCTCAGAGCTACAATGTGACCAAACAGAATTACTTTTTTTTTAAGCAGTCATAGCTAATCAGGCTGAAACCATCATCCGCCTGTAACACTTGAAAACTAAGTTTAATCATGGAAGTCTGAAGCCCGGATTCAAACCCAGGCTCTCAGCAGCGCCGGCTAGAGTGCCCAAACACCTGGAAACACTCGGCCAACTCGTCTTGCACATCATTTCGCGCTGAATGGCACACACTGGACATGATACACGGTGTCTGGAGATGCTCTGCCGCAGAAATGCCAATGCCCATCGGCAATTGTGATGCAGTTGGCCATTCGTATCCTGCTCATGGCTCGGAGATTGTACGTAAAAAGCATGAGAGAGAGAGGAAGTGCACCGTGGAACTGTGACAGATTGGTCATGAGTTCAGCCTCAAATAAAAACGAGACATGCAAAACTCATGATGCTTAAATGACTTGTGGTGGAGGTTCGAAAAAAAAAACCCAGAAAATATACGATTGGCCTCTGTTTACTCGATGGAAGATTCCACGGAGAAGTGCATAAAGAGATGGGTTTAATTTATGGCCCTTAATTTATTGCGGATACTCATTAGCATGTGTTTTTCTACTCTGTGAGGACATAACACTGACATTTTGCTAAGTATATATATTATACGAATGTTCAAACTTTTCTGCCGGCAGGATGAATGGGTAAAGGTTGCAGAAAGACAGGCACTTAAGAAAAGCGAGAACAAATAAATGCATGCCGTACATAAAGATCATTACGCAAGCGAGCAAATACAATGAGATATGGACACGCAGAGGCATGCCGACTTTGGTATGAAGACGAGAAAGGGGGTGAGAAATGAGAAACGATGAAAAGATAGACGAATCTACACAGGCGGAGAAACGTGATGTTTTAGAGAGCGCAATTTAAAACGTGGACAATAAAACATTAGCATGAAAAGTGACAACACAGGGGCAATTTACACGAGGGAACAGACTAAAGTAGGAATGGAGCTTCCTAAATGCCTAGTCTAATCACGAGGCGGCAGTCGGTAACAAGCAAAGCATCGTCGCTTTAATAGTCAGGACAGCATGACATATTTGTTTTCATTTATGTAACCAAGATGCTTCATTATGCGGTGTTAATAAACAAGGAAAAGTATAATCAGTAATGATTATTGTATTCGTAAATTTAATTAATAGCATTACATTGTCTATGCACCAAGAGGTCATATCAATTAATGTAATTAGTTTTTCTGGTAAAAATAAAACTCCACATCGTCTATTCGTGTGACCGTAAGGCAGAGAAGAACATAATTTACATTTATAGATAATTTTTTCCCATTAATGAACACTTGTAAAATAAATTACCTTGAAGTTATATTTGCTCTGGAATTGCGTACATTCTTACACGGTATAAAATATATTATTGTTAAATTATAAACCACTGCAAATGACTGTTCAGACAAAGTTCCAAAGGGTTCTTATTATTGAAGCCTTTTTCTCCATCCGCTGCTGGATGAAGGCCTCCCCACATCGTGTCATGGGGATTGTTTGACCATGCTTCACCATGCAGGTCAGTGCGGGTTGGTCAAGTGGGGTGGGAGCTGTAGCATGTCTGGTTCTCATCACTGCCTGGGGATCGAACTCAGGTCGCCAGGTTCATGTGGCTCAGTGCATGGACCAATGCACCACAGCTTTGCTCTAGTTATAAATAAAGGCAAACGACCAACATACAACAACATTTGATCGACAAAACACAGGTCTTTCTGGATCAATTCGTCCTCCCTGTGAGGTTTAATTAGGGTAAAACTGTAACTGGTTTATATTTCAGCGAGTCTCATCTGGAGGGTGTTGCTCATCAGTCAATGCTCCTGGGGTAATGTTGATGTTATGGGCAAGAGACGCCCACCAACGCCGTGCCAAATGCAGTAAATGAAAAGAATAAATTTTGTCCCAAAATATTGGCAATGTAATTTGCCCAGCAATAGTTATCCACTTTATCGTACACGTGCCTAGCGTGCGATGATATGCTACCGACCGTAATCGACAACGCTGGATTTCAACTTGAGTTAACTAATGTCGAAATGGAGTACGAATACACAACTGTAAACGTTAAAATATATTCACTGGCTAGGCAAAATAATTTGCGTTAAAAACACTATTTTAGAAAGTGAAATTCGGGGCGGGGGGGGGGAGAGAGTTCCACCCCCCCTCCACCGCCCGCATCAAACTGAATGTCACAGCACCTCAAGGCATCAAGAGGTCGACGCTCCAATCAAAATCATCATCTGTCATCTGCCTCTGTCTCTCCCCACTCTAATGACCCCTTCAGGCAGAGATACCCAGCACCGTGCAAGGTCAATGACCCAAGAGAAAGCAAGTCCTCTTCACGCCGAATTCACAGCGTCGGTCGTTTTGTTAACGAGCCACCAACGGCAAAGTCATTAGGGGCCTGCGTCAGCCTAACGCGACGTTTAGATGGAGGCAGCTTGGTGTCTCTAGATAGGAATTTGGCGAGGTGGGTTGCATTGTGAGTCGTAAATTGCCACCCAAGCTTAGTTTACAACCCAAGGTGCTGGTTCAACTCCCGTACGTGGTCATTCGAGTGTAGAGCGTTGGGCGTAGAAGTTGGCGACAATGCGCCCTGGACCCGGCAACCTGAGCTCGATCTGCGGCCGCGGCAATGCCCTCCCTTTAACAACCCGTAGCAACCAGGTTGCTGAAGTATGGTCAAGCACCTCCTATGACCGACAGACACAATTGTATTGAAAAGAGCCGAGAATTATTTTGTACATAACCGGTGGAAGGACCCCTGGTTAGGCGATGGACCCCTCCCCCAACATCCCACCTCTCCATCCTGGGTGCCGCCCTACCTCCCCCAAGAACATGACAACCCCCAGGGGAACCGTCCCCATCACCACCCACAGGCCTAACCGAGGTACTGTACAAGCCTGCCAGAGTACATTCAACAACAGCCGCCGTTCGCCACGAAGCGGTGGTGACGTCGCCACAGCCCTTGTGCCAGGCTAGGTTGCACGTTGGCACCATGTGAAGTGTTGAAGGATCGCTGACAGGAGGGTCATGGGACAGACCCGGGTGCCGTGGGTTGACTGAGACGATTGGTAGATGCACCAGCTGTGCTCCCTACTAAGCCAATTTCCTGCGTTTGAGCCAGCCGGAGCTCTGTTGGTTGTTGTGAGCATCGCTCCTCTGCCCTCAGCTATTGTTGGAGGGCGACTACCTCCAACTGCCCAGTATCATCCTTAATGGGACTTCTCCACAGAGGCCTATTTTGACACCGCTGGTACCAGCAATCAGCCCATCTCTTCTGTAGCCCATGCTGTGCCCATTTAACCCCCCATATCTAGCCAAACAGAAGCTGCCTGGGTGTGCAGTAGTTTGGGCATTGGGGCATCATAACCGAGCAAATACAGCCTCGCCTGCCTGAGGTAGCTCACTGATGGATGGTGTCCATATCTTTCAAGAGCAGCAAAATCTCCAATTACTTCTCAGAGTGAGTAGAAATTCCCAGATCATCATCACACATAACACAGTTGACCAATAGGAAGTAATCTATTGACCTCACCCGGGCATTGAACAGGTTCCCATTGTATGTGTACCGGATGGAAATTCCTCTAGTACAGCCAACGGAAAGCTTTTTGAACGTGGTAAAAGATGTTTCAGATTGTAAGAGCCAGAGGACATGCCCGTTGCACCGCAAGGTCAATAGGGAATGGCGCTTGACTCACGGCTATGCAACTTCACCCGGGCCTGCCCACCATTACGAAGGTCCTTAATGATTGTGAGTAGAGAGTCAGAGACCCTGAAAGCACGAAGAACATCCCAGAGCCCTGACCTGTTGATGATGGTATCAAAGACCTTGACCAGGTCAATAAAGCAGGGCTGTAGGTCCATTTGAAATTCCCTTCACCTCTGCCGTAGCAGACAGACACAGAATATGGTGTTTGTGGAGTACCGCCCCGGCCTGAAACCACATTGGGGCTCCGCAAGCCTCCCCTCAGCGTGCTTGCTAAGGCAATGTTGAAAAATCCTTGCCAGGACCTTTACCGACGGTCCCTCTTCTAGAAGGCGGGGACCACCATCATCCTTCCAATCCTGTGGAACCTATGCTGTGATCCTGACAGTTGTAATAACGTTATAAAGGGCAGCATGCACATAATCGCTACCCTCCCCTAGCAGTCCGCTTGGGAGATCATCTCTGCCCGGCGCTTTTCCTGGCATCATACTGGATCGCTCTCTGTACTTCCTCAAAAGGTGGCACATCAGCCAGCCACTTAAAGGCTATTTGCTCAAATATTATCTGGGCTGAGGGATTTCTCCTCCCCAAGACCTCGGAGAAATGCTCAGCAAACCTGCAGGCGTTCTTGGGGGTTGGAGATCAGATCACCATTGTTTCCCGTAAAAATGGCAATAGATGTGGTGCGGTTACTATATTTTTTTCAGTAAAGAGTGATTTGTGATCGCAAGCTACTCAGGCATTTTCCATCTCCTCATCAACCCACGACCACCACTCATCTTTACACACTGCCACACGCCTCTCCAGACCTCCGAACGAAGGCCGCGGTAAGCCTCCTCATTCTCCGACGTGGGATGTTGTACATACGCGCACACACAAACACACACACATGTTTGTGTGTTTGTGTATATCGTTACACCGTGGGCTCGTGGCTACCTTCCCGGCACAGACACCTTAGCAGATATAGCTATCAATCTGACTCATTACGGAGCACAGGTAAAGTGAATTTATTTCCAGCCATATTTCTTCTCGACAACTTCAATTAGTTCTCATTACCAGCCCTCCCCCACTGCCCTCAATTCACGTGCCGCTTTCAGGTAATTACAAACTTTCCCCGAAACACTTTGCTTCACTCAAATCAAATTAGTCCAGCCAAGGAAAAAGAGATTTCCCCCCCCACCCACTTCCTTTCTATCACAGACCGCAATTTAACATAATGCGTCCATGACGAAACCCCACAGAGAGGATTTGGGAGAGTGGGACATTTTTTCCCGTAACTTTATGAGGCCTGTAGCCGAAGGAGACAAACCTTATCAGGCAGAAGGGGCTACACAACCGCTGCAACCGCGCTGACATTCATGAACTATTTTTTGATTAATTACACCATTAAATTCAAAGTTCACATTACCCCGCTCGCTGTGGTTGCCTAATATAGCTCGCAGCATTGGTACATGCGTGCACAATAACACGAGATTTCGACGCAACTCAAATGAAACGTACATGCTAATTGCATTGTTGACCTAGTTTAGGTTTAATTAACATGTGTTGCGACTATACCCCAGGGACTTTTTCCTAAGGATTCAAACATGCCTGGCTGATATTGCCCTATAACAATGTAAAGGTGTTTTTTTTTTGTCAACAGATATCGCAACAACAATCTGTTACTTCGCAATTGCACCTCGCTAATGTGTAGGATAATTATTTTACATTAATTGTTTTTGCAGGTCAGCCAAGTATAACCGGGCGACGCCTCTGATTACATGCCGTTATTAATTTTGTTCGCGAATAACAGTGAGAAAACGGGAATCAACAAAAGTGGTTGAGTGGTTCCTTTTCCGCCAACGATGACGAAAAGCGAGTGGACGTCGCCGAGCGTGACGACGACGATTTAAGACAACGTCACGATGGACCCAGGCGCGACCGACTGCGACGACGCGCGATTCACGACTCGCAACGAAGGCAATTTTAGTGGCGTTATTAGAGACTGCAGCGCACCGAGGAGCACCGAAGATTGTAATTTGCCTGCATGTGAAAAGTTTTACCGAGTTCACCGATTGGATGATCTTATAATATGGGGAGGGGGGAGGAATTGCACAGCCCTCGCACCAACATTTAATAACTCAATGGACTAAATGTTGGACCGCTTTAGTCGACCGGGTTAACTGTTTCCCATTCCGATGATGTACGTGTACGTCATCAGTTTTTTTCTTCCGATTTTCTTCCGAACAGTTTGGCACCAGCTATCATAGCGTGCGGTCGTATCACTACGGTTCTCTGCGGTGAGTACAATGTTTCTAAAAACAGCGGCACTACGCCTCTCTAAATAAAATTAGCACTGAACTGCGTTGCGCGTTCCGAGATTCAGCGGTGAACCGGACACCCACCCTGCAACTTGCAGAGGTCTCGGAACGGGAAAAGGTTAAGAGAGTGACTGAATGTAATCCAGAGGCTAAGACTTGACGAGAATTCCACATGTTGTCATCGACTAGACTAAGCCTCCGACTAAAATAATACATTCTGACTAAATTAACGTTGTTATGTGCACCGTACGTGAGAGTTATACAACCAAGCTGCTTTAATTTTTTTTTTCCCCAGCAGATTCCAAGCTTCGCAAATGAAGTGTTAAATATTTATAAAGGCGGAAGGCAATGTCTTTTCAGCAACGTCGGGTTTACATTTCCTTTCCAATGCATCACTCTGCATTGCCACTGCCAGCTGGTAATGTTCACCAGACGCCAGAGCGGCAGCTACATAATAAAATTACAATTTGGATTCATACGGGGTGTCTAATGCGACCACATCTCAAGATGCCCTGCAAAAAACAGCAGGCCGTATTTGTTTCATAAAGAGAAGCCACTCGATCATAGGAAAGGGGAGAAAAGGTAGGCCTTTAATCCTGGACTTGGAAATGGACAGGGAGTCAACAGCAGGGATCGCTGTGGGGGTACAAATGTACACTAAGGGGGTAGCAGAGGAGAATGAGAGACTGCCCACTGAGTGAAGGTTGTCTGCATGTATGTTGAACTTCGTTCGCACCGTACGTAGCCAACCGTGATAACCGGAGGTTGACCGAAGGCTTTGATGGAAAGCTTTCATTGCTGGAGCAGACTAGGGCGGGGATGAGAGGGGAGAGGTAGACAGGGAAGAATCCACGGAGAACGCTGCAGATGATGGGTGCGATATTGAAATGTGTCCAGGAAAGGATTGGCAGGCAGTGGAGGGATTGGATTATTGAGTGACATGGGGTCTCGCTTTCAGGCGCGAGTGATGATTTTAACGCGTCCGACTTCAGCACCGAAATAAAGTGTCCCAATGCTTGCGAATACTTTTCAGCGATCCTATAGTGGTGTTCATCTTTCTTTATCATTGCAAATAAGTGCCGATTTTACTGAACCCAGAAAGACTGTGGATGGAGCTGACCCTTGACCATGATTTGAACCCAAGCCCCACGGACTGCAAGATGAGCATTGAGCCACAGTGCTGCCCAGCCGGACAACACACTAAGCATAGGAAGCATAGAAAACCCTTTGGGTTACAGGAATAAAAGAGATAGAACAAACCAAAAAGAACACAAAAGGCGGGCACAGTGAAGGCAAGGCCCAAAAAAAAAAAGAAAAAACCCAATCCATTCTGGCTCACAAACCATCGAATGGGCGCGTTTGCGAGCCCCCCCCCCGACCCCACGCCCCCTCACCTGACTCCAGGCGAGCTCCGTCTCCAGGCTCTCGGGCATTCCGTCCACGGCGGAGCGGCGCGTCAGCTCCGAGTCGGTGGCCGCCAGCCAATCGGTGAGGGCGGCGATCTCCTTCCGCAGCTTGCGCGCCAGCTTGAGCGCCTTCTCCAGATCGCTCTTGCTGTCGGTCACCTGGTACGCGCCGCCACGCCACCGAGAATCACACGACGAGGCGACAGGCACACGGGCCCGCGGCAAGCGCGGCGCCTGTGCGAGACATTTCGTCGGTCCACTGCTGGATGAGGGCCGTGCGTATCGAAATTGCGGGTCGAACCGCGGGGCGAAGGAGCGGCTCTCTCCGTGCGATCCGAGGTGGGTGACGTGCGCCCCGTGGCTTTGCTAGGTTTTGTGCGATTTCCCGAGCCGTGGGTCCGGTGGATTTAATCGCGATCCACACTCCCCGCGAGGCGAATTATTATCACCCGGCGCCCGACGTCACCACCAGCCACTTAATTCCACGGCAGTTTGGCAGATAAGCCCAAAGCTCGGTGTCAAAAAATGCACTTTTCAAAATGTGCGCACGTGCCTGCGTGCACTAACACGTGCGTGCGTGCGTGCGTGCGCGTGTCCACATACAGCCCCCCTTGTCCATCCACTGCTGGACGAGGGCTTCGCCGTACTTTGCGGGTTGTAGATGATTACTTCACCATACTGCACCATACTGCACCATACTCGTCAGTGTGCGTTGGTGGAGGCGGGCAGCACAGATGTTGGATCATGGTACAGTACAACAATGGATGTTTATGCACTGCCTCTGTCGGCTCACAACGTAGCACGGCAGCATGCTGGTGGGTCGTCCACCCGTTCACTCTCCATGCTCAAACCTGCTTAGCTTCCGAGATGTGACGAGACCGTCGTGCACTCTCGGTGATTTCAGCATCGGCAATGTGGCGTAAACTGCCTTAAATTACTGGTTCTGGTTGTTGTTTTATAACTCCCAAAGACTTTTGAAAAAAATAACAGCGTGAAAGTGTCACAATACTCAACTGAGTGTTGGATTGTGGTTATCTCTAAGTGTATTGGACAATTCCATATTCCTATAATAGATACCGATCTCTGTGTAGAAAAACCGGTCAAGACCTCCGACAAAGTGGGACTCAAAAATGTTCCATCTGCCCAAGGACATCACTTAAACACGTACGTTTGGTGTCTGTGGCCAACCACATGTTTACTGTTATTCTAAACGTGCAGGCACTGGTATTGTAAAACATTAAAAAGCGACATTGCAAGGCTGGAAAACTACGCTGCATGACAGAACCATCTGGAGATCTAGGGTCATTGGCGATTGATAGGGAGGCGGGCCGTATGTGACCACTGCATCGGCTAAACAAACACACGCTTAGGTTCAGCAATGTTGCGAGAGCCACTGCGATACTGCTTCATGCACAACTCGAGTGTTCATATCGAGGCACAGCCATTGTGTGCGGTTGCAACTGTCATTTTATATAAATGTTTTTTACAAATCTGACTTTTTCATACATCTCAATCGTGCTTTGCCACACTTACTTCTAAAGCCCAGCATTTGTTCTCCTCCACATATTTGAAGCATTTTTTGCGCATCGCTTTTTTTCTAACTGACAATTATAAACAGGAAGCTCACATATCTGACCTGGTCAAGCACCGCACCTACACACACCTCCGTCGCCAGAGAGTTGGATACCCGACGTTGTGCGTCTGTCTGCCAGGCGGCGGCTCGCTCGGAAGAGCGAGCGAATATCAGTCGGAAGCTTGCAAGTTCAAATCCTGGTTGGGAGTTTCACTCAGCCCACCATCAAATCTCCAGGGTCCATGAACCAGAGGTCGCAAACGGGTTTTAATTCCTTACCCGTACCCGTACCCGGCCGCACCAGGGTCGCAAACGGCTACCCGTACCCGTACCTGGCCGGGTACGGGTAGCCGGGTATCGGGTAGGGTACGGGTATCGGGTACCCGGTTGCGACCTCTGCCATAAACTGGCATTGCCACCACTGGCTCTGGGATGTAAAAAGGAGATAAGCAGTGCCTTCGGAGCTCATGTGTATAGTATGTTGAACAAAGATAAAGATCCCCCGGAAATAAGAATAGGTTTTACCCTTTCTGGCAATAAAACAGGTGTTAAGATGTTCAAACATCAAATATATATTACCAGAGCATGTTTTTGTTTGCATGTTCGCCACAAGTATTTGTGGTTATTGCAGACATGAATCCTTGCAGAAGGTTTCTGTTTGGTGTTTGAACATCTTAACACCTCCTGTTTTATTGCAAGAAAGGGTAAAAACTATTATTTTACTTTGACACTGGCAAGAAAGGTCCCCCATATAGTCTCCAGACTGTTGGGGTAAGTGCTGTTAGCGAGCACCTATTAAGGCCAGCCAGCACGGAACGTATGAATGTATGTTTGTTTGTTGAACTTATTTCGCACCGTGCGTAGCCAACCGTGCTAATCAGGGGTCCGGAGGAAGGACAACAAACTAAACACAAAGAGCAGTTCTAACGAAATTAGTTTTCAATCTACATCTAAAAGTGCATAGCCCCAATGGCTTCCTAATATCGAAAAGAAGAGCGTTTCAGACGGCCGCAGAAGCACATCTGAAAGCGCCGTGCAATGCGGTAACCACC
The DNA here is from genome assembly GCF_964198595.1 of Lampetra fluviatilis. Lineage (NCBI taxonomy): Eukaryota > Metazoa > Chordata > Hyperoartia > Petromyzontiformes > Petromyzontidae > Lampetra > Lampetra fluviatilis. Next base: position 1,956,502 of record NC_136324.1, read on the forward strand.
GCGTTTGTTGGAGGGTTTAGCCAAAAGC